>NC_135896.1:82520337-83720337 GCF_964194155.1 Cetorhinus maximus
CCCCAATTTCTTATGATGTGCCCAAGAAATTCCAACTATCCCTCCCTGATCTTGGTCAGCCGAGTTCTTTTGGTCTCAGACTTTGCTAGCACTTCTTCATTGGCAGTGTGATTTGCCCAAGATTCCTTCATTACTCACCTGAAAAACCACAACTCTGAAGCCTCAATTCCTCTCTGCTTTGCTTCACTCATTGTCCAACAACTCGCTTCTGCATGTCAAAATTGGTGTGATGTAGCATTTCAGGATTCTCAGCTTTGTTTTCATGGCTAGTTTTTAAAAAATAATTAGCCATGAAAACTCTGTGTCTACTCTATCACAACCTTTCATGATTTTAATGATCTCCAGCCTCAGCCTCCTCTTTCCAATTGAAAAGAGGTGCAGTCTGTTCATCCTTTCCTGGTAGGTGTAAGGCTCTGCTGAATGGCATTGGGTCATTTACTACATTGGAAATGCTACATAAATGTAAGTTGTTATCCACCACCAAGCCCTGCCTTAACCGGAAGTCATACTGTTTCCCGACCTCAGTAATTACAGGCACAGAACCTCAGCACATTGTAATAGAGATGGAATTCTCTAAGCAAACAAACTTAAAAAAAAACACACTTTTTCAAAAAGGATTTCGGGATGCAGTTTTTTGCATTGTTAATTTAATGTTAAGGAGGCCCACACCTATTCATTGATAGGCATGTTGCATTTTTTCCTAATTATTCTGGGTTATTACAGTCCCTTGGTATCGTCGCTATGTAAAAAGAATGAATTTTCCATAAATTTGAGTCAATTCTCCAGGGACTAGCGTGTATAATTGTTTTTTTTTTAGGAATCACTGCCATTTTTAATACTTCTTGGAATAAGGGCATTAAGTCTGATTGATTATATTTAACATTTTTAATTAATTAAGTAAATTGAGTGAAATATAGTCATCAATTGGCAAATATATTTGGACACCTGGATAATTGAAACTCAGTAATTATCAATCTTTGTTGCAATGGGAACGTATTCAAAGAGATCTGTACTTCAAACTGAACCCAGAGAACCCTCATCTCTCTTCAAATTTGATTATGCTTTGCAGCAATGACCAAAAAGTGGGAAATCGATATTAGTGGCAAGAGTGTGAATTCCATCTAGTCGCCTAGTGGAAATGAATGAAAATAAGCAAGAAGTTCACAAACCTGAAAGGTAAAGATGACTTAAGTTTCCAATGTCGAGAAGTGCAATGTTGACATGACATGTGTTCCTCTCAACCCGTTACACATGATAGCTCAGAGTTGTCAACCTTCCAGGAATTTCTTATAACTCTTTCATGGGATGTGGGCTTCGCTGGCATGGCCAGGATTTGTTGCCCACTCCTAATGGCCCTTGAGAAGGTGGTGATGAGTCATCTTCTCAAATTGATGCAGTCCATATGGTGTAGGTATACCCACAGTGCTGTTAGGAAGGGAGTTCCTAGATTTTGATCCAGCGACGGTGAAGTAAATGGCAATATAGTTCCAAGTCAAGATTGTGAGTGACTTGGAGTGGAACTTGTAGGTGGTGTTGTTCCTCTGCATCTGCTACCCTTGTCTTTCTAGGTGGTAAAGGCCCTGGGTTTGGAAGGTGTTGTTAAAGGAGCCTTGGCAAGTAGCTGCAGTGCACCTAGAATATATTACACATAGCCACCACTGTGCATTGGTGGTGGATGGAGTGAATGTTTGTGAATGTGATGCCAATCAAGCGGGCTGCTTTGTCCTGGACGGTGTCGAGCTTCTTGAGTGCTGTTGGAGCTGAACTCATCCAGGCAAGTGGAGAGCATTCCATCACACTCCTGAATTGTGCTTTGTAAATGGTGGGCAGAATTTGAGGAGAGAAGAGGTGAGTTACTTGCTGCAGAATTCCTAGCCTCTGACCTGCTCTTGTAGCCACAGTATTCCAGTTCAGTTTCTGGTCAATGGTAACCTCAGGATGTTGATGGAGGGTCTCTTGTTGGAGATGGTCATTGCCTGGCACTTGTGTGGCGCGAATGTTACTTGCCACTTGTCAGCCCAAGCCTGAATGTTGCCCAGGAGTTGCTACACATGGTATTGACCGCTTCAGTAGCTGAGGAGTCTCATACACTCATAGGCGTTTACAGCACAGAAGGAGGCCATTCAGCCCATCGTGTCCACACTGGCCAAGATCTGAATACACTAATCTCATTTTCTAGCGCTTGGTCCATAGCCCTGGAGGCAATGGCAATGCAAGTGACTAAACGCTTCTTAAGTGTTATGAGAGTTTCTGACTCAACCAAACCACCCTTTCAGGCAGTGAGTTCCAGGCTCCCACCACACTCTGGGTGAAAAAATTCCTTCTCAACTCTCCTCTTAGCCTTCTACCTCTTACCTTAAATGTATGCCCCCTGGTTATTGACCCCTCAACTAATGGGAAAAGTGCTTTCCTATTCTCCCTATCTATGTCCTCATAATCTTATGCACCCCTTTCAACCTTCGCTGCTCCAAGAAAAACAATCCCAGCCTATCCAATCTTTCCTCATAGCTCAGACCCTCCAGCCCAGGCAGCATCCTGGTAAATCTTCTCTGCACTCTCTCCAGTGCAATCACATCCTTCCTATAATGTGGTGACCAGAACTGCACGCAGTACTCCAGTTGTGGCCTAACCAGCATTTTATACAGTTCCAGCATAACTTCCCTGCTCTTGTATTCTATGCCTCAGCTAATAAAGGGAAATATCCCATATGCCTTCTTAACCCTCTTATCTATCTGCCCTGCTACCTTCAGGGATCTGTGGATATGCACACCAAGGTCCCTCTGATCTTCAGTGCCTTCCAGGGCCCTACCATTCATAGTGTAATCCCTTGCCTTGTTAGCTCTCCCCAAGTGCATTACCTCGCACTTTTCTGGGTTGAGTTCCATTTGCCACTGCTCTGCCCACCTGACCAGTCCATTGATATCCTCCTGCAGTTTATGGCTATCCTCCTCACTATTTACCGCCCTGCCAATTTTCGTGTCATTCGCAAACTTCTTGATCATACCCCCTACATTTAAGTCCAAATCATTTATGTACACCACAAACAGCAAGGGTCCCAGCACCGAGCCCTGCAGAACCCCACTGGAAACAGACTTCCAGTCATAGAAACATCCCTCTACTATCACCCCCTGCTTCCTGCCTCTCAGCCAATTTTGGATCAAACGTGCCACTTTGTCATGGATCCCATGGGCTGTAACTTTCTTGACCAGTCTGCCATGAGGGACTTTATCAAAAGCCTTGCTAAAGTCCATGTAGACCACATCAAAAGCATTACCCACATCAACACTCTTGGTTACCTCAAATTTGTCAAATGAGTTGCGAATGGAAGTGAAAAATGTGCAATCATCAGTGAACATTTCCACTTCTGTCGGAGGGAATGTCATTAATGAAGCAGTTGAAGATGGTTGGGTCTAACTTCAAGACATATCATGCATACTAATCATTGACATCCAATAGCAGTGTCAGTTGGAGTTTTGCCACGTTTGCAACTCAAGTAGACTTAAAGAGAAAAATATCCTTTCAACACAGCCTCGCAGCACGATGAATGTTCCTCTACTTGCACAATGCAGCTTGGAGTCACATTGGTTGCCAGTGTGTCACACAACAAGCTATTCAAATTTCGAACATTTTTTCATACTTCCAACACTACTTATCAGCTGATAAGGAATCATCACATTTTAATAAAATGCTACATCTTTTCTAAGTATCTTGAATGTGAAAACAAGAGTAAAAATGTCCATCAAAGCCCATTGGAGTGCTCACTAAGTTTAGAAAGTAAATTGAAAATTCATCACAAAATTGTTCTTTATACAAGTATGATGGTGAGTGATCCCTTATCACTTTGTGAGGGTACACTTGTCAAGGAAAACCTCTGGCACACATTGCCCTCTGATCATTCTGCCCTCTTCAAGCACTGCAACATGTGCACATGCAATGTATCACTCTGACTCCAGTTCCACATTCTGATTCAGACTGACTCCAGTTCCACATTCTGTATCAGATTGACTCCAGTTCCATATTCTGCACCAGGCTGACTCCAGTTCTGTATTCTGCACCAAACAGACTCCAGTTCCACATTCTGTATCAGACTGACTCCAGTTCTACTTTCTGTATCAGACTGACTCCAATTCCAAAATCAGTATCAGCCAGACTTCAGTCCCACATTCTGCATCCAACTGACTCCAGTTCCACATTCTGTACCAGACTGACTGCAGTACGATGTTCTATATCAAACTGACTCCAGTTCCACGTTCTGCATCAGACTGGCTCCAGTTCCACGTTCTGCATTAGACTGACTCCAGTTCAACATTCCGCATCAGACTGACTGCAGTTCCACTTTCTGTACCGGACTGACTCCAGTCCTACAGTCTGCATCAGATTGACTGCAGTTGCACATTCTGTACCAGGCTGACTCCAGTTCCATATTCTGCATCAAACTGACTCCAGTTCCATATTCTGCAAAAGCCTGACTCCAGTTCCATATTCTGTACCAGACTGACTTTAGTTCCATATTTGGTGACTCCAGCCCCACAGTCTGCATCAGAGTGATTGCAGTTTCACATTCTGGACGAGGCTGACTACAGTTCCACATTCTGCATCAGACTGACTCCAGTTCCATATGCTGTACCAGACTAACCCCAGTTCCATATTCTGCATCAGATTGACTTCAAATTCCATATTCTGCATCAGCCTGAAACCAGTTACACATTCTGTACCAGACTGACTCCAGTTCCACATTCTGCATCAGACTGACACCAGTTCCACATTTTGTACCGGACTGACTCCAGTTCCAGTTTCTGTACAGGTCTGACTCCAGCTCCATAGTCTGCATCAGATTGACTCCAGTTCCATATTCTGCATCAGACTGACTCCAGTTCCATATTCTGCATCAGACTGACTCCAGTTCCATATTCTGCATCAGTCTGACTCCAGTTCCACATCCGGTACTAGACTGACGCTACTTCCATATTCTGTATCAGACTAAATCCAATTCTATATTCGGTATGAATCTGACTCCAATTCCACATTCTGTATCAGGCTGACTCCAGTTCCACATTCTGTACTAGACTGACTCCAGTTCCATATTCTGTACCAGACTGATTCCAATTCCATATTCTGTACTAGACTGACTCCAGTTCCATATTCTGTATCAGACTGACTCCAGTTCCATATTCAGGATCAAACTGACTCCAGTTCCATATTCTGCATGAGACTAACTCCAGTTCCACATTCTGCATCAGACTGACTCCAGTTCCATATTCTGCATGAGACTAACTCCAGTTCTACATTCTGCATCAGACTGACTCCAGTTCCATATTCTATATCAAACTGACTCCAGTTCCACATTCTACATCAGACTGACCACAGGTCCACATTCTGCATCAGACTGACTCCAGTTCCATATTCTGTATCAAACTGACTCCAGTTCCACATTCTACATCAGACTGACCACAGGTCCACATTCTGCATCAGAGTGGCTCCAGTTCCACATTATGCACCAGACTGACTCCAGCCTGACAGTCTGCATCAGATTGACTGCAGTTCCACATTCTGTACTAGACTGACTCCAGTTCCATATTCTGTACTAGACTGACTCCAGTTCCACTTTCTGTACCAGACTGACTCCAGTCCAAATGTCTGCATCAGATTGACTCCAGTTCCACATTCTGCATCAGACTGGCTCCAGTTCCATATTCTGTACCAGACTGACACCAGTTCCATATTCTGCATCAGACTGACTTCAAGTTCCATATTCTGCATCAGACTGACACCAGTTCCACATTCTGCATCAGATTGGCTCCTGTTCCACATTCTGCACCAGATTGACTGCAGTTCCACATTCTGAACCAGCCTGACTCCAGTTCCATATTCTGCATCAGACTGACTCCAGTTCCATATTCTGTACCAGACTGACTCCAGTTCCACATTCTGCATCAGACTGACTCCAGTTACACATTCTGCATCAGACTGGCTCCTGTTCCACATTCTGCACCAGATTGACTGCAGTTCCACATTCTGAACCAGCCTGACTCCAGTTCCATAATCTGCATAAGCCTGACCCAAGTTCCATATTCTGTACCAGACTGATTTCAGTTCCATAGGCGGTGTCATACTGAGTCCAGTCCCACAGTCTGCATCAGGTTGATCGCAGTTTCACATTATGGATGAGGCTGACTACAGTTCCACATTCTGCATTAGACTGACACCAGTTCCATATTCTGTACCAGACTGACTCCAGTTCCATATTCTGTATGAGACTGAATCCACTTCCATATTCTGCATCAGACTGACTTCAAGTTCCACATCCTGCATCAGCTTGAGTTCAGTTACACATTCTGTACTAGACTGACTCCAGTTCAACATTCTGCATCAGACTGACTCCAGTTCCACTTTCTGTACCGGAATGACTCCAGTTCCATGATCTGCATCGGGTTGGCTACAATTCCATATTCTGTACCAGACTGACTCCAAGCCCATATTCGGTACGAATCTGACTCCAGTTCCACATTCTGCATCAGGCTGACTCCAGTTCCACAATCTGCATCAGATTGATTGCAGTTCCACATTCTGTACCAGGCTGACTCCAGTTTCACATTCCGCATCAGACTGACTCCAGTTCCAGTTTCTGTACCGGACTGACTCCAGTCCCACAGTCTGCATCAGATTGACTGCAGTTGCACATTGTGTAATAGGCTGACTCCAGTTCCATATTCTGCATGAGACTGACTCCAGTTCCATATTCTGCATGAGACTGACTCCAGTTCCATATTCTGCATGAGACTGACTCCAGTTCCATATACTGTGTGAGACTGACTCTAGTTCCATATTCTGTATCAGACTGACTCTAATTCCATATTCGATATGAAGCTGACTCCAGTTCCACATTCTGCATCAGGCTGACTCCAGTTCCACATTCTGCATCAGACTGACTCCAGTTCCATATTCTGTATGAGACTTACTCCAGTTCCACATTCTGCATCAGGCTGACTCCAGTTCCACATTCTGCATCAGACTGACTCCAGTTCCATATTCTGTATGAGACTTACTCCAGTTCCATATTCTTCATCAGACTGGCTCCAGTTCCATATTCTGTATCAGGCTGACTCCAGTTCCATATTCTGCACCAGACTGATTCCAGTTCCATATTCTGCACCAGACTGACTCCAGTTCCATATTCGGAATAATACTGACTCCAGTCCCACAATCTGCATCAGATTGACTGCAGTTCCACATTCTGTACCAGGCTGAATCCAGTTTCACATTCCGCATCAGACTGACTCCAGTTCCAGTTTCTGTACCGGACTGACTCCAGTCCCACAATCTGCATCAGATTGACTGCAGCTCCACATTCTGTAATAGGCTGACTCCAGTTCCATATTCTGTACCAAACTGACTACAGTTCCATATTCTGCATCAGCCTGAGTCCAGTTACACATTTTGTATCAGACTGGCTCTTGTTCCATATTCTGTATCAGACTGACTCCAGTTCCATATTATGCACGACACTGACTCCAGTTCCATATCCTGTCTGAGACTGACTCCAGGTCCATATTCTGCATCAGACTGACTCCAGTTCCATTTCTGTATCAGACTGACTCCAGTTCCACATTCAGCATCAGACTGGCTCTTGTTCCATATTCTGTATCAGACTGACTCCAGTTCCATATTCAGCATTGGACTGACTCCAGTTCCATATTCTGTATCAGACTGACCCCAGTTCCATATTCAGTATGAATCTGAGTCTAGTTCCATATTCTGTATCAGACTAACTCCAGTTCCACATTCTGTATCAGACTAACTCCAGTTCCACATTCTGCATCAGACTGACTCCAGTTCCATATTATGCATGATACTGACTCCAGTTCCATATCCTGTCTGAGACTGACTCCAGGACCATATTCTGCATCAGACTGACTCCAGTTCCATTTCTGTATCAGACTGACTCCAGTTCCATATTCAGCATCAGACTGGCTCTTGTTCCATATTCTGTATCAGACTGACTCCAGTTCCATATTCGGCATGGGACTGACTCCAGTTCCATATTCGGTATGAATCTGCCTCCAGTTCCCCATTTTGCATCAGACTGACTCCATTTCCACATTCTGTATCAGACTGACTCCAATTTCATATTCGGTATTAATCTGACTCCAGTTACAGATTCTGTACCAGACTGACTCCAGTTCCACATTCTGTATCAGACTGATTCCAGTTCTATATTCGGCATCGAACTGGCTCCAGTTCCATATTCTGTATCAGACTGACTCCAATTTCATATTCGGTATTAATCTGACTCCAGTTACAGATTCTGTACCAGACTGACTCCAGTTCTATATTCGCCATCGGGCTGTCTCCAGTGCCATATTCTGTACCAGACTGAGTCCAATTCCATATTCGGTCTGAATCTGACTCCAGTTCCACATATTGCTTCAGACTGACTCCAGTTCCAATTTCTGTATCAGACTGACTCCAGTTCATATTTGGCATCGGACAAACTCCAATTCCACCTTCTGTATCAGACTGACTCCAGTTCCGTATTCGGCAACAAACTGACTCTAGTTCCATATTCTGTATCAGACTGACCCCAGTTCCATATTCTGCTTGATACTGACTCCAGTTCCATATTCTGTCTGAGACTGACTCCAGGTCCATATTCTGTATCAGACTGACTCCAGTTTCATATTCTGCTTGATACAGACTCCAGTTCCATATTCTGTCTGAGACTGACTCCAGGTCCATATCCTGTATCAGTCTGACTCCAGTTCTATATCCTGTATCAGACTGACTCCAGTTCCACATTCTGTATCAGACTGATTCCAGTTCTATATTTGGCATCGGACTGACTCCAGTTCCACATTCTGTATCAGACTGACTCCAGTTCCACATTCTGTATCAGACTGATTCCAGTTCCAGATTCGGCATCGGACTGACTCCAGTTCCACATTCTTTATGAGACTGGGTCCAGTTCTATATTCGGCAACAGACTGACTCTAGTTCCATATTCTGTATCAGACTGACCCGAGTTCCATATTCTGCTTGATACTGACTCCAGTTCCATATCCTGTCTGAGACTGACTCCTGTTCCATATTCAGCATCAGCCTGACTCCAGTTCCATATTCTGTATCAGACTGACTCCAATTTCATATTCGGTATTAATCTGACTCCAGTTACAGATTCTGTACCAGACTGACTCCAGTTCCATATTCGGCATCGGGCTGTCTCCAGTTCCATATTCTGTATCAGACTGACTCCAATTCCATATTCGGTATGAACCTGACTCCAGTTCCATATTCTGCATCAGATTGACTCCAGTCCCATATTCAGTCTGAATCTGACTCCAGTTCCACATATTGCTTCAGACTGACTCCAGTTCCAATTTCTGTATCAGACTGACTCCAGTTCATATTTGGCATTGGACTGACTCCAATTCCACCTTCTGTACCAGACTGACTCCAGTTCCATATTCGGCAACAGACTGACTCTAGTTCCATATTCTGTATCAGACTGACTCCAGTTCCACATTCTGCATCAGACTCACTCCAGTTCCACATTCTGTATCAGACTGACTCCAGTTCCATATTCTGCTTGATACTGACTCCAGTTCCATATTCTGTCTGAGACTGACTCCTGGTCCATATTCTGCAGCAGACTGACTCCAGTTCCATTTCTGTATCAGGCTGACTGCAGTTCCACATTCTTTGTGAGGCTGGGTCCAGTTCTATATTCGGCAACAGACTGACTCTAGTTCCATATTCTGTATCAGACTGACTCCAGTTCCATATTCTGCTTGATACTGACTCCAGGTCCATATTCTGCATCAGACTGACTCCAGTTCCACATTCTGCATCAGACTGACTCTAGTTCCATATTCTGTATCAGACTGACCCCAGTTCCATATTCGGTATGAATCTGACTCCAGGTCCATATTCTGCATCAGACTGACTCCAGTTCCACATTCTGCATCAGACTGACTCCAGTTCCATATTCTGTATCAGACTGACTCCAGTTCCATATTCTGTACTGGTCTACTTCCAGTTCCATATTTGTCATCAGACTGACTCCAGTTCCACATTCTGCATCAGACTGACTCCAGTTCCATCTTCTGTACTGGATTACCTCCAGTTCCATATTTGTCATCAGTCTGACTCCAGTTCCACATTCTGCATCAGGCTGACTCCAGTTCCCTATTTTGTATCAGACTGACTCCAGTTCTACATTCTCCATCAGACTGACTCCCATTTCCATATTCTGCATGAGACTGACTCCAGTTCCACCTTCTGTACCAGACTAACTCCGGTTCCACATTGTTCATCAGACTGACTCCAGTTCCATATTCTGTATCAGACTGAATCCAGTTCCATATTCTGAATCGGACTGACTCCCCTTTCATATTCTGTATCTGACTGACTCCAGTTCCATGTTCTGTATCAGACTGACTCCAATTTCAGATTTTGTGTCAACGTGTTTTTGGGGTCTGTCAGCTCTGTTAAAGATGCCTCTCTGTCACATTCTCCAGTCTCAGTGTTTCCCTGATCATGCAGCCTGAGCTGCTCTCTCCTTTTGCTCTGTGCTCTCCTGCATCTTTACTTTAAACCGTGTGGCTCTCGCCTCAGCCAGGCTGAATGCAGTGATTCATATCAGAAGGATTCTTTGAGAATTCTTGGAAACATCCTACAGGTCAGTTTAAAGCTTTCTAATTTACAGTAACGAGCACAATGAACAGTTATTAACCATGTATAGAGTTTTATTTTGCTTTTTGTGTTTGCTAATTGGGTTAAAGCTATAAAAATCAACTTGTTTTGAACAGCACCCTTCGTCTTATTTATGTCTTGAGTTCAGCTAAAAAGCTTGTTAAATCTGTGCCAGAGGTAAATTATTCCGAAAATAGTTCTCTCTCTCTTACGTATGGACTCTTATTTATGTCAATGTTAAGTCCGGTGTATTCTTCGCAAACAACCGACTGTGGTTTAATACAGTATAGAGAGGGTAGGTTATAATCAGATGATGGTCTTCTATTTGTTACCAATGCCACCATCTCCCAGGATTGTGATGCCTGTGAGTGAAGTACTTGAGGCATTGTGCTTTTGAACTATTTCAGGTTGAGGCATCACACAGTATTACCGTCCCAATCTAACCTTCTCTGTCTATACCAAGAGCTCATGGTGCTGGGGGTAGTATACTATCATGAACAGAGGATTGGGCTAACTGACAGGAAAAAGAGAGTGGGGATAAATGGGTAATATTCAGATTGGCAAACTGTAGTGGGGTGCCACAGGGATCAGTGTTGGGGCTGCAACTATTTGCAATCTATATTAATGACTTGGATCAAGCTGTTAATTGGATGGCTGGTTGGTGGCATACTGGTAATGTCACTAGTTCTTAATAATCCTGAGAAGTAGGAGAATACACTGTGGGACATGGGTTCAAATCCTGCCATGGCAGCTGGTGGAATTTGAACTCAATTAATAAAATCTGGAGTTGAAAGTATTGTCATAAAAACCCACCTGGTTCACTAGTGTCCTTTTTCCTTCCTTTAAGGAAGGAAATCTGCCACCCTTACTGGGTCTCGCATACATGTGACTCCACAGCTACAGCAATGTGGTTGACTAAAATAGTTCAAGATAATTGGGGATGGGAACAAGTGCTGGTCCTGTCAGCGATGCCCAAATCCCATGAAGGATGAAGGGACACAGTCAAATTTGCTGTTGAAACAAAGGTGGGAAAGCAATTTATAAGAAGGATACAAAGAGTCTGCAATGGGATATAGAGTGGGCAGATGGAGTATAATGTGTAGAAAATATGAGATTGTCCATTTTGGCGGGGACAATTGAAAAACAAAATGTTATTTAAATGGAGAGAGACTACAGAATGATGCAGTACTGAGGGATCTGGGTATCCATGTACATGAATCACAAAAAGTTAGCCTCCAGGTACAGGAAGTATTTAGGAAAGCAAATGGAATGTTGGCCTTTATTGCACCAGGCATGCAGTATAAAAGTAGGGAAGTCTTGCTACAACCAAAGAGAGCATTTGGTGAGGCCACATCTAGAGTGCTGTGTACAGCTTACTTAAGGAGAAGTTGGAGGAAGTTCAGAAGAGGGTCACTGGGCTGATTACTAGGATGAAAGTGTTGTCTCATGAGGGAAGATTGAGCAGGTTGGGCCTATGTTCATTGGAAAGGTGACCTAAGTGAAACTTACAAGATTCTGAGGGGTAGATGCTGCGAGGATGTTCCCTCTTGTGGTGGAATCTAGACCTAGGGGCCACATTTTTTTTTATTCATTCATGGGATGTGGGCTTCGCTGGCTGGGCCAGCATTTATTGCCCATCCCTATTTGCCCTTGAGAAGGTGATGGTGAGCTGCCTTCTTGAACTGTTGCAGCCTATGTGATGTAGGTACACCCACAGTGCTGTTAGGAAGAGAGTTCCAGGATTTTGACTCAGCGACAGTGAAGGAATGGCAATATATTTCCAAGTCAGGATGGTGAGTGACTTGGAGGGGAACTTCCAGGTGGTGGTGTTCCCATCTATCTGCTGTCCTTGTCCTTCTAGATGGTAGTGGTCATGAGTTTGGAAGGTGCTGTCGAAGGAGCCTTGGTGAATTCCTGCAGTGCATCTTGTAGATGGTACACACTGCTGTTTCTGTACGTTAGTGGTGGAGGGAGTGAATATTTGTGGATGTGGTGCCAATCAGGTGGGTTGCTTTGTCCTGGACAGTGTCAAGCTTCTTGAGTATTGTGGGAGCTGTACTCATCCAGTCAAGTGGGGAGAATTCCATCACACTCCTGACTTGTGCCCTGTGGTGGACAGGCTTTGGGCAGTCAGGAGGTGAGTTACTCATCGCACAATTCCTAGCCTCTGACCTGCTCTTGTTGCCACAGTATTTATGTGGCTAGTCCTCTGTTCAGTTTCTGGTCAATGGTAACCCCCAGGATGCTGATAATGGGGGATTCATTGATGGTAATGACATTGAACATCAAGGAGCGATGGTTGGATTCTCTCTTGTTGGAGATGGTCATTGCCTGACACTTGTGTGGCACGAATGTTACCTGCCACTTGTCAGCCCAAGCCTGGATATTGTCCAGGTCTTGCTGCTTTTGGACATGAACTGCTTCAGTATCTGAGGAGTTGCAAATGGTGCTGAACACCGTGCAATCATCAGCGAACATCCCCATTTCTGACCTTATGATGGAAGGAAGGTCATTAATGAAGCAGCTGAAGATGGTTGGGCCGAGGACACTACCCTGAGGAACTCCTGCAGTGATATCCTGGAACTGAGATGACTGACCTCCAACAACCACAACCATCTTCCTTTGTGTGAGGTATGACTCCTACCAGCAGAGAGTATTCCCCTGATTCCCATTGAATCCAATTTTGCTGGGGCTCCTTGATGCCACACTCTGTCAAATGCGGCCTTGATGTCAAGGGCAGTCACTCTCACCTCACCTTGGGAGCTCAGCTCTTTTGTCCATGTTTGAACCAAGGCTGTAATGAGGTCAGGAGCTGAATGGCCCTGGCGGAACCCAAGCTGGGTGTCAGTGAGCAGGTTATTGCTAAGCAAGTGCTGCTTCATAGCACAGTTGATGACTCCTTCCGTTACTTTACTGATGATGGAGAGTAGACTTTCGGAGCAGTAATTGGCTGAGTTGGATTTATCCTGCATTTTGGACATACCTGGGCAATTTTCCTCCTCCTCCTCCTCCAGTGAGTTGTTTAATTGTCCACCACCATTCATGACTGGATGTGGCAGGACTGCAGAGCTTAGATCTGATCCGTTGGTTGTGGAATCGCTTAGCTCTGTCTATCACTTGCTGCTTATGCTGTTTGGCACACGAGTAGTCCTGTGTTATAGCTTCACCAGGTTGACACCTCATCCTTAGGTATGCTTGGTGCTGCTCCTGGCATGCCCTGCTGGACTCTTCATGCCCTCCTGTACTCTTCAAGTCCCGTTTCAGAATAATGGTCTTCCATTTAAGATGGAGATGAAGACTATTTTCTTCTCTCAGAGGCTCATCAATATTTGGAATTCTCTTCCCCAGCAAGCAGTGGAGGCTGGGTCATTGCATATATTCAAGGCTAAGATAGACAGATTTTGACAAGGGTTAGGGGTGACAGGCAGAAAAGTGGAGTTGAGACCATGATCAGATCCAGCCATGATCTTGTTGAATGGTGGAGCAGGTTCGATGGGCCAAATGGCCTACTCCTGCACCTACTTCTTATGTTCTTGTGAATACCAGTTCCAGCCTAACTCTCTGTCTAGGCCAACCAGCTCAGACTGCACCATCTGTACATGGGTGTTAGCAGTCTGGGGTGACTGGCCTTTAGCAGATCACTTGGCAGAGTGGAAGTGGTGGTTCATCTGGAGAGAGGACAGCAGGTTCACGGTCCATGGATCCACTGCCACTCCCCCGGGGTGGTGCCTCAGCAATCCTAGTAATCTGCTGGAGCACGGACTGCTGGACTGTAGTGAGAGCCTGCAAACCTCCTTGAACCCTGGTGTCCGCAGCCATGGGGACATCAGCTTGAATCCACATGGCACCAAGCTGGGCATGCGTGGCCACAAACATGGACCTCATGCCCCTGAGCTGAGCTTTCACTCAGGTGTTGGATGGTGTGCACCTATGCAGCAGTGGAAGCTCAGACTGCAGGCACCAGACGCAGATCATGTATGGGCCCACAACTGTTCTCATGGAGTTGGCTGATACCAGGCTGGAATGGATGGGCTCCAAGCTCTGTGTGAGACCAAGATAATGCTGCATTCCTTCATGCTCCTTGATAGTGACAGTGTGCCATCTTGGTGTGCATAATCGTCAACGTTCTCCCATGGCCTGCAGTGCAAGCTCAGAAGGTGTGATCATGCCTCCAGGGAGCTGGACCCACACTGCCTTTGCCCCTGGCCTGGCTGCAGCCCACTCATGCCTGGTGATTCACCACATGTAGCTTCCAACTCCAAAGTACCTGAAAAGTACACACCAACTCCAAAGTACCCTGAAAAGTACACACAGTGCCAGCATCAGAGCTGGTGGCTGCAAGGGTCAGATCAAGTGACAGTGCTCCTTCCTCAGGGACTGGCTGGCCAGATGGCAGCTCGTGAGTACCTGAAAGCAGAAATGCAGAAAGGAAGGGTTGTCCTGAGGGAAGGCGCTGGGGGGGAAAGCAAGATTCCTGTGATCACACCTTCTGCAGCTTGCACTTCAGGCCAACTATGGGGGAAGGGTGAGGTGGGATTTAAAAAGGGGCACAAGGCAGGAACATTCCCTCATCCTGAATGTTCTCGGTGATGCTGGATGTAACAGGCTCTGTCACAGCTGCCCCATGATGTGGAGTACCATCTCCTCCAGGGGGCTCAGGTGATGCAGGTGTAAATGTCCCCCTCTGACTCTGCCCCCTCCTGTTATGGGCCACCTTATCCTACAAGAGAGGGGGAAAAATGTCAGCCATTGTGTTTCCATGTGTTTTGATGATGTGCCTAACATAGCTGAATAGCTGGGAGGAGGGGGTCTGAGGAAACAGCGAGGGGAGGGTGTGAGGCTGATTGGAAGGTCTGTGAGGGCGAGGTGAAGTATCTTAATGTTCAGCTTGCATCCTGATTGCTAGAGATTGCTAATGAGTAAGTGATGGCGGTGTGGTGCACGGAGCAGTGTGAGAGCCTGGTGGTACGGCAGGCAGGAGATGTAATTGGAAGATATAGTCACTAACCTTAATCACTTGTGCAAGATCATTGAACTTCTTCTGGCACTGCTGCCAGTTTGCTGGAGGCAGACCCTGGGAATTGCCCTCCCTGGCCACCTACCCCCATTCCCTTCTCAGGATTTGCCCTGGGGACCTCCTGGTTCCCTGTGGAATCATTGCTTCTCTTCTCCTGTCCACCTCCTGTACGAATGCCTTTAGTGCCAGGTCCGAAAACCTGGGATCCCTCTCTCTTCCCTGCTGCTCCATTTGGAGCTTCTGTTTGTAGCCAATTTCTACACAGCAACAGCTTGAGTGTAATGAACTCAGCTCCCCTTTAAGAGGGGGAGGGGAGCTTAAACATATGCTAGCCACACACACTTCTAGGCTCCCTGTTGAGCCTGCAACCCACCAAAAGGGTGCTCAGCACTCAGAAATAATTGAAATGAGGAAAGAAGATGAAGTTTGTGTGCTACCTACCTCACCTAGTCTGCGTGTGAACTGATTGTGAATGGCCCTGAGAGGCAGCTGAATGTGACAGGCTCCAGATGTTCTACACACTCCATCCCAACTGACCGTAAAGTATTTGTGATTTCACTTCTAAAAAGGACTTGTTAAAAAAATATATAAAATTCTGGATTTCAGAGCAGCAATGGCAATGGAGCTGAACTTTCTAATGTTCCTCTGGATCTGTTGCTGGGACTGGACAACTCTAAGACTGACACTAATAAATCCATTAAGGAATTCAGAAGAACCAGAGAGTGGTTAGAATGTGAAACTCACTGCCACATGGAGTAGTTGAGGTGAATAACATAAATACATTTAAGCAGGACTGAATAAAAAAATAAGGAGAAAAAGCAATATCCGTATCTTTGTAGGATTAGATGAATTAAAATGGGAGGAGGCTCATGTGGAGTACAAACACCTGCATAGACCTGTCAGGGCTGAATGGGCTGTTTCTGTGCCATTAAAACCTAGCACTATTTACCTCAATTTACAATTGAGCCTTTAGGAACATTAAGATCAGGGGGAGGCCATTCAGCCCCTCGAACCAGCTCCAACATTCAATTAGATCATAGCTGATCTGTATCTCAAGTCTATATTCCTGCCTTTCTTCATTGTCCCTTGATACCCTTACCCAACAAAAGTCTATCGATTTGAGTCTGGAATGTTTCAATCCACAGCCTTTTGGTAGCACTCTTGTCTCTGAGTCAGAAGGTCATAGTTTCAAGTCCCACTGAGCACCTAATCCAGGTTGACACACCAGGGCAGTGTGTGACCTTGTCACCTATTTGTAATAGAGTCGATCTGCAGACAACTTTCTAAGTGGAAACATTAGGTTCATTTACAATACAGCCAGCAGCAACTACACGTGTGCTTTCAACTCCATCACTATCTCCACACTGACTGTGGAGGTAACCCGTGCTGCTAATACATTGGTTTATACAGATCATGTGATCTTACATCGCAGAACAATTCTTAAAGGTACAGTCTAAAATTTAACAAAACCATAATAACTATGTTCCTCCCCCTTTAACTTTGCTGTACATATTGTATTTACAAGTATGTTTATTTCATGACATAATATTTACACAGGTCATGAAATTTACAAGTTCAGTCTTTCAGGTGGTTTCCTGATTCATGTGGAACATCTCAGCTCCACAACTTCAGATTCTTTTTCAGGAACCACATTCTTTGGAACTGCATGAACACCAGATACCTTAGTGGGCACTTGCAGTTCAGTGCCTTCCACTCTGACAGAGACATCAGACATGTCAGTCCTTGGTTGAGCATCTTCAACAGGAAACAATGGTTCAGTAATGGTCACAGGTGGAACCATATCTTGTTGTGGTATCTCTCTTTTTCTTAAATGGTCCACATGCTAACAGGTGATCCAGCCTTCCATTTCCACGTGGTATGATAATGGTCCGGTCACTGAACTTACTTTACCCGGTAACCGCTTCAGTCCTCCACTGAAATTCTTTACAGACACTGCTTCTCCAACAGTAAATTGTGTCCCACGACTATGCAAGTCATGCGTAGCTTTTTGGTCTCCTTGGCTGTTCCCCTCCAAATTGGAATTAGGCTCAGCCTTGTCCTAAGTCGGCGTCTCATCAACAATTCTGCAGGTGTTGCTCCTGTCGTCGTGTGGGGGTATCGTTCTGTAGTGATAAAGAAAGTGTGCAAGTTTGGTCTTCAATGAATCACCTGTTAGCTTCTTCATATTTGTCTATAGGATCTAGAATTCTTTCCAGACAAGGTCTTAGAAATAACTTGTACCTCTTTGATTTTATCTTCAGCATCATCATCCAGCAAACCATTGTGAGGGACTGGGATAATATCAAAGTAGGCACAGTTCAATAATTTGTTTATTGCCTCCTCCGAGTGTTTATCGATGCTATCAGCCTCCGTTTTCTTGTCTTTTCGGAAACTTCTTTTTTATCTTCCTCTTTCTACCACAGAGTTTAGTCTGGTCCTTCATTTTGACTTCACTGTCGGCCAGACTTCTCTCAGGTGAAATCTCAACTTGTCTTAGTTCAGCAGCTGAGTCTCCCAAAACTTCATAATCTGCTCGCCCCTTGGAAAGCTCTCCGATTTTTGTTTTCAAAGCCTCTTTGACTTCATTTAGCTGATTCTTCATCTCTTCTGTCCCTTTTTTGTATTTGTTGGCTGCCTCCTGTAAACTTGAACATTGATGTGTCTTCTCTGCCAACTGGTTTTTCAGTTTGTTCAGAGAGGAGCTGAATTCTTCCTGTTTCTCTTCGTAATGTTCCAGAGGCACAAACTTTGACCTGAGGGAATCTTGTCGTGTGTGAAGGTTTTTCAACAGGTTTTCCTTCTCCTTGCGAAGGTTACTCACTTCATCTCGAATTCTGTCATTCAGCAGGGTCTCCTTGTGTTTCTTCTGCTGTGTTTCCATGTTGTTGTTTGAGATAGACAGCATTTCTTCAGGTTGTTGAGTCCTTACACATTCCTTTTTCATCCTGTTGTTGCCCTTGAACTCTCCAGGCTCTTTCTGCCATACGTTTCCTCGTTCCTTTTTCAAGACATGAACTCTTCCAGCTTCCTTTGAAATATCACTGGCCAATCAATGTTGATTTCCCTTAACCAGTTTTGCCCTAGAAGGCTTGGTCCTCTGCCTCTCAATACCATCACTGGTAGCTGTGCCAATTGGTTTCGATAATGGACAGTTACTCTGCTGATACCTTTTACTTGCCTGTGTACATTTCACCTTGGCAGATGTTTGTTCCAAATTTAATTGATGCTCACCATTATTTAAATATTTGAAATTGTGTTATCCAATTTCAATAGTAGAAGATCCCGTTTTTATTGGTTTACGATTCACTTGTACTGTAACAAATATTGGCTCTGTCTTCCCAACTTTCATGTTAAACAATGAATAAATGTCAGAGCTTGCTGTTCTTTTACACTGTAAATTTCATTGGGCTTCTTCTGTTGTTTGCAAGCCTGTTTAAATCTCTCTTTGCACTGTCTCATTATATGTCCACTTCTGTGACAAAAGTAACATTCTATTTCTTTAAACTGCCAATTGCTAAAAGACTGATTGCTTTCACATCGATTAAAGTTGTTTTCGATTTAGCTGCTAAATTATTCCTTCTTATTTTTCATTTGGCGGGGGCTGTTTCCCACTTTGCGACGGAGTCTCGCTTTTTGTGCCACTTTCGGACCGATTTCGAGTACGGCGCCATTTTGCACCCCTTGTATTGCTTGTGCATTTCTTACAGCGCTTTCCATGGCCAGCGCTATTTCTAACACCTTCTTAAAGTCCAGATTCACTTCAGCCAGCAATCTTCTCTGAATAGTGTCTTCTTTCACATCACACACGAAACAATCTCTGAGCATGTCATTCAGAGTCTCACCAAACTCACAGGGCTGAATTTTCCCCCCGTCAGGGGGGAGGTTGATGGGCGGGCGTGTGCTGGCGCGCTTCCGATCGGCGCCCCTGACCGGAGACGTGGCGCCATTTGACGTGGACGAGCCAATTAAGGCCCGCCCAGCGTGACGTCCGCAAGGAAGCGCTATGTGCTCCCTGTGTGGGCGGGGGGAATCCCTAAAATCGTGAGTGCGCTCTTTCGCGCATGCGCATGAAAGAATGCACTCATCTCCCTGAGGCTAAGTGCTGCCTCAGGGTGATCGGCTCTACTTTCATCAATATTAAAAGTAGAAAAAAAAATTCCCCTAGATATCTCCTCATGTGACAACGTCACATGAGTTGGGACATGTTCATAATTTCCATAACAACTTTATTAAAATTTTAAAAACCCCACATGAAACTTCATCCTGCCGGTGGATGAGGTTTCATGTTTTTTCTATTTGTCGCCGGGGCTCCTGGCCTGCCCGCCAGCCTTAAGGTTGGATGGGCAGGTCCCTTAATTGCTTAATTGATCCTGTCAATGGCCTCAATTGGCCATTGACGGGTCGGCGGGCCCACAGCTGATTTTGCTGTTCCCCCGCCTTCCTGAAAATTTAAATGGGGCGGGATGACATTGGGAGTTCCGCCCGGCGTCATCCCGCGTCGGTAAAATCCTGCCCACAACGTTCCATTAATTACTTCAAATTTGCCACATGCAATTGTCTCACCCAAGGTTCTATTTTGTGAATTCAACCGGAACCTCTGCATTGTGACTGAGGGCTTGGGTTGAAAATGTCCCTTCACGAGGTCCAACAATTCTCTGAAATTCTTTGAATCTGGGGCACTGGGTGCCATCAAACTTCAAATCAAGCTGTAGGTTTTGCTCCCACAAGTACTCAAGAGGATCGCTCGCCTCTTCTCTTCCCCTGTGATTTTGTTCACTTGAAAAAATAACATGAGGCATTCTAGATACTGAGACCAATCATCTGTGGCTAGCTCAAAGGGATCGATTCTACCAAATTGTGGAATTTTGGGTGAGTATATCTTCTGTTATTTTAAATGGACATTGATACTCAAATTCGCTGGGAGAGGTATGGTATCGATTCCAATTTATCTTGATTTATCCTGATTTATCCTCGTTGCCAGTTTGTTGTAGTGTGGCCTTGTCACCTGATTGTAAAAGAGTGGATCCGCAGACATCTTTCTAAGTGGAAACATTAGGTTTATTTACAATACAGCCAGCAGCATCTGCAGGTGTGCTTTCAACTCCATCTCTATCTCTGCACTGACTGTGGAGGTAGCCTGTGTCGCTAACACATTGGTTTACACAGATCATATGATCTTACGTCACAAGACTATTCTTAAAGGAAGAGTCCAACATTTAACAGAACCATAATTACTACAAGTCCTGAGGGACAGCTTCACCATCGGAGGGCAGGAGATGTTAAATTCGGACCATATTCTTCTATTGAGTTGTATGCAAATTAACCCAGAAAACAATTCAAGAAAAATCAGGGAGTTATCCCTGGTGTCAATGATCAAGCCTCAAGCAACATTACTAATGTACAGATTTATCTGGTCACTGGAATTTTTTTTGGTCTACCTGTTTTTACCTATAAAACTGTGACTATACTTCACAAGTAATCAATTGGCTGCGAATTACTTTGCAAAGCCCAGAAGATGTGAAAGGACTGATTAAAGACCGAAAAAAGAAAAGAAAGGACTTGCATTTATACAGCACCATGCATGACCTCAGGACGTCTTGAAGTGCTTCACAAACAATGATGTACTTTTTGGAGCATAGTCGCTGTTATAATGCAGGAAATGCAACAGCCAATTTGCGCACAGCAAACTCCCACAAATCAGCAATGAGATAACTGGTCAGATACCTATTTTAGTGTTGTTGATTGAGAAATAAATATTGGTCAGGACATAAGAGAGAACTCCGGTCCACCCTCTGCCTTCTTCAAATAGCACTGTGGGAACGTTTATGTCCACCTGAGAGGCCAGACAGAGTCTCGTTTAAGGCCTCATCTGAAAGACGGCACCTCTGACGTTCTCGGTCTCCCTCAGTGCAGTATCAGCCATGGATTTTGTTTCAGTCCTAGGAGTTAGGAACTACACGCTTTTCCTTGTTTTTTTTGACTGTAATGATGAATAACCTTGTCACCTTTGCTACGAGCTCCAATGGATGGTTGACCGTGTCCCAAGTGTCGATTTTGCAATCTGTCTGTTTATTGTTTTTCTTGTTTGTTTATAAAGTTTTGAACATACTACACAGGACACACAACAGTGGCTTGAATCTCATTGTGCAATTTTCCTTTACTTAACCAGGAAATGACAAAGGATATATCATGCTGAAGCTTCTCCAAGCCCTACCCAATTCTCCAGCCCTATATCCCCCTCATGAATGGCTCAGGGGTCTTGTAACTTAGATGGAAAGGACACCATCTTGGGAAAGAGATTGGTACAGGGGGGCCCGAATGACAGCCACAGCATGCAGAACAACGCGACGATGAGGTCAATTAGCGTGCAGTGTTGATTTGATGCCATTGCTGCTATTTTACAACTCCATACTCCACATTCCAGCCAACATCCTGCCTTAATAATAACAAAGGAGGGAGCCATTTAGCCTAACCTGCCTTAACCTCACACAGCTAACATGCCATTAAATGGAATTAAAAACTTACCCTATCTCCCCGCCCACCTCACCATCAGCCCCATTTAAAGTGATCATGAACTACTTACTGTTTAGTTGTTACGTTCGTTTCTTCTGGTTGGTTTGTATGCTTTTTAGAGCTTTCCCACCCTTCGTTATGTTCCAGTCATCAGCAGGGAGTGGTCTGGCTGATCTTGCATTCCTGTTGTTTGTGCCATTTATATTGTTGCGTTGAAAGAAGTTGCTTCCAGCTATGGGTGACCTGGTAGTATTTCCTGTGGGCATTAAGCATGGTGGGAAGAAAGAACAGAGCAGGCCAAGCTGCTAGGAGAGGGAGGGAGAGGAGGGAGGCCGGTGGAGGACTCCTAGTAGGAGGCTGTATTCACCCAGGTTCTTTAGAGATCAATTCCCTTATCTCAGCTTCAGCGAACCCCAGTGGGTGAGCCTTCACTAGAAAGTTGTCGCTAAAATCTGTCAGTCTACACTCAAAGCAGGGCAAGGACAGCATGACTTGTGGTTGCCAAGGTGACCATTGAGGTGAATTTGTATGATGCTGCACCCTTTAGCCACTTTGGTTTTGTTTTTGCCCCGAGCCCTTCTTTCTGCATTAGAATGGTTTTAAAAGTACTGTGCTACGCTCTTTCCAGCCAAGTGGAATGTTGCTCAAGCCCTCGGCCATTTTGTAAATTAAGGCCTCTTACAATCTGGTGACTGCATTAAATTTTCAGCAGTGTTAACATGAATCCGATATCATCAGCTGTTCCACAATATGGTGGTTTGATTGCATGGTTGAATAGTTATTGTTAAGAATTAAGACTGGTGCATGATTTTCCCACGTATCTTCACTGCATTGTTGTATAATGAAGAATTCATCTGCAAATATTTCAGCATCTCCGCCTCAGCACTTAGGTCGGTCACTATTGGAACTGTGGGAATCCTGGGAAATGAATGAAGTGTCAATAGTCATTTGATAGTACAGGACTTGAATATTGCTGAAAAAAGACACATGTTGTAAAAGCTTTTCATCTTGTGCTCATAAGGACAATTTGCAAGGATACCAAATATAAAGGGAACAACAATTTATTCTTCACAAAGTATATATTGTTTTCCTTTTACATTTTGTATTCTTGCAAATTGTTCTGATGAATGCAAGATGAAAAGCTTTGACAATATGTCCTTTTTAGCAAAGTTCCAATAAGTGAAGCTGGTGGCCAGTGCTCACTGCGTTACATTGCTAGGGCTCACTGTGTTGCATTGCCAGAGCTCACTGCCTTGCATTGCCAGTGCTCACTGCATTGTATTGCCAGTGCTCACTGCCTTGCATTGCCAGTGCTCACTGCATTGTATTACCAGTGCTCACTGCGTTGCATTGCCAGTGCTCACTGCATTGCATTGCCAGAGCTCACTGCCTTGCATTGCCAGTGCTCACTGCATTGCATTGCCAATACTCACTGCATTGCATTGTCAGTGCTCACTGTGTTGCATTGCCAGAGCTCACTGCATTACATTGCCAGAGCTCACTACATTGCATTGCCAGAACTCACTGCATTGTATTGCCAGTGCTCACTGCGTTGCATTACCAGTGCTCACTGCGTTGCATTGTCAGTGCTCACTGCATTGCATTGCCAGTGCTCGCTGCATTGCATTGCCAGAGCTCACTACATTGCATTGCCAGAGCTCACTGCATTGTATTGCCAGTGCTCACTGCATTGTATTGCCAGTGCTCACTGTGTTGCATTGCCAGAGCTCACTACATTGCATTGCCAGAGCTCACTGCCTTGTATTGCCAGTGCTCACTGCGCTGCGTTACCAGTGCTCACTGTGTTGCATTGTCAGTGCTCACTGCGTTGTATTGCCAGTGCTCACTGCGTTGTATTGTCAGTGCTCACTGCGTTGTATTGTCAGTGCTCACTGTGTTACGTTACCAGTGCTCACTGTGTTGCCAGCAAAATACTGCAGATGGTGGAAATCTGACATAAAAACAGAAAATTCTGGAAATACTCAGTGGGCAGAATCTTGCCCTTGTTGGGCGGGCAGAGACGGTCAGGAAGCCGCCCGCGATCGGGGCCGGACTGCGATTTCACGCTGGCGGGTCAATTAAGGCCCGTCCAGCATGAAACACGAGTGGCAGCGCTGAGCGCTGTGTGCGCGGGCGGGAGGAGGAAGGCGAGTGCGGACTTTGCGCAGGCGCGCGCGTGTGTACTTCATAGTTTCCCTGAGGCACAGAGCTGCTCAGGGAGGTGAAGAGTTTTTTTTAAAAATCATTAAGAAATTAAGAATGCTAAAAAACATGTCCCCTCATGTGACTCTGTTGCTAATGAAATTTAACATTTTTTATTTTATTTTTATTTGTTTTAGGAGACCTCAAGTCGCCCGTGGATGAGGTTTCCTAAAAAGTACAAAGGCCGCTTGGCCTTTTCGCCTGCCCGCCAACCGTAAGGTTGGAAGGGCAGGGAAAAATTCTATTTAATTGCTCCTTTATTGGCCTTAACAGGCATTTTAATTGTCGGTAGGCGTGCTGCCGACTCCGGCGCGTGCCTGCCGAGTGAGATATTGTGTGACTGCGCGTTGACATCGGGACACTCGCCTGACATCAACACGCGCCATTTTACGCTGACCTAAATATTTTACCCAGTAGGTCAGGCAGCACCCGTGAGGAGAACTGTCACAGGTGATGAAACATCATGGACCTGAGACATTTACTCTGTTTTTCTCTCCACAGATGCTGCCAGACTTGCTGAGTATTTCCAGCACTTTCTGTTTTATGTCAGTGTTCAATGTTTTGCTAGTGCTCACTGCATTGCCAATGGGAGGGGAAAGTTGGGTTTGATTGGAATTTTGTGTGTAAAACCGTAATGTAGGAATCATTTTCCATTGACTGTCAGAATTTCAAAGGGATTTGAACTTGATGCCAGTTGGATACAGCAGAAATCAACACATTTCAGTGTTTATATTTCAGGTAAACAGATCAAATATCACCTGTTCGGTTACATGACAGAATAATGTGCTTTGCCATTTCTTCTTGTTCAGCTTCTTTAGCAGATGGGTGTTATGGGCTCCTGCCAACATTATGCCTCAGGGAGATGAAACTAGCTGGAAAGCACTGGGGCCTAGGTCATGTGGAGCTGGAAAGAAGGTTGTCCAGGGCAGCCCAGGGCTAGGAGGTACTGGGGCTAGGAAAAGGTACACCCAGAGGAAGAGCTGCAATTATGAGCAGCTGACAATAACTTTGAGTTTGAGAAAATGGGCCTGTCTGAGGTGTATAAAAACATAAGGGGGGCTCTAAAAAGAGCTGTAATGCATTTCTCTCGGTTGTGAACGGACGAGTTTGAGGGAAACTGAAAGTAACATTGTTCTCATGCGCTGTTGCACTCTTTTTGCTTTTGCAATCTATTGACAAATCATTTTTGAATTTAAGGCTAGAAAAATTATTCGATTGGCTGCTTTCCTAGCCACCCTCCCATTTTTCAGCCTCCAAAAACCTTGAGCTTATCCAAAGCTTTGCTGACTGTATCCCTAACTCTCACCAAGTTTCATTTACCCATCACCCAGGTGCTCACTGTCCTACATTGGGTCCAGCAGTCGCTCGATTTTAAAATTCTCATCCTTGGAATGGACTTTATGCAGGCACTGTGGTCCCCAACCCCCTGGCTAAATTTTGTCAGGGGCGCTGCCCGCGATCCCAGTGGTTGCCTTGCAGCAAGTTAACACTGGGGGCAACATTAATTGCTTTAAGATGAGACTTCCACCACTGTCTCAGGAGAAAGTCCCGCCTTAGAAAGCTGCCAGCCAGTCGGAGGGCTGGCATTTCCTGTACTACCAGCTGAACCGGGTCACACCGAGGACCCCAGGTCAGTCTGGGGTCAGTGGTCTCAGTGAGGGGGTTGAGGAGATTGGGGGAGCAGGTTCGAGAGGCCAGAAGGGACGGTTAAAGGGGGGGGGGGGGGGGGGAGGTGACCTTGAGGGTTGGTGCCTCCACTGTGCCCAGGGGACCCGCAAAGGAGGCCAGCTCCCATTTTGCCCGATACCAGCTCGTATAGCTTCATCTGCCCGGCTCCCCGCTTCACGTGGGCCTCCCCTTCCGCTATGGGTAAAATACCAGCTCAGGCAGGATGAGGCCCTTAATTGACCGCTTATTGGCTGCTTCAAAGCTTTAATAGACCCACGGATGAGCAGGCTGCCCAAAGCCTCGCCATGTCCCCTCCATAAAATTTCAGACAGGTCGGGGGGGCAGGAAGGCCCATTGCTGGATTACATCTGCTCCCCCTGCCTTCAAACCTGCTGGGCGGGGGATCATAAAATCCAGCCCCTTGTTTTCAAATCTCTCCATGGCCTTGACCCTCCCTTTCTCTGTAAACTTCTAGCCCCACAACCCTCCGAGATATCTGCACTCCTTTAATTCTGGCCTCCTGCGTATCACCACTTCCTTCACCCCGCCATTGGCGGCCATGCCTCAGGCCCTCAGCTCTGGAATTCCCTCCCTAAACCTCTCTGCCTCTCTCTCCTCCAAGCCGCTTTTTAAAATCTACCACTTTGATTATGTTTTCAGTCATCTAACCTAATAGATGGGTGTCAGTTTTTGCTAATTTACAATTCTTTGAAGCACCTCAAGGTATTTTATTACAGCAAAGGCATAAAGGCAAATTTTCATTGTGCCTAAGAATTCTCAGCAGTGAAATTAATTCTGGGTCATTACTCAATAAACCCACTGCTAAGGTGTCAGCTGTTGAAGCTTTTGTGTAACATTAAACTATCCATCAATATAATGGAGCGCAATCAAAATTAGTATCTGTTCAGACAATTGCTGCTTCTGAATGAAAATGAGCAAAAATCTATCAACCGCCCTCTCCCGGATATAAAGCAAAAGCTATGTATTACATCCTAAACATGGGAACATAGGAAGAGAAGTGGGCCATTCAGCCCCTTGAGCCTATTCCATCGTTCAATTATAGAAAGTTACTTAGAATTATTAGAGTCTACAGCACAAAAACAGGCCATTCGAGCCAAAGGCCTTTGCTAGCATTTATGCTCCACATGGGCCTCCTCCTACCCCTCTTTATCTAACTCATTAGATGAGTCTCCCCATAAGATGAAACATTTTCTCTACTTCTATTCTATCAAACCCTTTCATAATTTTAAAGACCTCTATTAGGTCAACTCTCAGAGTAATGAGCCCCAGTCTATTCGGTGCATTAAGTGAATCCTCTCACCTCTGCTCAGTTCATGACTCATCCTAATCTTAAATCCATCAACCCACCTTGTTGCTATAAAATCTATCACTCTTAATTTGGAAGTTTCAATTGATCCCCACCCCCCACCCAACCCCCCACTCCCCCCGCCCCAGCCTTTACAGTTTTTTAAGGGAGAGAGTTCCAGATTCTCACTATCCTTCTATCCCCAACTCCTTCCCTTCCATCCAGAAAGCTTGAATTCTTGCTGGGGCACAGGTCAGGGGTTCCCACCTTCCTTGTCCAAGGTATTCATCTTCACGCATTAGTTCGAACAATCCCATGAAGCTATTCTTCCGCAGGAACCATTACTGATGAGCGTGATCACTTTCTGGTCTGATGTGTGCAGGCGAATAGAGGTAGGGGATTCGAGATCAGGAATAGGGATCCTGGCTAGTTTTCTCTTTATCCATTGCGCTCCCCCCCTCCCTCCCCCAAATTAAGAGCACTGAGGCCAATTATAGTGCAGCCAACCCCTTGTCTCATTGAGGTCGAGATGTGGGAGTCAAACCTGTGACCACCTGGTCCCTGCAGCTTAGTGTGATTCTGGGGATTTTTTTACCCATTAAACTGTAAATCAGTTTTACACACGAACAATCACAAGTAATGTCTCACTTGTGGGTCACCCTCAGGAATGCTACAGGTCGATGGGATCAAGGCATCATCTGTGAATCTGGACTTCAATTCATCAATACTGGGAATTTTTTTATTCTTTCATAGGATGTGGCCGTCACTGGCAGGGCCAACATTTATTGCCCGTCCCTAATTGCCCTTGAGAACTGGTGGTGAGCTGCCTTCTTGAACTGCTGTTGTCCATATGGTGTAGGTACACCCAGGGTGCTGTTAGGGAGTGAGTTCCAGGATTTTGACCCAGTGACAGTGAAGGAATGGCGATATAGTACCTGGTCAGGATGGTGCATAGCTTGGAGGGCAACTTGCAGCTAGTGAAGTTCCCTTGTCCTTCTAGATGGTCAAGGGTTTGGAAGGTGCTGTCAAGGGAGCCTTGATGAGTTGCTGCAGTGTATCTTGTAGGTGGAACACACTGCTGCCACTGTGCATTAGTGATGGAGAGAGTGGATGTTGAAGGTGGTGGATGGAGTTCCAATCAAGCGGGCTGCTTTGTCCTGGATGGTGTCGAGCTTCTTGAGTGTTGTTGGAGCTACACTCATCCAGGCAAGTGAAGAGTATTCCATCACACTCTTGACTTGTGCCTTGTAGATGGTGAACAGGCTTTGGGGAGTCAGGAAGTGAGTTACTCTCTGCAGAATTCCCAGCCTCTGACCTGCGTTGTAGCCCCAGGACTGCCCACTACGCCGCACCAACCCCAACCCACCTTGTCTCCGCTGCGAGACTAGCCCACCCTAAGCTGACCCGACTACCCTACTCCAACCAGACTACCACCACCCCCCTCCACTGGACCTGACCACCCCACCCAACCTGACTATTCCCCCAGCCCGACCCAACTACCCCGCACCCGACCACCACCTCACCTACCTCACCTGTGCCACTCACCAATCAAGTAAAGACTTGGGCCTTTAAAAGCTTAGCTGAATACAGCGCTGAACGCGTTGTGAAATGTGGGCATGTCCTCTCCTTGTCCTTCTTTTCTTGCGCCTGACAGTTTTATGCCAGGGTGACTGCGCTGGCCCTTCAATGCTTCAGCCAGGATCGGAGTCCCAGCTGAAAAATCGCAAAAGGGTTAGGTCGCAGAATTCTTCACAGGCAGCGTAAATGGGCACCGCATTGCTGCTGACTGGGAGATCCAGGCCATTGTGTCCTCTGTGGGGAAGAGCAGACCATCAATGTAAGATAGTCACCAAGAAATCCAAGAGGGAATTCAGAAACCCAGAGAGTGGTGAGAAAGTGGAACTCACTACCACAGGGAGTGGTTGAAGGGAATAGTGTAGTTGTGTCTAAGGGGAAACTAGACAAATATTTGAGCAAGAAGAGAATAGAAGGTTACAATGACAGATTTAGATGTGTAAAGATGGGAGGAGGTGCGAATAGAGCATAAATGTCACTGATTGAGCTGAACAGCCTGTTTCTGTGTCAGATATCCTATGTACATAATTAGAAAAGTAACTTTGTATTGATTTTTAATTGTTACAAAATCTACAGTGAAGTTTTATGGGATTTAAATGTATCCTGCCTCGGGTACTATCCATACTTCTGAATTGATGGATTGATGAGATACAACTCTATGTTATAAATTCTGTTCCACAAGGTCTCAGAAGCTTTATGAGTCACACTGGTGTAAAAAATGACAGCATCTGGCAGCAATTCGCCCACCTATTTCTTGCCTTCCTGTGTTTTGTGAATTGCTTTGTTACTTACATCAAGACCTTTTAATTCACCCCTACTCCCTGGGCCGACACGTAGGAACAGAAGGAGAACACTCAACCCTTCAAGTCTGTTCTGCCAATCAGTTAGTTCATGCCTGATCTAAATCTCAACTCCATCTACCCACCTTCGTTCCTTAACCCTGAATATCCTTACCCGACAAAAATATAGAAATCTCAGTTTTGCAATTTTCAATTGGCCCCCAGACTCAATGGCTTTTTTCGGGGAGAGAGTTCCAGATTTCCACTACCCTTTCTGTGAAGAAGTGCTTCCTGACATCACCCTGAACCACCTCGCTTTAATTTTAAGGTTATGTCCCCTTGTTCTGGACTCTGACACCAGAGCAAAGAATTCCTCTTTAACTAACTTGTCAACCCCTTTAATCACCTTAAACACCTCAAGCAGATAACATCCTGCAACTGACCTGCACTAAGGCTCCAGCCATTCGGTCTTGAGAGAGTCTTGACCATCTCTGGGCAACTTGTGTGATGTTTCTCCAGAACAGCGTCCCCTCCCCAAGATCAAGAATTTAGCGTTATATGACACTGAGCTCATGTCCCAGTTCCTCACAGGAAATATGCAGTAGAATCATGGGAACATTAGCAACAGGGGGAAGCCAACAGCCCACTGGAGCCTGCTCTACCATTCAGTTAGATCGTGGCTGATTTGTACTTCAACTCCATTTTGCATTGGTCCAAGTCCCTTGGCCTTCTTACCTACCGATCTCAGTCTTGAAAGCTTCAGTCATCCCCCAGCACCCACAGCCTTTTGAGGCAGTGTAATCCAGCTTTCCGCTACCCTTTCTATGCTTCCTGATTTCCATTCTGAACGGCTCTTATTCTTGATTCCCCCACTCGAGGAAATCGTTTCTCCTTATTGAATCCTTTTAACAATTTAAACACCTTGATCAGATCACCCCTAAACCTTCTACTCTTCATAAACCTCTCACCATATGCAAGATTTTTAATATATCGCAGACAAATAATTCAGTTGTACAAATATGTCCTTGGAGCCTTTGGCAACTGGTTAACTTAATTTGTACAAATGTTTATCTCCTCGCTTTCAAGTTAGTAATACATGAATTGGTAATAAATCATTCTTGTTTAATTAATACAAGCCAAGTGCTTGTCTGAAATTCACTGTTCCAAAACTAAATATGAAAATTAATTGACTTTATAAAACATAGCTCATGATATCAGGAGTGCTTTACACTCCCCTCCTGCTTCAGGTACCATGTCCTAAGAGGGCATTGATGACCATGGATTTTCATTGGATTGGTCCATGATCATGCTTGGCAAAGTACTGCTGTGGTTTACTGTTGCCTTCTGCAGTATGGCTGACCAAGAAACTCTCCCACCTGCCGACAAGCACATTGGAAGGATTTACAGGCTGATAATCAACCTGATTGGCTATGTTATGAACACCAAGTCCTGAAATGGGACTTGAACCCAGAGGTAGCAATACTAGCATTGTGCCACAAGATGTGCACTCTACACTTTAGAAATGTATTCACTGATGTAAATGCCGGAAATCTGGCAGCCAATTTGCATACAACATGATACCACAAACAGCAACGTTAAAATGACCAGATCACTCATGTTTTCATGATGTTGGTTGAGGGATAAATATTGGTCAGGACCCCAGAGAAATGACCCTGTTCTTCTTTAAACTAGTGCTGCAGGATCCCTTGTGACTAGAACAAAAACAAAAATACCTGGAAAAACTCAGCAGGCCAGACAGCATCTGCGGAGAGGAATACAGTTGACGTTTCGAGTCCGTATGACCCCTCATCAGAACTAAGGAAATAGAGAAATGGGATGAAATATAAGCTGGTAGAGGGGGGTGGAACAGGTAGAGCTCGATAGGGGGCCAGTGATAGGTGAAGGCAAAGAAGAGATTGCCAAAGATGTCATAGACAAAAGTTCAAAGGGATGTTGACGGTGATGATATTATCTAAGAATGTGCTAATGGGGATATTAAGGGTAGCAAGCAGGACAAGCTAGTGGCAGATGGCCCTAGTCGGGGTGGGGTGGGGGGAAGGGTGGAAGGGATCAAAATGGGCTAAAAGATGGAGATAAAACAATAGATGGAAATAAATTGAAAAATAGGTGGGAAAAGAAAAACATATTTGTAAAAAAATTATAAATTATTGGAAAAAGGGGGACGGAATTCACCTATCACTGGCCCCCTATTGAGCTCTACCTGTCCCACCCCTCTCTACCAGCTTATATTTCACTCCATTTCTCTATTTCCTTAGTTCTGATGAAGGGTCATACGGACTCAAAACGTCAACTGTATTCCTCTCCGCAGATGCTGTCAGACCTGCTGAGTTTTTCCAGGTGTTTTTGTTTTTGTTCTAGATTTCCAGCATCCGCAGTATTTTGCTTTTATCCCTTGTGACTACCTGAATGGGCAGAAGCGTCCTTGGTTTAACATCTCTTCTCAAAGACACTTTCAAAGCCTCCAGAATTTTGATCTTTCCCATCATGTCCTCCCCCTTGCCGGACTTTCAAAATCTCTACAAGGGTCTGATGCACAAAGTTAATAAAAAGCGTGTTCTGTGAATCTAACACTAGGAGTGTATGCGGAATGGGAGAGTATTTCTGAATTCTTGCGATTCTCTTGAAATTTTTTCGGATTGTTATTATTATTGAGAGGCCTCATCTGATGGCCCGGTGGGTAAAGCCAGAACATGGGAGGGACCTGAGCAATACAGATCATGGATAGTCTTGGGTTCAGGCCCTCGTTGAACTCCATGGCAGAAATGACACAGTTGGATTCAGTGTCCCAGGAGTAGGCAGGGAGGATGTTAGTGAAGTCATTCTGGATTCCAGTTCCTGGTTATACGGGAATTAGGTCCAGCTGTGATGCCCGCCCCATAAGAATAGTCATTTTTCAAACCCACAATTTCCACTACCTAGAAGGGCAAGGGCGGCAGGTGCACAGAAACACCATCACTGCCAAGTCTTGCAATGTTCTGACCTGGACAGAAATCGCTGCTCCTTCATTATCACTGGGACAAAATCCTGGGACTCCCGACCGAACCATACATATTCACTACATAGGCTGCAGTGGCCTAGGAAGATAGTGTATAATCTTCTCAAGGGCAACTAGGGATGGGGAATAATGCTGGGCTCACCAGCGACCTCCATCCCCCCTCCAAAGTTGGTAAAGTAAAATTCTAGGAAGAGGGTTTTGGCTTCTGGTGGGATTCTATCTTAATTTGAGCAGCAGTAGTGAAAGCACATGAGAGAAAATGGTGCCCAATTTCTTCAAAATAGGTGAGGGTGAACGAGCTGTTTGCAGCATTTTAATTCTTTGTATTTTTTTTACACAGGTGACCTTGCATTGACCTTGGATGAGTCTGGCAGACCAGCCATGGCCCTGAATGCTTCAATGGACAACGTGACCATGGTTCCTTTGTTCCTGGGCCTTAACCTCCTCTTTGAGTTGAAACCTCTTTTTATTCCACTGTACGCGCTGCTAGTGATTGTGGCTTGTATTGGTAACCTCGCCCTTGTGGCTCACATCTCCGCCACCAAGAAGCTTCACACAACCACCAACTTTCTCATTGGTAACTTGGCAGCGTCTGACTTGGTGATGTGCATCTTCTGTGTCCCAATGACTGTTTCCTACGCATTTGAAACCAAAGGGTGGCTTTTTGGAATCTTCATGTGCTATTTTATAACCCTCATGCAATCTGCCACTGTCTTTGTATCTGTCTTGTCCCTCACCGCCATAGCTGTGGATAGGTATGTGGTCGTGGCATACCCAATTCGCCAGAGAATCAGACCTCGGTACTGTGCCTATATTGTCGCATTCATCTGGCTGGTCTCCATCGGTGTATCAATGCCTTCGTCCTTGCACACCAATTATATAGACCTCAACCAGGTTGGGTATAATATGATCATCTGTGAGGAGGCCTGGATCAACTTAGACAGGCAAAGGCTGATCTACTCATGTATCATGCTGCTGCTGTCTTACATGCTCCCACTCTGCGCGGTCTCCATCTCCTACTGTGCCATCTCGTGTCACCTGAAGAAGAGGAATGTCCCGGGAGCGGCCTCGTGCAGCCAAGAGAAGTGGTCAAAGAAACGGAGGAGGACCTTCTGGATGCTCGCCATCTCTGTCCTGTCCTTTGCCCTCTGCTGGATCCCTCTGCAGACAGTCAATCTGATACGGGATATTGACCTCAACATCATAGACAAGAACTACATCAATGTGATCCAGGTGTCCTGCCATTTGGTTGCCATGAGCTCCACCTGTTACAACCCCTTCATTTATGCCTCTCTCCACAGCAAGTTCCGCGTCCAGCTGAGCAACTTCCTGTCCTTCAACAAGAGGCGGGCAAACAGCACCATGTCCACCCAGACATCACGCTTGAACACCGGTACCTCTCTAGATGCGCCCACGGTCATCAACTTAAAGGAGAAGGCCTCTTTGAAATAGAGCAACATGTCTCCCCGGGTGGGACTAAAATGCCTCTCTGCCTCACTGAGTCTATCAAGGCCCAGTACGCAAGACAAATTGGCTGGTGCCTTCCGCCAAGAGCCCAACGGTGGGACTGACCCACTGGACCATAAGTCAAGTTGAATGGGTGCAACTGTAGACCTTTTAAGAAGCTGTAGTGTTGGGCACAGGTCTTTAATCAGTTCCAAGACCCCCACTCAACACAATCACCTACCCAAGAGTAAGGCTTCCGACCAGAACCAGGATAGCTGTATTGGAACCCATTGGACTGAACTCTGAAATTTGCTATATTAAGAATTAAAATAATTAACTGCTCCCTGTTATGAAACATTCAGGCAGAAATTGTTTCATGATGTTGAAAACTGGTTGAAATTTCAGACATTTCACTCAAAAATAGAATGTTGACTTTTGGACACCAACCCACGAGGCTTTTGACAGTGGTAATTGCACATGAAAGGAGGGTGGGCCAGCTGGCTTTGCTGAGTGGCATTTTAGTTCCTTTTCCCTCATGTCAGCTCTCAGCCGAACTCTGTCCAATTCTCAAAAACATTGTTGCAAAGAGAAAGAAAGAGGCTTTTGTAAGAGATGGGTTTGGACACTTCACCAGAGCTGACACAGTCGGATCAGAGGACGTAGAATCAGAACTGTAGAATAATCAAAGAGCAGGAGAAAATGCTACAGTAAAGAGGAGAGATGAAGGTTTTGTTTAACTGAAGAGGTAAAACACAGGAACTAAGGAACAGGAGGAAGGCATTCAACCCCTTGAGTCTGTCCTGCCATTCTATTAGATCATGACTGAACTGTATCGTAACTCCACCAGCCTGCCTTGCTTTTATGATCCTTATTACCGTTGTCTAACAAAATCTATCAATCTCATTCTTGAAATTTTTAATTGCGCCCCCCCCCCGCCACCACTGCCCCTAATCTCAGCGAGTTTTGGGAGGATTGAGTTTCAGGTTTCCACTACCCTATGTGTGAATGGGTACATCCTTAGTTCATTGAACTGAATATGGAAAAGAAAGAGATCAGGCCAAACTATATAACCCAAATGGCAGTCAATTCCAATCAACATATGAGGACAGGAAGAGCAACACCTCCAAGTTAAACTCTCTGGATGCTTGGGTTTCTGCTGTGCAACAGTACGACAATGTTTGTTACTGTCACTGTGCGAGTTTGGCAGTAAGAAAAACATGGAAGTAAAACCTTTGGGTTGAACAGTACATCCTGACTTCTTGTACCCAGGGCACAAGAAGTACCCAGAAGTACCCAGGGCTGGGTCATGTGCCATACCCACTGGACATTCCAGGCTTGGGGCTGCCAATCCAGGGAGGTTGCCCTCCATCTCCAGGGCTGAGAGACAACTCTCCAGTGCACTGGTATGAGCAAACCCGGCAGAAAAATCTGGGGTATTTAAAAAGAAAAATGGCCTGTTTTGAGAAAAAATTCTTTAAACACTTTTAGATCTAAAAATATCGGACATGGGAATAAAGACTGTTTGAATGATAGTGAAGAATCATCCAATCAGGCGGAGGCAGGTGGTGCATCAACAGGATGGACAGGCAAGGTGGCCAATGGCAGGAGAGTGAGGCGCACAGTGATTGGAGGTAGCAGGTCATGTGATGAAACCTCCAGAACTATGGTCCAACCAATGTTGGCGACCCTGCCATGGTTGCCAACACTCAAGGAAAAAACTTCTCCATCTTGAGAATTCAATATGCTGTCCAGGCTGAGAGACTAATACTTTTTAATGCAACATTGAAGCCATGATCAGATCACACGTATTGTATCCAAGTGTTAAGATATGAGAAGGAAGCTACACTATAGTGAATGACAGGAGGTCACACCTAGAGAAGAAATGCTCTAGCTTGGACCTGTCTGTACAAGTTCATTCGAAGTAGCTTGAAGTGCATCAGTGATTATTGTTGTCGTATTTACATTGAATTACCGATTATACATGGAATAAAGTTCTAATGGCCACTAGAACCAAGAATTGTTCTGTCTTTTCACAACAATTAGAGCAAAGGGTTGGGGACAAAATAAAGTCTGCTGCTATCTTCACTGGTACCTAATAGATGTCTTTAAAATTCTGAAGGGGCTCCATAGGGTAGATGAGGAGAAGTTGTGGGCAAGTCCAAAACTAGGGGCTACAAGTACAAGATGGTGACTAACAAACCCAATAAGGAATTCAGGAGAGACATTTTTCCCCAGAAAGTGGTGGTGTTATGACCAATGCAGTTGGTAAAGCTGAGTTATTTAAAAATCCCAGAGGGAAACTTTAAACAGTTGTCATAACCTATAATTTTAAGTGTTATGTTTGAGTTGTTTAAATTCAGAAATCAGACCACCAGTCCTCAAAGTTTTACATTAAGCTAAAGGAAACATTTTATTAATTTACACAGGTTAGAATAGATTTACACATGGCTTCAAATTACTACTATCATAACTTTTAACAAATTCCCAAACTAATCTCCATTAAGGCAACAGCAACCCATAGACTTAACCAAACATCAGGCAAAGTATTTTCACCTTACGAATTCAAAATGAGGTTCTTTCACTTGGCTCCTGTGGGGTCAGTTGGAGGCTCACAACTGCCTTTTGATCTTACATTGCCTCTGCTCTGCATGCCCGAAAACTACTGAAGTTATACCCACCAGACCCATTGAATGTTATTCTCATTGTATCAACAGTCTCTGAGCTAAGCCTCTCTAATAATAAAACCACTTTCATTGTACCAATTTTATTAGTAATATAAACATATTGCTTGGTAACTGCAAGAAAAGCATCAGTTTTCACCCCACTTCTTGAATGCTCTATTCAAAGAATGCAAATGCACGCTATCTCTCTTACATTTCAAAACTAGTGCAGATCAAAGCACCCAGACTAGCTGGCTTTGATCCAATTAAGACACACCTGCAGACTAAGCTTCTATTTTAAAATAAAAATATTTTCCAAAATATTACATAGATTAATAGATTCATGACAGTGGTTAGCATGTGGAACTCACTACCACATGTTGAAGTTAAGGCAAATAGTATTGATGTATTTAAGACGAGGTTAGATAAGTATATGAGGGAGAAAGGAATAAAAGGATATGTTGGTGGGGTGAGTTGAAATAAGGAGAATGGGGAAGGCTTGTAGGGAACAGAAACATCAGCATAGACTAGTTAGACCTAATGACTAGTTTCTGTGCTGTGAAAGTCTAATTAATTCTAAATAATCCTACGTAATTTGTTCTTTTTCAACAATTTTTGAAATAAATATCCTGCTGATAGAGGGGAGGGATGTTAGAACTGAGGAACAGAAGATTTTGGTTTCATGCATGGTAGCAGTATCAAGCACTCTCGGGTGAAGCTGCTGCCACTCTGACTCCTACCCTGTATTACCCGGCCTCACCAAAGCATATTTTTCAAACTCACTATCCTATGATTCCTTTGAATGAGATTACAGGTTTAGTCACAGGTTAGGGCAGTTTTCTTTTCTGTACACCCAGGTCCACCATTAATTGTTTCAAGATTACCCAAGTCCATTTCACACATGCTCCTCCTAATCCCATCAGTTCCATTTGAACCCAAATCGCAAAAGTTCATGGAACTATGAGATATGCAGCAAGGGGTCTACTTTCCTAGTAGAGTTTAAAGTTTAGCTCTGATTTTAAACGCTCTGGAAGTGGGTATAGGTTATAGCTGTCCGATTGTCGTAAATAACCAGCTGGGTTCACTAATGCCCTCTAGAAAAGGAAACCTAATGAGCAGAAGTTTGCCCTCGGATGGCGTGCGGGCCCCACCGGCTCGGCGGCGGGCAGGCAGCCGACCCTCGCCACCGAAATGTGGCCCGCCGCCATTTTGAGTGGGTGGGCCAATTAAGGGCTGCCCAGTGGCCTGCCCGACGGGAAGCGCTATGTGTTTCCTGTGCGGGGGGTGGAGGGATTCCCCATCTGTCAAAGTGCGCTCTGAGCGCATGCGCGGGAAAGAGCGCACTGCTCCCTGAGGCAAAGTCCTGTCTCAGGGAGATTCGTGAGAGGCAAGTAAAGTCTAAAAATAGAAAAATATTAAAGTTATTAACATGTCCCCCTCATGTGACAATGTCACACGAGATGGGACATGTTAATAATAAACACTTAAAATTTATTACATTTTTAAAAAACGGACATGAAACTTCATCCCACCAGTGGATGAAGTTTCATGAATAATCTGGAGCCCGCTGGGGCTCCTGGCTTGCCCACCAGCCTTAAGCTTGGACGGGCAGGTATTTAATTATCTTAACTAGCCTGTCAATGGCCTCAATTGGCCATTGACAGGTCACGGGCGGACAGCTGATTTCACTGTCCGCCCGCCTTCCTAAAAATTTAAATGGCCTGGGATGACGTCGGGGATTCCTCCCAACATCATCCCGCGTCATTTACCCCTCGGCGAGCGGGCCCCGCCCCCAAATCGCCGAGGGGAAAATCCTGGCCAATGTCTTTAATAGACTGCTCTACATGTGGCTCCAGTACCGCACCAACTTTGTTGACTCCTACCTGCCCTCTGAAGTGGCCTAGTAAAGCCCTCGGTTGGAAGGTCCAGCCCCAATTTCTCTCGGAACCTATGGATGGGCAATAAATACCAGCCATTCGAATGATATCCACATTTTAATGAATGAATAGCTGACAGCAACCTTTCCAAAACCAAAAACTCTGCTAAACCAGGGTCTCAGTTTCATTAAACAGCATGAGTGTGGAGGTAATTCTGACTTTAGCTGATAGTGAGAAGGTAACTAAAATCGGGAGTGATGTATAACGGGCAATTGATCACCAGTTTTACACTGTCACCCAAGGTCAGAATGTCCCACATGAGTTGTTATTTGACATCAGGCTCAAAACTGGGTATTCTGCTGTAAGGAAAATGCTACTTTAATTTACACATTGTTTGAAGGCAACCAAAATTGCATTGAGTGTTCCTTCTCCACTTTAGAGCCAATTACAATGTGCCATCTGTGGCCAGATTACATTATTTTTGCTGCTCAAGGGCTACTTTGGTTTTTGTTCAATCTGAAATGTCTCATCCTTGATTTCAAATCCCTCCATGTCCTCACACGTCCCTGTCTCTGTAATCGCGTCCAGCCCCACAACCCTGTGAGATATCTGGGCTCCTCTCATTCTGCCCTCTGGAGCATCCCTGATTTTAATCGCTCCACCATTGGCTGCTGTGCCTTCAGCTACCAAAGCCCCAAGTTCTGGAATTCTCCTCCATAAATCTCTCTGCTTCTCACTCCTTTAAGATCTCTGGTTAGAGTTTTGGTCACCTGTGCACCACCCCCACCCCCACCACCCCCGACCCTCCTGGAGAGGTGATGGCGGAGTGGTATTGTCACTGGGCTAGTAATCCAGAGGCCCAGGATAATGTTCTGGGGACCTGGGTTTGAATCCCATAATTCAGTAAAAAGCTGGGGCAGAATCCTACATCCCGCCCAACCTGATTGGGCATAAAATCCCGCGAGAAGACGTCAGGCGAGCAACATGCACTCGCGCGATATTTCGCTCGGCGGGTGCACGCAAAAGTCAGAATCGTGCCCGCTGACAATTAAGAGGGTAATTAAGCCCATTAATGGTTCAATTGACTCCAATTTCTCATTGCCTGTCCAAGGGTTGGCAGACGGGCAAATCGGCCAGGCGGTCTTTAGATTGTTCATCAAACCTTATCCAAGGGCGGGGTGAAACTTCCATGATGGAATAAAATAAAAATAAGTATCTGTGGACAGCACTTTTATCAGCTATATCTTCAGGTGATTGATTATGATGCATGGAGGCTTTTTTCAGCTTTTAAAACCTTTATTTTAGCTTTTTCATGTCCCCAACTGTCTGCCTTCAGGGAGACTTATTGGCAGTGTTCACCCGTACCCGCAGAAACATCATCGCCCGCCCTCTTCCCATCTCCACCCTGGCACTGCTGAGCTCTTCAGCGCGCGTTTCACGCTGGCTAGCTGTTGATTGGGCAGCCAGCGTGAAATCGCGGTAGGGGGCCGTTCGTGGTCAGCGGCCTGTTTCCTGACCACTCCCAAGCCCGCCGATTGGGTGCGCCCACCAAAGGTAAAATTCAGGCTCTGTGATTAAAAGCCTAATGATGACCATGAAACCATCAGCAATTGTCGTGAAAACCCATCTGGTTCACTACTGTTCTTTAGGGAAGGAAATATGCAGTCCTTCCCTGGTCTGGGCCTGCGTGTGACTCCAGACCCACAGAAAATTGGTTGATTCTTAACTGCCCTCTGAAATGACCTAGCAAGCCACTCAATTCTATCAAACCGTGAAAAAGCCTAAAAGGAATAGAACCGGACAGACCAACTGGCACTGACCTAGACACCGGAAATGACAATGGCAACTCAGCACTGTCGAATCTCCTCCTTACTAACATCTGGCAGCTCGAGCCAAAATTGGGAGAGCTGTCTCACAGACTAATCAAGCAACAGCCTGATATAGTCATACTCATGGAATCATATCTTACAGAAAATGTCCCAGACATCACCACCACCATCCCTGGGTATGTCCTGTCCCACTGGCAGAGCAGACCCAGCTGAGGTGGCGGGCACAGTGGTATACAATCGGGAGGGAGTTGCCCTGGGAGTCCTCAACTTGGACTCCGGACCCCATGAAGTCTCATGGCATCAGGTCAAACCTGGCCCCCTCTCGCCCCCAACCCCCTCAGATGATGAATACGAACATACAAAATAGGAGCAGAAGTAGGCCATTCGGTCCCTCGAGTCTGCTCCGCCATTCAATAAGATCATGGCTGATCTTCTTGTGTTTCAATTTCCACATTCCCATCTATCCCCAATATCCTTTCATTCCATTGCCAAACAAGAATCTACCTCTGCTTTAAAAGTATTCAGTGGTCCTGCCTCCACCACCTTCTGTGGCAGAGAGTTCCAAGTCGCACAACCCTTTGAGAGAAAAAATTCTCCTCATCCCTATCCTATAAGGGCGATCCCTAATTTTAAAACAGTGCCCCTAGTTCTGGACTCATCCACAAAAGGAAACATTCTTTCCACGTCCACCTTGTCAAGACAGTTCAGGACCTTATATACATCAATCAAGTCACCCCACACTCTTCTAAACTTCAGTGGAAATAAGCCCAGCGTGTCCAAACTATTCTCATAAGACAACCCGCTCATTCCAGGTATCAATCTAGTAAACCTCCTCTGAACCCCCTCCAACGCATTTACATCCTGCCTTAAATAAGGAAACCAAAATTGCACACAGCATTCAAGATACGGTCTCACCAATGCCCTGCATAACTGTAGGATAACATCCTTACTTTTACATTCAATTCCTTTCCTAATAAAGGATAGCATTCCGTTAGCCTTCTTGATTACTTGCTGTACCTGCACACTAACTTTTTGTGACTCATGGACAAGAACACCTAGATTCCTCTGCACCTTGGAATTCTGCAGTCATTCTCCATTTAAGTAACACTCTGCTTTCTTATTCTTCCTGCCAAAATGAACAACTTCACATTTTCCCACATTATACTCCATCTACCATAATTTTGCCCACTCACTTAACTTATATGTATCTGTCTGCAAACTCCTTATGTCTTCTCCACAACATACTTTCCTACCTATCTTTGTGTCATTTGCAAATTTAGCTACCATGTCTTCACTCCCCTCACCTAAGTCATTGAGGTAAATCGTAAAAAAGTTGAGTTGCCAGTACAGACCCCTGTGGGACTCCACTCGTCGCATACTGACAATCAGACAAAGACTCATTTATGCATGCTCTGTTTTCTGCCAGCCAGCCAATCTTCTATTCAGGCTAATATGTTACACCGGACACCATGAGCTTTTATTGTCCGCAATAACCTTTGATGTAGCAAATTATCAAATGCTTTCTTGGAATCCAAGTACAGTACGTCTACAGGCTCCCCTCTATCTACTGCACATGTAACTCCTATAAAGATCTCTAATAAATTTGTTAAAGATGATTTCCCTTTCATAAAACCATGCTGATCCTTCCCGATTACTTTGATATTTTCTAAGTGCTCAGCTATAACCTCTTTAATGATCGACTCTAACACCTTCCCCATGACAGGCGTCAAGCTAACTGGCCTATAGTTTCCTGTTTTCTGCCTCCTTCCTGTCTTGAATAAAGGAGTTATATTTGCTACTTTCCAGTCTGATGGAACCTTTCCAGAATCTAAGAATTTTGGAAAATTCACACCAATGCAGCTACTACTCATTAGCCACCTCTTTTAAGACCCTAGGATGGAGTCCATCTAGACCCGGAGACTTGTTGGCCTGCAGCTCCATCTCCTGATTTGCAGTTATTCATCGCATTTTTTTGTATCTTCTATAGTCAAGACAGAAGCAAAATATTTGTTCATTCCATCCACCGTTTCCTTATTATCTACTACTGACTCCCATTTCTCACTCTCTAGAGGACCAACATTCACTTTACCTACCCTTTTCCTGTTTAAGTACCTGTAGAAACTCTTGCTATCTGTTTTTACATTTCTAGCCAGCTTCTTCTCAGACTATAATTTCTTTCTCCTCACTCACCTTTTAGTCATTCCCTGCCGTTCTTTATATTTTGACCAATCAGCTGTCCTGTTACTCATCTTGGCGCAGTTATATGCTTTTTCTTTAAGTTTGATGCTTTCCCTAACTTCTTTAGTTAACCATGGATGGTGGGTCCTCCCTTTAGAATTTTTCTTTATAGTCGGAATATACTTATTCTGAGTATTCTGAAATACCCCCTTAAATGTCTGAATCAGTGTTCCTCCATGTTGAACACCACTTGGAAGAAGCACTGATGGTGGCAAGGGCGCAGAATGTACTCTGAATAAGGGACTGCAACGTCCATCACCAAGAGTGGCTCAGTAGCACCACTACAGACTGAGCTGGCCTTGTCCTAAAGGACATAACTGTGAGACTGGGTCAACAGCAGGTGGTGCGGGAACCAACAAGAGGGAAAAACAGACTTGACCTCATCTTCACCAACTTGCCTGCTGCAGATGCAGATGACAGTATCGGTAGGAGTGACCACTGCACAGTCCTTGTGGAGACGAAGTCTCGTCTTCACATTGAGGATACACTCCATCGTGTTGTGTGGCACTACCAACGTGATAAATGGGATAGATTTCAAATAGATCTAGCAACTCAAGACTGGGAAACCATGAGGCGCTGTGGGCCATCATCAGCTGCAGAATTGTACTCAAACACAATCTGGCATATCCCTCATTCTACCATTAACACCAAGCTAGGGGTACCAGCTTGGTTCAATGGAGATTGCAGGAGGCCATGGGAGGAGCAGTACCAAGAATACCTAAAAATGAGGTGTCAACCTGGTGAAGCTACCACACATGGCTACTTGCATGCCAAACAGCGAAAGCAGCAAGCGATAAACAGAGCTAAGACATTCAAAATGGATTAAATCTAAGCTCTGCAGTCCTGCCACATCCTGTTGTCAATGGTGCTGGAAATTAAACAACTCACTGGAGGAGGAGGCTCCACAAATATCCCCATCCTCAATGACTGGGGAGCCCAGTATGCGTGTGAAAAGATAAGGCTGAAGCATTTGCAACAATCTTCAGGCAGAAGTGTCGGGAAGTGCTGATCTATCTCAGCCACCTCCAGAAGTGCCCAGCGTCATAGATGCCAGCCTTCAACCAATTCAATTCATTCCACGTGATATCAAGAAATGGCTGGACAAAAGAGCTGAATTCCCGAGGTGAGGTGAGAGTGACTGCCCTAGACAGCAAGGCAGCATTTGTGTAGTCTCCTTGTGAGGCTTGGTGGCAAATTTTGAATCATAATTTCATACTGCTTCTGTGAAGCACTTTGGGATGTTAAAGGCTCTATAGAAATGCGAGATGGTGGTGGCGTTTACTCAATCACTGTTGTGATGAGCGTACTCCTATACAGTTACAGGAACAAACCCTGTGCCCTTGATTTTGCCTAAAAGTCCTTTTGTCTCATCACAAATAGCAGTTTTTCACTAGTACCTATAGGAGAAGGTTTATTTCTGCTCATTGTGAAGTCCTGGCTTGCATTGGAGGGCACAGGCACAAGTTGGGAACAACATTGGGCAAAAAGGGTTTTGGGGTGGGTGGGTTGCTCTGGCAGTGCAAGACATCATCAACCTTGAAAGGAATTGGAGGACACCAAGTTGGGATCAATTATATACCACAGGAAAAATGGAAGACAGAAGTAGGGATGGACTTCCCTGTTTTGAAGATCTGGTACCGAATAACTTAGAATGGTAGGAGAGAAAGTGCCAGAATATAGGAATTGCTGGACAATAAAGATTAAGGTCCATCAGGCTCACCTTCTACTATCCTGGTAGTCATGTGTTACAATGATAATGGAATTATTGACAAATGATTGCAGTCATTCTCTGTTAATAACACAGGCATGAGGTGAGAAAAGACCCTGTGGTGAAAGCTTTGGAAACCAGAGGTCCAAAGTTGCTTATTTTCATAAGTTACATTTATCTCATGTCATGTCTCAAGATTTTCATCTGCTGTATCCCAAAATATTATTTTCTGAAAGAAATGTATGTAATTTGCTTTTGAATGAATAATACTACCTCCTTCCATCATCTCCCTAGGGTGTCTGTTCATTTGCTCACTGAAATACTGTGGCAATTTTTCCAGGTTTGCATGCATGGTGTTGGAACAGGATCCTGACAAAATCCTGTCCTTTTCCAAGTTTCACTGGGCAGGGTTGAAGGTGAGTGGAGAAGCCGCTTTAAGCTGTCAGGTAAGTACATAAGGTAATTAAAAAAACAGTTATGAACCGTGTTAAAACATCATTTCTGGATTTTCCAGCCAGGGAATATATTTTCCAACCTGTCCGCAACCCGCCAGGGTGTCTGAGGTGAGTGCACAGCGGAAGGAGCTTCCTCAGTGAAACTGATAGGCTGCTACACTGAAGAGCCCCAGTCATGGCCAGGTGACAGGCTGATGTTCAAAGCACTTCTTCTCTCAGAGAATGCTATCATTGCCTGACAGGTGATTGCCAACTTCTTGGAAGGCACTTCACCTGTCTAGCGCTTCACTCACCTTCAGCTGCACCTCCCTGCTGACAGTGCCATGGGAACGAGTTATGCAGCTCCACCTTATGCGTCTAATGAGAAACAAGAGGAGCAACAACACCAACAGCACCAGTTGCCTTGTCCTCAGAAACATGCTGCTCTCCATGACAGAGGGGATGGACACCAAGATCCCCCAATGCAGGATCTATGGGCAGAGGGCCAGCTCTCTCAACATGTATGAGCCCCTGTGTCTCAGGAGGCTCAGGTTTTCAGGGCAGGTCGTGGTTGACATCTGCAGTCCCCTGAAACAAGACCTCCTTCCCAATGGAGCCAGTGGGCATGCATTTCCAGTAGCCAACAAGGTGCCAGTCTCTGGAAGGGCCCCCAGGGCACTGGGTCTCTGCCTGTCCTCCAGTCGGGCGCTCTCTTCTCTTGCAAGGAGAGAAAGCAGAGAGATGTGAGTGCTGGCAATGGCTTATGTGGAGTGGAGAGAAGGACAATATTTGTGGAGGGTGACTTGAGGCATGAGTGTGAGAGGGAACTAGGCTGAGGGTGAATGTGAATGTTGGGTGTTTGGATGAGGATATGAGGAGGCGCCAGAAGAGAGAGGAATGAGTGGAGCTGCAAGGTATTGTCCTGAGGAGTGCTATGCAGGAGAGTGCTGGCGAAGTTAGCGTGTGAGGCTTGGTACCTGGAAGTGTTATGAATCTAACCTTTTCCACGCTGCTGAGCTCCTGGATTCTCTTGGTGCACTGTCTCCAGGCTGCATGGGCCACAGATCTGCTGTTCGCTTCCTCAGATGCTTCCATCCACTCTTGCTTGGCTAGAGAAGTTGCCCACTTCCATTGGCAGCCACGCTTTCAGCTGCCTAAACCTTAAGATTTGGAATTCATTCTCTAAACTGCTCCACCTCTCACCCCTCCTTTAAATAACATGCCTCTTTGACCAAGCTGTCCTTACATGGCTTGGTGTCAAATTCTGACTGGTAGTGTGTTCCTCAAAGTTCCTTGGGATGTTTTACCACATTAAAGGCAGTACATAAGCTATTGTTCACTCCTAATCCTCGAAAACTGGCCATAAATTGGAATGGATCCATGTTGCTGCTAAATGTACATGGGGCAGAATTTTGTCCTTGCCAGGCAGGCTCAGCGGGGGTGGGCAGGAGCGGTCGGGGAGCCGACCGTTACCCACAATTGGGGCTGGACCGCGATTTCACACTGGTGGGTCAATTAAGGCCCGCCTACCGTAAAACGTGTGCTGCAGCGCTCAGCGCTGCCTGTGCGGTGGGTGGGGGGGGGGGCGCGCGGGGGTGAACGGGGAACTTCGCGCACGTGCACAAGCGCACACTGGAAAAGCTGCCTGAGGCACAGAGCTGCCTCAGGGAGATGAAGAGTTCTGAAGAACAAAAATAAAGAATCTTTAAATGTTAAAAAAACATGTCCCCTCGTGTGACTCTGTCACATGAGCAGGGACACGTTATGAATGAAATGTAAAATTTTTTCACTCAATTTTTATTTGCTGTTGGAAGCCTCATCCCGCCCGTGGATGAGGTTTCCTAAAAAGTGCAAAGGCTGCTTGGCCTTTTCACCTGCCCGCCAACCGTAAGGTTGGACGGGCAGCGAAAAATCGAAGTTAATTAATGCTTTAAAGGCCTTATTAGGCCTTCGAATTGTTGGCGGGCGCGCCGCTGATTCCCGCGCTTGACCGCCGACTAAACTATCGCACGGCTGCTCATCGACATTGGGACACTCGCCAAACATCATCGCGCATCATTTCATGCTCGAGCGGGTTGGGCGCACACCTGCCCGCCGAGGTGAAAAGTCTGCCTCCTGGTCTGTTGGAAGGGGTGGATTTGATGAGCTAAAAGGACTTTTCTCATTCCACACTTTCCTATGTAAAAGAGCTGAATGTCCTATTAATAACTGTCAGAGTAGAATCATGGAATCATTCAGCACAGCCAAAGGCTATGCAATTAGTCCCATTTCCCTGCTTTTTCCTCATAGTCTTGTAGCTGTTTTCTTTTCCAAGTATTTCTCCAATTCCCCTTATGAAAGCTGTTGCTGAATCTGCTTCCACTACCATTTCAGGCAGAACTTATCTCCAGGCTATCCCCTATCTAAGCACAGCTGGTAATAGTTCTCCTGCTCCAGCAGATTTTGAATTTGATTTTGACGAGAGACGCACAAGCATCAGGTCAAAGGCAAGCAATGCATTTATTGGGGTGTTTTTTTTGAAAGCATCAGTTGCCCTGGTTAATAAATAACCTAAGCTCTTTATGCTCCTACTGGAGAGGTATGTGAGAAGATGTTTTACAGTGTGACAGCACACAGAGTAAATCCAATTACAATGCTCCTTGTTTGAATATCCCTGCTAACTTTTGAATGTTGCCTTAATTTGGCTATTTCTAAGCTCTGTTACGTTACCAACACATCTGTGATTCCCTTCTTCATAGCATAACATTTAATTTATTCTGATTGCTATGACATACTTACTTATATTTTGAACATTATCTCCTGCAAAGTGATTTCATTGAAATCAGGACATGGTGGATTTAAAATATCAGGACACTGTGCTCCTTATCTCAAAATAAATAATGCCACATCACAACTCTTTCAAGTCAGCGTCATTTTATTTTATGAGAACGATACACAGTGCGATATCACAGAGAATAATCCACATCCTCATGGTAAACAAGGACATGGCATAAAACTGCTGAATAATTGGGAATATTCCGCTGTACACAGTGATTAATCCTTCCTTTGACAAGCTGAGTGACCAAGCAGAGTGAGTAAATAACAAGGTCACACAGCCACATGTAACAATTGTACAGTGATGGACAGGAACTGCACACTGGTCCACAGTGAGTGATCCTTATGGTGCTGGATTTAAAGGAATTCTTTACACTTAGAATCATAGAAAGGTATAGCACAGGCGGAGGCCATTCAACCCATCGTGCCTGTGTCAGCTCTTTGCTAGAGTTAATCAATTAACCCCACCTCCACACCCCCCACCACTCTTTCCTCACAGCCCTGCAAAGTTTTCCTCTTCAACCATTTAACTAATTCTTTTCTGAAAGTCGCTATTGAATCTGCCTCCACCACCATTTCAGCCAGTGCATTCCAGGTCACAAATTGCTGCATTAAAAAATTGTTTCTTCATGTCACCTCTGCTTCTTTTCTCATTCAGCTTAAACCTATGATGGTTAGTGACCTACTCTTCTGGCACTGGAAAGGGCTTCCCCTTATTTACTCTATCAAAACGGTTCACAATTTTCAATTCCTCTATTAGGTCTCCCTTTAACCTTCTCTGCTCTAAGGAGAACAAATTCAGCTTTTCTCGTCTTCCCGCATAACTGAAATCCCTCATCCCTCATATCATTCTAGTAAATCTCCCCTGCACCATCACCAAGGGCAGAATTTTCTGCCTACCAGGCGAGCGAGCCCGACCCAATCTCCGGCGGGCGGGGAGACGATCCCCGCTGGAGAAGCGGGCCCCACTGCCATTTTAGGTGGGCGGGCCAATTAAGGCCCGCCCAGCGTGAAGTGTGAGAGATTCCCCAAAAGCGAGAGTGCGCTCTTTCGCGCATGCGCACGAAAGAACGCACATCTCCCTGAGGCTAAGTGCTGCCTCAGGGAGATCGCTGAAACTTTTAAAAACATTAAATATAGTGAAAAAAAAATCCTTAACATGTCCCCCTCACATGAGATGGGACATGTTCATTAATTACACCAAAACTTTATTAAACTTTTTAAATCCCTACATGAAGCCTCCTCCCGCCGATGGATGAGGTTTCATGTTTTTCCTATTCCCGCCGGGGCTCCTGGCCGGTTGGACGGGCAGGTCCTTTAATTGTTTCAATGATCCTGTCAATGGCCTCAATTGGCCATTGACAGGTCGGCGGGCCTGCAGCTGATTTGGCTGTGCCCCCACCTTCCTGAAAATTTAAATGGGGCGGAATGACGTCAGGGGGTTCTTTGTCTTTGTTGACAGTTAATAAATATCTTCTTTAACGTCTGCCACTGTTTATCTACCTACTTACCTTTTAACCTATTTTCCCAATCCATTTTAGCCAACTCTGTCTTCCTACCATTGTAATTGCCTTTATTTAAGTTTAAGACACTAGTTTCAGGCCAAAGTTCCTCAGCCTCAAACTAAATTTGAAATTCTACCTTGTCCTTTCCCTCTAAGGGGAGAATTTTCTCCCCGTCAGGGCGTGTCTGGGCGGGAGCGGGAGCGGGTGCGGGCGGGCGCACAGCCGATCGCCACCCATGATCAGCTACATGCCGCCATTTTACATGGGCGGGACAATTAAGGCCCGCCCAGCGTGACACGCACCCGGAAGCGCTGAGTGCTCCCTGTGTGGGGGAGGGAGGAGGGGGAGTCGGGGTCTGCGCTCTTTTGTGCATGTGCGCGATAGAGCGTAGAAATCTCCCTGAGGGACAGGGCTGCATCAGGGAGATTAGTTTGATTTTTAAAAAGTTAAATAAAGAAAGAAAATATTTTTTAAGACATGTCCTCTCATGTGACAGCATCACATGGGCTGGGACATGTCAATGAATTTTATTAAAAATTTTTATTGAAGTTTAAAAACCTTCATGAGACCTCATCCCGCCCGTGGATGAGGTTTCATGATAAATGCGAAGGCCGCCTGGGCTCTTTGGCTGCCCACCAACCTTAAGGTTGCACGGACAGCTATTTTAATTATTCAAATTGATAATTAAATGACCTTAATAGGCCTTAGACAGTTCGGCGGGTGCGCAGCCGACTCTGGTACGCGCCCGCCGAACTGAAGATCTGAAAGACGCGTGGCGATGTTGGGACGCACGCCTAATGTCACCACGCATCATTTTACGTGTCGGCGAGCGGGACCCACCGCCGCACGCCAACCCGAAGATTCTGGCCTAAATTTCTAAATCTCTCACACGAACGCCACCCTCCACTAGTTTACTCTTAAATCTTCTCTACAGCCCTAGTTATATGATTTGCCAGGACACTGGTCCCAGTGTAGCTGAAGGGAAGTCCATCCCGAAGGTAAATCTCCCTCTTTCCCCAGTACTGGTTCTAGTGCCCCATGAAACAAAACTCATTTCTTCCACACCAATCTATGAGCTGCTCATTCAACTCTCTGATCTTATTTACCCTATGCCAATTTGTTTGTGGCTCAGGTAGTAATCCAGAGATTATTACCCTTGTGGTTCTGCTTTTTAATTTAACTCCTAGCTGCTCATATCCCTTTAGCTCTTTCTTAGTCCTACCTAAGTTGATACAGTCCCGGCCAGAAGACAGAAAGGGAAATATATATCTAAGTCAACATGGCTTCTCTATAAAATTATTATTTACTTTTTAAAAAATGGACCAAGGCTTTGCCCTGACTAACCATGACTCATTCCAGGGGAATTTCTAACTTTGAGAAACCAGCAGGGATCTTTTTTACCTTTAAAGAGGTGCTAATGCCCCCCTGTGACTGCAGAAAAATCAAATTCCAGAGAAATGCACCAACATCCTTTTACATTTCTATGGCAGAGCTCCGGCCAACAGAGCCGGTATGTCTACAAGGACAAAAGGGACCCTGATTCCTCTAATAATGAGATAGATAAAATCTTGAGGTAGATTTCTGACCTGGGGAAGTACGTCCTTTGTCCAACACCCAGGAGAAGAAGCAGGAAGTATGTCACATGACCTCTCCCAAACCACTAGAGCCTGTAATATTGCCATGTAGAACTTTACTCAGGCAGTCTACGATTTTACCATCTAACAGGAAGCAGCATAAAGAGCTCTGTCCAGGTTTAAAATTGCCTGGTCCTCACCTACACTGTGCACCACTGGAACATTGGAACTCCTGTATCGGTGCCTATAAGACCCATACATCTCTATGTGCCTTCTTCCATTGTAGAAATCCTCACTTCTCAAAAGACGGATCACCCTGCAACAGTTTCAACCTGATAACCTCTGAAGGAATACGTCACCGGACTTCGAATCTGGACTCTGGACTCATGTGAAACCATAAATCTTTTATTATTTAGGTTCTAGCCCTGAACCCCTTTCTTTCCCTTATTCCTCTTTTATTGTGTGAATGCAAATAGGGGTGGCCATTGCAGAACCTCTTTCCACATTTTGTGTGCGCGCGTAAAAACAAACCAAACCTCTTATTTTACCTTATCTCAAGTTTGCTGTGGGGTTATTAATAGAGGATTGGATAACTCCAAAACTGAAGGGCTGGGAAAAATACACTCATAAAGAGGGAAATAAAAAATCAAAAACATCTTTCTGTTTACGGACAGGTAGTGAGTGGAGAAATCAGGGCTGTTTTAAATTAATCCCCCTCCCCTCCAGTACTCATGTGGACCACGGCAACTGAATCCTTCCCTTCCCACTCCAACTTCCTCTCCAGACCTGAGAAGATGTCTTTAACCCTGGGCAGACAACACAGCCTTCGGGACTCATGTTGTTGGCTGCAGAGGATAGTATCTATCCCTCTAAGTATACTGTCCCATACTAGCACTACATTCCTTTTTAGTACACCCACTTGAATGGCCCCCTGTACCATGGTGCTGCAGTCAGTTTGCTCATCCTCAGTGAAATCCCTGTTCTCATCCTCACAGGCCATACAAGGGGTTTATGAAGAGTTAGTGCACACTTTAGTTTTCCTCTTGGCAGGAAACGGTATGGTGTCTTATTGTATTAAAATAGAAATGGCTGCTGAGCCAAAGTATGAAGCTGCTGTATCTGTTATATCTCAACAACAACTTGCATTTGTACAGCTCCTTTACATAGTAATACAAAATTTGACATGGAGCCAAGTAAAGAGATATTAGGCCAGGTGTCCAAAAACTTGGTCAAAGATCTAGGTTCTAGACCGCACCTTAATGAATGAGAGAGGGGTAGAGAAGCAGGAAGGCTTTAAGGGTAATTCCAGAGTTCCTTGCTTTTGTATTCTACTTCTCCATTAATAAAGTCAAGATCCTTTGTTTGTTCATTGCCACTATAGCCTTAGTGGGACTGCTGACATTATTAGGACAGAGGTGAGGAGAATTTTTTACTCTCAGAGGGCGGTGAGTCTTTGGAACTCTCTCACTCAAAAGGCAGAGGAAGCAGAGCCTTTAAACATTTTAAGGCAGAACTAGAGCGACTCTTGATTAGCAAGGGGGTGAAAAGTAGTCAGGGGTAGTGGTGGAATGTGGAGTTGACGTTGCAATGAGATCAGCCATGATCTTATTGAATGGTAGAGGAGGCTTGAGGGGCCAAATGGCCTACTCCTGCTCCTAATTCATCTGTTCATATGTTTTGCTTCTTCTCTGGCTTTCTTTAAGCCTCCCTTAGTCCACGTCTCAATATGATCAACCCATCTGACTTTTCTTCTTCCCCTTCTGTTTTTACCCTCAAATTCTCCTTCAGTTGTTGCCAGGACAAGGCTGCTGGGTCCTGATTTCCAATGTCTGTATTGACTCTCTTTCTCTCTCTAACTGTACTTAGCAATCCTTTCCATCCCTGAACTACTACTCTTGATCTAACCCACTCATTTGTCTTTCCGTCCATCCAGCTGACTCTGGACTCTTTCGCCATTCCCACATTTCAAAAGCTATTATCCTCCTCCTCTCATCCTCTTCCTTCAGGGTCCAACTCTCACACCCTTTTTGCGTTTTTTTTAAGTTGTTTTCAAAGGAACAATTTACTTTCCCCACTCTAATTCTTGCGTTTTGCCTGTGGGAACTATCTTGGCACTGAGCCCCCAATTTTTCACAACCGGTGCCCGGGCGAGATCCCCCCAATTTGTTAACTTCCTGAACGGGACCCAAGTTTTGTTCTGCTCCCGGGTGAGGAGGAATGAACTGGCACCCCTTCCTTATTCAACCCCCTCAGTTGGTCACAGTAAGGTTAATTTAAAAAGGGATCCCATCCCCCCCCTTATGGATACCTTTTCCCAGCCCAAATGTATTTATTTTTTAGAAGGAGCCAATTTAACCAGGCTTTCTTGAGTCAAAGAAAGGGTAAGTTTATTAGTTACTAAAACCCAAGAAATGCAACACACATACACACAGATCAGAAATGAGAAGTTAAGAGTCCAAATAAAAGTTTAAAAAATATACAGATCAGTCTTTGGCTTGTTTGTGAGGTATAGATGGAGATATATTGCAGCCGTTAAGTTGGATGATTCCAGTAGAGCTGACTTTGGCAGTTTTGCAGTTAGTTTTGGGGACATTTGGTTCTGCAGGTGGCTGAAAGGCTGTCCTGTTTATTTTAGATTGTGCCTTCTACAGAGCTTTACCTCCATCAACAGAGAGAGATCTTATAGCTGCAAGCTGCAGGGGGTGACTAACCTGTTCTTCTACTTGCTGTCACACACAGAGCACACCAGCTTCTTAACCCATTTTTTCCCCTGTGTATTCCAGGAGAGGAAATAATCATCTTGCATACATATCAGAACTATTTACACACTCTGAGATATAAATCAACAGGAGGTGGGTTTTTGGGTGACTGCTGAAGCATGCAAATCAACCTTTTGTCTCCACAACCACAGGAGATTAAAGTTCAGTCTTTTGCTTTTGTTTATCATCAAGCCAAGGTACTGGAATTTGTCTACTGCCTCTATCTCAGTGCTTTCAATCTTGACTTCTCCATTGCCATTTAGAACACTAGTCTTTGTCTTGTTTACGTTTAATCCAAAAGGTTCATTGCATCTTTTGATTAGTCCTGCCATTGTCCTAGCACTTTAAATTTTTTTTCCCAAAAATATACTTTATTCATTAAATATATAAAAGTACAAAACATTTCAATTTGAAAATTATAGAAAGTGCAATAAAATTCAACTTGTCTCCACACAGCGTGTTCCACTCTGAGGTGACCCAATACAATTTCAATGCTCTTGATATTTTCAATATACATTCTCTTGCTAGGTATATAGCCGAGGGGGTTCTACACAGTTTCTAGCTCCTCAGCGTACTATGGCTGAAAGGCCTTAGAAAGCAACCTTTCCCCATTGCACCTCTGCGGCAGCTGCCCCAAGCTATAGTGCATCCCTCAGCATGTAGTCCTGGACTTTGAAATCTAACACTTCCCTTGTTCAGGCTGTGTGATGCCATCTCATACCTGAGATTCCATATGCACAGACCTATTCTGATGCAACCATATGTCGTCTGATAATTCTTCTTGCTTCATCCTCATTACCTTCTCTTCCACAGTATGAAACATCATGTGTGACAGCACTCAAGGGTCCCATCTGTGTTTTTTAATGAGCCTTCTGAACTTGTTCTGCCACCTTCAAACATTTGTACATGTACATGCCCAGGTGTCTCTGTTCCTGCAACCACTTTAGTATTGTACCTTTTATATTGCCTCTTCCTACCAAAATGTATCACTTCACACCTCTGCATTAAAGGTCCATCTGCTTGTGTCTGCCTATTTCACCAGTCTATGTCCTCCTGAAGTCTATTACCGCCCTCCTCATTGTTCACTACATTTCTGAGCTTCATATCATCTGCAAAGTTTGAAATTATGCCCTATGTTACGAGCTCAAATACCACAGTCCTTCCAGCGTAGTGTCTTAATTGAACTGAATGTAAGATGGCTGCCTGCAGGGAGTCCCTCATGGCAGAGGTCACATGACTATGGCAAGCCAGATAGGACATCTAGTAACGATTGCATTTCAAAGCCCACACACCTTGTATACCCAAATTCAGGTCATTAATGTATATGAAAAAGAGCAATGATACTCATGCCAATTCTTGGGAACATCACTGTATATTTCCTTCAAATCTGAGAAACAACCATCCTAGAAGGAAAAAACAGTTCGGACCGGTACACCTATTTCCCAGTTTTTACTGGTGTTCCATTTTAAGGTTTACAAGACCAGTTTGGACCAGTATTCTTATTTCCCTGTTTTTACTGGTGTTCCACTTTAAGGTATACAAGACCAGTTCGGACCGGTACTCTTATTTCCCAGTTTTTACTGGTGTTCCACTTTAAGGTATACAAGACCAGTTTGGACCAGTATTCTTATTTCCCTGTTTTTACTGTTTTTCCCTTCAGGGGCTCTGCTTTCTGAACTTTAGCCAATGCTGTTTCCATGCTGCCACTGTCTCTTTAATCCTGTGAGCTTTCATTTTGTTAACTAATTTTAGGATTGAGATTTTGCTCTACATGCTGGCAAACAGATTGGTGTGTGTTATTTTATCTGTCAAAACGCTGTCCAGAATGCAGAATGTAAGTACCAGGAATAACTACCCTTCAAAACAATTCATTGACTATCACGCAGTTTGGGAGGTCCTGAAGATGACAAAGTTGCTTTTTAAATGCAAGCTTGTCTTCCTTGCTGGTAAGGGTCTAACAACCTTTAACTTACCACTGAAAATGCAGCCAAGAAGTGTCATCTCTACCAGGAAGCAATTAACCACATGTAACCTGCATAGTTTAGATAATTGAGAACTCTGGCAAAATACTCAGCCAACAGATCTTGCTGTTGAGGGGATTTATCACTTTAGTTCTCTTCTTGACAGGAATGTGGTATGTGTCTTACTGTATCAAGATAGAAATGGTTGCTGAACCAAAGTATGAAGCCACTGTATCTGCTGTATTTCAACAACAACTTGCATTTGTATAGCACCTTTACATGGCAATACACCCCCAGCTGCATCACAGAAGCTTTATCAAATGAAATTTGATATGGAGTCACTTAGAGAGATATCATGCCAGGTGTCCAAAACCTTGGTCAAAGAGGTAGGTTCTCAACTGCATCTTAAGGGATGAGAAAGGGATAGAGAAGCAGGGAGGCTTAAGGCAATTCCAGTGTGTAGGGCCAAGGTGGCTGAAATCAAGGCTGCTAATGGTGCCATAATTAAAATTAGAGATGCCTCCAAGTGCCCAGGGAGAATGCTGAGGTCTAGGAGGGTTGGAGGTTGTAAAATGAATGTCTCTTCAGATTAAGCGCTCACTATTCACACGGGTCTTATTCTGTAATATTAGGAAATAAGGTGTGTGGCTCCTGAGGGAAAGGGTACTCCACTGGATGAGCGAAGTCAGCGAATTACCACTTGTATCCACAGAGCAGTTTTCAGAGCTTATAGCCACCCTGGCTGGCTGACACCAGTGAACTCGATGGCCAGAATTTTACCTTTGGCATGCGGGCACACGCCCGATACGCTGGAACGCAAAATGACACGCGATGATGTTGGGCATGTGTCCCGACGTCACCGCGCACCATCACGACATTTCATTCGGTGGGCTCGCGCCAGAGCTGGCTTTGTGCCAGCCAATAATTGAAAGGCCCTTTAAGGCCGTTAACAAGGTAATTAAGTTGAAGTTTATGCTGCCCGTCCAACCTAACGGTTGGGGGGCAGGCGAAAAGGCCAAGCGGCCTTTACAATTTTTAGGAAACCTCAGCCATGAGCGGGATGAGGTTTCCCAAAGCTGTTACAAATTAAATAAAAACTTTCTTTTGAAATTAAAAACATGTCCCATCTCACGTGACACAGTCACATGAGGGGACATGTTTCACTGAGTTTTTATTGCATTTATTAATTTTTTCAAAAAGCGCTTCAATCTCCCTGAGGGAGCTCCATGCCTCAGGGAGATTGAAGCGCTCTTTCATACTCATGCACGAACTGCGCGCCAGGCCCGGTCTCCCTCCTCCCACCGCCTGCACAGGGAGCGCTCAGCGCTACCACTCGCGATCCGTGCAGGCTGGGCCTTAATTGGTTTGCCCACATGAAATCTCGATGCGGAGCCGATAGCGGGCGGCGCCCACCCTTGCCCTTCGAGGGAGAAATTCAGGCCTATGTGTAAAAAAGATTTTCCTTCCCTCTTCAAATCTCTTAGATGTAGTCTTGTACCTTGGCCACTTGTTCTTAAGCAATTAACTACTGGAAATAATCCTTGTCCCATTTCTTTATACCATTAAAAATTTCCAATTTGCCACCCTGTAACCGTTATTGTCCTAACAGAAAAAAGAACAAATTTACAAGTCTTTCTGCAAATTTGTATGTCCACATAACAGACAGCATCTTAACTGATCTGTGTTATTGTAGATAACTTCTTCAAGGTCTCAATATTCATCCCATGATGTGAACTGCACATTACTAAACACAGTAATCTAAGTGACTTCTTATTAAGGTTTTCTTGTTCTATATCTAAGCAACACATGTCTTCACTTCAGGCTGTTGCCCACTCATTTTCCTTTATTCTTCTGTTCTATATCCGCCTTGCTAAATTGTTTCTGCAGTCCCTGTGGTCTAGGTACAGCCACAGTGCTCTCAGGAAGGGAGTTCCAGGATTTTTGACCGAGATATAGGGAAGGAACGGTATTGTAGGGTGGTCAAATTGTACCATTAACTATAGAATTGATCTGTAGACAATTCTTGGGATAAATAAACTTAGTTTATATACAATTCGCTCCACAGCAACTACACGTGTGCTTTCAACTCCAATTCTATCTCTACACCGACTGCTGAGGTAGCCTGTGCTATCTCCTATTGGTTACTATGGATCACGTGATCTCCCTTAACAAATATTATTCTTAAAGGTACAGATCCCTGTGGTACGTCACTGGACACTGGCTTCCAGTCACTAAAGCATCCTTCTGTCATCACCCTCTGTCTCCTGCAACTAAGCCAATTTTGAATCCACCTTATCAAATTACCCTGTATCCCATGTGCATTTGCCTTGTTTATAAGTCTCCCATGTGGGACCTTGTCAAAGGCTTTGCTGAAATCCATATAAACTACATCAACTGCACTACCCTCATCTACACACCTGGTCACCTCCTCAAAAAATTCAATCAAATTTGTTAGGCATGACCTCCCTCTGACAAAGCCATGCTGCCTATCCTTGATCAAACCTTATCTCTCCAAGTGGAGATAGATTCTCTCCTTCAGAATTTTCCCAAATAGTTTCCCTACCACTGATGTGAGACTCACAGGCCTTTAGTTCCCTGGCTTATCTCTACAACCCTTCTTAAATAGCGGAACCACATTAGCTGTTCTCCAGTCCTCGGATCAGAGCCCCTGTGATCTCCTCCCTTGCCTCCCTCAGTAGTCTGGGAAACAAATCATACGGACCTGGAGATTTGTCCACTTTTAAGCCTGCCAACACCTCCAATACCTTGATAAAAGCAAAAAACTGCGGATGCTGGAAATCCAAAACAAAAATAAAAATACCTGGAAAAACTCAGCAGGCCTGACATCATCTGCTGAGAGGAACACAATTAAAGTTTCGAGTCCATGTGACTCTTCAACAGTCGTCTCAATTTCTCTGCTCCTCTCACCCATTCTAATCTGTCTCTCTCTGAACTTACTGCACTCCGTTCTCTCAGGTCCAACCCCAACATTGTCATCAAACCCACTGACAAGGGTGGTGCTGTTGTTGTCTGGCGCAATGACCTCTACCTCGTGGAGGCTGAGTGTCAACTCGCAGACACTTCCTCCTACCTCTCCCTGAACCATGACCCCACCACTGAACATCAAGCCATTGTTTCCAGGACTGTCAGTGACCTCATCTCCTCTGGAGATCTTCCTTCCACAGCTTCCAACCTGATAGTCCCCCAACCTCGGACGGCCCGCTTCTACCTCCTACCCAAAATCTACAAACAGGACTGTCCCGGAAGACCGATCATGTCAGCCTATTCCTGCCCCACGGAACTCATTTCTTGCTATCTTGACTCCATTCTCTCTCCCCTTGTCCAGTCCCTTCCCACCCGCATCCGTGATTCCTCTGACACCCTACATCATATCAACAATTTCCAGTTCCCTGGCCCCAACTGCCTCCTCTTCACCATGGACGTCCAATCCCTCTACACCTCCATCCCCCACCGGGATGGTCTGATGGCTCTCCGCTTCTTCCTCGAACAGAGGCCCGAACAATCCCCATCCACCACTACTCTCCTCCGTCTGGCTGAACTTGTTCTCACACTGAACAATTTCTCCTTAAACTCCTCTCACTTCCTCCAAATAAAAGGTGTGGCCATGGGTACCTGCCTGTCTCTTTATGGGGTACGTGGAACATTCCTTGTTCCAGTCCTACTCCAGCCCCTCCCACAACTCTTTCTCCGGTACATCGATGACTGCTTCAGTGCCTCTTCATGCTCTTGTCTGGACCTAAAAAAATTTATTAATTTTGCTTCCATTTTCCACACCTCCAATATCTTGTCAATCCCTATATCAATTTGCTTAAGAACCTTGCAGTCTCTCTCCCCGAGTTCGATACCAGGTACTGAGGGCAGGGAAATTGGAAAAAGAGACAGAGTATCATAATGTGGCACGGAAGGAAGCCATTCAGGCCTTTGTGTCTGTGCCGGCTCCTTGAAAGGGCTATCCAATTAGTCCTAATCGCCTGCTTTTCCCCCACAATCCTACAGATTTTTCCCCTTCGATGACAATATTGAAAAAGACACAATTAGAAGTCGCAGAAAGCAAGAATTTTTGTACAGGCCGTGAACAAACACTATGGGCAGAATCCCCGGTGGGCCCCGCACATCAGCGTGTAAAATGACGCACGGTGAAGTCGGGCGAGTGTCCTGACGTCACCGCGCGCCATCGCGATATTTCGCTGGGCAATGAAGTTTGATGCGCGCTCGCCATTAATTAACGGGCTAGTCGTCAATCGACAGCGATTTTCAGCCGCCCGAGCGATCTTCGGGTTGGCACACGGGCAGAACGGGCAGGCGGGTAAGAGACTTTTTAACCAAACTCATCCACGGGCAGGATAAGAGGGTTCAGTGGGGTTGTCAATCTGGTCTGTGAGTATTTATTGCAGAAAGTTTTTTAAACTTGCCTGTGTGATCTGTAGCAGTTCAGAACAAATTCCAGCAGCTTTCTGTGTACTTTGAACCTTCAGCTCAGCACTCTGCAGTCAGGAATCTTTATCGGGCCTGCAAGTTTCCGGAGGCCTCCCTTTAGCTTGTGTATGGGTTCTGACATGTCCAATGGAGGCAGCTCCTCTGAGGAGGAAGGGTGGGCTAGAATAAGGAGGAGGCCAGGAGTGGACAATCAGCCTCCAGGGGTGGAGCAGCTGTTGCCCTCATCCAGAGCGCCCTGAGAGGATCCCGCAGATATGACAGGCAGCTGCTCCGCCGACGTGAGGTCGCCCTGGACCTCCCTGCTCACCGTCGATGGACGGGCAACGAGCTGGGAAGCTTGAAGCCCACACCATCTCCCACATTGGCAATGACCAGCTGTGGCCACTGGCGCTGTGAGGGTTTGCAGGTCCGAACATAACCCCAGGAGAACCTGCTTGTTCTCCTGGAGACCCCTCTCCACGAGAGTCGCCACTCTCTCTATGGAGGAAGCATGATGCTCTGCCATGAGGCTCATTGCGTCAGTGATGCTCTGCGTGGATTCCTCCTCCACGGACACCAAGCGAAACACAGTCTCATGTATCACTCCCAGATGCTCCCGCACACCCGGCCGCATTTCCTGCAGCTGCTGCATCACGGACCACTCCAGAGGCACATCATCATGCACCGACTGAGCATGTGCCTGGTCCCCTGCAGTCCTCCGACTGCTGGCACCATCGGCACACTCTGTCTCTGCCAGCTCCTCCAGCGATTGTGAAGTGCCCTCTCTACTGTGCCCCGGGACACTAGCTGATGTTGCAATGCTCACCGAGGCGCTAGTATCTGCGTTGGTGCCTGCTTCGCAGAAATGGTGTGACACAGGTGACAGCTGAGGGCCCTCAGGTGTGAGAGGGGGCAGCTGGAATTCCCCCTGGCGGACAGGCTCTGATGATGCTGAAAGTAACAACAAGGACAGTGGGTCAGTTAGCGTGCACACAGTGACACACTTCATCCCTTTCCCCCAGGCTCATTATGCGCTCAACCTTCCAGAACCAATGGACACGAACATTGGTGGGGTGGCAAATAGTCAGGAGGGGATACCCTTACATTACAGGCAGATACAGACGGGCTGGTCAGATGGCCTAAGGGATGCCAAATGGAATATTATGTGGATAAGTCTGAGCTGATGCACTTGGGCAGGAGAAACAAGGCACGGGAATATACGAGGAATGGTAGGACCGTGGAAAGTAAGGAGGATCAGAGGGACCTTGCTGTGCATGTCGACAGGCCCTGTAAGGTAGTGGGACAGGTACATAAGGTGTTGAAGAAGGTAAATGCCTTACTTACCTTTATTAGCTGTGAAATAGAATGTAGGAACAGGGAGATCATGTTCCAAGTGCAGAAAACGCTGCCTAGGCCACAGCTATAGTTCTGCGTGCAGTTGTGAAATGCGCTTCACGGGAGGGATGTGATTGGAGTGGAGAGAGTGCAGAGGTCGCTGACCAGGATGCTGGCTGGGCTGGAGAGTTTGACTTATGAGGAGACATAGCATAGACTGGGGTTATTTCCCCTGGAGCAGAGGAGATTGATGGGTGACATTATTGAGGTTTATAATTTTATGAGGAGCATAGATAGGGTCGGCAGAAAGGAATTTTTCCCGTTAGCGGAGGGATGAGTAACCTGGTTGCATTGATTTAAGGTAAGGGGCATGAGGTTGACAGGTGATGTGATGACCAGTTTTTGCACACACAGTGTGCTGGGAATGTGGAGCGCACTGTCCGAAAGGGTGATGGACACAGAAACCCTCCTAACATGTAATAAGTATTTGGATGTGTAGTTGGGATGCCATAGCATACAGGACCATGAGGATAGTGGTGGGAAATGGGATAAGGCGACTTTGGAAGGTGCTTAATACGCACATCTTCGAAGGGCCCAGGGAGCTTTGTCTATGATCCACACCTCAGACTCTATCAGTCTGTGACCGAGCAATGTTGCAACAATAACAAATCAAACAATCATCAATGCTATGGATGGTGGGAGGACATAGCGGATGTCACTGTTGGCCTCAAATACCTGGCCGTTCCACCCCAGCCTCACTGACACCAGTTGACCTGGGCACATGGGGCCTCTCAAGCTCCAGGGCCTCCTGCTCGAAACTGTTTAACATCATGAGCTGGGCCTGGCCGCCTCCAGTCCTCACACGCTCACGCGCATTGTGAGCATTCTTCTCCTGAAAAACAGAGAATACCATTCATTGCGGCAATTCACACATGGACTGTGCATGCCCACACTGCACCCCAACCACAGTGGCCCATATCAGGCCTCCAGTGCCTTCTCTCCCTGCTACTGCTAATCAGTCACACAAAGAGAGTACGCCTGCTCCCAAACCCCGCCAACGGCCACCTTGGACACATTCTGCGTCCATCACTTTAGGAAACACACGGTCTTTGCTCCCATAGCGAGGAGGCGCAACCACGTGCAGCATCGAGGGCAGCAGATGGCTCTTGGCCACAAGACCTTGAGGCTCCCCTTCCACAATCTCATCACCGTGAATAGGACATGTGTTGGAGCTCTGAGAATGAGCCTAGCTGCATCTCCTGCAGGTTGCTCCCAGAATAGTCATGTGCAACTAAGACCAACACATGGGGCAGAATTTTCTGCCAGTCGGGCGGGCGAGCCCGACCCAATCTCCGGTGGGCATGGAGCCGATCCCTGCCGGAGAAGTGATCCCCGCCGCCATTTTACGTGGGGGGGCCAATTAAGGCCCGCCCAGCGTGACATCCGGCGGGAAGCGCTATGCGCTCCCTGTGCGGGCCGGGGGGATTCCCCAAAATCGAGAGTGCGCTCTTTTGCTGACACTTTTAAAAATGTTAAAAATAGAAAAAAAAAATCCTTAACATGTCCCCCTCAGGCGAGAATGTCACATGAGATGGGACATGTTCATTAATTACACTAAAACTTTATTAAACTTTTAAAATCCCTGCATGAAATCTCATCCCACCGCTGGATGAGGTTTCATGTTTTTTCTATTGCCCACCGGGGCTCCTGGCCTGTCCGCCAACCTTAAGGTTGGACGGGCAGGTCCTTTAATTGTTTTAATGATCCTGTCAATGGTCTCAGTTGGCCATTGACAGGTTGGCGGGCGCACAGCTGATTTGGCTGTGCCCCCGTCTACCTGAAAATTTAAATGGGCCCGGATGACGTCGGTGGGGGGGGGTTATTTTAAACGTCGGTGAGCGGGCCCCGCCCCCTGCTCACCGACAGCAAAATTCAGCTCATGGTGTGGGGGAGAACTCATCTCCTCATGAACCACTCAGGCTGATGTAAGCATGGGCACTATCTGCTTGGCCACCCAGCGTAGGACAAATACCCTACATGATTCAATGCAGTCAGGCAGTAAGACTTGGGGAGGGGGGGTCCTCCAAGGCTAAGGCTACCTGCTGGGTTAAATGCCCAATGCCAACATGGTACTCACCCTGCCAGAGCGCAACAAATCGTTGAAGCGCTTGCGGCACTGGATCCAGTGCATCGCACCACATCGCGGGAGCTCACCACCTCCGCCACCTCCTCCCAGGCACGTTTCGTCATGTGGGGGGGGCCTCCTCCTCCCATTCTGGGGAACCAGCACCTCCCACCGTGCTGCCACCTCCTCGAGGAGGGCAGCAAGGCAGTCATCAGAAAAGCATGGGGCACACTGGCTCCCTGCCTCAGGGAGATTGAAGCGCCCTTTCATGCGCATGTGCGAAGTTTGCGCTAGACCCACTGGCCCTCCTCCCCTGCCCACACAGGCGGTGCTTAGCGATGCCGCTCGTGTATCACACTGGGCGGGCCTTAATTGTCCTGCCAACGTGAAATTGCGGTGCCGATCGCGGGCAGCAGTCGGCTTCCTGACTGCCCCTACCCGGCCCCGCATAGCCCACACGCCAAGGGCAAAATTCTGTCCATAGACTGGAAGAAGCAGAACAGCTCAGATTTGAAAGGGAAGAAATATCTAAAATGTTTACAGGACAGTTTCCTGAAGCAGAATGTTTTAGAACTGACAAAATTCATATTGGATTCAGTAATGAATAACAAACCAGAATTAGTTCACAATCTGATGAAGGGAACATCTTGTGAATATCGATCATAATATATTAGGAAAAGGGAAATCGGCAAACCAGCCTTTTAAATTTAAGTAAGGCAAATGGATACAGAAATAAATGGACCACAATAAATTGGGCTGAGCTGGTAATGGGTAAACCAACAACCAGTAGGAAGTATTCAATGAATTATTTGGTACAAAACAAGCCAGTACATATCCTGACAAGGCAAAAGTTCCACTTGTGTCATTACACAAGGATAGTCAACAAAGGAGGTAAGAGGCAGAATCAAGCTAAAAGGAAAGACTTAACCAAAGTGTAAGGCTAAGTGGAAATTTAATGGTGTGGGAGAGATATAAAAAAGCAATAAAGCGCTACAGAGAAAGTAATCAGAAGATCAAAAAGATTATGAAAATAAATTTGCAACAGGTAGGAAAGCTAACAATGATAGATTTTATAAAGCTATTAAAGGAAAGAGAATGTGGGCTCATTAAAGGTAAATGTAGGTGATACTCTGATTGACAGTTAGGAAATGTTAAGTTAATGCTGTTTTCAAGTAGAGGTCAAAATGAATGCAACACAAGGAAAGCTGAAAATAAAGCAAAGGAGGAACTTACTCGATTTAATATAAGTAAGGAAATGGTGCTGGGGAAAGTAATGGGACTTAAGATAAACGAGTCTCCAGGACCTGATGGTCCCCAAGGTATTAAAAGAAACAATTAGGGAAACCACAGATGTGTTGCTGCTTGTAGAAGTGTTTGATTATGTTCTTCAATTATTCATTAAGAGGTTATTAATAAAACAAAAGTATAGAATTGGAGATAACCTTGTGACATCAGTTGGTAATTAGTTGGGCGGTAGGAAACGGAGAAGTGGAATGACTGGACTGTAGTCTGGCAGGAGGTGACCAAGTATTGTTCCCCACAGTCCTGTACTGGAGCCTCAGTTTTTCAACTTATGTATAAACAACAATAAAAACTTGCATTTATGTAATGCCTGTAATGCAGTAAAATCATTGTTGAGGTGCTTCACAGGAGGTTTATCAGACAAAATTTAACACCAAGACATAGAAAGAGATGTTAGAACAAATGATTAAAGGTTTAGTCAAAGAGGTAGGTTTTAAGGAGAGGTTTTAAGAGGGAGAGAGTGGCAACGAGATGGAGAAGTTTAAGGAGGGAATTCTAGAGTTTAAGGCCCAGGCAGCTGAAGATACAGCCATCTAAACTGGCGTGGTGAAAATCGTGATGACAGGTCACAAAAACCTGTCTTGTATTTCCTTGAATTTGGAAGGTTGCAAGTGTTGGCAGCACTCTCAGCTGAGCCAGAAGTTTGCGGGATTAAACCCTACTCCAGAATCTTTTAGCTGACACTTCCAGCATTATGCTGAGGGAGTGCTGCACTGTTGGCGATGCTGTCTTTTTGAAGAAATGGTAAACTGAGTCCCTCTCTCTCAGTTGGCTGTAAAAGATCCCATGGCGCTCTTTTGAGGAAGAGCAGAGGCATTTACCCTAGTGTCCTGGCCCTTGTTTACCCTTCAGCCAACATCATTGAAATAGATTACCTGGTTACTTGGCTGTTTGTGGGATCTTGTCGTGCACAAATTGGCTGCTGCATTTCCTACATTACAACAGTGAATGAACTTTAGAAGAAAGTACTTCATTGAATATAAAGTTGTTTGAGGCGTCTTGAGATCATGGAACGTGTCACAGGAACGCATGTCTGCTTTTCAACTTTAACCTTGAATGTTGGCATAGTTTCTGCCTGGGTTCTAAAATTCTTTTCCTAATCTATTCTTACATTTTTCATGGCTTAAAAGCTCTTCTTTTTGACCAGGAACATAAAAGCGCACTGCAAATGTATGTAAGTATGTAAAAAGAAAAAGATTAGTGAAGACAAATGTAGTTATAACAAATGTTATGATAGGGAACAAAGAAATGGCAGAAGGATTGAACACATATTTTGGTTCTATCTTCACAAAAGAGGACACAAATAATTTCCCAGAAATGTTAAGGAACCAAGGGTCTAGTGAGAGGGAGGAGTTGAAGAAAATCAGTATTGGTAAAAAAAGAATGGTGTTAGAGAAATTAATGGGGTTAAAGGCTGGAAAATCCCCAGGACCTGATAATCTACATCCCAGAGTACTAAAGGAAGTGGCCCTGGAAATATTGGACGCATTGATAGTTATCTTCCAAAATTCTATAGACTCTGGAGCAGTTCCTACAGATTGGAGGATGGCAAATGCAGCCCCACTATTTAAAAAAGGAGGGAGAGGAAAAACAGAGAATTACAGACCAGTTATCCTAACATCAGTAGTGGGGAAAATGCTAGAATCTATTATAAAAGACTTGGTAACACAACACTTGGAAAGCATTATCGGGATTAGACAAAGTCAGCACGGGTTTATGAAAGGGAAATCATGCTTAACCTATCTACTGGAGTTTTTTGAGGATGTAACTAGTAGAATAGATAAGGGAGAACCAGTGGATGTGGTGTATTTGGATTTCAAGAAGGCTATTGATAAGAGGCTAGTGGGCAAAATTAAAGCACATGGGATTGGGAGTAATATACTGGCATGGATTGAGAATTGGTTGACAGACCGGAACAGAGTGGGAATAAATGGGTCTTTTTCCGGGTGGCAGGTGGTTACTAGTGGTGTACCGCAGGGATCAGTGCTTGGGCCCCAGCTATTCACGATATATATAAATGACTTGGATGAGGGAACCGAATGCAATATTTCCAAGTTTGCTGACGACATAAAACTGGGTGGGGTTGTGAGTTGTGAGGAGGATGCAAGGAGGCTTCAGGGAGATTGAGGCAAGTTGTGTGTATGGGCAAACACAGGGCAGATGCAGTATAATGTGGATAAATGTGAAATTATACGCTTCAGTGTGAAAAACAGAAAGGCAGAGTATTATTTAAATGGTGATATATTGAGAAGTGTGGATGTACAAAGGGTGCCCTTGTACACCAGTCAATGAAAGTAAATAGGCAGGTGCAGCAAGCAATTAGGAAGGCAAATGGTATGTTGGCCTTCATTGCGAGAGGATTTGAGTTCAGAAGTAGGGATGTCTTATTGCAGTTATACAGGGCCTTGGTGAGACCATACCTGAAGTATTGCATGTAGTTTTGGTCTCCCTACCTAAGAAAGGATATACTTGCCATAGAGGGAGTGCAGTGAAGGTTCACTAGGCTGATACCGGGGTTGGCAGGACTGTCATATGAGGAGACATTGGGTCGACTGGGCCTGTATTCACTAGAGTTTATAGAGTTTAGAAAAATGAGAGGGGATCTGATTGAAACGTATTAAATTCTAACAGGGCTAGACAGATGTTTCCCCTGGTTAGGGAGTCTAGAACCAGGGGCCACAGTCTCAGGATATGGGGCAGGCCATTTAGGACTGAGATTAGGAAAAATTTCTTCACTCAGAGGGTGGTCAACCTGTGGAATTCTCTACCACAGAAGGCTATGGAGGCTGGGTCACTGAGTATATTCAAGATAGAAATTGATACATTTTTGGATATTAGGGGCATCAAGGGGTCTGGAGAGAAAGCAGGAATATGGGGTTGAGATAGAGGATCAGCCATGATCATATTGAACGGCGGAGCAGGTTCGAAGGGTGGAATGGCCTACTCCTGAAACTAGTTTCTATGTTTCTATGCCTATGTTTCTATGTAGGTCCCTTACAGCCTGAAACAGGAGAATAAGGAAATGGCAGAGCAATTAAATAACTATTTTAGTTCTGTCTTCACAGAGGAAGATACAAATAGCTTCCCAGAAATACTAGGGAACCAAGGGTCCAGTGAGAAGGAGGAATTGAAGGAAATTAGTATTACTAAAACAATAGTGCTGGAGAAATTAATGGGACTGAAAGCCGATAAATCCCCAGGACCTGATAATCTACATCCCAGGGTATTAAAGGAGGTGGCCATAGGAATAGTGGATGCTTTGGTTGTCATCTTCCAAAATTCTATAGATTCTGGAACCGGCCGGCAGATTGGAGGGTGGCAAATGTAACCCCACTATTTAAAAAAGGAGGGAGGGAGAAAACAGTGAATTACAGACCGGTTAGCCTAACATCAGTAGTAGTGTAAATGCTGGAGTCTATTATAAAGGATGTGATAACAGGACACTTAGAAAATATCAACAGAATTAGACAAAGTCAACATGGATTTATGGGAAATCATGTTTGACAAACTTACTGCAGTTTTTTGAGGATGTAACTAGCAGAATAGATAGGGGAGAGCCAGTGGATGTGGTGTATTTCGATTTTCAGAAAGCTTTTGATAAGGTCCCACATAAGAAGTTAAAGTGTAAAATTAAAGCACAAGGGATTGGGGTAATATATTGGCATGGATTGAGAATTAGTTAGCATTCAGGAAACAGAGAGTAAGAATAAATGGCAGGCGATGACTAGTTGGGTACCACAGGAATCAGTGCTTGGGCCCTAGCTATTCACAGTATGTATCAATGATTTGGATGAGAGAACCAAATGTAATATGTCCAAGTTTGCTGACAACACGAAACTTGGTGGGAATGTGAGCGATGAGAAGGGTGTTAAGAGGCTTCAAGGCAACTTAGACAGGTTGAGTAAGTGGGCAAATGCATGGCAGATGGAGTATAACGTGGATAAGCATGAAGTTATCAATTTTGGTAGGAGAAATAGAATGGCAGAGTATTATTTAAATAGAGATAGATTGGGAAATGTTGATGTACAAAGGGACCTGGGTGTCCTTATACACCAATCATTGAAAGAAAGCATGCAGGTGCAGCAAGCAGTTAAGAAGGTATGTTGGCCTTCATTGTGAGAGGGCTTGATTACAGGAGCAAGGGTGTCTTACTGCAACTTGTAGAGAGCCTTGGTGAGACCACACCTGGAGTATTGTGTACAGTTTTGGTCTCCTTACCTAAGAAAGGATATACTTGCCATAGAGGGAGTGCAATAACGGTTCACCTTTGATTCCTTTGATTGTAGGATTGCTGTATGAGGAGAGATTGGGCCAACTAGGTCTGTATTCACTGGAGTTTAGAAGAATGAGGGGGGAATCTCATTGAAACATATAAAATTCTGACAGGGCTGGACAGACTGGATGCAGGGATGATGTTTCCTCTGGCTAGGGGGGTCTAGAACAAGGAGTCACAGTCTCAGGATACGGGTAGACCATTTAGGACTGAGATGAGGAGAACCTTCTTCACTCAGAGGGTGGTGAACCTGTGGAATTCTCTACCACAGGAGGCTGTGGAGGCCAAGTCACTGAATAAATTTAAAGGGAAATAGTTGGATTTCTGGACTCTAAAGGCATCAAGGGGCATGGGAAGAGAGCGGGAGTATGGCATTGAGATAGAGGATCAGCCATGATCAAATTGAATGGTGGAGCAGGCTCGAAGGGCCGAATGACCTACTCCTGCTCCTAGTTTCTATGTTTCTATGACCTTCCATCACCACTCCAGCCCCCTTTGCTGACCCCCTGCCATCTGTTCCACCCTCCCTAGGGTCATGTTAGTGCCAATGGCTGTTGTTGCTGTTACCAGACTGGGACCTGGAAGTCTTCCTGCACCCAAGTAGCCTTCCAGGTATGCAGAGCTCAGCATCACCCCAAGCCATGGATGTACCCGTGGATCCACAGGGGGGAGCCCTTGAGCTACACGTCAAGCTTTAAACGGAGTTGAAGTCTAAGGCACACTTTAATTGAGGGTACACTGGCAAGTGAGTTTGCATGAGTGTTAATACATTTGCAAGTGTGTGAGTGTGAATGTGTGTCTATATGTAAGTGTGTGTCTGTCATTGGCAACATGTCTGTATATGAGTGTGTGTAGATGTGTATGAGCGTGTTTGTGAATATGTGCATGTCTGTATATGGATGTGAGTGTGAGTGTGTTAATGTGACTGTGTGAGTGCGTATAAGTGTGAATGTGTATGTGTGAGTTGGTGTACATGTGATTGTATAGTGATGAACAACTTTTCACAATGCTTCATAATGAAGAATAAAATGGCCTCTTAAAAATGCTTTCCCCGTAGTGTTTTCGATGTTCACTTGATCTTCTCAAAACCTTCCTCACCCAAGTACCATTTTTATAGCTGACAGAGAGATCCTGCTCCATTTCCAACCAGTGAGATGTGCGTGTGTGCGTGCATGCACATGTGTTTGCCTGTGTTTGTGTGTTTGCGTGTGTGTGCGTGTGTGTGTGTGTGTGTACACGTGTATGTCTGAGTGTGTGTGTGTGTGTGTGTGTGCATGGCCTTGTATGCATGTATAGTCATGGTGTGAGTCTCCCTCCACCTTTCACTACCTAGCCATGGATGAATGAACCACCTTCATTCGTGTTGCAACTAAGATCTCCCTCTGCCTCCCCCATAGTTCCCCCACTTCCCTCATCTACCGAAACTCCTTCAGTGTCTGGAACCCCTCTGGAGCTGAGGTACAGAAAAACCGCAATCTGACAGAACAGACTCAAGTGGCTGAATGGCCTATGGTCCCATGCTCTGTACCTCCAGGTTGAACTCTCGAATACAATTCCACTCTCTTTTCATTTTCTTGACTCCGTCTCCCCCTGCCACTCTTACCAAAGAAACGACTCTGGTGTTTGCCCTGTAGGGCCCTCTGACCTGCCCTCCACTGGGCTCCTGTTCCCTCAACCTCACCAACACAATGTTTACTTAAGGAGTTCATGCCCCACTAACTTGGTCTCCAATCCATAAACTGGAGACTTCGACCAGCCCTTCTAAAAACCTTTGTGTGTTAAAAATTACAGAAATCATTTCTGACGAAGGGAAAGTTAAGTAGAATACTAAAAGGTTCTTTCAATAAAGTTACATTCTGCAAGGGAAGAGAGAACGAGGATGAGATGAAACAATGAAGGAAGATAGACTTGCATTTATATAGCACCCTTCTCAATCTCAGAATGTCCCAAAGTGCTTTACAGCCAGTGAAATGTTTTTGAAGTGTTGCCACTGTTGTAATGTAGAAAGCATAGCAATCAATTTGTGCACAGCAAGCTCCAACATACAGCAGTTTAAATAGCGATCGGCTACCTGGTTTTATGAAGTAGGTCGGGGGCAATTATCAGGCTGGGACACATGCTCTTCATTTAAATAGCACCACATTACAGGGGCATAGAAGGCTCGTATACCCCCCCACCCCTCCCTCGGAAGCAAAGTGGGTGGGAAGCTGACTTGCTCGATACCAGCCCGCCCCACACCCATAACGTGCTGTGGGTGGGATAAATTACCAGCCAGAGGGGCTTCCGTCCCTCAAAGGGAAGGAAGTCCCGCCCTCGTGAGCTGCTGGCCAATCCAATTGGCCGGCAGATCCAGCAGTCCGAACAGCACCAAGATCTCATTGGTGGAGGCTGCCGGGACTGCAAGCAGGCCTGGGAGGAAGGCCCAATGGATCCCGGAGTCAAGTTAGCCCGGGGGTATTGGGCGGGGAGGATTTGGCCGGCTCAGGGTGGCGGGTGCAGAGATGGGTTGAGGTGGGGGGGGGGGGGGCGCGGTTGGTTTGGGAGATCAGGTGGGTAGGGAGGAAGGAAGGGGTACTATCTTAGGGGGGCTGCCCCCACCATGCGCAAAGGGCACCCCCTGAAAATAGTAACCCCCTTCCTTCTCACCCTTTAAAAAAGCTATTTTAAAAAACGGCCTCCCCATCCCTGGGCCTCCCCATCCCTGGGCCTCCCCATGCCTGGGCCTCCCCATGCCTGGGCCTCCCCATGCCTGGGCCTACCCATCCCTGCCCAGCTGCCCGCACCAGCCGTATTACTGGGGTCAATTGGCTTGTTAACAAGCTCAGTCGACCCAGGATTATTTATCTAAAGATGCTGGGCAGGCTGCCCACTTTGACACCCGCCCACCTACTGGGTTACGGCGGGTGGGGGAGCTCGGGGGTGGGTGGGAAAGTGGTGGGGTGGGCACCCGCCCTATTTTACCTGCCTCCATCACTGAAACCATGCCCAGTGGGGGGGTACATAAAATTCAGCCCACGTATCTTTCACATCCGCTTGAGAGGGCAAAACACAGCCACAGTTCAGCGTTTTATCTGACAGACAGCACCTCTGACAATGTGGCTCTCTCTCAGTGTGGCAATAGAGTGCCATCCTGGATGATGGGCTCAAGTCTCTGGAGCTGGGGGGGTGAGGGAGGGGGGGGCAGTGGGCTTGAACCCACAACCTTCTGGCTCAGATGTAAGCCACAGCTAACATCGATTGTTATAATAACCAATGGGCCAGATCTGAAAATTTAGCTCTAACTCCTGGCATTCCTGTCATTCTGTAAACTTGACATTTCCTGTAAAATCAAGGGAAGAAAGGAAGAAAAAGGTCGTGTTAAATCAACTGGATAAGTCAATCCACAGCGAACACCTCCTCTCGTTCTATTGCCAGGACAAGCAAACGTCTCTCTTTCATATTCACAATAATTGACAGGTCACCAATTCAAAAAAGGTAATAAATTCTCCCCTTTTTAAGGGTTGCCATTAATAAACTGTAACAAAAAGTAAAAAATTTTAAAGGACACTTAAATGAAATGATAGTTTAGTTCCCAGTGGCGATAAGGAACTCAGCAGCCTCCTGCCCACTGATCGCAGAAGTCCTCAAGTGTACCTGTGAGGCACTGCACCCTCCCTCTTGGGACACATGGGCACAGAGAGGAGCCGTGGAAGAGAGGCGGTCCTTGAGGGAGCCATTCGATTGCCCCCTGCCTTGACCTGTTAATGGCCACCTTGCCTCGGACAATCACAGTCTCAGGTTTAGTTTTATACCCACAGCAGGACATCTTCGATTGGCCAGGAAAGTGGTTCAACTGCAGACAACTAAGTGAATGAAAATCCTTAATAATTACGAACATACGAGCATATGAAATAGGAGCAGAAGTCGGCCATTCGGTCCCTCAAACCTGCTCCCCCGTTCAATAAGATCACGGCTGCTCTGTTTGTATCACTAATTCCACATTCCCATCTACCCCTGATAATCTTTGATTCCCTTGCTCATCTATTTACCTCTGCCTTAAAAATAGTCAATGAACCATCTTCTGAGGCAGAGAATTCCAAAGTCGCACAACCCTCTGAGAGAAAAAATTTCTCCTCATCTCTGCCTTGAAAGGGCGACCCCTAATTTTAAAACTGTGCCCCCTAGATCTGGACTTACCCACTAGAAGAAACATAATTTCTGTGTCCACCTTGTCCAGACCTTTCAGGACCTTATATACATCAATCAAATCACCCCTCACTCTTCTAACCTCCAGTGGAAACAGGCCCAACCTATCCTCATAAGACAACCTGCTCATTCCAGGTATCAATCTAGTAAACCTGCTCTGAACCGCCTCCAACCCATTTACATCCTTCCTTAAATAAGGAGACCATAACTGCTCACAGTATTCGAGATGTTGTCTCACCAATGCCCTGTATAACTGAAGCATAACAGCCTTACTTTTATGTTCAATCCCTCTCGTAATAAAGGATAGCATTCCATTAGCCTCCTTAATTATTTTCTGTACCTGCACACTAACTTTTTGTGACTCATGTACTAGAACACCTACATCCCTCTGCACCTCAGAATTCTGCAGCCTTTCTCCATTTAAGTAATACTCTGCTTTTTTGTTCTTCCTGCCAAAGTGAACAACTTCACATTTTCTCACATTATACTCCATCTGCCAGATTTTTGTCCATTCACTCAATTTATCTATATCCGTCTGCAACCTCCTTATGTCCTCTTCACAACGTATTTTCCTACCTAGCTTTGTATCATTTGCAAATTTAGCTACCATGCCTTTGCTCCCCTCATTTAAGTCTTGATATAAATTGTAAAAAGTTGAGGCCCCAACACAGACCCCTGCGGGTTTCCACTCGTTACTTCCTGTCAATCAGAAAACAACCCATTTATGAATACTCTGTTTTTCTGCCAGCCAGCCAATCTTTTATCCATGTTAATATGTTATTGCCTTACACCATGAGCTTTTATTTCTACAATAACCTTTGATGTAGCACCTTATCAAATGCCTTCTGGAAATCCAAGTACAGCACGAATACAGGTTCCCCTTTGCCCACAGCGCATGTTACTCCTTCAAAGAGCTCCAATAAATTGGTTAAATATTGTTTCCCTTTCACTAAACCATGCTGACTCTTCCCGATAACCCCGAGTTTCTCTAGGTGCCCAGCTATAACCTCCTTAATGATTGATTCCAGCAACTTCCCCACGACAGATTAAGAGGTTGACGGGGAAGAGAATTGACAAAGGAAGGAAATTCAAGGTAATAATGTTTCTTGAGAATCTTCAATTAAAGTGCTTCCTATTATTTTTCATACCAATCTTTCTTCAAATTGAAGGCCTTTCCTTGCTCTGGCTCCAAACATGAGCCATCCAATTTTATGCAGCTCAAAAGCACCAAACCACTCACACTTTGATTGAGACTTTAATCTGAGGCTCAGACTGCTTGTTTCCAAATGGTGGATGCTGATGGGACAGCCTGAAGAGTCGGTGTCCTAGGCTAATGTTGCCCCCTCATCAAACACCACCAAAAAACACTCCAACTGGTTATTCATCTGATTGTTGTTCATGGGACTTTACTGCACTCAAAATGGATGCTGTATGTGCTCAAAATGGCTGCTGGGCTCAAAATGAATGCTGTGCATTCCTACTTAACAACAGTCATTACACTACATGGTAATTGCTTGTATGTGAAACACATTTGAGACGTGCCTGATAAAAGTGCAAGTCTTTCTCAGTTCTACAATTTCATAGATTGACATCTCATTGAATTGTCCCTGACCTCCAACAGAGAGACACAGCTGGAGCCTGTTTGCGCTGTAAGACATTCAGACTAATAAACACCTCCAATGCTATGATATGTCGGCGAGGAACAGTTCATCTCAAGTCCATGGTTACTACATTCAGTTATGAACATGACTGAGAGGAAACAATATTGGCAGGCATTCTCTCACTGCAATGTTCTGTCAGCCTAGTTGTGATGTAACAGGTTTATTTTCTTTATCTTCTGCGCTGCACCACGCATTGATGTTTGTGTGTCTATGTGTGTCTGTGTGTGCGCGTGTGTGCATGTGTGTGTGTGCGTGTGTCTGTGTGTCTGCATGTGTGTGTGTGTGTGTGTGTGTGTGCGTGTGCGCGCGTGTGTGTGTGTGCGTGTGTGTGTGTGTGCGCGCGCGTGTGTGTGCGTATGTCTGTGTGTCTGTGTGTGTGTGTGTGCATGTGCACGTGTGTGTGTGCGTGTGTGCGTATGTGTGTGCTTGTGTCTGTGTGTCTGCGTCTGTGTGTGCGCATGTGAATGTGTATGTCTGTGTGTGTCTGTGTCTCTGTGTGCATGTGTGCACGCGTGTGTGTGTGTCTGTGTGTGCGTGTGTCTGTGTGCGTGTGTGTGCACGCGTGTGTGTGTGCTTGTGTCTGTGTGTCTGCGTCTGTGTGTGCGCATGTGAATGTGTGTGTCTGTGTCTGTGTGTGCATGTGTGCATGCATGTGTGTGTCTGTGTGTGCGTGTGTGTCTGTGTGTGCGTTCTAACGCACACACATGCACACACACATGGGGTGGGGGAGGGGATGTGTGATCTGACCATTGGGCAAGCGGCTAACAGAGTATCTTAGTAGGCTGGGAGGAAGCATTCCTGCTCTTCCTGGGCCACAAGCAGTGCTGGAAAAGCACTTCCCTGTTCCATCACTTCAGCTCCCAGGTTTTCCGGTTTGAAGATAAGCTGGTCGGCCAAGGTTAAAGCTGGAACAAAGATCAAAATATTAGGCATGCAACCTCAGTGAGATGTTTAAAAAAGGGGTTCCTGTCAGGGGAATGGGATGTTCCCTCCACCACCAATCCCCCCCCTCCCCTGCCCACCCCACCCAGTCTCCATTAAAACTGGAAGTGGTTCTGTTACAAATCTCACGCCCATAACTCACACGGCAGAGTTTTCCATGTCCGCTGGCATCAGGCGTCATGGCAGGTGTGAGTGGACAATATGGCGGGAAGGTCAAAAATTTGTTTCGCGCCATCGTGAAACACGTGTGCAACTGTCCGCTTCACCCGTCAGTGGCGAGTGGTGTTTCCCAGCGCCAGACTTCGGGAACTTCCTTTAATTCAGCTGCAAATCATTTATAAGCCCAGCTCGCCGGAATCAAGCACCCAAATCAAACTTACCGCCCACATCGGCGGGAAAACACGCCGGTGCAGAACCCGTCTTGACGAGTGTGACGTGCGGATGTTGGGACTTGCCGCCATCGTGGACATCCAAGGAGCAGAAAGATGCTGGAGCCCGACAGCAGTGGGGCCCTGGAGGAACGTCCATGGGATGCTGGGTGGAATTTCATGGACATGGCTCCACCACGAAGCAGCTCACGGAAGGTGGAAAGTCACCATTGAGGGTCTGCTTCGGGATCTCAGTGTCTTGGCCATGGTCTGTCACGGATGATCGTCAAGGGGATGGAGAGGAAGGTCTAACTGTGAGTGGGAGAGGAAGGTGTGTCGGGGGGGAATAAGGTTGTGAACAGGGGGAGCGAAGATATCAGGGGGCGTGAGGTTGGTGGGGGCAAGGAAGTGTGGGGAGGGAGGAGTGAGTAACGGGGGAGAATATGGCAACGGTGGAGGCAAGTGTAAGGGGGGAGGAAGGTGTAAGGAAAGAAGTTCGGAGCGGGGAAGGAGCCCGGAGTGGGGGAAGGAGTCCAAGGGAGGAAGGAGTCCGTTGGACAAGGGGAGGAAATAAAATCTGGAAGAAGAAGTAAGAGTGGAGGAAAGAGTCAGGAAGGGGGAAGGAGTAAGACAGGAGGAAGAAGTAAAGGTGGAGGAAGGAAGGAATCCAGTGGGAAGGAGTTCCAAGGGGGGAAAGAATTCCAAGGGTTGGGGGGGATGTCCAGATGAACGTGCAAGGGAGGGGTCTGTGGAGTCGATGACTGCCTCCTAAAGAGCGAAATGAGGCTGGGTGGTACAACAGAATGGTAAGAATGACCAAGGGCAGAGTGAGGCAATAAGGTGGGATGGTATCGGTAGAAGGGTTGGCAAGGGTGGTTGGTGGGAACTCGGAGGCACTGAGACACCAGGGACTGGGGGTGGGAGGGAGGATCTCAGCGGGGTTAATGTGGATGAGTTTTTGGCAAGGAAGGGAATGTATACGTTCATCTGGACATCCCCAAAGACAAGGGTTGTGGCTGGTAGGTCACGGTGGGGAGGTGGAAGGTGATGTCAGGGGGGTCGACAGTGATGGGGGAAAGGAAATGGGTGACTGAGGGAGGGGAAAGGGCGGGGGAGCTGAAGAAGAATGTTAAACGCACCATGCTTGCAAATCCGAAAGTGAAAGAAGCCTCGCGTTGGACCGGAACAGGTGGGAGTGCGATCAGCAGGTGGGCGGAGATGCAGGTCAGCTCAGATGGACAACTGAAAGTGAAACTGAACATGCAGCATTGAAAATGCTCATTGAGATGAGTGTGATGGAGGAAGGATCTGCGTGCATGGGAGAGTGCTTGCGCGAGTCTCTGAAAGGCCCTGCCACACACACACTTCTCCCACCAGAATCACTCATGGTCCTGCTAGTGGTGGGGGAGGATGCAGGGGGGGACTTGCAATGCCTGTCAATGAAGCTGAAAGACACCATTACATATTATTCAGTGAAAGTGAATATATTTTCAGATTATAAAGTGATAAAATGTGTTCACCTGTGCAACCACTTGTGATCAGAATTTCTTAGCTTTTCTAGGCCTAAAACTTCTTCTAGTTGCTGCCCTGACATCTGCAGCAGGGGTGGAGACAGCCTGTGCAATGGTTGGCCCTGTTGCCTCAGATGACTTTGGCGTGGGCCCTCTGAAGATCCGAGCCCTTGGGGAGCCCTGGCTTGCTTTGGCTGTCCTCCTGTGGTCCAGCTGTTTCCTCGTGGTGACAGAGGATGAGGTTGAGGGGCTCACAGGCAAAGGGGACTCAGGGGAGAGGACAGACTCTGAGATTACTGAGCGGATGACACAGGGGTGTCCAGCTGCTCCTCCACCTCCCTTCGGGTGCCCAAGGGCCCCGGCCTGACTCCTGGAAGGAGAGGAGCATCTGGAGGGACATCGAGGTGCCCCATTTCCCTCTCACGTTGCCACTGCAGGAACTCACATGGTTCCTGTGATGGAGAGCCGGTTTGCACACATCTCCGCGTTCTGCTGGATCAGGATCTCCATGGCGTCTGCCATCCTCCCCATGGAGACCTCCAAACGTGCACATGTGGGCACCACTTCATCAGAGAGCAGTCGGACGCACTCATCTGACTCGCGCACTGCTCTGTTGAGGGCTTCCAACAGCTCTGCGTGATGTTCCCACACCTTCTCCACGATGAGTTCGAAGGCCGAATCCAGAGGCTCATCATCTGACTCGGGCCTCACAGATGCCTCTTCCCCAGCAGGCCTCTGAGTGCTGAGGAGCTCGGCTGAACCTGCCTCCTTCTGCTGCAGATACGTGTCCGTGCGGTGACCACCAGATTGTGAACTGGAGCCTGCTCTAGATCTAGGTCCCACAAGGTGTGTGACTGCACTGGTGCAGGGAGTGGGTAAGCGCTGTGACAGGTCTTCCAAGCTGCTTATTTCCAGCTCTTCAATGGAGGAGGAGTCCCCTCGGCTGGAGGTGAGGACCTGGATGGAGCTGAGGGACTGGCTGGCTGAGGGTATCGGTCACTTGGCAGAGCTCCCTGTGAACCAAAGTAGAGATAATGAGTGCCTGGCAGCAGAGTCAAAAGCAGGAGAGAGAGAGCACTCACAGTTGCGTTGCGAGAGGGATGATCTGGTGCAGGATCCTCACGTGGGTGTTCACCACCAACCTCACCATTGCCGCAGGCACGGTCCATGTCCTCACCAGTCAGCAAGATGGCACATTCATCAAAGTGAGTGAGGGGCCTAATGTGGGTCAACCCACCCCCGGGTCTGGGACCTCTCCCTGCTGCTTTGAGCCAGCTTCTCCTGCATGAAAACAGATAGAGAGAGTGTGAGAGGGCACATGACACTGCGTGGAATGTTTGTATAGTGAGCGGAGCCATGGACAGGATGAGGACATGAGCTCTAGAGGATATGAGCCTGATGGAGATGTGAGGGTGTGTGTGAGAGTTAGTGGTGTTGTCCCTTGAGGTGTGAGATCCCTGTGGATGTGTGATGGGTTTGTGAGTGTGTGAGTTGATAGTGATGAGAAGAGTGACTTACCCTGGCAGAACAGATGAGACCATTCATCCTCTTTCAGCACTGGGTGGCTGTCCTCTTTTGCAGGATGTTGGCGATGACCACTGCTGCCACCACCCCCCATGCTGGATTGGTGACCTTGCTTGCTGGCCTCTGCCTAGAGCGAGGGTAGAGGACATCACAGCGGACCTCCATGGCGTCCAAAAGACATTCCAGGGACCCGTCACTAAATCGGGGTGGGGGGGGCTGCAGTCTTCTTGCCTTTTGGGGCCATGTCTCCTGTGCAGCAGTCCTGGGCTGGAAACTCTGAGAGGTGTGCGCACGGCTGCACTTTAAATTTGACGCCCAGCGTGAGAAAGTGGTGAGGTGATGGCGTGGCAGGCAAATGAGATCCCGCTCACCATCGAAACAGTGTGCTTCCCAGGAAGGCATGATTAATGAGGCCGCTTTGGGACGATACAGTGTGAAAAGCTGCGGCCGGTGGGTAAAACTTTCTTTTTCCCGCCCGCTACTGCGCTTAGTGCAATTCTGGGATGATTCCATCCACAGCTTGTACATACTGTGTGGCAACTGGCTCCATTTAATTCAAACTGGCTCCAGTTTGCTTGTCAACTGGTTTCAACAAAATTCAAATGGTTACAGTTGAAGTCAACTGGGCAAGTGGAATCACAAACTGGCTTCCCATTGTAAGTGCCTGTTATCCCAGTTGTACACAGTTCAGCCAGTGAACAAGTCCACTGGCTCCAGTAAGATCCAATGCTCCTGTTAAATCCAACTAGACAACTGGGGGTACCAACTGGTGTCCAGTTATGATCTCCAGTTATTCTCATTGTGTCCCATTAAAACGAGTTGTGACCTTTTTTCCTGTAGAAATCAGTTGGTTTTCCTAACTGGCTGCAATTTATTTTTCCTTGAGGGTATTTTTTATTCATTCACAGGATGTGGACATCGCTGGCTTGGCCATCCCTGATTGCCCTTGTTCAGAGGGCATTTTAAGAGTCACATGTAGGTCAGACCAAGTAAGGGTGTTACCAATGGTTCCATGGTCACCATCAGACTTTTAATTCTGTATTTTTATTGAATTCAAATTTCACCATCTGCTGTGGTGGGATTTGAACCCAGGTCCCCAGTGTCCAGTGACAATACCACTATGCTATTCAACCATGACAGCCAATGATAAACATCCCTCATTCTTACAGGAGAAAGTGGGATATAACAGGAGTAACATGAAGGGACAAGAGGAGGACAAGCACACCTGAACGTTTTAACACTCCCTGATAGAACCATGCTGGCCATCATAGGAAGGGGCATCACTGAGACTGTGGTCACTGGCAGGGCTGGAGATCAATGATGAGGGGATCTACACAGCAAATCATCCTTCTCTCCTCCCACTTCTCCCTTATTCCACAATCCCTTCTGACTCACAAGTTGCAGGTCATGTAAACACACAATTCTTACTTTCTCCCCCCCCCACCGAACCCCTGCCCCCGCCAACACCCCAACACCTCACGATAACCCAGCCCTTGTCCCTTTCTCATTTCAGATGCCCAAGAACCAGAACCTTCCTTGTCAGCGGAGGAAGAGGAAGAAGATGGTGAAGATGAACACTGTCACTCGATCTCACAGTCGCAGGCACCAGAGCTGATACTGACACTGGGCAGATTTTAGAGGTTAAGATAGAGGGAGGGACCTGTATGTGGTGAGACACTGGGCACAAGTGGACAGGAGCCAGTGCAGTGGGAGGAAGGATAGTGCAGGTGCCAGCTTGCTGTAGAGTGAGGTGGCACATAAGTCATGCTGCAGAGGAGCCTGTGGAGTGATGTAATTTATCTGGATTTGCAAAAGGCTTTTGATAAACGGCTCCATGAAAAGCTAAGAAATAAGGTCAGAGAATGTGGAGCCAGGGGATAAGTGGCAGAATGGATTGCTCGTTGGCTTTGAGTCACAAAGCAGAGAGTGGGAGTAAAGTGTAGTTATTCAGAGTGGCAGAAGGTGGAAAGTGGCGTTCCACAAGGATCAGTTCTGGAGCCACTCCTGGTCACAATTTACATTAATGACTTGGTCTTGGGATTCTCTGCTATTTGGCCGCAAGGCTCTGAGGGAGTGAAGGAGGCACAGGTGTTGAAAAGTGATGAATCATGAATTCTCCACCTGTCACGAGCGTAGAGCAGGCTTGGTGGACCAGTCAACTTTCGATTGGCTGTAACTTACTTCTGGTTGGGTAAGTCAGGAACGATGAGGAAAAATTTGAGATCCCCAGTTTGGAGATCCTGAGAGTCTGAACAAGTTCAAACAGCGAGAGGATTCTCCACTGGAGTAACCAAAGTTGCAGCTGTTTTATCTATACCAAGTTACACCCAAATATCTGCCCGATCTCATTTGAATATTTCCAAAATCAAAATTGGCATAAAAGGGTAAAAACAATCAGCGTCCAAGGAAATGCCAAACCCAAACCATTCAAGTCTTAAAATTAACTTTCAACTTATATGACTTTCATTCAGACCAGTCAGGCACAGCAATCGGAGAATCATTTAAATTGTTAATGTGCTTTATACCTTGCCATCAAAATCCAAATGAAGAAATAGATACTACAAAGCAAGGCTCAGCAAAGATAAGCATGCGGGAAAAAAATTACATTTGATCGACCAGAAGAATGACCTTCTTTCCTTGCCTTGGCTGAAAATTGGGGTGTAATGTTGGGAGCTCTTGATCGCAAGATACTCGCATTGACAGTCTGGAAGGGTGTGGGGATGGGGGGCAGGGGAGATGTTATTGTTGGGGGGCAGCTTTGTGGGTAGGTCAGTTTTGTGAGGGGGTCAGTTTTATTGTGAGGGGGATCAGTTTTTGGGGGGAGGGGTCACTTTTAAGGGCAGGCATTCATTCAAGGTTAGATGGATGGACACATAAGATCTTGCGTGTTTCGTAGTATGAGTGTAACTCACCCTAAATTTCATAATCTTTTAGGCTATGTGATTGGTTTGCACCCAGAGTTTGTGGGTGCACAAACGTGGAGGAAACTCCAAGCTGAGGTGTTTTATGTTCTAGTGTGAACCTTGTAGGACTGATTCAGAATTGACCTCTGCCCTCTTGGAGGCAGATTTGATCGTTGGTCTCCAACCCTTCAGAGTGTGGAAGCAGAAGAGGAACAGGGGGAGAAATAGGTTTCTGGGCCCAAAAGAGGTGTGATTTAAGCGCCTGTCAGAATCAGGAGGCCTGAAGTCACCTGAAATTGGGCCTTGGACCTCACAATACAGGCCAGTTACTGGCACCTCCCATGCCTCCAGAGTAGGGTTAACAACCCTGGTTGGACATAATCCTGGAGATTTTATCACATGACGTCCTGATTCCAATGGTCCCACCCCCACACTCCCACCAGGGCCAAGGCGAGAAATCATGGGTCCTGGTGCTCCTCCTTTTTCCTGACCCCTTACTCCTCCCCACCGCCCCAAAACTTTAACCCTCCTCCCCCTGAATCATGAATGATATTTCTTTCCCCTTTCAAGATTCACCAAACAATTCACCTAACAATCATAGAAAGGTCCTAGTAAAATGATAATGCCCATTGTTGGCATCTGGTTACAGATACTGTCCGATATATATGCAGCATGGGTCATGAATGTTAAGAGCAGCAACAAAATAATGCTGTGTTAGTTTTTGTGTTCCCAATAGGTGATCCCACCATGACTATTAAACAAACCAGAGATTAAAAGTTTTACTTTAACTGCATCCTGCAATATAGTTAATTTGACTGCAAAGTATCCCATCAGTTATTTATAACACTGTGCAGATAACTGATCACTGATTTCAGTGACTGCCTTCATTACCATGTTCTGTGCATTCCATCATATGGGCATGGTGACAGTAACTTCAGATTTGGGGGAAAGATTCAATACTTGTAACCCAGATAAACTGCATAAGATATTTTCCATCTGTAGAAGCAGAAGAAGACTTTCTTCTGCCTGGGTGCATGATATTATTCAATATAATTATTTCATACAAGGGATGTAATTTGATTCTATTTTATCAATAATCTCACAGGGAAAAAGGTCAAATGACACATGAGCAACAAAGTGGAATGATTAAACAATATAGGTCTTCACTGTCAGTGAGAAGTGTCAGAACCCTCATGTGTCTCTGTGTGATACAACTTTTAAGAGGCCAGAGGACAAAGACTGAATGGTTCACAATTATATCTGTGTTTTCTTGATCAGCAAGTCTGAGGACTCTGCTGATTGCTGCTTCTCACTACAATATATTTTCAATATCTACTATGCAACATAACTTCATTGCGATATTTCAATACCTCAAGAAACTCATAAAAAGCACCAAGATAGAGTGGGATAATAGGTAAATAGTAATATGACATCTTTTGATTGTCTGCTCCTATCACTGCTTGCTTATCTCCACAACCACCCCACCCTCAACTTCTCTCTCCCCCCGCCCGCCACCTTAGACCAGCTTATATTTCACCTCTCTCCTAACTATACTTCAGTTCTGCCGAAGGGTCGTGAGGACTCGAAACGTCAACTGTTTCCTTCTCCACCGATGCTGCCAGATATGCTGAGTTTTTCCAGGTAATTCTGTTTTTGTTTTGGATTTCCAGCATCCGCAGTAGCTTTTAGCTTTTTGTTTTTAAATAGTAATGTGGTTGACTCTTAAATGTGTAATAATTACCCAGGGATGGGTAATAAATGCTGGCCTCGACAGCGACACCCACATCCCATGAACGAATAAAAAAAAGACAAAACGTCAATGGAAGAGACTCTTGAGAATCTTATGCAGTATAAAACAGGTTACTGATTCACTATGAGCCCATTACACATGCCTGCCCTAGCACTTTCACCCCACAAAGCCCGCTCACAGTAAACTTTCATTAGCAACAAAATAAACAGAACTCCAGCCATGATTCCACCCTCTATTTGCAAAATAATTATGGATGACAAAAGCCATCCGGCCCAGCTCATCTCATCCATCCCAGAATAATATGCATAGGAGCAAGTGTAGGCCATTTGGCCCCTTGAGCCTGCTTTGCCGTTTGATAACATTGCCTCCATTATACCCGTGACTACAACTCAAAATTACTTAATTGGTTGTAAAGTGTTTTGGGACACCGTGAAAGGTGTTGTACAATTGTAGGTTTTGTCTTTCTTTCATTACACCTACATTCAGTAAGCAGAGTGACTGTAGCAATAATGAAATTGGAGGCTCAATGCTGATTCTCTCAGGATAATTAATCACAGAGCAATCAACTGATGTTTGCAAAGTGGCTACAAAGAAATTACTACATTTACAAAATCAATTCCACTCTATAGCAAAACTCCTCCCCACTCCCCCCTCCAACCTCCCCCCAAGTCCCCTCCAACCTCCCTCAGCCTCCTCTACAATCTTCCCCCATCCCCTCAATCTCACCCTCAAACCCCCTCCAATCTCCCCGAAGCCTTCAATTTCCTCACGATCTTCCCTCCAATCCCCACTAACTTCCCACACAAACCTTCCTCCAACCACCCTCCAACTCCACCTAACCTCCCCACAACAATCCCTCCCCAGCCTCCCACCACCTTCCCCCCAACCCCCCTGAAACCTCGCCCCCCCCCAATCTCCCTGTAACCTTTCCCCAACCCCTCCTCTAATCTCCCCCAGTCCCCCCAATCTACCCCCAAACCCACCCCCGCCCCCCCCACCACACACACCACCTCACCCCCCACCCCCGCCCCCCCCCACCAACACACACACGCGCACACACTCACACACACACCACCTCACCACCACCCCCCCCCCCCGCCCCCCAACCACCAACACACACAAGCACACACCAACACACACACATATATACACAACATCCAATTGGTTCTAAAGTTATGGGGATTGTTTCAAGAAAGCATTCTCTCCTGACAGTCGCTGCACTGCTGCTGAACTTCAGTGGATTTCTGGCAGGCTTTTCAAAATAAAAAATCGGAATCACGAAGCTGCCCAAAGGTCAGGAGCAGCAGCGCAGCAACTCAGTGAAACTGACACTGACAGAGCAGAATTCTAAAAATCGGAACCTTCAGCCCGACAGAGACACTTGTTTCAAGCCGGTCTGTCAGGTCTGCAGCTCTGCCTGCTCAGTGTGGACGATGAGAAACTCTGTTTATAACACTGAGACCGCCCCTACCCATCACCCAGTCCCCGTGCCCCAGTGTTTGGCACCTTCTGCACCACCCCCCTCCCTCTGGGGCCCTGACTCCTACCATTGTTTATCTGAGATGCCCATTCTCACAGGCCCCCAGCTCCCTGCTCCAATTGGAAAGTGAGCAAACTCATTGTTACTCAACTTGGTGCTTCTCAACAGTCAGTCCTACAACCTTCTTCCCATGTTCAGTACTTTCGTAACTAACAAATAAAAACGTTCAAAGAAAATTTTATAAAAGACACAATTCTTTCAAAGCTTCTCTGATTCTATCCTTGGAATGCTTGTGGCAGTGTCTTGGACATTAACCTTCAATTCCTGGAGACTCCAGGACAACACTGCAGAGTTGTCAACCCAGTGTCAGAAACAACTAATCTAACTGTCGGGGTCATAATTGATCCCTCATCGAATGACCCTCAGGAAGGGGGAATGTGCGGGGTGGGGGATGCAATGTAAAGAAAGGGTTAATTCTTTATGGTTGCTTTTGTCTTTTAAGTGAGTTTTAATGTTCAGTGAGAATCAAAAGTTTTGAGACAGAGATTTTAGTTGCAGCTACAAACGTTCTTTGTCTGACCAGATGTCCCCCTTGGGATTAACTCCTCCAAGAACACATTTGCGCAAAGCAAGTATTACCTTCCCTGTCAGAGAGTCTTGGCTCCCTGTAACTGTCTTCAGTTGAATGATTTTATTGACAGTTCAGGCATAATGAAGCCTTGATAAAGTTTAAGGAATGATTCTTGTTAAAACTGGAGCTAATGCAGCTTATTAGATGAGGTAATGTGGGAACTATAAGGATTTTCACGTGGCCAGGGTGACATAAACTATTAAAAGTGGGGTGGAGGGGGATTGTTGGAATAGCCACTTCAGAATTTGACATTTGACTGGCCATTAACCCTTCGAACTCAAGGCCTGTCTGTGTGAATTCTCTGGTATCTTGTGTCACTGTGAGTGTGCCTGTAACTATATGTGTAACTGTGATTAATAACAGTTATTTAGTATGCGGGCGTTCGGGACTTTAAGGGTTAATGTGTGACTGGGGAAAAAGTACCGCCCACATTATGATGTAGAGAGTCACATGGGAGTAGAAGAATATAGCGGTGAGTCTGGTAGAAGTCGGCATGAAGATAGCACCCAAGCAGGACTGTATCTTATATATATGTATATGGTTATGTGTTATTAATGAACAGTTATTGTTCAACCATACAAACCTCAAGACCTCTTCATGAGACAACGTACAACCTTATAACAGTTATTACTATAGGCTTCCTATGATTGCCAATATATTTGGATCCTATTATCATGAGGGATTACTTATAAACTTATAAGAACATCCACTCCTTAACAGGAGTGAGGGTGTGGGGCTATGTGAGATCGCCAGAGGCCCTGACCTCTAGTGTAGAGCTGGAAGGAGCATTTTCTAAGGCAAACCTTCCACCACAGAGTTAAGATATCAAGTTACCTTTCCAATGACAGGCATCCCTTGACAACTGTAACTAAGCTGCCCCTGATGGAGTCAGAAATTGGTGCTTGATCAATGCTCTTCTCAGTCTGTCACATCAGGCCTATCATTAGTGTGCAGAACCATCTGTCATCTGCTGTAAGCACCACTTATCTTTCTGTGACTCCCACCCCAACCTGATTCTTCATCTTCTCAGTTTGGCTGCTTCTATCATTGGGAACTTCTAATCGAAAGTGCTGCACAACAGAAAAAAAAGACCCAAGCCCACAGAGCAGTGGAGACACCAGCAAGATACTGTGGAAGGTCAAACCCTTAAAAATAAAAGAACCGTACAAAGGGTCATGCTTGGGATCGGACAGAAGGTTAGAGGGAGAAGTCAAGATACAGATGATTCAACATGACATGGTCACCTCTCCAGGTGATTCAGTAGGCAAACAGACACTGTTTGACATACAAAGCAACAAATATCAGATTCAACTCTCTGCCTGTGATTTGTTAGTCAGGACAGCAATTGGAGTAACAGCTGCCCTTACCCAGGATTAGGTGGGGGAGTAATCAGTCAGGTTTCCTACCTGTCAGGTACTTCTGACATGTGTCAGCTGTGGGTAGCACTCTTGCCTCTGAGTCAGAAGGTTGTTGGTTCAAATCCCATTCTGGAAATTTTGAACACAGACTCTAGACTGATACTGCAGGGAATGCCATTATTTGGGTGAGATATTAAGATTGAGGCCCTGTCGACCCTGTCAGGTGGACATAAAAGATCCAAAGCCATTATTTTTTAAAAATGCAAGTGTTCTGGTCAATATTTATATCTCACAGTTGCGTCATAACAACAGATCATTTGTGGGAGCTTGCTGTGTGCAAATTGGCTGCCTGGCCACCAATATTATAACACTACTGTAGTGTTAAGTTGTTCTATGTTTGATTATGTAAGTTTGTTTACTATTGATGCCACTGTGCTTGATTGGTTAAGCCTGGGTGTGGAATCAGGGAAAAGTGAACAAAGTTTTCACTTGCTATCGATCTGGCCCTCGCCCTGGTCATTCACCTTTCCCGACTGAGCTAGCCCAGTGCTGGTCCTCTCGACGTGTTGTCCTACTCACCATGAGGGATCTGTCTGTTTATCAGTTCTTTACTTGAGCACTATCTCTGCACTGTGTCTTCAAAGTTTTTCTGCACAGCCAGCATGCCGCAATTTCAGCACTCACCGACGCTGTGACTTCATAGAGGTCAGACCAAAATGTCGAGGGTTGTTTCATGCAAAGTAGCATTATCTAAGACTGTTCACTATCTTGTACCTGTACTTAATCTTACTGCCAGGCTGAGCACCATGGTGTTTAGAAGGAACCACTGCTGCACACCATGTCATGTGTGTTATAATGATATAAAAGCACCAATCATGCATGAGGGATTGGGTAAACACGTTATGGGTTCACTTATTGAGTCTAGACACATGTGAGCAGAAATACATAGATAGAAAACTTGAAGACATCAGAACTGCAGAGCTGTATGTGTGCTGTGCTCTGCTTAAGTGCAAAAGCAAAACAAACTGGATCACATGACACACCTCCTTGCTAGTGATGTCATGCAGCAATCCCTTAAAGGCATATTACAACACCTGTTACACACATAGAAACTAATGTCATCTCTGCATTGCTCTGAGATAAATAAAAATACAATAAATACTATACTTGAAAAATATTTAACTGGCGGTAAAGTGCTTTGAAACATCCAAGGTCATGAAGAGCACAATATAAATGCAAGTCTTACTTTTTAATTAGTTGTCGAGTGATCCTATCCATGGTTAACAGTAATATAGGGCTAGTGAGGAGTAGCAGGGCTGGGGAAACAGTCTGGAGACTTGCTTGGTGGGTTTGGAGATCAGCAGAGTGTGTATGGTTTATGAAGTTACTCGGTTTGATGGGTCTTTTCTTACCTCGTGCTTTCTTCTGTTCAATTTGACTGTTAGATGCAAGACTAATTAATTCAACAAATTCATTTGTAGAATTTCAGTATGGAAAGGACATATGTCCTGCTGTCAGCCTCCACTGGAAACCCAACAGCAAGATTAACCATCTCCAAACCAAGCTACTGAGGAATGCACACAGCTAAAATATTTTGGTGACCTGATGTGTCTTTGCAGAAGAGGTCTGGAAACAGATGCAGTGATCAAGGTTCATCTTAAGCAACTGTGTGATACAGCATTCTGTGCTCTATAGGCTGTTCCCAGGGACACACAGTGAGATAAACATCAACTGCAGCTGGAGGACCATCAACTTGGTGAAAGACACTCTTTGGTCTGCCTGAAACTTGTTGGTTTTCCAGTGTTAAGAGCTGTCCGTGACCAGGTGTTGCAGACTGACACATTTCAAGGTCCTGGGCTAAGTGTAGAAGGACACACTAAAGCTTGGGGCAGTCGCTGCAAATGCTCAACGGGGAAAGGCCATTGTCTAATGCCCTCCCACCATAGTACACCAAGGGTCTGGAAACTGTGTAAAATCCATTGGGCTTATTGCACCAGAGAATGCTTGACATGAAAATGTCAATATACATTGTAAATATAACCTATAATGGAAGTGCAGTGAGGCACCTCATGTACTGTATTGAAAGAAATTGATCAGTATTGCATTTTATATAAAGCCAAACTTGCACTGTTACGTAATGTACTCCTACAAATTTTATGAATAAAGTATAATTTTGGGGAAAATGTATTTTGGTCACCAAGTGCACACCTCATTTATCTGAGTCCACATAGCTTATTCATAGTCTAAGACTGGCAACAGTCTAAGGCTAGGGGTCAACAAACGGACACAAGGGGTTTAACCATAGCTTATTGTACACAGCTTATTGCTATGTAATAAAAGAAAGAAAAATCATGAATTTACAGGCCTCATCTTCATGATCTCAGGAGTCTCAAAGAGCTTTACAGCCGACAAAGTACTTTTGAAATGCTGTCACTCTTGTAATGTTAGAAACACAGAAGCCAGTTTCTACACAATGTGACAATGGTCATATGATCTGTTTTAGTGAAGTAGATTGAGGATAAATACTGAGCAGCACAAACTCTCCTGATCTTCTTAGAAATAGTGCATCTACCTAAGAGGACAGACACAGTGTAATGTCTCACCAAAAAGACAGCACCTCCTCAGTACAGGTGTAAGAGCCTGGATTTTGTGCTCATGTCTCTGGAGTGGGACTTAACTCCACAACCTTCTGACGCAGAAACAAGTTTGGTACCAACCGAGTCAGGCACAGAGGGTCTTTTTAATGGGATAATGTAAACCTAGCCTATCATTTCTTAACTGTCTGAGGAAGTAGTTGCTTAGGAATCCAATTGAAATTCCAGCAAAGACCAGCTAGCCTGACAATCTGACCCATTTTTGGAAATGGATGAGTGTTAAACTAGCTTAAATTACATATTAAGCAGCATATTCTTTCCGTTATATAATCAATGGAAGTAATTTCACAGCATCATTGAAGTGGAGTAACACCTCTGATCGTTATAGTTACTGGCTGATGCCATGCACTGTACTCGATCAATAACGATCTGAAAATGCCAATTAATCACTTTCTTCATTATAAATCCACCACTCTTTTATGTCAAGCATTAATAACTAATAGTTATAAATTGTCCAGTCCACAATCTGGTCAAAAAGATGTGCCGGTTATTAATGAAACAGATTTTCAGAAAGTACTTTTCACTTGTAGAGGCCAGCAGATGTCTGCTGAACTTCCCCAACGAGCTGGGATTTTTTTTTTCTCACAGTACAGAGATGAGTGTATGCTCTCAGGTGGTGGGGTCATGATTCATCCTTGTATTACACACCGAGACAAAACCTATGTAATGTTCACAAGCTAGTCAGGGCTGAGGGAGGCAATTTGGCCCATTGCCATTCATCCATCTGGAAAACTCCTGTTGCAGCAGCCAATTGTTCCTCAAGTAATTCCATGGCCAAGACTTTCCCCCTGTCGGGTGGGCGCGGAGGGTGGGCCTGGGAGCGGCCGCAAAACCGGCTGCCTGTGATCGGGCCCCGAACGCGATTTCACACTGGGCGGGCCAATTAAGGCCCACCCAGCGTGAAACGTGACTCTGCACTGGCTGGGAAGGGCCGAGCGGGGGGGCGCTGGGCAGGGGCCTGTCGGCTGCTGGGTCCAATGGCTCCCCGGTGGCCGGTTTCAAAGCAGCCCAGGCAGCCCCAGAAAGGATGCCAGGGAAGGACGTCCGTCTGCTGTTCTTACAATGGACTCGAGTGCGGCTGCAAACGGCAGGCGGGAGGGCAGGTCGGGTGGGCACTCGGCCCCCTGTTTTTTTGGATGAGGCCTCACTGTCCTCCTGGAGGAGGCGACTGCCAGGAGGGACACCCTTGTCCCCAGAGCTGGGAGGAGGAGGTCATCGCACCTCACCAGGAGGACATGGGAGGAGGTGGCAGCCCTGGTGAGCAGCCATGATTTGGTGCAGTGCACATGGCTGCAGTGCCGGAAGCGCTTCAATGACCTGCTGCACTCAGGAAGGGTGAGTACTGTGTTCGCATAGGTCAGTGTGCCGTCCCCCCATGGACCTCAGGGGTGCCAACTGTCAGTGACACCAGAGCTGGCCAAGGGGGTGAGCCCTGGCTGCTTGGACTGAGTGCCTTGCGGCTCGAGGGCCACAACTCGGATGTGCCCTGCCAGGTGTTCCTCAGGTGGGGTTGGCCAGGCTGCAATGGTGCTGCAGGTAGAGAGTGAACTAATCAATGTCCCTCTGTCCTTTCAGGTGAAGACGAGCCATAACCAATCTGAGTGGGCCCGTACAGGCAGAGGCCCCCCAACCCGCTGCTGCTCAGCAGGTTCGAGCGGGACACCCTTGAGCTCGAGAGCTGGCAGGCTCCCCGTGCAACCGGGCGTGGAGAGCCGGGGGTGCCAGACGAAGGTAAGAGTGCAGTGCACAGAGGTGAGAGTGAGTGAGCGCTCTGGATGATGGCAGCAGCTCCCCTACCCCTCCACCAGTGACCATCGCATCTGAGGAGGCTGCGGTGACTGGGGAGATGCCAGCCGGGCCACTGGCCGCTTCCACCACCCAGACGGGGCCAGCACAGGCGCCACCGGCCAGAGGATGACCGCCAAGGTCATCAAGTCCAACAAGACAATAGAGTCAGCAGCTGTCTCCAATGCTGGCCCCAGCGAGGGGGTAGCATCTAGACATAGCACTCGCAAACATAAGTTAAAGGCACCATGAGCACAAAAGGGGCAGGTCACGGGTGATTTACATTCTTTTCTGTTTACCTTATCTATTCTGGTCTGGGATTGAAAACCAGAAGCGTTTATGTAAGTAGCTTTGAACTGTCAAAATGAGATAAATTTTGTTTTTGTCATGGTGTGTGTATTTTATTGGCCTTTTTGTTTTATTGGTACAGTGTACGTCACTATGTAATGCTGGGCATAAGTGGCTCTGAACTTTATTGCACAGGCACTGAGTGTTCCTTGGGTTCAAATGAAAGGCTCCTTTCAGACACCCGGGATGGAGGCAGCAGCCCAGGCATGTGGAAGAAGCTGATATTTGGTAGTTTAGCTGAAGGAGCATCGGATCAAGGCATCCCTGGTGTCCCTGCCTCCCTGGAGGTTACCGAGGTCTGCCTCCATGTCCTCAGCATTCTCCTCACTGTGCTCCTCTTCAGACTCACTACTGGACTCATCATCTGTGGCCTGTGCAGTTGCGTCAAGATCCTCTTCCTCCAGCGGGTCTCCCCTGGCCAGTGCCAGATTGTGGAGAGTGCAGAATGTAACTATGATCAGTGACACCCACTCTGGGGGATATTATAGTGCTCCCCCTGAATGGCCCAAGCATCAGAAGCGCATCTTGAGAAGACCTGTGGGCCTCTCTACCGCCGCCCTTGTGGAGGCATGACTCCTGTTGTACCGCTGCTCTGTCTCTGTTCTTGGATGGCGGAGAGACGTCATGAGCCACCTCTTCAACGTATAGCCCTTGTCACCCAACAGCCACCCACCCAGTCAGGCTGGAGCACTAAAGAGCCTCAGCACCTGGGAGTGTCTCAGGATGTAAGCTTCATGTGAACTGCCAGGGTACCTTGCACAGACTTGCAGAATCTGCCTCTTGTGGTCACACTCTATCTGCATATTCATGGAGTGGAATCCCTTCCTGTTGACAAAGGCACCCGGCTGACCTGCTGCTGCCTTGATAGCCACATATGTGCAGTCGATGGCACCCTGGATGCGGGGGAACCCAGCAATCGCTGCAAAGCCTCTGGCTCGCTCAGTCTGGCTGGCCTTGTCCATACGGTAAAGAATAAAGGTCAGTACCTGCCTGAATAGAGCTCCTGTCATCAGCTTGACACAACTGCGGACAGCTGATTGGGAGACTCCATACAGATCCCCACTGACCCAGCTGGAAAGAGCCGGAGGCATAGAGGTTGAGGGCCACTGTGACCTTCAGGGCCACTGGCATGGGGTGTCTACCCACACAGTCGGAGCTGATCTCAGGCATAATCATCTGGCAAATGGAGATCACAGTCTCCTTTGAGAGGCAGAGCCTCCTTCGGCATTGCACCTCAGACCAATTGAGGTAGCTGCATCGCTGCCTGTAAACCCTGGCAGCAGGATAGTGGCGTCTTCTGCAGCTTCTTCCACCTTGGACTTCCTGCTGGCCCTGCACTCCTTGTGCCTGTGCCTCTCCTCCCACAGGTCCCTCCCCTGGAAGCTGCACTGGGACACCTGGCCTCCTCTCCCTTCTGCCCCTCTCTTCCTCCTCAGAGGAGGTGCCACCAGCAGAGACCACAATCCCCATTACCAAGGGAAGGTCTGATACCTGGAAGGGTCCACACGGTCTGAATCCTCCAGGGGCCTGGCAGACAGCAAGGAGCCCTGAAATGAAGCCTGGAATTCTAAGGATGAAGTCCCGAACAGAGATGAAGCTGCCAAATACCAATAAGCAACCAGCTGCAAACTATCTCCAAATCTGCTCACCACTCACACTGGCAATGCTGTTGACCTTTTTTACCCTGTCCTTGGGTAAGGTTTGTGAAAATGTCGGATGGCCGCCTGCCCGTTTTGCCCGTGCGGCAAGCAGAAATTCGCACGGGCAAGGAAAAATCACCGTCAATTGGGCAGTTAAGGGCCTTAAGTGGCCTGTTAATTAATGGCGGGCGCCGCTCCGGCACCCACGCGCGCCTGCCGAGTGAAATATCACGCGAGTGCGCAATGACATCGGGACGCTCACCCAACGTTATCGTGAGCTATTTTATTCCCGATCGGGTCAGGCCCACGCCTGCCTGCAGGACGAAAAATTCTACCCCATATTTCTTCTTCCATCATCCTAGCCATTCCCTGAGTGTCAGTTGTAGCTCAGTGGGGCTTGTACCTTTACTGCTGAGTCCGAGGTTTTGTGGGTTCAAGTCCCCCTCAAGGAGATTTGAACACAGAATCAAGGTTGGTACTCCCGGGTGGGAGCTGCTCTGTTATTTGGAGGAGATGTTAAACTGAACTCTGGCTACCCTCTCGGGTATTACACGGAATTATTGGAAGAGTAGGTGAGCGCTCCTCAGTGTCCTGGCCAATATTTATCCCGAAATCAACACCACTAAAAAGAAAAGATCATCTGCTTATTTCTTTCTTTACTGTTTATGGGACCTCGCTGAGTGCAATGAGTGTTTCCTACAGTGAAAAGTAGTTTTCGCTATAAAGTGCTTTGGGATGTCCAGAAGTTATGTAAGTTTTTTTTTCTATTTCTCTGCTTATCTCTCTCTTTTTGAGTTGGTGAAACTCCCTAGTGTCAGCCCTAAATTCCTAAATTTACCTTGTAATAGTTTGAACCCGTTTCCAACTCAGCCAGTTTACTTTAAGCTAACATTCTTGATTTACCTTTCCATAATATTTATCATCTTGTAAATGTCCATAAGATTACCTCATAGTCAGCTCCTGCTTGAACTGTAAAGCTCAAACCTCTCCAGTCTTTCTGAATCACATTGCACAATCCATACTCCCGCGCTCTCCTAATACCCCTTGTTGCCTTTAGAGTCCAGAAATCTATCTATTTCCTTCTTAAATATATTCAGTGACTTGACATCCACAGCCTTCTGTGGTAGAGAATTCCACTGGTTCACCGTCTGCTGAGTGAAGAAGTTTCTCCTCATCTCAGTTCTAAATGGTCTACCCTGTACCCTGAGACTGTGACCCCTTGTTCTAGATTCCCAGCCAGAGGAAATCCCCGCATCCAGTCTGTCCATCTGTCAGAATTTTATACGTTTCAGTGAGATCTCCTCTCATTCTTCTGAACTCAGATGAATACAGGCCCAGTTGGCCCAATCTTTCCTCAAACGACAATCCTGCCAACCCAGGAATCAGTCTAGTGAACCTTCGCAGCACTCCCTCAATGGCAAGTAATTTTTCTAAGGTAAGGAGACCAAAACTGCACACAATACCCTAGGTATGGTCTCAACAAGGCCCTGTACAGTTGCAGTAAGACATCCTTGCTCCTGTACTCAAGTCCTCTCGCAATGAAGGCCAACATGCCATTTGCCTTCTTAACTGCTTGCTGCACCTGCATGCTTGCTTTCAGTGATTGGTGTACATGGACACCCAGGTCCCTTTGTACATCAACAGCTTCTTTTGCCAATTATCTTCAATCTGTGCTCTCTCGTTCTCGATCCTTCCACCAGTTTTTTTTAACCCATTCACAGGATTTGGGTGCTGCTGGCTGGGCCAGCATTTATATTCCTCATCCCTAATTGTCCTCAAGAAGGTGGTGGTGAGCCGCTTTCTTGAACCACTACAGTCCATGTGGTGTAGGTACACCCACAGTGCTGTTAGGGAGAGAGTTCCACAATTTTGAACTAGCCACAGTCGAGGAACAGTGATATAGTTCCAAGTCACGATGGTGTGTGGCTTGGAGGAGAACTCGTAAGTGGTGGTGTTCCCATTTATCTGCTGCCCCTGTTCTTCTAGGTGGTAACCCCAAGGATGTTGATACTGGGGGATTCAGCGATGGTAATGCCATTGAATGTCAAGAGGGGATGGTTGGATTCTCTCATATTAGAGACGGTCATTGCCTGGCGCTTGTGTGACATGAATGTTTCTTGCAACATAGCCAAAGCCTGAATGTTGTCCAGGTCTTGCTGCATTTGGACATGGACTGCTTCAATATCTGAGGAGTCGCAAATGGTGTTGAACATTGTGCAATCATCAGTGAACATCCCCACCTCTGACCTTATGATGGAGGGAAGGTCATTGATGAAGGCGCTGAAGGTGGTTGGACCTAGGACACTACCCTGAGGAACTTCTGCAGTGGAACTGAGTGTCCTGGAACTGAGATTATTGACCTCCAACACCCACAGCCAACTTTCTTTGTGCTCGGTGTGACTCCAAACAATGGAGAGTTTTCTCCCTGATTCCCATTGACTCCAGTTTTGCTAGGGCTGCTGGATGCCACACTCAGTCAAATGCTGCCTTGATGTCAAGGGCAGTCGCTCTCACCTCACCTCGGGAGTTCAGCTGTTTTGTCCATGTTTGAACCAAGGCTGTAAGAGGTCAGGAGCTGAGTGGCCCTGGCGGAACCCAAACTGAGTGTCAGTGAGCAGGTTATTGCTACTTAATAGCACTATCAGCGACAAATTTCACCACTTTGCTGATGATCGAGAGTAGACTGATGGGGTGGTAATTGGCCTGGTTGGATTTGTCCTGCTTTTTGTGTACAGGAAATACCTGGGCGATTTTCCACATTGCTGGGTAGATGCCAGTGTTGTAGCTGTACTGGAACAGCTTGGCTAGGGGCGTGGCAAGTTCTGGAGCACAAATCTTCAGTACTATTACCAGAATATTGTCAGGGCCCTTAGCCTTTGCAATATCCAGTGCCTTCAGTCATTTTTTGATATTACAGGGAGTGAACCGAATTGGCTGAAGACTGGCATCTATGATGCTAGGGACCTCAGGAGGAGGCTGAGATGGATCATCCACTTGGCACTTCTGGCTGAAGATTGTTGCAAATGTTTCTGCTTTATCTATTGCACTGATGTGCTGGGCTCCTCCATCATTGAGGATGGGGACATTTGTGGAGCCTCCTCCTCCAGTGTGTTGTTTAATTGTCCACCACCATTCACGACTGATGGGGCAGTACTGCAGAGCTTAGATCTGATCCATTGGCTGTGAGATCGCTTAGCTCTGTCTATTGCATCCTGCTTCCACCGTTTGGCCCGTGGTGTAGCTTTGCCAGGTCGACACCTCATTTTTAGATATGCCTGGTGCTGCTCCTGGCATGTCTATTTGCACTCTTCATTGAACCAGGGCTGATCTCCTGGCTTGGTGGTAATAGTGGAGTGGGGATATGCTGGGCCATGAGGTTACAGATTGTGTTTGAGTACAATTCTGTTGCTGCTGATGGCCCACAGGGCCTCATGGATACCAAGTCTTGAGTTGCTAGATCTGTTTGAAATATAACCCATTTAGCATTTCCATAGAGCTACGCAACACGATAGAGGGTATCCTCAGTGTGAAGATGGGACTTTGTCTCCACAAGGACTGTGAGGTGGATAGATGCATCTTCAACAGGTAGATTGAGGGGTCAGGTAGATCTCCCCCTCTTGTTGACTCCCTCACCTTCTGTCACAGACCTAGTCCTTTAGGACTCGGCCAGCTCGGTCAGTGGCGGTGTTACCGAGCCGCTCTTGGTGATCAACATTGAAGTCCCCCACTCAGAGTACACTCTGTGCCCTTGCCACCCTCAGTGCTTCTTCCAAATGGTGTTCAACATGGAGGAATACTGATTCATCAGCTGAGGGGAGAAGTAGGTAACCAGCAGGATATTTCCTTGCCCAGGTTTAACCTGATGCCATGAGACACCATGGGATCCAGAGTCGATGTTGTGGTCTCCCAGGACGACTCTCTTCCGACTCTATACCACCCTGCCACCACTCTGTCGGGTCTGTCCTGTCGGTGGGACAGGACATAGCCCCAGGGATGGTGATGGTGGTGTCTGAGACATTGTCTGTAAGGTATGATTCCGTGAGTATGACTATGTCAGGCTGTTGCTTGACTAGTCTGTGGGACAGCTCTCCCAATTTTGGCACAAGCCCCTTGAATGTTAGTAAGGACTTTGTAGGGTGTGCCCAGTCCTGTTAAAGATGTTGTTTCTGGTGCCTAGGTCAACTGGATGGTCCACCCATTCATTCTTCTTTCATTCTTTTTAGACTTCCTAGTGGTTTGATACAACTGAATGTAAAGTCACATGTAGACCAGACCAGGTAAAGATGGCAGATTTCATTCCCTAAAGGACACTAGTGAACCAGATGGGTTTTTACAACAATCAATGATAGTTGTCATGGTCACCATTACTGAGACTAGCTTTATATTCCAGATTTATTAATTTAATTTAAATTCCACCAGCTGCCGTGATTAGCTTTGAACCCATGTCCCCAGAGCAATAGCCTGGGCCTCTGGATTGCTAGTCCAATGACATTACGCCACTGCGTCCCTATCTACTCTGTTCAGACCCACTCATGGTTTTGAATACCTCTATCAAATCTCCTCTCAACCTTCTCTTCTCCAAGGAAAACAGTCCCAACTTCTCCATCATGTCTAGGTAACTGAGGTTCCTCATTCCTGTAACTATTCTCATGAATCTTTTCTGCACTCTCTCTAATGCCTGCACATCTTTCATAAAGTGTGGTGCCCAGAGCTGAATGCAATACTCCAGTTGAGGCTGAACCAGTGTTTTATACAGATTTGACATAACTTCCTTGCTCTTATACTCTATGCCCCTATTAATAAAGTCTGGAATATTGTATGCTTTATGAGCTGTTCTCTCAGCCTGTCCTGCTATCTTCAATGACTTATGCACATATACACCCAGGTCTTTCTGCTCCTGCATGCTCTCTAGAATTGTACCTTTATTTTATATTGTCTCTTCACGGTCTTCCTACCAAAATGAATCACTTCCCACTTCTGTGCATTGAACCTGATCTGCCACCTGTCCGCCCATTCCACCAACTTGTCCATGTCCATTTGAAATTCTACACGATCCTCCTCACAGCTCACAATGCTTCCAAGTTTCATGTCATCTGCTAAATTTTAAATTGCACCCTGTATACAAAAGTCTATGTCATTAATATATATCAGGAAGAGAAAGGGGTCCCTGGTGTAGTAATTATAGTTCTGATAAACATAGGACTGTAGCTTTAAGAATAATCCAGTGTTGTAAGATCACGTGATCTGTGTAAACCAATGAGTTAGCAGCACAGGGAACCTCTAGGGGGAGTTCTTCTTTGGTTATAAGGTTAGACGCACACATGTAGCTGCTGTTGCTGCCTTGTAAATAAAGTTCAATGTTTCCACCAAGAAAAGTTGCCTGGAAAATCTACTCTATAACACCTGTGGAACTCCATGACAAACCTTCCTCCAGTCCAAGAAACATCCATTAACCAATACTCTCTGTTTCCTGTCACTCAGCCAAATTTTGTATCCATGTTGCCACTGTCGCTTTTATTTCATGAACTATAATTTTGCTCCCAGGTCTGTGGGGCAGCGCTGTATTGTTACAATCAGGTGAGGAGGGACAGACTGACTTTCCTCTTTTCCCAGCAGGTTATTTTAAAAGGATATGCTTGCTAATTCACAGTGTGTTTAACTGTTTACATGCTTTGATTGTAAAAGACACATGTAGAAATGTTTCCTTTTAAGTTTTTTTAAAAATAAAAGGGAATAGTATTTATTGTAGTTAACACCCGGTCTAAATAAAATAAGAAAAATGCTCCAACATTCGTGCATCCACAAACTCACAAACTCAAACTCACGCACACACAGACATACATACATACATCACAAAATGGGGGCGATAGATTAAGTAGTATTTTAAAGTCCAATAAAAGTTAGTAATATACAGATGTTGTAGGTTGATGACTTGGCTTGGTGGGCCCTCAGGATTCGGCATTGAGATGGTTTAAAGATATTGATGGGTGATTTATATCCATTCTTCTTGAGGCAGCAGCAGCTGGGGTGATTCTTAACACACTGCCTGCAATGTGTGGATGGCTATAACTGTAGACAGAGCTCAAACTTGCAGGCTAGTTGGAAAGAGGGAGAGAATGCCCCACTCAGGGGTCCTTCTTCGGTGTCACTTCTGCTTCTGTCCTGTGACCTGGAGAAAAGCAGTTTCTTAAACACAAAAGAGGGTTATTTGACTCATCACATGATCGCCTTACCACCTGTCTAGTTATCCAAGCATGGTCGCAGCAAGTGGATTCCAGATCCACAGTTTACATGATTAGGTCATGGCTGCATGAGCTCCTTTCTCAGCAAGAGTTCATTGTCTGAAGTGATTATGTTGAATGCTTGGTCCCCACCCAGAGAAGTACACAGGTGATTGTCTGGATGTTTTGTGAATGGGTCAGACGATGGGCCATTCACATTCCCTCAAGGTGATTGCCTATGATGGGCTTCTCTAGACAAGCTGACTCCATTTTAATGGCTTTGGAATTTGGGAGGTACAGTCATGCAAGTGTCCAGCCATCTTAGAAGCTGTTGTGTTAAGTTACTGGAATGCTGTTTTTAGTCTTTTAAAACTCAACCAGTGGTTTTCAGACCAAGAAATCCATAAAGTCATTTTCGATATAAAACATGGCTTTCTAACAGTATGAAATGCCTTTTGGAAGTCCATGTACGCCACATCAATAGCATTACCCTCATCAATCCTCTCTGTTACCTCTTCAAAAAAATCCAGTCAGTTAGTTAAACACAATTTGCCCTTAACAAATCTATGTTGGCTTCCCTTAGTTAAACCGCATATTCCCAAGTGACTATTAATTTTGTCTCAAATTATTGTTTCTAGAAGCTTCCCCAGCACTGACGTTTAACTGACTGACCTGTAATTGCTGGGCTTATCTCAACTCAAACAGCTGACACTAGGGCTGGTTTCATGGCTCCTCCAGCTGCTTGTCTCAGTATCCAGAGTTGGACATAATACTCTGGGGTGTGGTCTATTCAGACCTCTGTACTGTTTGATCCTGTCTTCCTGCCACTTGTACCCTACTTACTTGACTATAAGCCTTGCATCATCCATACATTTGAACTCAGCCACAACTCTGCTGCTTGGACCCTAACTCACATCAAGTCCCATTCGCCAATCACCACCACACCACCTTGTGCTAACTGACCTACAATGGCTCCCAGCCCGGCAATGCCTCAATATAAAAATTCTCATCCTTGCTTTCAAATCCCATGGATTCCATGCCCTTGTCCCTCCCTAAGTCTATAACCTCCTCCAGCTGCACAACCCTCGCAGATATCTGCGCTCCTCCAATGCTGGCCTCTTGAGCATCCCCAATTTTAATTACTCCGCCATTGGCAGCAATGCCTTCAGCTGCTTAGGCACCAAGCTGCAAGTTCCCTCTCTGAACCTCTCTGCCTTTCCACCTCTACCCCAACCTTTACAACACACCTCTGAACAGGTTGTCCTAAAATCTCTGTAAGTGGTTCAGTGTCAAGCTTTGTTTGATAAAGCACTTGTGAAGCATTTGGAGACATTATCCTATACAAGGAGCTATATTAATGAAAGGAGTTGTTGTTATAGCTGTTTGGGCTTGATTGGACATGAGTGTTGAGTCTACAAAGACTCCCAGGTGTCTTTCAGATTCATTGCTATTTCACCATTCATTAGAACGTGTGTCAACCATTACTTGTCTCTGTTAAATCTCATCTGTCATCATTCTGCTGCCATGTATATTTTGTAGGAACACTTAATCACACTGCGGACAAAATTTAATTTATGATCGATTTTCCATCACAAGGATGTTCCAAGTCTCAGTGTATCACTGACAGATGCAAAGCAAACAAATTGGAATTAATTACTTTCCACATACACTCGTTTCAGTTCTCAACTGGTTAGAAATAACAACAGTCCAGAGCTCTGGCTCTGGCTGATCATTTTTCAAGAAGCTGATTGATTGCTTTCATCCCTATGAGATATTGAGTTACTAAAACCCAGATAAGGAAGTGATCATTGTAGAAGTAATATGGTTCTCAGAAAGGCACTAGTTGAAACAGGTGGGCATCCTCTCAATATTCTGATCCATTGGTCAACCTTTTCAGAAATGTGCACATATACATACAGATACAATCATACAGTGATTCATGCACACTTATATACATGCAATCACACAGACATTTATACATGCATACATACAAATACATGCCTGTTGGGTGTTGAGCTCAGTAGTGCCAATCTTACTGTAGTGTAGATTAAAAGACTATGGCCAGGATTTAACATGGAGGCAATGGCCCCACCCACCAGCTGAAAAAATCAGGGTATGGCCCACCTCTGCCAGATCTGGAAGCCACAACTGGATTTTACGAGCATCAGGCAAATTAATTCCTGAGGTCTCGGCTTCCGCCACCCCGAGGAAGGATGTCCAGCCTCCAAGCTGCCGGCCAGTCAGAGGGCTGATAGTTCTTCAGTCCCAGCTGCGCCACCAGGAGCGGTGGCCACTGCTGGGACTGCAGCCAGTCCCTGACCAGGAGCAGCACTGAAGGCTGGAGAAGCAGGTACAGTGGGACGGCCTCACTGTGACCAGTCAGGCAGGTCCCTGGCAAGGGTGGTGGGGGGGGAAATGAGGGTGGCAACCGGGGAGCCAGGGGTGGTGTGATCAAGCAGAGGGCTGCCCTTTCTGCTTGCATGGAGTGGTGGGGGGGGTGGCCTCCATGGGGTACAGGGTGCCTGAACAGGAAAGACGCCCCAACCACACAGACAGGCTGCCAGGGTATACAGGTGGCCTTGCCACATGGTGTGGGCCCTGCCCATCACTGGTAAAATCCCAGCAGTGATGGAACGAGGCCATTATTTGACAATTTAAGGGCTACAATTAGCCTAAGGGTGGGTGGGCTGCCCGACACTGGCCACCACTGGCAAAAGTCCAGCAGAGGCAGGTAGGTGACAAGCATGGTGCTCCCTGCCATCCTGCCCAATTCTATATAGATCCCCTGCCTGCCAGCCCACTCCCAGGGGTGGGTGCAAAGTTTTGGCCTATGTGTTCATGCCCTGCTCCAGAAACTTGTCGCACAGAATTCAGACTGACTTTCATGCTGTGCTGGTAGTATTATAGGCTGTATAAGGAATGTACACGTTACTCAGAAAAGGTGATTCTATATTTTCCCTTGGCTGATACCTGCCAATCTCTGTAACTAGCCCTATCCTGAGTGCTTGAATAATCCACTGTGTAACCCCTGTACGTTCCTCCGATCTCCTGCTTTTCAGCAATCAACTTTAGTCCACTCAATGCAAAGCTTTTTGTCACTTGTTGGGTCACTGAAAGTGCACTAGGAAAGATAGAATCTCAAATTAGTGAGTGAGAAACACTGGCTTCCTTCCTTCTTACTTGTTGGTTACCACGGTGATATTGAATGAACCATCGGAAATATTTATGCTTCACCAGATGACATGGAATGCTTCACTGACAATACCAAGAGACCATTTCATCTCCTTTGCTTCAAGGAAGGGAGAACTGGTGGTGATTTTTTTTTACATTTCTCTCCTTAGTGCTATAAGCTGTTTCTCCAATTTAGTGAGTGAGGACATCACTCAGTTTACCTTGACAAGGGTAATGCCCCGATCTGTTGTGAGTGAGCTGATTTCCGGGATAAAGGGCATGAGTAATCAGCCAGGCTTCCTGCTCCTGAATGCTGTGACCCACACCACACCCCCAGCTCCCCACTCCCACCCTGCTGCTAAGGACAAGGTCAGACTTGACATCTAATGCTTTCTTTGATCGCATGACCTCCTGACACTCACTCCTCACACATGAAGAAGAAACACTTGGGTGAGACACTGGACATTCACACCTTCTGGAGAAAAGGGCAAAAAAAAAACCTGAAGGGTATCTTCCCTCTTTCAACTCTTTATGCATCAAATGCCTTCCCTGTTGGGAGTCACTTGCTCCCTGAATCTCTGCCAATGCTGTGGTTCAGCTAACTGCTGACTAGGAGGCTATTACAAGGTGCAGGTATGGCATTACTGATTTTTAGAAAACCACTTTAAAGATGAGTTTTTAAAAAATAGATTGTAAGTCAAAATGCATTCTGAGGAGGCTTCGTTTGACCACAACCGGCCAGGCATTGGCCAGACGATATATACTTACCAACAGGATTCACAAAAGACACTTGAAATTCAATGAGTGTTCCAAAAGAGTAAATAGCAACTCGTTGACTCGGTGCTTTTCTTTCAAGCGCAAAGACATTAACTGATAAACAGCTGTAAGGTTTGAAGAGCTAAAAACCGCAGGTGGGAGGAAGACTGCATGAAGTGTCAATGCCTTATTTGGGAGGATGACGACAGTTTGTCCAGGTGACATGGAAAAGTGGCCATCTTGTCCCTGCTAAAGATATAGCAGAGAAAAAATTCAAACTGTGGTTCAGAACCATCTTGAAGAGCCATCCTGAGACATCTTCATGACAGCAGAGAGAGACTGATGGCACCAGGGAGAGAACTGCAACAAGCCCAGCTATTGGACTCTGTAATTAACCAGGCTGCCAAGGGCCACCCCTGCAGTACCGTAAAAGCAAAACAAGGGACCACTCTATCCTCTTATCCTGTTTCATCGACAAAGCTCGTCTGTGAAAGGAATCTCTAGAAAGCTAAGATAAAAGCAAAAAACTATGGATGCTGGAAATCCAAAACAAAAATAAAAATAGCTGGAAAAACTCGGCAGGTCTGGCAGCATCTGCGGAGAGGAGCACAGTTAACGTTTCGAGTCCGTATGACTCTTCAACAGAACTAAGGAAAAATAGAAAAGAGGTGAAATGTAAGCTGGTTTAAGGGGCTGTGGAAGCAACCACAGCAAGACAATCCTGCAATTTCAAAGCCTTTACTTCAAACAACATAACACCTCAACTTCAAAACAACAGGCCTGCACCAAAACAGAGACTGAACTTGATTCAACTTTCTAAGTACTGTTTTTATCTTCACTTGTAATCATCTTCGTATGTGTGTGTGTGTGTGTCTGTGTGTGTGCGTTCGTGTGTGCGTGAAAGTGTTTGCGTGTGTGTGTGTGTGTGTGGCATAGTTTTCTTAGTAACCTCCAGAGCAAGACGCATAAAGTAAACAAAGCTTTCCTTTTAAGTGCAAAAGGCTGTGCTGCTGGGTTATTTTAAATTGGCCCACTTAATCCAAGGGTAAGATAATACACACACACACACACACACACACACACACGCGGGCAGCTTTGGGGATACACCTTTAACAGCATCTGTGACGATTCAGGGGCTCGTCCGGGATTGAATCCATTTGCAAACCAGCTAAATTTGAACTTTAAAGAAATCGGAAGTAGAAGGGGAAAAAAACATGAAGCCAAATTGTTTGAAACCAAACGAGTATCTGCAGCAGTGAGTTTTTTGAAAGTACTAACAATAGAAGTTAAGATGGCCATTTTTGTTGCACAAGTGTTTGTAGAACAGGTATGACTTAAAATACTCCATAAGACAAAGAGGCATGGGTTTCTCAAGTAACAAAAACAAAAATGCCTGGAAAAACTCAGCAGGTCTGATAGATCTGCTGAGTTTTTCCAGGCATTTTTGTTTTTATTTCAGATTTCCAGCATCCGCAGTTTTTTCTTTTATCTATGGGTTTCTCAAGATGCTGGCTGAGCATTTGAGACTCAGTCCAGATTCAGAACAGGTAGAAGAAGCTGAACAGGTTACTTAAGCCAAAATACATCTGGAAAAGCTGAGAATAGAGCTAGAGTTTTTGGGAAAAGAGAAAGAACGAGAAGTCCAGAAAGAAAGGGAAGAGAGGGAAGCCCAAGGAAAAAAGAAAGAGTCTTCCAGCTACAGAAATTGGAGATGGAGTTCAGGCACAGAGAGAAAGGGACCTCAGACAACTTGAAGCAGTTAGGGGAAATATAACACTGCCTAGTAGTAGTCCAAATCTCTGTAACCTAGAAACTAGTGCAAACCAATCCCCAACCTTCAAAAGAAAAGTGATAGAAGGCAAACCAGCGGGGCTCCACCCTCCCTGCCGCCATTCTGTCAAACCACGGCATATCAAGGAAAATTCCTGGCAAGCCAAGAAAACCACAGGGAACACTGCAGTACCGCTGGCACCCGTGGTCACTGCAGTACCGCCGGCACCCGTGGTCACTGCAGTACCGCCGGCACCCGTGGTCACTGCAGTACCGCCGGCACCCGTGGTCACTGCAGTACCGCCGGCACCCGTGGTCACTGCAGTACCGCCGGCACCCGTGGTCACTGCAGTACCGCTGGCACCCATGGTCATGAAAGCTGTAAGCCTCTGTGCAAACACAATAGAGGGAGGAGATACCTATCAAGATTCTGTACACAAGGCAAAGATGGCCCCTAGTGTTTCCAAAGAACTAGAAAAGGAGATAAGCAATCTCCGAGATACTGGCTGCCTACAGACACTGCTAGTGGGGAAAATCAGAGATGCTAGTCAAAGGATTCACTGGAGAAGGTACTGAGGTGCGAGTAGTAAAGGATCACTTAAAACATGAGCTCTTTATAGGCTTGGTAACGGTGGTCTTGATCCCAAACTTGCCTATGCAAGGAGTTGTCCACTTATTGGGGAACCACCTGACTGGTTGGTCAGTAGTACCCACAGCCCCCCCCGCCCCCACTGCCCCCCAGATGCCCAGAACACTTCAGGGAGACCGAAAAGTGCCAGCAGAGTTCTGCTGAGTTGCAGAAAGGCAAGAAAAGGTTTAGAAACCCTTCAGGGGGCGACATAACCCATGAGCGTTGAAGTGGATAAGAGAAAGCCAATGGAATTAAACAGGGCCAGTTTTATGCACGCAGAGTTTGAACAGAACAAGACAGAACCTGTATGAATTGAAAAGGCAGAACATAAAGGTGGACTGTAAAAGCTTCTTCAGGTATGTGAAAAGGAAAAGGTTTAGCTGGGACAAATGTGGGCCCATTACAGGTGGGGACAGGAGAATTTATAATGGAGAACAGGGAAATGGTGGAGAAACTAAACAACTTTGCGTTTGTCTTTACGAAGAAGATACAGAAAATCTCCCTGAAATATTAGGTGACCGAGGGACTTGTGAAACTGAGGAGCTAAAAGAAATCAGAATTAGTAAAGAGGAAGTACTTGAAAAGTTAACTGGATTGAAGGTTGATAAATCCCCTGGACCAGATGAGTTTCATCCCAGAGTGTTGAGGGAGGTGGCTAGAGAGATAGTGGATGCATTGGTGGTTATCTTTAAAAATTCTATAGAATTTGGAAAGGCTCCTGTGGACTGGAAAGTAGCAAATGTAACCCCACTATTTAAAAGGGGAGGAAGAGGGAGAATGGAGAACGACAGACCTGTTAGTTTGATGTCAGTAGTAAGGGAAATATTGGAATCTATTATAAAGGATGTGATAACTGGACATTTAGAAAAGAGTGTTAAAATTGGGCACAGTCAACATGGATTTATGAAAGGAAAATCATGTTTGACAAACTTGGAATCTTTTGAGGATATTACTTGCAGCATTGACAAAGGAGAATCAATGAATGTGGTATTTGGATTTTCAGAAGGCTCCACACAGGAGGTTAGTAAATAAAATTAAAGCACATGGGATTGGGGGAAATATATTAGCATGGATTGAGAATTGGTTAATGGACAGAAAGCAGAGAGTAGGAATAAACTGATCATTCTCAGGGTACTGCAGGGATCAGTGTTAGGTCCACAACTGTTCACAATCTATATAAATGATCTGGATGTGGAAACCAATTGTAATATTTCCAAATTTGCTGATGACACCAAACTGAGTGGAAACTTAAGTTGTGAGGGGGATGCAAGGAGGCTTCAAGAGGACTTGGACAGGCTAAGTGAATGGGCCAGAACATGGCAGATGGAATGTAATGTGAATAAGTGTGAAGTTATTCACTTTGGAATTGAAAAAACAGAAAGGCAGAATATTTTTTAAATGGTGAGAGGTTGGGAAGTGTGGGTGTCCAAAGGGACTTGGGTGTCCTTGTTCATGAGTCACAAGAAGCTAACATGCAGGTGCAGCAAGCAATTAAGAAGGCAAATAGTATGGCCTTTTTCACAAGGGGATTTGAGTACAGGAATAAAGGTCTTTTGCTGCAATTGTATAGAGCCTTGGTGAGACCTCACCTAGCGCATTGTGTACAGTTTGGCCCCCTTATCTAAGGAGGGATATACTTGCCATAGAGGGAGTGCAACGGAGGTTCACCAGATTAATCCCTGGGATGGCGGGACTGTCTCATGAGGAGAGATTCACAGAATCACAGAGTGCAGAAGAGGCCCTTCAGCCCATCGAGTCTGCACTAACACGTGAGAAACACCTGACCTAACTACCTAATCCCATTTACCAGCACTTGGCCCATAGCCTTGAATGTTATGATGTGCCAAGTGCTCATCCAGGTACTTTTTAAAGGATGTGAGGCAACCCGCCTCCACTGCCCTCCCAGGCAGTGCATTCCAGACCGTCACCACCCTCTGGGTAAAAAAGTTTTTCCTCACATCCCCCCTAAACCTCCTGCCCCTCACCTTGAACTTATGTCCCCTTGTGACTGACCCTTCAACTAAGGGGAACAGCTGCTCCCTATACACCCTGTCCATGCCCCTCATAATCTTGTACACCTCGATCAGGTCGCCCCTCAGTCTTCTCTGCTCCAACGAAAACAACCCAAGTCTATCCAACCTCTCTTCATAACTTAAATGTTTCATCCCAGGCAACATCCTGGTGAATCTCCTCTGCACCCCCTCCAGTGCAATCACATCCTTCCTATACTGTGGCGACCAGATCTGCACACAGTACTCCAGCTGTGGCCTCACCAAGGTTCTATACAACTCCAAAATGACCTCCCTACTTTTGTAATCTATGCCTCAATTGATAAAGGCAAGTGTCCCAAATGCCTTTTCACCACCCCACTATCATGCCCCTCCGCCTTCAGAGATCTATGGACACACACGCGAAGGTCCCTTTGTTCCTCAGAACTTCCTCGTGTCATGCCATTCATTGAATACTTCCTTGTCAAATTACTCCTTCCAAAGTGTATCACCATACTTTTCAGGGTTAAATTCCATCTACCACTTATCTGCCCATTTGACCATCCCGTCTATATCTTCCTCTAGCCCAAGACACTCAACCTCACTGTTAACCACCCAGCCAATCTTTGTGTCATCCGCAAACTTACTAATTCTATCCCCCACATAGTCATTTATGTCATTTATATAAATGACGAATAATAGGGGTCCCAGCACAGATCCCTGTGGTACGCCACTGGACACTGGCTTCCAATCACTAAAGATGGGGAGACTGGGTTTGTATTCCCTAGATTTTCGAAGAATGAGAGGCGACCTCATTAAAACTTTTAAAAATTCTTACAGGACATGACAGGGTGGTTGTAGATCAGATGTTTCCCCTGGCTGGTGAATCTAAAACCAGGTGACATAATCTCAGGATAAGGGGTGGGCCATTTAAGACTGAGATGAGGAGGAATTTCTTCACTCAGAGGATGGTGAATCTTTGGAAATCTCTACCCTAGAGGGCTGTGGAAGCTCAATCATTGAGCATGTTCAAGACAGAAATCAATAGATTTCTGGAGACTAATGACATCATGGGGTATGGAGGTAATGTGAGAAAGTGCTATTTTTCCTTAGTTCTGTTGAAGAGTCATACGGACTCGAAATGTTAACTGTGTTCCTCTCCGCAGATGCTGTCAGACCTGCTGAGTTTTTCCAGGTATTTTTGTTTTTGTTTTGGATTTCCAGCATCCGCAGTTTTTTGCTTTTATCTTAGTGAGAAAGTGGTGTTGAGCCATGATCTAATTGAATGGCAGAGAAGGCTCAATGGGCTGAATGGCTTACTCCTGTTCCTATGTTCCTAAAAGGCTAATGGAAAGCCCACAGAATTAAGAAAGACTTTTCAGAATGGCGGGGTCTTGGCCATCCAAAGAGTCGGCGGGGAACACAGCTCTGCCAACTCCAGCAATCCCGATGCCACTTCACACTCTAACGAACATTGATTGGCAGAAGGCGGGACTTCTGCCTGTCACTGGGAGGGAGTCCCGCCTTGGAGGGCTACTGGCCAATCAGATTGCTTGCCGAGTCATTCCAGGAACAGTGCTGCAGTGGCTGGAAGAGGCACTGCGGCTAGCTGCCTGGAACTAAGTGCCGGGAACCGGAGAAGAGGTAAGTGGCAGAAGTCCCAGGGCAGGGATGGTAAGGAAGGCCTGGGGAGCCACGAGGGGGGCAATTGGGGTCTTGCGGGGTAGGTTGGGTGGGGAAGGAGGTCTGGAGGTCACCAGGCCCTAAGGGGAGGGTGCCCCCAGTCAGAAGGGGGCTTCTGGTGGAGGTGCTCCCCACTCCCCCCCACCCCCCAACACCTTCCCACCCAAGATCAAACTTTGTTCAATTTCGGGTTTCCCTCCTAATCCATCATCCACCTGCCAGCCTAAAAATTGAGGCTGGGCGGAAAAAGGCCCTTAAGTGGCCAATAAGGGGCCGCTTAAGGGCCTTAATTAGGGGAAGAGGGGGCTTCCCATCCGATGCCCTGCCCACCCCAGCATAAAATTGCTACCAGGTCAAGGCAGGCGGGAACCTGGAGGGAATCCCATCCGTGCAATTTCATGCTCCACCCCTGCCTCAGAACCCACTGTGGGGATGGGGTGCCGCGTAAAATTCTGGCCAAGGTTAGAGCCCACTGACCCAAAGATGGCCAAGACAGAGCCTGAGGGAAGCCAAATTGTTAAAACAGGAAAGGTTGAAGAAAATATGCCTGATGTGAGGCTCATTTCGAGGGGGACCAGGGGAGCTCCCAAACAGATGGACAGATAGTGAGGGAAGCGCCTCACCTAGTTGAAGAGCTGCAGGGCAGCAGAAGCTAGCCAGCCACCTGGGAGCAGGGGTGTCCCAAAAGACATGGGGACAGATTGGGGACCAACCCATCCCCACAGTAACAGAAATGGGAAAACATTACCCCTTACACAAAACCGTAAATGTATGAGACCAAAAGACAGTTCAAGTGCTGCTGACGGCTGCCAGGGGTCCAAAACAAATGTGCCCCACTCTGTTACCCTAGAAATCTGAGTCCTCAGTGAGCTGACACCTGAATTAACAAGCTCCTGGGTTTTGGATACAGTCAAGCAGGGGTTAAAAGCTTTACAACACCTTTCCCCAAGCAGTCAACCTAATTTGCATGTTAAAAGCCTTCATATCAAAGACAGCCTAATGACAGTTAACACTGAATTAAATGATCCTGTCAGCTTTGAAACAGCACAAGGATTAACCATGTCTGTCAGTGTTGAGACTCAGAATACAGCTACAGAAATAGAGGCAACTGGACTCAGCTCAAAAAAACAGTTACAGCCTCAAAATGATTGGGATAAAGTAAATCGTGAATTGCGTGAAAGACTCAAAAGTATTAGAAAAAAAATGAAAAGTTTAAAATGTCAAGGCTATCGATATTGTCCAAAAATAATTAAATAAAATTTGATCTGAATGGGATCAGGAGAGGTCTTAAGATGCTCAAAGATCAAGCCAGATAAGAATATCAAGCATTTCTGCTCGAACATATAAAACATCTCAATGATATTCTTGGATCTGCCAAAAGGGATTTTGATCAAAGAAGGAGTGAGTTGTTGGCACAAAAACAGGTCGCTTCAAACTTGCTACCATAAAAAGAGAACCTAAAATGCTTGAGTCTGAGAAGTGAACTTAGGAAGGAGGATGCACCTACAGCTAAAGAAGGAGACAATTGAACTATAAACCTGAGACATTCTTTGTAGAGTTTAAAGAATGCGAAAGCTACAGAAAAGGAGGCCAGTGAGATTCAAAGGCTGAAATCAATGCAGACTGTTTTAAAGACTGAGAAAAAAAGGAAACAAAATCACCAGATACAAGGCACACCAGACTGGACCAGTGCTCTGTATCTACTCCTGGCCAGGGCAAGTCTTGAGGGAGAACTGAGCTGAATTACTTGAGTGTTTCCTGAATTTTTATAGAGGATGGAGAAATAGAGAGAAAGGAAGACAGAAAGAGAGAGACAGAGAAAGAAGGGTGACAGAGGGAAATAAAGAGAGACAGAGAGGAGAGTGAGGGAAGGAGACAGAGAGAAGCAGAGCGATAAACAGAAAGAGAAAGGAGAGTGAGGGAAGGGGACAGGGAGAGACAGAGCAAGAAACAGAAAAAGGGAGAGAAAGGCAGAAAGAGAAACAGAGATAGAGAAAGAAAAAGACAGAAGGAGAGATGGAGAGAAAGAAAAACACTGAGGCAATAAGAAAGTGAGATAGAAAGAGAATGATAGACAGAAAGATAGAGAGAGGGAAAGACACTTAGACAAAGAGACAGAGAAAGAGAGAAAGGAAAAAGGCACAAAGACAGGCAGAAAGTGATAGAAAAAGATAGAGAGAAAAGGAAAACAGAAAGAGAAACAGTGCAACAAAGAAGCAGAGAGACAAAGATAGCAACAGAGAAAGAGAGAGAGAACAGAGATAAACAAGGACAGAGTGATTTAAGATGAGATGAAAGAGTAATTGTATGAAGTATTGGATAATACAATTGGTTAACAGTTTGAGCATAAATTGAGAATATATCCACAAATCAATTTGAAGCTAAAATGCCTACTAGAGATTGTATAACGTCAAACCAGATGCCTTGTGATTTAATCAGGATGAGGGGTTGTAGTTACCAAGGGAGCTGAGATATCAGTCAGGCTCCTAATCAACCTCCAGCACTTCAGGAAGAGCCCACACAATCATTTCTCCTCATCTTCCTGAATGAAATAAATCACATGGTGTCATTCACCTTTTTTAAAATTAATGTACATTTTGAACTCCATTCAGTAGGAAGGACTCTCACCTCACTGTCAGGTTCCACTTCAAGACTTAGCAACCTACTCTAGGACAACACTTGGGTGCAGTGTTGAAGCCATGTTGCACAGTTAGAGGTGCCGTCTTTCAGATAAGGTGCTTAGGTATGGCAGTCTAGTGGATTTTGTACTGGACTTTCTCAGATCCAAGGTGGCTGCAGACCTAAGCATATCTGCCACATAATTGGTTTAACTATCCATCACCAGACCTGATCGGACCACCTCAATTGCCATTGGGGCTCCTCTGTCAAAAACCAACCACTTCCGGCTCATCCTGGAATGCAAAATTAATCTGGGGTTTCTTTTCTCCACTAACAACAATTGCCTTAAACCTTTCTTCCCTTCCCCTCCACCCTCATCGCCAACCAATGTGACGAGCCCCTGGACTTCTTTGTCACTCGGATTGAGGCCAATTATTCAGCTCTCCTCTGCTGCTTCATCTTGTTAACGAAAGCTTCCCTCTGTCCTAGCGCTTACATCCATGTTTTTCTCCAGCTTCTCTTCTATCTCTCTTCTTGTCAGCTCATCTTGTCTATCAGACCCACCTTTTTCACCCTTGTTAACATTTTGACTAAACTGCTGCCACCAAACTTCCACTCTTGGCTCACACACCAGCTGATATTGCCTCTCCTGAAGTACCCCTTTTCAACACTGTAATCCTCACGCCAACGTCAAATGTACGCTGAGCCCTTTTGTCCTGGGCGGTTACTCCCACCATTGGCTTTTCCTCTTTAAAGTCCTCAGCCATGTTGCCTTCTCCTAAATCCGTGCTCATCTTTCCCGTAACTCCTTGACTTGGATCTCAGCAACGAGGTTCCCATCCCTGCAAAGCCTTGAAATGGCCCAAATTATAGAATTACATCAAATGGTTTACAGCACAGAAACAGCCCATTTAGCCCAGCCGGTCCATGCTGGCATTATTGGCCAACCAGAGCACCCTCTCATCTTTCCTCATCTAACTCCTATCTGTATAACCCTCTCTTACCTTCTCCCTCATGCTTATCTAACTTCCCTTTAAGTGAATCAATACTATTCACCTTGACTACTCCCTGAGGCCTCAAGTTCCACATCATCAGCATTCTTATGGTAAAGAGGGTTTTTCTGAGTTATTGGTGACTTTCTTAAATGAATGATGTCTAGTTTCTCTCTTCACTGTAATTTGAAACACTCCCTCTCTGTCTTCTGCACTAAAATTTTTCAGAAATGAAAGACCTCAATCAGGTCACTGCTCAGCCTTCTCGTTCCAAAAGGAAAGAAACAAAGACTGTTCATCCTTTCCTGATCATTTTTAAAAATCAATTATAATGGGCAGTGTGATAATATTATCAGTGTCAGCATGAAATAGGGAATGTGGAAATATTATAATGATAATACTGCCACATTCTCCATTACACAATGACATTGATCATCATATTCATCATCCATTACACACTGACACCGATAACATTCGCTAATGTCCATGTGGAACCTGACAGTGGTCACAAAATTGGATCCCCTGAGCGTCGTTAGCTTTGGTGTTCCGGTGCCGTTGTGATAGTTCTGCTGTGACTCGTGCCAAATGCTCTATTGGTGAGGGCGTGCACCTGAAGTATACGTAGTAGGCAGATTGTGATGGCAGGCAGCTGATTTGAAGCCAATGCTGCTGTTTTTGACCTCACAGCTCCAGCTAATGACCTTTTTTAAACACACAGAGCTGAACATGTATTCAGCAGCAGGGAAAAACCTCCACCAGTGATGTGTAAATGTCATCAACAACTTGTAAGTTAGCTGCTGATTAATGTCTACTGGGTTTGCTTGGGTTTGTTGAAGAGCTTTATGGTTTGAAGAGTTGGTTAACGCTGATGAAGTCGACAAGGGGTGGTGCTACATGTGGAGAAGGCCTTGGTTGTAACTGCAAGGGCTGTGGTCAGGTCAATTGGCCCCAATCATGGGTGCTTCAGTTACAATCTATGTTCTGCAGCATGAGTAGGAGATGGAGCAGAGGCAGCAAAGAGGAAGACAAGGGGGAAGAGAAGGAGAGGGAGAAGGGATCTCAGCAGATGCCTTATCCATATAAGGTCTTCTGGGAGCACCTCTCGTGCCTCCACCTGAGCCAGGAACAGTCTATACTTTATGAAGGAGAACTCCACCAACTCTTGAAACCAGACCTTTAGCCTCAGAGCAGGTCAACAAGTGCACGGCCAGTGGCTGTGAAAGTAACCATGTATTGGGATTCTTCTAGGCTGGAGCTGGCAACATTTGTAATCCCTCCCAGTTTCGCTATCCACTTTTCAAAAATGTATTCAGTCTTGGGATGCAGGCATAGCAGCTGGCAAGGCCAGCATTTATTACCCATCCCAAATTGCTCTTGAGAAGATAATGGGGGAGCCTCCCTCCTGAAGTGTTGCAGCTCATGAGGTGTAGATACACACACAGTGCTATTAGGAAGGGAGTTCCAGAATTTTGACCCAGCGACGATAAAGGAACAGTGATATAGTTTCAAGTCAGGATGGTGTGTCCGCAGCAGGAGGAGGCAGGTTCAGTCAAGTTCCCCAGCACTCGGAGGTCTGCTGGGGAAGAGGCATCTGTGGGGTACGAGTCAGAGCACGAGATTCTGGATTCGGCCTTCAACTCACCGTGGAGAGTCAGCAGAAGGTGGGGGAACATCACGCAGAGCTGTTGGAAGCCCTCAAAAGAGTGCATGTGAGTCAGAGGATGCATCCACCTGCTCTCTGATGAAGTGGTACCCACTTGTGCACGTATGGAGGTCTCCATGGGGAGGACGGCAGATACCATGGAGTCTTTGGTCCAATGGAACGCAGAGATGCGCGCAGACCTGCACTTCATCACTGTAGCCATGGTGAGTTCCTGCAGTGGCAACGTGAGAGGGAAACGGGGCACCTTAATGTCCCTTCAGGTGCTCCTTCCCCTCAAGGAGTCAGGCAGGGACCCTCGGGCACCCAAAGGGAGGAGGAGCGGCAGCTGGGTCCCTGGGTCCAGGAATCTCAGAGGCTCAAGAATCTCAGAGGCTATCTGCTCCCTCCAAGTCCCCTTTTCCTTTGACCCCCTAAAACTCATCCTCTGTCACCATAGGGAGAGCAGCTGACCCACAGGAGGACCACCAAAGCAAGCTGGGGCCCACATGGCCTCCGCTCTTCAGTAGACGCATGCCAAAGTCATCAGAGGCAACAGGGCCAACCATTGCACAGGCTGTCTCCAACCCTGCTGCAGATGTCAGGGCAGCACCTAGAAGAAGTGGTAAGCCTGGAAAAGTTAAGAAATTCCGATCGCAAGTGATTGCATGGGTGAACACATTTTGTCACTTTATAATATGAAAACATATTCACTTTCACCGAATAATGTGTAATGTTGTCTTTCAGCTTCATTTACAGGCTTCATGAGTACTCCCCCTGCATTCCACCCTCCCCCCCCCACCCACCACCAGCCACTCAGACCACGAGTGATTCTGGAGGGAGAAGTGTGTGTGTGGCAGGGCCTTTCAGAGCCTCGTGCAAGCACTCTCCCATGCACGCGGAGCCTTCATCCTCACACTCATCTTGCTGTCCCGAGCATTTTCGATGCTGCCTGCTGGCGTTCTCTTTCAGTTGTCCATCTGAGTTGACCTCCATCTGCTCACCCACTGATCACATTCTCATACAGCACCTGTTCTCGCCCAACACGAGGCTCCGCTCACATTCGATTTGCACACATGATAGTTGTTAAGTTTTTGATTAGCTCCCCCATCCTTTCCCCTCTCCCATGTCCTTTCCCCCATCACATTGGACCCCCGGAATCACTTTCCAGCTCCCCACCGTTACCCTACAGCTCGAACCCTTGTCATTCCAGGATGTCCAGGTGAATGTGCACGTTCCCTACCTCCCTGAAAATCCCACCCCCATCCACATTGACCTCCCCGACCTTCACCTTCCCACCCCCTGGGTCTGTGTTTGCTTGCATTTCCCTATGAACCAACATTGCTGCTCCTTCTACCGGTACAGACACACCCTCACCCTCACACCCTACTGGCTCCCTCTACCTCCTCTCACACTCACCATTCCGCCCTACCTCGCCCACCCTGAGTTTGCTCCCCATGAGGCAGTTATTGGCTCCACAGATCCCTCCTTTGCACGTCCACATGGACTTTCCACCTCGCCCCTTACTCCTTCCCCCACCCTTACTCCCTCCCCCTCCATTACTCCCTCCTCCATCCTTACTCCTGTCACAAAAGTATAATAATTCTCATAATATTATTGTAATTTATCGTAAAAGTAGGTTAATAGTGGGTTTTGGATAGTTTGTGTGTGTGGGATTTAATTGAATTGGAGACAGCTAGTCTGGAGGCTTTGACTCATGAAAGAAGCTAGGGTTCGAAATGCTAAATACGCAAACATGGCTGAAGTCTCAGAATGTGAGGTGAGGAGAATTTGCATCTTTAGATAAATCAGGGCAGTTTGAATTTCAGAGAGATGTTAGGATGTTTACACTTAGCCAGGGAAGCTAGGCCAAGCAGTGTGTTTATTTTTCCCAAAGGTTACTGACAATATTAGCACTATGAAAATATTTATATTATGAGAAAGGTAAAGTTCCAAAGACAGATGGGAACAATGGAATTTACATTAACAAGGAGAAACATATATAAAGGAGAATGAGGCTGTATGTCAATGAAGGCATTGTAAGATCTACCAGAAGTGTGAGAAGCCTCCAGCATTTGTGCATTGAGCCTGCTGTCTACAAAAACCGAAACTGGGAAAAGCCACTTTGAATTCTACTGTCCAGGATATTGTGTTAATTTGCCTGGATCTGTTTAAAATCTATTTTTCTTTACTGTTGCCTTAACGGGAGTGTAACTGGAAGCCAGATTAATTAGAGGTTTCAGTAGTTATTATAGTAGTAATTTGTAGATCTATGTACGTACTTGAAACCTTTTCTTTTGTTAATATATGTTTAATTTAGTTTTTCTTTAAATCTCTGAAGTCATGGTGGTCTTATTACTTCTGAATTCAGGGCATGCACCTCAAAATAAATACAAATGCCAAACCTGTTATGACAGCGTGATCAAGTTTCCCTCGTGGATTTGATCTGCCTGGAACACATCATGTGCTGCGTCATAACACTCCTTCCTCCACTCTTGCTCCCTCATTCCCCCTGTACTCCATCCCCCCTCTGAACTCCCTCCTGCCCCTGGACACCTTCCCCTCCTGAACTTCCTCCTTTCCCTGGACACCTTTCCCCCCCAACACCCCACCAAACTTCCTCCTCACCCCAGACACCTTCCCCCCTCCAAATTCCCTCCTTCCCCTGGACATGTTCCTCCCTCCAAGCTCCTTCCCTTACACCTTCCTCCCCCCTTACACCTACCTCCCCACTTGCACTATTCCCCTTTGTTACACCCTCCTTCCCCCATACTCCCTCCTCCCCCTGTGCTCCCTCCTACCTCTGGACACCCTCCTACCCCCCCCAACCAACCTCATCCTCTTGACACCTTCGCCCCCCCCCCAAACCTCACCCACCTGACACCATTGCCCCCTCCTTCCAACCTCACCCTCCCCACCCCACTACACCTTCCTCTCCCACTCACACCTAGACCTTCCTCTAAGCCCCCACCTTCACCGATCATCTGTACCAGCCCATGGTGAATTCCATGAAGTTCCAAAGAAGGCCCGAATCCTTCAACAGAGAGCATGGAAGATGGTGTGAGCCCATGGCGAAGCTTGTGAAGTTCTGAAGCCTCAACGAAATCAAAGCTGCTGCGTGGAGAGCTCCCACCTTCTGAGAGTTGCTTCATGGCGGAGCCATGTGCTTGAGAATCCACCCAGCGTGCGATGCACGTGTTCCTCCAGGGTCCGGTAGCTGTAGGCCTCCAGCATCTTCTTTCCCTCGGGTGTCTGCGATCTGAGTGAGGCCCTAAAGGTAAGGGCCCGACTTCTGCATGTCACGCTTGTCCTGTCCAGAAGTGTTCTGGGCCGGCGTGTTATTCCGCCGGCGTAACGGCAAATCGGGCGTTGGTGGGGGGAGCGGGGGGGAGACGCTTCCGGTCGGGCCTTACTTTGCATCCCAATAACCGGAAGCAAATCGGGTTCACACCGGCCTCCAGGGGGATTTGCTACACAATCGGATGATCCTGCTGCGATTTCTGAATTCTGCCCCTTCTGCTGAATTTTCTCCGCTCCCCCCCACCTCCCTCAGCATCCGCCATGACGCCTGCCGCCAATGGGAGAGGAAAATTCCGGCCTTAGTGACAAAGAACACACTCACACTGTGATAATATTGCCACATTCCCTATTTTGATACAGGTTTTGCAGTCATTTCTGGCCTTGACCTAAAGTGCTTAATGCGATGGTGGGAATGAGAATCTCACTTGAAAAGCAGAAAAATTCCCTCAGAATGCGGGCCATTAATCATAGCATAAAGGACAGGTTACTTGGTGCAGTGGATGGAGGCCACAACCAGAGAATTTGTTATAACTAAGTTACTGCAGTAACTGTCATAATAGATTCATGTTAAGAAGTAATTGGAACAAAACATCAGCCCCAAAATGAGATGGGGAGAATAATTAATTATAGCTACGCAAATAGCCTAAATTCTGGGCCAGTACCATTTCTCCCCCTGTTAATCTTGATGTCTGTCAAATATGAACAAGTCAAATAAATTTGAGCTGAATCATTTCAAAAATTCATAAATGTATACATATTTTTAAAAGTCAGATGAATGATATCAGAGTCAAGTTCAAATTAATTTAAATTAAATCACAAAAATCATGTTAAAAATCATTTAAATTTAGTCAAATTTTGATTATCTGCTCCTATCACTGCTTGCTTGTCCCTACAACCACCACCCCCCACCCCCGAAACTTCTCTCCCCCCCACCCCACCCTCCACCTTAAACCAGCTTATATTTCACCCCTCTCCTAATATTACTCAGTTCTGTTGAAGGGTCATGAGGACTCGAAACGTCAACTCTTTTCTTCTCCACCGATGCTGCCAGACCTGCTGAGTTTTTCCAGGTAATTCTGTTTTTGATTTAAATTTAGTCGTTTAACAAGTTAGATAAATGATACCAGAATCATGTCAAAAGAAGTCATTTAAACTAAATCATTTAAAAAGATATAAGTATTCAGAATTCCTTGGATACCTCCAACTCCTTCCAGTGCTGTTTAGCCCAGATTTTTGAATGATTCTAAACTGAGTCCGAAGGCTCTTTCTGCCAGGAAACATCAGCTCCAAAATGACGTGGTGAGAAAAATTAACTATAGCTGCGCAAGTAACCCAAATTCTGGCCAGTACCATTTCTCCCCTGTTAATCTTGATGTCTGTCAAATAAGACTGAACCCTGTGGTGCAGCAAAGACTAGCCCATGGCAAATTTAGGAGTTTTGTGCCATAGTGTGCAGGTCTCCCAAAGTTGCCACCCCTCTTTCTGGTGTAATGACAGTAAATATTGACACCTCCACCACCATTTGTGCAAACAAATCTGGGCCTATACCTCCTTCCATATTTCCCACTCACACTGGGGTAATGTGACAGTGCACACACCCTACCGCACACAATCACTATCATTGGGAATGACTGTTGATGTATTAATCGAGCCAAATCGTACCCTACGCTGGCCAGATACACTCGTTAATTAGGATTAGACAGGGCACATGTAACTATGCAATAAGATATCCATAATGCTAGGACAGTGTATGATGTGAATTTTTTGGACTGTCCCAGGGTTATTCTCTTATTCTACTCCTCGGTTGACCACTGTTGCTTATGTCCTGTCGTCTTATGTATTTCTTCTTTTGCTGTGCTTTTTCCTGAGATTCTGTTCTGTTTCTTTACTCCTAACTGGCTGCCATGGATATCACTTTCTCACTCTGCAAATTTACTTTTCATCTTTTCCCCATGGGCCTGGAATGTACACTTAGCAATAGATTTCTTCCTGAATCGGCAGCATATTTACTGAGATCTACATTTGACCTGCTTAATGGCTTGAATGCCATTGAATCAAACTGAATTACAAGGGAACCATTCCAGCTTTTATTACAGGCATTCATTCTTGGCTGAGCTTTGGCAACATGATTATATGCACTGAACCCAGGAGGTTTCTTCAGGCACGCACGTATCCTTAATGAATGAGATTAGAGAAGGTTACATGACAAAGTTTTTCCCCAATAGACAGCAGGAAGCCTCACTCTTGGTTGAGAAACTTTTGAAGGGAAATAAACAATTCGATTTGCAAACTGGCAACTTGGCTGAAACTAGAGAAGCCTCTTTTTCCTTCAGTTCTGAGTCCACCACAAATCAAAGTGGAGAAGACAGTGAAATCTCATTGGTTTGTTCTGCCTTGGTGAAAGGAATTTAGGAACATCCATCAACCTGCAAGCTTCCCCTCGTTGATAGCAACTGACCTCTTATTGACATCAGGATCTCGCTCGTTCTGTTGCCTTAAAGGGGACAGACTACCTGAAAAGAAGAAACAGTTGTGCCACGGCAGCAGAATGCTGCGTATGTGTGTGCATTTTCAACCGGCTGCCTGAGTACTAAACAGGTATTAGGGATCAGCCGCCCATTAGAGAAACTGCCCAGTTTATATTTGCATTGGTTTCAGTTGGGCAGTGTCTATAGTTGGGGTCCAATCTCTGTTTTAAGCCTGGGTGTTGACTTGAAAATCGGACTCCGATTCCTCTAAAATCATCCCCACATCATCACTGGTCCACATTTCCCCACCTTTCCATCCTTCTGTCATGAACCATCACAACATCCCCTTGGTCAAAACCTTACAATAAAATACACCACTAAATAAGTTTATCCAACAACACATCCAATAATATGGACAAAACTGAACAATTCACCCCTGCGCATTCCCTTCATGCTTGTTCTCTGTGTGTCTTTGCTTGCCTTACTGCTCCGACACACAGCGACAGTGGTTGCAACAGGGTTAGTGGAGAGTCTCTTAATTTCAGTGGGGGAGACTGCAAATGGCCTTGCAGGACACCATTGAGCAGCTCTGGGCCTTGAGGACCTACCTTCGTACTGTACCATCTCGACATGGGCAGCAGAAGTCTAGGTTGGCTGGCTGACAGGCAAAAGCAAGGGCACTGGCAGAGTGGCAGTTTTGGGAGTACAAAGGCTGTCAACCTGAGGACAGCAGATTTGTGCTTCCACTGCCCTGGAGTGGCACCTCAGCAATCCCAGCAACCTTATCGGACGGAAGACTGTTGGACTGCAGTATGACCCTGAAGGTCCCTTTGAGTATTGGTCTCCACAGCCATGATGGTAGCAGTCTGAGCCCATGTGGCAGCCAGCTGGGGTTCCACGAGCTTAGTGTGAACTTCCACCGCAGCACTCGGGCATTGTGTGACTTCTGCTTGTGCTGCAGTGGAAGCTGAGATATCGATCACTGCATGCTGATTATGGTTGGCTTCACAAGAGTGGAGTTGGCCGCCATTTCCACATTGGCAAGGATGGACTCCAAGCTCTGCCCGACACCCTGTGCCAAGCTGGAGCTGGACTCCTCCATGCTCCTTGACTGTAATGACAGGCTCTGTTCTAGACCAGCGAATGTACCAAGCATTTGGGTATGCATGTTCATCAGTGTTCTCCTGTAGTGCCCAAATGAAGTCCTCATCTAACTCCTCTGTAGCAGAACTCTTATGTGACCTCACCACCAGGGGGCTGGCACACGCACTACCCTTTCCCTACCAGCCTGGCTGTGGACCACTCATGCCCGGTGCACTTACCATGCTCTGATCCTGTCTCTGTGCTGCCCTGTAAAGTATGCACTGTGCCAGTATCTGAGCTGGTGCCTGTGAGCGTCAAATCAAGTGACTGCGCTTTATCAGAGACTTCTACTCTTGCTTTCACCCTTCAAGGTGAGGCTGCACTTGTCAGCCGACAGGTCTTGGCCACCCGAAAGCAGAAATGCAGGCAGGGAGGGTTGATTTGAGGGAAGGGGGAATAGGGTGGAAAACAAGTGGTCCATGGTTACACCATCTGCAACTTTACTTCATGCCAGCCAATGCGATGAGGGTGAGGCGGGATTTCAGAAGGTCCATCAGGCAGAAACATATCACCATCCTGGACGCTCTTGGTGATGCCAGTTGTAACTGCCTCAGTTTAAGAGGGGAAGGGTGCCTTTAAGAAGTGCAGACTAGCTGTAACTCGTATCGTCATGGATACCCTCTGGGTACCCTGCTGAGCATGCAGCCAGAGCACTGGGTTTAGCATTGGGTTTCACACCACAGTCATGGAGATGAGCAGGCATAGGAAGTTTGTGTGCTGCCTGTGTTATCTCAGCCAGGTATATAATCTCACATCACAATCCCTGTGCCCACTAATAGGTTTTACTGAATTTTTAGGCCTTTAACTGTCCTCTCTCATTATAACATCACACTGGCCGGCTCACGTAATGGGCAAATTGCCTTTGCTCAAACCTGCCTACTGTAGGTGTGAGAGCATCTGTCAGTTCTGCGGAGTCAAATAAATTATCAGCTGTGACAAAAGCTAAAGTAATTATTTCCTGATTTACTGGATTTTTGTCCAGCTGGAAGTTTATTGGAGAGGAAATCCTTTTACAGCTAAACAATTCCAGCTTTACTGCGACCTCACAGATATCATCACTGAGGCAACTCTGAGGGGACAAAGAGTTTAGCCTCGTATTAAATTCTGACTTCGTTGCCATTAATCTCAACTGAGTTATCAGCAATGAAGCCATCAGCGAGGTTAGGAGGGAAGATTAGGAAAAAAGAGAAGAAAACATATTTGATGTGACCTTATCAAATTGCTGCTTGCCCTTGTAAACTGCTCAGGGTTACTTAAATAGCAAACTTGCTAGAAATTAAACTCTTGCTGTAAATCGACCATTGTTCTCAGGGACATCAGTAAATCTATATTTTTGGTTAAGACAAACAAGGCTGAGAAGAAGAAGTCTCTTTCCCCTCCCTCACCCATCCTCCCTCCTCACTGATTGCTGGTTGCCTGGTCAACAAGCAGGCATAGGCTTCAGTTTGAGCGACGGGTGACACTTCTTGTCTTTGAGTTGAAGGTCCTGGGTCATATCCCACTCCACATTCTTGGGCACGAAATCCAAGGTGACGTTCCAGCATTGTACTGACAGTGGAGCTGTCCTTTATAGGAATAAGGTACTGGCTGCACTCTCAGATGGACCAAGATCCAAATGCACTATTTGAAGGAATATAGCAGGGGGTCCTTCCTGGTGCTTTGGCCACATCACTAAAACAGATTATCATCATTATCACAGTGACTACACTTTAAGGTGGCTTGAGGTCATTGAAGGTGCTATAGAAATGCAAAAACTAAAGAAAATAGGTGGATGCTGGAAATGAAAGCAGAAAATGCTGGAAACATTCAGCAGGTCCTGCAGCATCTATGGAGAGAGAAATAGGATTCTGATACAAAAACAAAAATAGCTGGAAAAACTCAGCAGGTCTGACAGCATCTGTGGAGAGGAATACAGTTCCACTGGGATCGTTCCCTCCGGGACACCCTGGTCCACTCCTCCATCACCCCCTACACCTCAACCCCCTCCCACGGCACCTTCCCATGCAACCACAGAAGGTGCAACACCTGCCCCTTTACTTCCCCCCTCCTCACCGTCCAAGGGCCCAAACACTCCTTTCAAGTGAAGCAGCACTTCACTTGAACTTCCCTCAATTTAGTCTACTGCATTCGCTGCTCTCAATGCAGTCTCCTCTACATTGGAGAGACCAAATGCAGACTGGGTGACCGCTTTGCAGAACACCTTCGGTCTGTCCGCAAGCGTGACCCAGACCTCCCTGTCGCTTGCCATTTCAACACACCACCCTGCTCTCATGCCCACATGTCTGTCCTGCTGCAATGTTCCTAGTGAAGCTTAACGCAAACTGGAGGAACAGCACCTCATCTTCCGATTAGGCACTCTACAGCCTTCCGGACTTAACATTGAGTTCAACAACTTCAGATCATGAACTCTCTCCTCCATCCCAACCTCCTTTCCGATCCCCCTTTTTCCAATGATTTATAATTTTTTTAATATATTTTTCTTTTCCCACTTATTTCCATTATTTTTAAATTTATTTCCATCCATTGTTTTATCTCCACCTTTTGGCCTATTTCGCTCCCTTCCCCCCACCTCACCCCCACTAGGGCTATGTGTCACTTAATGTCACCATTAGCACATTCCTTAGGTAATATCACCGCCGTCAACACCTCTTTGTCCTTTTGTCTATGACATCTTTGGCAATCTCTTCTTTGTCTCCACCTATCACTGGCCCGCTATCCAGCTCTACCTGTCCCACCCCTCTCAATCAGCTTATATTTCACCTCATTTCTATATTTCCTTATTTCTGATGAAGAGTCATACGGACTCGAAACGTTAACTGTGTTCCCCTCCACAGATGCTGTCAGACCTGCTGAGTTTTTCCAGCTATTTTTGTTTTTGTTTCAGATTTCCAGCATCCGAAGTATTTTGCTTTTATAATAGAATTCTGATGTTGCCTGATCACTGAGTATTTCCTGCATTTACTGTGTCTGCTGAAATGTACTGTCTATTTAACAGCAAGTTATCTTACTAGGGCTCTTGTGGTGCAGTGGGTAGCATCCCTACTTTTGAGCCAGAAGCTCTGGGTTCAAGTCCCACTTCAGGCAACCATGATAGCCATGGGAGATGCGTTCATAATATAGCCAAACAGGTTGATTATTAGCCTGTAAATCCTTGCAATGTGCTTGATGGCAGGCGGTAAGAGGGGAGAGTTTCCTGGTCAGCCATACTGCAGAAGGCAACGGAAAGCCACTGCAGTACTTTGCCAAGCATAATCATGGACAATCCATGGTTACCAATGCCCTCTTAGGGTATGGCACCTGAAGGAGGAGGTGCAATCTTACTAGGATAGAGGTGTTGATTGTGAACCTAAGGGGCTTTAGTTAATCACAGATGCTCTGACAACAGGAAAAATCTTGATTGGATGAATATACTCTCCACATCATAGAATTGTGAATCTCACCCTTTGGAGAGGCTGGCCAGAGAGAGGCCCTGCTCTATATATGGTCTCCAACTTTAGCCAACTCCCCCACTGGAAATGGGCTTGTGTCCCTTGTTTCATTAATGTTAGAAATTCACTGAAACCATTAATAACTAACGTGTCCCTACTTTTGTTTTAAAAAAGTTACAAGAGAAACAAAGTGCTTTCACCATCCAGGTGACAAATAGGACCTACTGATGATGCAAAACATATAAGAGGAATCCTTGGTAATATTTCACACCTAGGAACAATTATGGCCTATTATGGCCCACTCAGAACATTCAGAATGTTCTCAAGTGGAGAGTTGACGGATTGAGGACAGGTGTATTTGTGAAAGATTTTATTGTAATTCTTGTTTTGGCATGTTCTAAAAAAGGAAGTAAATGAATTTCACGATTCAGCCACCGAGTCATTGCCTGAAATCATGAGTGTGGTCCAGTCTGCTTTGGTCCATGATCAATCGTTTCAAACACGTCTGATTTAGATGTGCTCATGGTTTGTCGGCACATAGCATTGTTAAATTCTTAATACCTCCAAGGTGAGAGTGACTTTGAAAACTAGATTAAAGTTTTCCCAGGTATTTTTGTTTTTGTTCTAGATTAAAGGGACCTTGTACTTCAGAGCCACAGCCACTGAAATCGCATTCTGCCCTGAAGCTAGAATTGTTAACAATCTTATATCAGCAGACCATTTAGATTGTTAAATGCACAATTAAATTTAGATTGTGAAACTCAGAGGCTGTTGCACTGGAAATTTATACTTCTAGATCAAAAGATTTTAAACTTGAAGTCCAGCTAGTCATTTGCCTAATATAAAAATTCACAATGGAAACATGAATTGGGAGAGATGTAAGCAGGTTGCTGACTGGCTATCATCCATTTTGCACTATCTCCCAAAGCCAAGATCGACCCCCTTATAGTTTTATAGAAGATTATGAGGGATTTTGATAGAGTTAATTTAGAGAAACTGCGTAAACTGGCAAGAGGATTCGTCATCAGAGGACGCAGATTTAATTGGCAAAAGAAACAGAGGGGACAAAAGTTTTTTTATGTAGTAAGTTGTTCTGATTCAAAAGTCATTGTCTCAGATGGTTGATGGCAGCAAATTCATTGGGAATCTTCTAAAGGGAATGGATAAATACATGAAAAGGAAGAGTTTGCAGGGTTTTGTGGAAAGCGCACTTGATGCAGCAATAACATGTTCACCATTGTTAAGTTTGGGTTCCACAGGGGCCATTCAGCTCCAGACCTCATTACAGCCTTGGTCCAAATATGGACAAAAGTGCCTGAATTCAAGAGGTGAGGTGAGAGTGACTGCACTTGATATCAAAGCAGCATTTGACTAAGTGTGGCATCAAGAAACTCTAATAAACTGGAGCCAATGGGGATCAGGGGGAAACCTCTCCACTGGTTGGGGTCATACCTAGAACAAAGGAAGATGGTTATGGTTGTTGGAGGTCAATCATCTCAGTCCCGGGACATTGCTGCAGGAGTTCCTCAGGATAGTGTCCTCGGCCCAACCATCTTAAGCTGTTTCATCAATGCCCTTCCCCCCCATCAAACGGTCAGAAATGGGGATGTTTGTTGATGATTACATAATGTTCAGCACCATTCACAAGTCCTCAGATACTGAAGCAGTCCGTTTCCATATGGAGCAAGACTTGGACAATATTCAGGCTTGGGTTGACAAGTGGGAAGTAACATTCATGCTACACAAGTACCTGGCAATGACCATCTTCAACAAGAGAGAATCCAACCCTTGCCCCTTAATGTTCAATGGCATTACCCTTGCCTTACCCCCCCTATCAACATCCTGGGGGTTAGCATTGACCTGAAACTGAACTGGGCCAGCCATATAAATACTTTGGCTACAAGAGCAGGTCAAAGGCTGGGAATTCTGCAGAGATTAACTCAGTCCCTGACTCCCCAAAGCTTGCCCACCATCTACAAGTCAGGAGTGTGATGGAATACTCCCCAATTGCCTGGATGAGTGCAGTTCCCACAACACTCATGAAGCTGGACACCATCCAGGACAAAGTATCCTGCTTGTTTGGCACCCCATCCACCACCTTAAACATTCACACCATCCAACACCAAAGCACAATGGCAGCAGTGTGTACCATCTACAAGATGCACTACAGCAACACATCAAGTCTCCTTCAACAGCACCTTCCAAACCTGCAACCTTCACCACTTATAAGGACAAGGGCAATAGATGCACGGGAACACCACTAACTGCAAGTTCCACTCCAAGTCACACACCATCCTGACTTGGAAATATATCGCTGTTCCTTCATTGTCGCTGGGTCAAAATCTTGGAACTCCCTTCCTAACAGCATTGTGGGTGTTCCTACAACACATGGACTGCAGTGGTTCAAGAAGGCAGCTCACCACCACCTTCTCAAGGACAATGAGGGATGAGCAATAAATGCTGGCCTAGCCAGTTAAGCCCACCACGAACAGTTACGATGGCAGACTTATGATGCCAATTACCTACGGACAATATGAACTTTTTAAGAAAGAATTTTTTTTTAAAAAAAAATACAAGTAAAGACACTTAGCAAAAGATGGCTGATAATGTAAAGTGACCATTTTCTGTAAAATTCCTATGTGGATTATACTGACAGAACTGGTCTGAGAGATCATGGAATGTCGCACCTGATAAGGTGCCATGGTCTAATTCAAATAGAGATATTTGAAAGGGAGATAGGAAAGATGCAAGAAGACTGGACTTTAATCGCCCGTGGCTGAGGAGACAAAAGACAGATTTTCACATCTCAGCAGACATCCGAAATCCATCTCCTGTTGATTTATATCTCTGAATGTACAAATAGTCTGAGACAAAAAGAACATGGACTCTGGGTGTGAGTCATAGTTTTTTCCCTTCCAGAATAGACAGGGCATAAATCAATATAAATGCTGGTGTGCTGGTGCGTGAATGTGTGTGGCATTATCAGAAGAACAGGCTAGTCATCCACCTGCAGTTTGCAGGCGAAAGATCTCCCTCTATCTGTTGCTGGAGGCAAAGCTCAGCAGAAGCCACAATCTAAAGGGAATAAGGGGCCTTTCAGCTGCCCTGCAGAACCAAGTGACTCCAAACTAACTGCAAAACTGCCAAAATCAGCTCAGAGTCACCCAACTTTACAACTGCAATGTGCCGCCATCTACCCCTCATGGAAAAGCCAAAGGCTGATTCATATTTTTTTTTTAACCTTTAGTTGGACATTCAACTTCTCATTTCTGATCTGTGTGTATGTGTGTTGCATTTTTAGTATTTTTCCTCATGTTTTAGTAACTAATAAACTTAATCTTTCTTTGACTCAAGAAAGCCTGGTTAAGTTGGCTCCTTCTAATGATAAATACATTTCAACTGGGAAAAGGTATCCATTGGGGGTGGGGTGGGGGGTGGGGTGGGGGCGGTGGGAATGGGGGTAAGGAATCCCTTTTAAATTAATCTTGTTGCGACCAACCAAGGAGCTTGAATAAAGAGGAGGAGCCTGTTCATTCCTCCTTACCCGGGACCATAACAAAATTGCGTTCTCGTTCAGGAAGTTGACAAACTGGGGGACCTCGCCCAGGGACCAGTCGTAACAAATTGGGGGCTCAGTGCCGAGATACTTCCATAGAAACATAGAAACTAGGGGCAGGAGTAGGCTATTCAGCCCTTCGAGCCTGCTCCGCCATTCATTATGATCATGGCTGATCATCCAACTCAATAGCCTGCTCCCGCTTTCTCCCCATACCCTTTGATCCCTTTCGCCCCAAGAGCTATATCTAACTCCTTCTTGAAAGCGTACAATGTTTTGGTCTCAACTACAGACAAAACAGAAGAATTAGAGTGGGGAAAGTAAATTGTTCCTTTGAAACCAATTTTTTAAAAATGCAAAAAAGGTTTTCTTGAGTCTGCCCTACTAAAAGATAAAATGTCCACATTTGATGCCTGTGTTTTTTTACAGATGGAAATGATTTTACTTATGAAAATGTAACTGTTCTGTCCCTCAAAGAGTTAAAAGAGCTAGCGAGGCGCTTAGGATTAGAATTCCGCCCGAAAGCCAGAAAACACGAAATTTTAAAAGGTGTGGCCAATGGTCTGAAGGTGGAAACTGAGGACGATGAAACGGATAGAGTAGCAGTAGAGAAATTAAAACTGGAGCAGCAGAAATTAGAATTTCAGGGAAGAGAAAAGGAAAGAGAGAAAGAGAAAATGAGAGGAAAAACAGGAAAGGGGACAGAGAGAATTTCAGGACAGAGAGAGGGAAAGGGAGTTTAAACTAAAACAGCTTGAGCTGAGGGGCAGGAAGCCTACTGTATCCCTTGAAGACACCACTAGCTCAGACTTAAAGGCTGAGGCAATCCAGTTTGTTCATTTAATCCCTAGGTTTGATGAAGCAGAGGTGAAGATGAAGCCTTCTTTGTCTCTTTCGAGCGATTAGCACAGCAGTTGAAGTGGCCAGTCCAACATTGGTCCCTACTACTGCAGAATAAGCTTTCAGGAAATGCTCACAAGGTTTACTCCCTCTTGCCTATGGAAAGTGTCACTGACTATGAGGCAGCATAAAGGGCTATTTTAAGTGTGTACCAGTTAGTGCTGGAGGCGTACCGTCAGAAATGCCGTACCCTCAGGAAATGGCTTGACCAGGCGTACCTGGAATTTGAAAGACTTAAACAACGTTCTTTTGGCCAGTGGGTGTGGGCACTCAAAACAGAAGCCACTTACGAAAACCTCTGTGAAATAATTAAAAGTTCCATACCCTTCCCAATAAGAACACACCTGGAGGAACAGAGGGTAACAGGGGCCAGGCAGGCAGCCACACCAGCTGATGATTACGAGCTGATCCACAAACCCTTGTCCCAAAAGACACCCTCCCCTAGTCACCCCCAACCACCTGGAAAGAATAGAGGTGCGGAGAGTGATAGAAAACTGAGCACCCACGGGAGTGAAGGAAATGCTGGGACAGAAAGGATGGTGCTGAGATGAAAACTGAGGCCAAGAAGCCTGTGTGTTTTAACTGTCCAAAGGTAGGGCACCTTTGGGCCAACTGCTGGAGGTTATGGGAAAAAACAGTGGGATTTATTGGGGCACATATGCAGAGAATGATAGTTAGTCAGAGAGCATAGCAGACCAAGCCATGGCTCTGACTGCGGCTATGAATCCCTGTAGATGCACTCCTGAAAGTGCAGGTGAGGTTAAACAAATCCCTGAGAGTTACAAGGATTTTGTATCCAAAGGAAGGGTGGCCACATTTCCCCAGGGTGAGGCGAGTAAGCCTGTAGTGATACGGAGGGATACAGGGGCCAGCCTAACTCTACTGCTGGGGAATGGCATGACCTTTCCACCAGAAAATGCAGTAAGTGCCAAGGTGTTGGTAAAGGGGATTGAAGGAGGCTACGTGCCCATCCCTTTATACCAAGTGCATCTGAGTGTGAGCTTGTATCAGGACCAGTGATCGTGAGAGTCTTCACCAGGTTGCCCTTGGACGGGGTCGACCTACTCCTCGGCAATGACCTGGCGGGATCGAAGGTAACAACATCCCCAGGGGCCTCAGAGAAGCCCATTGAGGTCAGGGAGACAGAACAGCTGCAGAAGAAAGCGCCTGGCACTTTCCTTGATTGTGTGATAACGCAGTCTATGGCCAGACAAGCTCCGTCAGTGGAGGCTGAAGTGGCACTGCAGACAGAAGACCCTATGGTCTGGTTATCTGAAACCTTTTTTGGGAGTCTAGAAGACATAAAGGAGGTAATAAATAGATCTTCCTTGGTATCAGCCCAGCAAGCTGACTCACTGTTAAAAACATTGGCTCAGACTGCCCACACTGAAGCAGAGGCAGAAGCAGAAGCAGTCCCTGAATGCTACTACATTAAAAATGAGGTGCTAATGAGGAAATGGAGACCCCCATCACAGACCTGCAAACGAGGAGCGGACAGTGACCCACCAGGTAGTGGTGCCAAAGTACCATAGGGAAATATTACAGCTAGCTCACAAAATTCCAACGGCTGGGCATGTCGGTATACGCAAAACCCAAGCCTGCATCAGCCAGCATTTAAAGTAGCCATCAATGAGAGGCTGTCCTCCTCCAGGAAGATGAATCAGGGATAGAGAGACCAATCAGCTACTTCTCCAGAGAACTAAACAAGCATCAGAAATGGTACTCCACAGGGGAGAAGGAACCCCTTGGTTTATTACTGGCTCTCAAACATTTCGAGGTATATGTCCGAAATGGATAAAGAGAGACCACAGTCTATACTGACCACAACCCTTTAATCTTTGTGGAAAAGTTTAAGACACAGGATGCCAGGTGATTCCATTGGAGTTTGTTTTTCCAACCGTACCACCTAAAAATCATTCACGATGCCAGGAAATCAAATGTGATTACAGACACCTTGTCCAGAACTTAAAGAGACTTAATTAGAACTGAAGAGATAATATTGACCAAGACTAGGAGAATGAGTGTGTGTGTCTGTTGTTTTACCCTTTGTAATGAAATGAGAATGAATGTCATTGCATTCGTGGTGTGACAGCGGACTAATGGTGCCAATTATTTAGGGGCAGTTTGAAATTTTTCAGGAAGGCCCGTGGTTGTTTTTTTTTTTTAAAAAAAGAAATGCAAGTAAAGACACTGAGCAAAAGATGGCTGATAATGTAGAATGGCCACTTTCTGGAAAATTCCTATGTGGATTATACTGACAGACTTGTCCTGAGCGAACATAGAATGTCGCACCTGAAAAGGTATCATGGCCTTCTTCAAGCAGAGAAACTTGATAGGGAGGTAGGAAAAATTCAAAAAGCTGAACTTTAATCTCCCGTGGTTGCAGAGACAAAATACTAATTTGCACATCCCGGCAGACATCCAAAATCCATCTCCTGTTGATTTATATCTCAGAATGTGTAAATGGTCAGAGGTGAAAAGAACGTGGACTCTGGGTGTGAGTCATAGTTTATTCCCTTCCAGAATACACAGGGTATAAATCAGTGTAAGTGCTGGTGTGCTGGTGCGTGAATGTGTGTGGCAGCAAGCAGAAGAACAAATTGGTCACCCCCCTGCAGCTTGCAGGTGAAAGATCTCTCCCTCTTTCTCTCTCTGTTGCTGGAGGCAAAGCTCAGCAGAAGCCACAATCTAAAGAAAATAAGACAGCCTTTCAGCCGCCTGCAGAACCAAGTGTCTCCAAACTGACTGCAAAGCTATCAAAGTCAGCTTTACTGGAATCTCCCAACTTAACAGCCACAATGTACCACCATCTACGCCTCATGGACAAGCCAAAGACTGATTCGTATGTTTCATATAACCTTTATTTGGACTCTTCTCATTTCTGATCTGTGTGTATGTGTGTTGTGTTTTTATTATTTTTTTCCTCAGGTTTTAGTAACCAATAAACTTACTCTTTCTTTGACCCAAGAAAGCCTGGCTAAATTGGCTCCTTCTAAAAATAAATACATTTGGAATGGGAAAAGGTATCCATGGCGGGGGTGAAGGGATATTTTTTAAATTAACCTTGTTGTGACCAACCAAGGGGCTTGAATAAAGAAGGGGAGCCAGCTCACTCCTCCTCACCTGGGAGCATAACAAAATTGGGGCCCCGTTTGGGAAGTTAACAAATTAGGGGACCTTGGCCGGGGACCGGTTGTAACAGAACGAATAAAAAAAAGCTTATTAGCCCACGCCTGAATGTTGTCGATGTCATGCTCCATGGGGGCACAGACTACTTCAGTATCTGAGGACTTGCAAACGGCGCTAAACGTCCTGCACTCAAAAATCCGGTCTGTCAGTGTCAGTTTCACTGAGTTGCTGCACTGCTACTTCTGACCTTTGGGCAGATTCGTGGTTCCGATTTTGTTTTTGAAAAGCCTGCCAGAAATCCACTGAAGCTGCCCAATGTTCAGCAGCAGTGCAGCGACTGTCAGGAGAGAGCTCTTGCATGAAATGAAACAATGGTAAGTCAAATCCCCGTAACTTAAGAACCAATTGGATGCTGTGTGTGTGTGTGTGTGGGTGTGGGTGTGTGGTGGGGGGCGGTGTCGGGGTATGTGTATTTGTGGGGGGAGGGAAATGTGTGTGTGTGTGTCAGGGTGTGTGTGTGTTTGGAGGGGATGTGTGTGTGTGTGTGTGTGTGTGAGTGCATGGGAGTGTGTGTTGGGGCTCTGTGTGTGGTTGGAGTGGCAGTTGGAAGGGGACATTGAGGGGTAGATTACAGGGGGAGTTGGGGGGGACGTTTGCTACAGAGTTGAATTGTTTTGTAAATGTAGTGACTTCTTTGTAGCCACTTTCCTAACATCAGTTGATTGCTCTGTGATTAATTATCCTTAGAGAATCAGCATTGAGTCTCCAATTTCACTGTTGCTACAGTCACTCTGCCTACAGGTGTATGCAGGTGTAATGAAAGAAATACAAAACCTACAGTTATACAACACCTTTCACAACGTCCCAAAACACTTTACAACCAATTAAGTACATTTGAGTTGTAGTTTCTGATATAATATAGGCAATGTTATCAAATGGCAGAGCAGGCTTGAGGGGCCGAATGCCTACTCCTCCTAATACGTATTTTTGTACGTCATTCTGGGATGGATGAGATGAACTGGTCTAATTGGCCTTTGCCATCCATAATTATCTTGCGAATAGAGGGTGGAATCATGGCTGGAGTTCTGTTTATTTTGTTGCTAATGAAAGTTTACTGTGAGCAAGCTTTGTGGGGTGAAATTGCCAGGACAGGGGTGTGTAGTGAGCTCATAGTGAGTCAATAACCTGTTTTATTCTGCACACAATTCTCAAGAGTCTTTTTCATTGACTTCAATCTTGTCCTTTTGTCTACTTACCTATTATCCCACTCCATCTTGGTGTTTTTTGAGGTATTGAAATATGACAAAGTTGTGTTGCAAAGTAGGTATCGAAAATATATTGTAGTGAGAAGTGGCAGTCTTCAGACTTGCTGATCAAAAAAACACCGATACAATTGTGAACTATTCAGCCTTTATCCTCTAGTCTATTAAAATTTGTGTTGCACACAGACACTGAGAGCTCCAATACTTCTCACTGACAGTGAAGACCTATGTTATTCAATCATTCCACTATGTTGCTCAGGAGTCATTTGATCTTTCTTCCCTGTGAAAGTACTGATAAAATATAATCCAAATACATGCCTTGTATGAAATGATTATATTGAATAATATCATGTGCCCAGGCAGCATCTACAGAATGGAAAAGACCTTGTACAGTTTAACTGGGCTACAAGCATTGAATCTTTTCCCCAAATATGAATTTACTATCACCGTGTCCATATGGTGCAGAACATGTTAATGAGGGCTGAGGCAGTCACTCAATTCAGTGTTATTGTCTGCACAGTGTTATAAATAACCACTGGGATATTTTCCTGTCAAATTAACAATATTGCAGGATGCTGTTAAAGTAAAATTTGTTCTCCCTGGTTCTATGTTTAATAGTCGTGGTGGGATCACCTTTAGGATGTACACAAACTAACACTGCATTATATTGTTGCTGCTGTGAATATTAATGACCCATGCTGCATATATATTGGATGATATTTGTAACCAGATACCAACAATGGGCATTATCAGTTTACTAGGACCGTTCTGTGATTGTTTGGTGAATTGATTGGTGAATCTTGAAAGGGGAAAAACTATTATGCATGTTTGAAGTGGATGGGGGGGGTGGGTGGTTAAGGTGGGGGGTGGAGGAACAGGGGGCCCAGAAACAGGAGAAGCACCAGGGTCCATGATTTATCTCCCTGGCCCTGAAAGGAAGAAACTCAATGGTGCTCTGTCAGGAGCACTCTAGTCTCTGAGCCAGAAGGTTGTAGGTCCAAGTTCCGACAGGGCTAGCACTGAGTCATGGCTGACACTGCCAACTGAGAGAACATGTTAGAAAAGAAAAATTTGCATTACTATAGCGCCATTGTGACACCAGATGTTCAAAAGCATTTAATGGCCAGTGAAGCACTTTTGAGGTGCAGGCACTGTTGTAATGTAGGAAATGTAGCAGTCAATTTGCGCACAGCAAGCTCCCACAACAGCAGTGTTATAATAACCAGATAATCTGTTCTTGTGATGTTGATTGAAGGATAAATATTGGTCGGGATATCAAGCCTGACACCCCTGTTCTTCTTCAAAATAATGCCACAGAATTTTTTATGTCCAATGGACAGGTCCTCAGTTTAACATCTCATCCAAAAGACAGCACCTCTGACAGTGCAGTACACCCTCAGTATTACACTGGAGTGTCAGCCTTGATTTTTGCATTTAACTCCTAAAGTGGGACTTGAACTCACAATCTTTTGATTCAGATGTGAAAGTGCTGCCAAGTGAGACATAGCTGACACTTAAGAGTCAGAAAAACACAGCAAGATCAACACCTCTGGGAGAGAAAGGCCAGCGGGAAACATTAAGATAATTTCCTTGCCACAAAAGAAACCCTCCATTTGCACGACGTGAGCAATAAACTCCCACCACTTGTTCAAGCAAAGTGCCTCAACTTAATCTTTTCATCCTACTCTACTTGGAATTATAACTGTGGCATTGCAGCTACTGGAGGAAATAATTACAGTTTTGTGAAGAAATGAAGATGATTCATATCTTTCATCTTTTATATGCTATTTATGAAGTTAGTGTTATTAAGTCTGTCACTTGGGGAATAGCAAGTTCTAATCAGACGCTAATAAATATTCATTGGTACTCTGACTCTTTGTAATTATAATCCTCTGTGTGCCCAACAATTCTTCACTTGTCACCCATGTCACTTCCACCACTTGGGTACTTGCTGGTAATGCCAACAACGCCACATTTTGCGGTTTTACAGAAAGAAAAGCCTCACATTATAAAGCACCTTTCTTGTATTTGATAGGATTTTGCAGGCAGAAACAAGCCATATTGGCACAATTAGGAAGTTTCCAAAAGCACCGAAATGGATGGTGGTGTTTTGGGAAAAAATTCCAGAGGACCAGCTGGTCACAGGGGTTGAAGGAATGGCCAACACAGGTGGAAATCAGTGTCATCCATTGAAGGTGCCTCCTCCACAGATAATGGACCATTTTGAGCCATCGTATACTTGACCCAATTCAGCTGAAATCCAGAGGAAAGGTTTAGAGCTTCCTGCTGACTTGAAGTAAGCAAAGCTCCTGACTCTCTCCCTGACCTTATAGCCTAGTGTCTAAGCCTGTATTTATCATCCACATAAACCACCTCCTGCCCATTTTCATCTAATCTCATCAGCATATCCTTTCTCCCTCATGTACTTACCTAACTTCCCCTTAAAGGCATCTATGCTATGCACCTGAACTACATGCAGTAGAGAACTTCACATTCTAACTATTCACTGTGTAAAGAACGTCCTCCTGAACTCCCTATTGGATTTATTTGTGACTGTCTTGTAATTATGTTTGGTCTTCCCTACAAGTGGAATTGCGCAATGACCCAAAAAATAAATAAAGTGATTAAGAATCATATTGAAAAGTTAAAATGGACCAATCTAACATAACATTAGCTTTTAAAAAGGCAAAATCCTGAAAGATTTATTAGTCAAGAGCTGAGTGAGGATACAAGTCATCTCACTTCTCAAACCTCCTGCCCCGACTTGATCACTCAGCAGCCCCACTTCCCAACCCCCACAGGCTCTCTCTCTCTCTCCCTCGTAGCCTCTCCCCTTGCAGTCTCTTTCACCCCTTGGAGTCTCTCTCACCCCTTCTGAGTCTGTCTCTCTCCCTCACCCCTTGGAGTAGGTCTCTCTCTCTCACCCCATCGGACTCTATCGCTCTCTCTCTCACACACACACACACTCAAAGTCAGTCACTCTCTCTCTCTTTCTTTCTCAACATCTCAAAGTTGGTCTGTCTGTCTCTCTCTCATCCCCATGGAGTCTGTCACTATCTTTCTCTCCACCCCTCAGAGTTCTCTCACCTCAGTCACTCCGGTGCTCAGCCACATGCACTGCCACTCACTTTCCTTTGCTTCTAATAGGCTCACCAGTGAGATGCAGCTGAGCCTATCAGCTGCAAGTGTGGGAGCGAACCAACTTGTGATTGGAGGAGCAGTTCCTCACAGATTCTGTCTTTTCCAAATACATGGGGTGACTTTTCTCTCATTGGTCACCCAGTGTTTGAATTTTCCCAGGACTTCTGAGGGCTTTTGAGGGCGAATTCACCCACTGCCCCCATGTGTTTTGAACCCTGGTGGAAACATTTTCTCCACATCTGCTGCCTCAAATCTCTACATAAGTTTGAAGATCTCTCTTAGGTTGCTACTTAGTCCTCTCCTTTCTAGAAAAAAAGCCAGGAGCCTATTAAATCTTTCCCGACCAATTATAACTTTTCTCAGTTCTGGTATCACCTTTGTAAATGTTTGTGCACCTTCTCCAGTGCCCCTAGATGTGTATCTAATGGTTTTCACCATTCTACACTGTGGGCTCAGTGTGCTGAGATTGCTTTTTTGGTTTCTGATCAGTCTGTCAATGTTTCATGTCAATCGGCACATTGCTCTCACACTAAGCACATATGTTAATCCCTTAAAGCCCCAGATTAATCTCCCAGGCTGGTTCTGAACTTCCCTCCTACCGAGGCATCTTAGAATTCCAAGAACTAAAATTAAAATCCTCTCAGCCCCGAGCTAATGCAATTTAAATGCATGCAGATGGAATTGCAACATTACATTTGCTTTGGAAATCATAGGTTGATCCAGCGCAGAAGTGACATCAGTACAATCCTCAGTGGATGCTAAGGTGAACCTCGTGATTAACGGTCTCTTATATTAATGAATCACTTATCAATGTGCAATTAGAGGGGTTTAGATACAGTCGTTTTCTGGTAATTAGATGAGCCATAGTCTACACTCTTCTGACTCTGGTCTCTTCTGCATCCTTGACTTCAAATTTGGGGGGGATGGGAGGGGGGAGAGAGAGAGATGGTGATATCATTGGGCTAGTAATCAAGATGCCCAGCTCAATGCTCCAGGGTAAATCTGGAATATAAAGCTACCAATGGTAACCATAACAACCACCATCAATTGTTGTAAAAACTCATTTGGTTCACTAATGTCCCTTTAGGGGAGGAAATCTGCTGTCCTTACCTGTTCTGGCCTACATGTGACTCCAGACTCACAGCAATGTGGATGACTCTTAACTGCCAAGGGTGAATGGGCAACCAGCTCCCACATCCCATGGAAGAATAAAGAAAACAAAAGTTATCTAATCCCTAAACTCTCACACCTCCTTTAAGAAGCTCCTTAAAAACCTACCTCTTTGACCAAGCTTTTAGTCACCAGTCCTAATTTCTCCTTATATGGCTCCATGTTAAATTTTGCCTGACTGCACCCTTTGAAGCTATGGATGTTTTGCGACATTAAAGATGCAACATAAATGCGAATTGTTGGTGTTGCTGTTGAATTGCAACAACTTATAGTTATATAGTGTTTTTAATGTAATAAAACATCCCAAGGTGCTTCACAGGAGCATTATGAAACAAAGCATGAATACAATTTCTACGACAGCACTGCTAAGGAGCAGGTGACTTTTATTTATTCTTTCATGGGTCATGGGTGTCACTGGTAAGGCCAGCATTTGTTTCCCATCCCTAATTTCCCATGAACTGAGTAGCTTACTAGGCAATTTCAGAAGGCAGTTAAGAGTCAACTACATCACTGTGGGTCTGGAGTCACATGAGGCCAGGTTTCCTTCCTTAAAGGGAATCAGGTAGGTTTTCACAACAATAGTTTCATGGCCACCATTATTTTTAAATTCCAGGTTTTATCAGTTGAATTTAAATCCCACAAGCAGATTTGAGCCTATATCCCCAGTGAAGGGGGGTACTGGGCCACTGGATTACTAGCCTTGTGACATTGCCACGACACCACCATCACCCACTGATCCCGTAGTACTACGGCAATAGGTTCCCTGTTAAAGGAACCATGCGATGCTGAAATGGAACAACGACCCACAACGGAAAAGAACTCTCCATCAGTAACAGGGAACCTCTGAATGTAAATCTTATGTAATAAATCAGTTCCTGCCTGCCCACACTTTTCTGATTGTTGGTGGGTTGAATTTGTGGGCAGAGCCAACAGACAGCAGAAAGTTTATCTGCACCATTTTGCACTGTGAGGGAAGTGAGTTGTGCAAGTGAAAACTTTTTTTGGGGTGTTTAGATTTGGCTCCAAACGAGAGATCAGGTCTGCAGTGGGTATGTTCAAGGTTCTCAAACATACAGGGAGAGGTTGGATTTAGTACACGCTCTTGAGACTAAAATATAAAATTGAAAGACTGTAAAGATGAAATTTAATTAATCTAATGTCAAATAGAGAGAGACTGAAGTTAAATAAAGCCAATATAATATAAAATAGAGAGAGACTGGTAAAATATTTTGAAAATAGAGAAAGACTGAGGGTAAGTATAGCCAATATAGTATAGAAAGGTAAAATATTACAAAAAAATAGAGAGATTGAGGTTAAATATAGCCAACATAAAATAGACAGAGGAAAAATATTACAAAAAATAGAGAATGAGGTTAAATCTAGCCAATATAGCATAAATAGAGAGACAGAGGTAAAATATCACAAAAATAGAGACTGAAATAATGTAATAAAGAGGTTACAGGAGGAGGCACATTTTAAAAAGGAACAACTTGTGTCAGGCCTGTACATCTTGGTTTGTGGAGTGTTTTGTCCTGTGAAGTTTTGTACTTATGTGCTGACATTTGTTGATTCAATATTGTAACATTTTGTTGTAACATTAAAGCGTGTTGAGTAACAGCTTTGTGATCAATTCAATACAGGCATCTGATGGATGGGGAAGGCACATCATTGGAAGGCGATGCCTGGTGCATGCAGAGATGCATGGAGGGAGGCGGAGACTGTGGTGATTGGTGCTGGATTTGGAGGCAAATTGAGATAAAAGAGGTTTGACATCACAGAATTTATGAGAGGGATGGCATGGGGAATTAAAGAAGTACCATTGCCATAAAGATACTAATTTCACCACCAGTCTCTGCTAGTAATAATAATTTTTTTCATTCTTTCATGGGATGTGGGCATCACTGCCAATGTCAACATTTGTTTCCCGTCCCTAATTTCCCCTTGAACCAACAATCACATTGCTGTGGGTCTAGAGTCACATATAGACTTCCTTCCCTAAAGGGAATTAGTGAACCAAATGGTTTTTACAAAAATTTGAATCTAGTTTCATGGTCACCATCACTACTTATATTCCAGACTTACTAACAATTCAAATTCCACCAACTGCTATGGTGGGATTTGAACCTGTATTCCCAGAACATTAGCCTGGGCCTCTGGATTACTAGGCCAGTGACATTATCACTACACCACCAGCTGCCCCTTAATAGAAATAGCCAATTCTTATTTGTCTGCAATTTCAATTGATTGGTGAGGAACTTGGCACATGCCCTTTGGTACTGCCCTCTGGCTCTCGCTGCACCTATACCTCGATTACTAGGCGCTTAATGGTGATGATTGGGGGAGGGTAGAGGCATTAACAGCAAGGGTGAAGGGGAATGGGGGGTGGGGGGGTGAATTGCCTAGTGGAAGCAGCATGGGTGGGAAGGTAGACAGCTTGGAGGGGAAGGGGTGAATGGAAGAGAGGTGGCATGGTGGGGAGAGAAGGGGGGCACATGCGATGGAGGGAGGGTGGAGGGGGACTTGGAGGTGTGGAATGGGGGATGAGATGGAATGGCATGAGAGGGATGGCATGGGATGGGGATTTAAAGATGTGCAATAAAGATACTAATCTCACTGCAAATGTGTTGTTGGTCTCTGCTAGTTCCAAAATACTTACCAGTAGACGATCTTTCATACTTTTGGGAATCCATGATATGAAGAGCAGAGCATGAATTTACTTGGCAGTTTTGGCTAAGATTGTTGCGAATGCTTGAGCCTTGTTTTTTATGTTCATGTGCTGGGCTCCACCAACATTGAGCAAAGCATTGTTCACTCCTGTCGATGACTAGATGTGGCAGACTTCCACCTGGTCCATTGGTTCTGGGATCACTTAGCTCTGTCTGTAACATACTGCTTGTACTGTTTAATATGGATGTAGTCCTAATTTGTAGCTTCAGCAGGTGGCACCTCTGGTGCTGCACCTGGCATACTCAACACTCCTCACGGAATCAGGGTTGGATGTCTGGCTCGACAGTAATGGCAGATTGAGGGATATACTGTGCCATGAAGTGACAAATTGTGGTGGAATGCAATTCTGCTGATGCCTCGCAGCACCTTATGGATGTCCAGTTTCAAGCTGCTAGATCTGTTACATATGAACATATGGTCCAGGATTTTGCCCTTGTCGGTCGGGCTTGGTGGGGTGAGCGGGAGCGGTCGGGAAGCTCACTGCCTCCCACGATCGGGGCCAGACTGCGATTTCATGTTGGCCGGCCAGTGAAGGCCCGTCCAGCATCAAAGGTGTGCTGCAGCGGTCAGCGCTACATGCGTGAGGGGTTGGGAGGGGGTAGGAGGACGAGCGGGCAACTTCACGCATGTGTGTGCGGGTGTGCGCAGGAAAAGCTCCCTGAGGCACAGAGCCACCTCAGGGGAGTGAAGGTTTTGAAAAATAAAAAAGAAAGAATTTATGTGACTCCGTCACATGAGCAGGGACATGTTAGAAATTAGTTTGAAAATTTCTTATTTTATTTTAACGATGGATCGAATTCTCATCCTGCCCGTGGGTGAGGTTTCGCAAAAACTCCAAAGGCCACTTGGCATTTTTGTCTGCCCGCCAGCCACAAGGTTGGACGGGCAGCGAAAAATGTATTTCAATTAGATTTTTAATGGCCTTAGTAATAGGCCTGTTAATTGTCGATGGGCACGCTGTTGGCTCCTGCGCTCGCCCACCCGCCCGAAATATCGCACCAGTGTGCGATGACATCGGGACGCTCGCCTGACGTCATCACGCATCATTTTATGCTCGTTCGGGTCAGGCATGTGCCCGCCCGACAAGCAGTAAATCCTGCCCAAGAAATAGGAGCAGGAGTAGGCCATTTGGCCCCTCAAGCCTGCTCCGCCATTCAATAAGATCATGGCTGATCCGTTTGTGTTTTGAGCTCTACATTCGCATTGACCCCCCGATAACCTTTGATTCCATTGCCTAACATGAATCTATCTACCTCTGCCTTAAAAATATTCAATGACCCCACTTCCACTACCTTCAGAGGCAGAGAGTTCCAAAGACGCACAACCCTTTGAGCGGAAAAAATTCTCCTCATCTCTGTCCTAAAAGGGTGATCCCTAATTTTAAAACAGTGCCCCCTAGTTCTGGAGTCACCATAAGAGGAAACATTCTTTCACGTTCACCTTGTCAAGACCATTCAGGATCTTATATACATCAATCAGGTCACCCCTCACTCTTCTAAACTCCAGTGGAAACAAGCCCAGCCTGTCCAGCCTATCCTCATAAGACAACCCGCTCATTCCAGGTATCAGTCTAGTAAAACCTTCTCTAAACCGCCTTCAATGCATTTACATCCTTCTTTAAATAAGGAGACCAAAACTGCACACAGTCATAGTCATAGAGGTCTACGGCGCAGAAAAAGGCCCTTTGGCCCATCGAGTCTGTGCCAGCCGAACAAGTATCTAACTATTCTAATCCCATTTTCCAGCACTAGGCCCATAGCCTTGTATGCCATGGCATTGCAAGTGCACATCCAAATACTTCTTAAATGTTATGAGGGTTTCTGCCTCGACCACCCTTTCAGGCAGAGTTCCAGATTCCCACCACCCTCTGGGTGAAAAAATTCTTCCTCACATCCCCTCTAAACCTACTGCCCTTTGTGGCCCCATCAATGCCCTGCATAACTGTAGCACAACATCCTTACTTTTATACAAAAGCAGAAAATGCTGAAAAAACTCAGCAGGTCTAGCAGCATCTGTGGGGGGAAACAGAGTTAACGTTTTGAGTCCGTATGACCCTTCTTCAGAGCTCGAAACGTTGACTTTGTTTCCCTCTTCACAGATGCTGCTAGACCTCCTGAGTTTTTCCAACATTTTCTGTTTTTGTTTCAGATTTCCATCATCTGCAGTATTTTGCTTTTATCCTTACTTATATGTTCAATTGCTCTCCTAATATAGGATAGCATTCCATTAGCCTTCTTGATTACTTGCTGTACTTGCATATTAACTTTTTGTGACTCATGCACGAGAACACCTAGATCCCTCTGCACCTCTGAATTCTGTAGTCGTTCTCCATTAAAGTAATGCTCTTTTTTATTCTTCCTGCCAAAGTGAACAGCTTCACATTTTCCCACATTATAATCCAACTGCCATATTTTTCCCACTCAACTTATCTATATCCGTCTGCAAACTCCTCGGGGAGAATTTTCTCCCCGTCGGGCAGGCCGGTCGGGAGCGGGCATGGGCGTGGGCGGGTAGCTGATCGCCACCCGTGATCGGCTGCCTGCCGCCATTTTATGTGGGTGGGCCAATTAAGGCCCGTCCAGCGTGACAGGCACCCAGAAGCACTCAGCGCTACCTGTGCACAGAGCTGCCTCAGGGAGATTAAGTTCAGTGTAAAAGATGTTAAAAATAAAAAAAATAAAATTATTCAGACATGTCCCCTCATGTGACAGTGTCACATGAGCTGGGTCATGCTTATGAATTTTAATAAAAAATTTTATTTCATTTATAAACCCTTCATGAAACCTCATCCTGCCCGTGGATGAGGTTTCATGAGAAATGCAAAGGCCGCCTGGGCTCTTCGCCTTCCCGACAACCTTAAGGTTGGACGGGCAGCCCAGGCAATCAGTTTAATTAAGTGATAAATGGCCTTACTAGGCCTTTGCCAGTTCGGCGGGCGCGCAGCTGACTCCGGTGCGCGCCCACCAAACGGAAGATCAGAATGATGTGCAATGATGTCAGGACGCACACCTGACGTCACCGCACATCATTGTTCGCATCGGCATGCGGGGCCCGCCCCCAAACGCCGACCAGAAGATTCTGTCCCTTATGTCTTCTTCACAACATACTTTCCTACCTATCTTAGTATTGTCTGCAAATTTAGCTACCATGCCTTTGCTCCCCTCATCTAAGTCGTTGGTGTAAATTATAAAAAGTTGAGGCCCCAGCACAGACCCCTGCGCGACATCACTCGTCACATCCTGAAAATCAGAGAAAGACCCATTATGCATACTCTCTGTTCTCTGCCAGCCAGCCAATCCTCTATCCATGCCTATATGTTACCCTTACACCATGAGTTTTTATTTTCCGCAATAACCTTTGATGTGGCACCTTATCAAATGCCTTTTAGAAATCCAAGCACAGTATGTCTACAGGCTCCCCTTTATCCACTGCACATGTTACTCCTTCAAAGAACTCTAAAAAATTGGTTAAACATGATTTCCCTTTCACAAAACCATGCCGACTCTTTCCAATTACCTTGATATTTTATAAGTGCCCAGCTTTAACCTCTTTAATGATCAACTCTAATACCTTCCCCATGACAGACGTCAAGCTAACTCGCCCTTGGTTCTGTGTTTTTTGCCTCCTTCCTGTCTTGAGTAAAGGGTTATATTTGCTACTTCCCAGTATTATGGAAACTTTCCAGAATCTAGGGAATTTTGGGAAATTAACGCTAACACATCTACCACCTCATTAGCCACCTCTTTTAAGACCCTAGGATGGAATCCATCTAGACCCAGAAACTTGTCAGCCTGCAGCTCCATCAGTTTGCTCAGTACCGCTTCCCTAGTAATTTCACCAAGTTCCTCTCTCCCATCCACCTCCTGATTTATAGCCATTACTAGAATGTTTTTTATACCTTCTATAGTGAAGACAGAAGCAAAATATTTGTTCATTTCATCCACCATTTTCTTATTATTGACTATAACTTCCCCATTCTCACTCTCTAGAGGACCAATACTCACTTTATTCACTTTACCTAATGCCAGTGGCATTACCACCACTGAATCCCCCACTATCAACATCCTGGGGGTTACCATTGACCAGAAACTGAACTGGACTAGCCATATAAATACTGTGGCTACAAGAACAGGTCAGAGGCTAGGAATAGTGTGATGAGTAACTCACCTCCTGACTCCCCAAAGCCTGTCCACCAACTACAAGGCACAAGTCAGGAGTGTAATGGAATACTCCCCACTTGCCTGGATGAGTGCAGCTCCCACAACACTCAAGAAGCTTGACACCATCCAGGACAAAACAGCCCGCTTGATTGGCACCCCATCCACAAACATTCACTCCCTCCACCACCGATGCACAGTAGCAGCAGCGTGTACCATCTACAAGATGCACTGCAGGAATTCACCAAGGCTCCTTAGGCAGCATCTTCCAAACCCACAACCACTACCATCTAGAAGGACAAGGGCAGCAGATAGATGGGAACACCACCACCTGGAAGTTCCCCTCCAAGTCACTTACCATCCTGACTTGGAAATATATCACCGTTCCTTCACTGTCACTGGGTCAATATCCTAGAACTCCCTCCCTAACAGCACTGTGGGTGTACCTATACCACATGGATTGCAGCGGTTCAAGAAGGCAGCTCACCACCACCTTTTCAAGGGCAACAAGGGATGGGCATTAAATGCTGTCCCAGCCAACGAAGCCCACATCCCATGAATGAATAAAAAAGACTTTACCTACTTTTTTCCTGTTTAAATACCTGTAGAGACTCTTGCTATCCATTTTTATATTTCTAGTTAGCTTCCTCTCATACTCTAATTTCTTTCTCCTTATTAACTTTTTATTCATTCGTTGCATTTTTTATATTCTGACCAATCATCTGACCTGCCACTCGCATTTGTGCAGTTATAATGCTTGTTCCTAACTTCTTTAGTTAACCATGGATGGCGGGTCCTCCCTTTAGAATTTTTCATTTATAGTGGGAATATACTTATTTTGAATATTCTGAAAAATCTCCTTAAGTGTCTGCCACTGCTTCTCGACTGCTCTATCCCCTAGCCTACTATCCCAGTTCACTTCAGCTAGCTCAGCTTTTACGCCCACATAGTTTCCCTTATTTAAGTTTAAACTTCTAGTCTTAAACCCACTCTTCTCCCTTTCATAATGGATGTAAAATTCAATCATATTGTGGTCACTGTTATCTTCACTCTGAGGTCATTAATTGATCCTGTCACATTAGACAATACCAAGTATAATATAACCTACTCTCTGGTTGGTTCCAGAACGTGCTGCTCTAAGAAACTGTCTTGAAAGCATTCTATGAACTCTTCATTCAGGCTACTATTACCAATCTGATTTTTCCAGTTTAAAAAATTACCCATGATTACTGCTGTCCCTTTATCACAAGTACTAATATTTCTTCTTGTATACTTTGTGCTACATTGTGGTTACTGTTAAGGGGTCTGTATACCACTCCCACTAGTGACATCTTTCCCTTACTATTCCTCATCTCCACACAAACTGATTCTAAATCCTGATCTCCTGAACCAAGGTCATCTCTGACTATTGCACAAATGCCATCCTTGATTAATAGTGCTACCCCTCCACCTTTACCTAGCTTCCTATTCATCTTGAATATCATATACTCTTCAATATTCAGGACCCAATCCTTGTCACGCTGCAGCCACGTCTCCGTAATTGCCATCAGATCATATTTATTTATTTCAATGTGCGCTATCAATTTGTTTATTTTGTTATGAACGCTACATGCATTCAGATGCGGAGCCTTTAGTTTTGTCTTTTTTAAAATCTTTTTGACATCCATCCTTGATTCTTGGTGCATTCTTAGTTTTTTTTTCTCTCTATCCCTTCCTGCTATTCTCCGACCCTCATTTCCCATATTACTATTCTCCTCTCTTACCTTGTCTCTGCTCTTTGATATACTACATCCTTCCATATTTAATCCCTTGCCCCCAATATTTAGATTAAAACCCTGCCTACTTCCCTAGTTATGTAGTTCACAACAACATTGGCCCCAGCACTGTCCAGGCGTGGACCTGTTCTTAACTTGTCCCATTTAGCATGATGGTTATGCCACACAACAGAGAGAGTCAGCATCTGCATGCAATGGAAATGAAAGATTTACATTTTTATTGCCCCTTTCTAGACCTCAGGTCACGCAAAAGCATTTTATAGTCAACAAAGTACTTTTTGAAGTGTAGTCATTGTTGTGATGTAGGAAATGCAGCAGCCAATTTTCACACATCAAACACCCACAATCAGCAGGGAGATAATAGCCAGGTAGTTTGTGCTTTAGTGATGCTGGTTGCTGGGTGCCGGAGGAAACTCTCCTTCACTTCATGAAAATAATGCCGTGGGATTTTCAACATCCATCTGAGAAGGCAGACAGGAGGTACCTGGGTAATTTTCCACGTGGTCAAGTAGATGCTTGTGTTAGCAGCTGTATTGGAACAGATTGGCTAGAGGTGCAAACAGTTCTGTAGCGTCAAGCTACAGCATACAGTCAAAATGTTATCGAGACCCATAGCCTTTGCTGCGCCAATCTTGATATTATGTTGAGTGAGTCAAATTTGTGGCAGACTGGCATCTGTGATGGTGGAGACCTCACAAGGAGGCCAATTTAATGGTCAATTTAACACCTCATCTGAAAAATGGCACCCCTGAGAGTGCAGCACTCACTCAGTACCGCACTGCGCTGTCAGCTAAAATATTAGGCTCAAGTCTCAGGAGTGGAGCTTGAACCCTCGACCTCCTGACTCAAGAGGCGAGAGTGATACCAAGTGAGTCCAGGCTGTCGCGGGCAAACACGACTCCCCACCCACCACCTTCCGTCCATCTGCTTTGACAGGCATTGGTATTTCAATTCATATAATTTTAGGGAGAGTCTCCAGCCCAGTTCTTATCAACCTTACAAGGTCTGGTTTGCAGCAGCACAAGTGGAGGCTTGAGGTTTAGGCCCTTTTCCTTAACTTATCTTCACATTTTCCATGACCCTTTTCAAATTTAAAATTATTGCATATACTTATTTTGAGTATTGGTATTGTAAATACCAATTAAAGAGAGGGATAAAATGAGGCTTTGAAGGCAAGCAGACTGGAATAGATATAACTCCCCCAAGGCTCAGACAAGCACAGACCATTCAAACAGAGGCTGTTGTATTAGTTAAATTGGAACCCCATGAGACTTTAATAATTGTGCAATTGTTCCTACATAGATAATCATTTGTGGTGCATCAATTATAATCAGTCTCAATCTCACTTTTGGTTAGATCAGTATGAAATCAACATCAAATATCAGAACTTTGACCCTCTGTACACCTAATGCCAACCATAGATTGTTAATTGTTTTTTTCTTTACCTCCTGAATATTTTATCACTGCCAGCATGACTCACTCTGCTGTGTACTTTAAATCCCAGTCAGAAAGGATCAAGCCCTGTAGTATTAGAGCGTGGGCAATTTCAATGCTGAGGCTTTCTCTCCCTGGCTCTCTACTGAAACAGTTGAGTCACACTAGTTTCCCAACCAGCTTGCCACATGTAGCACCTACGTGAGGCTGAGCAATGAGGGTGGGGGTTGTTCAACCATGGAGGGCTGGTAGGGAAAGGAGGCTGGTCCTGACTCCTCAGCCAAAATGGGATAAAACCTTGTACTAAGGTAAAAGCAAAAAACTGCGGATGCTGGAAATCCGAAACAAAAACAAAAATACCTGGAAAAACTCAGCAGGTCTGACAGCATCATACGGACTCGAAACATTAACTGTGCTCCTCTCCACAGATGCTGTCAAACCTGCTGAGCTTTTCCAGCTATTTTTGTTTTTGTTTAAAACCTCGTACTGTTGGCACAACTCTGATCCACAACGGCCATCCAGTCAACTCAGCCAACAATCCTCACCACCCCTTGCAACAACACCGCCACCCCAAGGAGTCCAAATTGCTTTGGCAACACAGAGCAGAATTTAGCCCTTGTTGGGCGGGCTCGGAGGGGGTGGGCGGGGGTGGCCGGGAAGCTGACTGCCGCCTGCGATCGAGGCCGGAAGGTGATTTCATGCCAGCGGGCCAATTCAGGCCCACCCAGTGTGAAACGCGAGCAGCAGCGCTCAGCGCTGTCTGTGTAGGGAGGGGAGGAGGGCACAGAGCTGCCTCAGGGAGATGAAGAATTTTCCGAAAAAAATAATAAAGATGTGAAAAATATTATAAAACACGTCCCCTCATGTGGCTCTGTCACATGAGAAGGGACATGTTATAAGTGAAATTTAAATTATTTTATTTTATTTTTCTTTGATGTTAGAAACCTCATCCCGTCCGTGGATGAGGTTTCCAAAAAAATGCAAAGGCCGTTTGGCTTTCTCGTCTGCCCGCCAACCATAAGGTTGGACGGGCAGCAAAAAATGTAACTTAATTGCTACTTTAATGGTCTTAACAGGCCTTAACAAAGGCTGCGGATTCCCGTGCATGCCCACCGACCGCCGGACTATCACGCGACTGCGCGTTGATGTCGGGACGCGCGTCATTTTATGCTCGAGCAGGTCGGGGCACATGCCCGCCCGCCGAGGTGATAATTTTGCCCTTACACCTTTTACATGCATGTTGTAGTTTGGAGCTGTGAATAATGAAAATGGTTGGAGTGGGGCATGATTGCAAACAAATCCAGAACGAGGGGGCACAACCTTAAAATTACAGTTGGGCCGTTCAGGAGTGATGTCAGGAAGCACTTCTTCAAAACAAAGGGCAGTGGACATTGGAAAGAAAATAAGTCTTGTGTTTCTATCGCACCTTTCCTGGCCGCAGGACATTCCAAAATGCTTGACATCCAATGAAATACTTTTAAAAGTGTATTTCCTGTTGTAACATAGAAAACTTGGCAACCAATTTATGCACAACAAGCTGCCACTAACAGCTGTGTGATAATGATCAGATAAACTATATTTGACATGTCGATTGAGGGAAAAATATTGGTCAGGACATCGAGGATAGCTCCACTGCTCTTCTTTGGAATAGTGCTGTGAGATCTTTTACATCTACCTGAGGGGGCTGACCAGACCTCAGTTCATGTCTCATCTGAAAAATGGCACCGTCAACAGTGCAACATTCTTTTAGAAATAGTACTTTGGCTTATCCTGAGGTGGTGAAATTTGCTGTATGAACACAAGTTATTTTTATTTTTGACCAAAATAAAGACATTGCTTGTCTCTATCATCTTTGCATTTCCTGCTGGATAAACTGTCTCATTGCTTTCAAAATTTTACATAACATGCCTTCCTTTTCAACCTCATACTTCTGTCTCTGATGTCCACAACATACATTATCCTGATACCTACAGCTGAACTTTGATAACCCCAGGAATCACTGACGGGTGCATCTCTGGCATATTTATATTTCAGGACGACAGTTCACAGTCTTCCCTGCATGTGGTGCAGGCCTAACTTTATTTTCTTGTATTGCTTTTCCCAGGGCTGACAGCTTTTTGATTTGATTTCAATCAATAAGATTGTGTTTGTGGTAGGATAATCTGATTGAACTTCTTGTGAAGTGACCAGATTGATTTCTTCTGTCCTAAACACTCAAATTGAAGAGCTAAATTCCAAGGTGATATCCACTTAGCAACTGGTGATTCTCTGTGGCAAGATTCTGGAAATGAGGGTTTCAGCAATCAGTTGAGCTTCATGGGAGGGCTGAGTGTCTCAGGGAAGTGCTTAGAATAGAATTCAAGCAATTTGGGTCAAGTAACATGAGACTGGAGGGAAAAGACAAGAATGGTTAGAAATCAGGTGGTATTGGAGCCAAGTTAGACCTCACATATAATGTGGATGACTAATCCTCCACAAGTCTGAAGAAAGGGGAAAAGGGAGGGGACTGTCTATTGTATCACATCTACCCAAATTTGTCAATGACACAAAGATTGATAGGATAGCAAATAGCGTAGATGGGAGGAAAAAAATTGCAGAGAAATATTGATAGATTGGAGGTCTTGTGCCACAGTAGGTAGCATCCCTATGCCTCTGACCCAGAAGCTCCGGGTTCAAAGCTCACTCCAGGATGATCAAGGAATGTGCGTTGATAACGTGGCCAAGCAGGTTGAGTATCAATCTTCAAATCCTTCCAACACGCACCAATGACTGGCGATAAAAGCGTGAGAGATTCCTGCTATCAGCTATGTGATGGAAAGAAAATTGGAGTTCCGACAATCACTATTCATAGCTCCGGACTGCAACATGCATGTAAACGGTGCATGTTGCCATAGAAACTTGGACTCCTTGGGGGTCCGGTCGGCTCAGTTGGCTGGATGGCCTGTGTGGATCAGATTGGTGCCAACAGCATGATCCCCATTTTGGCTGAGGTTAATTCGGGGCCTGCCTCCATGGCCTACCCATGATAGAGGTCTCAAGGCTGGTGGCGGGGTGGGATGGCAGTCGGACCTGCCTTGGGGCAGAGAACAGAAGAAGAAAATTGATAGATTATGAAAGTAAGCAGAACTGTGGCAGATGGGTTTTAAAGTCAGTAAGTATGAAGTCCCCCATTTTGAACCAATGAATGATAGAACTAATTATTCTTTATATGGTGAAAAACTATTCCCAAAGAGAGTTAGGGATCCATGTAACTAAATCACTAGAATATAGTCAGGAACAAAAAATAATCAAAAGACTAATGGAATGTTATCATTCATAACTAGAGTTGAGACTATAAAGGGGAGGAAATGTCGTTACAGCTATACAAAGCTCTGGTGAAACAACATTTGGAGTAACTGTGTTCTGGGCACCATGCCTTGCAATGGATATAATGATCTTGGAAAGAGTGTAACTCAAATCCAGCAGAATGTTACCAGGATTCCAAGGTTTAGATTATGAGGAATGATTGCATAAATTAGGCACATATAAAAGGTAAAGCAATGCAATGATTGAAACTTTTAGGATTTTGAAAGGAATTGATAGGGTAGATAAAGAGAAACTTTTTCTCTGGTGGGGGAATTAAGGATGGGACGTAACATTAAAATCAAAAGCCAGACCATTAGAGGGAGGAGTTAGGAAACATTTCTTCACATAAAGGATGGTAGAAGTGTGGAACCCTCTCCCACAAAAAGCAGCAGAGGCAAGGGACAACAGAAATTATAATGGGGAATAAGGAAATGGCAGATGTAGTAAACAAATATTTTATAACTGTCTTCACAATAGAAGACACAAAAATCATATCGGAAATTTTTGGGAATCAAGAGAGCAAGGAACTTAAAGTAATTAATATTCATAAAGAAAAAGTATTGTAGAATTGATAGTAATTCTCCTGAACCTGATGGCCTACATCCTAGGGTTTAAGAGAGGCAGCTACAGAGATAGTGGATGCATTGGTTTTGAACTTCAAGAATTCTCTATATTCTAGAACAGTCCTCGTGGCTTGAAAAGTAGCAAATTTAATGAATTGCTTAAGAAAGGAAGGAGAGAGAAAACAGGGAACGGTAGCCCAGTTAGCCTGACATCTATTATTAAGGGCTTGGTAACATGGCACTTGGAAAATCAGAATATGATCAGGCAGAGTCAAGGTGGTTTTATGAAAGGGGAATCATGTTTGACAAATCTGTTAGAGTTTTTGAGGGTGCAATTAGTAGGGTAGATTAGTATTAATATTTTGTATGCCCGGGAAATTGGTTATAGTTCGATGTTGAGGTTAACAACCCAGTCACCGGCTTCAACTGATGCAGTGTAACTGGTTGTGATGCCACCAGGAATGGATCTTTCAGGGCAGGAGTTCAGTCTGTTGGCGATGGTCTGACTTGGATGGCCATGGTCACAATCTGAGCTATTCCTCATGTTCCACTTGTGGAGCAAGTGGCCACACCTTCCCTGGCCCGTCCTCAAGCGGTTGAGAGTTGTCCAGATTTTCTGTGGAAGGTTGAAACCTGGGACTTCACCACTCGGGTCAGTTACCAGGTTGTGGTTGGTGATGTTTGCGGTCAACCAGGAGGTAGTGCCACTAAGAGGGGGGGCTGTTATCTGTTTATAGGGTGTGGAGTGTGTTCCAATAGGGGCTACGAGATTTAGGACAGGTGCATGGGATTTTTTTTTGAGGGAGTGCTTCGTTAGCTGTCCATCGATGGTGTTCCTTGAGTGGGATGTTTTCCCAACGGGCATCAGAATCACAGAATAATTACAGTGCAGAAGGCGGCCATTTGACCTGCCATGTCTGTGCCGGCTCTCTGAAGGAGCAATTCACCTAGTGCCTTTTATCCGTTGCCAAGCACATTCTTCCTTTTTAGATAATATTCCAATTCCCTCTTGAATGCCTCCATTGAAACTGCCTGCACCACACCCTCAAGCAGTGCATTCCAGGTCCTAACCACTCGCTGTGTGAAAAAGTTTTTCCTCATGTCACCATTGCTTCTTTTGCCAATAACCTTAAATCAGTGCCTCCGGGTTCTCAATCTTTCACCATTGGGAATTGTTTTCCCAGTCTACTGTGTCTCAAACCCTCATGATTTTGAATACATCTATCAAATCTCCTCTCAACCTTCTATTCTCCAAGGAGAACAGACCCAACTTCTCCAATCTATCTCTGTAACTAAAGTTCCTCACCTCTGGAGCCATTCTCATGAATCTTTTCTGACTCTCTCTAATACCTTCACATTCTTCCTAAAGTGTGGCACCCAGAACTAGACACAATACTCCCAGTTGAGTCTGAACCAGTGTTTTATACGGGTTTAACATAACTTCCTTGCTTTTGTGCTCCATGCCCACATTAATAACGACAAGGATGTCATGTGCTTTATTAACCTCTCTCTGAACCTGTCCTGCCACCTTCAATGGTTTATACATATATGCACCCAGGTCCCTTAGCTCCTTCAGAATTGTACCCTTTTATTTTATATTGGCTCTCTGCATTCTTCCTACCAAAATGAGTCACTTCACACTTCTCTGCATTAAATTTCATCTGCCGCTTGTCTGCCCATTCCATCAATCTATATCCTTTTGATGTTCTACACTATCCTCCTCACAGGGGGTTCAATATGTGCTAGTACAGCAATCCACTTGAACTGTAATAAAAACATAAAATGCTGGAAAAACTCAGCAGTTCCGGCAACATCTGCGGAGAGAGAAACAGAGTTAACGTTTCAAGTCCGTATGACTCTTCTTTCGTGCTAAAGCGAAGTAGAAATGTGATGGATTTTATACTGGTTAAGAGGGGGTGGAGCAAAATAGTAGGTCAGGGATAGGTGGGAGCGAAGGAGAAATTGACAAAGATGTCATGGAGACAGGACAAAGGGGGAGTTAATGGTAGTGGTAAGGGCTAAAGAAGGTGCTGATTGTGCAGAATGTGTTAATAGCAGAACAAGGGTCAGCACTCTGTGAAAGCACAACATAGAAACAAGTGACAGATGACCCTGTAGAGGGTTGGGGTGGGGGTGGGTGAGGAAAAAGGATAAAAAATATGAATGAATAAATAAATATAAATTAATTTTAAAAAATGAAAATAAATAAGAATAAAAATAAAAATTAATATAAAAAATTGGATTAAAAAAGGAGTAGAGCTGAGGGGAGAGTTTATAGTCTGAAGTTGTTGAACTCAATGTTAAGTCCAGAAGGCTGCAAAGTGCCTAATTGGAAGATGTGGTGCTATTCCTCCAGTTTGCGTTGAGCTTCACTGGAACATTGCAGCAGGCCAAGGACGGGCATGTGGGCATTAGAGCAGGGTGGTGTGTTGAAATGGCAAGCGACAGGAAGGTCTGGGTCATGCTTGCAGACTGAGCAAAAATGTTCCGCAAAGCAGTCACCCAGTCTGCGTTTGGTCTCTCCAATGTAGAAGAGACCGCATTGGGAGGTGCGAATACAGTAGACCAAACTAAAGGAGGTGCAAGTGAAGCACTGCTTCACCTGATAGGAGTGTTTGGGGCCTTGGATGGTGAGGATGGGGGAGGTAAAGGGCAGGTGTTGCTGCACCTTCTGTGATTGCATGGGAAGGTGCCATGGGAAGGTGATGAGGTGTTGGGGGTGATGAAGGAGTGGACCAGGGTTTTCCAGAGGGAAAGGTCCCTATGGAATGCTGACGAGGGCTGGTGAGAGGGTAAGATGTGTTTGGTGGTGGCATCATGCTGGAGTTGGCGGAAATGGCAGAGGATGATCCTTTGAATGTGGAGGCTGGTGGGGTGAAAAGTGAGGACAAGGGGAACCCTATCATGGTTCTGGGAGGGAGATGAAGGGGTGAGGGCAGAGGTGCAGTAGATGGATCGGACATGGTTTTTCCAGCATTTTATGTTTTTATTTCAGATTTCCAGCATCCGCAGTATTTTGCTTTCATCTCAGTTGCCACTTGAACTGTGTTGTTCTCACTATTCCTGAAATAATCCTCATGACTTCCTAGAGGTGGATGTCTACCATGTTTGTATGGTGGTTCCTGAGTCAGTTTGATCAGCAGTGCTCTGCTATTGGGTAGACCAGGGCGAGTGTAGCAGTGTATAGTGTGTTGACTCTACTGCCCCAGGTGGGTACTTGCCAGTTTCTGTATGAGATTCACACTTGTCTTGACCTTGGCTCCAGTATTCTGGAAGCGTTGCCAATAGGTCAATGAATGGTCAAGAGTGATGCTAAGGTGTTTTGGTATTGGGTCACGGGTGAGTGGTCAGCCACAGAAGTCGACATGAAGCTCTTCGTTGGTCTTTGAGTTGCTCAGGTGGAAGGCTGAAATGACAGTCTTGACAGTGGTTGGTCAAGGTCTCCATTTTCTGAAGTAGGCTTCCAGAGTGAGTGTTTTCTCAGTGTCCTGGGGTTCTTCAGCCAGAAAAGCCAGGGACAAGTGTTAGGAAATAGAGATAGTTTAAATAAGTTACATTGGTATTTGTGGGTGTTAGGAATGAGTTTTAGCTTTAATGTTTAAATTTAATTTGTATTTCTGTATCTGTGTGTTAAGAAAAGGTCAAGTTGAATTTTTGTTTCACTTTAAAAGGTGCCTGCATTCCTGATGAGAGTTTACAACTGTAAGAGAAGTTAAGCAAACAAATGAATAGAAAAACTGGACTGTTGCCTAGTAACAGAGTTCCGGTGAGGCAGGTCCCTCCCAGAGACACTCACAGAAGAAACCAGAAACGGCAGTTTTTTGAGTTCAGTTTTGAAGACAGCTGCCAAGCAATAGCAGCCTAGAAGGCTCAGACAGCCAGTTCCAAGCGAAGGTTGGTTGAAAGTAGCTGCCAGGAAGAGACTGGAGCAAAGGGGACAGATAGCCAGTCCCAAGCTAAAGAAGAAAGTCTCCAAGAATCCAGGGGAGTGGAACAGGAGAAAGTCCCAAGCAGACCTTGTAGTCAAAGGAAGGACAGGAGCCTGGAAAAGGTCCTGTTAAGTGAAGTTAAGAATAAGGGGCAGAGAAAAGTTCCAAACCTCAAGCTTAAAGCTCCAAACTGCAGGAAGCAGAGTCAAAGCGATATAAAGGCTTGTGAGAAGTCAGAAGGTCCAAAGAGGTAAATGAAGGTCTGTAACTCTTTGCTATGGGCATGTGAAGCAGTGGTGTAGTGTTGACAGCTGAGTCAGTGTGAGACAGTGCATGGAAGAAAGCTTGAATACATGTGGTGACCCAGAGTAGAGGAACATCGGAAGGAGAGTTTGAAACCCTGGAGGTGAACGCTAGCGGAAGGCATTTGAAAGAAAGCATCGGTTTGGGGGAAGATTCCAAGGTGAGTTTTTGGACAGTGGAGATTGGAAACCCTAGAGTGAAAGACAGAGTTCAGTGAGACTGGTTGGCTCACAGTGTGACAAGCGGCTGCGGGGAGTTGAGGAGAAATCCATAGCATCTGGTTGAGGTGGCATCTGTCATTTGGTTTCAGAGTGTGGTGTGTCTGACCACAGGTCGCCTATTGGTACATGGTCTGTGTACTTACTGTGGACATTAGAGTATAAGATAGCTTTTGTAACTTGTGTTATCCTTGCAAATCTGTATATATCTGTAAAGGTATAGTTGTGGGTGAAGGAGTATTGTAATATAGTTCATCTTTTCTTGTTTAATAAATGTTTTATGCTTTTGTTAAAAGTTCATTAGCTGACTCCAGTGACTATGTTCAGTAGCCACTCTCCACGTATCTAAACAAACAAATAAAAGTTAGGATCTATCAAGCTGGGTTCTACCCTGGGATCAGGCTTGTCCAGTAGTAACATCATCTGGGGTCATAACACAAGTCATCAGCATATATGAAGACCCGTGACTTTGTGGGAGGCAGGTCACTGGTATATATGTTGAAGAGGCCCAGTGCAAGGACTAATTCTTGTTGGTTATGCATGGGTGGCTGATTTGGTCTCCAAAGTGCACACAGAACTGACAGTTGCTGAGTGTGGAGTTGATTAGTTGTAAGGTTTTCACACAGCAGACAATTTTGGAGAGTTTCAGCAGCATGCCTGTGTGTCATTCTGTGTCATAGGCACAGGGTAAGTCAACAAAAGTGGTTCCTATCTCCAGGCCTCTCTGAGAACTGGCCTCAATATGTGAGGTCAGTATCAGGCCCTACTTGGAGCAACTGCGGCCTGTGCGAAAAACTGCCTGTTGAGGCAGCATTGCTACTTCCAGGGTGGGCCTCAGTTGGCTTAGCAGTGGGCATTCCAGGACCTTATGTGTTATTGAGAACAGGGCGATGGGGCCGTAGCTGCTTGGGCAATCAAGTGGCTTCACTAGCTTGGCGATGGCCACCATCTTGGAACAGTGCCTGTGCTGTGGATGTTGGTAAACAGCTTTGCTAGCCACTGCGTTCCCTGGAATTCTGGGTAAATCCCATTGACTAATACTGCTCTGGCTGACTTGGTAGCTGTCAGGGCATTGTCCACTTCCTCTAATGTGTAAGGGCTTGAGAAGTGTGCCTGCCCTGGGACAAATTGAGAGGCTGCATCAGGGCTGTTTCTACCATCCACTTATCTTCCCCGCTTATTAGGAGTTGTGAAGCAATGGCATCGGCCTGGATTCTGGGCCACAGGTGTGGTTGTGCTCAGCTGTTCCTAGGTGGTGCAGGTATTTCCACGCCTTGCAGCTTGAGTGAGTGAAGTCAATATTCTCCCCTGTTTCCTGCCATTTTGTAAGGTGTCTTTCATAAAGGGAACAGAGGATTGTTGTTGCCACATTGGAGGCTTCGTTTCCCATGTATTCTCCCAAGAGCTGTTCAGTTCCTGGGGGCCAACAGGAGGTGAAGGTTTTTCTGAAGCCCTGGGGAACAAATTTGATGGCTGCCAATTTGAGAAGTTGAGCAAATCAGTTGTAGCATTTGGAGAGGTGTAGGATCCACTTAGTGGTGGCTTCTATGTATCTGTTGGAGGCATCCCAGGTGCCCTTCTGCACATTCCAGTGTGTGTTGGCTTTGAGTTTATGGATGGTAGCTCGAGGTCAATGTGAACGAGGCTTGGGTGACATTGGGCCAACCCTGGAATCAGATCCTAAGTGGCCACGGGGATGGACGTATGGACGTGTACCGAGGCAGGCTTGTTAGGAGGCTCGTCTTGGTTCTCTGGGGCTTCACCCCAGTTGTAATTAAAGCAGTTAGACCCTCTAGCCCTCAAACCACCTCACCACCCTCCCCCTACCCACTCCCCATGGCCACTCATATACACAATGCCAACTCATGTACCCCAGCCATGCCCCATGGACCTTCATATTCTCCATGCCAACTCATGCCCTTCCATAATCATTCACCCAGTATGCACTATGTACATAACCAATGAGCCATATAATAACAATGGCAAGTGTGGAACAGCTGTGGAAAAAAAACACCTATTCAGAAATGTTCTTTGAAGAAAACTGCTGTTCCTACAATCCTTTAAGAGTGACAATCTGACAGAAAATTAAAGTATTAAACACCACACCTCTTAATCTTATCAAAATAGGACCCCCACCCCCACCGCACCATTACCCAGACATTTTGGCTGGGGGGTCCATTTCCTTTTCAACCGAACTTCACGGCAATGTTGAGTTCGATCCAGGGACTATCTGGGGGCGTGAGGGGTGGAGCATGGTGCACTTCAGCCACAGAGCGAGATTGCTGCAGGAAACAAGGTCACCTAGAGAGTCCACCCCACCTGCTGGTTGCGAACAGGAGATTGGCATCCCTCTCAGACATCTGAACCTGCCCTGCCATGCAGCCCTGCCAACTTTATTGACCAACCCCAGGGCAGCTCGATTTGAACCCGTGCAGCCCTTAATAGTTAGGGCATTTATTTGGGAATGCATTTTGTGAACTAAGGTATTTTCTGGGAAGTCATTTTCCCAGGGGCACAACACCTCATTGAAGGACTGTGCCCAGAAAATAGGGACGTATGGTCACCCTAATTATACAGCACAGAAATGGTGGGGGGGGGTGGGGTGCTCCTCATACCCGGATTTTAATTTGTGAAGAAGAATCACTTCATCCTAAAGAATTGTCCACTCAATGCAGCTACCACGGCCTGTGCTTGCAAGAGGCTATGAAAGGAAATTTATGCTCAGCGCTCAGCAAAAGCAGTCCTTAAAGAGAAGAAAAGGCGTAGCAGTAACAAAATGCGCAAGATTTGAACAACAACTATACTGAAGTACTCCTGGGCCATTCAGAAGATGTTGTCATAGACACATGGCCCTTCGGACCAGCAGGGTGATAGACCCCATCGACATAAAAAAGCAAGACTTACATTTATATAGTGCCTTTCACAACCTCAGAATGTCCAAAAGCGCTTAACAGCTATTAAGCATTTTTGAAATGTAGGGCGGGATATTCCAGTCCCATCAGTGGCTTTTGGCTGCTCTCCAAATTTTCAGGTCCTGCCTGCGCTGATTTCTGCCACTGGCAGGACCTGAAAATCCTGGCCGCAGCCACTGTATGGACGGCTGTGGTCATTTTTTTATAGTGATGTTGGTTGAGGGATGAATGTTGGTCAGTATGCCCAGGAGAACTCTCTTGCTTTTCTCCAAAATAATGCCATGGGATACAAAAACAAAAATAGCTGGAAAAACTCAGCAGGTCTGACAGCATCTGCGTAGAGGAACACAGTTGACGTTTTGAGTCCGTATGACTCTTCATCATTCCTCTCCGCAGATGCTGTCAGACCTGCTGCGTTTTTCCAGCTATTTTTGTTTTTGTTTCAGATTTCCAGCATCCGCAGTATTTTGCTTTTATCTTAGTGCCATGGGATGTTTTACATCCACCTGAGAGTAGACAGGGCCTCAGTTTCACATCCCATCGAGAAAATGGCACCTCTTACAGTGCAGCACTCCCTTGGTATTGCAACAAAGTGTCAGCCTAGACAATGGGCAGGATTTTCCCCTCGGCGATTTGGGGGCGGGGCCCGCGTGCCAAGGGGAAAATGACACGGGATGACATCGGGAGGAAGGCCCAACGTCATCCCGGTCCCTTTAAATTTTTAGGAAGGCGGGCGGACAGTGAAATCAGCTGTCCGCCCGCCGACCTGTCAATGGCCAATTGAGGCCATTGACAGGCTCATTAAGATAATTAAAGACCTGCCCGTCCAAGCTTAAGGCTGGTGGGCAGGCCAGGAGCCCCAGCGGGCTCCAGATTATTCATGAAGCTTCATCCACTGGCGGGATGAAGTTTCATGTCCGTTTTTTAAACATTTAATAAATTTTATGTGTTTATTATTAACATGTCCCATCTCGTGTGACATTGTCACACGAGGGGGACATGTTAATAATTTCAATATTTATCTATTTTTAGATTTTACTTACCTGTCACAAATCTCCCTGAGACAGGACTTTGCCTCAGGGAGCAGTGCGCTCTTTCACAATGCTATTCAGCTCAGTCAGTGTGTGAAATAGTCCAGTCTACATAATGCCAAACTTCAGTTGGCCAGCAGTAGATACATGGTTGTGATGGCAGCTGGGAGCCTTGGACAATCTGCTGAAATTTAAGCATAAATGTGAGTCTCCATTCAGACTATGATTTGGCCTCTGAGAAACATGTCAATACTTAAGCACTCTAACATCCAATAGATCCTCCCCAAAATAACAACATCAACTTACATTTCTATAGTGCCTTTAATGTAACTTAACATCCCAAGGTGGTTTACAGGTGCATTATAAAACAATGACACCAGCCACATAAGGTGATATTAGGTCAGATGACCACAGCTTGGTCAAAGAGGTAGGATTTAAGCAGTGTTTTAAAAGAGTGAAGTGAGGTAGAGAGGTGGCGAGGAGTACAGTGGGAATTCCAGAGCTTGAGGTCTAGGCAACTGAAGGCACAGACACCAATGGTGGAGTGATTAAAACCGGGGATACACAAGAGGCCAGAATTAGGGGAGTACAGCTATCTGGAAGGACTGTGGGCCTGGGGGAGATTAAGGAGATGGGGGTGGGTGAGGACATGGAGGGATTTGAAAACAAGAATGAGAATTTTAAAAGCAAGATGTTGCTTGACCAGGAGCCAATGTAGGTAGGTAAGACAGGGATGACAGGGGAACAGGTGTGAGTCAAGACATGGGCAGCAGAGTTTTGGATGAACTCGAGTTTACAGAGGGTAGGAAGTATGAGACCAGTCAAGACTGCATTGGAATAGTCAAGTCTATAGGTGATGAAAACATGAATGAGGTTTTCAGCAGCAGATAAACGGAGACAGGGATGAAGTCAGGAGTCTTAATGGAGGTGACAGTCCTAGTGATGGCATGAATGAAGTTGGAAGCTCACCTCAGAATTAAATATGGCACCAAGGTTGCAAACAGAGCAGTCTTCAGTGTACATGTGAAAATTAAAGCTGTGCTTTTGGATGACGTTGCTGGGATGCAACGGGAAATAGGAGAAGGGCAAGGATACATCCTTGGGGGACACCAGGGGTAAAGGTGTAGGAGCAGGAAGAGGGGCCTTGCAAGTGATACTCTGGCTACGATTTGATAGACAAGAATGGAGCCAGATGAGAGTAGCCCCACTCGGTTTCAACCACATCCCGTAGCTGTGCTGTGGAAAATGTATTCAGAAAAGTTCATTTATAGTAGGAATCCAGACACGGCTGATCAGCTCACCCATATAGAGAGGAATCCAGATAAATTACTATCTAGAGGGTCACATCTGCGTTCTCTTCACCTCTACCTTTTACCACAGTGGCAGAGCGTGCGAGGACTGGCGGCGGCCAGGTGCAGATCGCCATTCTTAGCCGCTTCGAGCAGGAGGTTCTGGATCTGGAGAGGTGCCTTGCACCCAGGTCCAGTGGTGTCGGTGAGGCTGGGGTGCCACGGGCAGGTATTTATGCCCAACAGTGAGGTCAGCATTGTTCTCCCAACAGCCATAGCAGTGCTGAACGTTAATTGATTTAATTTTGCAACATGGTTTGACCATTGGTTATGGAAGGATGGGTGCATAATGATCCGGGGACAGGGATGGACTTTGTCATTGTCTCCACGTTAACTGGTCTACTATCCTTGTTCTTCCTTTCAGCATCAGTGGAGCAAGGCCAGGAGGAGGATCAGTAGAGGCTTCTCTCACACCTGAGGGGCCTGAAGTCTCACCAGCGTCACACCATCTCTGCCAGGCAGGCACCAGTGCAGATACTAGCACCTCGGTGGGAATTCAAACATCGGCTAATGTCCTGGGGCACAGCGGTGAGGGCACTTCACAGTCGCTGGAGGAGCTGGCAGAGACAGAGAGTGCTGATGGCGCCAGCAGTCGGAGGACTGCAGGGGACCAGGCGCATGTTAAGTCGATGCCTGATGATGTGCCTCTGGAGTCGTCTGCAACGCAGCAGGGGCAGGAAATGCGGCCGGGTGTGTGGGAGCATCTGGTGGAGATACATGAGATTATGCTTGGCTTGGTCTCCATGGTGGAGGAGTCTACGCGGACGATCGCCGATGCAATGAGCCACATATCCGAGCGCCATGCTTCCTCCATGGAGAGAGTGGTGACTCTTGTGGAGAGGCTCATCCAGGAGACCCATCAGAGCTTCCTGGGGATGCACTCTGACCAACAAACCCTCACATCAGCATTGACCTCAGCTGGTCAGTGCCAGTGTGGGAGATGGTTTGGGCACCAACTTTCACAGCTCAATGCCCATCCGTCCAGGGTGAGCAGAGAGGTCCGAAGCGATCTCACGTCGGTACAGCAGCTGCCTATCGTCTCTGCGGGAACCTCTCAGGGCGCTCCAGATGAGGGCGGCAGCTCCTCCGCCCCTCTGCCAATGACCATAGCATCCGGTGAGGCTACAACGACTGGGGAGATGCCAGCTGTGGAACTGGCAGCTCCCTCCCAGGCGGGGCCAGCACTGGCTCCATGGGCTAGAGAACGACCGCCAAGGTCATCGAGGCCAACAGGACAGCAGAGTCAGCAGGCTGGCTCAAATGCCACTCCCAGCGAGGGGGCAGCAACAAGACGTAGCACCGGGAAACGTAAACATAAGGTGGGTTTTTCACTGGTGCTTTTGTGTTGGCCCGAGATGAGGTCTTTATGATTTGCTTTGTTTGGTAACACTATTCTCTTTTTTTTGGGATAAGTTGGTTTGCTTGACAGAATAAATTCAGATATGTCACCATGGCTGAGGGTGCCTCTTTTCTTCTGCATGTGTATGGCTTCCAAAACTGTAATGAGTGCTTTATTAACAAGGCCCTTAGTGACTGTGCCTAACCTGGCAGATTTTGCACTTAGGTGCCGAGTATGGAGCCTACAGCCCAGGCTTGTCCTGGTGGTCCATCTGTGGTGTGGTAGCCGAAGGTTCATTGGAATAAAGCCTTCCGAATGTCCAGGCCTCCCTGGAGTGTGCCTAGATCAACATCTACCCCCTCAGCATTTCCCTGCGCATGCTGATCCTCAGACTGGCTGCTGAACTCATCGTGTGCAGCCACTGCGTCGATGTCTTCATTGTTCACTGCGTCCCCCCTTTCCAGTGCCAGATTGTGAAGAGCGCAGCATGCAACCACTATCACCGAGACACGATCTGCGGGGTACTGGAGTGCACCCCCTGAGCGGTCCAGGCATCGGAAGCGCTTCTTGAAAAGACCGATGGCTCTCTCACCACAGCCCTTGTGGAGCCGTGGCTCCTATTGTACCGCTGTTCAGCTTCTGGATGGCGGAGAGGCGTCATGAGCCACCTTCTGAGGGATAGCCCTTGTCACCCAGCAGCCATCCATCCAGCCGAGCTGGAGCACTGAAGAGCCCCGGCACCTGGGAGTGTCTGAGGATGTAGGCGTTGTGGGAATTGTAGAATCAGCATCCTGTGATCACACACTATCTGCACATTCATGGAGTGGAAGCCCTTCCTGTTGACAAAGGCACCAGGCTCACCTGCTGGCGCCTTGATGGCCACATGTGTACAGTCTACAGCACCCTGGACACGGGGGAAGCCAGCAATGGCCGCGAAGCCTCTGGCTCGCTGTGCCTGACTTGCCTGGCCCCAATGGAAGTGGATGAAGGTCAATGCACACCTGAACAGAGGGTCTGTAATCTGCTTGACACAAGTGTGGACAGCTGATTGGGAGACACCGCAAAGATCACCCACCGAGCCCTGGAAGGAGCCAGAGACATAGAAATTAAAGGCAACTGTGACCTTCAGAGCCACTGGCATGGGGTGTCCACCCACACACAGTTAGCAGAGATCTCAGGGCCAATCATCTGACAGATGGAGGTGACTGTCTCCTTTGAGAGATGGAGCCTCCTTTGGCACTGCATCTCAGACATATTGAGGTAGCTGCTTCGCCGCCTGTAAGCCCTGGCAGCAGGATAGTGGCATCTTCTGCGGCCCCTTCCGCCTTGGTCCACCTCTTGACCCTGCACCCCTCGTGCCTGCGCCTGTCCTCCCAAAGGTGGCTCCCCTGCAGGCTGAATGTGCACTCCTGGCCTCCTCCCCCTTCTAGCCCTCCCTTCCTCCTCAGAGGAGCTGCCTCCAGTGGACAGATCATCTCCCATTCCCAGGCTAAGGGAAGGCTTCCTGAAAGCTGCAGGTGAAGAAAAGATTCCTCACTGCAGAGTGCTGACCTGAAGGTTAAGAGTCCAGGAAAAGCTGCAGGGACGTGTTTTGAAGTATTGCAGATCACACAGGCAAGTATCAAAAACTTACACAAATAAATGCTTGACTGTGCACACTCGCGACCCCAGTGAGCCCTCTTATCCTGCCTGTGGATGAGGTAAATACAAATGTGTCCTACCTGCCTATCTGTTGCACCCGTGCGCCGACCCGAAGATCGCACGGGCGCCTCAAGGGTCTCAAGTGCCCCATTAATTAATAGCGGGCGCATGTCGGACATCATCGCGCGGCTGCCCAGTGAAATATCGCGATGGCGCGCCATGACGTCGGGATGCTTGCCCGACATCACCGGGCGTCATTTTACACGCGGGCATGCAGGACCCGCCCCCACACGCCAAAGAGAAAATTCAGCCCTTAAATTCTGGAACAGCTTCTGTACAATACTTTCTCAATGAGCAATCTGCCCTGCCCACTCGACATTCAGTATTTCAATGACTGGTGGTTCAAGCAGAGCCACTTGCATGTGACCCCCACCCCACCCAGCCCCCCGCTCCTGCCAACCCTCCCTGCTCCCACCGAGCCCCCCGTTTCCGCCGACCCCCCCGCCCCCGCCGAGCCCCCCGCTCCCACCAACCCTCCCTGCTCCCGCCAGCCCCCCCCACTCCCGCTGAGCCTCCCCATTTCCGCCGACCCCCCCGCCCCCGCCGAGCCCCCCAACTTCCAACCAGCACCCCCTGCTCCCGCCGACACCCCCCCGCCCCCGCCGAGCCCCCCAACTCCCAACCAGCCCCCCCACTCCCACCGAGCCCCCCTGCTCCCGCAGACCTCCTCCCCACTCCCACCAACTCCCCCCCGCTCCCGCCGAGCCCCCCGGCTTCCACCCATCCCCCCCACTCCCGCCGAGCCCCCCCGCTCCAGCTGACCCCCTCCCCACTCCCCACTCCCACCAACCCCCCCACTCCCGCCGAACCCCTCCCCACTCCTACCGACCCCCCCCAGCTCCCACTGACCCCCCCCGCTCCTGCCGAGCCCGCCCACCAACTGAAAAATTCAGACTGCTATGTCTTTAGACTTTACCTCGCTAATAATAAAAATCTCTCATTGTACCAATTTTACCAGTAATCTTTAGGAAAAATAAACAGACTGTTTCTTAACTTCTCCTGGCTAGGTGTAATATTTCACTCCCTCTTTTGAATTCAATCTAGTCTGGTTTATTTAAAAATGCAGATGTTCCCTTTACCCCTATGTCTATCTACTTAACATTTCAAACCCAGCTTATCTTCTGTTACATCAAAGCTTTCAGACCAGTTGCCTTTAATTCAATTAAGTCACACACACACACACACACACACACACACAGACAGAAATAGACACAGACCCCACTATTACTCTACTATACAATAAATTCCAATAACATTATGAAAATTATTATATCTGCCTGACAAGCAGGAGTAGGCTATTCTGCCCCTTGAGCCTGCCCCGCCATCCAATAAGGTTGTGGCTGATCTGATTACTGCCTCAACTCCACTTTCCTGCCTTCCTCCATAACCCTTCACTCCCTTGTCGATCAAAAATCTACCGAACTCAGCCTTGAATATACCCAATGACCCAGCCTCCACTGCTCTCTGGGGAAGAGAATCCACAGACTAACAACCCTCTGAAAGATTTCTCCTCAACTCCATCTTAAATGGGAGACCCTAATTTTTAAACCATGTCCCTAGTTCCAGACTCCGCCACAAGGGGAAACATCCTCTCAGCATCTTCCCTGTCAAGTCCCCTCAGGATCTTCTATATTTCAATAAGATCACCTTTCATTCTTCTAAAATACAATGGGTATTGATAGGCTCAACCTGCTCAATCTTTCCTCATAAGATAGCCCCTTCATCCCAGTAAACCTTCTCTGAACTGCTTCTAATGCAGGAAGAAGCAGGATGGTGAGGAGAAGACGGAGCTGTGGTTAGCTAATGCAATGGCTGCCTTCTATGCTGCAAATATCTGTGGTATCTATAGTATCAAATGCTTTGCTGGAGGGAATGATTCCAGGGAAAATAGAAATGAACATTTCCTGTAAATTAGACAAATAGCGATTGCACTCCCTCCGACATCAAATAGGCCAGCAGCTTAGTGTCTGTTGTGTGTAGATTTTCAGCACAAGCACAGAGATCAGCAAGTATGAACCTTCCTTGATGGGGTCTTCCAAACCCATGCCCTCCAACACCCAGAAGGACACTATCACCTCCAGGTTCCCCTCCAAGTCACACACCATCCAACTTGGGCACATATTGACCATTCCTTATTTGCCATTGTGTCAAAATCATGGACAACCCGGCCTCAGAGAAGTGTGGGAGACCCTACACCACACAGATTGTAGTAGGTTCAAGAGAATACCTACTCATCACCTTCTCATGGGAAGTTAGAGCTGGACAATAGATGCCGACCTTACTAATGATGCTCATACCCCAAGAATGGATAAAAGAAAAGGGACGACTCTCTCAGAGACCAACTTAAAGGGGCTCTGATGTCAGTAGCATTGAATGCTCCTCACCTTCAGGACTTTTGCTTATTATCAGTAGTGTCAGTTAGAAGCAGAGACCTGTGAAACCCAAGAGAATGACAGTAAGCAGAGTAGGGTGGTGTTATCAATGTAATGTTCCTGCAGTAACTGTTTCTAGGAAAATAATTTGGTGAGATTAGTTTACTTGCATGCTGCTGTCAAAGCCCTGGAGAGACATTATTGTCAAATGATTTAACATAATGAAGCACTGTATCTTTGAGCGGCTGATCAAGGTCCGTGCTGCGCAGAATATACTACACAATTTACAACTGCTTTAGACTGGTTCTTTGATTGACTTAATTTAACACCTCTTTGTGTTGTTGTGTGTGAAACAATTTTATTTTGTATTCATTCATGTGACTGGCTAGGGTAGCATTTATTGCCCATCCCCAATTCAGGGGCTTTGTTTTTTAAAGAGTCAATCATATTGCTGTGCGTCTGGAGTCACATGTAGGCCAGATCAGGTAAGTTCACTAGTAAGCCAGATGGGTTTCTTACAAAACAAAAACAAAAATACCTGGAAAAACTCAGCAATCTGGCAGCATCTGCGGAGAGGAGCACAGTTAATGTTTTGAGTTCGAGTGACCCTTCAACAGAACTAAGTAAAAATAGAAGAGAGGTGAAATATAAGCTGGTTTAAGCGGGGTGGGGGGTGGGGGGGGGGGGGGCACAAGTTGGGCACAAGTTGGGCTGGATAGAGAGCCAGTGATAGGTGGAGATAACCAAAAGATGACACAGACAAAAGGACAAAGAGGTGCTGAAGTTGGTGATATTATATAAGGAATGTGCTAATTAAGGGTAGAAAGCAGGACAAGCAAGGTACAAATAGCCCTAGTGGGAGTGGGGGTGGGGTGAAGGAATCAAAAAAGGCTAAAAGGTAGAGATAAAACAATGGATGGAAATACATTTAAAAATAATGGAAGTAGGTGGGAAAAGAAAAATCTATATAAATTGTTGGAAATAAAAGGTGGGGGGAATCGGAAAGGGGGTGGGGATGGAGGAGAGAGTTCATGATCTAAAATTGTTGAACTCAATATTCAGTCCGGAAGGCTGTAAAGTCGCAAGATGAGGTGCTGTTCCTCCAGTTTGCGTTGAGCTTCACTGGAACAATGCAGCAGGCCAAGGACGGACATGTGGGCATGAGAGCAGGGTGGAGTGTTGAAATGGCAAGCGACAGGGAGGTCTGGGTAATGCTTGCAGACAGACCGAAGGTGTTCCGCAAAGCGGTCACCCAGTCTGCGTTTGGTCTCTCCAATGTAGAGGAAACCACATTGGGAGCAACGAATGCAGTAGACTAAACTGAGGGAAGTGCAAGTGAAATGCTGCTTCACTTGAAAGGAGTGTTTGGGCCCTTGGACGGTGAGGAGAGGGGAAGTAAAGGGGCAGGTGTTGCACCTTCTGCGGTTGCATAGGAAGGTGTCGTGGGAGGGGGTTGAGGTGTAGGGGGTGATGGAGGAGTGGACCAGGGTGTCCCGGAGGGAACAATCCCTGCGGAATGCCGCCAGGGGGGTGAAGGGAAGATGTGTTTGGTGGTGGCATCATGCTGGAGTTGGCAGAAATGGCGGAGGATGATCCTTTGAATGCGGAGGCTGGTGGGGTGATAAGTGAGGACAAGGGGGACCCTATCATGTTTCTGGGAAGGAGAAGAAGGTGTGAGGGCAGATGCGCGGGAGATGGGCCGGACACGGTTGAGGGCCCTGTCAACCACCGTGGGTGGAAAACCTCGGTTAAGGAAGAAGGAGGACATGTCGGAGGAACTGTTTTTGAAAGTGGCATCATCAGAACAGATGCGACGGAGGCGAAGGAACTGAGAGAATGGGATGGAGTCCTTACAGGAAGCAGGGTGCGAGGAGCTGTAGTCCAGATAGCTGTGGGAGTCAGTGGGCTTGTAATGGATATTGCTGGACAGTCTATCATCAGAAATTGAGACAGAGAGGTCAAGGAAGGGAAGGGAAGTGTCAGAGATGGACCATGTGAAAATGATGAAGGGGTGGAAATTGGAAGCAAAATTAATAAATTTTTCCAGGTCCCGATGAGAGCATGAAGCAGCACCAAAGCAATCATCGATGTACCGGAGAAAGAGTTGTGGGAGGGAGCCGGAGTAGGACTGGAACAAGGAATGTTCCACATACCCCATAAAGAGACAGGCATAGCTGGGGCCCATGCGGGTACCCATAGCCACACCTTTTATTTGGAGGAAGTGAGAGGAGTTGAAGGAGAAATTGTTCAGTGTGAGAACAAGTTCAGCCAGACGGAGAGTAGTGGTGGATGGGGATTGTTCAGGCCTCTGTTCGAGGAAGAAGCGGAGAGCCCTCAGACCATCCCGGTAGGGGATGGAGGTGTAGAGGGATTGGACGTCCATGGTGAAGAGGAGGTGGTTGGGACCAGGGAACTGGAAATTGTTGATATGATGTAGGGTGTCAGAGGAATCATGGATGTAGGTGAGAAGGGACTGGACAAGTGGAGAGAGAATGGAGTCAAGATAGCAAGAAATGATTTCCGTAGGGCAGGAACAGGCTGACACGATTGGTCTGCCGGGACAGTCCTGTTTGTGGATTTTGGGTAGGAGGTAGAAGCGGGCCGTCCGAGGTTGGGGGACTATCAGGTTGGAAGCTGTGGAAGGAAGATCTCCAGAGGAGATGAGGTCAGTGACAGTCCTGGAAACAATGGCTTGATGTTCAGTGGTGGGGTCATGGTCCAAGGGGAGGTAGGAGGAACTGTCTGCGAGTTGACGCTCAGCCTCCGCGAGGTAGAGGTCAGTGCGCCAGACAACAACAGCACCACCCTTGTCAGCAGGTTTGATGACAATGTTAGGGTTGGACCTGAGAGAACGGAGTGCAGTAAGTTCAGAGAGAGACAGATTAGAATGGGTGAGAGGAGCAGAGAAATTGAGACGGCTAATGTCACGCCGACAGTTCTCAATAAAAAGATCAAGAGAAGGTAAGAATCCAGAGGGAGGGGTCCAGGTGGAGGGAGAATATTGGAGGTGGGTAAAAGGATCCGTTGGACGGGGAGAGGAATCCTGCCCAAAGAAGTGAGCACGGAGACGAAGGCGGCGGAAGGAGAGTTCAGCATCATGCCGAGCCCGAAATTCATTGAGATGAGGGCATAAGGGTATGAAACTAAGTCCTTTGCTGAGCACTGAACGTTCAGCATCGGAGAGGGGAAGGTCAGGGGGTATAGTGAATACAAGGCCGGGGCTGGGATTGGAAGACGGGATGGGGACAGAGGGACAGGCAGGGGTGGAGGGTCCTGGATGGGTGTTGGTGTCGATGAGTTGTTGGAGCTTGCGTTCCTTTGCCCCTGAAAGAAAGAGACAAAGTTTCTTGTTGAGGCGTCGGATGAGACGAAGAATAAAATGAAACTGGGGGCACGCGCAGTGTTGAAAAAGGGTGCGGCGGTGCTGCTGGAGGGAGAGGTCGAGTGTTCATATGGCGGCACATGGCACTGAGTGTGGATCTCAGAATGCGACGGGAACAGCAGTCCGAGGAGCGTTGTATGTCCCGGAGATACCTGTAATCCTGGGTGGGTTCGAAACATGAGGGATGGAACTTCAGTTGAAATCCACGTGGGGTAAGTCGGAGACGGAGACAGTCACTGAGGAAGGAAATATGGCTGTGAAAGCAGGTTTTAGTAAACACCTTGTCAAACACCAGGAGAGAAATGGAAAGCAATGAAGGTGAACAAGGCAAAAGAGAGATACGAAAATCCTGACGGAGAGAAGAGCAGAACTTCATCAAGGTAGGCATTCCTTGAAGAGAGGTGGCAGTCAATTAAACACTAAGATAAAAGCAAAAAACTGCGGATGCTGGAAATCCAAAACAAAAACAAAAATACCTGGAAAAACTCAGCAGGTCTGGCAGCATCTGCGGAGAGGAGCACAGTTAACGTTTCGAGTCCGAATGACCCTTCAACAGAACTAAGTAAAAATAGAAGAGAGGTGAAATATAAGCTGGTTTAAGGGGGGGGTGGTGGGACAAGTAGAGCTGGATAGAGGGCCAGTGATAGATGGAGATAACCAAAAGATGTCACCTTGCTTGTCCTGCTTTCTACCCTTAATTAGCACATTCCTTAGATAATATCACCACCTTCAACACCTCTTTGTCCTTTTGTCTATGACATCTTTTGGTTATCTCCACCTATCACTGGCCCTCTATCCAGCTCTACTTGTCCCATCCCCCATTAAACCAGCTTATATTTCACCTCTCTTCTATTTTTACTTAGTTCTGTTGAAGGGTCATTTGGACTCAAAACATTAACTGCGCTCCTCTCTGCAGATGTTACCAGACCTGCTGAGTTTTTCCAGGTATTTCTGTTTTGGATTTCCAGCATCTGCAGTTTTTTGCTTTTATTTTAATTCCAGATTTCTTATTGAATTCAAATTTCACTATCTGCTGTGGTGGGATTTGAACTTGAGCATTATCCTGGGTCTCTGGAATACCAGTCCGGTGGCAATACCACTACCCCACTGTCTCCCTAAAAAGCAAGGATGTTTCTTTCCCATTGCCTTGGGATGATTTTGTCCCGGAGCTAAGACCTCATGCTATATTTTTATGAAATATATATATATATATATAATCAACATGGCTACTTGCTAAAAAATTTTAAAAACTGGACAAAGACTTTAAAAAGACTGGAGCTATGTCTGTCTGTAACCCTGAGCAAAGGGAACTTTCTGGCACTATCAGAAAAGTTATCATTATCTCTGAAGCGACGCTAATGACATCTGTGGCTGCAGAGATCAAATTCAAAGGGAATTATACAATGGCCATCTACATTTCCTAAGCCAGGCCTGGCCAATGGAGACAAACCAGTCTGCTAGGACAAAGGATCCTTCACCTTTCCTTTCAAATTCTTAATGGTTAAACATTAACAATCTGAGGAATCCAGACAAAGAAATATATATCAAATGTCAAAGCCAAAGTGCAGAAGTGGGTGTTATGTCACATGACCCTTCTAGCTAGGAGATCCAGTTACCCTGCCTTGCTGTACTGCCACTCAGTTTTCCCTCTTCCATCTAGCAAGCAGCAGCTCAGAACCAGAGCACTGTCCAGGTTTAAATGCCTGGCAATTCTGAACTTCTGTACCAGCGCCTACAAAACTAATTCATTTCTACGTGCCTATCCCATCGTGGAAGTCATCTCTACTGGAAAAGTGAATTACCCAGCATCAATCTTCAGCCTGCTGATCCCTGTGAAAGAATACACCATTGGTCTTTGATTCTGGATGGTGGGCTCACTTGAAACAATAATTCTTTTCTCTGTCCCTGTAAACCCTTTCTTTCTCTGTCCCTCTTTTATTGTATAAATGCATGGGGGCTACGTAGCGACATTCCACCCCACCCCCGCCTCCCCTGCGGCCGAGTGCGTGCAAATAAACTAACCCTCTGATTTTATCTGCCTCTCGAGTTTGCTGTGTGGTTATTAATAGAAATTGCATCGTATCAAAAATTGAGGGATTGTGAAATACGCCACCGCTTAAAAAGGAGGGAATCAAAAGTAAAACACCTTTCTGTTTGCGGACGCATGGTGAGAGGAGAAATCAGGGCTGTTTAAATTAAACCCCTTCCTATCCGTAACAACTGTGACCTTTCCTCCGCAGGCTTTTGGTGAACCTCAGTGAGATGCTCCAAGTGTCCATTCAATCCTTGCAACACTGGTGCAGATCCTACCCCATTAAAATATCATCTCTCAGACACAGTAAAGTACTTAGAAATGCTGGAGCGGGACTGTTGTTTCATTGGTAAATGCATTGGTCATGTTGTGCACAGTAGGACTCCACAAACAGAAATGAGATGAATGTCCAGTTAATCTGCTGAGGGTCTTGATACTGCCAAAAGGGTTTTAATGTCATAGTTCCTAGCTACTTTACTGGCATCTACCTGATGATCTAGCCAATTACCGCGTTATCAGTCTACTCTCAATTATCAGCAAAGTGATGGTAACTGTCGCTCTTAATCAGCAAAAGCCTGCTCACTGATGCTCAGTTTGGGTTCTGTTAGGGCCATTCAGCCCCTGACCTCAGTACAGCCTTTGTTCCAAACATGGACAAAAGAGGTGGGGTGAGAGTAACTGCCCTTGACATCAAGCCAGCATTTGGCCGAGTGTGGCATCACAGAGCCCTGACAAAATTGAAGTCAATGACAATCGGGGGAAAACTCTCCACTGGTTGGAGTCATACCCAGCACAAAGGAAGATGGTTGTGGTTGTTGGAGGTCAATCATTTTAACTGCAGGACATTGCTATAGGAGTTCCTCAGGCTACTGTCCTAGGCATCAGCCACCTTCAGCTGCATCTTCATAAACCTTCCCTCCATAATAAGGTTAAAAGTGGGGATGTTGGCTGATGGTTGCACAATGTTCAGTATCATTTGCATCTCTTCAGATATTGAAGGAGCGCGTGCTCACATGCAGCAAATCCTGGATAATTTTCAGGCTTGGGCTGACAAGTAACATTCATGTCACATAAGTTCCAGGCAATGACCATCTCCAACAAGAAAGAATCTAACCATCTCCCCATGACATTCCATGGCATTGCCGTTGCTGAATCCCCCACCATCAACAACCCGGGGTTACCATTAACCAAAAACTTAACTATACTAGCCTCATAAATACTGTGGCAACAAGAGCAGGTCGGGGATGGCAATTCTGTGGCGGGTAACTCACAAACTCTTGACTCCCCAAAGCCTGTCCACCATCTGCAAGTCAGGAGTGCAATGGAATATTCTTCACTTGCCTAGATGAGTGCAGCTCCAACAACACTCAAGAAACTCGACACCATCCAGAACAAAGCAGCCCAATTGATCAGCACCTCATCCACCACCTTAAACATTCACTCCCTCCACCAATGGCGCATATTGGCAGCAGTGTGTACCATCCTCAAGATGCAGGGCAGCAACTTGTCAAATCTCCTTCAACAGCACTTTTCAAACCCACAACCTCTACCAGCTAGAAGAACAAAGGCAGCAGACACATGGGAACATCACCACCTGCACCTTCTCCTCCAACTCATACACCATCCTGACTTGGAAATGTATGGCCATTCCTTCATGGTCGCTGGGCCAAAATCCTGGAACTTGCTCCCTAATGTCAATGTGGGTTAACCTGCAGCAGTTCAAGGAAGCAGCTCATCACCATCTTCTCAAGGACAATTAGGAGTGAGCAATAAATGGCCAACAACACTCAGGTCCCGTGAATGACCTACTTTAACTGGAGGCCTTTGTATTTGAACTACAAAATGTAGCCAACAAATAAACATGTGGAATTTAACCAAATCTTGGTGTGACTATGTTGCAAGATATTGTCCTGTAGTAAGAAAGCAACAACTTGTACTTGCACCTCACCTTCATGGTTAAACATCCAACGTTTTTCACAGTAGCATAATCATATAAATATTGTGATATGTAAGGGAATATTTGGACAGGAGGCAAAAAGTTTGGTTAAAGAGGAGTGTCTTAAAAATGGAGAGAGAGGCAGAGCGATTTAGGGAGGGAATTCCAGAGCTTAGGGCCCCAGGCAGCTGAAGGCACGGCCACCAGGAGTGGGGTGATGATTGTTGTGGTTGTACGAGAGGCCAGAATTGGAGGGACACAGAGATCTTGAAGCAGGGGCAGAGGAGATTACAGAGATGGGGAGAAACTGACAACATAACCTCAAGGTTTTAAATACGCAGACAGTCCACCTTGAGTCTTTTGTTTGAACACTGAAGGAAGATCACAGCAAAAGCTCCTAAATCCACATTCCTTCATTTACTTTAGGGGAGGCGTTGGTGTTGGGGTACTGTCACTGAACTGGTGACCCAGAGAGCCGAGTAATGCTCTGGGGACCCAGGCTTGAATCCCGCCACGGCATTTGGTGGAATTTGAATTTGAATTTGAATTCTAATGATAACCATGAAACCATTGTCAATTTTTGTAAAATCAGTGCCCTTCAGAGAAGGAAATCTGCCATCCTTACCTGTTCTGGTCTACGTGTGACTCCAGGCCCACAGCAATGTGGACGATTCTTAAATGTCCTCCGAAATGGCCTAGAAAGCCATTCAATTGTATCAAGCCACTGAAAACAAGTCAAAAAAGGAATGCAACTGGAAGGACCACCCAGCATTGACCTAGGTACTGGAAATAGCAAACTCCACCCTGTCGACCCTGCAATGTCATCCTTACTAACATCTGGGGTCTTGTGTCAAGGAACAGCTGTCTCACAGACTAGTCAAGCGACAGCCTGACATAATCATGCTCACGGAATCCATACCTTACAGATCATGTCCCAGACACCACCATCTCCATCCCACTGGCAAGACAGACTTGGCAGAGGTGGTGGTACAGTGATATACAGTCGGGAGGGAGTTGTCCTGGGAGTCCTCAACATCGACTCCGGACCCCATGAAGTCTCATGCCACTAGGCCAAACATGGGCAAGGAAACGGCCTACTGATTACCACGTACCATCCCCACTCAGCTAATGAATCAGTGCTCCTCCATGTTGAACATCACTTGGAGGAAGCACTGAGGTTGGTAAGGGTGCAGAGTGTACTCTGGGTGGGGGACTTCATGTCCATCATCAAGAGTGGCTTGGTAGCACCACAACAGACCGAGTTGGCTCAGTCCTAAAGGGCACAGCTGCTAGACTAGGTCTACGGCAGGTAGTGAGGAAACCAACAAGAGGGAAAAGCATACTTGACCTCATCCTCACCAACCAGCCTGCCGTAGATGCATCTGTCCATGACAGTGTCGGTAGTAGTGACCATCTCATAGGCCTTGTGGAGATGAAATTTCACCTTCGCATTGAGGACACAGTCCATCGTGTTGTGTGGCGCTACCACTGTGTAAATGGGATAGATTTCGAACAGATCTAGCAACTCAAGGCTGGGCAACTATGAGGTGCTGTGGGCCATCAGCAGCAGCAGAATTGTACTCGAACACAATCTTTAACCTCATGGCCCAGCATATCCCCCACTACCATAACCACCAAGCCAGGCGATCAACCCTGGTTCAATGAAGAGTGCAGGAGGGCATGCCAGGAGCAGCACCAGGCATACCTCATTTTGAGGTGTCAACCTGGTGAAGCTACAACACAGGACGGCTTGTGTGCCAAACAGCATAAGCACGAGTAATAGACAGAGATAAGCGATCCCACTACCAATGGATCAGATCTAAGTTCTGTAGTCCTGCCACATCCAGTCGTGAATGGTGGTGGACAAGTAAGCAACTCACTGGAGGAGGAGGCTCCACAAATATCCCCATCCTCAATGATGGGGGAGTCCAGCATATCATTGCAAAAGATAAAGCTGAAGCATTAGCAACAATCTTCAGCCAGAAGTGCCGAGTGGATGATCTATCTCGGCCTCCTTCAAAGGTCCCCAACATCACAGATGCCAGCCTTCAGCCAATTCGATTCACTCCACGTGATATCAAGAAATGGCTGAAGGCACTGGATACTGCAAAGGCTATGGGCCTTGACAATATTCTGGCAATAATACTGAAGACTTGTGCTCCAGAACCTGCTGTGCCCCTAGCCAAGCTGTTGCAGTACAGCTACGACACTGGCATCTACCCAGCTATGTGGAAAATTGCCCAGGTACGTCCTGTACACAAAAAGGACAAATCCAATCCAGCCTATTACCATCCCATCAGTCTACTCTCCATCATCAGTAAAGTGATGGAAGAGGTCATCAACAGTGCTATCAAGCAGCACTTGCTTAGCAATAACCTGCTCACTGATGCACAGTTTGGATTCCACCAGGGTTACTCAGCTCCTGAGCTCATTACAGCCTTGGTTCAAACAAGGACAAAAGAGCTTAACTCCCAAGGTGAGTTGAGAGTGACTGCCCTTGACATCAAGGCAGCATTTGACCGAGTGTGGCATCAGGGAGCCCGAGCAAAACTGGAGTCAATGGGAATCAAGGGGAAATGCTATGCAGGCTGGAGTTATACCTAGCACAAAGGAAGATGGTTGTGGTTGTTGGAGGCCAATCATCTCAGCTCCAGGACATCACTACAGGGGTTCTTCAGAATAGTGTCCTACGCCCAACCATCTTCAGCTGCTTCATCAATGACCTTCCTTCCATCATAAGAAGTGGGGATGTTTGCTGATGATTACACAATGTTCAGCACCATTCGCGACACTTCAGATACTGAAGCAGTCCATGTCCAATTGCAGCAAGACCTGGACAATGTCCACGCTTGGGCTGACAAGTGGCAAGTAACATTCATGCCACACAAGTGCCAGGCAACAACCATCTCCAACAAGAGAAAATCTAACCATCGCCCTTGACTTTCAATGGCATTACCATCACTGAACCTCCCCCTATCAATATCCTGGGGGTTACCATTGACCAGAAACAGAACTGGGCTAGCCATATAAATATTGTGACTACAAGAGCAGGTCAAAGGCTAGGAATCCTGCAGCGAGTAACTCACTTACTGGCTCCCCAAAGCCCTTCCACCATCTACAAAGCACAAGTCAGGAGTGTGATGGAATACTCTCCACTTGCCTGGATGAGTGCATCTCCAACAGCACTCAAGAAGCCCGACACCATCCAGAACAAAGCAGTCCGCTTGATTGGCACCCCATCCACAAACATTCACTCCCTCCACCACCAATGCACACTGGCAGCAGTGTGTACCATCTAAAAGATGTACTGCAGGAACTCACCAAGGCTCCTTTGACAGCACCTTTCAAATCCATGGCTACTACCATCTAGAAGGATAAGGGCAGCAGATAGATGGGAACACCACCACCTGGAAGTTCTCCTCCAAGTAACTCACCATCCTGACTTGGAAATATATTGCCATTCCTTCACTGTGGCTGGGTCAAAATCCTGGAACTCTCTCCCTAACAGCACTGTGGGTGTACCTACACCACATGGACTGCAGCGGTTCAAGAGAAAGCTCACCACCACCTACTCAAGGACAATTGGGGATGGGCAATAAATGCTGGCCCAGCCCGCGAAGCCCACATCCCGTGAATGAATAAATAAATAAAAAAGCTCGAGGGCCGTGGTGTCCGGCCAGGGGTCTGATCTTCCTAACCCCTTCTCAGGAGGCTAGTCTCACAATGCTGGCCTCATGGTAATAAAGAGGCTCTATTTGGGGAATCGAAAGTGGCCACATCACTCCCCAAATTTCACCCCCAGCTTCTCTAATGGATTGGGAGCGACTCTGGGCGCAGGGTTTTTGCTTGTTTTCTGGGAGCTTCATTTCCACCAGATGTTTCGGGCAGTAAAGTGTAGGCCCCAACTTAGTCACACATAATTTGAGTTGACACTCACACCCAGCACAAACTATGTAGGAAGTTAACCTTAGCTCAGTGGGCACCGCCTTTGCCTCAAAATCAGGAGGGGCATGAGCAATTCCTACTCCAGAGACCTGAGGCGAATTCCAGGCTGCACCACTCCCTCAGCACCGCCCTGGTCTTTCGAGTGAAGAAATTAAAAGACACCATTTGCCTGCTCAAGTCGATTGATCCCAGGGAACTATTTCCAAGAAGAGTGGGAGAGTCCACCCCAGTGTCCCGGCCAATATTTATCCCTCAACCAATATCGTTTAAGACTGATTATCATGTTGCTGCTTGTGGGAGCTTGCTGTGCACACGTTGGCTGCCACATTTCCCACATTACAATGGGGGCTACACTGAAAATATGGAGGTTATGCATGACACTGTACAAATGTAAGATCTTTCCTCCTAACATTCTTCCTTCAACTCCAACCACCCAAACCAGTTTACCTCATTGTGATGGTGGGATCTTGGAAGTATTTGCTGTGTTTCCCGATTAAACAACATGCACCATCCTTCAAAAACAAACAATTGGTTGCAAAGCTCTTTGTGATGCCCTGTGGCTTGTATAATTCAAGTAATGAGTTTCTAAGTGCTTTTGCCAGCTTAATAGAAATGTTCTGATATTTAATGCTTCTCGCATGATAAAAAGCGTCAATTTTCTCAACAAAAATGCAGCAATATTGAAAAGCCAATAGCTGTTTGATCCATCCGTCTAATTATTTCCAAGTTCCCCTTATCGAACATTCATGTCGGAAGATTGAATATTAGAAAAATACAAAGTGCATTGTACAATCACCATGGCTTAGACTGGAGCATTGGTTTCCCTAGCAACATATCACTCTCTAGTCATTGCAGGAGGGGGCTCCAATGAGGCAATCAAACACTCAGGGTAAGTGTCACTCAGTTGGCTTCATGGTAATTACATCTCAAAGCTTATTTTTCTGCAGGGTTCCTTACGTACATTGATTCGTTTTAACAGCTCTCATGTCTTTCGAGTGACTGTTTATGTAAAAAGGGATTTACCCTATTTAGAAATATTTCGGTCATATTGACACTTAGTGTGCACACACCAAGAGGCCCATCAGATGTTTCTCCTATATTTGTGCATGAGAGAGAGAGAGAGAGAAAGGGAGAGAAAGTGGGTGCCGCTTTTGTTTCAAAATCAGGAGGACATGAAGAAGACCCACTCCAGAGACTGGAGGCAAATTCCAGGCTGACACTCAGTGCAGCACTCCCTCGGTACCACACTGGTCTTTCGGGTGAAGGCCTTAAAAGGAACTGTCTCAGGTCAGGTTGATAGGTCCCGTGGAACTATTTCCAAGAACAGTGGAAGAGAGAGAGGGAGAAAAGCAGAGAAAGTGTTATGTCTCACGGTTCCCAGAAGTTTGAAATAATCATTCTATTGTACAGGTGGAGGAGCTGACATTAAATGTATTTCCCAAGTCTCACCATGGGCTCCAGAATGGTACATTGCTACTTTGGTATACTGATGTATTGCAGCAGTGAGTGGATGTGGCAATCTGGATATACATGTTTACCCACACGTTACAAATATAATAATACTAAATCATTTTGCAATAATATAACAACATAACAGAAAGAGAGAAAGAGAGAGTGAAAGGCTTGGAAGGGTGGTGCTTTTACCAGCATGCCATTTGAGTGTACTAGAAAGGCCTTTTGATGCAGAATTGTCCCATGTGAGCAGTAAGTTGTGCTCCATACAGTATGTGAAGAGACTCACAGGAGGTATTACAGAAACCTGTGCTGTGCCCAGCTACCTGCTCACCACAGAAACAGCAGAAGCCCATTCAGCACTTTGAGCTTGTTCCACCATTCCCTTAGATGATAGCTGATGTATATCGATATTTACACCCCATAGCTCCATATCCCTTGATACTCTTGCCAATCAAAAATCTATCAATATCAGTTTTTTAATTGGCCCCTGACATCAGCAGCCTTTTGGGTCATAAAGGTCTGGATTTCCACTGCCCTTTGTATGAAGAGGCACTTCCTGACATCGCCCATGAACGGCCCACTCTAGTGTTAAGGTTATGTCCCTTGTTCTGGATTCCCCTACCAGAGGAAATAGGGTGGATAGAGAGAAACTATGAACTCCTTTAATTTATCTTAAAGACCCCAATTAGATCACCCCTTAATCTTCTAAACTCAAGGGAGTAGAGGGCTTGTTAACACAGCTGTGTTTATAACAAGTAGATCTGCAGATTGTATTCATGGACTATCCAGTAAAACTGCAACACAGCTCCAACGTTCCCATGCTTCTGCTTGGTCCGGTATTTAATTTGTTTGGTTGACAGCACCCTGTAGGCTGATTAAACCACATGGAAATATTTTAGTTAATACAGAGGAGGCAACAAACTGCAGACTGGACTGCAAGATTAACCTAACTCTTTGCTGCCAAATTCTATCTCCTTTCACCCCACAGTTAGCAATGAACAGAGCTGACTTGTCAAAGAATGAGACGGTCAGTCCTTCACAGAGTACCCACTGCCTTCTGGTCTCTCGGACCTTCACTCCGCTTCCTGCCAGGGACACCTACTGGAGGGGTTTTTAATCACTGCAACAGAACAGCCCAGAGCTGAGCTTCATGTTTGCATAGTTGGAGTAGAGGTCCATCTAGTGGGATGCTAATGGTAATGCTTATTTAATGCAAAGAATTGTATTCATGGCAGTGGCATTTGCCAGAATAGGGATCTCCTAGCACAGGGAATTCTGCTCCACAAAGACTGTATTGAGAGTGAGCAGCGTGTCATCTGAGCTTGACCACGTCCTCACACAAACACACACACACACACACACAGAGACAGACGAAAAGACTTGCATTTGTATCGGATTTCTCAGGACATCAAGTTATCCCGAAGTGCTTTACATCCAATAAAATGATTTTAAAGTGTAGTCACTTGTGTAATGCAGGAAACGCAGTAGCCAATGTGCACAGCAAGCTCCCACAAACAGCAACATGATAATGACCAGATAATGTGATGTTAATTGAGGGGTAAATATTGGTCAGGTCACTGGGGGTAACTACCCTCCTCTTTTTCGAATAGTGTCGTGCAGTGGTGCAGTGCTGCCGGAGGGCACTGGAGTGTCACTCTGGCACCTTCCATTTAAAGCAGGCTTGTCCAACTCAATGCAGCCTGCCAAACTTGTTGACTGATAATTGAAAATTGCTGTAAAGCTGCTCGTCCAATCACAGGCTGGTTCCTCCCTGCATTTGCCACTGATAGGCTCAGCCGCAAATACAGGGAGGAACCAGCCTGTGATTGGATGGGCAGCAAAGACTGGGAAGGTAAGTTTGAAAGGTAAGTTGCAGGCCCGGAGTATGAGGCGGTTGGGAGCGGAGCCCAGTTGGGCCCGAGCGAGGCAGCTGTAGCGGGGTTCAGGCGGGTCAGAGCCGGGCTCAGCAGCTAGTCTCACTCCTTCGCCTTTTCCATGTAGCCCTGTAAAATCTTCTCTTCAGATAATTATCCAGTACCCTTTTGAAAACCATAGTTGAATCTGTCTCCACCACATGCTCAGCCAGTGCGTTCCGGATCCAAGCCACTTGTTACATAAAGAGGTTTATCCTCATGTCACTTCTGGTTCTTTTGTTAATCACCTTCGGGTTCTCGACATCCTGCTGATGGGAACAGTTCCTCCCCATTTGTTCAATCCAGGCCCCTAGTGATTTTGAACGTCCGAAAAATCTCCTCTCAACCTTCTCTTCTCCAAGGAGGACACCCAGCTTCGCCAATCTATCCACATAACTGAACTCTCTCATCCTCGGAACCATTCTCGGAAACCTATTCTGCACCCTTTCTAAAACCTTCACATCCTTCCCATTGAGGCTGGACCAGTGTTTTATGAAGGTTCATAACTTACTTGCTTTTGTACTCTATGCCCCTATTTATAAAACCCAGGATTCAGTATAATTTATTAACTGCTTTCCCAACCTGCCTGCCACCTTCAGTGATTTATTCGCATATACACCCAGGTCCCTCTGCTCCTGCATTCCCTTTAGAATTGTACCCTTTATTTTATGTCACCTCTCCTTGTTCTTCTGACCAAAATGTATCACTTCTTACTTCTCTACATTAAATTTCAACTGCCATGTGTCTGCCCATTCCACCAGCTTGTCTATGTCCTCTTGAAGTCTATCACTATCCTTCACTATCCAGAGGGAACCTATGAGCCCAGAGCCCAGTGAAGGACCAGAAGGAACCTGTGAGCCCAGAGCCCAGTGAAGGACCAGAAGGAATCTGTGAGTCCAGAGCCCAGTGAGAAGCCAGAACCTTTGAACGCAGAGCTCAGTGATGGACCAGGACCTGTGAATCTAGAGCCTAGTGAGGGACCAGAGGGAACCTGTGAACACAGAATGGAGCAACGAGTAAACATCTTCAGAAGTGATCGAAAATCTGCAGTCAGTGATGGAACATTGTGAATGACATCAGTACGCTCTGCAGAAAATAGTTCAAACAAAGCATCTAACACCGATCTGCTCCCTCCCATAGGGAAGCCAAGAAGAAACAGAGAAAGAAACAAGTTCCACAGTGGACTGATTACACTTATTCAGCTGCCTTTCAGTTGATTGTCGTCAGAGGTTCCTTCAGAAACAAACCTGCAGGTGGCAGCAGAGCATAGCTCAAGTACCACATACAGGCACATTGCTGCTGCTATTTTCCTCATCTGCACGACAGAACAAAGACTTGCATTTACATAGCGCTTTTCACAACCACCAGGCATGTCAAAGCGCTTTATATGCAATGAAGTACTTATTGAAGTATTATTAAAGCTTACTGAAGCCACTGTTGTAATGTAGGAACTGTGGCTGCCAAATTATGCTCACTAAACTCCCACAAACAGCGATGTGATTAATGACCATTTAATCTATTGCTGTGATGGTGCTTGAGGGATAAATATTAGCCAGGACAACGAGGGTAGTGCCTATGCTCTTCTTCGAAATAGTGCCACGGGATTTTTTTTTTTACTTCCGCCTGAGAAGCCAGATGGGGCCTCGGTTTACAGTCTCATTCGAAAGGCAGCACCTCAGACAGTGCAGTGCTCTGTCAGTACTGCACTGGAGTGTCAGCCTCGATTTTCATGCTCAAGCATGGAGGGTGCCACTTGAATATAAGTGATGACGATTCAAGAAGAGAACTAAGTCTGGATCTTTATGAAATAAACTTGTGTTACATGACTTCAGGATGTCTCAAAGTGCTTTACAGTCAATGAAGTGCTTCTGAAGCGCAGTCAAACTATGTAATGTTGGAAACGTGACAACCAGTGCGCACACAGCAAGCTCCCTCAAACAGCAGTGTGATGATGATAAGCTGATTTCTTTTAGTTGTGAGCTAAACAATGGCCAGCACACTGCGGAGTATGCACCCATCCTTTTCCTGAAATCGTGCAGTGGGATATTACATCCACCTGAGAAGGCAGATGGGGCCTCAGTTTAATGTCTCCTCCAAAAGACAGCACCTCCAACAATGCAGCATTCTGGTAGTGCCCTGGGAGCGTCAGCCTAAATTATGTGCTCAAGTCTCTGCGAAGAGACATGAAATCACAACCTTCTGATGCAGAGATCAGAGCCCTGCCGACAGAGCAATGGCTGGCACTTATTTTTTTGTCTTCACTCTTGCTCTAATGACATGTTTGTGCCTTTGCCAGTCCATTTCCCCGCCCTAGCCATGGATCTAAATAAATGGTCACTAATGTGGCCATTTTACATCATTCAAATTGGTCTAGATGGAATCCAAGTTATGACCTCTGACCTGCATCAGCATTAAAAAATTTACTGCTTGCATATTGCTTGCAATCATTCTAATCCTGTTAGTGTAATGTAGAAAGGGCTCCCAACCTTCAGGAATTCCCTGGTATCTCCAGGAATTGAAGGATACATTCCAGGACACTGCTGCTAACAACCCAAGAGGAAAAGCATAAGGGCAAAAGTGAGTTCTTGGAACAATTCAGTTAATAGCTATAAAAATATGGGATATAGAGGGTGGGGAAGAAAAGGTTGACTGACAGTAAAGAATCATCCAGATGGATAAGGAAGAATCTGTTTGCTTTCCAATCAGTGCGGGAAAGCAGGGCAGGGGGAGGATGGACATGTCAGATCAGGAGTGTGAGGGTGGGTCTGTCGAAAGCAGCAAGTCACATGATGGAACCTTCAGGATTATGCCTAGAGCTGGCAAGTCGAAATGGAATTTTGGCAATGAGAGGGGGGAAAACAGATGTTAAAGTCAGACAGAAGGAGAATAAGTCAAAACCTAGCATGATAACAGGACTCTGCAAGCTGTACCAATTAGCTGGGGAGCACTTGCCTGCCACAAGTCAACATCAATCACTGCTTAAACAGGAGGTCAGCACGGAATGGAATGTACTTACCCAACATAATTCCAGAACTAAATTCCAAACTGCAGTGGCAGGGTGCGGCAACACTGGATAGGGTGTAGGTGGTTCAAAACCTATACCAAACCTCAATCCTGGGCTTGGAGGGAGGGAAGACTCTGCCAATCCCAATCCGCAACTAGTTGCTAGGGAACATGCAAAATATAAAAGCCCAAGTCAGGCACGTGATGGAATACTCACCGTACACCTGGTGGGTGCAGCCACTCGCCATTCAAGAAGCTCAATGTTGTAGGATGTTGGTTATCATTCAGTAGGTCTTAATGAAGTCATTGTAGTCTTAAGTAGATTAACTGCATGTATTTATTAACTACAAGAACTATGTACATAGAATAAAAGGTTCAAACTAGGCACTGTCTCCATGCTTGCTTGTGTACACGGCTTTGTCCAACACTAGACTGGCCCCTAGGTGCAGGTCATGTGCACTCTGATATCACTGTGTGGGCAGTACTGTACTCAGTCTCACGTTAACCCTATATGTGCCAGACCCTTGTGCTACACCACCCCCACCCCTCCCCCAAGTCTTTATCCAATGTCTTTCAAGTTATTCTAGTTTACCTTATGTACTTACATCGTTATTACTACCCCACCTCCCCCCTTCAAGTCTCTGAGTTCATAGGTTCAAGCAGTCTGGAGGCCTTATAACCCTTCCATATCTCGTTCGCACTACTGTTGGAGGAATGGCTGGCTCTGTCGCTGCAGGTAAACTCTGTTGATTTGGAGGTTGTTCTGGCATCAGGGTATCTATTTATCCTCTTTTTCCATTCCTTGGTATCGAACCACTCTGTTAATTTGGCAGTTATGGGGATAGTGGTTGTTGCTCCAACATGTTTCTTGCGGGGTGGATGAACGTCGTGCTCGTCTCCATGTCGTTCTTTTTCCCCTTCCTTCATTGTGTGGGTCATCATGATGTCCTCTGTGATGAAGATAGCCATTCCCATTATGAGGATGTGTTTTTTTTTTAGTAAGCCTACCTTTGCATTTGGCTGTGCGGTGTGCTGTCAGCAATGGATGTCTGCTACTTGGTTCCAGCATTGTCTGTAGCACTGTCCTGCTGGCTGGGAATTGCAGCATTTGCTCTGTGGTTGCAGTGTTGACCTCATCAACAAGTCGTCGGAGCTGCAGGCTGAGGCTCTTCTGGTTCCTGGTTACTCCTTTGCCTATCCTCCACTACAGGCGTCGTGGTAACCACCTGAGTGGCATTGGTCTGACCAATGAGGGCTTTCTGGCACCTGTAACAGAAATGGACAAATCCGCTCTGCATAGAGAGAAGGTAGTTCAGAGTTGAAGTCACAGTCAGGATACTCTTTCTTGTTTGGCTCTCAGGAACTTGCAGTTCCGAATAATTTATGACGGTGTTGTCTTGAAATCTACTGCCGTTTTAAGGAGATTCAGGGCTACACGGGCATCTCTGCTCAAGGGAGGAAAAGGCCCGTTATGGATGATGTACATCAGCTCGAAGGTTTGTTTGCTGCCATGCCTTAATGGTTCCAGAATCATGCCCTGAACCGGAAGTCGGATTCTTCCGTGCCCATAGAGTGGTATGTCTATTGTTCGAAGCCAGGGGTCTCTCAGTCATGGTTCTTTGTCCGATAGGACCGTAACACTAGCTCCAGTGTCCAATTTAAAGTTTTGTGAGGTGGCCATTAATTGATATGTCCACATGTCAATACAAAAATCCAGCAACTTTGACCTCACCCAAGAAGCATGGCTGTGTCTTCTTGATGTGCGGTCTCAGCCTCATGAATCAGCTTCGGGTCTTCTGTGTGTTTGGATGTTTTGGCCTTGCAAAGTTTGCCCAAGTGTCCAATTCTGTTAAGTGGAAAGCATTGGGCTGAAATTGCAGAGCATTGATGTCTCCTGTAGGGGCACTTTGCTCTGGCACCAGTGCTGACATGGTCACTCTACTGACCGGTTAGGGTATTACTTCCCTTGGCCTGGTCCCTATTTCTGGGCTGTTTAATTAATTGGACTGCAGGGTTTCCTTTGTACCATTGTTTCCTTTCTCTTCTTGAAATGGACCCGTGCTACACACTGAGTTCAGACTGCCTAACAATCTGGATAGCTTTCTCAAGGGTTAGGCCTTCCTTCGCTTGCAGCATGTCTGAGAGTGCATCAGTTGCTACTTCCAGGAGATCCTATGGAGTCTTCTACTGCAGTGGGGAATTTTAAATTTCTGCTTTCAGCTTCCAAGATTTTCTTCAGGGCTTTTCCCTGGCGATTTTTCTCTGCATGTCTGTTTCTCGAGCTTTTCTTCAGGTCAGAATGCTCCTTCGAATTATTCTTTAGTCTTGCAGGAGTTTTTCCTGTATTTTTTTGCTAGGTTTTGGGTTTTTTCATTCGCTGCCACCAAGTGTTGGATACCATTCAGTAGGTCCTATTGAAGTTTTTGCAGTCTTAAGTAGGTTAACTGCATGTATTTATGAACGACAAGAACCATGTCCATATATAAAGGGTTGAAGCTACGAACTGTCTCCATGGTTGCTTGTACCAGACTGGCCTCTTGGTGTGGGTCATGTGTTCTCTTACATCACTGTGTGGGCGGTACTGTACTCAGTCCCACGTTAATCCTTTATGTGCCAGATCTTTATACTGCAATTGACACCATCCAGGACAAAGCAGTTTGATCCTTCAACAAACCATCCACCACCTTAAACATCCACTCTCTCCACAGCACATCATGGCAGCAGTGTGCACCATCTCCAAGATGCACTCCAGCAACTCACCAAGGCTTTTTTGGAGAGTTCTCCCAAACCCACAACCTCCATGATCGTGAAGGACATATGAACAAGGAACAAGAGGCCATTCAGCCCCTCGAGTCTGCTCCGCCATTTAATAGGATCATGGCTGATCTGATAGTAACCTAAAAATCTGCAACCCACCTACTGCCGATAACCTATCGCCCGCTTGCTTACCAAGAATCTATCCACCTCTGCCTTAAAAATTTTTAAAGACTCTGCTTCCACCACTTTTTCAGGAAGAGTTCCAAAGACTCACGACCCTCTGAGTGAAAAAGTTTTGCCTCATCTCTCTTTAAAATGGGCGACCCCTTATTTTTAAAGTGACCCCTAGTTCTAGGTTCTTCCACAAGTGGAAACATCCTCTCCATATCCATCCTGTCAAGACCCCTCAGGATCTTATATATTTCAATCAAGTCGCCCACTGCTCTTCTAAACTCCAGTGGATACAAGCCTAGTCTGACCAACCTTTCCTCATAAGACAACCCACCCATTCCAGGTATTAGTCCGGTAAACTTTCTCTGAACTACTTCCAACGCATTTACATCCTTCCTTAAATAAGGTGGCCAATACTGTACATAATACTCCAAATGTGGTCTCACTAGTGCCCTGTACAACTAAAGCATATCCTCCCTACTTTTGTATTCAATTCCCTGGCAATAAATGATAACATTCTATTAGCTTTCCTAATTACTTGCTGTACTTGCATACTAGCCTTTTGTGGTTCATGCACTAAGCCACCCAGGTCCCTCTGCACCTCAGAGCTCTGCAATCTCTCACCACTTAAATAATATGCTCCTCTTATTCTTCCTGCCAAAATGGGCACTTTCACATTTTCTCTCATTATACTCCTGCCAAATCCTTGCCCACTCATTTAACCTATCTATATCTGCTTGTAGCCTCCTTGTGTCCCTTCACAACTTACTTTCCTACCTACCTTTGTGTCATCAGCAAATTTGACAACCATCCCTTCATCCAAGTCATTTATATAAATTGTAAACAGTTGAGGTCCCAGCACTGATCCCTGTGGCACACCACTCGTTACATCTTGCCAACCTGAAAAAGACCCATTTATGCCAACTCTCTGCTTCCTGTTAGCCAGCCAATCTTCTATCCATGCCAATGAGTCACCCCCTACACCATGAGCTTTTATTTTCTGCAATAGCCTTTGATGTGGCACTTTATCAAATGCCGTCTGGAAATCTAAGTATAGTACATCCACCGGTTCCCCTTTATCCACAACTTCTTCCTCAAAGTTATTCCTCAAAGAATTCCAATAAGTTGGTTAAAACAAGAGCAGCAAAAGCATGGGAACACCACCACCCACGTTTCCCTTCAAATCACACACCAGCCTGACTTCATCATCACTGGGTCAAAATCCTCCAACTCTCTACCCAACAGCACAATAGGAGCACCTTTATCAAAAAGACTGCAGCAGTTCAAGAAGGCAGCTCACCACTACTTTCTCAAGGGCATTTAAGGATACTCAATGACACTGGCCTTGTCAACCACACCCACATCCCAAGAATGAATTTAATAAAACTATCAGAAAACAAATGGCGTGACAATTATCTAATAAGTTCATATTGTACCCATCCAATTGGGTCAAAATACGGAAAAATATTAAAAAGGGCAAAATTAAAGGCACCCTATCCAGGTGCATGCAGCATTTGCAATAAGGTAGATGAATTGACAGCACAAATAAAAGTAAATGGATAAGGTCTAATTGCCATTACAGAGATGTGGCTACAGGGTAACCAATGTTGTGAATTCAAAGGTATTCAGCATTTAGGAAGGACAGGCAAAAAAGAAGAGGAGGTGCGGTAGCGCTGTTAATAAAGGATGAGATCAGTATAGTACTAACAGAGGATCTTAGATCGCATGGTCAAGGTGTATAATCAGTTTGGGTGGAACAAACAGCAAAGGGCAGCAAACATTGGTGGGAGTTTTTTTTTATAGGCCACCAAACAGTAGTGATAATGTAGGGCACAGTATAAATCAGGAAATTAGAGGTGCATGTAACAAAGGTAATACAGTAATCATGGGGGACTCCAATCTATACATAGGCTGGATAAACCTAATTAGCACTAATACTGTGGAGGATGAATTCCTAGAATGTATATGAGATGGTTTTCTAGAACAGTATGTTGAGGAACCAACTAGAGAACCGGCTATTTTAGATCTGGTATTGTGCAATTAGGAAGGGCTAATCTCATTGTAAAGGAGCCTTTAGGAAAGAGTGATCATAAAATTATAAGTTTTACATTAAGCTTGAAAATTATGTAATTCAATAAGAAATTAGGGCCTTAAATCTAAACAAAGGAAACTATGAAGGTATGAGGCACAAGTTAGCTGTGGTAGATTAGGAAACTACAGAAAAAGGTATGACAGTAGACAGGCAATGGCTAACAGTTAAAGAATTAATACATGGTTTACAACAAATATACATTCCTTTGAGGCACAAAATCCAAACAGGAAAAGTGATCCAACCATGGCTAACGGGGGAAGTTAAAAGATCAGGAAGAGGCTTGTAAAGTTGCCAGAAATAGCAAGCCTGCAGATTGGGACCATTTTAGAATTCAGCAAAGGGGGACCAAAAAACTGATAAAGGGAAAATAGAATATGAAAGCAAACTAGCCAGAAATATAAAAACAGACTGTAGAATCTATAATGGGGAATAAGGAAATGGCAGAGATACTAAACAAAAACTTCATGGAGGAAGATACAAAAAACCTCCCAGAAATACTAGTGAGCCAAGGCACTAGTGTGAATGAGGAACTGAAAGAAATTAGTCTCAGTAAAAAAGTAGTACTGGAGAAATTAATGGGGCTGAAAGTTAATAAATCTCCTGATGATTAACATCCCAGAGTGTTGAAAGGGGTGGCTGTAGAGATAGTGGATGCATTGGTGCTCATCTGCCAAAATTCTGTAGATTCTGGAACGATTCCTGCAGATTGGAAGGTCGCAAATGTAACCCCACTATTTAAAAGAGGGAGAGAGAAAACAGGGAACTACAGACCTGTCAGCCTGATATCAGTAGAAGGGAAAATGCTATAATCTATTATAAGGGATGTGATAACTGAACACATGGAAAATAATGGTAGAATTGGGCAGAGTCAACACGGATTTATGAAAGGGAAGTCATGTTTGACAAACCTGTTGGAGTTTTTTTGAGGATGTAACTAGCAGAATAGATAAGGAGGAACCAGCGGATGTGGTGTATTTGGATTTTCAGAATGTTTTCAATAAGGTCCCATACAAGAAGTTAGTAAACAAAAATAGAGCACATGGGATTGGGGGTAATATACTAGCATGGATTGAGAACTGGTTAACAGAAGACAGAGTTGGAATAAATGGGTCATTCTCAGGTTGGCAGGCTGCAACTACTAAGATACCACAAAGATCAGTGCTTGAGCCTCAGATATTGACAATCTATATTAATGATTTGGACATGGGGATCAAATGTAATATTTCCATGCTGGCTGATGACGCAAAACTAGGTGGGAATGTGAGTTGTGAGGAGAATGCAAAGAGTCTTCAAGGGGATTTAGACAGGCTAAGAGAGTGGGCAAGAACATAGCAGATGGAATATAATGTGGAAAAATGTGAAGTTATCCACTTTGGTAAGAAAAACAGAAACGCAGAATATTTCTTAAACAGTTCCAATTTCTCAACATTTATGTCCAAAGGGACCTGGGTATCCTTGCTCATGAGTAAATGAAAGCTAACATGCAGGTGCAGAAAGCAATTAGGAAGGCAAATGGTAATTTAGCCTTTACTGCACGAGTACAGGAGTAAAGATGTCTTGCTGAAATTGTATGGCACCTTGGAGAGACCACACCTGGAGTATTGTGTACAGTTTTGGTCTCCTTTCCCAAGGAAGGCTACACTTGCTATAGAGGGAGTGCAATGAAGGTTCACCAGACTGATTTCTGGGATGGTGGGATTATCCTATGAGGAGAAATTGAGGAGACTGGGCCTGTATTTGCTAGAGTTTAAGAATGAGAAGTGATCTCATTGAAGCATACAAAATTCTTACAGGGCCCAACATGGTAGGTGCAGGCAAGATGCTTCCCTTAGCTGGGGTGTCTAGAACCAGGTACATAGTCTCAGAATAAGAGGTGGGCCATTTAGGACCAAGCCAAGGAGGAACTTCTTCGCTCAGGGGTGGTGAATCTTTGGAATTCTGTACCCCAGAGGGCCGTGGAGGCTCAGTCATTGAGTATGTTCAAGAAAGAGGTCAATAAGTTTCTAGATATTAAAGACATAATGGATATGGGGCTAGTGCGGGAAAATGGCATTGAGGTATATCAAATATGATCTAGTTGAGTGGCGGAGCAAGATCGCGGCGTCAAATGGCCCCCTCCTGCTCCTATTTCCTATGTTCCTATTAAGTCTGCCCCTCATCACCAGACCCTTTTCCCTCCCGAAGTTTCTCTGTCTCAAGCCCTTCTGTGCGGATCAGGAGCTCACTACCACAAAAGCAGCAGCACACTGAGAAATTAGGTACACAATTCCCCCAAGTCCTTGCATGTCAAAACAAAAATACAGCCTGCAGTTTACTGATGTTTCCACCTTTGTGCATGTCAGTTCCCTTCGTCTCAACATTGGCAGTTGTGCCTTCAGCCTTCTAGGCCCAAAGCTGTTTCTTAGACCGCTCCACCTCACTCCTCCTTTAAGATGCTCCTTAAATCTCATGTGGCTCAATGTTATGATGCCCCTGTAAATCATCGAGGCATTTTATTTTGTTGAATGTAATATATAAACAAGTTCTTGAAGAGTGAGTACAGATTAACACTTCAACAGGGACTGAAGGTTCTGCTTTTCGGGTGGGCTGTCACACCTGGAATTCATTTCTTTTCATGATGCTGACTGACCTGTGACAGAACTGGAATATAATGCTACATCTCTCCAGAACTGGTGATTGAATACCCACTGCATTTAGAATGGTCAACTTTAGTAGTAGATTCTAGGAGTTGTATTACATGTACTCCCAATTGTAAGTGAGGATACTTCAGAAAGTTTGCACCATTAAAATTAATAGCTGAAATTCACAAGTATAAAATCTTCCTGTCTTGTAACAAAATGACACAAGGCACTTAAAAAGCTTGCATTTCTATAGCATCTTTCAGAACATCCCAAAGCACTTTATAGCCAAAGTAGTTTTGAAATGTAGTCACGGTTGTAATGTTGGAAATGCAGCAGCTAATTTGCACACAGCAAGGTCCCACAAACAGTAATACGATAACCAGATAACCTGTTTTTGCAATATTGGTGGAGGGATAAATATTGGTCAAAACACCAGGGAGAAGTCTTTTGCTGTAGTTCAAAATAGTGCTATAAAATCTTATACCTGCACCTGCAAGGGCAGACAGAGGCTTGGTTTAAGGACAGCACCTCCAACCGTGCAGCATTCCCTCAGTGCTACACTGGAGCCATTCCAAAAAGAAGCTACAAAACCTCTTAAATGAATGACTCAACAGCAATCTCATTCTTTTTCTCTTGCAGACCTGCTGTTGGGCACCATGCAGACAACTTTGGGACAAGCAGTCTCTGGAATTATTCTAACAAACGATTCACAGCTCCAACACCTTCCACTCCTCAATCAATGCCCTTCCAAACACACTACACGCCCTCCCATTGGCTTTTGCTTGGTGTGCATAGGGTCTTTGACTCAAAGCAACTGCTTGCAGTTGCTACAATGTAAGTGTGACTGAGAGAAGACACCCAACAGTGAACAAGCAAGCATCAATCTGGGGCTAAAAGGGTTAAATTATGAGCGCAGGTTCCATAAACTGAGCTTTTATTCCCTTGAATATAGAAGATTCAGGGGGTAATCTATTTGAGGTGCTTCAGACAATTAAAGGATTTGAAAGGATACGCGAGGAAACTATTTTCTCGGGGAGTGGGGTCCAGAACAAGGGAACATAACCCTTAAAATACAAGCTAGATCATTCAGGGGTGATGTCAGGAGGCACTTCTTCACAGAAAGGGTAGTGGAAATCTGGAACTCTCCCCAAAAAGCTGATGAGGCTGGGGGGTCAACTGAAGATTTGAAAACCAAGTACGGGATTTTCCGATCCACCTGCCGCCCGAAATCAACAGATCCTTGGCTGGTCCGTCAGATTTTCCATCCCAGCTGCAACGATTGCTGCTGCGGGCAGGACCAAAAATCCCAGCCTATGAATAGGTTTTTATGATCAGTAAGGATATTAAGGGAATTGAAACAAGGCAGGTAGATGGGTAATAAGGTGCAGATGAGCTATGCTTTAATTGAATGGCAAAAGGAACTGAATGGCTTACGCAGAGAATCGTAGAATATGACAGCACAGGAGGCAGCTATTTGACCCACTGCATCTTTGAAAGAGCTATCCAATTAGTCCTGCTCTCTTACTCTTTACCCATAGTCCAGCAAATTTTTCATTCCCAAGTAACCAATTCCCTTCCAACAAGTTACTATGCAATCTTTCAACCACCCTTTCGGGCGGTGCATTTCAGATTATAACTCATTAAGTAAATATTTTCCTTCATGACACCTCTGGTTCTTTTGCCAATCACCATACTTTTGTGTCCTTTGGTCACTAAACCTCTCACTGGAAACAGTTTATCCATATTTTGTCTATCAAAACCATTCATAACATTTAACACCTCTTCCAAATCATTTATTTGCTCTGAAGAGAAAAATCCCACTTTCTTCAGTCTCTCCACATAACTGAAATCTTTCATCCCTACTACCATTCTCATAAATCTCCTCTTTAGCTGTTCTAAGGCCTTAACATCCTTCCTAAAGTATGGTACTGAGACTTGGCCGCAATACTCTCAGCTGGTGCCTAGCAAATAAAGGTTTAGCGTAACTTCCATGCTTTTGTAATCTGTGTCTATTGATAAAGTCAAGGATCCTATATGCCTTTTGAATATTCCTCTCAACTTAGACTGCCGCCTTCAAAGATTTGTCTACATAATACCTAGGTGTCTTAGTTCCTGCGCTGCCTTTAAATTTGTATAATTTAGTTTACATTGCTTCTCCTCATTGTTCCTAGCAAAGTAAATTACTTCACATTCTTAAATTTCATTTGCCACATGTCTGCCCATTTCTCCAGTCTATGTTCATTGTTATCCTCCTCACTGTTTGCTATATTTGTGTTCCGTGTCATCTGCAAAATTTGAAATTATGCCATGTATACCCAAGCCAAATCTCTGATATCAAAAAGGGCACAGGTTCCCAAACCAACCCTTAGAGAAACACCACTGCACGTTTATCTCGTCTGAAAAACAACCATTCACCCTACTCTTTGCTTTCTGTCCCTCTGCCAATTCTGTATCCACACAGCTACTGCCCTTTTAATCCCATGGTCTTCAATTCTGCTGACACGTTTGTTGTGGTAATTGATCAAACACCTTTTGAAAATGCATATAAGCAACATAAACTGCACATTCTTCATTGACTCCATTACTTCAAAGAGCTCAATCAAGCTAGTCGTTGGCCTTCTTTATTAGCCCATATTTTTTTCAACTGCCAATTCATTTTGCCCTGGATTAATATATATAAGGTTACCCATCAATCTTAAACTGACTGGCCTGTCCCTTTCCTCTTTTGTCAAAGGGATGTAACATTTGCAATTCTCCAGTCTTCTGGCACCACTCCCATACATAAAAAGAGTTTAAAGGTTATGGCCAGAGCCTGTACCTTCCACCCTTACATCCTTCAGTATATTACTATGCATCCAGCCACAGTAGGCAACTTTTCTGCTTTAAGATCAGTCAACCTTTTAAGTACCTCTTTAATTTTTTTTACTCTACAAATTTCTCCACTGAAGAAATGAATGTTGACATTGTCACAATAACAGAAGAGATAGTAAAGAAAGATGCAAAGTAATTATCCAGTGTCTCAGCCATACCCATTGCATTCATTAAATGATTTTTTTGGGTCACTATTCAGCTATACCCTACCATAAGATTCCCTTTTACTATTAATGTTTATGCAAGTCTTTGGGTTCTTTTATTTTGGCCATCCGCCAATCTATTCTCATACACTTTGTCCCTCTTAACCTTTCTCAGTTCTCCCCTGTACTTTGTGTTCAGCTCGGTTCTCTGCAGAGTTTTGAATCTGACATTTATAATAAGCTTCCTTTTCCTGTTTCATTTTCATCTCTACATCTTTTGTAATCCAAGGAGTTGTAGCTTTAGATACCCTTCCTCCCTCCCATTGGAATGTACCTACTGTATCCGAATGACCTGCTCTTTAAGGGCTTCCCATTGCTCGTTTACTATTATACTTGCCAATCTTTGATTCCAAATCCACCTGGGCCAGATCCACTTCCAACTCATTGAAATCGGCTCTCCTCCAGTTGAGTATTTTCACATTTGATTTTTGTCCTTGTCCTTTTCCATAACTACTTTAATCTTAATGATAGTGATCACTGTTTCCCAAAAACTCAGCAGTGAAAAATGCTTAATTTGCCCCATTTTATTCCCCAGAACTTGATCCAGCTCTGCTGCTTCTTCAATGGCTGAAAACACAATGACCAAGAAAATTCTCTTGTGCATATTTCAGGAACTCCTCCCTCCCCTTTACACAGTTATTGTTCTGGTCTATATTAGGCCACATGAAGTTTTTCATTATTATTCTATAGCTCTTGCATCTTTCTGCAACTTCACAACAAATCTGCTTCTCCCCTGTCTCTTTCCCGCTATTTGGTGGCTTTTTGCCTCTATTCAACATTGTAATAGCTTCTCTATTTTTTTAATTCATAGAAAATAGATCGTGTCTGAACTCTCCAGTGCTAAAAGTTTCTTTGATCAATACTGTCGGCACCTTTTTCCCTTTGCTATCTTTCTTGAATACCTTGTAACTAAAAGTACCCATGCCTTCCCTTATTTGAATCAGACCAGTTATTACTACTTCATCATAATCCTACATGATTACTTCTGCCTGCAGATCAGCAACCTTATTTCCACACTCCAGGAATTTCTGTGCATGCACTTCAAACCAGTCTTAGTCTGCCTCGCAATACTCTCCCTCCCCCACTGCCATCTGATCCCTCTGATTTTTGAACAGCTTTTTGTTTTAATGTTGTTTGCCTCTCCTAGTCCCGAGTGCTGTTTCTCCTCTCAAATGTTTCTTCCTGGTGCCAAATCCCCTTCTAAATTAATTTATATAGTCCCCCACAGCACTAGTTAACTTTCCAGTGAGGACATTGGCCCCAAACCTTTTGTGGTGTAACCCACCCACCTTGACCAGGTCCTTCCTGTGCCACAGAACTGTTTACAATGCCCCAGGAATCTGAAGCCCTCCCCTCTGCATCATTTATCTAGCTTTCATTATCCTGTTTTACTCAACAAAACCATTTATACAGTTCTTGGCGTAGTCCATAAAAGGTCTACTTTTGAGGTCCTACACTTTAATTTTCTGCCAAACTCCTGCAGCTCTGACTGCAGGACCACAACCTTTTTCCTACCTACATCATTGGTTCCAATATGGACACCTTCTGGCTGTTACTGTTCCCACCTCAATAGTGTTCTGTACCCATTCAGTGACATCCTTTACCCTGTTAGTATGGAGGCAACACAACATGCAGGACTCCCACCGGCAGATGCAGAAATCTCTATCCCTATCAAATCCCTTATAAGAACTGCATTTCCACTCTTTGTTGCAATCACCCCATATGCAGTGAATGATGCTGTAGAAGTATTCTAAACTGCACACCTCCAGTGTCATCACCCTCACCCTTATTCAGCACTGAAAACCTGTTTCAGTGTTCCACCCTCTTGGAAGATTCCTGTATTCATTGTTTCTTTCAACCAACTGGATGGCCATTCACTTACTATACCTTTGAACACTGACTGTAAGGTTACCACCTTCTGGAACATGCACTCTCAGCCCCTATATGCTCTACAGGGACTCTTTCTGGTCCTCAAGAAACCCCAAACTAGTGTTTAAGTAACTGGAAGCACTTGCTGTGTAAGTGGTTATCCAGGACACATGAAGTATCTTGAAGTTCCCACATGACACAGGAATTGCAGACAATGGACCTCAGCTGTAAAAATCATTTTGCTGAAAAGTCTATCTACACACACATTATTTGTGTGGGGGTGTGTACAATATATATTTATCTAATTAGATTAGTTATACATTTACTTATTTTTGCCTATGCTTTAAAATTACTCAGCACCTCCTTTCCCCCTCTGCACCAAATTTCTACTTTCAAATTCCAGTCACCATTCTGTTTAGCAGATTTCCCCAACTGTGTTCACAGCTCTCCTACTCCTAAGAATTGCAAACCATACAGTTTTTTTTCCTCCCAAGTTCCTGGCAGCAGCATCCAGGAGATAAATCAGAAACCCAGTTAATATGGCTATGGAAAAACTACTGGGTGATACTCAGCGAGTGAAGTCATCAGGAAGACTAATGGGAGTGCTGATTAACAGACTGAAGATCAACTTGGTGAAGGAGAGTGTCAGTTTCCCATGAAATCTTCCACTGTACTTCTTCCATTCTCAGTGTTTTCAAATTTTTCCTTTCCATTCATTATGATCGCAGTTAACCTCTGTTGCACGGGGGATCTCTGCAGTTCCACAGATGCCAGCAAATTTCCAGTGAAACATAACATTAATGGTCTTGAAAACCTTTTGCCTATCCAAAGTTATGGATGCTACACATGAGAAATTCATACTAACCTGCTCTCCTCCCCCACCGCGCCGCCACCCATTCCCCTTCATTTTTCCTAGTTCTACAAAGGGATTCACTTGTCTTCAAATTCTAATGGATATACAACAAACATAAGCCTCCTTTTCTCCATTTTGAACACAGACAGGCTTGGGTCCTTCCGGCATTTTCCATGTTATTGTGAGAATTTCCAAATGTCAGCTGTGATTCAGTGCGTAGTACTCTTAAGTCTCCAGGTCGAGTTCAAGCCTCACTCCAGGCACATAATCCAAGCTGACAGTCCAGTGCAGTGCTGAGCAAGTGCTGCATTGTTGGAGCTGCTGTCTTTCAGATGAGATGTTAAAACAGGAGCCCTGTCTGCCCTCTCAGGTGAGCATGAAAATTGCTCTGTGCTATGCAAACAGCAGCAGGGGTGTCCTGGTCGTTCTTATCCCTCAACTAAAATTAACAAACAGATTATCTAGTCATTACCCGACTGTTGTGGAAGCTCACTGTGCTCAAATTGACTGCTGTGTTTCCTGCATTATAACAGTGACTGCACTTTAAAATTACTTCATTAGCTGCAACGTGCTTCAGAACATAATGAGAGGTGCTATATCAATGCAGGTCCTTCCCAGGTTCTCTAGTACAAAGTACCCATTAGGAATGTCAAACTGATGCTTTGATGGTCAGAATCTGCTCACAGTTGTTGACGTCCATTTTAGATTCAAGAATGACCAATGCTGGGCATTTCTAACAAGCTGAAAACAGAATCTGGAGCAGTAGTGCTAAATGTTGGGAGAAATGGCAGCGAAAGTAAATCCCAATGGTGATGGCAGAAACATCTTTAATTCTATGTGGCCAAAAGGCCTAACACTTCAAACATAATTAGAAACTTTCAAGTGAAAACATCAGGACATCAGTAGAGAGTGAACATTTTCTTTTTAAAAAACAGTCTCTTCAGAACATAGCTATCAAACTTAAATCATATATTAATTTTTCTTCCTCAAAACGCAATACAATTTTTCTGAAATTTAATACCAACAAGTAATTTTCTTTGTAATAATAATTAAAAAGAGAGGGAAGAGAGAGAAGAATTTGGAATGTTATCCCAATTCAGACGTAAACATTTAAGTGCTGGCATTCATTGCCAACGTGGAAATTGGGTAAGGGTCATTTGAGAAATAAATCAGTTTGGAATATAAGTGCAATTTTTTTGTTACCGTTTATAATTTTTAAAAATCGCAAAATGGGTCGTCAATTGCTCGGGAAACAGGTCCCGTTGTTAGTGGTGATGGAGGATGAGCATGAGAAAAGTGACAAGTGTTGTGATGACATCGTCGAATTGATTAGTGCAGAAACCAGCGCTGTTTTCCAGAAGCCAGTTTTCGGATCGGTCACTGTCCTTTGGTATGCCATCAGCGTGATTGAACAGGTCTTAAAAATTTCTCTAATTTATGTACATAAGGCAAAGGGAAGAGTGTTTGTTGTCCACCAGGAAGTTTGTGTGGAATCATACCTCCAGTCAAAATCCATTATATGCGTTTTCCTGTAATTGTATGTGTTTGTTTTCTAAGCCTGAGTTCCCTTGGAATTCGGGAAGTGCTATAACCTATTGCGGGTTTTTCAGAGTTCGACCATGGCGGAAGTCATACACATGTCTGCAAATAAAGACCAGATCCGGGTCTGTGTTTTCCGGGACCTTGCGGTGGGAAGGAGTGGAGTATTCTTCGGAGGGAGGGACCATTGGTCTGTGATCAGGGGCTCCCTCCTCTCGCCACTTTGCCAAGGCACAGAACCTGCAGAAGAGCATAGGAGGAAACAGAAATGAAAATGGAGGAAGAGACATGTTGTCAGATAGGGTCATTTACACCAGAACCCGCCCGCCTCTCAGACGTCCCCGACTACTGGGCTGATAACGGACAGTGCCATCAGAAAAACTGAAACCATTTCCATTCAATGTATCTCAAGGGGACTGGGGTTAGAATACAAAGAGCAGGAAGCTAATCTTCAGTTATACAAAGTCTTGGTCACACCCCAGTTCAAGTACTGCATTCAGTTTTGGACACCAAACCTCAGGCAAGTTATCTTGACCTAGGAATAGGCATAAGGCAGATTGGCCAAAATCATACCAGGGCTTAGAGAGTTAAATTATGAGGACAGATCGCATGAACTTGGTTTAGGAAGGTTGAGGGGTGATCGGATCAAGGTGCTTTATATAATAATAGGGTAGATAGGGAGAAACTATTTCCTCTGAAGTAATCAAGAACAAGGAGACATAATATTAATATTAGAACCAGGCCACTCAGGAGCAAAATAAGGAAGCTATTGTTAAAGATGTTATGGCAGGGCACTTGGGCAAGGCAATCAGGCAGAGTCAACATGGTTTTGTGAAAGGGAAATCATCTAATCATCTTCAATCAATTTAGTGGAGTTTTTTTTTGAAGAAGTCACATGTGCTGTGGATAAAGGAGAACCAGTGGATGTACTGTCCTTAGATTTTCAGAAAGCATTTGATAAGGTGCCACATCAAAGGTCATTGAGGAAAATAAAAGCTCATGGTGTAGGGGGTAACATATTGACATGGATAGAAGATTGGCTAGCTAACTGGAAAAAGAGGGTAGCCATAAATGGGTCTTTTCCTCATTGGCGAGTAACGAGTGGCAGGCCACAACTTTTTACAATTTATACAAGTAACTTGGATGAAGGGACAGAAGGTATGGTTGCTATATCTGCTGATGATACAAAGATAAGTAGGAAAGTAATTTTTGAAGAGGACATAAGGTGGCTACAAGGTTAAGCGAGTGGGTAAAGATCTGGCAAACGGAGTATAATGGGGGAAAATGTGAAATTGTCCATTTCGGCAAGAAGAATAAAAAAGCATATTATCTAAATGGTGGGAGAGTGCAGAGCTCTGAGATGCAGAGGGATCTGGGTATCCTAGTGCTTGAATCACAAAAGGCTAGCGTGCAGTAATCAGGAAAGCTAATAGAATGTTATCGTTTGTCGTGAGGGGAATTAAATATAAAAGTAGGGAGGTTACGCTTTAGTTGTACAGGGCACTGGTGAGACCACATCTGGAGTACTGGGTACAGTGTTGTTTTCCTTATTTAAGGAAGGGTGCAAATGCATTAGCAGTTCAGAGAAGGTTTACTAAACTAGTACCAGGAATGGGCGGGTTGTGTTAGGAGAAAAGATTGGACAGGCTAGGCTTTTATCCGCTGGAGTTTAGAAGAGTAAGAAGTGACTTGATTGAAACATATATGATCCTGACGGGTCTTGACAGGGTGGATGTGGAGAGGATGTTTCCTCTTGTGGGAGAATCTAGACGTCACTGTTTAAAAATAAGGGGTCGTTCATTTAAGAGAGATGAGAAGAAACTTTTTCTCTCAGAGGGTAGTGAGTCTTTGGAACTTCCTTCCTTAAAAGGCAGTGGAAGCAGAGTCTTTGAATGTTTTCAAGTCAGAGGTAGACAGATTTTTGATAAACAAGGGGGTGAAAGGTTATCGGGCGTAGGCGGGAGGTTACACTCCAATCAGCTATTATCTTATTGAATGGCGGAGCAAGCTCAAAGGGCCAAGTGGCCGACTCCTGCTCTTAACTCTTATGTTTGTATGTTTGTTAGGTAGGATTATCCAGTGATATGGAGTTGTGATACAGTTCAGCCATGATATAATTGAATGGCGGAGCAAGCTGAAAGGGCACTGACTCCTGTTCAAGTAAAACAGTACCTGGAAACAGACTAAAAAGAAAAAAAAAGGGAGCTGCCCTCCAGATTCCCCATCAGTCCTACATCCCCTCTGCTCATCTCTCTATCTCCGACTACTAACCAATTTCCTGCAATAGATTTCCTGCCAACTTTGCTGTTCTGTCTTTTCTCTTGTTCCGTTTCACTTTTTCCTCATTTTTCTCTCCGTGTTTATTTAACATCCCCTTCAATACATCTATGCTATTCATCTCAACTACTCTATGTGCTAGGGAATGTCACGTACCAACCACTGAGTAAAGAATTTTCCCCTGAATTCTCTTTTGGATTCATTAGTGGTGATTTTATATTTATGGCCTCTGGTTTTAGACTCTCCATCAAGAGGCTACATTTCTATGAAAGTGTGTCCCATTCCTATGCCCTCTTCCCCCACAAAAGCACTGGAATGTCTGGAATCACTCACCGACAATATTCAGAGAAGGTCAGCACATAGCATTTCTCTTCAATGCAGGCCACGCTATTCTCATCCTGATGCCGAGAAGCAAAGATCTCATTCTGCGGGAGAAGACGAGAGATAGAACTTTAAAAAGCCTGCACTACACAAAACACTGGCCTATTCAGCCTCATCAATCTCATTAATGCTCCTGTCCATTCCAGCAGCACATCATCATGATGCCAAGGCACCCATCAGTATGCTCAACCCTGGTCACCTGGACCTAAACAAACTGCTTGTGTTCCATGGATGAAACTACCACATTCTGCAGAGGGGGAGGAGAGGGAAAGGTCAGTTGTCATTCTGTATATAAGACAGACCCTGTAAAGCCAGGGTAGTCTTCACCATTATTAAAAATCAGAGACAGAACTCTTTATGGATGCCAACCGATCCAAGTTTCTGTTATGCTTTAACCGCATCTGTGCCTGGCTTCATCCTAAACTGTGTACTGCGATTGTGAGCTGAGAAATTCTCCCCTACTAAACAGTCTCAGCCTCAGCTCCCAATAATGTTATTCTTCAGATCACCGTACTGTTTAATCTATTGGCACTTGTCCAAGGGAGCCACTTGACACTAAGCTGCAGGAACGAAAATGTGTTGCTCAGTCTGGTAGCGCTCATTTCCTGTTTTCGCCAAATCAGAAGTTCAAGTTGTACTCCAGGAAGGGCTGCATTATCAGTGGTGCCATTCTCCAGGTTGGGAATTGAACTGCTACACTACCTCCTGGCTTGGGTGTTTTCCCAGCACCCCGCATCAAAATGAGACCGACACATCAACCAGTGCATTGTCATTTCTGGGATCCTGCCGTATTTAAAAATGGTTGCTGCCTTGGCCCACAACACTGCATAATTCATTAGACTTCAAGCACTTCAAGATGTGATAAAGGACACTTTCTAAATGCAAATTCTTCCTTTTGCATCACCAAACGTAGGTTAAACACACAACCTCTTGCCTTCTACATCACTGTTTCATTACATATCAAACATAGTCACAATAACTTGAAAATAAGAAGCCGACGACTGAAAGCCAAGACAATGCTGAACGGAGAGTATATTTACAATACACACACACATATACACGCAAGAAACAGGTGCTGGGAAGACGCTAATATAGCAAGAGGCAGAGGGCAGGAAGACATAGGAGCAGGGCAAGAGGCCAGTACAGGGCAGCAGAGGCACAGAGCAAGAGGCAGAGACAGAGGATTTAGAAGTGAACGCCTAAAGACTGTAGGGAAGATTACTGATTCTCACCTCACAGTGAATGCTTGGATTTCTGCCTCCCTGGATGTGCTCAGGCCTGTAGTACCAGTAAAGGCTCATCATGAGTTCCCCTACAGGAAGAAAGCAATACTTTAATGAGTTTGAGCTCAGGCGAAGGCCCCAGTAACCACTCAAACTTGCACAATGCTCCTAGCAACTTCAGCTGCCTCCAGAGAACCACTGGGCTTCTCTGCGACCAGCTAGAGTAGCCTGGCTGGATACACTAATGCACTGGTTTGCACTACTAGATTAGTGATCCAAAGAACGTGAATTTAAATCCCACCATGGCAATTTGAGAATCTGAATTTAGTAGCCTCTTGTTTAAAAAAAAAACCTATCAGCAAAAGTGACCATGAAGCTATACGGTTGCCATAAAAATCAAAGTAGTTCACCAGTACACCCATTAGGCAAGAAATTCTGCTATCATTATTCGGTCTAGCCTGTACATGACTCCAGATCTACACCAAGGTACACGATTCAAATGCCTTTTGAATGGCCTGGCAAGCCATTCAGTTGTACCAAACCTCTACCCTGCCCACTTCTGAGGGAAAACAAACACATTATAAATTCTGGTCTTAACAAGAGACGCCAACTTACTGAGTACGAATAAAAAAAAGGAAAACAAAACGTAATCCATCTCAATTAAAAGACGCACTAATCAAGGCAAAAAGCACCCGAACAATCACGGAAGCAGAATATTTAAAATCTTGTAGGTGTTTTATGCATTATTCCATACAGCACTCTTACGCCAGTAACTTCTGCTAGAGAGACCAGCAATAAAATAGCACTTGTGAGATTTACAAGGTAGGGAGGGGCTTGTTGGGAGATCACCCAGGTATTGATAGAGCGGTAGCAATGACACACAGATGCTGATAGAAGTCTCACAACCATATTTGGGGACAGGAGGAAGGTGAAAGTAGCTGGAGTGTTAGAGCAACTGCCAACAGCCACCTACAGTTTTATGAAGATCAAGTAGTTGAATTTAGTCAAAATCATAAAAACACAAAATCTGTAATGTTTTTAAACTCGAGAGATTAGCCTCAATCACTACCGATTCCCTCTGCTTTAATGCAGGAGGTTAACCTGAATCATGTCCCATTCCCAATGCTTTAGCTTGGGATAGTAACTTGAATTGCTGCTATCGTTTATTTAACTAGTATTCAGTTTACATAACAAAGCTCAGTTTTCTTCCCAGTTATGATCATCATAATATTGAGCTCCAGATACACAGGACAGTGTTTTTGGTGTTCTGTTTAGTGTACTGATAGAAATAACTTTATCCTGCTTGCATGAGTTACAAAACAGCTACATGTGAAGGTGGTGGTTAATGAAACAGGCGGACAAAAAAAACTCAAAAATAGATAACAATTGCATGAGCAAACATGTGGAAAATAGTTGAAATGGAAAGGCTAACTTCAGAAGTAGTGAAGATATCAGGAAAGCACTGCGGGGCTGTCTCATCACTCCTATTAACACTAGGCCAAAGACAGCTTGTCACTTCCTGATCTTGCAGAGGCGCAACTTATTCTTGAGTCATGGGAGCTGAAAATTTTGGAAAAATGATTGCCGGAAATCTTAAACTAACATTACTTGACAAAGATGCCCCTCTCAGAGATCTTACTGCAAAGCTGGATGCAGCACTCACCTGAGATTTTCCAGTTAGATTTCTTTGGATCCAACCCACTACATTGACAAGGTTATAAAACCAGGGCTGCAAGGAAGAGTGAAGAAAGATCAAGGAGATCTATCTGACATAGCCCTGGGACTACAGGAAAGAACATAGGTGGGATTCCTAACCATGCAGATAGTCCACTTAGAAGATGAAAAATGGAGGTTTATAGTGCTGCAATTTCGTTCCTGCTCTGTCCTTTAACTACTGTTTTCAAACACATCTTTTGCACGTTCCACACTGGGGATCAGTCCCTATGCCAATACATTTCAGCAACTACAGTACCTTTAATGTAGTGAAATATCTCAAGGTGCTTCACAGGAACATAATCAGACAAAGTGATCCCAAACCAAGGGAGGGGATATTACAACACATGAACAAAAGCTTGGTAAAGTAAACATTTTTTAAAAGGGAGTCTTAAAAATTGAGAGGGAGGTAGAAAGCTCAATTTGCATGGGGAAAGACCCCTGCACCAACAGTGAGGTGAAGAGAGAAGAGAATGCACAGGGGCCAGAACTAGAGGAGTACAGAGATTTGAAGGTTGTAAGGCTGAAGGAAGTTAGAGATAGTGAAGGGCAAGGCAATGGAAGAAAATGAAAACAAGGATGAGAATTTTAAAACTGATGCGGTGCCAGACCAAGAGCCAATGCAGGTCAGCGAGTATAGGGTGATGGATGAATGGAACTTGGTAAGAGTTAAATAAGTATCAGGATGACTAGACCATACAGCTCAAGTCTGCTCTGCCATTCAAGACAATCATGACCAACTTATGCCGCAACTCCACTTTCCTGCCTACTCCCCATATCCCTCTATTCCTTGAGAAACCAAAAGTCTGTCCATATCAGCCTTAAACATAATCAATGATGGAACATCCAAAACCCTCTGGGGTAGGGAATTCAAAAGATTCACAACCCTGAGTGAAGAAATTTCTCACCTCAGTCCTAAAAGATTGCCCCTTATTCTGAGGATGTGCCCCAGTGTTCTAGATTCCCCAGCCAGGGGAAACAACCTCTCAGTGTCCATCCTATCAAGCCCCTTCAGAATCTTGTATATTTCAATAAGGTCACCTCACATCCTACTAAACTCCAGAGAATATAGACTCAATGTACTTAGCCTCTCATCATAGGACAACCCCCTCATTCCAGAACCAAACAAATTAACCTTTGTTGTACAACCTCTAAGGCAAATAAATCCTTCATTAGATATGGAGACCAAAACTGCACAGTATTCCAGGGGTGGTCTCATTAAAGTCCTATATACAATTGTAGCAAAACTTCCTTTTTACAATAAAAGCCAACAATGCCATTTGTCTCCTAGTGCTAGGGACGAGAGCAGCCGAAGACAAAAAGGTCTGATTTTTTTTGTGATTGTGATAAAGAATCATATAATTACGACATGATCTTTTAATGATCTGTGGTGGAAATGCAAATGCTTCTAGGCCATTTCAAAAAGACGACTTCAAGTGGGTAGAAACATTAGTTCTCCCTTTTGTTTATCTTCTATTACTGTCAAGACTGTGGACCAATGCATTTCTATAAAATCACCAAAATGACCTCAGTATTTCAGCATTCAATGCAGTTAGTGCACGTAATACAGGATGAAGTCCATACTAACAACAGAATATGACCTTGCTGGATTATGTACATGCAAAGCAAAAGGACCACAGCAGTGCTTTGAAAACTATTTTCCAATGTGACCCTATTTTAACACATCACCACCTTCTGAAGGGCAATTAGGGATGGGGCAACAAATGTTGACCTTGCCAGCGATACCCACAACCCATAAACAAATTCTTAAAAATTAACATGACTGTAGACACCAGCAAAACTAAAAAGCAACATTATAACATTCAGTCCATAAAGTGTGCTCGAATTTCTCTAACTTGCCCAGGTGTGGGAGAGCTGGAATGGAAAACCAGCAATAATGATGGATAAAAGGGGAACATTTTATAAACTAGACTCAAATCCTAAACCTTTTTGAAACAATGATTGACATCGGAGAGAAGCGGTTGTCAGGTCCCAAACCCCAGATCCCAGGCTCCGCTTCCCACACACACCCCCTAGCTTTGTTCTCTCACACCTGCAGCCATTCCAGCTGCGCCTCCTTGCTGCTGAACAGCAGCTCCTCCAACCACCGTTACACCACCTCCCCACTGTCAGTGGGCAGCTGTGGCTCTTGGATGCGCACTGCTGGGGCAGAGGAAGCTGTCTCCCCAGGGGATAGCAGCTTGCTCCCAGGGGGCTCAACCTGCCAGGCCAGGAAGCGCAGCCTATTCCATCACTGGGCACTTGGGTAGTGCTGGGGTCTCAAGCAGGTTGAGTCAGAGGCAGTACAAGACAGCGACTGCTGCCTAGAGCAAGGTGTAGTTGAAATCAAGGCTGGCAGGACTCTCCCCCCAACAGGGCCAGAGCCTGAAGCCAAGAGGTGGGCTGCTGCTGAGTTGCTACATCGGTAACCGGGCCTTGGATTGGGTGAGAAGATCCAGCTACCCTGCACCAGAAAGACAGTCCAGCCCAGGCTGCACATGGGAGCAGCAGCTACTAGGGGCACGGCCTCTGCATCTCCCAATCACAGAAAGAGAGTCAGATTGGCACTGGATTAAAGAGAAAGGGGCTGAATGACAGCTCCTCCAGGCCAGGCAGAGATTGGGAATAAAATTAAAAGGGTGGAATTCCATGATCCAAAAGTTGGAAATCTGCCAAACAGCAGAAATTTCTCATCCCTGAATTGCTTTCATACAGAATGGTATAGAGGTACACTCCATACTAACTTGATGAAAAGTCATTAACTAGCGGCTAGGGAACTATCCGCGTCCCTAGCCGAGCTGTTCCAGCTGAAAACTACCCGACAATGTGGAAAATTGCCCAGGTACGTCTTTTCAACAAAAGAACAGGACAAATCCATTCCAGCCAATTACTGCCCCATCAGCCTCCTCCCGATCATTTCCTCAGGGTAGCATCCTAGCCCCACCATCTTCAACTACTTCACCAATAACCTTCCTTCCATCATAAGGTCAGAAGTGATTATGTTTTCTGATGCACAATGTTCAGTACTATTTGCTACTCCTTGGATACTGAAGCAGTCCGTGCCAATAAGCAACAAGACCTGGACAACATTTCAGGCTTGGGTTGATAACTAACAAGTAACATTTGCACCACAGAAGTGCCAGGTAACAACCACCTCCACCAAGAGAATCTAACCATCTCCCATCGCTGAATCCCAAGCCATCAACATCCTGGGAGTTACTATTGACTTATCCAGTTCAGTTTCTGGTCATATACTGTGGCTACAAGAGCAGGTCAGAGGCTGGGAATTTTGAGGCAATAACTTCCCAAAGCTTGTCTATAGCACAAGTCAGGATTGTGATGGAATACTCTCCACTTGCCCAGACCAGTGCGACTCCAACAACACTAAGAAGCTCAACACCATTCAGGACAAAGCAGCCCACTTGATCAGCACCCATCCACTAACTTAAACATTCACTCTCTCTGCCACTGGTGCACAGTGGCAATTGGGGATGGGCAACAAATGCTGGCCTTGCCAGCAACAACCACGTCCTGTGGAAGAATAAAAAACTACTAGTTTTCTAATCACACTAGCAAAGTGAATAACCTCACATTTACTCATGTGGAGTATATGGGCAGGAGAGTTTTGGTGAGCTCAAGTTTATAGAGGGTGGAAAACAGGAGGCTGACAAAGAGTGTTGGAATAGTCAATCCTGGAGATAATTAAAACATGGATGTGGCTTTCAGAAGCAGAATCAGGCGATATCAAGGAGGTGAAAGTAGGCAATCTTGGTGATAGAGCAGATATGAAGTCATAAACTGATCTCGTGGTCATAGAGGATGCTGCAAACTGTCTGAGACAAGTGACCAGGGAGGAGAATGGAGCTTGTGATGGAGACCAACAATAATGTTTTTAGCGTTCGCATTACTCAGTTGGAAGAAATTGCAGCTCATCCACAACAAGTTGCTTGATAAAAGCAACAAAGTCATTGCAGGGGCCCAGAGAGGTGATGGTAGAGCTGGGTGTCATCAGTGTACTTTTCTTGGTATACATTAATGACTTAGACTTGAGTATTCATGGCATAATTTTATAATATTCCGATGACACAAAACTTGAAGTATAGTGAACTCTGAAGAAAATGGTAACAGGCTTCAAGAGGACATGGAAAGGCTGGTGGAATAGGTGGGTAGTTGGCAGATTAAATTTAACACTGAGAAGTGAGAGTCATGCAGTTTGGTAGGAAGAACAGGAAAGGCAATGTAAACAAAAGAATACAATCCTAAAGGGAGTGCAGGACAAGACCTGGGGGTACATAAACACAAATCACTGCAGGTGGCAGGACAGACTTAGAAAATGGTAAAAAAAAAAGGTATTTGGGATCCTGGGCTTTATAGAGTACAAAAGAAAGTAAGTTATGATGAGCTTTAATAAATCATGATTTGGCTTCCCTCTAGTATTGTGTCCAACTCTGGGCATTAGTATGGATATGAAGGCTTTAGAGAGGGTGCAGAAAAGATTTACAAGAATAGTTCCAGGGATGAGGGACTCAGCCTGTGTGGATAGGCAGCCTGTGTGGATAGGCAGCCTGTGTGGATAGGCAGCCTGTGTGGATAGGCAGCCTGTGTGGATAGGCAGCCTGTGTGGATAGGCAGCCTGTGTGGATAGGCAGCCTGTGTGGATAGGCAGCCTGTGTGGATAGGCAGCCTGTGTGGATAGGCAGCCTATGTGGATAGGCTGCCTATGTGGATAGGCTGCCTATGTGGATAGGCTGCCTATGTGGATAGGCTGCCTATGTGGATAGGCTGCCTATGTGGATAGGCTGCCTATGTGGATAGGCTGCCTATGTGGATAGGCTGCCTATGTGGATAGGCTGCCTATGTGGATAGGCTGCCTATGTGGATAGGCTGCCTATGTGGATAGGCTGCCTATGTGGATAGGCTGCCTATGTGGATAGGCTGCCTATGTGGATAGGCTGCCTATGTGGATAGGCTGCCTATGTGGATAGGCTGCCTATGTGGATAGGCTGCCTATGTGGATAGGCTGCCTATGTGGATAGGCTGCCTATGTGGATAAGCTGGAGGAGCTTGGGTTGTTTTTCTTTAGGAAGAGAAGGTTGAGAGGGGATTAGATAGAGGGGTCTGTACAGGATAGAGTAAAACTGTTCCCATTGGCAGAAGATAAAGAGCCAGAGGACATTGATTTAAAGCGATTGGTAAATGAACCAAAGGCAATACGAGGAAAAGTTTTACTACACAGCAAGTGGTTACAATCTGCAATGCACTGCCTTAGATTGTGGAACAGAGAGATTCAATCATGGTTAACAAAAGGGAATTGGGCAAGCACCTTAAGTGAAAATGTTTGCAGGGCTCTGGGGAAAGGGTGGAGGAGTGGGACGAGATAAATTGCTCCTGCAGGGAGATGCCATGGACTTGAGCGCTGAGCAGCCTTCTTCAATGCTGTAAGCATTCTGTGAGGAACCCAATGTCACGTCTTTGGATGATATTGCGAGCTCTGTAGGTAAGAAAGAGGTGGTTCAGGGAGATTTGAGGTAATGGAGTTCAATTGGGTGGAGATGGGAATAGAATCCACTGCAGAGAATTGTTTTGCTACACCTGAATAGAGAGCAATCCCTAGCAATCACTCACTTTGCTGATATACTAGAGTAGTTATTTACAGTTAGTAACAGCTAGCCTTCAAAAAAACAGCCTCTGCTCCAAGGTAATGAAAATGTTAAAAAAAAAGCCAGCATTGCTGCTCCCAAAGTAATCCATCGACTTCTGCTGGACAAACAGGCATATAGGCATTGGGGTGAGGCCAGAATCAGACACAACTGCGATACTAACTCTTCATCGAGTAATTGAGTTTTGATGCTCAACTCGGATCTCTGTATTCCTACAATAACATCTTGTCACTCCACCACTCCCTTCACCCCACCACTGGTGGCCATCAGTTGTCTGGATCATAAGTTCTGGGATTCCCTCCCTAATTCCCTCTCCTCAAGATACTTTTTGAAACTAACTCTCTGACCAAGCCTTAGTTAGATTGCATGTCCTATTGTCTCCACCTTTGGCATGGTGCCAATTATTATTTGATAATGTTCCTATGAAGTGCCATGGGACAGTTACAACTTGCAGTTGCTCACAGGCTTAACCACGAGGAAACTACTATAAACCTGCTGACACCCAATAAACCAGACCCAGCAAAGGAGCTGAAATGTGGAGGTGAAAACTGCAATTTCTTTAAAAAAAATACCCGACATGCATAAAGGTAACATACACTCTTCTCCCAATAAGCTGCAGAGTCTGCCTAGGGCCAAGTAATATGTCAATGTGTAACAGACTGATGTTCTTACTTGGAGAACTGGGGACATCTCAATGATAAGGTTAGACTCTTCAGCCAGCCAAGGGTTGTTTTGGAAACAGTTTTGGCCACGGTGTGTGAGCAGTGACATCCTGCCCATAGTGGCAGAGACCTCATGCCAAATTGGCATCATGTGACTACCAAGAAACCACACTTGCCTGGATAGCAAATCAGTCAGCTATCCCCACAGCAGATGGGGAACAAAATGATCACTGGAGGAAGCCCTTAGAAGAACCAAGATAGTCTCAAAGAACAGAAGGACCAGCTTTTAAAAGTAGGAGCTTACAGCCAAATTAATCAGAGCTGTACTAACAACTAGCGTTTAAAAACAGACAAGGTTTCAAGATGTTTCACAGGAGTGTTATCAAGTAAAATTTAAGGAGACTTACACTAGCCACTTAAGAAGATATTAAGATGGGTGACAAAAAGTTTGGTTTTAGGGGGCTCTTTCAAGGATGAGTGATATGTAGAGGTCTAGAGTGGATTCCAGAATTTGGGGCCTAGCCAGCTAAAGGTACAGCCACCAATGGCGGGATAGAGGAAACAGGGTGTGCATATGGGGTCAGAGTTACATGAATGCAGAGATCCCAGGGGTGCTGGAGGATGTTAAAGAGATAGGGAAGGGTGAAGGACAGGGGCGATTGGATGTAGTATGAGTTAGAATACAGCAAACTATCAACTCATAATGCTGCTCTGCAGCGAATGTATTTGTGGAGCATCTTAACATCACTGATTAAGGAGATGGCAGGTTCAATCTCCAAACTGGCCTCAGACCACTGACACTTTTTTGGTGGGAGCTGGGAGGAACGTTGGTGAAAAAAGGGAAATGACTGAGGGTGGCTATTGGGAAGTCCAATGTTGCTAATTTTCTATTTTCAGGAATGCAGAAATGGACACTGTTGGGGCACAGCGTCTTTTTACATAATTGATGTTTGATTGGGAGGCCATTTTACAAAGCTGGAGTGCAAAAACCCATCTGGTCAACTCAGGGCTGGTCAGCCCTTGGTTAGTTGGAAGGGAATACAGTCAATTTTTCAGTCACCAAGCGAAGAGCATTAGGTACTCAATAAAATCCATAAAAAAGGGTACTGACATACACAACAGTAAACAGGCATTGACACTTGGCCACAGCCTTTGCAATAAGATTAAGCAAAAATCTTCAAAGACAACAAGTTATTGTAAAGCAAACACACAACCTTGTACAAAACATGCCTCTCCAAACAAGGCGGTGATAGTCCACTGTCTTGTGATACAAATTCATTACATTGTTTGAGATAGATATCCACTCCACTACTTGTAATCCAGTCCATTTTTGAAATACGCATTCAATACATTGTGGTAGACATTCATGCCACTACTTGTAATCCATTCCAAGTTTTGTGACAGATGGATCTAATATTTGCAATCTACTCTATGGATTATGACACTCACATTAATTACATTTGCTCCATATCTGTTCCAGAACCTGTGCCAGACACACACGAAAGGTTAATCCATTCCATACAGTACAGCCAATGTATCCTTCAGATTTACATCCATCTCATGTTTTGACATAAACATATCAAATTAATTTCACTCCTGTGATCGATACCATGAGCCTCTATAGTGACATATATTCAAGACAGGGTGCAAGTTAGAACACACGGCCAATTAAGATGATGGAAAAATAGTGTGCACACAATATGTGGAGATATTGTTGAACAGAAATACTTCCCTTGACCTTCATTCATCAGAGACCAATCAGATCAGCAAACCATGGTACGTCCGAAAGATGGATTAGAAGATCACTCTAGTCTCAAGAGATTTTGAAAACCTCCATCAAATCTCTTCTCAATCTTCTCTTCCTAGAAGAACAGCCCCAGCTTCTCTAATCTCTCCATGTAATTGAAATCCCTCATCCCTGGAACCATTCTCGTAAATCTTTTCTGCATTCTTTAAAGCCTTCACATCCTTCCCAAACTGCTGTGCCACAAATGGAACACAATCGTGCAAATGAAGCTGAAGTGGTGTTTTATAAAAGGTTCATTATAACATCCTTGCTTTTGTACACTATGCCTCTATTTATAAAAAAGCATATGGGATCCTGAAATTGATCCAACTTTCTCACCTGCCCTCCAACTTCAATGATTTGTGTACATATACACTCAGGTGTCTCTGTTCCTGCACCCTCTTTAGATTTGCAACCTTCAGCTTATATTGCCTCTCCTCGTTCTTCCTGCCAAATGTATCACTGCACACTTCTCTGCATTAAATTCCAACTGCCATGTGTCCCTCCATGCTATCAGCCTTTTTCTGCTCTCCTGAAGTCTATCACTATGCTCTTCGCAGTTCACAATAATTCCAAGTTATGTGTTATCTGTAGATTTTGAAACTGTGCCCCGTGCACCCAAGTCTAAATCATAAAAGCATATCAGGCAAAATAGTAGACACAGCACAGAATCTTGGGGTATCTTCCTCCAGTGTGAAAAACAATTGTTCACAACTACTGTTTCCTGTCACTGAGCCAACTTTGTATCCAAAGGTCATCTTGACCTGAAATGTTAACTCTGTTTCTCTCCACAGATGCTGCCTGACCTGCTGAGTATTTCCAGCATTTTTTATTTTTATTTTGTATCCATGTTGTCACTGCCATTTGTATTCCATGATTTTCAACTTTGTTGGTAAGCCTATTACATGGCACTTTCACAAACACCTTTTGGAAGTGCATAGAGGCCACATCAACTGCATTACCCTCAACAGCCTTCTCCGTTACCTCATTAAAAGCTCAACAAAGTTGCTTAAATATTATTTGCCAGTTTGACACAATTTGACAGTGCCGCATTCCCTCTGTACAGGCACCAGGATTCTCAGCCTGGATTACGTGCCCAAATCTCTAGTTCGGGACTTGAACCCAAGACCTTCTGACTCGGGGGAAAAACTGCTACTCACTAAGCCACAGCTGGCAGTACAGAGAATTGGTTCTTCCTCGCAGCTTGCTCACTCAGTTGAACGAGGCCTTCATGTCAGGAGCTGACAGCACTGATGTTTGACTAAACCAGACAGGTGTAATTAGCATTTGGTGTCAGATTCCTGTACTGAGGCATTAAAGTGCATTAATCACCTGCTCTTTCGCTAGACACAGGTTACAATGGCTCCAGACAGCTAAGCAGTAAAAAGATCTCTATCGACATATATAAGTTTTATAAGTGAAAAACTCTCCCTGTTGGTTCAGTCTGAAAATGTGTGGGTGAGGTATTGAACCCTCTAAACAAACAAGGTACAGAGTTAGAAATTGCTAAGATTTCAACCAGGATTTGCATTTGACCTGGTTACCAAGGTCTTTAAGGCTGTTATCTTCCAAAAAAAAAAGCCTACAGCAAGGGAGGGCAGTCGACCCACATGCCTGAAAGAGCTATCTAATTAGCTCCACTCCATTTGCGCTTTCCCCATAGACCTGCAAATTTCTCCTTTCTATGTATTTATTCAATTCCCTTTCAAATGTTTAAGAATTTTTAGAAAGTTACTGAGAAATCCACATGGGCAAAATCTCTTGAGCTTGGGTAGCAACCGGGAAGAAGGGAGAAGAGAGGAGAGATGGACAGCAAGTAGGGAGGAGAGAGAAGAGAGATAGACAGGGCAGTCATTATCCCCTGCTCCTGACCAGTAACAGTATGACACATATCAAGAGGTGGTGAGATAGGGATAAGATCAGGCTTGGAGGCAAAGCCCCAGCCATGATTGACAAGCTTGTTGACAGCAGAGGTCAAAGCTCACCTTCTGCCACACTAAGCCAATTAGGAATAGGGGGCTCATTTCCGACTACCACAGAGCTAACTAAACCAGCTCCACATGTCAGCAGATTCAGAACAGGAGGCAACAAACTCAGTTGAAGCAGCACTGAAAAAGAGGTTTTCAAGGCAGCCACAACAAAGTAGTTTGTTTTACTTAGATTTACAAGTATAAGCCAATGGGTGGTGGTGGCCGGGGGGGGGGGGGGGGGGGTGTGTGTGTGTGTGTGTGTGTGTGTGTGTGTGTGTGTGTGTGTGTGTCAAGCATTAGTTAACCAATGGATGCCTTCTCCTCGTAACAGCCCATCAAAAGGCTTCTTCAGTTCACAGGGGTAAAAGTGTCTGGTGCTACAGGAAAGACTGAACAGGCTGAGGTTCTGTTGTCAAAAAAAAAACACTGAACTGATAAAAGTCTTTAAAATAATGAAGGGCTTTGATACTATAGATGTAGATTTTTCCACCTGTAGGAAGGAGTTGAAAACTAGGGGCTATAAATATAGTAATAAATCCAATTCAGGAGAAACAACTTTAACCATGAAAAGATGAGGAGGAAAGGAATGGAAGGATATGTGCGAAATAGGTTAGATGAAGTAAGGTGGGGGGATGCTCATGTGGCTGAATGGCCTGTTCCTGTGCTGTAAACTGTGTAATCCCAAGTAAAAGCTGGGTTCAGTGACTACTCCACCTGCTAGCTGGATCCTAAGAGAAGAATTGGGTGATTTACAAGGCCCTTCAGAATGAATGATTAATGTTAGCAACTGAACAGCAGACAGACTTAATATCTTAAGTGCCAGATGCATGAAATATTTACGACTAAGCAATTGCAAATTTGTCAGCTATTTGAATGCAGCTCAGGGGGAGTCAACTAATCTCAGCATATTACAATCCAGGGGGAAGATGAGAATATATTTTAAAACGCTGTATTGCTACAACCTGGAATGCACCACTTGGAAGGTTCATGCAAGCAGATGTAATGTAAAATTTCAGAAAAGGGTGCTGACACAAGCACAATGGGCTAACAGTCACCTTCAATGCCGTATGATTCTAGGATAACGCTGCAGCACTTCTTTATACTTGCACAGGAGAACGAAATCTCTGAATCTGCTCCTGCTGCCTTTCATTACTGTACATTGTTGGAGCATCAGGATTGAAGGCCCATTAGAAACTAGGATCTGGATTTCAGTTGTGTAAATGTTGGGATTGGGTTTGCAATGCCAGGCCTTCGGAATCAGAGTCAAAGCAGAGGTGAAGTCATGTACACATCTCCAGCTTTCAGCAGCAGGTGATCCAATTAAAGAACTGGGTGTTTGGGGGTAGGGTTAAAAGAACGGGATGGAGAGACAATGAAACTGTTGAATGATGTGGTCTGTCGGGAAGTAACCGAATCTCCACAACAAGCTCCATCACAGCACTAAAAAAATGGGGTGGGGGGTGGTGGGGGGGGGAAGAATGGCAGAGGTGTCATTTTTTCTCTGCTCATCACATTATCAATCACTGTGACATTTCACAGGCCATCTGCCTCACACAGCTCCCCTGACATCTTATTACAGTACAATAACCCTCCCAAGCAATAAACGTCACTTCACAGCCCCTGAGCCACTAATAAACAACTGAGGTACTGGGGAAACATCAGTTATGGAGAGCTCCCAACTCTCCCCTCACATAAGCAAAACAAAAGGCCACTTCTTAGAATTGCAATAATCCAAACCTTGGGCTCAAGAAAGGAAGAAACATTCAACCGGATGCATTCTTATTGATCCCAGACCCAAATACTTCAGTATTGTCCTGCATAGATGGAGATGGTAAGTTCTCCCCACCTGGACACAAGATGACAGGTCCCAACTGGTCACAGGCACCCCAAGAAACACCCCACCAACATTTCTCCCAGCCATCCCCCGCCCCAACACCAGCCTGCAAATGCTATGTTGATTTTATACTGGTGTAGGTTTCCTCAGAATGGTTGAGTTGGGGGAAAGAGACCCTAGAAAATAATGGGCTACAAAACCACAAATTCCGCAGTAATGGAGAAGCACATTATTCCTACATTGCAAGCAACACAACAGCAGATCCTCACAGGCCTGGCCCTTTGAGAACCAAATGGATGTATGTCACTTTCAAACATATCTTGGGAATAGCAAGGGTCCATTTCCAGTCCACACCCATCAGTACCAAATGCAGGGGGTTATGTAGAAAGGGGAAGTTGGGCTGAGGGGAGAGCACAACATACAGTTCAGCTTACCCTTGTAATATGCAAATAAAAGGTTTGCTTAGCAATCTGTTTGCTTAAAAAAAATTCTTAACCCGTCAGCCTGTAAGCTGGAATTCTCACCCCCAGCCACCGCCCCAAGCCTAACCAATTTTACACATTGGATTTCTCTCTTCTGCCTCCTCCCCCAATTTAATAGACAGGATCTCTCTCCTTTCCCTGGGTTAGTTGACTAGACAGGATATTGGAACCAATCTATTAAGCCCACATCTGGAATTGTTATGCGCTGCATGATTTCCAAATCCGAAAAGCAACACCATGTATTTCTTGTAGGCTCTGCTTTGCACTGCATTGAATCAACAGGCTGACCTGATGTAGGGTCCTCCCAGAGTGCAGAAACCTTGGCAACGTAAGGAATGGACTTCTTCCTCGGTCCGGACTTCAATAAAACAGTGTCTCGAACCTTGATTACTTCTCCATCCCTTTGAACTGCGGGATAGCACTTCCGAATCAGGAGTTCCACTTCACCCTGAAGAGCAAAAATAATAGTGAGAAAGTATGACTGGAAGTAAAGTCCATGAGCCCATCAAGCCTTCATCCTCAGAGTCAGAAAGTCGTGGGTTCAAGTTCCATTCCAGTGACTAGGGCATAAAACCCAACCTGATCATCCCGGTGTTATATTTCTGGGGTGCTGCATTTTGAATGAAAGGTTAAACTGAGGTCCTGTATGCCCTCTCAAATTAACATAAAGAATCCCATGACATCATTCCGAAGGGCAGGGAAGTTCTCTCTGGTGTCCTAATCAATATTCATCCCTCCTACAATATCACTAAGAGAGAGTACCTGATCATAGTCACATTGTTTATGGGATCTTGCTCTGTGTAAATTAGCAGCCTTTTTTAAAAAACATTTCAACAGTTACTACACTTCAAAAGTACTTCATTGGCTGTGAAGTATTTTGGGCCACCACAAGGTTATCAAAAATACTACAGAAATGCACGTGGCTGTTTTGCGATGCCTTTTCTTCCATACGTACCCCAAAAGGTAATTTGAGTCTCAACTAATGTCAACAAAATACTACATAAAAGAATGGTTCCTCTTCTGATGGGACGCAATCTGTCAAGGGTAAAAACATCAGAACATACCTCAATACTGATATACCTAGAGTTTCTCTCACTAACCTTTAGGATCAGGGAGAAACGCCAAGCGAATTTTCTCTCCTTGAAAGACCTCAGGCTATACAGCTGCCTCAGGAGATTCAATAACATGGGAGAGTAGAAACTGTACAAAGCTTGTTGGCAGGAAATGAGCACGAACAGACTTCTGTTCTACAAAGAATTGGGATAGTACACGAGCAGTATCACAACCTAACTACTGTCCCAACAAAGGTAATGACCTCTGCAAGATATAGTCCCACCCTATAATATGCCAACACCTTATAGGGTGAGGTAATGCGCAATGTGAGCAATCGCAGCAAAAATCTAACCTGGTCTCCAACACAGCTTGCATTAATATTGTGCCTTTGGATAGGTAGCTAAAAGTTTGGTCAAACTGGTAGATTTTAAAGGAGGACTTAAAGGAGGAGAGAGGGAAAGAAAAATTTAGGGAGGGAGTTCCAGAGCTTAGGGTCAGGGCAGATGAAGGCACAGCAGCCAATGGCTGGGCATGAAAATTGGGGAAGAACAAAAGGCCAGAATTGTTGGACTGCAGAGATTTTGAGAGTTCCAGGCTGGAAGAGGTTAGAGATATGAAGGGCTAAGGCCAAGGAGGGGTTTGAACACAAAGATAGAGGAATGCCAGGCCAGAGCCAATCTAGGTCAGTGAGCACTGGGGTGACGGTACTTGATGCAATTCAAGATACGGGCAGCAGAGCCCTACACCCAAAGTCCTCACAGCGTAAGTTCACTGTACTCCAATCAAAAGTGTATCTTAAGCAATTTTGCTAAAGTTAACTCTAGCACCCTAAATGACCAGTCTAGCCGAGATCAGCTAATGTATCTGAATTTAACTTGGACTTTCTGGACCGTATGGGTCAATGTCACACTGGACAAAGTCATTTAGTAACAGCCACTGAGGGAAGCTTATTACATATAGATTTGCAGATGGGATGGAGTAAAAGGCTATAACTTCACTTCCAGACAATAATGCAGTCATGGATTTACAGACTGAAAATAAAATTTAGATTCAGCTTTGAGGTCAGACATGTATATACAATGAAGGTGTAACGTAAACACTAGTTAAATAGCTAGATTAAACTACAATCTCAATGTTACCTACCACACATGGCATTACAACTTTCTGTTTGGTCTGACTGCAAACAGATACACAGGGAGAAAGAACTGAAAAAGCAACTTGTCTCTCTTTTCAGCAATATTCAAGTTCTCTTCTATCATGTGACTATTCAAATTGAAAAGTTAAATTAAAAAATTGGCTGCTGAACATGATTTACCAGAGTGCTACAAGGGATTACTCTGAAATTCTGAATGGAATTTATATATAGTGGTAAAAGTGAAAAAAAATTGGCACAATTCGATAAGACAGCCAGAACTGCTCAGATTTTGGACTGCTTCCAAATTTCCAGCATATATCCACTCAGCAGTCCCACTTAAGATTTACTTCCTTCTAACTTTGAAAAACACCAGACATTATTATTTGTACACATATTAACAACAATCTTCTATTTTTGGGGCAACATCTGCTGTAATTTGTTGGTGGTCCAATATTTTTTACACCAATAGCCAACATTTAAGTTCTGAGGTTGCTATCTGATGCCTTCCACACTTATTTTTCTTACACTTAGCCCTAGCCCCGAAGGCACTTGCCTGCTTCCTCATACTGTTACTCCTCTCAAGGCAAATGGGCCATTCTTTATTTGGTGAATTGTGGCTAATGGCACTTCATTTGAACATCTAATCAGAGAAACAGTGGCATAATGTAACCTTCTTCTCGCCCAGCATCCACAACATTAAATTTATAGCACAGAAACAGGCTATTCAGCCCAACAGATCCACGTTGATGTTTTACTTCACACTAACTACCTCCCATGCTACTCCATCAAACCCCATCAGTCTATTCTTCTATTCCTTTCTCCCTTATGCAGTTATCCAGCTTACTCTTAAAGACAATTATGCTATTTGCCTCAACTACTCTATGGTTAGGAATTCCACATTCCCATCACACTATGGGTAATTTCTTTTGAATTCCTAAATACAGTATTATTAGTGACTTTCTTGTAATGATGACTACTTAGTACGGGTCGTTTGGATGAGGATAAGGAGTCCCACCATTTTTTTCCCTTCTTTGAGGGATGCCAAGGTCAAATACATTGCCATCCTACTGAGATCAGCCAATTCATGACAGGCACAATTCTCTATGGCTTGGTTCCAGTTTTATTCAACTGGTAGCTCCACTTCAGGAACCTGACCACATAACCTATGCCAGCATTCCAAAGCAATAAAGGAGGAATGTCATAGTAATACATGATACTTGTCTTTTCAGATGTCAAAGCAAGGTCTTGTCTACCTGCTGCAGCAGCCATTAAAGACTTCATGACACCATTGGAAGAGCAGGGAGTTCTCCAGGCGTCTTGGTCATTATTCTGCCATCAACAAGTACCACCAAACAGATCAACTACTCAGTCCTTACATGACCGTCTATGGGAGCTTGCTGCGTGCAAATTGGCTGCTGCATTTTCTCCATTATCACGATGATGAAATTTTCGTTGAGAAGTGCATTGAGCAACAATGGGAAGAGAGTAATTTTGCAAGGATACGGCTACTATCGTTATTCGGCTAGTAATCTAGAAATCTCAATAATACAAAAACAAAATACTGCAGGTGATAGAAATGTAAAAGGCCTTTGAACTGAAACGTTAACTGTTTCTCCACATCTTCTCCAACATTTTCACTTTATTTACGCTTGATGTAATGTGAATTCAGTTTTTTTTAAAATCTGGAAATAAAAGACTAGCGTCAGCACTACTGAGCACAACATTGTTAGATTATCAAAACACCCATCTGGTTCACTAATGTCTTTTAGGGAAGGGAACCTGCTGTCCTTATCCAGTCTGACTTATACATGACTCCTGTCCCACACCAATGTGATTAACTCTTAACCGCTATGTAAAGTGGCCTAACAAACCATTCAATTGTATCAAATCTCTGCACAGTTGAAGACAGTGGCCCACCACCATTTCATTAGGCAAACGAGGAACAGGCAATAACTGGAGGGCAACACCTATATCCTGAGAATTCTTTTTCAAAAAACATTATCAGATTCCTGAGGAATAGTATAGAAACAAATTCTTGGTCCGTTCCCATCAATAGGCAGGATTTTTCAGATTTGGCCAGTTACAACACAGTGGCATTTTATGCCATTCCAAGAATTTCTGCTTTGAAAGAAACCTACAGGCATTAATTTAGAACCAGTTGAAAGATATGGAATCACTGTGATGATAATTACTGTCTATATATAGCATGTGCAACATACCAGTTAGAACAAGACATAGTGATACACTAGCTAATAGCCACATATTTAGCATTAACATTTTAATTTATGATTTGCAAAGGTGTGGCTGCTTTAATTTGGGTTTTAGCTTTAACCTGAAGGCATCATTGGAATGCTCATCCCACGTTTCCCAGCACCTTTATGGATCACAATTCAACAAGGCAGCGAGGAGCAATTATGGTGCTACACTAAATGGTAGCAGACTGCAAAATAATCTCCGAACCTCAGGAAAGAAAGGCACTGAGCCATGTGAGCAATACATGCCAAAGTGGTCTTCATTACCAAAACATCCAGGGAGACTCTCAATTCAAAATTAAAATGGAATATACCACTTCGATTGGGAAATATTCACATCTGTCCATCACTGCAATTTCTTTTCCTGCCTTCCTCCCCCCACCGGAAACCATAAATCCCAACTGGTTTTGCACCTACAGTCATTCAGATATGACAAATGAATACTATATATAAAAACTATTCTCAGAACATGGGCATCACTTGCAAGGACACATTTATTGACCGATCTTAGCTGCCCCGAGAGTTGGTGGTGGGCCACCTTCTTCAACCGTTACAGTCCTTGTTCCCATGACGGTATGGAGTAGGAAGTTCCAGGGTTTTGACCCAACAACACAAAGAAGGAAAACAACTATTCAATTCACAATGGTGAGACACATGGAGGTTGCTGTTTGTTTTTCTTGGTGAACACATGTCACCAACTGGGTACTAAACCTCAAAGCTTTTAACTTACAACATGGTAACTTGAGGCAAAAATTAACTACTGTATATTTCGATGCTGCACAGTTAGCGCCATATTCGGTACATTAACCATTTGCAATTTCAGAATCTTTCCAAATCCCTTACCAACAATCCCACCCCCTTCCTAGCCACTACTGCATGCTGCATCAGATGTTCACAGCCTCTGCAACCTTTCTGACCCAGAGCCAAGCTTCTAACCTCACATCCTCAACAAAACAAAGACCGTCTATTTCCACTTAGTAACGCAGTCTATCTGAACCTGACCCAGCCTTTCTGCTGCTGAAACCCCTATTCGTGATTTCATTACCACCAGACAAGGCTATTTCAATGCTCACCTTACTGGCCTCCAGCTCATCCAAAACTCTGCTGTCTGTTCCTAACTCACACTAAATTTTGTTTACCCATCACCCAATATGATCACTGACCCTCACTAAGACTGGCTGAGACTAGGCGCAACTCTCCAGGCCAAGAGAAGGTCAGAGCTTTTCTGTATGCTTGCCACTTGTGGTCTGTGCTGAAATAAAAACAAGCTTTAGGTACATGGGAGCAGATAGAGGACATTCAGCCCCTCAATCCTGCTCCAGCATTCAATTAGATTACAGCTGATCTTATTGTTAACTTGATCTACCCACATGAGCAAACCTCAATACATTTATTCAACAAAAATTTCCATCAGTCTCTGCCTCAAAACTGTCAACTGACCTACAGCCTCAACAGCTTCTTAGAGGAAATGCTGCAGGTTTCCACTATCCATACAAAGAGGTATTTCCTGGAATCACTCCTGAACACACGGATGCTAATTTGTTTCTTATTTTAAATATTGGCCAGGTTACGGAGGAGGACTCCCCTACTCTATGAAATAGTGCCGTGGAAGCTTTTACATCCACCTCAGAGCAGACGGTACCTTGGTTCTACATCTCCTTTAAAAAATGGTAGCTTGGACAGGGCAGTACTGAGTACTGCACTGGAGCATCAGCCTAGATTTTGAAGGCCAACAGGAAAATTCTCCCATATCCTGGGCACTTAGCCCTTGACCAACACCTAAAAGCTGATTAATTGGTATTATCACATTGCTGCTTGTGGGAGGTTGCTGTGTGCAAATTGGCTGCTGCATTTCCTACATTACAACAGTGACTGAGCTTCAAAAGTACCTCATTAATTACAAAGAGTTTTGGAACATTGGAGTAGAAGATGCTATTTCAAAGCAAGTCTGTCTTTCTTCAAAATACAACAATTGGTTATTTTAAGGAGATGAATTTGACTTTTTAACCTCCGTGATCTCTTTTTAAAGGGCAATTTCCAAATTTCTCAATCAGAGAAAGACTCTGCAATATCTACTTACCACAACATAGACAGGCTTCTCATATGGTTCTCCTACAGGGAGCCAACCATTCGTGGCTCGTCTTCTGTTGATTCTCTGTTGCTTGCTCTCCACATGCACTGTACCTGCTTTAGTCTGCTGGGCTGGTGAACTGGCTGGGTTGCGGAGGCTGGACTTGGAGCTGTTGGGAGGTTTGGAGCTCTGAGGGCACTCCCTACTCAGTTTCAGCATGGACAGTGTGTGAGGGCGAGAGGTTGCTGGTGTGTCCGAACCAGGGCGCTGCAGGTGAGGAACAGGCTCAGCAGCAGGAGGAGCTGGAGGAACAGGGCAGCCTGAGACAGGGTTTGCTGGTGACACTGGATGACCTGTGACTGGGATGGTTACACTGAGTGGCTTCAAGGACCTGTACCCGTCTAGAAAGGAAAAGAAAAAGTAGATTAAAATCACCAACTCTCTTCTCCTGCCCAGCTTCACATATCACACTCAAAAGCAGCAGCAAATTAGTGGGACTGAATGGACTGTTTCTGCCCCTATGTTCCTAATTCTATCTTCATTCTAAGGTTTTCTTTCAAAGAAAATTTACACACCGACCCTTATATTATCCCTTGGCCCTACACTTGGAAGTATAACTCAGTTATAACACTGTTCCATACCTACCACATCCAAACATGGTCACACAGTGCCATGAACAAAAATAACAGTAATTCTCATTGTAACTTGATCCATTCTAAACCCCACCTTCATTGAGGCTCAGCTGTCAGGCTAATTGCCAACTGTAGTTACAAGACAGGTGAAACCGTTGCACATGTAATAAAGATTTGCAATACCATGATATTCACTTTGTAACATTATTACATGCCCGCTATATGATTAATATCGTAGTAGGAAAAAAATGCAATCCCTATGACAAGAGACTACAGAGAAACATCTAGAAACCAAAAATATGATGAAAACTCAACATGGATTTCAAAAGGGAAAGTCTCGCTTGACCCACCGCACTGAATTCTTTGAGGAGGTAACAGACAGGGTAAACAAGGGTAATGCAGTGGATAGTTAATAAGTATTTCAAACGGCCTACAATCAGGTACGACATAATAGGCTAACGAATAAGGTCAGATCATGCAGAGTCGGGGGCAAGTAGCAAAATATATGGCTAGCTGGATGCAATACAGCAAGCAGAGAGTAAGGGTAAAGAGTATTTATTCAAAGTGACAGAGGGAATTGAGATCCCACAAGGGTCAGTGTACAACAGAGGTCCCAGCACAAATTATATCAATGATTTAGACATCTGAATCAAAATCACTTTCTAAATTTGTGGACAAGGTCAAATGGGGAGGGACAGACAACACTGGAGGAGGGCTGAAACAAATTATAGGACGACATGAATAAACTTGCAGTATGGGCACATAAATTGGCAAATGAATTTCAACGTCGGTAAGTGAGGTATCACATGTTGCAATCTAATTTTTATTACCGTTTTGCTTGAAGAAGAAGAATCTAATGGAGTAGAGGGGCTAAGGAGTCTGGGAGTACAATTACAAAAATCACAAAGTTGTGACCCAGGTCACTAAGGTCAGAATAAAAGCAAATAAAGCATGAGGGTTTCTTCCTCAGGGATAGGATTGAATAGATTGCTATGTATCAAATGTTAATTAGATGACAGGAGTTCACTTCTAGTCACCATTTATCAAAATTTTACACATAGGCATTGGAGAAGGTGCTAAAAAGATTTACATGAGTGATATCAGGAAAACAAAATTATATCGATCAGGAAAGGCTGAGTCTCAAAGAGAGGGCGGGAGCGCAGGAGGACGGGAGTGGGCAGAGGTGAGGATGCGTTGGGAGGGTGAGTATGTGCCTGAGAGACACCATTTTTATTTCTAGGGAAGAGCAAAACTAGAGGCCATCAATATAAGGTAGTCAGCAAGTAATCAAGTAGGCAATTCAGAATATATTTGTTTACCTAGGGTGGTGAAATGTGGAACTTGCTACCACAGATAGTAGTTGAGTTTAATTGTACAGGTGCATTTAAAGAGAAGCTAATTAAGCTATCAGGGAGAAGGGAGAAGGGTTATGCTGGTACATGACGAAGGATGGAAAGAGGCTCAAATGGAGCCCAAACACCAAAATGAACTCATTGGGTCAAATTACCTGTTTCTGTGTTCTATTTTCTATATAATTCCATTCAATCATTGTAACAATAATGCACATGTACTGTTATTATACCATCTCTTCTTTAAAAGGATCTTTAGCTGCCTTTTAATTGCTTTCAAAATCTAAATTCTGCTCCCAAGCTACCGACTCCAAGCCTCTCCTTGGCAACCATGTAAGACTAAACCAAACATGGTGTCATATTTTACCTGGAGAAGACCAACTGACCACATTTTATTGCTGCCTCTAACATCGTCCAACTTTGCCCTGCAACTCTCATTCGTGAATTTGTTACCTCTAGACAACTATTCCAACTCGCTCCTGGCTGGTCTCCCACATTCTACATTCTGTAAACTTGAGGCCATCCAAAACTCTACTGCTGGTGTCTTAACTCGCACCAACTCCTGTTCAACTATCGTCCCTGTGTTCACTGATCTACACTGCCTTCTGGTCAACACCTCAATTTTAAATTTCTCATCCTTATTTTCAAATCTCTCCATGACTTCATCCCTCCCGATCTCTAATCTCCTCCAGCCCCACAACCCTCAGACATCTGCACTCCTCCAATTCTGGCATCTTCAGCATCTCCAACTTTAATCACTCTGCCAATGGTGGCCATGTCTTCAGCTTCCTAGGGTCCAGGCTGAGGAATTCTCGCTGTAAATCTCTCCTGCCTCTCGACTTTGCTTTCTTTCTTTAAGACGCTCTTTAAAACCCACCTCTTTGACTGACCTCCTGGTCATCTGCCCTAATGTCACCTTATGTGGTTGAGTGTCTAATTTTGCTTTAAAACGCTCTTCTGAAGAGTCCTGCGAATTTTGTTAAAATTGTTATATAAATAAATGTTTTTTTCTTTCACAAGATTAGGTGGGGAAATTCAATCTTAGGAACTGGGACATGTGCCAATTCAAACATGCAACAGGCAGTGGCATAATGGTATTGTCACTGGATGAGTAATCCAGAGATCCAGGATAATGCTCTGGGGGCCTGGGTTTGAGTCCTACCACAGCAAATGGAGGAGTTTGAATTCAATAAAAATCTGGAATTAAAAGTCTAATGATGACCACAAAACCATTGCGATTGTCATAAAAACCTCATCCTCGCTAATGCCCTTTAGGGAAAGAGATCTGTGTCCTTGCCTGGCTATACAACTCTACAAATACCCTCTGAAATGGTCTAGCAAGCCACTCAGTTGTACCAAACCGCTAAAAACAAGTCAAAAAGGAGTGAAACCAGACGGACCTAGGCATCGGAAATGGCAAACCCAGCCCTGTTGACCCTGCAAAGTCCTCCTTACTAACATCTGGGGGCTTGACTTGTCTCAGAGACATAGCCTGGCACAGTCATACACATTGAATCATACATTACAGACAATGTCCCAGACACCACCATCATCACAGTGGTATTCAGTTGGGAGGGGGTTGCCCTGGAAGTCCTTAACATCGATGAGGTCTCGTGGCACCAAGTTAAACATAGGCAAATAAACCTCCTGTTGATTACAGGAGGTGGTTAATCAGCCCCTCAGCTGATTAATTTGTACTCCTCCATGTTGAACACCACTTGGAGGAAGCACAGTGGCAAGGGCACAGAATGTACTCTGGGTGGGGGACGTAAGAGTGGCTTGGTAGTGACTACTGACTGAGCTGGCTGAGTTCTAAAGGGTACAGCTGCTAGACTGGGTCTGCGGCAGGTGGTGAGGGAACCAACAAAAGGGAAAAATATACTTGACCTCATCCTCACCAACTTGCAGATGCATCTGTCCATGACAGTATCAGTAGGTATGACCAAAGTCCCATCTTCATAGTGAGGATACCCTCCATCGTGTTGTGTGGCACTACCACCGCGCTAAATGCAATAGATTTCTAACAGATCTAGCAACTCAAGACTGGGCAACCATGAGGCACTGTTGGCCATCAGCAGCAGAATTGTAGTCAACCACAATCTGTAACCTCATGGCCCGGCATTTCCCCTAGTCTACCATTACCACCAAGCCAGGGGATCAACCCTGGTGCAGTGAGGAGTGCAGGAGCAGCACCAGGCATACATAAAAAAAAGTGTCAACCTGAAGCTATAACGCAGGACTACTTATGTGCCAAACAGCATAAGCAGCAAATAATAGACAGCAATTCCACAACCAACAGGTCAGATCCAAGCTCTGCAGTCCTGCCACATCCAGTCATGAATGGTGGCGGACAATTAAACAACTCACTGGAGGTGGAGGCCCCCCCTCCACATGATATCAAGAAACAGCTGAAGGTACTGGATGCTGCATATGCTATGGGCACTGACAGTTTTTTTTAAATTTGTTCATGGAACTCAGACATAATTGGCTAGGCCAACATTTTTGCCCATCCCTAATTGCCCTTGTTCAGAGGGCATTTAAGAATTATCCATTGAGAGTCTGGAATCACATGTAGGCCAGGCCAGGCAAGGATGGTAAATTTTCTTCCCTAAAGGACATCAGTGAACCAGATGGGTGTTTAATGATAATCAGCAATGGTTTCACGGTCATCACCAGATTTTTAATTCCAGATTTTTAGTGAATTCAAATTTCACCATCTGCTGTGGTAAGATTCGAACCCGGGTCTCCAGAGCATTACCCTGGGTCTCTGGAATACTAGTCCAATGGCAAAACCACCTCCCCGTATGTCACTACCTTCCCGTGACAATATTCCAGTAACAGTACTGAAGAAAAACAAAAATACCTGGAAAAACTCAGCAGGTCTGACAGCATCTGCGGAGAGGAATACAGTTAACGTTTTGAGTTCGTATGACTCTTCATCAGAACTGTTTTTGTTTTTGTTTCAGATTTCCAGCATCCACAGTATTTTGCTTTTATAATAGTACTGAAGACTTGCTCCAGGACTTTCCGCAGCCCTAGCCAAGCTGTTCCAGTACAGCTACAATGCTGGCATCTACCCAGCAATATAGGAAATTGCCCAGGTATGTCCTGTACACAAAAATCATGACAAATCCAACCTGGCCAATTACAACCCCATCAGTCTACTCTCAATCATCTGTAAAGCGATGGAAGGGGCCATCAACAATGCCGTCCAGGATAATTTGCTTGGCAATAGCCTGTTCACTGATGTTCAGTTTGAGTTCCGCCAAGGCCACTCAGCTCCTGATCTTATTACAGCCTTGGTTCAAACATGGACAAAAGAGCTGAAGTCTAGAAGTGAGGCAAGACTAACTGCCCTTGACATCAAGGCAGCATTTGACAAAGTGTAGCACCAAGGAACCCTGACAAAACTGGAGTCAATGGGAATCAGGGGGGGTGGGGGACACTCTCCGTTGGTTGGAGTTAAACCTGGCCCAAACATCTTCAGCTACTTCATCAATGACTTTCTTTCCATCATAAGGTCAGAAGTGGGATATTCACTGATGATTGCACAATGTTCAGCACTATTTGCGATGACTTAGACACTGAAGCAGTCCATGTCCAAATGCAGCAAGGCCTGGACAATATCCAGGCTTGGGCTGACAAGTGGCAAGTAACGTTTGCATCACACAAGTGCCAGGCAATGACCATCTCCAACAAGAGAGAATCTAACCATCGCCCCTTGACATTCAATGGCATTACCATCGCCGAACACCCACTAACATTCTGGGAGTTAGCAATGGCCAGAAATTGAACTGGACTAGCTATATAAATACTATGGCTACAAGGGCAAGTCAGAAGCTAGGAATCCTGTGGCGAGTAACTCACTTCCTGACTCCCCAAAGCCTGTGCACCATCTAAAAGGCACAGGTCAGGAGTTTGATGGAATACTCCTCACTTGCCTGGATGAGTGCAGCTCCAACAACACTCAAGAAGCTGGACATCATCCAGGACAAAGCAGCCTGTTTGATTAGAACCCCATTCACAAACATTCACTCTGTCCACCACTGACGCACAGTGGCAGCAGTGTGTACTATCTACAAGATGCACTGCAAGAACTTCTGGGTCAAAATCCTGGAACTCCCTTCCTAGCGTATAATAAAGTGTACCTACACCACATGGACTGCAGCGATTCAAGGCGGCAGCTCGCCACCACCTTCTCAAGGGCAACTGGCAATAAATGTTGGCCTAGTCAGCGATGCCCACATACCATAAATGAATAAATAAAAGCAACCAAGCACCCGAAGGTCAGATTATAGCATAACTGAAAGCAAGGCTCCATCAATTTACCTCAAGCTCAGCCTCCATAAACTATTTCCCACACTGACCCTTGGTTAATCGTTGGTCTTTCATTTGACACATGGATTTGTATAACTAGCCCAGACAAATGGGTGAAAGATTCTTCTGTTTGAACTGAGGTGGGTCAGTACTAAACCTGTGCAATTAGCTCAGACACTCTTAATCTAGTTTATAGTGGGCACACAATGATCCTAATTGACTGGCTTAATTTAAAGTTCTTACCCTTGTTTTCAAATCCCTCCATGGCCTTACCCCTCCCAACTCTTCGTCCAGCCCCACAATATTCTAGGATCTTTGCACTCGTCCAATTCTGGTTTCTTGTTCATCATCGATTTCCTTCCATTCATTATTGCCTTCAACTGCCTAGGCTTGAAACTCTGGTATTCTCTCTCAAGCTCTCTTAATACCCCTGAAGTTCATCCTTTCAAACCCACCACTTTCACCAAGAGTTTAGTCACCTATTCCAATATAAGGCTCTTGTGTTAAATGTCGTCTGATTAGCCTCCTATGAAGCACCCTCGTACATTTTACTGTTAAACATGTGGTGTAAATGCAAGAAGCTGTCACTTGGAATTTTGATAGGCACTGATTCTGTCCCTTTCTCTCCCCACCACCTACCTCAACCTCTCAATCTCCAGCAACGAAACGAGACAGTGCAACTCAAATTCCTTGTTCATGTTTCACTTTAAAAATATATTGCTGCAGTCCTGCTTGGTGTTCAAGCACACTTAACAGGAAGTTTGTAACTCCTAACCTGACACAATCAACTCTCATGTTCACACCTCTGCTCTCATCACCCTCCATCTCTGTAACCGCACTCTCCTCCTTCAATACCCTCTTTAAAACCTACCTCTTGGGCTAAGCTTTTGGTTACTTGTCCTACTATCTCCGTATGTGGATCAGTATTAAATTTATGTTTGATAAGGTTTTGTGAAGTTCCTTGGAATGTTTAAGTAGGGCGTCTTAGAGCACAGGATCAGGTCATTTAGCCAGTCATCCTTGTGCAGACTCTCTGAGCTATCCAATTTAGTCCCACAACTCAGCTTTCTCCCCCCAAAACCCTGCATATTAATCCTCAAGTACATCCGTTGAAAGTTCCTACTCCTTTGGGAGGTGCGTTACACCTTTGTGAAAAACATTCCCTGCATGGCCTCTCTAGCTCTTTTGCCAATTATTTTAAATTTATGGCCTCTGCTTACCTACCCACTTGCAAGGAGAAAGTATGTCCCTTATTTGCTCTATCAAAACCCCTCAATTTTGAACACCACTATTAAGTTTCCCTTTAACTTACTTTGCTTCAAGAACAATCCCAGTTGCTCCAATCTTTCCACATAACTGAAGTCCCTCACCCCAGTAAAACTCCTGTGTACCTCTACAAGGCTCTGACATTCTTCAAGTGCAACACCCAGAATTGGGCCGAGGCCTAACAATAATTTGCAAAGGTTTGGCATGATTTCTGTTGTTGTTGTATGCCGCATCCCTATTTAAAGCCAAATACGCCATACGCTTTCTTAACCACCTTGTCAACATGCCCTGCACCTGCAAAGACTTGTGAATATGCATCCCCATATCCTCTCCAAGCACGTGCTAATAGTGCCACTTGGACTATACAACCACACAAAGTCCCTCTCAAAATGCATAATTTCATACCGTATTAAATTGCATCTACTGTAGGCTTTCCCATTTCATCAGTCTATGTTTATTTAAAGTCTTTTATTATCCTGCTCACCATTTACTACATTCGTAAGTTTTGCATAATCTGCAAACTTGGAAACTGCACTCCCTATATCTAAGGCAATGATAAAAAAAAGCAATGCTCTCAATACTGACCCATGGGGGATTCCACTGCATACTTCTCTCTAGTCAGAAAAGCATCTGTTCACCATCACACTCTGCCCCCAATCTTTGAGCCAATCATCTGCTCAAGTTACCATCGTCCCTTTAAACCAATATGCTTCTATTTTCAGAATAAGTCTCTTTAGGTGGTACTTTATTAAATGGCTTTTGGAAGTCCATATCTACACAATGTCTACTGCGCTTCCTTCGTCAGCACTGTTACTTCAACAAACTCAATCACGTTACTCGGATCCAATCTACCTTTAACAAATCTGTGCTGGCTGTCCTTTTTTTTTTACACCACATTTCTTCAAGTGCAAATTATATTTTTTCCTTCACAATGGTCTCTAATAGGTTTCTCATCACAAAGACCAAGTGGCCTATAACTGCCAGGTTTATCCTGCTCCACTTTGTTTTTAAACAGGGGTGTAGCATTTGAATTCCTCCAGTAATCTGGCACCACTCCAATAAGCAAGGAGGTTTGAAATATTGTTCTCAGGAGTTCTGTAATCTCCATCCTTGCTTCCCTCAACAACATAGGATGCAGCTCACCTGGGCCAAGTGACTCGTTACCTTTTGAGCGATGGCAAGCTATTTAACGCAAACTTCCTCTCTATCTGTTTTGATCCTATCCAATATTTCTACTTCCTCCTCTACTGTGACACCAACTTCATCATCATCTTTTCTGAAGATAGATGTTAAGTATTTATTCAGTACTTCAGTCTAGCCCTCTGAATCCATAAGATTTCCTTCCTGTCCCCAACTGACCCCACCATTCCTTCATGTTTAAGATCGATCTTTGGGTTCAGTTTATGAAAGAGGAACATTCTCTCTTTGCCCTTCTTGTATCATATTTCAATTTCCCCCCACACACACTTTACTGCCTGATTCATTTCAACTGTATTCTGTACCTGACATTGGCAGTAAACTTGCTTTTCCAGTTTTATTTGAACCTCTTATTTCCTTGGTACTCAGTGAACTCTAGCTTTAGATGCCCCAAAGAGTATGCTTGGTTTGTAGCCGAACTATCTTGAAGGCCTGCCATTACTGATTTCCTGGCCAATCTGTGTCTACCTGTGCAAGATCCCTTCTGAAGTCATTGAAATTGGCTCTTCCAGTTGGGCATTTACACCATTAATTTTTCTTTGTCTCTTTCCATAATATAATCAGATTTAAAGTAGTTATGATCACTGTTATCAAATTTCTCCCAATGAAACATACGCCTTTTGCCCTACTTAATTCCTCAGAATTAGGCCCAGTCCTGCTTCCTCCCTCCAATAAAAAAAGCTTAAAATACTGCAGATGCTGGAATCAGAAATAAAAACAAAGAATGCTAAAAATACTCAGGTCAGACAGCATCTGTGGAGAAAAACAGTGAACATTTCAGATGAATGACGTTTCATCAAAACTGACAAGTTGATGGGTTTCTCTCTCCTCAACTGCTGCCTAACCTGAGTATTTCCAGAATTCTCAGTGAAATAGAAATTACTGATGGAGAAAGTTCTCTTATGCACATTTTATGCATAATTTCCATTCCTTGCTCTTTACAATGTTTTTCCTCCTGCCTTTAAGACAATTGAAGACCCCTCTCCCGCCCTACTATTACTGCTCTATTATTCTTTACATTTCTCTGGAATTTTTCCACATAGCTGCTCATCTATCTCTTCACTATTTGGGGGTATACAGTGACACCAGCAACGTAACAGTTCCTTTGCCGCTTAGCTGCTTTAACCAAATGAATTAAGAGCCCTCTAGTATATCATTCCTCTGTAGAGCTGTAACGTTATCCTCAAGCAATACAACCACCCATCATCCACCTTTCTTTGTTCTTTCCCCATCCTTCCTGAACACAACTGTAGCCAGGAATGTTTAGATCCCATTCTTACCCATATTTAAACCAGATCTGCATTGCAACTCTATATCACAACTCATGTCTGTAACTCATCGTTATTTCTAACACTCCTTGCATTAACACGTGTACTCCAATGTGCGCTGATCTGTTTAACTTTATTTCACTCCATCTAATTCCTGCTCTTTCTGCACTATTCTTTATTTTGTTGCTGTTTGCCTCCCAAGTTTTCTTTGCGCCACATCTCTTGACTCTGCTACTGAGTCTTGATGCCCCTCCCCATGCCAAATTCATTTAAACTTTCCCTCCAACATGACACTAGTTAACCTCCCCACAAATGTATTCAGGTGAAACTGCCCAGCTTGCATCGCTTGCCCCATGCCCCATAACTGTCCCAATATACCAGGGTTCCGAAGCCCACATTTCTAGCCATCCATTCACTTGCGGTACTCTCTCTTTCTGTGCATGGTAGCACATGGCACTTTGAGTAACCCAGGAGATTACCACCTTTGGAAGTCCTGTTTGTCAATCTTTCTCCTAGCTCCTGAAACTATATCTGAAGCATCTCAACCTTTCTCCTTTTTTATTCATTCATCTGATCTAAGTGTCGCTGCCAAAGCCAGCATTTGCTGCCCATCCCTAATTGCCCTTAAAAAGGTGGTGGTAAACTCCTGCAGTCCATGTAGGTGCCTCCAGAGTGTTGTTAGGAAGGGAGTTCCAGGTTTTTGACCCTATGTCACTGGTTCCAACACAGTTCATGACTTTTAGCTGTTCCCCATCCTCTTACATAATGTCCTGTACTCGTTTAATGATCTTCCATGTTAAATACACTACATAAATACAGTTATTGTTTTGATTCTGGTCTCCCAAGCCACTTTTAAGGTGCAGCTATTTTTGTTTTTAAATTAAGGCCTGGAGACAGCAACATCAGTTCTTCAGCTTGGTTTGCAAAAACCACATCACATTTGAACTGATTCAGAAATGATAAAGCAGCTCTGTACATCATGAGGATATGAGGAGCATTAAAGTGAACTTTCCTCCCATGCATTTCTCCTGAGTCCAGCAGCAAACACAAGGTGGGTGGTCAAGTTTGCCACTAGAATGAGTTTAACAACAGGAATCAGTTCCCAAAATCTTAAATGGTTCTGTATAAGAACACAGTCACTAGAATGTGAAGACAGAAAGACTTACATCGATACAACATCTTTCATGACCTCAGGTCATTCCAAAGCATTCCACAGCCAGTGAAGTACTTTTGAATTCAGTCACTGCTGTATTAGGAAATATGGCAGCTCACCACCACCTTCTCAAGAGCAATTAGGGGTGGATAACAAATACTGGCCTAATGAGTGACACCCATATCCCGTGAAAGAATTTTAAAAATTGCACATAGCAAGGTCCCACAAACAGCAGAGATAAATTTATTAATCTATTTTAGTGATGCAGTTTGAGGGATAAATGTCAGCGAGGACAGCAGATAGAACACCCCTGCTTTTCTTGGAATGCCATGGGATCTTTTACCTCAACCTGAGCGCGTCTCAGTTTAATATCTCATTTACAGAGAGCATTTCCAGCACTGGGTTTTAACCTGGATTTTGTGCTCATGTCTCTGGAGCAGGGCTTGAACCCATAACTTTGTAATTCAAGAGGTGAGAATGTAACCATTGTGGACACATTCCAACTTCCACCATTTGAACAAATCAGTCTGGCTCGCTAATCCACCAAGTACCATGGCTACAATTGTTCCACTGGAATAGGCAAATAAGATTCAGTGTAAACCCCAGGACTAGGCCATGTCTACAAGTCTCCCAGTACCTGCTGCAAACAAGTACCAGCACAAAAACAGCTTCAAATTACTCACAATCATAGGGAACTAGGTCAAATTTCAGCCAAACAATTTGCAACAAGGCTGGCGCGATACACAGTACCATAATCACGAAAATGTTCAGAAACAGGCAACAGCAATAAAACCACTGATTGCTTTGGTCAGCTCCTCTCATTAAACAACTGACCAGCATTATTTCAGCCATATTAATATGCCCAAGTCTGGAGTCACTTTAACTCCTCCCATCCAGTATTCTGACAGTTCCTCTACTGATGTTAATCCAGTCCTCTTACATGGTCAGGCTCAGTAATTCTTTCATCATAATAACCCAGTGAGGTCAGTAGTACTAACTAAAAAAAAAGTGTCAGTGGGGTCCTAATGCTGAGATTTCCTTTAAATATGCTCGTTTAGCCTGTGAACTTTTAACTTTCTATTTGGCAAAAGTTTTAATATGGTATTTTTAATTGCTGGCCCAGTCCTTCATTAAACACTCATTTTACTCTCCCGGGGGTAGAGTGTCCCTGAGAAGCTTGTTGCTAAGCTCATGGTAGCTTATCTTTATCCCACTATAACACTTTCAGGACCTTGGGTTCTATAATGCTATGTTAAAGAGCAACACTAGCTCAATAAAACATTCACACACGGACCCTTCCTTCTTTCCAGACATTTTTCACCTATCACGCCCAACCTGTAGAGGTTTACAATCAAAGTCAAAAAGTATTTGGTTGTCCTTTGCTAAAACTGGAGGGATTAATAACCTGCATTTTGTAAGTGTGGAGTTTGAAAGCTGGCACCCAGAATGATGGGGCTTAAAGGATTAAATTATGGGGCCATAGGAAATTGAAGGGTGATGTGAGCAAGGCATTTAAAAACGTTAAAACAGATAGTGAAAATTGGGAGAAACTTGCTACTGCTAAGAGGGTCACTAACCAAAGGATACAGATTTAAGAACCAGTGAAGAAACTAGTTTTTTTTATTAAACACAAGTTATGATAATCTGAATGCATTGCCTGAGAAGATGATGGAAGCAAGGTTCAACTGTAACTTTGAAAAGAGAATTGGGAGAAAACATGGGAATAGGAATAATTGGATTGCTCTTTCAAAGAGCAGGCATTGGTACGATAGGTCAAAAGGTCTCCTTCTGTGCTCTATGATTATATAGGGTAGTTACCGAGAAACTATTTCCTCTGCTGAGGAAAACGTTCTTCAAATTATAGCTGGGCAATTCAGGAGCGAAATCAGGAAACACTTTTTCCACACAAAAGGTAGCAGGAATCTGGAACTCTGTCCCCTTAAAGGCTTGATACTGGAATAAATCGGGTCTTTAGCACCTCATCCTAATAATTTCCTAGCACCTTCCCCCACCCCATTTCACATTCACAACACAGGTCATCAGTTTCTTCTTGCAGGCCAAGTTTCTTCTTTTGTTTCAGGTCACACATTTCATGATAGACAAAGCCAGGACAGAAGAGAGTCAGTTGATCTCAGCTGGGGCAAAGGTGGGCAGTACAATTAGAGTTCCCTCAGTGTCAGCTGTAGCTCAGTGGCAGAACCCTGATACTGAGGGAGTGCTGTACAGTTTTAGGTGCCCTCTTTCAGATGAGACATGAAACAAAGTCCCTATCTGTTGTCTCAGGTGGACGCACTATTTTGAAAAAGAGCGGAGTAGCTCTCCCCAGTGTCCTGGCCAATATTTATCCCCCAACCAACATCACCAAAACAGATTGTGTGTTCATTATCATGCTGCTGTTTGTGGGACCTTGCTGTGCGCAAATTGATTGCTGTAGTTCCTACATTACAACAGTGGCTACACTTCTCAAAACAAAAGGCACTTTGTTAACTGAAAAGCACTTTGGGAATGTCCTGAGATCAATCATGAAAGGTGTAATAAAAATTACAGGGTGGAATTTAATCAAGTCTGTCACAGCTGTAAACATGACAGCCAGGCTCACAATCGCAGGGCAGGCTGTGCATCAGTTTCTCAGCAGCAGGAAAATCTCCAGCAATTAAGTTGAAGGTGGAAAAGGGCCGATGCAAAAAACAACTGCACATGGCAGGATGTCAATTAGGCTCATTAAAGAGTCAGTTGACACCAATAGTCCAAGTCCATCAGAATTTAATGGTGGCACAGGGATAAAATGGGAGTCGCGTGGCTTTCTTGTGCCTCCTGAAGACCGCTTTGTCAGCGGCTTACCAGTGGGGTCCCTTCTTGCCAGGCTGCTAAAAGCCATATCCCTGACCTTGCCTCTGGCCCCCCTGTTCCTCCCTCCTGCAACATCCTCCCCATGACCCCCATCCTGCTCTCATCCACTTGGCCACCCAACGATGAGCCCTGAAATCCCTGAAGTGCTCCCATTGGTACTGCTGGCAATGGAGTTCTGCCAACCTCCAACTGGCTGGCAGCTCTTGGAAGGTGGGGTTTCTACCACCAGGGTCCTAAATCCTGGGGAATGCCTGAAGTTGGCCAGTTTAGTGTCTGACAGGCACTTAATTTGGTTATGTCTCCCCCACGGAAGCAAAGTGCATTTCCCACCAGTTCTCCAACCAGTGTGCAAGAACCCTTTTGCTAACATTAATCCCACCCACATACTTATACTTGCTTAGATTGATTGGCATCTCAGGTTCTCTGCAGTGCCTGCTTGCAACAGAGCTTGGGAACATACCTTCTCACTCAGGATAAAGACAAATAAGGGACTCCTGGACCTGGCAGGCAGAGTATGTAGGGCAGCAGTAGGGATAGCAAAACTAGGTACTTGCTCCCATAACTTCCAGCCCACCCTAACCTTCAGCCTTCTGTAGGCTGATCCCGAACCTCTCCCAAGTTCATTAAACAACAATAACTGGCTGCTCAACTAGAGGCTTTTGCCTCAACTCTCCCCATATCATGTTTCCCCTCTCCAGCATATCTAATGAAATTAAAAACTTTTCATCAACAGTTAAAATATTTTGTTCAATCTGGTAAACCAAATAAGACAAAGATAGGGCAACAGGTATGGAGACTTACTGAGCATGAACAAAAGCCCACAATACGTCATTTCATCTGTGATGGCCTGATCTAAGAGAATCCCTCTGCTAAGTTTTTGTACTGGGGTAGGTTATCTTCAGTGCCCTGGAGTCACAGCAGCAAGTTGAAGTACTCACTTTTCATTCAGCAATATGGTTAATATGCTGCTCCAAAGATGACCTCATCCTTTATTGCCCATAAACACACCAATAATATGCAGCAACATCCAAATCAGATTGAGCTGGCAACAGTAATATGCGCAGCTATATACAACACACATGGACAGGGCACACTCAAGAGCTCTTTTAGCCTTTTGTCCAATAAATCTTGTTACTACCACACTGTACGCAATCCTCGGGAATTCAACCAAACATCACAGCACAAAATCGCAGAGGGGTTTGAAATTATTTTTCTCAGCAATTCTTAAACTCTTAAGGTTGATAAAGATAATTAGCTTTTATATAGCACCTTTAAACAGGAAAATGTCCCAAGGCACTTCACAGATGTGTGGTCACAGAAAAATTAATACAGGTCGAGTATCCTTTATCCAAAATCCTCGGGTCCGATTGCATTTCAGATAATTTTGGTTTTCAGATACCACATATAGGACTAGACCTCCTTACATTACAATGGCCGAAGCCTAGGCTGACTATAGTCTAATGTAAATGGAATGGCTAGAAAATTAAGATGTACCACTGAATAATAAATACAGGGTACCTGTAATAAGTTCTCATCTATCTGCCATCTGAGATTCTGCTTGTAGGAGAGGGTGCGCAAGGTAAACAGCGGAGACAAACAATTAGACTTGCTGCGCTAAAGGTCAGGTTTGGTCAGCGAGGTTTGTGTTGATAAAAACAAAAAACTGCGGATGCTGGAAATCCAAAACAAAAACAGAAATACCTGGAAAAACTCAGCAGGTCTGGCAGCATCAGCGGAGAAGAACAAAGTTGACGTTTCGAGTCCTCATGACCCTTCAACAGAACTAAGTAGAAATAGGAAAGGGGTGAAATATAAGCTGGTTTAAGGGGGAGGGGGGGGGAAGAAGGGGGGTGGGTTTGTTGGGACAAGCAAGCAGTGACAGGAGCAGATAACCAAAAGATGTCACAGACAAAAGAACAAAGAGGTGTTGAAGGTGGTGATATTATCTAAAAGAATGTGCTAATTAAGACTGGAGAGCAGGACGAGCAAGGTAGCTCTAGTGGGGGTGGGGTGAAATAAACCATGGGTGGAATACATTTAAAAATAATGGAAATAGGTGGGAAAAGAAAAATCTATATAAATTATTGGAAAAAACAAAAGAGAGGGGGAAGAAACAGAAAGGGGGTGGGGATGGAGGAGGGAGTTCAAGATCTAAAATTGTTGAACTCAATATTCAGTCCGGAAGGCTGTAAAGTGCCTAGTCGGAAGATGAGGTGCTGTTCCTCCAGTTTGCGTTGAACTTCACTGGAACAATGCAGCAAGCCAAGGACAGATATGTGGGCAAGAGAGCAGGGTGGAGTGTTAAAATGGCAAGCGACAGGGAGGTCTGGGTCATTCTTGTGGACAGACCGAAGGTTTGTGTTGGCTTGGGTCAGCAACTTCCCATGCTAAAAGTTGATGAGGTTTAAAAAAAAAAGCTGTTTTTGGACATGTTCAGTTTTACGGATAAAGGATACTCAACTTGTACTGAGCTAATTAGGGCAGATGACAAAGCTGGATCAATGAGGTTTTAGGGAGCCTTAAAAGGAGGAGAGGTGGAAAGGCAGGGAAAGTTTAGGAAGGGAATTCTAGAGCAGAGGAGCTAGTCAGCTAATGCAGATTTCTTTGAGATTTGTTAGGCTGGAGGGGGTTACAGCACCAGGAGAGACAATGTTGTGAAGGGATCAGAACGCAAGCTAGACAATTTTAGCTTCAGGGGATTGATGGACCAGGAACCAATATCAATTCAGTGGGTACAGAGGTGAAGGGTGAATGGGAGTTGGCACAAGGTTGTTAATTGTCACGTACAGTTTGAGACAATGGCTAGGAGGGGGAGAAATCAGTGGTTAGAGGTATGTTGTAGACACAAAGACAATGGATTTAATCTTCTTCCTAAATGATTAAGTGGAGGAAATTAAAGCGCATCTAGAACTGGATGTCAGACAAGCAGCCTGACAAGGTAGAGGAAATTGTGGTAAAAGCAAAAAAACTGCGGATACTGGAAATCCAAAGCAAAAACAAAAATACCTGGAAAAACTCAGCAGGTCTGGCAGCATCTGCGGAGAGGAACACAGTTAATGTTGAGTCCGAATGACCCTTCAACAGAACTAAGTAAAAATAGAAGAGAGGTGAAATATAAGCTGGTTTAAGGGGGGGTGGGACAAGTAGAGCTGGATAGAGGGCCAGTGATAGGTGGAGATAACCAAAAGATGTCATAGACAAAAGGACAAAGAGGTGTTGAAGGTGGTGATATTATCTAAGGAATGTGCTAATTAAGGGTAGAAAGCTTGCGTACAGACCAAAGGTGTTCTGCAAAGCAGTCACCCAGTCTGCGTTTGGTCTCTCCAATGTAGAGGAAACCGCTGTCCGCAAGCATTACCCAGACCTCCCTGTCGCTTGCCATTTCAACACTCCACCCTGCTCTCATGTCCACATGTCTGTCCTTGGCTTGCTGCATTGTTCCAGTGAAGTTCAACGCAAACTGGAGGAACAGCACCTCATCTTCCGACTAGGCACTTTACAGCCTTCCGGACTGAATATTGAGTTCAACAATTTTAGATCATGAACTCTCTCCTCCAACCCCACCCCCTTTCCGATTCCGCCCCCCCTTTTTTTCCCAACAATTTATATAGATTTTTCTTTTCCCACCTACTTCCATTATTTTTAAATGTATTTCCATCCATTATTTTATCTCTACCTTTTAGACTTTTTTGATTCCTTCACCCCACCCCACCCCCACTAGGGCTATCTGTACCTTGCGGTCTCCTCTACATTGGAGAGACCAAACGTAAACTGGGCGACCGTTTTGCAGAACACCTGCGGTCTGTCCGCAAGAAAGACCCAAACCTCCCTGTCGCTTGCCATTTTAACACTCCTCCCTGCTCTCTTGCCCACATGTCTGTCCTTGGCTTGCTGCATTGTTCCAGTGAAGCCCAACGCAAACTGGAGGAACAGCACCTCATCTTCCGACTAGGCACTTTACAGCCTTCCGGGCTGAATATTGAATTCAACAACTTTAGATCTTAAACTCCCCCTCCCCCCAGCCCGTTTCTTCCCCCTCCCTTTTGTTTTTTTTTTCAATAATTTATATAGATTCTTCTTTTCCCACCTATTTCCACTATTTTTAAATCTACAACTAATACCTTGTTAGTCTTTCCACCCCCACTAGAGCTGTACCTTGAGTATCCTGCCATCCATTCTTAATTAGCACTTTTCTTAGATAATATCACCACCTTCATCACCTCTTTGATCCTTTTGTCTGTGACATCTTTTGATTATCTGCTCCTATCACTGCTTGCTTGTCCCCACAACCACCCCATCCTCAACTTCTCTCTCCCCCCACCCCCCACCTTAAACCAGCTTATATTTCACCCCTCTCCTAACTATACTTCAGTTCTGTTGAAGGGTCATGTTGGACTCGAAACGTCAACTCTTTTCTTCTCCACCGATGCTGCCAGACCTGCTGAGTTTTTCCAGGTAATTCTGTTTTTGTTTTGGATTTTCAGCATCCGTAGTAGCTTTTTGTTTCTATCTGTACCTTGCTTGTCCTGCTTTCTACGCTTAATTAGCACATTCCTTAGATAATATCACCACCTTCAACACCTCTTTGTCCTTTTGGCTGTGACATCTTTTGGTTATCTCCACCTATCACTGGCCCTCTATCCAGCTCTACTTGTCCCACCACCCCCCCCTTAAACCAGCTTATATTTCACCTCTCTTCTATTTTTACTTAGATCTGTTGAAGGGTCATTCAGACTTGAAACGTTAACTGTGCTCCTCTCCGCAGATGCTGCCAGACCTGCTGAGTTTTTCCAGGTATTTTTGTTTTTGTAGAGGAAATCAAGGGCTTGTAATGGGCAGTGGAGGGGTAGAGATGGGTGCTGCCAGAATACATGTGGAACCTGGTATTATATCTTCAGATGACGTTGGCTTGGAAAAAAAATCTATGAAGAGCTAATCGTGTACAGGGATCCATTGCCATAAACCTCCATATTCTACTTTGGTATGACCTGAGGTCATGAAAGCTGCAATATAAATGCAAGCCTTTTCTTTGACAGTGGTATTCACTGAAGAAATAGTGAGGGCCAAATTGAATCTTGGAAAATTTTAATCAGGTCACAAGTAGAATTTTAAAAATACCTATGGATTAATTGCGATTTCCTCAAAAAGGTATCTTGTTACATATAACAAAAATGATGATAAACACATTCGTAACCGTATACAGCACACCAAGTGTATAGTTATTGAAGTATTTAATAACTTACTAATTCTTTCTACTCACCTCCACTCATCGACTTTCCCTCCCTCTCCTGAGCCCTCACTGTGGAGTGGTGGCAAGCAGGAGTGGGGCGGCTGCAGGAAAGCCAAGTGCAAGCCGCAAGACCCTGCGTAGTGAGCAACAGCCCAATCATTTTCGTCACCCTGCGAGCCCGATAAACCACAACTGCACAGTCAAGAGATTTTCTTTTGTATATTCTTAATTACCCCATTTACATCAGAACAGTCCGCTTGCCAGTTACAGAGCACTGTGCAATCAGAAGTGATGTTTCATCCCTGCACGGGGTTTCTTTGCACCCCCACACTCTCAGGAGGTTATTACAGAAGATATTTCTCCATAATTAAATAGAATGTACAACACAAAAACAGGCCATTCAGCCCAACCAGTCCATGTCAGCATTTATACTTTCCTCAAGCCTCCTCATATCCTTCCTTAGCAGCATAACCCTCCAAAACCTAACAGCTCTATTTTCTTTCTCCCGCAAGAGCTAAAGGCAGCATGAGGGAAACCTTTTATGCAGGGTGTAGTTAAGATTTGAAATGCACTGCCTGAGTATGGTAGAGGCAGATTCAACCGTGGCTTTCAAAAGGGAATTGAATAATTTTATATGAATGGAAAAAAAATTATAGGGCTACAGGGAAAAGGCAGTCCCTGCAGACAGCTGGCAGGAGCTTGTGCTGTATCCATTATATGATTCTTTAACCTCATCTAGCTTCCCCCTAAATGCATCTATATTAATTGCCTACATTACTCCGTGTGTAGCAAGTTTCATGTTCTCACCACTTTCTGGGTAAGCTTCTTCTCAATTTCCTAATGGGTTTATTCATGACTACCTTGTATTTATGGCCCCTAATTATGGTGTAAAATACCCTTGCTTAATAAACATTTGTCTTATCTAGGTTGTCACCCACATACCTGTTTTTGCCCCCAGCTCGTGGAGACAGTTTGTCCTGTTGGAGGTTAAAGTCCTCCCGACTACATCCCTGTTGAATGATGGATGGAGCACTCTGCAAAGGTCATAGCCAGTCATGTCCATGCACTGCATGGTTGTTGTATCTCCCACATAGCAAAGGGCACCCCCACATGGAGCGTGCGAGTAGGGAATACCTGAGGGCACAGCGCTCTGCGAAATGAGGAGACTCCCTTCATCATCGGGCGGAGTACAGCAGGAGAAAGCAGCTGAGCACACGTGACAGCCATGTGTAGAATTGCAGCCAATGGGCAGCAAGTCGCTTCGATCGTAGTGTAGGTAGAGGTCATCCACCGGGGAAGCAAGGCAGACTTCAGGAGGCAGAAACTCGTAGTGGTCCGGACCAGACACAAAGTTGTCCAGCAAAGTCAACGTAGAGTGCGACTGAAATGGAGCCATTGGTTGTGTAAACTCGGCACCAGAAGCAGTGCTCTCCTCCAGAGCCTGGTACTTGGGCTGAATCATGGCTTGGCTTCCAACAAGCATTGATAGCCGATGGAAATATCCATTGGTCTTGTCCGTATACGGGCAGGGAAGGTCCGCGTTAATAGGTAACGTGCTTGAGTGCTGCCCTGCGCTGGTCGACTCCTCTTTGCGCTGCCCTTCACCATCCCCTGAGTCAGTGCCAAGGCAAAGCTTGGTTGCAATGTCACTCCTGGAGTCCCTTCTTTTGGCTCGAGGACAGCGGCGCCCAGCCAGCGGATGCGGGCAGGAGGGCCGGGTCCCGCCTGTCACCTTGCCCGGTTTGTTTTCTCCATCTATGCGGCTGCGCCGCCCAGCTGAAACGTCCTTGGTGTTGCTCAACTTGAGGAATGCGGCAGCATTGAGACTGGCCATGCGCTTCTTAGCCGGTACGTCAGTCAACCCGCTCTCCCAGCCGCCCCCAGCTGGTGCAGGCTCACTCTCAGTGCAGGTAAAAACGTCACCATCCAATGAGCCACCCGAGCTACCCATCCGCTTTTTTGCTGGGTGGCCCGTCCTGCCTTCGGGCCGGTTCTCAGCGTACTCCACGCCACAGCTGGGACCTTTCCGGCAGCGCCTGTTGGATGTTGGGCAGTCCTCGCGCTCCAGCAGCAGATTGTTGACTGCCTCTGCGTTCAGGCTGGCCAGCCTTCGCGGGCGTGACTCAGCAGCGCGTGGGGCCACAGCTGCCATCTTGGAGTTCTCTTTGCCAGTGTCTTCACTCCTCTCTGCCTGGGGTGCCTGTCCTCCAAGTCGGTCCTGGTTGCCTTGGTAATCCCACTGCTCCACAATATCCTGAGCAGGGCTCATTCCATCAACCGATGTCCCTTCCAGCTCCTTGGCAACCCCTGGGGAAGAGAAATTGCCTGGCTGCGCATGCATACGTTTCCGGAGTGGGTATGTCTTGCGGTGCTTGCTCTCGGTATCGGCCACCCTCTCATCATAGTCTCTGCTGCCTCTGACCCCGTTGTGTCCCAGCATCATCTTACCCATGGTTGTGCTGCTTAGCCTCGTTAAGTTGCAATCAGTGCAGTTCATGTCGTATGACATCAAGAGGCAGGACATTTCATAATTGCACCTGGAAAAACAAGAGCAGAACAGAATCTTTAATCATTCAACAGATTCATATTAGTCAAAATATAACGCCACATCATCAAGGTAAAATGGACCATAGATTTGTGTTATTGCTCCCCCTCCGTCCCCCAAACTGATGGGGTTCACCCACAATTCAATCAGCTGGCTTTTCCCTCCCATAATACAAAGAGCTTGCACAATCTATGAAGGATTACTGAAATGAGGCCAGCGTTCCCCCAAGTAAAGAGGGAAGCATCCCGAGGAGCTCCTGTAATGGCTCCCTAAGGGATGTGACTGGCAATGCAAACAGTTTGTTTTTTGGAGGTTATGTTCAAATAATATATACAGCAAAAGTCAAATACAGCTACTAGTAATGGAGAGCAACAACTTCGTATCATTCCTGTTGGTCTTTGTAAAAAGACAACATACACTGCCCCACCCAAGTGTGGCCCTCAAATGATCCAATTACTCTGTTTCCCTGCATGGTCACACTGCCATGGATCATGAGACAATAAGGCAATCAGGTTCACCTCCACAGCCTTGACCAAAGGCGACTTCCCCTTCACCACTGCCAGAATACACAAGATTCCGAGTGTCAGGAGAACCACAGACACAATTAAAATCATGCCTTATTGCAGTTAGAAGCAGCTGACTTCAGGATTAATACTACTGCTCAGCTGAGAGCAGTGATATATTCTGGTGGAACTTGGGAATGTGAGCAATAAAGAACTGGTGCTCGATTAGAAATACCTGCACAATCCTCCCTTAATCCTCACTCACCCAACCCAACTCAGAGCTGAAACAGGTTAGTCAGTATTTTTTTCCTGTGACTCATTCTCAGAGTGCAGGTATTGCCAGTGATGCCTGCATTTACTGCCAACTCCTGGTTGGCATGATGTAATGATTTCAGAGGGCAGATAAGAATCAACTAAGAATGATGGAGGATTGGAATCACATAGCCCAGACCAGGCAAGGATGGCAAATTTCCTTCCTTCAAGGGCATTTCTGAATCAGTCAGGTTTTTATGAGAATCTGCTAGCTTCGAGGTCACTTTTATTGGTATCAGCTTTTTATATCCAGATTTTTAAAAAAGAAATTCAGCTGCCGTTGTAGGATTTGAACTTTCATTCCCTGGATGGATCACAAATCCAGTAGCATAAGCACTACATTACCAAACAATTAGGCTTGTAATGAACCAGGGAGGCTTCACTGGAAACATACAAACAATGAGGAAACGAAATAATATCATTCACAGCTGGGGTGGGGGGTTGGGGTGGGGAGTGGGAAGTGTGCAACATGGGTAGGAGGCACAAGGCATTAAATGAATGGAAAACTCCCACTAGAAGTTCAAGCTTAATGGCACCAAAGACAACTGCACATTCCTTCTCCTGGGCAAAGGTTGTTATGGAGCTAAACCAGAGACGCTCAGGATTTATTTAAAATCATAAAGTGAGCTGAAGTAATCACCATCAATCCTTACAGAATAGCTTGCGTCTGTGATATAGATGGTGTTTGCCTGGGGCTCCAAATGAACGCAAGCAGATTGATGTAGGTAAGAAATCATTGCAAATCACCTGGAGTCATTACAAATCAAGAGAAAATCTTTTATTGATGGAAAGTTCTGGTAAAATGCAACAAAGCTTCGGGCATTCCTTGTAGAGGGGAAGTAAACTGCAGCAGTGCTGTGAGACAGCAATAATTTCCCTCAACTGGCTTGCTGTCAATTCTGGCAACTGTTTTGATTCTTGGCATACTCACTGAAAGGTTTACATAACAATTTCCTAACATGTCAAAATTAAAGGAACCTGAGATTTGGTCAGTTCGGCACTTTGGTTAGGGGTGATCTAGTTGAGGTGTTTACCTACCCTGACAAATCCTTCAATCGTCTTAGAGAAAGCCTTTCCTCTGATGGGGGAATCTAGAACAAAGGGTCATAACACTACAATTAGATCTAGGTCGTTCAGGAGTTCATGTCAGGAAATAGGTCTTCACCCAGAGTCATGGAAATCTAGGAACACCCTGACCAACAAAGCTGTTGAGTTGAGGTGGGGTGGCAGGGAGGGGTGCAGGAGGCATGTCAACTGAAAATTGAAAACTGAGATTAATAGGCTTTTTGTTGGGCAAGGATATTAAGGGTTACCAAAACCAAGACAAATACATGGAGTTGAGATACAGTTCAGACATGATCTGGCTGAATGGCAAAACAGGCTCAAGGGGCTGAATGGTCTGCTCCTGTCCCTATGCAGCATATTTTATTTTTGACTAGAAAAATTGAAAATCATGCCCCTTTCAGGATGGATGCACATTGCACCAGCAACCAGCACTGTCGTGGCCAGACTGCAAGATGTCACTGGTAGAGGTATGCAACATTTAGACATTTATTGGAGGCAGGGGATGAAAGAAGGGATGGTGGCACAGATGTTGAGCAATGACAGACTAACAAAAATCCAAACACTGTTTACCAACTGTGCTGCCAATGGAGAGTTTCTCGCTATGTACTCTATTGAATGTCACTCTCTATCTACAATATCTGTCCCTTTCATATCTTGAAAGCTTCAAACAAATCTCCCCTTAACCTACTATTTCAAGGAATACAACAGCAGTTTGTGTAATCAGGCCTTCCTTAATTCTTGGAGTCTGGGTATTATTCTGGTAAATCTATGCTGCACTCCCTTCCAAGGCCAATATATCCTTCCAAAGAGGTGGTGCCTAGAATTATTCACAGTACTCCAGGTGTGATCTAACCCGAGCTTTGCATAACTAAAGCATGATTCTCCCCCTTGAATTCTAGTCCTCCAGATGGATATAAAGGCAAGCATTGATTATTTCCTTCACTTATTCGTGACATATCAAATGATCCATGTATCTGGCCCCACTGTTTCCCATTTTTGACCATTTGGAAAGTACCTTGATCTATCCTCTTTAGGCCCAAAATGAATGACCTCACAATTGCCTACTTCAAAATCCATGTGCCATGGTTTTGTCCATTCACTTACTCTGTTAATAGCTCTGATCCTGCTGAGACATTTTGAACAATTTGTAAAGATCTATCCAATTTGCTGCTAGCTTCACTTCAAGTCGGAGATAGCAAGAATTGTGCAGAGACAAAATTCATAATGATTTATACAGTTGCAGATCTTACGAAATTCACTGAGTATCAGAACACAAAAGTGTCCACAAAAAACACTGGTATTCTCCAATCTGACTATGAAGATTGAAAAAATTATCTGTGGAGATTAACTATTCACCTCAACCATGCCCTGTGGTGTGACAGCGACCAAATAAGTTGTGTTTAGTGATGTGCAGTACAGTGTACAGTATCGGTCACCTTATTTAAGGAAAGATTTAAATGCGTTGGAAGCAGTTCAGAGAAGATTTACCAGATTAATATCTCTCAATAATTAATACTCACCCCCAAGTCAGAATATTCATGCTCCACTCCAAAGATTTCAACCACAGAATCCATAATCTTTCAGATGAAAACTTAAATCAAGATCCTATCAGTCCCCCTAGTGAAGAGCAGAGGTGTTCTTCCTGCTGTCCAGGCCAATATTTACCCTTAACATACAAACAAGGAGGAGTAGGCCATTCAGCCCCTCAAGCCTGCTCCGTCATTTAATAAGATCATGGCTGATCTGATAGCAGCCTCAAATCTCTATCTCGCCTGCCTCTGATAACCTATCACCCTCTTGCTGACTAAGGATCTATGTGGCTCTGCCTTAAAAATACTCAAAGACTCTGCTTCCACCGCTTTTTCAGAAAGAGTGTTCCAAAGACTCACTACCCTCAGAAAACATTTTGCCTCATCTCGGTCTTAAATGTTTTTAAACAGTGGCCCCTAGTTCTAGATTCTCCCACAAGAGAAGACATCCTCTCCCCTTCCACCCTGTCATGACCCCTTAGAATCTTATATGTTTCAATCAAGTTGTCTCTTACTCTTCTAAACTCCAGCAGATACAAGCCTAGCCTGTCCAAACTTTCCTCATAAGACAGCCTGCCCATTCCAGGTATTAGTCTGGTAAACCTTATCTGCTTCCAACACATTTAAACTTTTCCTTAAATAAGGTGACTAATATTGTACACTGTACTCTACATCACTAAACACAACTTATTTGGTCACTGTCACACCACAGGGAGTAGTTGAGGTGAATAGTATAGGTGCATTTAAAGGGAGGTTAGCATCATAGAATCTTTGCAGGGTTGCAAGTCATTTGGCCCAACATGTTTATGCTGGATCTCTGCAAGTACAACTTAGTTAGCCCCACTACTCTGCTCTTTCCCGATAGCCCTGCAAATTCTCTCTCTTCGGATGCTTATTCAATTCCCCTTTGAAAGTCACGATTGAATCTGCCTCTACTACACTCTCAGGCAGCGCATTCCAGATCCTAACTACTTGCTGCTAGATAAGCATATGTGGGAGAAGGAAATAGAGGGTTATACAAACATGAGTTGAGTGAAGAGAGACAGGAGGAGACTCAAGTGGGGCATAAAGTCCTGCACGAATTAGTTGGGCCAAATGGTCCATTTCTGCACTGAACAATTCTATGTAATTGTAAATAACTTGCAGTGGTTGCTTGTGCGCAATTTCCTGCCTTTGACACTACAGTGACTATACTAGCAATGAAGTACTTTTTGAAGTAATATGCTGAGATGTCCTGAGGTCATTGAAGGCACTATATAAATGCATTTTTCCTTCCTTTGTAGGTACCCCAGAAATGTCCAATCTCATCTACCATCACCACATTTTGGAGCAGCTGTTCGCCTGTGTACTGGGGTGCAGAAGCTTCTTCCAAACTAAGTAAAAACCTAGAATTGTAGAGCACAGGAAGCCATTTATCCTATCATGCCTATGCCAGCTTAAGAAAGCTATCCAAATTGCTACCCTCCATTAATCCACCCTTTCCTCAGAATCTTGTAATTCATTTTCTCTTCATGGATTAATACAATTCTGTTTCGAAAGTTGTTAAATTTGCTTCCACCTCTCTTTCAGGGTGTGTATTCTAGATAAAGCAGGAACATATGCAGAGGCTCTGCTAACCATTTGCACAGGAGAGTCAATTTGTAGTTACGGTTTCTATGGGCTTTAAAAATGAGCATCATGTAAATTACACAATTTCACAGTGCAGAAACTTTTGGCCCAACAGGTCTCTGGTGATTGTGCTCCACATAAGCCTCCTACCTGATTCATCTAATCCCATCAACAAATTCTTCCATTACTTGCTCTCTCAAGTACTCATCTAGCTTCCTTTTAAATGCATTAAATCTAAATTAAATACAGCATTGCTCTTCAGAGTGTCCCTGGATTACATGCCTCAGGCCCTCAAAAGTACAGGGGAAAGCTACCATACCCTAATAATCATTCCCACCTTCAGTGTAAATTTGCCGATCCATGCTCAAGAGGTCCGAAAATCTGCACTGCAGTGTTGTATCCCTCTGACCAGGGCTAGGAACTCCTAACAGGAGCAAGGGTTCTAGTGGGTTGGTAACATGCCAAATTAATGTAAAATTATAGGATGCCATCTGTGGCCACCGTCCAAGTTATTTAGCTATGGTCAGGGGTCGTCCACAATTGGTCTGGTGGCATAGATTCAAAACCCCCAAAGCCCAGATCTATTCTATAATTCTCGCTGAAAGGACACTGCTCCAACCCACTAAACTCCAAGTATCCATGGCTCCTGTACAACGACTGAAAACGAACCAGCTTGCATAGAATTTACATCACAAACAGGCCAGTCAGCCCAACTGGTCCATACTGGTGTTAATGTTGCACTCGAGCCTCCTCCTGCTTTGCCTCATCTCACTCATCAATATGTATTCTATTCCTTTCTCTCCCATGTGTTTATCTAACTTTCCCTTAAATGCATCTATGCTATTTTCTTGAACTTTATATAGCAACAAGTTCCACATTCTAATCAGAGTAAAGAAGTTTCTCCTGAATTCCCTCTTAAATTTATTAGTGACGAAGGTCTTAGAATGTATGTGGTCAGGGAACAGAAAACAGAATGGATAGCAATTTGGCTACAACACAGAAAGCAGTGGGGTTTAAAAGGTGGTTACTCAGATTGGGGAAATGGTGGGAAGTGGCAAATCTGTGCTAGGACCATTGCTGTTCAATACTTACAAAAACGATTTGGACTTAGATCTCAGAAGTACAATTTCAAAATTCAGAATGGGTATGTCGACAACAAATTTTAGTTGGAAGAATAAGGAGACTACATGATCCGTTGAAAAATAAGCCCCTAAATGGAGTAGAGGAACAGGGGGGTCAGAGGTGCAGATACACAAGTCATTACAAGTAGTATCACAGGTTAATGAGGCCATAGAAAAAACAAAGCACTAGGGTTCATTTCTAGAGGGATAGATTTGAATAGGAGAGAAGTCACATTAAACTTGTATAGCAGTCTAGTTAGACCACACTCTGAGCACTGTCAGCAATTTTCAACTCCATATTTTAATTAGTATATACAGGCACTGGAGAAGATACAAAAAAAAATTATTAGAGTGTACTAGAACCCAGAGGTTATGCCTATTAAGAACTGAACAGGCTGGGATATTTTCTCTGGAGAAAAAAAAGGTTTGGACAAGTAGACACGGAGGGAATGCCTCACTGCCAGGGGAACCAGAACCAGGGGCCGCAATTACAAACTAGTTACTAATAAATCCAATAGAGAATTTAAGAGAAACTTATTTACTCAGCGAGTGATGAGAATGGGGAACTCACTACCATAAGGAGTAGTTGAGGCAAATAGCATAGATGCATTTAAGTGGGAAGCTAGGCAAGTTCATGAAGGTGAAAGCAGTCGGAGATGGCGATGGGGTTAGATGAAGAAAGGTGGGAGGAGGTTTGTGTGCAGTGGAACCACCAGTATGGGAGTGATGGACCAAATGTGCTGTAAATACTTTATAATCTTGTATTTATAAATTGTCAACCCATATCATTGACACCTTACGGTACTGAATATAGAAAAACTCTACAGTTACACAGGAAGTACGCATTACCTGTTGAGCAAACAGCAACAGCATAAAGTTTCATACTAAGTAACCTTTACCTTGCTGATTAAATAGATAATGCTGTACTATTACGTAGTAGCTAATCAATTAACTCCACAGTATGAGTGCAACTCTTATCCTGCTGAATAAATCAGAAACTGACACTGAACAACAATTCCACGAGGTACTGTAGCAGACAATCCCATCTGTTCATTTTTACGTATCCAAACTGAAGTCAGAAAAACAATTAACTGAATTCAGAATTTGACGATGCCTAAAGTTAAATCTAATTATGCAAATCCAGTATGATTACACAATTACAAGAAGGCTCTCCAGAGATGCAGGTACTCACTTTAAGCACTAGTGAAGGCAGGCATGGACCACAACACTATATTTATGCATTTGCATCATTGGTATTCAAACTCGAGTCTGAGAGACAAACTGAGAAAGTGGGGGGGGGGGGATGATGAAAGGATAGAGAAAGAGACAGAAACAAACAGAGAAAAGGAGAGATACTAAAACAGTCCATGTCCATGGCCAATATTCAAGCTTGGGCTGATAAGTGCCAGGGAGTGACTCTCTAAGAGGGAATCCAACCATCTCTTCTAGACATTCAATGGCATTACCCTCGCCAAATCCCCCATTATCAACATCCTGGGGTTACCATTGACCAGAAAACTGATCTGGACCAGCCATATAAATACTTTGGCTACAAGAACAAGTCAGAAGCTAGGAATTCTGCAGCAAGTAACTCATCCCTGGACTCCTGAAAGACTGTCTACCATCTACAAGGCACAAGTCAGGAGTGTGATGGAATACCCTCCATTTGCCTGGATCAGTACAGCTTCAACAAAGCTCAACAGCACCCAGGACAAAGCAGCCCGCTTGACTGACACCTACCACCTTCAACATTTAATCCCTTCACCATCGACACCTACTGGCAGCGGTATGTACCATCTATAAGGTGCACTGCAGCAACACACCAAGGCTCCTTCGACAGTATTTTCCAAATCCACGACCTCTACAACCTGGAAGAACAAGGGCATGCAGAGGAACACCACCACCTGCAAGTTCCCCTCCAAGCCACATACCGTCCTGACTTAGAACTATATTGTCACTCCTTCACTGTCACTGGATCAATATTTTGGAACACACTTCCTAATACCACTGGGGGTGTACCTACAACACATGAACTGCAGCAGTTTAAGAAAGCGGCACACCACCATCTTCTTGAAGGCAATTAGGAATGGGCAATAAATGCTGGTCTAGCCAGCAGCGTCCATATCTCATGAACAAATAAAGAAAAAAGACAGCGGGGTGAGACAGAAAGAGGAGAACATACCAAATTCACCAAAGCCACAGATTAGGAGAGCAAAGAAGAACTGAAAAGGAAGAAGGAGCCAAAGTGCAAGGCCAGCACAGCTGATGAAAACTGAGCGAAGCAAGAGCTAAGGAGTCACAGCAGTCTCTCCCCAACCACGCATTATTCCCTTGGAAAAAGCATACAAGTAATCAACGCGCAGCAGCAGCAAGGCTAGTCCACTCTCAGCATCACCAGGTCAATGTCCACACCCCAACGAACTACTGTCCTACAGGATAAGCAAAGCACACCAGATCAGTGGATGGGCTTGGACATGGGCTGAAGTCACAACATAAACTTCAAGCAGGTACGCACAACATCTCTTGCCAATTCTCTTAACAACAGCATGGGAGATCAATTAGTTATTTAATATGGGAAAACTTTCAGCCTAAGGTGAGGTGTGTGAACTTTTATTGGAAAACATACTTGCTTCTAGGCTTTTATTTCCATTTAATTAATTACTGCATTAAAGGGGCTCTCCAGATGTTGGCACACAAATGCCCCTTCCTCTCACACACAATCTTGTCAAGAGACCTTCAGTTACACTTACATGGGTTCCTGAAATTAATTATTTTCTCTCCACCAAATTTCCCTTCCAGCCTTTAGAAACCCTTGTGATCCAGAGTTTCAGAAACTTGAACTACCCAATGATTTTAAGGATGTTGCATTTCACAAACTCAGGACATCCTAAAGCAATCTACAAATCAATTAACATAGTCACTGTAATAATGTAGGAAACACAGCAGTCAATTTACACATAGCAAGCTCAAGTAAAAATGTGATAATGATTGGATAATCTGTTTTAGTGATCTCTTTTTAAAGGCTAAATATCATCCAAAACAACAGGGCTGCTCCTCTTCGAATAGGATCCATTGGATCTTTTTTGTCCAGCTGAAGGGGCAGATGCAGCCTTAGTATTGCACTATGAGTGCCAGACTCAATTATGTGCCCAAGTATCTGCAGTGGGACTTGACCTCACAACCTTCTAACTCAAATAAGTGCACTACCAACTGAGTTCAGCTGACTCTCTTTAAAAAGGGTGAAGTTTAATAGCAAGCCAGGCTGCTTTTTTTGTTCTCCAAATTCCATGAAAAGACTTATTTTTACACCATGCTCCTAACTGAACTAAGGTGAGATGCAAACGTGATAACTGTCAGCATGAAAAATATAGTGACCAAATACTCTCGCAGCTCAGGCACTCACTGGACTGCTCCAAAAGTCTGTCAGTCACCCAGTGTCCTGCACCATACAAGAGAAGAAAAACAATCTTCCATCTAGGTTGGTATTTCAGCAGCTTGCTGGTGCAGACAGTATGCTGTCAGGACATCAACTTAGTCAAACTTGCTTAAAAACAACTAGGAATCACAAGATTTTAAACACAAGTGCAAGGCCAAAAAGGATTAGCTGTTTAGTTAAGAATTCTGCCTGTGCCCACAGTACAGTAATAAGCATTTATATTGCATCTTTAACTGAGTAAAAGATCCAAAGGCACTTCACAGGAGTGTAAAATCAGACAGAAGCTGACACCAAACCAAAATAGGATGCATCAAGATAGGGGATCAAAAGCTTGGTCAAGAAGGCAAGTTTTAAGGAGTATCTTAAAGTAGAGAGGGGTGGAGAGGCAGAATAATTTTGGAAGGGAATTCTAGGGTTTCGAGTCTCAGCAGCTGAAGACAGATGATGGAGTAATGAAAATCCAAATGCGCAAGATTGCAGAATTATAGGAACATAGATCTGACAGTTGTAGGGATAGAGGAGGAGGGTAGAGAGATAGGGAGGGGCCAGGCCATGGAGAGATTTCTTTACCTCCCTGCTCCCCATTTTAATTAACCCGTTTAGAACAAATTTTCTCAATGTAGGACCTCTGTTCTATACCCAGTTTAAGACATTCTTGGCTGTGTTCCATGCTCTAAACTTCAGGAGATTGCAGATGCTGGAGAGCATCCACTCACTGCAAACACATGGCACTTCTGTGTAACAATCACAGCCCTTTAGGTCAAATACTGACACACTCTTTTAGCACAAAACCCAACATAACGAGGGCACAATGAAAGGTCATTCGTCACATCAGTCCTATTCTTTCCACACATAGGAGCAATCCAACACTATGAACTTAACTAGTTTCATACACTGGGACATTCGTAAAGAATTAAATAATTTCGGAGAGCAACTGTTGTATTGTAGGAAACGTGGCAGCAAGCTCCCCAAGCAGCAATGAGGTAATGACCAGCTAATGATTTTGTGAAGTTGATCGAAAATAAATGCTGGCCAGGGAAGGAGAACTCCCTTGCTCTTTTCAAACAGCACCATGGGCTCTTCTGCATCTCACCAAGCGGGCAGACGGAACTTCAGTTTAGCATCTCAGCTGAAAGACAGCATCTCTAAGTGCAGAGCTCCCTCAGTAGTACAAAGCAATGCTGCCAGTCTAAATTATATGCCCAAGCCCCTGGAGGAGAACTTGAAAGTGTGACTTCCAAACGAAGTGAAGAGATTGTTTCCACTGACCGGTACGGTGGTAACAACGGGGCAAAAATTGAAAACAATCGCAAAAAGAATGGTGGGGGGCGGGGTGGGGGGGGAGTGGTGTGTGTAGGGGCAGTATTGGGAGGTTGGAAACTAAGTTACGAAGAGGACATAAAGAGGCTACATGGGGACATAGATAGCCTAAGCGAGTGGACAAAGGTCTGGCAAATGGAATATAATGTGGGAAAATGTGAAATTGTCCATTTTGGCAGGAAGAATAAAAAAGCATATTAACTAAGTGGTGGGAAATTGCACAGCTCTGAGATGCAGAGGAATCTGGGTATCTTAGTGTATGAATCGCAAAAGGCTAGTATGTAAATCCAGCAAGTAATTAGGAAAGTTAATAGAATGTTATTGTTTATTGCAAGGGGAATTGAATACAAAGTAGGGAAGTTTATACTTCAATTATACAGGGCATTGGGGAGACCACATCTGGAATACTGTGTACAGTATTGGTCTCCTTATTTAAGGAAGAATGTAAATGGATTAGCAGTTCAGAGGTTTAGATGACCAATACCAGGAATGGGCGGATTGTCTTATGGGGAAAGGTTGGACAGACTAGGCTTGTACCTACTGGAGTTTAGAAGTGTAAGAGGCAACTTTATTGAAACATGGAAGATCCTGAGGGGTCTTGACAGGGTGGACAGGAGAGGGTGATTCCTCTTGTGGCAGAATCTAGAACTAGGGGTCACTGTTTAAAAAATAAGGGGTTGCCCACTTAAGACAAAGATGAGAAGATTTTTTTTGCCTCAGAGGGTAGAGGCACTTTGGAACTCCCCTCCTTAAAAGGCAGTGAAAGCAGAGTTTTTGAATGTTTTCAACGCAGAGGCGGATAGATTTTTGATAAACAAGGGGGTGAAAGGTTTTGGGGGTAGGCAGGAGGTCACAGTCAGATCAGCCATTATGTTATTGAATGGCAGAGCAGGCTCAAAAGGCCAAGTGGCCAACTCCTGGTCCTACTCCGTGCTGTCAGGAATAAAATCTCTTATGCAGACAGTGGTTATAATGTGGAATTCTCTGCTCCAAATTGTTGTTAAAGCAGAGTTTTCTTTTGAAAAAGGGAATCAGAAAGAACACATTATTGAAAGGGTATTGGGAACATGCAGGAGAAATGATTGTGAAAAATCCCAGTGCAGAATTAAGCTACGGCACTTTTGTGTTGAAATATCCTACGCAAGTGCCCTTATCCCAACACTGGATCACTGCGTTCTGTACAGTATGTATGCATCAAGCTAAAAGCTACATCATATTTCAACCAGAAACTCAACATATTATCACTTTTCACTGAATCATCGATGCTCATCTACTAGTCTCTTAGGTGGGGGCTGGGAAGGAAAGAGAGAGTTTGTTAAAGTCTCTGGTCTAATTTGATGGTCTGAATCAGAAGGTTGTGGATTCAAGTTCTACTCTGGAGACTTGAGCACAAGATCTAGGCTGCTTCCCCAGTGCAGGACTGAGGGAGTGCTGTATTTTGGATGAGATATTTCATTTAGATCAAGGTCTCATTTGCCTGTGGGCAAAAGATCCCATGGCACCATATAAAGGTGACCAAGTGAGTTCTCCCAAGCATTCTAGTCAATATTCATCCCTTAACCAACACTTTAAAACAGATTGCCTGGTCATCATCACACTCCCGCATGTGGGAGCTTGCTGAGCACAAATTTGCTGCCGTGTTTCCTACATTTCAGCAGTGGCTACACTTCAAAACTAACTTTGGCTGTAAACAGCTTTGGAACATCCTGAAGCTGTGAAAAGTGCATATCTTTATTTAATACAAGATCTTTTAACTTCAAGTGAATAACCAGATGTTTAGGCTTCTGTTTAACATCACACGAAGGGCAGCACCCAACAACGCAGCAATCTCTCAGTACTACACTTACCCTCATGCTCAAATTCTGAAGCCAGACTTAATTTCAACCTTCTCGCTCTCAGAAGAGAGTGCAACCAACTGAGTTAAAAACCACCATTTCAAACAAGCAGGATAGTAAGTGGGTTCTAAATTTAATCACCAATTTTAAATAACTATCCCCTCCCCCTATGATTTGCCCCACACTTCCAGCAGTAGCCAAAGATCAACACAGCACAATGAAACCATGCAGGCAGCTATAAATAATCTTCAGAAAAGTCATGGACAAGAGAAGCCCAAGGTTCACTCCACCAAAACCACAACTATTAACTGCATTTTAAAATAGCCTGCTTTTGCCCTTAGTTGACTGAAGATTATTGCAAAAACATTAAATCGATCCTGGAAGTTAAAAAGGAGTCCAAAACAAGTTTTACATGCACTTCGTATTTTATAGAAGATCACTTTTTAACCGCCATCATTCTGGAATGTAGAGATTGAGATTTTATCATTGTTTTTCACACATTTATGATTACTTGTGTTGCTCCTCCCCATTTTCACATGGTGACCAGAACTCAGCACCGTATTCCACACACTCAGCCCTGTGTATTGTAAAGCCTTGGTGTACAACCACAGTACAGTTCTGTAAGTTATACAGCACAGCACTCTATTAGCTGCCTTAATTACTTTACAGCCTAGACAATTGAAACTAATCACTGCAATTTTCCCAGGTCCTCTAACGCCCCTGTGCTAATTCTATTCTATTTATTGTACATTTAGAACCCACATCACTCCTCCCCATAGTGCACCCCCCACCCACTTTCCCAATAGCATGCACTAGTTTAAGAAAGAATGAACTCGCAATTACACAAGAGGTCCTTTCACAAACTCTGGACATCCCAAAGCGGTTCACAGCCAATTAAGTACTTTTGAAGTGTAGTCACTGTAAATGTGGCAGCTAAATTACACACAGCAAGGTTCCACAAACATCAATAATCAATTCTCGTTTTTGATCTGGATGCTAACATTTTCAACTTGTTGACCTCTTAAGCTACAGTTACCATGATTTCACAGCAAGTGTTTGAGCAGCGAACTTAAAAAGAGACTGGTCAAGTTAGCAGCTAAACACCTCAACTATTCTCCCGATGCCCAGGCTTGTAGATTGAGGGATAAAAACTGGCTTGGCCCTGGGGAGAAGTCCCCTGTTCTTTAAATAGTACATCTAACTGAGGTACCATGTGGAACCTCAATTTAATGTCTCATATGAAAGATAGCATCTGACACTCCTTCAGTGCTGTACTGGAGTGTCAGCTGCCCAGACCTTTTGTCTCTGTTAAGGCTGACACTTTACATTTCTCACTGTTAAATCTGTTTGGTCGTTTGTCTGCCTAATTATTTAACAGACTAAAGCTCTTCTTTATATCTCCTGTCTCTGCTGGGCTTAAAATGTAGTTTCTTACTAGTTAACTATTGGTATCCCTTGGTATTTCTCACAGGGAGCCTGGGAGCATGCAGAATAGTTAAAACAATGAGCTGCTTAACCTGACTTGTCCCTGCTCAAATAGCCCCTGAGTAATCTTGGTAACTGTAGCATAGAGGCCAGCAAGCTGAAAATGTTAGCCTCCAGACCAGGAACAATAATTGGATGTCCAGCTTACTTTCTGCTTAGCTCCCATAACAACATTGCAACTCTGGAGCTAAAACATAGTGACATACACCCTTCACTTCCAGGCAGCTGTTCGTTGTTCATGGGGGAGATTAAGTTTTGACCACTGCATTGACCCCTCTGGCCAAAAAGTCCTAAATTTATTCTATTGGGTTTCTCATCATTGGTCAGCCATAGGACTTGGATTGCACCAGAAGGTAATGGGTTTGAGTCCCACTCTAGTTCTTAAACTCAATCCAGGTTGATACTCCAGCACAGTGCTGAGGGACTTCTGCACTCTCAGAGGTGCCATCTTCTGGATGACACATTAAACTGAGGCCTGGTCAGTCCTCAAGTGGACATGGATCACCACATGTCACTATTTCAAAGAGCAGCAAAGGAGCTCTTCCCAATGTCCTAACCAATAAAAAACAAATGATCTAGTCATTACCACATTGCTGTCAGTGGATAAACTGGCTGCAGGATTTCCTAAATGACAACAGTGACTATGTTTCAAAACACATTTCACTAATTGTAAATCACTCTGAGTTGTCCTAAATTCGTTAAAAGCACTTCAGAAATCCAACTTCTTTCTTTAGAAGATTCTTTCTTGTTGGGACAAACTATTAAGATTTTTATATGATGTCATCTCCCATGCTAAAAAAAGTGCACAGACCATTGTGGCATTTTATAACACATCATCAAGCTGCCTTACAGGTTTAGCTGAAAGCTTTGTGCTGCTCAGTCTCCCAAATTCATTTGTCAATGCAGGAAATGCTTTCCAACCCAGAACAAACTGGATATTCTGGGCAATATTGTGGCAGTAATAAATATCACCAATCACCAGCTGACCAGAGCCACTTGTTGACACCAAGTTACTCAGTCAGCCCAACAAATATTGATCACATCTCTCAGCAGCCCACAAACCACTCCAAGCACAGTGTCAAGGTTCCAGTTCATATTTTGTAATGCTGCATTTAAAATCCATTCCAGAGAAGCTGCTGAGCCTTCAGCGTGCAGCTCAGGTAACTACTCAAGAGGTCACTGAGCCAAACAGTGCACAGTAGCCAGAACAGAAAAAAGCTTGCTATTTCCCCCTGGCCCTCGTGACCTTTCATTGTTTAGCACCTTTACTATATTGACTATATTGACATAGATATGCTTTAGAAACTATGCTTTGATGTTGAACGATACCCTCCTTTGCAATACTGTCAACTCATTACATTAAATTCCCATCAGTTACAGATAAGCAGCCTCCAGTATTTCAGCTGTGAGGAGATGGTGGTTTACTGGAAATGTCACTGAACTGGTAATCCAGAGGTCCAGGCTAAAGCTCTGGGGATATAAGTTCAAATCCCACCACAGCAGCTGGTGGAACTTAAAATTCAATTAATATCTGGAATATAAAGCTAGTCTCAGTAATTATGACCATGACAACTATTATCAGTTTTTTGTAAAATCCATCTGGTTCACTAATCTCCTATAGGGAAGGAAATCTACCATCCTTGTCTGGTCTGGTCTACGTGACTCCAGACCCACAACAATATGGCTAACTCTTAACTACCATCTGAAATGGCCTAGCAAGACACCCAGCTCAAGGGCAATTAGGGATGGGCAACTAATGCTCACCTAGCCAATGATGCCCACATTCTGTGAAAAAATAAAAAAGCTGAGGGTAATATTGGTCAATCTGCACAACTTCAGTCCCTCCTTAAACCTCTCTGAGATGCTCCTTAAGACCTACCTCTTCAACCAAACCCACCCTAATATCTCTTTGGTGTCTCAGTGTCAAATGTTGCTTTGTATATGCACCGGTGAAGCAGCTTGGGATGTTTTATTATATTTGTGTATTCATTTGCTTTGAATGTAAGATGCAGGTGCTGATTGTCCTCATCATTCACGTAAACACCGAACAAAAATTTAATACACCCAGCATTGCGCAATACAATTTCAGTAAAGTGCATCATATTATTCCTACAATGCAAACCCACGGGTAATCTCATCAACTAGGACACATGCGCCAGGCTCTGTATACAGTGGCCTCTCACACACTGGCATAGGGGTAAGGTTATCTATGTAGAATGGTCTCTCTTACACGAGTCACAGTTCCCAAAGAGTCGTGTCTCACATGCTGCGACACATAGGTAAGGACCTTTTCAGCCAAAGACAAACCCTCCATTCACGGAGCTGATCTGCATTTGCATGAGCTCACCCCACATCACATGATCTCATCCTCTGGGAGTCTGATCTAATGTGGCTTTAGCTTACCTAGCCCACATCCTCCAGGAACAGACCACCTTATATCAGGATATGTGGACCACACAGAACTAGGAAACACCCAGCCATTCAGAATCCAGACAACTTTTACAATTAAAAATCAAATGTGTCTTAGTCTGCACAGAATCAATTTTCTATTAATTTTCCACCAGATGTCAGCATCTGATTGATAAACCACAGGCAGTATCTTTGCTATCAATAATCTCCCCATATTATGATTTTAAAAAGCTAAAAGTGCAGAGCTCCAAAAAAATTGAGTGTTTCAGTATTCCCAAATTAATTTGTGCCTGTAACAGATATAGTCTGGAGGTGCCCAGAACAGAATACAAAAGCTAGGTTTTCCTGTGTGATGCCTTCATAACATAGCCCACAAGTGGACTCACCATGACAGGACTCCAGAAAGAGAACAAAGAACATCTGCACCTCTGAATCTCTGACATAATAACCAAAGGGACAGCAAGCAAATGTGAAAGCGAACAAGAGATTTGCATTTATATAGCGCCTGTCATGACATCAATATGTCCCAAAGCACTTCATCTAATTATGTATCATAGGAATAGTCACTGGTGCAATATAGAAATGTGGCAGCCAATCTGCGTACATCAAGATTCCACAAACTGCAATGTGCTAATGATCAGATAATCTATTCTGCACAAAATCAAGTTTTCTGACAATGTGTCATTGCCCTGAATGGTTAACGCTGCTACTCTCTTCAAATATGCTGCTTCACCTGCTGAGTATTTTCAGCATTTTCTGTTATCATCTATGCTACTGGTGTTGGTTCATGGATAAATATCAACCAGGACTCTGGGGAGTTCTACCCTGCTCTTCTACAAAGTAGTGTTGTGGGATCTTTCACAATAGCCCTAGACGGCTGACAGAACATCAGTTAAAATTTCAGCTGAAGAGCTGAATAAATGTTTAAAATTTTGATCTGGCACTTGACATCAATGGTCACCTCCTGCGCTTCATGTTGAAATGTTCATGGCACAGAGGGTGGCACTGCAGCAATTTCTCTCGGGAACAGGTACCTGGCTCGTGTCTATGGCACTTCCACTGTGATACTGATCACAGCAGGGCTGTTGAGGCAGAGCAAGAGTCAACTTGAACCTATCTTGGGTAACTCCCAGTGACCAATTTCAAAGCAATTGATGCAGGCCTAGGAACAGGTTAACTATCTACCCTCATGACAACTAGCAATGGTGATAACACCTTGCTGAAAACGGGGGTGGGGGGGGGGCGCGCGGGGGGGCAGGTGGAAGGAGAAAGAGGAGAAAATTTCTACATGAGCTAATGAAAATCATCTTTATGCCCAGCTGCAAATTGGAACCATTTGTCTAATGTGCTTCATACGAACATACAATTTAGGAATAGGAGGCCACTCAGCCCCTCAAGCCTGCTCTGCCATTCAATGAGATCATGGTTGGTCTGATTTTGACCTCAACTATACATTCCCTCCTACCCCCAATAATCTTTCACCCACTTGCTTATCAAGAATCTACTTACTTCTGCCTTAAAAATATTCAAAAGACTGCTTCCACCATCTATTGAGGAAGAGAGTTTAAATTCCACCAACTGCCAAGGTGGGATTTGAACCCATAACCCCAGAGCATAGCCTGGGCCTCGGTATTACTAGTCCAGTGACAGTCACTGCGCCACCACCTCCCATTCAAATTGCTGGGCTCTTGCCATGGTTTATCCTTTGCCTCGAAACCAAGGTAATGTTGTGCTTTTATGCTAAATTAATCCCATCCAACATCACATATTTCAACATACTTACCCAGGTCTACTGTAAGTTTTACAGAGGCCAGCCACTGAGATAAAGAACTCATCACACACTTTGGCCCAGCTCTGCCAAACCTTGGTGGCACAGGGGTTCCAGCCAAGTCCCTATACTGTTCAGCTAGCAAGCCACGACTCCGTAAATTTATCTATACTTTTCACTTTCTCCCCTATCACAAAAGATATATTTGTGAAAAAAAAGATTTGTTAAAACAAATAGAACATTTGATTTTTTGAATTGCATAGAATATCCCAGCCATGCAATTTCCATTCACTCCAGCTTACTCCAGGCTGCTTCAGGATTGGCACTAGCCGCTTCACGAGCCAACTGTGGTTCGGCTGGTGCCATTAAACCCACAACTTTCTAACTGATTAAAGTGAGCTGCTATGTTTCCTACATCATACTAGTGACTATACTTCATGGGCAGTAAAGCATTTTGGGACATCTTGAGATTGAGAAAGATGCTTTAGAAATGCAAGTTCTTTCTTTACTAGCTGGCAGCAGGTCAATCAGGATGAAAATCTCAGCTCTCTTGAAGGTTACTCAACACACCTATCAGCTGCTTATTCCACTCAACCCATGATATAATCTGCAGTGAGTTTGTTACATGACATAAGCATGCTGTGAATAAACCCCAGGTGGCATGAGGGGAAGGTCTCCAAGGCTTCTACTAGAGCTAGCAATTACTGTGGTCATTGTAAAGTTGCAACAAGGCTGAGCAAACCCAAGAATTTCAAATCAACACATGCCAATAAAGGACTTTTACCTTCAACTAGGCCTCAGCATTATCCTTTGTTACCAGAGGTGGCCACTGAGGCAACAGGGAAGAAAGCTCAAAGATCCTGACAATTTACCAATGTACACACACACCCCACCCCTTCAGCACTGAGCCCAAGAGGCTCTTCTGTAAACCATACAACATTTCTGCAGACTCAGTAGCGTGGTGCTGCACTAACAGTGAAACTCGAGACAAAAACCACTTCTGAAGAAACTCACTTTGCCAAGTTTGCAAATCTCCTCAGCTCGCCTGATGGAATCAAATCCACACAGCATTAACCAGACATTGAAATCAGGCTTCTTAAGACCACACTGAACTGCCATCAAGGGAAGACCCAACACTTCTTCAGTATGGAAATACAGGAATGTCAGCGTCTGCCTTTTTAAAAAAAAGGTCAGGCAAGCCAGGTAGAATCACCGGGAGTGGCTGTGTCACTACCAACTAAATCAGAAGAGGATGTGCCATGCATGCTCAGAAGAACAAACATATCTGCACACCACAGATCTTTAAAAGTTTTTAAACTAGTAAATATTACATCAGCTATGACCTGAGAACACACTGAAGTCTCTGTATTCAGGTCAACAGGTTTTTCTCTCTCTTCTCTCCTGAAGGTGTAAACCACAGGTGCCAGTAGCTCTCCAACATCTTGTTCAAATAGTCTTTCTTCCTGAGAGTCTGAGTAATACAGTATATATCCTTCTCAATTCATAACGGTTGAATTCAAATTCAGCAAATAAACTGTTGTTTTATTCTATTCAAACCATTGGATAATTCAAAATTTTTGGACAAAAAATACATTCTCAGCAGACTATTCAACTGCAGTGTTCATTGCATCAGAGGCCAATCCTATCCTTGACCTGAGCCCATCAACAAGCTGTTTCCAGCAGTCAGAAAATTTTGTTCATCCACCATTCCTATCCCAACGGCACTTCAGCCAATAACACCTGCAGGCCAGTTGAAATTAGCTAACAGAGCAGGGATAAAACTTGGAACCTTTCTCATTTATTGGCTCAGTGTCATATCTGATGTCGTACATTTTCCCAAAGCTAAGAAAAAGAACAAACTTAAACTTGCCAAACAATATCAGTTGGTAGCACTCTCACCTGAGTAACAAGCTTCTGGGTTCAAGTTCCACCCCAGGACTTGAGTGCAAAAATAATGGTCAACACTTCAATGCAGTACTGAGGGAGTGCTGCACTGGCAGCAGTGCTACCATTCAGATAAGATGTTAAATGGAGGATCCACCTGCCTCATCAGGTGAATGTAAAAAGATCCCATAGCACTATCTCAGAAGAGCAGGGGAGTTATACCCAGTGCTCTGGCCAATACTTATCCCTCAATAAACATCACAAAACAGATTATCTGGCCAATGTCACATTACTGTCTGCAAATTAGCTGCTGCATTTCCTCCACTACAAAAGTGATCACACTTCAGAAAACTACTTCATTGGCTATAAAGCAACTCTGAGAGATCCAGTGGCCATGAAAGGTGCTATATAAATGCAAGTCTTTCTTTCTGAATTTGCGCAGCTCCTTCTCACATCCTCAGATGTCCCAAGGCATTTCACAGCCAATTAATTACCTTGGAAGTACAATCATTATTACGTAAGCACAGAGCAGCCAATTGTACAGTGCAATATCCCACAAACGGCAAATGAGGTGCTAACCAATTAATTTATTTTTAGCGACATTGTCAGGATTCAGAGTACTCCCTGATCTTCTTCAAACAGTGCCATTTTTATGACCACCAAAGCAGGTTGAATGTCTTGTCTGAAAGACAATAACTTGGAAATAAAAGATTGAAAAATGAAGTACTGATGTTGAAAATTTGCATCTCAATTGTGGCACAGCCTTAAGATTTTTTAAAAACACATCCAACAATCCTATCAGTGGAAAAATTTTGGCACCATGCACTTATCAAATCTCCCTCATAATTCTGAACACCTCTATTAAATCTCCCCTCAACCTTCTCTGCTCCAAGAGCAATCACCCTGGCTTCTCCAGAGGTTTAGAACAAAGGAGAAACATTGTGAAACTGTGAAGTACACAGCCAGAATTAGCGACTGAATCAGAGTGAACATAACCAACATTTAAAAATTAAAACAGGTGGTTTAAGGGAGGGGGGGGGAATAACTGGATACAAGTACAGGGTGGGCAAAATTAGAATCAGTGTGTGTGAAGATGAACACCAATACAGTCTGCTTCCATGTTGAAATTTCTATGTAATAAGAGATTATAGCAACAGATTGTTATTTGATATGCCTTCCTTCCCTTTCCCAACACACCAGTTCACTACTTCTATCGAATGCCATGTCACACTGTTGTGATCCAGGCTACATTTTCAAAAATCAAGTAATTCTTTTGATCATCTCTCTTGCGTTCTCCCCCAGCAGCATGTACAAACACCTTCATTCACTATAAAACAGCACTGATTAACACAGAACTAATTACAGGCAATGTTAAGCACTTGCCCTGAGGCAATTTCTTACTAAACTGTTGTTGGAACATGCTGATTTGCAACTCTCCCTCAAAAGTGATTTTAACTGATCATACGGACTCCCAATATTGAGAATTTTTTGAGGGAAATCAGCCACCTAGTCTACTCCCCTGTGTTCTCCATAGGGGAATATTGCAAAGCAGCAATCCTACCACACAATCCATAGTTTAATGCTACACAACAGATACAATACATTCATGAACAAGGTTCCATAAACTGACACTGAAAAAACATACAAGCGAGACACCCACTACAATCCCTATTGTACCTACATAGGGCTTTTACATCAGAAGTGGACAATGTATATGATACATACATATATATCATTATTCACACCCCCTACATTAAGTTAAGGTAGATGAAGTTGTTGTACCCAACTTCCAGTTGAGGTGGAAAAAGAATTCACTAAATTGAATGTCTGACATTTCAATGCTCTGGAAATGGCAGACCCAAGGAACAGCCATCTCTAATTTATTTCACCCCTCATCATTATTCAATTGTAACCAGTGATAACTGACCTTTAACTTCCCCTGTCCCCTCAGTTCTTATCTTTGCCTGATTACCAACAATTAAAATTTGTCACTGGTTTATGTAAGAGCTGTATCCTTGACACTATCTGCAGTGTAGAACTCTCCCTCTCCTGATCTCACTCCCAAGTCTGTGCTGAGGTATTTGTTCCAACAGGGAAGGCAGTTGAAACATTACAAATGGCCTTAGTGCCACTGTGTTGGGGAAGTGGAAAATTACTTACAATCCTGTTGTTGATCATGATCCCCTCTTAAAAGTGCACATGTGCAGCTGTCTGGCCAGTGAAGACAGGATCAGGTGGAGCTGTGATGTGCCCTTCCCTACCAGGGTCTACCCACGTGACAACACTCACTGTCAAAGACCTGCACGTGACTTAGGTGGTGGTGGCAACTGATGCCAGAAACCCCAATGAGGGATCAACAACTTCAAGAGATGGGCATAAGTTTTAACATGGGGTGAGGAAAAGTCATAACACAATTATCACAAAATTGAGAAATGTAGCTCACAAAGTGAATATACATGTGTTCTCTCCTACAAATGCTCCTCTCCTCCAGAGTTGTGAGCTTTGAATTTCATTGTTCTTCAGAAGCTAAAACATTATCACCTCTGCACCACACACTGTCCTTTGAAAACAACTCTGCTTCCCCACCCACTTTTTAAAAAATCTGCATTCAATCAATAGGACAGTCACTAGCAAAAGTACAGCTCAGCCAGAATCAAACATCAGGAACACACAAATGCTCTTACATTGACAAGGCATAGCCAGGTTGTGACTGCCCTGAGCAAGTGTGGCATCACATCTCATCCTGCCCAAAGTTTATATATTGCCCAAAGCAATGAAAAGAGGCAGGAAGTCACTTCAGGCAAATTGGATGTATTCCATGACTGTTTTTATCTTCTGGTCCTAGTGTGTTTGCACATTTCGCAAACAGGCTTTTCTAAAGTTACTGTCCTAATCACATCAGCTACCCACTGCACAATATTGGTGCCAATTAGCCTGGATTTCAAATAGCCAGTACTAGCTCCACCCAGTGCACACAAAGCACACATATTCACTAAGAAAAAAGGTTAACACAGCTCCTTAACACATTTCTCCCCACAATCCTATTCTTTACAACAACATACACATCAAGCACATACTGTACCAGAGCTGGGTCCAGGAGGACAAGTGTCTCTCAATGTAGTGGGCAATTTACAAGTCATCAATAAATTGCAGAATTAACTCTCCTGCATCGTTGCACACAGGAGACACAAGTCTTTCTTCCATCTGCCCCAAAGTTTTATTCTGTTAAATTACTTTACACACAACTTTTGAGCTGCTTTCCTCTCCAAGACAAATTCACTTTCATCCCACGAAGCCCAGCATCTACAAAACTCACATAAAACTCTAACGTATCTAAATCAATTTCTCTCTTCAGCCTCATACAATTCACCGTGAACCACTTTAAATATCACAATCCCCTTGTATACACCACTTCCGCTTCCATTCTCACATTCTTCCACTCCACCTGTTTCCTCACATTCTGTCTCGTGCCCACACTCACTCATGTCTACCTATCCTCTGACACACATACTACCCACTCCAGTGCAGGCACTTCCTATCTCGCTCTCTGCTGTCACCAGTTCTGTCTAGCTTCATAGGGTACATGGTGTAGAGGTAAGAAAGGATACATCTCACTCCCAACCACCCTGCCTCCCCCCCTCCAATTCTTTATCTAACCTTCACTTTTCATTTTCTACCCAAATGCCACTTTTTACTTAAGTCAAAAATGAACAGGGGTCAAAGCTGCAGCAGAAAAGAGTAAATGCAGAATATTGATTAATCTTCACACAAAACTATAAAAACAAACACTTCCATATAAAAAGTTAGAGAGAGTCAGGGAGAAATAAAACAGCCTTCCTGCTCTTTCCCAGCTTTGCAACTTTTCACTCCCCCACTCAACAGCAGCCCCCAACTCCAGTTTACTATATGTTGCTGTCCTCCACTGAAGGTTGATCTTTGAAACCCTTTCCAAAAAAAACACCATCTTGTTACCTCCTTTTTCTTCAAATCTCTGCCTAAAACTCAGCCACAATACTTGGAGTTTTTCTTTACCCTATCCTCTAACCTTTCGTTCTTGTAAATCACTCAAGACATTGAACAAAGTTGTTCAGTCCATGCCTCCCCCAACTTAAAAAGTTGGGGTTGTAGCAGAACTCTTCTCTTCAGGTCCCACCTTAGCTTCACCCCAACTTCTCCATTATCTTTTCATTGGTGGACTCCACTATCGCCTCCGACCAGACTTCAAAGTCCTCAATGGGTTGCAACATCCAAAGCATTCCAGTAGCTTTCTTGGAGAAATACTTCCATATTACCCTCACTTAACCTTTCAGTAAGTTGTAGTTTCCCCCTCATGAACTCCACCTTGCACTGCCACAGTCACTCTCTTCTAAATTCTCCCCATCAATCTTCCTAATCAGCCATCCATGTTTTTCACCTCACCATTGCACAAATCCCCATCATGCAAATGTTTCATCTGAGCAATCTGTCTCTCTGCCCATCTCCAACCCAGCATACTCATGCTCCAGCAGAACCTTCTCTAGCAAATTCCTGCTTTGGCCCTCAACTCAGCCACAAAACTGCCATTTCAGTCATCTATCCAGCTTTCCATGCCCTTGCCCCCATCAGATCACAATCCCCTACCTACATATTCTGCTGGTATAATAACCATCTCCATGACCTCAGATCCAAGGCCTACAGGCTTGAGCACATCTAGCACATGGCCAGTTTGCTTACCCAGCATTACGCATGGCTTCACCACCTCAAACAACATTTACCACTTTGCTGAACATTCCTATGATGTCAGGAGTGCAATGGAAGTAGTAAAAGTAACAAATTCCTTTTCTCTCTTCCCTTCTGCCCTCCGCCCAACCTTTCATCTTCATCTAACTGTATAAAGTAAAAGCATATTGCAGATTCATTGATTAGGAAGCAAAAATATTATTCACCCTCCCTTCAACCCATTGCATGCTTCCTTCCCACCACTCTGCCCTCCCACACCTTGTCACGATTCTCCTTTCCCCACCACACACAGCCCTTCATCTTTACTGTCCCATCACACCCCCCACCCCTCCCATGTCTGTCACCCATTCACTAATCCCCACACATTCCCAAAATGCTGCTCTTAGCCCTCATGTCCCTGCCTTCTTCACTCATCACCATTCCTTTCTCTGTTATGGCCTCTCCTTCTCCACAGGTTAAAGTAATTTTCCAGGCTTCCCTGCTCCATACATCTACCAAACACTACTGTAACACCACATTCCAGACAAATTTTCAGGCTGAGAAACCCAAGATTGTGCCATCTTTCCTCAAACTCAGACCTTTGACACAATAGTTAGTTCTCCTATGCATTTCCCTCAGCATTCCTCCCCCTCAGCATCTCATTTCATCTTTCTCCATTTTGTACTATTCCATTATTCCCTTTCATCATTCCTCCCATCCCCTTCTCCTCGTTCACTCTTCACCACTAATTCCTTTCACAATCATTTTTTGCATCTCTTCCTTTTCAGCTTTCCTCTTCCCATTAATCCCATTTTCTTTCCCTCATTTTCATTTTATCCTTTCGCTCCTTTTCCTCCCTTACTTCCCACCTCCTTCACTCACCCCCTTCCATATCATTTCTCTCTGCTGTTCGTATATCCCCCAACTTTTCCACTTCTTCCCTTCTATCCTTCTCACTCATCACATCCCTTTGCCTTTCCATCCCACCTCCTCCTGTTTTACTCATTTTCCTCTTTTCAAGGTCCCTTTACCTATCTTTCACTATTTCCCTCATTCCGAACTTTTATTTCTGCCTTCTTCCTCTCTAAAGATTCTGACGGGGCTTCACAGGCTAGGTATTGAGAAGTTGTTTGCGCTGGCTAGGAAATATAGAAAAAGTCTCAGGATAAGGTGCCCATCATTTAGGACTGAGATGAGAAAAAATTTCTTCACTCAAACAGTTATGAATCTTTGGAATTTTCTACCATCATTGATTATATTTAAGGCTGAGATAGACAGATTTTTGGTCTTTCAGAGAATGGTGTGATTTAGGGGGGGGGGCGGTGGGAAAGTGGAGATGAAGCCTCAGATCAGCCATGATCATACTAAATGGTGGAGCAGGCTTGATGGGCCATGTTGTCTTCACCTGCGATTTCTTGTTTATTCTCCTCATCACCCCTCTTTCATCTTCTATTTACCTTTCCTTTATGTCATACTCCCTCCCTCCTGTTCTCTCTCATCCTTTATCCCCCTCACTCCAGCTTCCTCTTCCTTACAATTCTCAACTTTCCATCCTTTCCTCTTCCCTTATTCTCTCCCCATCCACTCTCTAATTTTCCCCCTTCAATTTCTGCTGTAGGGTCCTCCTATCTTTTTCTCCCCCACGATCTTGATCTTCCCATTACCCCTCGCCTTAGGGCTCTGCCTTGGCCAGCCTCCCCTCCCCTTCCATCTTCATTCTGCTTATCCCACCACGACTGCCTGTCCTCCTTTTCCATCTCTTTCCTTCCCTCTCTCTTGAGCCACTGCCATCACACCCTTGCTCTCTCCCTTTGCAGCCCCATCTCTCTATCCTTCCCCCTCACTTTTTTTTTCTCTCTCCTGCTTTTCTCTTTCACCCTTTCAGCCACTTCAACATCTCCCCCTTACCATGTCTACCTCCCTCTCGCTATGTTTGATTTTAAACATTCTCTCCTTCACTTCTTCCCTCTCACTTGGTCTCTTCTCCCCTCCGTCTGTTTTTTTTTTCCACAGCTCCTTTCACTTTTCCACTCTCCGCGGTTGTTTCTTCCTCTTCTCCACCTCTTCCCCCCCGCCTGCACTCTTAATGCTCCTCGCACCTTCTTTGATCTCTTTTTCTAGCCTCTCACTTCCTCCTTCCCCTAACCGCCCCCGTCCCCTCACCTCTCCAACCCCCCCCCCCCCCGCCGACCCCCCGGTTGAGCTGCGAAAGATGGCGCGCGCGGGGGGGGGGGGGGCTGGTGGTGGTGGAGCGAGCCGGACTCCGGTAGAGGACGAGGCAGGCCTGTGGGCTGTTAGTCTTCCCCGTCCCTGCCCTTTTAGCACAGTCCGGCGCCGGGGGGAGGGGGGTTGCTGGTGTCAGGACGGGCCGGGTCATTACTCCCTCAGCGGGGCTGCGAAGGGCGGCCTTCAGGCTTTATGAGGGGGGGGGGGGGAAAAGAGGGCCGGTCAGCGCCCACACGGGTGGACGGCGGTTGGCGGGCGGTTGGGGTAGAACCCCGGGGAAAAGCAGGCTCGCGGGCAGCTCGAGCCGGCCCGGGGTCCAGCTGGCACCGCGCGCGCGCGCGGCCGCGGCCCGTCCATCACTCCCTCCCTCCCGATTTCCCCCACCATCCATCACCCACCCTTGTTAATTCTGGTTTGTTGTTTTTCTCTCTCTCTCTCTCTCTCTCTCTCACCACCACCACCACCCCCCCCGCCCGCCACCCAAAAAAATTTGCATCCTTCCCCATTTCAAATAAAACTTCCAAAAGCTGCATTCCGGCGGCTCGCTGCATTGCACCCGCATGCCGGCCCGAGACGGGTGCATCCCCCGTTTCTTTTCTGACCGGTGCATCCGATGTGGCGACCATCGCCACCGCACGTCCAGCCGCGCGCCGAGCCCAGATCCCCGGGGCAGCCGCTAGCCCTGGACCCGCTGATTGACAGGCTGACACCTACCTGGGGCTCGAGCTGCTTGCAGACCACACATAAACCAAGCGGGGCTAAAAGAACATTTCCTCTTTAGGTGTTTTGTTTTCTTCTTTTTTCCAAAAAAGAAAAAAAAAGCAGCAACTTTTTTTTTCAGCCCAGCTTGCCCTGCGCCATGTTTTTTTTTGGGTGGTGGGTAATATTACGTGTGCACGAAAAAAAAAGAAAATTAAATTTGCATAACAAAAGTAAAAGTAACGGTTGCCATATGGGCCGCGGTAATGGATAAATAATGATGGAGGCGGGGACATGGGGGGGGGGGGGGGGGATGTCTGTGCAGAAAGTACACACACACCCCCCCACCCCCAACCCGAATCAGAGTGTGGGGATTCGGCCGTCTTTTCTCGGAGCAAGATAACCTTTGCTTCCTCCCTTAAAAGATCAGTTCACTCCCTTTCCTGGAATAAAAATGCAAAACCAAGTAACAGAGCAGCATTGCGAGTGGGATCACTTCCCGATTGCAATAATCGATCGATTCCAAGAATCGGCTTTCAACGTGCTTCCTATCTGTTTGCAGAGGGAGGAAGAAACGACCTGCGTGTTTTTTTTTCTCTGTATCGTTCTGGTTAATAGGGAACGAACATTTGAAATACAACACGTTGTGCATTCATATTATATACGCACACATATATTATATATATATATAAAAACTTGTCCTGCGCTTAAGTGAGAGAGTTGGGTTTAAGACGGGCCGACAAGACTTCTTTTCAGTTTTTGTCTCGCCTTTTGCAATGGAGGGAAAGAGGAACCGATCAGCTGAAAGTGCATCACTCGTGTGGGAAGCCCAGTTGCTGTACCTTGTGTCGAAGTTTGCAAGCAGCTGAGACGCGGTGAGGCACGCACTTCAATCTCGGGCACATTCTTTATCTCTCCTCTCCCGCCCCTCCCTCCTTCCTTCCTCCCTCCCTCCCCACTCTTCCCCTCCTCCCCTCTATCCACCGACCTGAGCTCCAAGAGTCCGGACCAGTTCAATTGGCAATCGAACCCCCCGAGAAAGAAAACATGTCATGCTCCGCTTCCGGGAACGTGACTTCGCCGGGAGCTGGAATGCAACATTCTGCAAATCACGCACACGTACACACGTCCCCCTTATCGACCTGGAGATTCGAAAAAATAAATAAATAATAATGAAAATGAAGATAAAAAGTGGTATTTGCAATGGGGCGGGGGTGCATCGGAAATGTGCGTCGTTCCTCGCACAATAACAAGTCGCCACCTAGAAGAAATCTTGGCTTGCTTGTTGACAGAGCATCCTTTTCCCTCCACTCAACTGTGAGACAAGTCAAAGTCACCCCTAACCCTACGCCTGCTGCTGGCGTTACTGCGCCACCTCCGGACACGGGCCAAGAGCCGATTTGTCCCAGTTCCACCCCAACCCCGAACATGCAGTAAACACACAAACCAGTCTCCACCTGCTCGATCCAGTGTGCAGCATTTGCTGCTGCGGTCAACACTTGCTCATCATTGGCGATAAAAGTTTGCAAACGTCGTTCTCTTAAAAAAAAAATAGAACGATGTGGATAAACTCCACAAAGCTGAGGCAAATGTTTGGCAAATCTTTTATCTTGTTTGGAGCGCACCACGTGTAACATAATCAGGTTACTTGTTACATGACATCACCGTGATAAAAATGACACATGATTCTCCTGGCTCTTTTCCCAAAAGAACAAGCAACACAGACACCTGTTTATATACGAAAACTGTACCCCCTTTAAGACAATACAGTAAGTGTTGTCCATTGAATCTCTAAGCTGATGGACTTCCCCATTACAACAAACTCCTTTAGCTACTGATTCAATATCCCTGCTTTAGGGGGACTGTCTCTCAGGTTGAACCAGACCCCACTGCCTTGACTGTTCTAATTTGACTCTGAGCTAACCCCATATCCTCTTTATTACCAAACCTTCCTAGTTCCACCATCACTATATCGTCCATGTTCACCTCCTTCCATGACCTCCCCCTTCCAGACCTACAGCATCCCGAACTACTTTCCTCCAACTTTGGCCTCTTGTCCAGCACCCATTTCAGCCTTGGCTCAGTCAGTGTCACTTTCACCTCTGAGTCAGGAGGTTATGGGTTCCAAGTCCCACTCCAGGATTTGAATTAAAAATCTAGGCTGTCACTCCAGTGCAACTGTGACATTATTTTGAAGAAGAGCAAGGGAGCGTCCTGGCCAGTATTTGTCCCTCAATCAACATCATATAAACAGTTTATTTGGTCACTGTCACATTGCTGTTTGTGGGAGCTTGCTTTGAGCAAATTGGTTGCTGCATTCTCCATATTACAACAGTGAAATGTGAGGATACTTCAAAAGTACTTCATTGCATGTAAAGCATTTTGGATGTCATGAGGTCATGAAAGGTGCTTTATAAATGCAAGTCTTTCTTTTCCACCATTGGCAGCTGTGCCATCTGTGAAATTCTTTACAAACCTGCTCCCTGCTGTTAAGGCCTTCCTTAAAAATCTACCTCTTTGGCTAATCTCTTGGTCACCTGTACTAATATTTGTTTCTGCTTCAGATGTGCTACTTTTCCAACTGACCAACAATGATTACATTTCAAATGCTCTTCAAAGATTTTGAACCACTTTGGGACATCTTGGGGTCATGAAAGAGGTTTTTAAAAATAATACCTACACTTATGCCCCCTCCATTACATATTCTCAACAGTGCATGACTCAGCACATTCCAAAGACAATATACATCTAAGATTAGTCCTTGTAACCTTTAAACCCATACTTAACCAGTTATTCATAACTCTTTTTTTAAAGAGGTTAAACATTGGGAGTTTTATTTATCATACTCACTGTGGCAACAACCCCCAACACCAGGTATTACTTTGGACTTCTTGATATTTCAGTTGTGCCCTTTAGTCCTGCATTCACAGTTCAGATTATACCCATCTTATCCATTATCTCATCATTTTAAAAACCTGGATCCTCCTCTCCTCATTCTTCTTTTCTCTAATGAAGAGATATCCTGCTCAGTAAATCTCATCTTAAATTTTTGCTATCTTCTCTGAACCATGTCTATTGAATCAATGCCTTTTGAAGATAAGACAATATTCTGATTGTAGTGTAATTATTGTGTTTTAAATGGTCAAGTAGTTAGTTTCGACTTGTAAATAATACCCTTAAGTTATCTTCCCTTAATTACTAACAGCTTCACATTGACCAATACTGATTCCCTCCAGCTATACAGGTTACTCAAGGCACACATTGCAATGTATTTTGAAATTAAATTACTTCAGCAAGCAACAGGGAAATGAAATTCCACAAAAAATTGGGTGCAGCATCTACTGAGCTTTGAAGCCCATCAATAAATGTCAACCTCAGTGGACAACTGTTTTTGAAACTGTGTCATGCGATTGTAGATACACTCCCCTCCCCTGGCTGGTAAATTTGTGTATGGATGTGACACATGGAGTTGACCATGAATGGCCATGGAGTTGACCATGCATGACCATGGGGTTGACCATGCATGAGTAGAATTGATTTCTGACAGCATTGGCTCGCACTTTATTTTTCATAGAGTATGTTCAGCCTCCTTGGCAGTATAATTTGTACACCTAACTCATCATAATCTGGTTCCTAACTAATAATGGGCAGAGCAATGCAATAGCACAGACACTTATGGAGTTTATTCATGCTTCATTGGCACAGATTGTTGAGTTATGAGGAAATTAAGAAAGAAGTGGGGGTAATTTTAATCCCCAAAAACATGTGGATTTGGGTTAGTGGGAAACAACAATTTTTTAAAAATTCAAAGCCAAATTGAATCTGTCCACTTCTGGATTTACTGGATTTAATACAGGCAGAACAGTGGGGGTACGGTGGTGGTAGGGAGCCAACCCACCTCATTTAAATATTTTACTAAGGTTACATGTCTTAAGATTTTATCCCTATTCAAGGTTAACAGTGGGTGGCCAGGTTTCCTTTACTTCAGGGAACCCAACAGCTGAAGGGAGGTGAGAATTACTGCATGAAACATTTAAGTGCTTTTCCAGCACTCCCTGTGGGCTAAGAGGAGCATGAGTGTTCTCCTACACACCCACCTGTCCCCAGCCAACCAAGCTACCTGGTTAACTTCCCCAGCGATCGGATCAACTCCCAATCCCACAATCCGATGCCCTCCCAATTTCTTCCACAACCCACAATTTCCTGCCTGTTTTTGCCTCCCTCCAGGTCTTCTATGGCTCCCTGTGACCTCCTCTAGGCTACTGCCCCCACAATATCCTCTATGGGCCCCCTGCAATCTTCTACCCTCCTCTCTCGGTCTCTGCAGACACCTCATCGATGTCCCTACCTGGCCTTTCCCATCTCCCCCATTGATGCTCCCTCCTCAACCCCAATTTCTCTCTCCCTCATCTCCACTGCCTGGCTACAACCTGGTGCCATAGATTGCTTATCTGACAGCTAGCCAGCCTTACAATCCAGCAAAATGGTAATCAGACTCTGCCATTACATTTATAAAAATGGGTTTTCCTCTCACTAAACAACCCTCCCATAGTTCCCTACACTAATTCCGCATTTTTTCTGAGTTTAAAATGATCAGGTTGTGATTTATTGCATTGTGTGGTTTTGACAGGAAGCACCTGGCCCTGGCATACATCAAAATATTAAATTTGAAAATTGTTAGATTCAGCAATGCTGGATTTCTGAGACATTGAGTATGACTGGAATCTATAATACTTATGTTTTCTGTATCTAATGATGCAGTAAGCCAGCAGTACAAATTGGCTTCTCTGTCAAGAGATATAATGGGCTGATAATAACACTTGTTCAGGTGATGATTTTTAAGCCCTCTTGACTTCAGGCTGAAACACGGCTTGGCTTGAAATTTATCGTATTGATGTTCATGGGCTGTATGAAACTTGTTAAAATAGATTTCCAATGTAATTACTTAGAAAATATGGATCTCAACTGAGGGAGCACTACACTGTCTGAAGTGCCTTCTTTCTGATGAGACAATAAACTGAGGTCCTGACCACCCTCTCAGGTGGCCACCTCCAATTAAACAATTTTGAAGAAGAGCAGGGGAGCTTTCCCTGGTGTCCCAGCCAACACTTATACCTCAAGCAACATCATGAAAACAGATTATTTGGCCATTATCATATTGTGGGATCTGCATTTCCTACATTACAACAACAGAGTCAAGACTGCCTCACTTTGCTGTAATGTACTTCAGGATATCCTAAGGTGCCCCGTAACTTTGTTCTTAATAAATTCTAGTGGGACAGTGGACCACCCAATCCAAGAATGCCCCAGGCTTGAACACTGGTTTTTGAGTTACTGATCTCAGAGGGTTTGCTTATGAGGGTGCTACAGATAGGACTCAGTTTGCTCAAGCCAAGCTGGGGTAAAAAACATCATGGATTTCCACTTGATCGTTGATTGCTCCTTGTAGTACACACACCTTGGGCAAGGACTTCTCGGGTCCAGCACACCACTTGGCCACAGTTACATGCCACACAGTTTGGAGCTTGAGGAAACCTCTGAGGTTCCACTGAGCAGGACCAAAGAATGAGTAACACATTGCAAAAGTTGAAACTTTATCGGTCCCCTTGGAAATCCCAAAGATGGGATAACCTAAAAAATTATTTACTCTTATCTGTATTCTCATTAGAAGTCCTCAAGAGAAAGCAAACATGGTCTCTTCCACAGAGAACCTAATGAGGCCTCTTCCAAACTTAATTAATTTCTGCAAAACATTCTCAGTTCTGTAATCAAGCAAATAACGGCAATTAACTAGTTACTTAATGTGTGTTAATCAATGTCATAACATCATACAATTACCAAAAGATGAGGAAATGGCATTTAATTCCATAAAAATCTTATAACACTATCTTTTTCTTTATTTTCCTGAGAATGATTACCTCTCTTTTTTGTATACCTTTCCATCTCTCTCTTGGGTTTCCCCATGTTATGCAGCAACACAGAATCTTACAGCATATAAGGAGGCCATCTGGCCCATCACACCTGTGCTGACTCTTTGAAAGAACTGTTCAATTAGTCCCACTGCCCCATTCTTTCTCCACAGCCCTACAAATATTTATTTTTTAAGTATTTACCTGATTCCATTTTGAAAGTGGCTACTGAATCTGCTGCCACCAGTCTTCTAGGCAGTGCATTCCAGATCATAATGAACTGCTGTGTAAATTTAGAAATAAAAATATATCTATCCCCTGCTATCTTGCCCATTATTTTAAAGCTTTAAACCTCTGGTTATCCACTCTCCTGCCAGTGGAAACAGTTTCGTTCTATTTACTCTATCAAAGCCCCTGATAATTTGGAACACCTTTATTAATCCAACCCTTTAACCTCTTCTGCTCTAAGGAGAACAATCCCAGCTCCGCTCGTCCCTCCACAAAATTCAAATTCCAATTTCCTGGTACCATGATAGTAAATCTGCTCTGTACCCTTTCCAAAGCCTTGACATTCTTCTTAAAATGTGGTGCTCAGAATTGGAGGCAATAGTCCAGCTGAGGCCTAATCACCGATTTATAAAACTTTAGTGTAACTTACCTGCTTTATTGTACTCCATGCTTTTATTAAATATGAACATAAAAAATAGGAGCAGAAGTAGGTCATTCAGCCCCACGAGCCTGCTCCGCCATTCAATAAGATCATGGCTGTCCTGTTTGTGTTTCGAATTCCACATTCCCATTTACCCCTGATAACCTTTGATTCCCTTGCCTAACAAGAACCTATCTGCCTCCGCCTTAAATATATTCAATGACCCCACATCCACTGCCTTCTGAGGCAGAGAGTTCCAAAGTCACACAACCCTCTGAGGGAAAATAATTCTTCTCATCACTGTCCTAAAAGGGCAATTTTAAAACAGTGCTTCTTAGTTCTGGAATCACCCACAAGAGGAAACTTCCTTTCCACATCCCCCTTGTCAATACCGTTCAGGATCTTATTTATTTCAATCAAGTCATCCATCACACTTCTAAGTTCCAGTAGAAATAAGCCCAGTCTGTCCAACCTTTCCTCATAAGACAACCCACTCATTCCAGGTATCGATCTAGTAAACCTCCTCTGAACTGCCTCCAATGCATTTACACCCTTCCTTAAATAAGGAGACCAAAAGTGCTCACAATATTCAAGATGTTGTCTCACCAATGCCCTATATAACTGAAGCATAACATCCTTATTTTTATAAAAACAAAAAACTACTGCGGATGCTGGAAATCCAAAACAAAAACAGAATTACCTGGAAAAACTCAGCAGGTCTGGCAGCATCGGCGGAGAAGAAAAGAGTTGACGTTTCGAGTCCTCATGACCCTTCAACAGAACTGAGTAAAATTAGGAGAGGGGTGAAATTTAAGCTGGTTTAAGGTGGGGGTGGGGGTGGGGGGAGAGAAGTTGGCGGGGTGGGGTGATTGTAGGGACAAGCAAGCAGTGATAGGAGCAGATAATCAAAAGATGTCACAGACAAAAGAACAAAGAGGTGTTGAAGGTGGTGATATTATCTAAGAGAATGTGCTAATTAAGAATGAATGGCAGGACACTCAAGGTACAGCTCTAGTGGAGATGGGGTGGAACGACTGACAGGGCATTACAGGTATAGATTTAAAAATAATGGAAATAGGTGGGAAAAGAAAAATCTATATAAATTATTGGAAAAAACAAAAGGGAGGGGGAAGAAACGGAAAGGGGGTGGGGGTGGACGAGGGAGTTCAAGATCTAAAGTTGTTGAATTCAATATTCAGTCTGGAAGGCTGTAAAGTGCCTAGTCGGAAGATGAGGTGCTGTTCCTCCAGTTTGCGTTGGGCTTCACTGGAACAATGCAGCAAGCCAAGGACAGACATGTGGGCAAGAGAACAGGGTGGAGTGTTAAAATGGCAGGCGACAGGGAGGTTTGGGTCTTTCTTGCGGACAGACCACAGGTGTTCTGCAAAGCGGTCGCCCAGTTTACGTTTGGTCTCTCCAATGTAGAGGAGACCGCATTGGGAGCAACGAATGCAGTAGACTAAGTTAGGGGAAATGCAAGTGAAATGCTGCTTCACTTGAAAGGAGTGTTTGGGTTGTTTAATTCCTCTCATAATAAAGGATAGCATCCCTTTAGCCTTTCTAATTACTTGCTGTAGCTGCATACTAACTTTTTGTGACATATGCACTAGAATACCAAGATCTCTCCGCAGCTCGGAATTCTGCAGCTGCTCGTCACACCCTGTCAATCAGAAAAAGATCCCTTTGTGCATACTCTTTGTTTTCTGCCAGCCAGTCAATCTTCTATCCATGCTAATATGTTACCCCTACACTATGAGATTTTATTTTCCACAATAACCTTTGACGTGGCACCTTATCAAATGGCATCTGGAAGTACTGCATGTCTACAGGCTCCCCTTTATCCACAGCGCATGTTACTCCTTCAAAGAACTCCAATAAATTGGTTAAACACGATTTCCCTTTTACAAAGCCATGCTAACTCTTCCTGATTACCTTGAGTTTCTCTAAGTGCCCAGCTATGACCTTCTTAATGATCAATTTTAACACCTTCCCCGTGGCAGACGTCAAGCTAACTGGCCTATAGTTTCCTGTTTTCTGCCTCCCTCCCTTCTTGAATAAAGGGGTTATATTTGCTACTTTCCAGTCTGATGGAACCTTTCCAGAATCTAGGGAATTTTGGAAAATTAACACCAATGCAGCTACTACCTCATTAGCCACCTGTTTTAAGACCCTAGGATGAAGTCCATCAGGACCCGGAAATCTGTCAGCCCACAGCTCCATCAGTTTGCTCAGTACCGCTTCCCTAGTGATTGTAAGTTCACCAAGTTCCCCTTTCCCTTCCGCCTCCTGATTTACAGCTATCACTGGAAAGTTTTTGTATCCTCTATAGTGAAGACAGAAGCAAAATATTTGTTCATTTCATCCACCATTTCCTTATTATCGACTATTAACTTCCCATTGTCACTCTCCAGAGGACCAACACTCACTTTACTTACGCTTTTCTTTTTGAAATACCTGTAGAAACTCTTGTGATCTATTTTTACATTTCTAGCTAGCTTCCTCTCATACTCTAATTTATTTTTCCTAACTCATCTTTTAGTCATTCTCTGCCATTCTTTATATTATGTCCAATCATCTGACCTGCCACACATTTTGCACAGTTAAATGCTTTTTCCTTAAATTTGATGCTTTCCTTAAGTTCTTTAATTAACCCAGATGTTGGGTCCTCCCTTTAGAATTTTTCTTTATAGTAGGAATATACTTATTCTGAGTATTCTGAAATATCCCCATTAAGTGTCTGCCACTGCTTCTCCATTGATCTATCCCCTCGCCTAATATCCCAATTCACTTCAGTTAGCTCAGCTTTTACGTCCATATAGTTGCCGTTATTTAAGTTTAAAATACTAGTCTTAAACCCACTCTTCTTCCTTTCAAACGGGATGTAAAATTCAATCATATTATGGTCACTGCTACTATAGAGAATACAAAAACTTTCCAGTGATAGCTGTAAATCAGGCGGTGGAAGGGAGAGGGGAACTTGGTGATGAGGAATAGTAGGGGAAAGAAGTCACTAGTGGGAGTGGTCTACAGGCCCCCCAAACCGATTCTACATTCTGATCTCCTGAACCTTGGTTAACTGTGTCTTTTGGTTACCAACACTCCTCTCAATGAACACAGTTTCTCTCTATCAATTCCATCAGAACTCAACGACAACCCCAAGGAGCTTCAGCAATATAAGGATGAGAGTGGATCTGAAGGTGGTACAGTGGTAGGAAAACATGTGGTGATGGTGGTGAGCTGGAAGATAGGAATGGATGGAGTTCCGGAGAATCCAGGCTGTGGAAGTACACTTGTAAATGAAGGGTAAGGCCCTGAATGTATTACGTTTGGCACAGATAGCCTTGGGAAGATAGGGGTGATAGGGAGTGGACAAGACAGGCTGCAGACGACATAGTTTTAGACTAGTTGGAGTTTTGGGGAAAGGCAAGGAAGGTGTTGGGGATGTCAAATCTGGATGAGAGTTTCAGCCTTGCTGAAGTAAAGACAAAGGCATGTAATCCTTATCTAGTGGTATTGTACCATTTCAAGATCATTTTCAAGCAGTAGAACACTTGAAAATCAAGCACATAATAAGCAGAATACTCACAAATATCTCACTCTTTGCTCTTAATTGATGTAATGCTGTGTAAAAACAAGAAATGAGTAGATTCATCTTTATTTTTTACACTGGGAGCTGGAAGGTAGAAGGTTCATATGCATCATTGACAAATGCAAAATGGTTCCCAGTTTCCCTCTCTTCTTTCTGATTACATTGCACCCACTGATTGGAGTTATTGCTGTCTCCTCTGATGTGCACTGTAGGACTAATGGCAATTGTTACAGCTGATCTTCTTGAGAAACACTTGATTTCATCACTCATGAATGCAATAGGTAAATTGGTACATTGTCAGACAATGTAATAAACAGGGAGGAGAGGCACGCCTAATGAAATAATTCAGAACAGTTATAGTCAGAATATAATCTCTTTACTTGCTGGACCCGAGCAGTTTAAATTACCACGGCTCTCAATGCCCAATTATGATCCCAGATAGGATAGCCTTCATTAAGCTGCAAAGTGGCAGAGGAAAGATTATGATTTGTAATTAAGAAATAGGAGCAGGAGTAGACCATATGGCCTGTCAAGCCTGCTCCGTCATTCAATACGATCATGGCTGGTCTTCTGCCTCAACTGGGGAGATGATGGCCTAGTTGTAATATCACTGGACTAGTAAACCCGAGGCAAAAACAAAAATTGCTGGAAAAACTCAGCAGGTCTGACAGCATCTGTGGAGAGGAAGACAGAGTTAACGTTTTGAGTCCATATGACTCTTCATCAGTTCTTACGGACTCGAAACGTTGACTCTGTCTTCCCCTCCACAGATGCTGTCAGACCTGCTGAGTTTTTCCAGCAATTTTTGTTTTTGTTTCAAATTTCCAGCATCCGCAGTATTTTGCTTTTATCTTAGTAATCCCGAGGCCTAGGTTCATGCTCTGGGGAACATGGGTTCAAATGCCACCACAGAAGCTAGCAGAATTTAATTTCAATTAATGAATCTGGAATATCAAGGTGGTCTCAGTAATACTGACCATCACAACTATCATTGATTGTTGTAAAAGGAAATCTGTCACCCTTACCTGCTCTGATCTACATGTGACTCCAGACCCACAGCTACGTCGTTGACTCTCAACTGCCCTCTGAAATGGTCTCACAAGCCATTTGATTCAAGGGCAATTAGGGATGGGCAACAAGTGCTGGCCTTGCCAGCGATGCCCACAACTCCACCTTCCCACCTGCGCCCCATATTTCTTGATTTCTTGAGAGACCAAAAAGGTGTCTATCTCCACCCTAAACATATTAAACAATGGAGAATCTAAAGGGTAGGGAATTCCAAAGATTCACAATCCTCTGAGTGAAGAAATTTCTCATCTTAGTCCAAAATGATCGGCCTCTTATCCTGAGACTATGCCCCCGTGTTCTAAATTCCACAGGCAAAGAGAACAACCTCTTAGTGTCTACCCTAGTCAAGACCCTCTCCTCTCATTTTTCTAAACTCCTGCCTCTCATTATAGGACAAATCTAGTGAACCTTCCCTGTTCCACCTCCAATGCAAATGTATCCTACCTTAAAAATAGAGACCAAAACTGCATCACCAAATGTTTCATAAGTCAGGTCCTATACATTGTGGCTCAATCTCAGCTGTTAAGCCATTGCCCCAAGTTCCATCACTAACAAAACATGTTGGGAACTTTAAAATAAAAGCAAAATACTGCCGATGCTGGATATTTGAAATAAAAACAGAAACTGCTGGAAATACTCAGCAAGTCTGGCAGCATCTGTGGAGAGAGAAACAGAGTTAACGTTTCAAGTCCACAGATGCTGCCAGACCTGCTGAGTATCTCCAGTTCTCACTGTTTTTATTATGTTGAGAACTCATCGCTTCCTTTAAGGTTGGTGATAAAACTTGGAAACTACACATTCATTTTTCTGGAGGCTGTGAATTTATTATCTACATAGACTCAAGTTGCTGATGCAGATTATAAAAGGGTTAAAGGCGAATAATTAATACTACTCACAGAGGGTAAGAAAAATCACACACACACACGCATGCACACGCGCCGTATCATCTGCTTTCCCACCTCATTAATTATGCAGCCACAGGAAACACACCGTGTCCTTGGCGGGCGGCCTCTGAATCGCTTGCCACACTGTTACCTCACCGTTTCCTCACTCCGGGTGCCATATCTAAACTGCAGCTGCGCACACAGTTCTCAATGCTTGCAGCCCAGGACTGCTCCAGTGAAGATCTGGGCCCGAAAGCCAAGAGGAGTTCAGCGATCTGTCCCTGGAATGGCTTTTGGAGACCCACCGTGATGTCCTCTACACCCGCCCTGGCCTCAGGATGTCCAGCAATCTCACCACTCTGGCTTGGGAGGCAGTGGCAGTCAGTGCCAACGCTGCACAGAAGAGGTCAGCCATCCAATACAGAAAGAGGATGAATGATCTCATCTGTGCCACCAGGGTAAGGCAACTATCTCATCACTCTAAACACACACGCTTAGTAAAGCGATGGAAGGGGACATTAACAGTGCTATTACAAGGCACTTGCTTAGCAATAGCCTGCTAACTGACTCTCACTTTGGGTTCCACTAGGGCCATTTAGCTACTGACCTCATTACAGCCATGGTTCAAACATGGATAAAAGAGCTGAACTCCAGAGGTGAGGTGACAGTGACTGCCCTTGACATCAAGGCAGCATTTGACCAAGTGTGACATCAAGGAGCCCTAGCAAAACTGGAGTCAATAGGAATCAGGGGGAAAAAACTCAGTTGGCTGAAGTCATATCTAGCACAAAGGAAGATGGTTGTGGTTGTTGGAAGTCAGTCATCTCAGTTCCAGGACATCACTGCAGGAGTTCCTCAGGGTAATGTTTTAGGCCCAACCATCTTCAGCTGCTTCATCTTCACCTTCCTTCCATCAAAAGGTCAGAGGTGGGGATGTTCGTTGATAATTGCACAATATTCAGCACCATTTGTGACTCCTCAGATACTGAAGCAGTCCATGTCCAAATGCAACAAGACCTGGACAATATCCAGGCTTGGGCTGACAAGATGCAAATAACATTCACACCACACAAGTGCCAGGAAATGATCACCTCCAACAGGAGAGAATCTAACCATCGCCCTTTGATATTCAATGGCATTACCATCACTGAATTCCCCACTATCAACATCCTAGGGGTTACCATTAATCTGAAACTGCACTGGACCAACCAAATAAATACTGTGCCTACAAGAGCAGGTCAGAGGCTAGGAATCCTGCGGTGAGTAACTCACCTCCTGACTCCCCAAAGCCTGTCCACCATCTACAAGGCACAAGTCAGGACTGCGATGGAATATTCTCCACTTGCTAGGATGAGTGTAGCTCCAAAGCTTGACACCATCCAGGACAAATCAGCCCACTTGATTGGCACCCCATTCACAAACATTCACTCCATCCATCACTGACGCACAGGTACAGCAGTGTGTACCATCTACAAGATGCACTGCAGGAACTCAACAAGCCTCCTTAGGCAGCACCTTCCAAACCCAGAACCTCTATCATCTGGAAAGACAAGAGCAGCAGACACATGGGAACACCACCACCTGGAAGTTCCCCTCTAAACCACTTACCACTCTGACTTGGAAATACATCGCTGTTCCTTCACTGTCGCTGGGTCAAAATCCTGGAACACTCTTTGTAACAGCATTGTGGGTGTTCCTACAACACATAGACTGCAGTGGTTCAAGAAGGCAGCTCACCACCATCTTCTCAAGGGTAATTAGGGATGGGCAATAAATGCTGGCCTAGCCAGCAACGCCCACATCCCATGAATGAATAATAAAAAATACTCACAAGGCCATGTCACGTTCAGTGGCACGTCACTCACTGCCAGCTCAAGAGTCATCACTACTCAATCTCTCACACACACCCTCACATCTCCATCTGGCCTCATCTCCTCTGGAGACTGCCTCCATAGCCCTCACCATCTTGAGGCCACTTACACTAATCAACATGTGACCCCACTTAGACCCTGGGAAAGCCCCCTTCCCAGCCCTGCAGCCATTAAAAAGACACCCCTGCCTTACTGCTGATCTGGTAGGTTGAGACCTGCCCATGAGCCCCCTTAAAAGTGATGTGGTGCTGCCTGCGGAGCCTGCCGCTGATGACCGCAAGTGCTGCCCGAAGCAAGGTAGGCAAATCAACCTCGAAGTCCCGAGCAAAGTGCAGGCCGCCAGGTGCACGTCACTTATGTACCGTTGTGAAACACATCAGCTTAATTAGCTCATGATCCAGCACGGGGGGATGATTCCAATGAGCAGGGCTTATAATGAGATGCTCAAATATTGGAATTAGGTTCCCAACATGTGGAGGCGGAAAGCGCAGCCTGCCATTGATGGGTGGAGCGGACAATCATCGATTGGTTTTACAACAATGTGAAGCCGATTTTTGCCATCTCCCGATATTTTCTGCTCCCCCCTGCGATAACGTCCACCATAAACAGCAGCGGAAAATCCCAGCTAGTGTGTATCATGCAGAGTATGCACTATTGCAACTTATCAAAGCTTCTTCAACAGCATCTCCTAAACCTGTGACCTCTATCATCTACAAGAACAAGGACAGCAGGCATATGGGAACACCACCACCTCAAAGTTCCCCTCCAAGTCACAAAACATTCTGACTTGGACATATATCGCCATTCCTTCATTGTTGCTGGATCAAAATGCTGCATTGTGGGAGGACCTTCTCCATTTAGACTTTAGCCATTCAAGAATTTGGCTCACTATAACCTTCTCATGGGAAAATAGGGATGGACAATAAATTCTGGCCTTTTCAGGGATCCTGTGAATGGAAAAAAATAAAAGTAAATCAATAAAGACCTTGCAAAACCTCAGTTTCCTGCTTAGTTCAGATCTGGATTTCATACCCCACATCCTGTCAGCCACCAACACTGCTCATTTATGCTTCTGCAATAATGCTCATCTCTCACCTTAGCTTAGTACCTCAGCTGCAATTATCTACTCCCTTATCATCTATAGACTGTTTACCACAGTCAGGGAACAGCAATAGCTCACACAGTAAGGAGCACAACCCTACTTTTTCATTGAGGAGCAAACCAAGTTCACCCTTAATTCACTCTATTAATATTACCATAGTAAGTACCAGAGCCTAACACACCCCAAGAAGGAATATTATGATTTCAACTTACACTTTATTTGTACTCACTCTAGTTGGATAGTTTCCACAGGTAGGCCCACCTCCCATGAACTATTAAATTGATACAAAATGGTGATCAAAATAGCAAGATTTGCTATCTATCCCTGGGGCATTGACTGCAAGTGAATAGGATGCTCACTCTATGCCTTTGGACTCTCCAACAGATGGAACAATGTGTAAGCATCAGGCTAAATAACAAAAAATAGTTATAGCAGAACAAAAGTTTATACAGAAGCAAAACAAATCATCAGCTGCAGAGAAATAAAGTACTTAACTTGAATTGCTACTTTAAGCCATTTTCTGAAACCAAAAAGAAGCATCTAGAAATTCTAGCTGACCTTTTTCATGTTCCTTTAACTAAATCTTGGATGCACATAACATTGGGAAACCCAATTCCATGGAGTTCCATATCGTCACAGCACTGGGAATTTAAATGATGCAAAGAACAGTTTGTAAGACAACAGTGATCAATATTAATTATTTCCAACACTCAGCTGGACTGGAAGCAAAAGACCCAACTCTGTCCACAGCTGGCAGGGGCCAAATGGCCTCCTTCTGTGCAGTAATTATTCTATGGATGGAATTTTACGGCCCCGTTGCAGCGGGGACAGGGCCCTGAAATGCGGCAAGCCGATCGAGAGTCTATTGACTTCGGCGGGACCAGAAAATTCCACCGAGGGGAGGGGCTGTAAAATTCCGCCCTATGATTCTATGCCAGTCTCTTGTTCTGTTCAGTGGGGCCTACAGACTGCCAGTGGAACTCTCATGGATGGAGACACAAGCACCAGTCAGGCAGTGGGAGCAACAAGGAGAGCATCAGAGGCACAGGGCATGGAGTGGAAAAATGTAAAGGGCTTCATTGAATTGAGCAAGGAGAATTCAATTAAAATGATCTGGGATACAACATTGAACTAACCACATTTAATTACAACACAATAACCATTATAGGCCCATGACCCCAAGAGCTTAAAAATCATAAGTATTTCATGGATTTGTCAAATCATTTTTCGTCAAACCTGAAAGCACTGGAAAGTGTCAAGTTAATAATGAATTATTGTGAATATCAGTACTTTCAAAGAGTAGCAACTGTCTGGGAGTTTGATAAGAAGACACAAGATCTGGTACATGGTGTGTAGATGCACAGAGACATACAGGCAATAAAATTCACTGTTACAAACTGTGGTGCGGGTACAGGACAACTCAGAGTTACACAATGTGTACGCACACTGTGACACAGTTACAGGACAATGTACTGCATTACCACTGCTGGTTTTGGCTGTTCGAGGGCCATCATGTGAATCAATCATGCAGTACACAGAATGAACTACTTTGAATATTACACAATTTCATGGACATATTTGGCAACTAGACAAGAGGTCAGCAATTCCTAATTTAATTTATGGTAAAACAATTATTTTAGTGGCAGCTACATTAAGCTATTATGTTACAGCGGTGGAAAAATTGACAGACCAGGCCCTTTGCCTGGTGCCCAGTACCTGGCTAAGCCTCCATTGAATCCCTAACACCAAGAATGAATTCAGCTTCCAGTATGGGTTGGCTGGCTAGGCTCTGTACCCTGACTGGCACTCTTCCACAATTTCCTAGCATTGTCTCAGACTCAGGACTTGAGTTGTCCTTGGCTTTGATGTCCTGGTAGCTCAGCATCTCTTCTTCAAATGAGGCCATTCGACTTATTATTCCTGCGCTGTCTCTTTGAAAGAGCAGTCCAATTAGTCCAAAACCTCCCCATTCTTTCCCTGCAAATTTGAAATACATATCTAATGCCCTTTCGAAAGTTACTATTGAATCTGCTTCCATCACCATTTTAGGAAAATTGTTCGAAATCAAGGCAACTCATTACACAAAAAGCTTTCTCCTCATCCCCAACACTGGTTCTTTTGCCAATTGTCTTCACTGATCCTTATGCCAGTGGAAACTGCTTCTCCCTATCTATTCTATCAAAGCACCTCATAATTTTGAACACCTCAATTGAATTTCCCCTAGCCTTCTTTGTTCGAAGAAAAACAAATACAACTTCTCTAGTCTCTCCACATAGCTGAATTCCCTGATCCCTGATATCATTCTGATAAATCTCCTTCACACCCTCTTCAAGACCTTGACATCCTTTACTGAATCACAACAGCATGCGTGATGCATTGGCTGTCTTAGGTTGGACCTCTGATGCCAACCAAGATGATCAATCAGCAGCAGCAGCACGGCAGCCTCCTCCTGAGAGATCAGTAGCTGGATAGCCAAGAAGATAGCAGCATAGGAAAGGAACAGCAGGGTAGTGGGGGCAGGGGAAGCAGTAAAGGGGAGTAGCTCACAGGAGGCACTGTCCGTGGCACAAGGTGTACTGGCAGAGGCTTGGTTTCCTTGAACAGTGGGGCCTCAGGAGGCGCAGGTTATCACGTCAGATGGTGGCAGGTCCAGGATCCCCCTAGTCGATGGCCCACAAATGCATAAGACAGGTGACTGGTGTCATTTTTGCCAGGGCTGGCAATTATGTGAATATTGCCTGTGACAATGCTACTAATAAATTGGCTTATGAGACATAGTTGCATCTCTGGCTGGCTTCCCACAGATGCAGAGCATCATCAACTGTACACCTGGCAATCCAGGCACCCCCAGGTCAGCAAGGAAAAGGAGTATTTGTCAACCACAGGGCTGTGCAAGATTCCCAGTGAGCTGCCATGATGCTTTCATCCTAAGCTCCCTGACATCTTTGGACCAGGAGGGAGATATAAAAGGTTGGTTGCTAAGAGACTCTTCAAACTTGGCTGACAATACCTTTCAGAAACCCAACCAATGAAGCTCAACAGCACCACAATGAATGCCAAATGACCACTAGATAAGCAAATAAGCCAGCAGCATGCTGAAGATACATTTCAGGCATCTGGATAGATTAGAGGCACTATTCAGTGTGCACCAGCCAGGATGTTCAGATTGACTGTGAAGTACTGGGCTCTGTACAGCATTGCACACAGTGAGGTTTGGATCCGCAGGAGTTACAAGGCCCAGAGCACAGAATGTCTGCAAATAATTCTAGGGAGGAGGAGGAAGGCATGGAGGTGGAAAGTGATGAAGACAATGCATCACTAGCTGCTCATATTGCTGCCCAGGATTCTGGCGATGTCCTTACTAAAGCAAGCTTCACCTAGGTTGCAGCAGTGGATTGAAGTCAGAACTGTGTGCAAAGACCACTCTCCCAGTGCCACTAATACAAAGCAGTTCAGCAAACAACCAACTCCTGCACAACCCCCATTGATCCCTGTCAATTTAGGTCTTCTCATTCATCATCAAGCCAGTTAAAAGGTAACTTGTCACCAAGCAACCAAGAATGGACAAGATAGGAAAGAAGTGCAAATCTATTTATGTAATTCTGCTAAAGAACAGAAATTTCTCAACATAACATTTTCTCACACACTCATGTGCATACCCTTGTGTAACTACAAAGCTTTATTTTTTCTTTTCCTACTGCTCCTACATGGAGGTAGAGACAGGCTGCTCAGATCTTTGCTCTGACTGCAGAGATGCTCTTGGCCGATAATCACTGGCTTTTGGAGCCCTTGAAGGCCTGCCAAAGAATGCCCCACCTGCACCTGTGCAGCGGCTGTCACTGCCATTGGATACTGACCGAGGAGGAAGCAATGGGTGAAAAGTGGAAATACTTTGAGCAGAGTCCTCCCTTCTATGTCCCCTTTTCACCATCATCCCTCTTGTCAGCCAGTCGGATTGTACTGTTACCAATGAATTGGGAGAGAAATTTGGTCCGATTAATGGGGTGGCGTATAACTAAGACTAAGATATCTATCTTCCTGTTTAAGGTAAAAACAAAAAACTACTGCGGATGCTGGAAATCCAAAACAAAAACAGAATTACCTGAAAAAACTCAGCAGGTCTGGCAGCATCGGCGGAGAAGAGTTGACGTTTCGAGTCCTCATGACCCTTCGGCAGAACTGAATAAAGTTAGGAGAGGGGTGAAATATAAGCTGGTTTAAGGTTGGGGGGGCGGGGTGGGGTGGGGGGAGAGAAGTTGGTGGGGGGAGGGGGGGTGGGGGTTGTAGGGACAAGCAAACAGTGATAGGAGCAGATAATCAAAAGATGTCACAGACAAAAGGAACAAAGGGGTGTTAAAGGTGGTGATATTATCTAAGAAAATGTGCTAATTAAGAATGGATGGCAGGACACTCAAGGTACAGCTCTAGTGATCCTTTGAATGCGGAGGCTGGTGGGCATGCCTTCTCCTCCCTCCCAGAAACATGATAGGGTCCCCCTTGTCCTCACTTATCACCCCACCATCCTCTGCCATTTCCGCCAACTCCAGCATGATGCCACCAACAAACACATCTTCCCTTCACCGCCCCTGGCGGCATTCTGTAGGGATCGTTCCCTCCGTGACACCCTGGTCCACTCCTCCATCACCCCCTACTCCTCAACCCCCACCTATGGCACCTCCCCATGCCCACGCAGAAGATGCAACACCTGCCCCTTCACTTCCTCTCTCCTCACCGTCCAAGGGCCCAAACACTCCTTTCAAGTGAAGCAGCATATCACTTGCATTTCCCCTAACTTAGTCTACTGCATTCGTTGCTCCCAATGCGGTCTCCTCTACATTGGAGAGACCAAACGCAAACTGGGCGACCGTTTTGCAGAACACCTGCGGTCTGTCCGCAAGAAAGACCCAAACCTCCCTGTTGCTTGCCATTTTAACACGCCACCCTGCTCTCTTGCCCACATGTCTGTCCTTGGCTTGCTGCATTGTTCCAGTGAAGCCCAACGCAAACTGGAGGAACAGCACCTCATCTTCCGACTAGGCACTTTACAGCCTTCCGGGCTGAATATTGAATTCAATAACTTTAGATCTTAAACTCCCTCCCCCCATCCCCACCCCGTTTCTTCCCCCTTCCTTTTGTTTTTTCCAATAATTTATATAGATTTTTCTTTTCCCACCTATTCCCATTATTTTTAAATCTATAACTGTAATACCCTGTCGTCAGTCTTTCCACCCCACTCCCACTAGAGCTGTACCTTGAGTGTCCTGCCATCCATTCTTAATTAGCACATTTTCTTAGATAATATCACCACCTTTAACACCCCTTTGTTCCTTTTGTCTGTGACATCTTTTGATTATCTGCTCCTATCACTGCTTGCTTGTCCCTACAACCACCCACCCCCCCACCAACTTCTCTCCCCCCCACCCCACCCCGCCCCCCCAACCTTAAACCAGCTTATATTTCACCCCTCTCCTAACTTTACTCAGTTCTGCCGAAGGGTCATGAGGACTCGAAAGTCAACTCTTTTCTTCTCCGCCGATGCTGCCAGACCTGCTGAATTTTTCCAGGTAATTCTGTTTTTGTTTTCCTATTTAAGGTGTCTGACATGTTGGCATCCAGAGCCCGCACAACTTTGGTCAAGGTGGGCATGAATTTATTTGATTGCAGCATTTGATGCTGCATGGAGTTGGTCACCCTGTCCCTGGAAGAACACTCCATCTCAATGCCCTCAGGCATCAATAACCTCATGCTTAAGGCAAATTGCTCCTTCTCTCTGCAATTGTGCTCAATGTGCTTGGAAGACCTGTCAGTACATCACGAATTCTCTGGTGCTCCCCAAAGATTGTCCTTTTCACCGCCAGCCTCCAGGATAGCTTATCTGTATCCAGCTGAGCTGGTCTCAGAGAGAGCTGCACCCTTCAACATGGACTCTCCGCAGCTGTCCCTAACACCACCATCTGCTCTTCCTCACTTGTGAAGTTTGAGTCACCGGGTGAAAGCTCAGCCACCTGTCTAAGCGGTCTCGCTGAGCGTGAATATCTCAACTGGGAAACACCCTGTGATGCTGCACTTATAGAAGGATTCAGCCCCTCAGAGGATTCGTCGTCTGTGATGTTCATGACTTCTGATGTACATGTGAAGGGACTGAGAGAAAATATATGAATTAGTCTTGGCAAGCTATTGCAATTTATTATGATGAAGATGACCATATTTCACTCACTGTTGATATCCATGATTGAGTGCTGTACCACATCAGCATTGCTGGTATTTAAGTTTGTCTCCTGGTATTTGGAGATGGGACATCGCCAATGGCCTCGGACATCAAGAAGTCAGCGGTCCGCAGCACTTCCTGCTCTGCAGTTACCAGTTGAAAAATCTGCGGGAGATCATCTCTGGTTCTCTCTCTGTCCCGAGGTCTGAATGTTTCATTCAGCTTGCGTGCCGGACCGGCGGCTAAACTCCACTCCCGCCCAACACCGGCAGCCGACACCCGCTGGCCGGCCAGCGTGAGGGTCACTCGCTGAGAGGCCCAGCGCTCTGGGCCGGGGGTACAGGGCGGGCTCTTCCATGAAGCCAACTGCAGGCCGGGGCGGAGGGTAAAATCACGTCAGGGACGATGCTGGGAGGACACAAGGGAACAAATTTGGGACTTTGTGCCGTGACAGGACCCTCTTCAGAGGCAGTCAATCTCTGCTATCCTGCAGAACGGGCAGGACCAGCTTGTGAAGGGATTTGAGGCATGGCCAGAGGACAATGCCAAGCTGACCGACTGCTTGCAGGCAGTCAGGGATCGATGGTAGCTACTGCTGCCAGGTGATGGCAAGAGGAAGTCTCCACATCTAACCATGAAAGCTTGGGCAGAGATGGGGGCGAAGTGAGCAGCCATGGGCTTGTGTGTAGGACCTGGGTGCAGTGTCGGAAGAGGGTGAATGACCTTCTCCCCTCCGCAAGGGTGAGTAAGGAAGCCAATTTACATCTTGAATGGATGTATATGTGTGGGTATGCAATTGATGGAGCTGGAAGGTGTTGAACGATTGGCTCCAGACGCAAAGGAGACATGTGCCTATCAATGCTGTTGAGGACCAGGTAGGATGGCAGGTATACCTGGGAGGGAGAAGTCCTGTAATGTGTTGGGCACATGGACCAGCGATGATGGAAAGAAGCATGTAAACCTCAGCCATATAGAATAGGGATACACGAATGTGCTCTGGTCTTCATAGGAGAACAGGAAACACAATGTGCTGGAATTCAGTGGTGGAGTCCCAAATCTGGCAGTGCTGATGCCAGTGGAGGAGAACATTTTAGAATTGCCATGCTAGCAGGGAGTTGAGATCTGCTGGTTGAGGAGAGGCAGGAGTTTTTGAGGAGGACGAAAATGAAGGGGATACATTTTCGATGGGGGTGGCATCAGAAATGAAGGGCTCAGGAGCAAGAAATGCAAGGTTATGGTCACTGTTTCTCCGTGTTCTTGTATCATTATATATTTGAATTACACCATACCCAGGTGCAGAATACAGCAGCAGCTACTTGCTCTGCTTCCTTAATGCTCATGTATACCTACTGCTGTTTTTCATCCATCAGATGGATCATCGTCCAGACCAATCAAGGATCCAAACAGTCTAGACAGATGACGAAGCTCTGGAGTCACCCATCAGGGGGAACATGCTGAAGTCCCAGTGGGAAGTACGTAGAGATCTGATGGAGCTTCCAGAAGGTATGTGTGCCCTGGTCCATACAATGGAGGTGTCCATCCGGGGCATGAACATTGCAGTCTCCCTCTGCTTTGAACACACAATATCCTCCATCGAGAGATTGGCGACTCTCATGGAGAATCAGCTCCAGCAGCTCAATCAACCTTTCCTGACCTCGTTAGGTCATTAAAGCACTTCCTGCATCGAATCCAGGAGTGGGGGACTATGCTCCTACCGCTAACCTCTGGGCCACCTCCAGCCTCTTTGTGGTAGCAGCAGGTTTCCCCCTCCCATTGGTGGATAAGAGTATTTCTCTCCAGCTCCCAATGGGCCCCGCAGCACATCAAAGAACACATAATCGAAACAGGGTAACATCTTGTTTTCTCTTGCTTTCAACTCCAATCTCTTCCAAATTCCATCTTTGGAATGGCCCTTCAAGGACTGGGGTTAAGATAACTTGTGAGGATTCTTATCATACCCACTGACACCAGACCCAGAAATAAAATGGCAATAAATTGGCTGCATTAAAATGCCATTGACAGATGCACTGAAATTTCCCGTGGGTTATAGTACACCCCCGCTGCACCCCCCCCCACCCACCCACCCACCCACCCCGGCACCCAATGCACCTCTGAGTTAAAGAATCTATATTCCTATTTATAAAGCCAAGGATCTCATTTTTTTAAAACTTTCACTTTATGATCGTCAAGAGTGGGTCTGTAAGCTCCCATCAGTCACCTAACAAAGGCCTCAAATCCAGCTGTGACTGAAGGAATAATTAGATGCCAATCCATGCAAGAGCTACTGAATGCACTTCATTTCTCCAAAGAAAACTGTTTTCATGTCCCTATGCTTTCCACCTCTGATCACGGCATTTGACCTTCGAAAATTTAGGACTCCAAAGGTATCAGGACAGCTCCAAGAAAAGATATTAAAAGAAGGCAAAATATTTTTAAACAGAGCTAGATAGCGAATCAAAGCATTGGTTCATGCACACACAAACAATCCTCTAAATCTCCCTGCTCAGGAAGAGCCCTTTGTACAAAACTCCCATTAACCTCGGACTATCCCTCAAATCCACCTCTGTAATTTTACAGCCCAAAGCATTAGGTCATGAAACATTAGCATGAGGACATTAGGCTGTCCTCTGTCTAGGGCTGTGGAATTCCCCTGAATTACGGCAGAAGGGATATTCCAACAGAATCACAGCCAGCACCAAACAAGAAGGAAGTTAACCCTTGGAGTACCAGTGAAGTTTTCAGGTTCCCAAAACCTCCTACGCGTTCACTCTTTTAATATTCCAAAATGGAATAAAATAAATGTGTAAGAGAACAGAGTATTTTAAAATAACCAGAGGACATATTTAAAAGGTCATAGAGCACAGATTGAGCTAGCCAATTAATATCACTGCCCACTTCTTCCCTGTAATCCTGCATAAGATATTCTCTTTTCAAGTATTTATCCCTTTGGAAAGTTATGATTGAATGCATTTTAGGCAATGCATTCCAGATCAGAACAACTCACTGTGTGAAAATATATCTCCTCATCTCTCCTCTGATTCATTAGCTAATTACCAACCTGCTGGTTACTGACCCACTGCCACTGGAACCAGCTTCTCCTTATTTACTCTATCAAAATCCTTCCCGTGGGTGCAGGAATGCTAGATGGTTTAAATCATTCATACATTACCACAGTGATTCCGGTAGAAAAGTGAATATAGCCCAAAGAGAGGGACACAGAGAGAGATAGAGAGAAGGGGAAGTGAGAGAAAGAGGCAGACAGAAATTCTGCTGCCAAATTCTGCTGCCCATATTCTAACTTGCATCAAGTTCTGCTCACCATCACCACTGTGCTTGCTGACCTACATTGGCTCTGGGTCCGCCAACGCGGTGATCTTAAAGTTCTCATCCTTATTTCCAAAACACTCCAGGCCTCACCCCTCCCTATCTCTGTAACTTCCTACAGCTGTACAACTCTCTGAGATCGCTTAGCTCCTTCAATTCTGGCCTTTTGTGCACCCCTGACTTTCTTTGCCCTGCCATTGGCAGTTGTGCTTCCAGCTGCCTCCGTCCTCAGGTCTGGAATTCCTTCCCTAAACACCCTGTCCCTCCACCTCTCTCTCCTCCTTCAAGATGGTCCTTAAAACATGCCTCTTTGTGCATGGTTTTTTTGCCACCTGCCCTAACATCATCTTATGTAATTTGGTGTCGAATATTGTTTGATTACGCTCCTGTGAAAAACCTTGAGGCACTTTACCACATTAAAAGGTGCTATAAATGTAAGTTGTTATTGAAAGGAGAAAGCAAGACTGGAGGAAGGGAAGTACAAGCTACCCTGAACATGAATTATTTAAAAGGTCAGTATCTTCAATGATTTATTGAGTCACTCTGTTCTCACTAGTGACTCAATTTTTACTTGTGTAGGATGTTCGCTGTGGCTCAGTGGTGGCACTCTCACCTCTGAGTCAGAAGGCCAAATCTCACCCCAGAACTTGGGCACAAAATCTCAGCTAACACTCCTGTGTGGTACTGAGGGACTGCTGCACTGTTGGAGAGTGTCAGCTTTTCAGATGGGATGTTAAACTCAGGATCCCTCTTGGGCACTTTCCCTCAATCAATATCACTAAAAACAGATCACCTGATTTTTTGCCTTTTGCAGCTTGTGGGATCTTACTGTCCCTAAATTGGCTGCTACCTTTCCTACTTTACAACAATAACTGCCTTGGTTGTACTCCCTTGGTTTTGTTGTCAGTTTCTGTGCTGTACATTCCACGTAATTCTGCAATTCTCTTCCTTTCTTAAGTATCCTGGGGATAGTTAAGTGCCCACATGCCCAGTTTCTGTCTAGTAGACAAAGACAAAATCCTCCTAACTCCCTGCAAATCAAACTTTGTGTGAAAATGGAGCCAGACAGAACGTGTAACCTGGTAGAGGCCTTCACAATAGCCAAGGCTCCTGGCAGGCTAAATGTGAAAGGTTGATTCCATTTATCTATGAGTGGGCATGAATTTGAGATAACCACAAATAAAAATAATCAGAGGGGTGGTTAGAAAATCTTCCTTTACACAGAGGGTGGTTAGAATGTGCAATTCACTGTCACAAAAACCATGTTGAAGAAGAGTCCATAATCCAATTCTTTTAAAGGGAAATTAACAATCGCTACAAAAAGGGAATGGTAAAGGGTGACAGTGTGCTGGATGAGACTTGATGGTTCAATTAGAGAAAGCAAATTTGTTGAACCGAATGAATAGCTACAACTTTCTGTAATTCCCTGACTAGCAGTCTAGGAAACCCGATGGAGTCCTCCCCTTCTGTCCCACTACGATCGCGCTGCCAATGCCAGTCTGCCATTTTGAATGGTCAAATGATTGAAAGCTGCTCTGGGCTGCCATTTACTTCTCTGGGGAGATGTTTGAAGACATGGAAAAACCGAAAGACTTCCAAAAGCGTTATCTTGCTTGTGAAGTCACCTTCCACATTGAAATATCGAAACATAGGAAAATGGATGGGACCCAAAATGACAAGCAGCTCATTTTGTGTCCAAAAAGAAATCATCACACTACTCAAAGTAAGCTGGGGCACTTTGTTGGAGAATATGGCTCCTTGCGATAACCTGTATGTCAATATGGATCGCAATTTAACCTTTTGATTCACTTGAGTTAGGATTACAGAGCATTTTAAAGGCCCTCTCCAATGGTTTTAGTCCATCTGCGCTGAAGCACTCATTAAACCCACTGTTCCCATTTATTCTTATGCAAAGCATGCCTTAAATCTATCAAAGAAAGGCTAGCTAGTCCCATAGTGAGGCCTGTCGTTGCAGGCCTCACTTTCTCTTTCTCTCTCTCTTTCTCTCATCAAGAAACTGGACTTGTGCCAGTGAAGCCTGCCACTGAAGGTTTCATTTATTTTTCCCTCAGTCCTTTTCTCTCTCCGATGAACAAACTGGAGTAGTGCCAGTCTGTGGTGAGCCTGTCTGGCAGTTTCTATGCCTCTATACCAAGCTGGAGTGGTGCCAATGAGGCCTGTTTCTGCAGGTCCAATTTACTTTCCCTTTCCCCATCCATGTCAGTCTGTCACTCTACAATTATAAATAACTTAGCCAAACAGCAGTCAATAGTGAGGCGTATGGTGTATCTTTGTGGAGCCCAGTTACCCTCTCCATGACCCCTATTTATCTGGTAACTGAGACGAAATTCTCATATGCTTTTGTTACCTCCAGACCTGACAATTCCAATGCTCTCCTGGCCAGCCTTCCATCCTCCACCCTCTGTAATCTTTAACTCATCCAAAACTTCATACTCTAACTCACACCGAGTCCCATTTATCGGTCACTCCTGTGCTTTCTGAACTACATTGGTTTTCAGTCCACAGACACCTCAATTTTAAATCTGTCTTCCTTGTGTACAAATCATTCCATGACCTCAACCCTCCCTATCTCCGTAACTTCCTCCAGCCGTACAACCCGCTGAGACCTCTACATTTGTCCAATTCTGGCCTGTCTTCCATCTCCCACTTCCTTTGCCCCATCTTTGATGGGCTGTGCCTTAATTTGCCTAGGCTCTAAATTCTGGGATTCCCTTCCTAACTCTTTCCATCTTTCCACCTCTATCTCCTTCATTGAAACTCTCCGTAAAATTTATCTTTTTGACTAGGATTTTTGGTCATTTGTTCCAATGCCTCTTTGTTGGGCTCAGTTTCAATTTTCTTTGACTGACTGCTGTGAAGTGTTTTGGGCCTGTTTACTATGTTAAAGGATTTACATAAATGCAAATAGTTGTTGAACTGTTTTCAAATGGCTGTTTACAACCAGTAGACGGAGGTAACATTTATCTCCTGAAGTTAAAATAAATCAAATAGTTGGGGAGCTTTTTAATTGCTATTGTGTTTTACTGAGAACTTTTCCAACTAACTCAAGTCACAAAACTTGAGGAATAAGACATTGAAGGTCCTGAAATTGCTGGGGTTCCCTCTCTCAGTCCATCTATTGTGAAGTGATATCCCTGATTTTAAAGGGTTCTTCCACATCTCAAATCCCTTCACACCTACTTCAGCTTGGCGTGGGGATGCCAACCCTCCAGGAATAACCAGGAGTCTCCAGGAATTAAAGACTAACCTGCAGGACACTCCCTGGAAGCAAACTCAGGAGACAAATCACAGAGGCTTTAGAAAAAACTCATGGGCAACATTTAACAGGTGACAGGGTTCCCTGCCACACTACCAAAAAAGTCGGCGGTGGGGATGGGGACTCACCCCCACTCCACAAGGCTGCCCTGCAGCCATGTAATGCTCTGAAGAGAGTTAAGGAAGACGGTTGTGGTTGTTGAAGATCAATCATCTCAGTTCCAGGACATCATTGCAGGAGTTCCTCAGGGTACTGTCCTCGGCCCAACCAGTTTCAGCTGTTTCATCAATGACCTTCCATCAAACGGTCAGAAGTGGGGATGTTCGCTGATGATGGCACAATGTTCAGCACTATTCGTGACTCCTCAGGTACTGAAGCAGTCCATGTCCAAATGCAGCAAGACTTGGACAATATCCAGGCTTGGGCTGACAAGTGGCAAGTAACATTCACGCCACATAAGTACCAGACACTGACCATCTCCAACAAGATATAATCTAACCAACCCTCTCGACACTCAATGGCATTACATCGCTGAATGCCCCACTGTCAACACCCTGGGGGTTACCATTGACCAGAAACTGAACTGGACTAGCCATATAAATACTGTGGCTACAAGAGCAGGTCAGAGGCTAGGAATCCTGCAGCGAGTAACTCACCTCCTGACTCCCCAAAGCCTGTCCACCATCTACAAGGCACAAGTCAGGAGTGTGATGGGATACTCCCCACTTGCCTGGATGAGTGCAGCTCCCACAGCACTCAAGAAGCTCGACACCATCCAGGACAAAGCAGCCCGCTTGATTGGCACCACATTCACAAACATTCACTCCGTCCGCCACCGACGCACAGTAGCAACAGTGTGTACCATCTACAAGATGCACTGCAGGAACTCACCAAGGCTCCTTAGGCAGCACCTTCCAAACCCAGGACCACTACCATCTTGAAGGACAAGGGCAGCAGACACATGGTGACACCACCACCTGGAAGTTCCCCTCCAAATCACTCACCATTCTGACTTGGAAATATATTGCCATTCCTTCACTGTTGCTGGATCAAAATCCTGGAACTCCCTCTGTAGCAGCACTGTGGGTGTACCTACAGCACAGGGACTACAGCGGTTCAAGAAGGCAGCTCACCACCGCCTTCCCAAGGGCAATTAGGGATTGGCAATAAATGCTGCCCTAGCCAGGGGCGGCCACATCTCGTAAATGAATTTAAAAAAAGATGGGCCTTCTGCCCCTATCTGTGGAAGAAGTCCTGCCTCCAAGAATTGCCAGACATCTGATTGGTCAGCAGCTCCCTGGGTCCAATAATGCCACTGAGAATAGTGGCCACTGCTGGGATTGCATCCAGTCCCGGACATCAAAGTACCAGGAGCTGGCTGCGAGGCGTGTACTCGGGGAGATCTCGGCAGGGCTAGGACTGGAGGTCCTGGAGCGTGGGGCCAAAGGGGTGGTGGACAGGATGTAAAAGCTATCAGGGGTAAGTAGGGCACCAGGGGAGATGGGGGCCCCCAATCACAAAAGGGGGACCTATGAAGCAGGCAATCCCCACCCCCTACCACTTTCCCACCCCGAGGCCCGAACCGGCTACTTTGCTGGGCTTCACCACCCCCCTCAACCCCCCACTCCCTGCCTCCACCCCTGACTTCCTCCTGCCTGGTGCAAAATAGCGGTTGGGTCAGGAAGCGGCCACTCGAGGGGCCTCAATTGGGCAAGGGAGGGTGGAACAACCCAGGCCTCACCCGCCGCCCATAAAATCACAACAAGTTTGGGGGCAGGTGGGTAGTTGGTGGGAAACCTGCCCATGGGGAGAGGCAGTAAAATTCTGCCCCATGTTTTGAAAAACACTTTCTTTGAACGCTTTGATTATTCGTTATAAAACTTTTGAGATGGGAAATAAGACAAAATTGTTGTTGTTGTTAACATGCTAATGAACATGATAGAGGTTTATCCAAAACTTAGTCACTAATACTGCTGTGCCATAAATAAAACTGTAAAACTGATTGCTTGACAAGTGCTGAAAAATTTTGTAGAAAAAGAAAAACTTTCAGCAATTATAAACTTTCAGAACTTTTCATTTTAACAATAATGGGTAAGAAAAATCCAATACTAACAAACATCTAACATAAAACAGAAAATAATCAATCGCTGTATTTGATCTATGTTACCCACACCTACACTGCTGCTTACTTGCTCATCCCTGGGTTGAATATTTTGTTAACATATTTTTTGATTATTAGAGTCAAAGTCAATAGAAAATGTCCACAATACACTAAGCTGAGATATTTCAGTTTCTAAGATACCTCCGAAAAATTTGGTTAGGTATGGCAAAAAGAAACATAAGCACTAGGAACAGAAGTAAAAATGTGCTCAATAGGTAGTACATTGCTTAATATTGGTATTATTTAATCAAAGCTATTATATAGCTGACAAATAGCACACCATTTACCTTAAATATTTCCTCATCGATATATATTGTCCTGTGGAATTTTACAGGAGCTGAACAGCGTAACATTTGCTGAGCGTTTACTTATTAGTGTTTAAATCACAGAGAACTATAGCATTTGGCTTATAAAGCACCAACCTCACTGCCGCCAGATTGGCTTGGGCTTGTGCAAAAGACCAATTGAGCTTATTTTCCAGTCGGACCTGGCAACACTGTGATCAAAATCCATGAACTCCAGTAAGGCCTAAGATGAGCACCAGTACTGCACCTCAGAGAGATGCTATTTTTATTCATTTAATTTATTATATTTGTTATTTGCTAGACACAGTGGTGGGCCAAATAGGATCAATTGGTTGGCCAGATAAGGCCCCGGATCATAACTTGTCCAGCCCTACTGTAGATTATTGAAATTTTAGGCAAAAGCTCCCAAAATGTGCAGAATTGCACCAACTCCCAGAAGATGTAATCCAGCAACGAAGCTGTAAGGAGTTCATGATCCCTTTAAGGAGCACCAATGTGGTGAGGGGCTCTTCATGTCATTTAACATTGTGTTCAACTGCGTGAAGTTAAGTGAGAATGTAAGCTGCAGCATTGAACTTGAAAATGGCAGTGCTGGCATCGAATGAGAGTTGCACACTGATTGATAACATGATCTGCCTGCTCTGTATGGTCATTCCAGTGGTTGTTAGGGAAACCTCTTTATAAACATGGCATCCAGTGCGCTCCCATCAATGTTTGTGTGTGCGTTGTGGACGCCATTTTCAAACTTTAGGAGGCCCCAAAATAGAAGGCACTATTGTAGTAGGAGGATCTGGTACCTCAAGGGTTAATATAAGACTGAGTACATACCACCTACACAGTGATGTAAGAAGGCACATGACCTAGAGCTGAGGCCAGTCTAGAGATGAGCAGCATGTGTAAGAACCGAGTATGGAGTACCTACTGTAAATATGTACATAGTTCAGTATTGTTAATAAAGACTTCCTTGTAACCTATACAAGACTGCTTCATGGTGTCCAAGCAGTATCCTTCAAGCATAGCGACAACAGAATGTATCATGGTAACAGCAGTAGAATCCATCAGCTACAAGCCCCAATTGGTTTTACTGATGTCGGCTAAGGGATAAATATTGGCCAGGACACTAGGTAGAACTCCCCTGCTCTTCTTTGAACCTGTGCCGCAAGATCTTGTATGTTCACCTGAGAGGGCAGGCCAGGCCACAGTTTAATCTCAGTTTCATCTGAAAGACAGAGCCTCTCACAGTGCAACACCCATTACTGTGCTGGTGTGTCATACTGGGAACTGTGCTAAAGCCCCTGTCGAGGAACTTAACCCATGACCTCCTGACTCAGATGTGGGAATGCCACCCACTAAGCCACAGCATAAGGCAGAGCATCAACTAATTTTAAAAGTATTTCCCATTCCTGTGAAAAGAAAGGAGTTGCAACAAGTGCAGATTAAGTTCTGAGGGGTTTCTGGAGTTGACAAGCTGACATGATTATTCAGAGTTAAGTACTCAATTAGATTGAACCACTACTGAGGCTATGCTCTTTTTTGTGAAGCAGGAAAGAGCTACCTAGACAAGAAGCTACTGAGCATCTGAAGGTAACTGAACCTTCTTCAAGGTCATTGATTCATTCAGAGATACAGACACAACAGAGAGAACTCAGTATTCATGAGAAATTCTTTCTCTTGAGTATTTGGTCAGCCGTTTTTTCAATCTCCTGTCTATGCTGCCCAGGGCCAAGGAGAGAAATCTTGGGCCCTGGTGCTTCTCCTGTTTCTGGGCCCCTTACTTGAACATACAAACATATGAAATAGGAGCAGAAGTAGGCCATTCGGCCCATTGAGCCTGCTCCACCATTCAATAGTATCATGGCTGATCTGTTCGTATTTCTAATTCCACATTCCCATCTACCCACAATAACCTTTGATTCCCTTGCCTAACAAAAATCCATCTAATTCTGCCTTAAAAATATTTAATGACTCCGCTTCCATTGCCTTCTGAGGCAGAGAGTTTCAAAGTCACACAACTCTCTGAGAGAAAAAACTTCTCCTCATCTCTGTCCTAAAAGGGTGACCCCTAATTTTAAAACAGAGCCCCCTAGTTCTGGACTCACCCACAGGAGGAGACATTATTTCCAAGTCCACCTTGTCAAGACCGTTCAGGACCTTATATACTTCAATCAAGTCACCCCTCACTCTTCTAAGTGTTTCCAGTGGAAACAAGCCCAGCCTGCCCAACCTATCCTTATAAGACAACCCACTCAATTCAGGTATCAATCTCGTAAACCACCTCTGAACTGCCTCTAACACATTTACATCTTTCGTTAAATAAGGAGACCCAGTATTCGAGATGTGGTCTCACGAATGGCCTGTCTCCACCCCCCCACCCCCTTTACCCCCCGCCTCAATCATGCATGATATTTTTTCCCCTTTCAAGATTCATCAATCACAGAACGGTCCTAGTAAAATGATAATGATCATTGTTGGCATCTGGTTACAAATATCATCTGATATATATGCATCATGGGTCTTGAATATTAAGAGCAGTCACAATATAATGCAGTATTGGTTTGTTTGCACCCTATAGGTGATCCCACTGTGTCTATTAAACAAACTAGAAAGTACAAATTTCACTTTAATGGCATTGTGCAATTTGACAGGAAAATATCCCATTATTTATTTATAATACTGTGCAGACAATAACACTGATTTTGGTAACTGCGTCGGCCCTCATTAACATGTTCTGAACATTGCACCATATGGACACGGTGACAGTAAATTCATATTTGAGGGGAAAGGTTCAACATTTGTAACCCAGATAAACTGCACAAGATCTTTTCCATTCAGTAGAAGTAGAAGAAGACATTCTTCTGCCTGGGTGATGATATTATTCAGTATAATTATTTTGTACTCGGGATGTAAACAGGTTCTATTTTATCAGTAATCTCACAGGGTAGAACGATCCGGAGCAACAGAGTGGAACGATTGAATAATATAGATCATCACTGTCAATGAGAAGCATTGGAGCCCTCAAGGTGTCTCTGTGCAACACAGCTTTTAAGAGGCCATTGGACAAAGACTGAATGGTTCACAATCGTATATGTGTTTTCTTAATCAGCAAGTCTGAAGACTGTTGATTGCTGCTTCTCACTACAATATATTTTCAATATCTACTATGCAGCACAACTTTATCACGATATTTCAATACCTCAAACACTCATAAAAGGCGCCAAGATAGAGTGAGATAATAAGTAAGGACTCTTGAGAATCATGTGCAGTGTAAAACAGATTACTGATTCACTATGAGCTCATTACACACTTCTGTCCCGGCAATTTCACCCCACAAAGCCCACTCACAGTAAGCTTTCTATAGCAAAAAAATAAACAGAACTCCAGCCATGATTCTACCCTCTACTTGCAAGATAATTATGGATGGCAAAGGCCATCTAGCCCAGTTCATCTCATCCATCCCAGAATGACGTATGAACATACCTATTAGGAGCAGGAATAGGCTATTCAGCCCCTCGAGCCTGCTCTGCCATTTAATAACATTGCCTACATTATAACAGTGATTATAACTCAAAAGTACTTAATTGGCTGTAAAGCAATTTGGGACACCGTGAAAGGTGCTGTATAAATGTAGGCTCTGTCTTTCTTTCATTATACCTGCATGCAGTGGGCAGAGTGACTGTATCAATGGTGAAATTGGATGCCCAATGTGGATTCCCTGAGGATAATTAATCAAAGAGTAATCAACTGATGTTAGGAAAGTGGCTACAAATAAATCACCACATTTACAGAACAATTCAATCCTGTAGCTAACCTCCCCCACAACTCCCCCTCAATGTCTCTTCTGACCCCCCCACCTCCCCCAATCTGCACTCCAACCTCCCCCCAACCCCCTCCCAACCTTCCCCCAACTCCCTATAAACCCCCTCTAGCCTCCCCGACCCCCTCTAACACTCCTCAAACCTCCCCCCAATCCCTCCTCCAATCTCCCCTCCAACCCCCCTCCCCACCTCCCCTCCCTATCCCCACCTCCCCCAAATCCCCCAACCCCTCCCAATCTCTCTTCCCCCAAACACGAGAGGGAAACTGGGCACCTTGACATCCCTCCAGATACTCCTTCCGCTCAAGGAGTCAGTTTGGGACCCTCAGGCACTTGAAGGGAGGAGGAGCAGTCGCTGGACACCCTGGGTCATCCACTCAGGAATCTCAGAGGCTGTCCTCTCCCTCCGAGTCCCCTTTGCCTGTGACCCCCTCAACCTTGTCCTCTGTCACCGCAGAGGGAGCAGCTGGTCCACAGGAGGGCAGCCAAATGCCGACGTCATCAGAGGCAACAGGACCAATCATTGCACAGGCTGTCTCCATCCCTGCTGCAGATGTCAGGGCAGCACCTAGAAGTGTTAGGCCTAGAAAAGTTAAAAAATTCTGATCACAATTGGTGACACGGATGAACACATTTTGTCACTTTATAATCTGAAAATATATTCACATTCACTGAATAATGTGTAATGTTGTCTTTCAATTTCATTGACAGGCTTCGTGAGTTCTCCCACTGCATCTCCCCCCTCCACAATAGCAGTTCAATTGCATGCAGCCGCGAGTGGTTCTGGAGGGAGAAGTGTGTGTGTGGCAGGGCCTTTCGGAGCCTCGTGCAAGCACTCTCCCACGCATTTGGATCCTTCCCATATCACAATCATCTCAATATCCCGAGCATTTTCAATGCTGCCTGCTGGGGTTCGCTTTCAGTTGTCCATCTGAGCTGACCTGCATCTCCGCCCACCCACTGATCACACTCCCATGCAGCACCTGTTCCCGCCCACTCTGAGTCTCCTTTCACTTTTGGATTTAAAAGCATTGTGCATGTAACATTCTTCTTTAGCTCCCCAGTCCTTTCCCCTCCCCCAGCCACCCAGGTCCTTTCCCACCATCGTCGACCCCACTGGCATCACCTTCCACCTCACCACCATCATCTACCAGCCGCAATCCTTTATTCTGGGGGATGTCCAGGTGAACGTGCACGTTCCCTACCTTCCCAAAAATTGAACCACATCCACATTAACCTCCCTGACCTCCTCCTTCCCACCCCCACGGTCCATGTCTGCCTGCAAGTCCCTACCAACCACCCTGACAGTCCCTTCAACCGATACCGTCGCACCCTCACCCTCCCACCTACTGGCTCACAGCCCTCTCTCATTCTCACCATTCTCTCCTACCACACCCACCCTCATTTTGCTCCGCAGGAGGCAGCCATTGACTCCACAGACCCTTCTCTTGCACATTCCCATGGACATCTTCACCTTACTCCTTCCCCTCTCGGAACTCCTTCCTGCCTCAGAACTCCTTCCTCCCCTCTGGACTTCTTCCTCCCCCTAGACTCTGACCCTCAAAACTCCATCCTCCCCCGAAGCCCTGCCTCCTTGGATCTCCTTCCTCCAGGGTCCTGCTGCTTTTGGCCTCCAGCATCTTCTGAACCTTCGATGTCCGCGATGTGAGCAAGGCCCTGATGGTAAGTCCTGACTTCAGCATGTCACATTTGTCAAGATGTGTCCTGCACCGGCGTGTTTTCCTGTTGATGTGGGTGGTAAATTTGACATGGGGGGATGATTCTGACAAGCTGGGCTTATAGTGATATACTGATGTATTACAGTGAAGTTCCCGACATCTGGCAGCGGGAAACATAGCCCGCCATTGATGGGCAGAGCGGACAATTACAAATGCGTTTCACGATGGTGTGAAACCAGTTGTTGGTTTTCCCGCCATATCGTCTGCTCATGTCCATCATGACGCCCAATGCCAGCAGGCATGGAAAATTCCATCCTAGGTCATTAATATCAATGAAGAAAAGCAGTGATCCTAGGTCTAACATCTGGGGGTCACAACTGTATACATTTCTGCATTGTACCATGACTGCATGTACTATCATGCAGGATGCACTGCAGGAGCACCTACCAAATGGCAAGCTCTTCCACCTACAAGTACATGCAGGAGCAGTGGAACACTTCACCTCCAAATTCTCCTTCAAGTCACACACCAGCCCAACTTGAAAACATATTGTCTTTCAATCATTGCCACTGGATCAAAATTCTGGAACTTACTGCTTAACAGTACTGAGGGGGCACCTTTGCTATATGGACTGCAGCAATTCAAAAAGGTGGTTACCAGCACCTTCTCACTGATGCCAATATCCCAAGAATAAATTTAGTAAAAGATTCTGACCTGCCATCAGCACAGTCTCCTTCAGCCTCCACCAGAGAAAGTGAGTCTCTCCTTGATTGTTGTTCTGATTGCAGTGGGATCATTCAGTCAGCAGTCGGAGTGAGATCTTCATGAACAAGGCTGATCAGGTCCCATGGCATTTGACCATGGCCTTAACCCTGAAAACTCATTGGGAAATTTTTGTCAGTAATTTTAAGAGATGGATGAGGGGTTCCTGATGTCATCTTACCACCTCCCACATCCACCTCAACAGTTTAACCTGAAATCAGGAACAGGAACATTCCCATCCCATTGCTATAAGACAATGTCACATCCCAAATGACATTCCAGTCACTTTGAGATAAAGGCCAGCAGCCTTTTTTGTTATATGTTGTACCAGTAGCTTTTAACGATTTGTGAGCAAGGACACCCAAACCTCCTTTCTCCTCCAAAGTGCTTAGTACGGCACCATTTAGAAAATGCTGCTGAATTATCATGAATTATATAGAATTTACAGCACAGAAACAGGCATTCAGTCCAGCTAGTCCATTCTGGTTCTGACCACATAAGCCTCCTCCTACTCTACTGCAAATTGCCCTATCAACATATATCCTTTTAACCTTGTGCTTATCTAACATTCCCTTAAATGCATCTGTACTAGTCACCTCATGCAAATTACATTTCTAACCACTCACTGGGTAAAGATGTTTCCCCAGACTTCCTTACTGGATTTATTAGTGACTATTTTATATTTATGGTACTTAGTTTTGTACTCCCCTCACAAATGCAAACATCTTCTTCAAAGCTAACTTATCAAACTCCTTCCTAATATTAAAGACATATATTAGGTCACCCTGGGACACCTCCTCTTTTCTAGGGCTTGAGTTTTTGCCATGATGGAGAGGGTCTCCAAAATGGCGCCGGAGCCCCGAATTTGGAAGTCCCAAGCCCAATCCTGGCACCCACCATTTTTGCTGGTGGGGCTGGGGGTGGAGTGGTGGGTGCTGCGGGGGCAATGGGGGACAGGTTGTAGTTTGCATTTCCATGGTTCATGGAGGCAGCTACACATGTTGAAGTGCAGTTGCCATCATTTAGATCCAATTTTCATTAGTGGATGTCAAAATACAACTTGTACACTTTAGACCTTTCAGGAGAAGGTGTAAAGCTGCCAGAGTTCTTTGGAGAGGTAGGGTGCCCTTTTGGATAGGTCCAGAGGCACCTTGGGAGAGGTAAGATGTCCTTTGGGGATGGTCAAGAGCTCTTTGGGATTGTTAAAATTAGACATGAATGTATGTAAAAGTGGATAAACTCATTGGAACTGTCAAGCTGATTGGAACTGTCAAGCTGTCAAGACATTTAAATCTCCTAGCCTTTAATTTTTTTTTAAAAACTGTGGTTTAAAAAAATCACTGCTAGCAATTTCACCCTGTCTGTTGACATTAGCCCCAGGGCTATCATTATAGTATTTGTGCTGCTTGACTGATTTCACAACCAATCATTATCACAGTGGGGTGCCTGTCTGTTCATTGTCTGACCCAGAGCTCCAATTACTTATAAAATCTTTGAAGTGGGCCTATGAATACAAATGTTTGTTTTTTTTTTATAGAGGATCAAGTAAAAATAAGTTAAATAGTGAATTCATCAATGGACACTTCAGAACTTAATTTCATTTCATCTCAGCATGGGTCCTGAGGTCTGCCCATGGTGGAAACTGGGTGGAATAGCATGCAGGAAGAAAGGAAAGTGTGGTGGATGGGTTGCATGGGTTGGCATGAGTTGGCACTTAGTTTGCATAGAGGCTATAAAGGGCCATGGGGTGGATAGAGGCGCATAGGTTGGCATGGAGTGAATGAGGGGCCATGGGGGCCATGGTGAAGGGGCATAGGTGGGCATGGAGGGTATAAGGGATCATGGGGTCATGGTTGGAGGGGCATAGAATGGCATGCAGATATGAGGGGCCATGGAGGATGATGGGAACATCATCATGGATGTGGCATGGGGAGTATGTCTTGGAGTGAGTGAGGTGTGAGGGCTTGAGGGATGCTTTTTGTTTTAATGTTTTTTTAAAGTTGGGGCAAAGTTCTAGATCGCTGAGGTGGGCCTTTCACGCAGCTCGCCCCCACACCCAGCAGCCCTATGGCTGCCTCAGCACTCTTTCTCCAGATGAGTCATGGCAAATTCAGGGAAGGAGGGAAAAAAAGAAGAAAAGGAAAAAGGAAAGAGCAACTTGCACTTATACAGTGCTTTCCACAATCTCAGGACATCCCAAAACGATTCACGTCATTGTATAATGTAAGGAATATTGCAGCCAATCTGCACACATCAAGATCCCACAAACAGCACTGTGATTAGTGACAAGATGTTCTGGTTTAGTGATGTCAGTTGGCGGATAAATATTCTCCTTTAAAATAGTTTTGTGGGGTCTTTAACATCCACTTGAGAGATGTGTCCAATACATTTTACTGAAGACCATACCTGCTTAATGAGTCTGATCACTGCACACCAGTGAAACACGTAATGATACAAATGATAGAGACAAATGAAACATTTGAATGAATTACCCATCCAAACAGTGCCTGAAACTTTCAGGCCCTGGTGCTCAGGTGTTTGCATTTAAAGTCTCCTCACCCCCACTGACATTCTCTGCAATGCCTCAGAATCAGAACTTTGTAGGTTCAAACTCCACTTCAGAGACTTGAACAGATAATCCAGGCTGACACCTCATTGCACTGCTCGAGGCACCATCTTTGAGATGAAGCGTAAATTGATGCTCTGTCTGCCCTCTTAGGTGGACATAAAAGACCCCATGGCGCTATTCGAAGAAGAGCAGGGGAATTGTCCTCAGTGTCCCAGTCAATGTTTACCCCTCAACCAATGTCACACAAACAGATTATCTGGCCATTATCACATTGTTCTTTGTGGGAGCTTGTTGTGTACAAAATGGCTGCTGCACTTCCTGTATTACAACAGTGAGTACACTTTAGAAGTATTTCATTGGTTATAAGGTATTTTGACCAGGGAGGTACAGGTTCAATTCTTGGTCTGGGCTATACTAATTGATCTCAGACCTAGCAAGGCATGGGGATGGGATGATAGGGAGGACACTACAGTTTGCCTCAACTTCTCGGGTGGGCTAGGAGAAGGCGTTGAATTCAGTCAATGCTCCTGATTGAGGTCTCTATCATGTGTCCTTTCTTGGAGGTTGCAGCTCTTGAGTGAGCTCAGGAACTGATGCGCCTCACTCCTACTATGGCTGAATAACGTGCCAACTCTTGATGTCCAGGCTCACGCAGGATGACCAAGAGTTGCTGGTACTCCTGAAACCTGCGACGTAGCACAAGTCAGAGACTTGGTGGGGTGGCGGGTCATGGGGTGGAGAAGAAAGGAGCTTGATCTATGAAAGTGGTCTCATCACAAATACTGCCTCTAACATTAAAAGGAGCTCAGAGTTTAATGAAAGCTTTAACAAAGAGTTACTTAGAATTTATAGCACAGAAAGAGGCCATTTGATCCAACAGCTCTGTACCAGTGTCTGTGCTCTATACAAGCCTCCCCCTACACCTCTTCTTCTCATCCTTTATCATGATCCTCTATTCATTTTTCCTCATGCTTTTTTCTTTGCTTCAACCACTCCTTGTTGTAGTCAATTCCACATTCTCACTGCCCTCTGGGCGAAGGTGTTTCACCTGAATTCCCTATTGCATTCACTAGTTACTATCTTACATTGATGCTCCCCTAGTTTTGGTCCCCTCACAAACGGAAACATTTTACGTAAAGAGAAAGATGTGCACTTGGTGCCTGCTGTTCGACTGCTTTCTGCATGATTAGTGAGTCTCACTCAGTCACAATAGGGTTTGTGTTTGTGCACTGACATGTGACTGATCTTTTGGGAGGCTCCAGGCCAGGAGGGAGGGGGTGTGACTCCTGTGCATTTTGACTGGGACTTGCGTGTTAAATGGGCCAGGCTGGATGCTGTGCTTTTGTGCGCTGATTTTTTTTTTCACGTGAAGAGCGAACATGCTCGTCTCCCCAGTGAGCACATGAAAGGGGGAGGGATAGATCCCTCTGGGGCTATGACCAGGCACTTCAATTGCTGTCTAGAAGAGGGAGCTAATGACATGCACCAGTTAGAACCAGATAGAATCATTGGGTGGAATTTAGTGCAATCTGCCCGAAACGAGTTCCATGGCGGGAAGGGCCATAGAATCGTACTGGAGCAGGCAAATAGAAATCTCAGCACAGGAACTGACTGCCAAATTAAATAGCTGAAGGCAGCAAGAGTGGTGAATCCGTATCAATGCAGTGGAAAGCCAATTTAGATAATTAAGAAGGCTGTTAACATTTATTTGCATGTTGATGAACGGTATTACAGGTACCGTTTGGGATTAAGCGAGTGGTGAGGGGGATCACGGGCTGTCAGATGCCCGCCAAGTGAAAGTTGGCGGTGTTGAAGTGAGGAGACGGAAGGCCAGCCATCTTGCTGCAGCCTTCCACAGTAGAACTGAAGGAGCTTGCAAAGTTGCGGTTTGAGGGGTAAAGATCAGAGGGGGAGGGTCTGATGGAACAGTCTGAGGGGTAGAGATCAGAGGGGGAGGGTCTGATGGAACAGCCTGAGGGGCAGAGATCAGAGGGGGAGGGTCTGATGGTGCAGTCTAAGCAACACAGATCAAAGGGGTAGGGTCTGATGGTGCAGTCTGAAAGACAGAGATCAGAGGGGTAGGGTCCGATGGTGCAGTCTGAGGGGCAGAGATCAGAGGGGGAGGGTCTGATGGTGCAATCTGAGGGACAGAGATCAGAGGGGGAGGGTCTGATGGTGCAGTCTGACGGACAGGGATCAGAGGGGGAGGGTCCGATGGTGCAATCTGAGGGGCAGAGATCAGAGGGGGAGGGTCTGATGGTGCAGTCTGAGGGACAGAGATCAGAGGGGGAGGGTCTGATGGTGCAGGCTGAGAAACACAGATCAAAGGGTGAGGGCCTGATGGAACAGTCTGAGGGACAGAGATCAGAGGGAGGGGGTCCGATGGTGCAGTCTGAGGGACAGAGATCAGAGGGAGAGGTTCTGATGGTGCAGCCTGAGGGACAGAGATCGGGGTGGGGGGGTTCTGATGGTGCAGTCTGAGGGACAGAGATCAGAGGGGGAGGGTCTGAGGGACAGAGATCAGAGGGGGAGGGTCTGATGGTGCAGTCTGAGGGACAGAGATCAGAGGGGGAGGGTCTGATGGTGCAGTCTGAAGGACAGATATCAGAGAGGGAGGGTCTGATTGTTCAGTCTGAGGGACAGAGATCAGAGGGGGAGCGTCTGATGGTACAGTCTGAGGGACAGAGATCAGAGGGGGAGGGTCTGATGGTGCAGTCTGAGGGACAGAGATCAGAGGGGGGGGTCTGATGGTGCAGTGTGAAGGACAAAGATCAGAGGGGGAGGGTCTGATGGTGCAGTCTGAGGGACAGAGATCAGAGGGGGGATCTGATGGAACAGTCTGAGGGGCAGAGATTAGAGGGGGTGGGTCTGATGGTGCAGTCTGAGGGGTAGAGATGAAAGGGGGAGGGTCTGATGGAACAGTCTGAGGGGTAGAGATCAGAGGGGGAGGGTCTGATGGAACAGTCTGGGGTAGAGATGAAAGGGGGAGGGTCTGATGGAACAGTCTGAGGGGTAAAGATCAGAGGGGGAGGGTCTGATGGAACAGTCTGGGGTAGAGATGAAAGGGGGAGGGTCTGATGGAACAGTCTGAGGGGTAGAGATCAGAGGGGGAGGGTCTGATGGAACAGTCTGAGGGACAGAGATCAGAGGGGGAGGGTCTGATGGAACAGTCTGAGGGGTAGAGATCAGAGGGGGAGGGTCTGATGGAACAGTCTGGGGTAGAGATGAAAGGGGGAGGGTCTGATGGAACAGTCTGAGGGGTAGAGATCAGAGGGGGAGGGTCTGATGGAACAGTTCGAGGGACAGAGATCAGAGGGGGAGGGTCGGATGGAACAGTCTGGGGTAGAGATGAAAGGGGGAGGGTCTGATGGAACAGTCTGAGTGGTAGAGATCAGAGGGGGAGAGTCTGATGGAACAGTTCGAGGGACAGAGATCAGAGGGGGAAGGTCGGATGGAACAGTCTGAGGGGTAGAGATCAGAGGGGGAGGGTCTGATGGAACAGTTCGAGGGACAGAGATCAGAGGGGGAGGGTCGGATGGAACAGTCTGGGGTAGAGATGAAAGGGGGAGGGTCTGATGGAACAGTCTGAGTGGTAGAGATCAGAGGGGGAGGGTCTGATGGAACAGTTCGAGGGACAGAGATCAGAGGGGGAGGGTCGGATGGAACAGTCTGAGGGGTAGAGATCAGAGGGGGAGGGTCTGATGGAACAGTCTGAGGGGTAGAGATCAGAGGGGGAGGGTCTGATGGAACAGTCTGAGGGGTAGAGATCAGAGGGGGAGGGTCTGATGGAACAGTCTGAGGGGTAGAGATCAGAGGGGGAGGGTCTGATGGAACAGTTCGAGGGACAGAGATCAGAGGGGGAGGGTCGGATGGAACAGTCTGGGGTAGAGATGAAAGGGGGATGGTCTGATGGAACAGTCTGAGGGGTAGAGATCAGAGGGGGAGGGTCTGATGGAACAGTCTGAGGGGTAGAGATCAGAGGGGGAGGGTCTGATGGAACAGTCTGGGGTAGAGATGAAAGGGGGAGGGTCTGATGGAACAGTCTAAGGGGTAGAGATCAGAGGGGGAGGGTCTGATGGGACAGTTCAAGGGGTAGAAATCAGTGGGGGAGGGTCTGATGGAACAGTTCGAGGGGTAGAAATCAGAGGGGGAGGGTCTGATGGAACAGTTCGAGGGGTAGAAATCAGAGGGGGAGGGTCTGATGGAACAGTCTGAGGGGTAGAGATCAGTGGGGGAGGGTCTGATGGAACAGTTCAAAGGACAGAGATCAGAGGGGGAGGATCTGATGGTGCAGTCTGAGGGACAGAGATCAGAGGGGGAGGGTCTGATGGAACAGTTCGAGGGGTAGAAATCAGAGGGGGAGGGTCTGATGGAACAGTCTGAGGGGTAGAGATCAGTGGGGGAGTGTCTGATGGAATAGTTCAAAGGACAGAGATCAGAGGGGGAGGATCTGATGGTGCAGTCTGAGGGACAGAGATCAGAGGGGGAGGGTCTGATGGTGCAGTCTGAGGGACAGAGATCAGAGGGGCAGCGTCTGATGGTGCATTCTGAGGGACAGAGATCAGAGGGGCAGTGTCTGATGGTGCAGCCTGAGGGACAGAGATCAGAGGGGGAGGGTCTGATGGTGCAGTCTGAGGGACAGAGATCAGAGGGGGAGGATCTGATGGTGCAGTCTGAGGGACAGAGATCAGAGGGGGAGGGTCTGATGGTGCAGTCTGAGGGACAGAGATCAGAGGGGGAGGGTCTGATGGTGCAGTCTGAGGGACAGAGATCAGAAGGGGAGGGTCTGATGGTGCAGCCTGTGGGACAGAGATCAGAGGGGGAGGGTCTGATGGTGCAGTCTGAGGGACAGAGATCAGAAGGGGAGGGTCTGATGGTGCAGTCTGAGGGACAGAGATCAGAGGGGCAGTGTCTGATGATGCAGTCTGAGGGACAGAGATCAGAGGGGGAGGGTCTGATGGTGCAGTCTGAGGGACAGAGATCAGAAGGGGAGGGTCTGATGGTGCAGTCTGAGGGACAGAGATCAGAGGGGCAGTGTCTGATGATGCAGTCTGAGGGACAGAGATCAGAGGGGGAGGGTCTGATGGTGCAGCCGGAGGGACAGAGATCAGAGGGGGAGGGTCTGATGGTGCAGTCTGAGGGACAGAGATCAGAGAGGGAGGGTCTTTTGGTGCAGTCTGAGGGATACAGATCAGAACATAAAATCCAGGGACAGCAGCCAGAGATATTTTTTGTCAATTTAACCTCAGTACGTTCATGACTTCTTTGACATTGGAGCCTGGGTTGTAAAATACGATGCCATAAAAGTGATCCAAGAGCAGCAAGACTTAGCGTTATAGAAGATAATTATCTATCATTTATTTATTAAGAGTAATTTTACAGCACTCAGGTATGGAACAAGGTTAACACTGTTCTTTCTGCAGCAGTATAACTCAGCCTTCATTATTTTTAATGGAGATCACAATGTTGGGCACATGAGCTAGCAGCACTGAGCGAGGCCTCTGCAAACACCAGAGGCACCATTATCAATGAGACAGAAAAAGAGCTCGTACCTGCCACCTAATTAGCTGGGCCCCGCATGTCAATTTGCCTAATTGGCCGGTTGCCGTGTGATCACGGTCGGCTGGTCCCTTCCCGGCTGCTCGGGAATCCCGCTGACTTCCGGGTCTGTCGGTGGGACCTCCGTCTCCTGTACTAAATTCCACCCATTCTGCAAAACAAGTGTGTCAAAAGCTGCTTAATAACTCAAGTGGTTAATAGCAATGACCCAGTGTAACGTTAAAGTCACAGAGTTCCTCAGGATTGATTCCTGCTTTGTTCTGAGAAAAAGGACTTGCATTTATATAGTATCTTGTGCAGCCTCAGGACCTTCTAAAATGTTTTACAGCCAATGAAGTACTTTTGAAATGTAGTCGCTGTTGTAATGTGGGAAGTGCAGCAGCCAGTTTGCAGATAGCAGGATCCTCTGAACAGCAATGAGATAATGATCAGATAATCTGTTTTAATGACATTGGTTGAAGGATAAATATTTGCAAGGACACTGGGGAGAACTCCCTTGCTCTTCTCCACATAGTGCTGTGAGATCATCTGCCTCCGCCAGAGAGGGCTGAGGGGGTCTCTCATTGGATGTAAAAGATCCCTCAACATTGTTTCATCGAAGAGCAGGGGAGTTCTCCTTGGTGTCCTGGATGGGGTCTCGATTAACCAGCTCACCAGAAAAATAGCACCTTCAACAGTGCAGCACTCCCCAGAACTGTATAAGCGTCAGTCTGGATTATATGCTAAAATCTCTGGAGTGGAATTTGAACGCAGAGATGAGAGTATGACCAAGTGAGCCACAGCTGCTAAGTGCTGAGTTAACTGACCTTTGCTGGGCTGGCAATAGCAGCAAACTTGTGGGTTTCAAAGTGGACGCATGTTCACTCAGTGGGAGTCAATAGCCAAGATTATTCCTCTTTATGCCTGTGGCATCTTCCTCCCGGCCAAAGAGAAACCTTTATCCTCCTGCTGGCCAGGAAACAACTTCTATCCTCTCCCCCACCAGCCAGGGAAAACCCCGTATCAACCCCTGCCCACACAATACAGTCTGGGAATAGCCTCTATCCTCCTCCTCCCCAGCCAGGGAAAGATATCTGAGTTCCCCCAGGCCAGGGAAATAATAAGAGGAAGTGTTCTAAGTGATGTTGTAAGGGTAAGGGACTGCCCAAAGTATGCTAATGTTATACTTCTATTGATTTCTCCTTTTTAGATCATATCATAGCATAGAAAGGATGTCATGCCTGTCCCTGCATTTAAAAAAAATTATTCATGGGATGTGGGCAACACTAGCTCGGCCAGCATTTATTGCCCTTGTTCAGAGGGTATTTAAGATTGCCATGGGCCTGGAGTCACATGTAGGCCAGAAGATTTCCTTCCCTAAAGGGCATTAGTGAACCAGATGGGTTTTTTTATGACAATTGACAATGGTTTCATGATCATCATTAGACTTTTAATTCCAGATTTTTTTATTGGATTCAATTTTCACCATGGTGGGATTTGAACCCAGGTCCCCAGAGCATTACCCTGCGTCTCTAGAATACTAGTCCAGTGACAATGCCACTTTGCCACCTGTTAGGCAGGGAGGTGTAAATCAATTTAAAGTACCACTGGGCAATAGGACCATGCAGCAATACTTGGTGTCAGGATGAAGTAGTATGAAATCTAATTAAAGATCAGCCATTGCATACTGAATCATTTGACAACGTTGTGGGAAAATAGTTCCTTCTGCAGAGGAAAACACGTGTCATCATTTTTAATTGGTTAGAATGATACAAAAACAAATACAGACTTATAATTAAAGGTTTCATTTCATAGAACAGTAATTACACATAACAAGAGAGAAACTATTGATGAGATAACAAAGTAAGCGAGTTACAGAGAATTACACAGAAATTACAGCACAGAAGCAGGCCATTCAGCCAAACAGGTCCCTGCCAGCGTTTATAATCTGCACGAGCTTTCTCCCACCCCTCTTCATCTCACCCAATCAGCATAACCTTGTGGTTCTTTCTCCAACATGTGCTTGTCCAGCTTCCCTTTATCCATGCTATTCAACTCAATAACTCCATATGTACTCCTTAGCTAAACGATAAAAGAGCTTGTTAAGTAAGAAAGCTAAAGTTATTATTAAGAGATAAGACAATTAAAGGCTCCTTATGGGGTCAGGATTTTAACTTTTGTAGAATTATGTAGTGCAGAATTGTAAAGATTGTTATGTAGAGGGAGTGAGAGAAATGTGTAAAAATTGATTGTACTGAGTATTTGGATTTGTAAAGACCTAAGATACTGAGCTAAGAACTGTAGCATGTTTGGATTTTCAACCAACGATCATTAGGTGTGGTTAAAACAGCTAGGTTTTAAAATTCTCATCCTTGTGTTCAATGCTCTCCATTGCCTTCCCATCTCCCTTTAACATCTGTAACATGGACTGCAGCAGTTCAAGAAGGTGGCTCACCACCACTGCCTTCTCAAGGGCAATTGTGAATGAGCAATAAATGCTGGCCCAGCCAACAATGCCCACATGCAATGTAAGAATTACAAAAAACCACCTTCAACCCTACAACCGTCTGAGATCTTGACTCTTCCAATCCAGACCTCTTGTGGACCACTGATTTTCATCACTCCACCACTGGTGGCTGTGCCTTCAAGAAGCTCTAGAGTTCCCTCCCCAAACCTCGCCACCTTTCTCTTCTCTTATGAGACTTTTGTTAATGCCTTTCTCTTTGACCAAGTGTTTTCTCACATGACCTAGTGTCCCCTTACATGGCTCAGTGTCAAATTTGGTTTGATAACATTGCTGTGAAGCTCTTTGGGATATTTGGCTGTGTTTAAGCTGTGATCTAACTTCAAGCTGTTGATAGCTACTATCTGTATCACCAAAAGCATCCATATTTAAAATGGGCAGGTCACTTATAGCAACCAGGAAGCAGTAAACAATAACTATTTGCATCAACAATGTCACAACCAATTAAATACTTTTGAATTGTAGTCACTGTTGTAATGTAGCGAAACACAACAGTCAATTTGAACACAGCAAGGTCCCACAAAGAGCAATACTCTAATGACCGGATCAGTCTTTAGGTGTTGGTTGAGGTGTAAATATTGACCAAGGCACTGGCAAGGTCACTGTACTTATATTCAAAGTAATGCCTGGGATCTTTTATGTCCACCTGAGGAGGCAGATGGGGCCTCAGTGTAACACGTCGTCTGAAGGATGGCACCTCTGACAATGCAGCATTTCCTCAGTATTGCTCTGGAATGTCAGTTTAGATTATGCACACAAATCTCTAGAGTGGGGCTTGAAGCCCCAACCTTCTGATGTGCTTGACTCTGCCATTATTGAGGATGGAGATATTAAGGGTGTTGCTTAATGCTCCCTCACCATTCAGGATTGGAGATGGCAGGGCTGCAAAATTTTGACCTGTACCATTGGCATGTGGTCATGTGTCCATTGCATGCTGCAGCTGCTATTAGCCTGCAGGTAACCCTGTGTTGTTGCTTCACCAGGTATACCTATGTTCTTCAACATGTCTCGGGGTTGCTCACTGGTTTGGTAGTGAAAGAGAATTGAGGGATGTGCCAGGCAGATGTGTTATATTGTGTTGGTATATAACTGATAGCCCATAGCACTTCATGGATGCCCAGATATTAGTTACTAGGTCTTTTCTTAATCTTTACCACTTAACACAGTGGCAGTGCCAGATGATACCATGGAGGGTGTCTTCTGTATGAAAATGGAACTCGTGTGATTATCGCTCAGTGTTGAGAATGGACACATCTGTGACACTTAGATTAGGGAGGTCCAGGTCAAGAAGGCTTTTTCCTTGTGTTGGTTCTCTCACCACCTACCACAAACTCAGCTATGCCCTTTGAGATCGAGCCAGCTTTGTCAGTGGTGATACTACTGAATCAATCGTGGTGATGGACATTGAAGTCCCCCACTTGGACCACCCGTCTGAAATCCCATAGTCCCTACTGGACACATTCTATACATCCTACAAACTGATGACAGCCCCACCTCTGAATGGCACACCTCCTGGTTGACCACAAATATCGCCAACCACAACCTGGTAACTGACCCGAGTGGTGAAGTCCCAGATTTCAACCTTCCACGGAAAATCTGGACAACCCTCAACCGCTTGAGGATGGGCCAGGGAAGGTGTGGCCACTTGCTCCACAAGTGGAACATGAGGAACAGCTCAGATTGTGACCATGGCCATCCAAGTCAGACCATCGCCAACAGACTGAACTCCTGCCCTGAAAGATCCATTCCTGGTGACATCACAACCATTTACACTGTATCAGCTGAAGCCATTAAATTAATTGTGGACCTTGACATAGAACTGTAACTGCTTCCCCAGCCATACAAAATATATATAAAGCACATTCTATGTCCTTGCTCCTTCCAACGTGGAGGAGTACTGATCCATCAGCTGAGGGATGGTGATGGGTGGTCATCAGCAGGAGGATTCCTTGCCCATGTTTGACCTGAAGCCATATACTTTATGAAATCCAAAGTGTTCAAGTTCAGATTTTCCACATTATATTCCATCTACCAATCAAGCAGGCTACTTGGTCCCGGATGGTGTTAAGCTTCTTGAGAGTTGTTGGAGTTCCACTCATCCAGGAAAGTGTTTCACCACACTCTTGACATGTGCCTTATAGATGGTGAAAAGGCTTTAGGGAGTCAGGTGGTGATTTACTCACCATATAACACCCAGCCGCTCACCTACTCTCGTAACCACAGTATTTATGTGGCCGGTCCAATTACATTTCTGGTCAAAATTGACCCCCTTGTTAGTGATGGGGGATTCAGTGATGGTAATGCTGCTGAATATCAAGGCAATATTTATGCTTAGACTCTGTCTTGTTGGAGATAGTCATTACCTGGTGCTTATAAGGCACAAATGTTAGTTTCCACTTATCAGCCTAAGTCTTAATGTTGTCTGGGTCTTGCTGCATGCAGGCTATTTCACTATCTGAGGAGTTGTGAATGGGACTGAACACTGTGCAATCATCAGCAAGCATCCCCACTTCTGATCTTATGATGGAGGGAAGGTCATTGATGAAGCAGCTGAAGATAATTTGACCTAAGACACTGCTTTGAGAAAGTCTGGCAGTGACTGTTCCGGGGCTGTTATGATTGACCTCCATCAGTCACATATATCTCTTTATATGGCTCTATGTCAAATTTTGTCTGATTACACTCCTGTGAAGCACCTTGGGATATTACTATTTTATAAGTGCTATATAAATGCAAATTGTTGATGCTGTTGATCTATAGCCCTTGATACATACATACAAAATCTATCTGATGCCAGCTTGCCAGTTGAAAATACAGAACTCTTTTTTGGGGTGTGGGTATCTCTGAAAGGCCAGTATTTTTAGACCATCCCTAGTTACACTGAGAAGCCAGTTGTGAGTATTCTCCTTGGCCTGCTGCAATGTAGTGGTTTGATACAACAAAGGCTTGCTAGGCTACTTCAGAAGATAGTTTAGAGTTAACCACATTGTAGTAGAACTGGAGTCACGTTCGGGTTCGCCCAGGTAATACATGTCTTTTATTTCCAGATGTTTGTGGTGGGATTGGAACACGTATTCTGGATTATTAGTCCAGGATTATTAACAGTCTAGTAACATAGTTGCTGTACCGCCATACTTTTGACATATACTAGTGTCAACCCAATTTTAGTATGTGGATGGAGTGTGGGGTTGTTTGGAAGAGATTAAGCTGAGGATGACAGAGAGCAGCACTCTAACAGGGCCACCTGAATATGATTTAGCTCCTGTGAGTTCAGCTGTTCCATGCCTATCTTAATGTCGCTCTGTGATCTGGCAGAACTGCTCCTCAAAATAAAGGCAGAATGTTCTGGAAAAGATGCAAAAAACCCCTGACAGCAATCAGTGTTCCTGCTTTAGACATTGTCAGAGCTGCACTTAATTGTCACAAGGAAAGCTCATACTTTTCAGCCTTGAAAATGAGGTTGAATTTGAGGGGATATAATCTCTGTAGAGTTCTGGTCAACACTTATCCCCCAGCCATCATCTAAAATCGATTTAAAAACAAAAAGCTAAAAGCTACTGCGGATGCTGGAAATCCAAAACAAAAACAGAATTACCTGGAAAAACTCAGCAGGTCTGGCAGCATCGGCGGAGAAGAAAATTGATTTCTTCTCCGCCGATGCTGCCAGACCTGCTGAGTTTTTCCAGGTAATTCTGTTTTTGATCTAAAATCGATTACCTGGTCAATTTCCAGATGGATGGTGTAGTCTAACAGGCTTACCTTAGGGGTGACCATACCTCCTGCACATATATCGAAGTGGCCCCTAAGAATAGTCTCTAGGGTTTTACTTAACATTGCACAGATTATATTTGTGCGATTCACTAGAGCAGCAAAATGTTGCTGTCAACCCACTTTTGATACAAACCAAACCTTAGCCTGGTGTAGCCCATTGCAATTGTGACCTTGCTGAGCAGAAGGGTTCATTGGGGGTGTTGATGAAGGAGGTTAGTACTGAAACTTGGCAGAGAAAGTTAACGAGTTGCCAATTCAGGACTTTAATCTCTTGCGCACTGTGTTTCAGTCCTTTTGATCAGAGATGGGGCTGAGAATGAAACAAAAGAGACAAAGATCTGGACTTTTTTGACTGGTGAGTAAGGATTTGCTTTTGTACAAATATTCATTTAACCAGCTATTCATTCAAGTGGAGTTGGACCAAAACGTTAATTAAGTACCCGAACTGTGCCTGTAGTTTTCTTGCAGAACAAACTCTGTAACTGTGGCACAATGATGAGTCTCACAGTGGTGAGACTGAAAGCAATGAGACTAAGTCACTGCAACAAGTTACCCAGCTCAAGAATGAATTATTCATTGAAGAAAGAGCCAGCTCCTTTTGACCAGAGGTACTTAATGATGAGATGGAAAGCAAAACCTGGACACAACAAAAAATAAATGAAATAGGCTTAAAAAACAAATGGCAATATCTCCATAAGAATGGTGACCAGAATTGAAAACTTTGTGAGATGAATGGATGACAACCTGTGAAATGTGGATCAGGCTGTTTTGAGAATTGCAATAGACCAGAATGTTTTCATTTTATGAAGAAACAATGTGCTTGTGTGAAACAAAAATTAATTAGAGGCTAAACTGAAATGTAGAGAAGCATCAAGTAACATTGCATCTACATTACGGACACAGGGCCATATCATTTCCATACAATCCATCCTGCTCCCCCAAACCAACTGATGCCAGTGTCTGTCCATGTCATCCAGTAGAAATTGTTGACTAACCACAGATGTGAGGCTGCCTTAACCACCTACACTAATTTTAAAAGAAAAAGCCTCACTCAAGCAACACATCTGCACAATTAATTAAGAAACATCTGCCACCATTCACTGACTACAACAGCCACAACAATCAAAAAAATACTAGCGCATTCCACTTTGTCACTTTACTGATTTACCAACCGATGCATAAAAAGGTTAAAGTTCACATGCATACACCATGCAAATGAATATTAAGATCACATGCTAATGGTACTATCTATTCCTCAATTTTATTTATGAATCAGAAATGTAGTTATCCACTACCTGGATTCCCAAGACAGTCAATAGCAAATGTATTGGCTCAATCCCAATTGAGTGCCAGTGTATCTCAATGCTTTACATGACAAAACAATTGCTTAAACCTCAAGCAAGTCAGTTTAGAAATTTCACCTTGATTCATTTGGCATCTGGATAGCAGGCTTTGAGTTTGAGTTCCACATGGGTATCTGGCCCTACAAAGCTACACTCGCACTGGGGGAATTTTCATTTTTGGATGAGATGTTACAATGGGTATCCTAGATAGGCCTAACAAAGTACATATCACAGAATTGTTACAGTGCAGAAGGAGTCCGTTCAGCCCATCACCCCTGCACCAGCTCTCTGAATAAGTACTTCGCTGAGTGTCATTCTCCTGCCTCCTCCCTGTAACCCTGCAGATTGTTTCTTTTCATATAATCATCTAATTCTCTCTTGAGTGCCTCGATTGAACCTGCTTTCACTACATTCCCAGGCAGTACATTCCAGAATCTAACCACAGGCTGTTTGAAAAAGTTTGTTCTCATATCGTTTTTGCCAATTATTTTAAATCTGTGCCTTCTCGTTCTCGATCCTTTCACAAGTGGGAACAATTTCCCCCATGGCACTATTCAAATAAAAGAATCAAGATTCTCCGTTATCTCAAGAGGCTTGAAATACAAAAGTAGGGATGTAATGCTTCAGTTGTGCAGGGCTTGAACCAGAACACAACTGCATTCAGTTTTGGGCGCTGCACCTCAGGAAAGATATATTGGACGGATTTTCTGGCCCCGACAATGGCTGGCATCGTTACGGATGGGACAGGAAACTTTGGAAAGCCATTGACTTTTAACAGCTCTCCAAGTTTTCCCGTCCTACCCGTGAAAATTCTCGCAGTGTCGGGACTGGAAAATCCCGCCCATTGACTTTGCATGTTCACCGGAGTAATACCATGGCTAAATGGGTTAAATTGAGGACCTGCATTGGCACCCAGTTAAGCAACACTGCAATTTTAAAATTCTCAACCTTCTTTCAAGCCCCTCCATAACTTCACCCCTCCCTGTCTCTGTAATCCCTCCAAGTTGTATGACCCTCTGAGATATCCACCCTCATCCAATCCTGGCCTCTTGTGCCTCCCCCAATTTTAATTGCTCCACCATTGGTGGCCATGCCTTTGGCTGCCAAGACCCTAAGCTCTGAAACTCCACACCACCTCACTCCCAATCTTTCTGTCTCTCTAACTCTCTTTCTTCCTATTAGACGTTCTATTTGATCAAGGCTTTGGTCTTCTGACCTAATATCTCTGGAGGAGGCTTGGTGTGAAATATTACCTGATAATGCTCCTGTGAAGCACATTAGGATATGTTACTATGTTAAAGGTGTAAGGAACATATTTTTTTATTTCTGTTGGATTGTTGTAAAGAACACATCTTTTTATTTTCTGTTGGACTGTGGATTAAAATTGCAATGGCTATGGTTTGAAAGACATGTCCACTGGAACAGAATGAGAGAGATATACAATGTTGCAGTCCTGGAACAGAGTGTGCCATGAAAGACAGAATAGTGCTGGAAAGGAGTCTTGGACCAAGGGAGCTGCCTGACAACAGCATTTTAATTGGCTCCTCACCAGGTGACCAGGTTTGTGTGAGAGCAGTGCAGCAGAATAGCTCCTAGCCTGAAAGGAAAAAGACCTAGAACCTCTCTTTCCTGTGTGTGCAAGATTCCAGTAATCCTACAGTAATAGCTAGCTGGCTTTTTTCCTTCTAATATCTGTATAGTCTGCTCTCTCTCTGAAAACCCCTGTCAAGAGGCAAAAGGGGAAAACCACTGTTACAGACATTGAAAGGCAAGTGCTCAATCAGTGAACTAAATACTGAAAGTGCTGGAAGATCACCTCATGTCATCAACAAGAACTGAAAGGAATTTCCAAGACACCAATCAAAATCAACAAATCGAATCCTGTACTCTGGAATTGGTACTATTGAACTGTTTTATCCCACCCTTAAAATCCATGTTTTTGTGTGTCTATGTGTCTTGTATGTGTGTGTATAGGGGTTTAAGAAGGGGTAGAGTTTAAGTTATGATGTTAGAAGTTAGCAGTTCATTTTTCTTTCTTTTGCCACTGGTTAAAGACAGTTTGTTCAATAAACATTTATTTACTTATCAAGTTTACAAACCTGATGCTCGTATTCTGTTAACCTAAATTAAACAGTTAGGTAGAATTGGGGCAACCTGGTGGTTTGGTCAAACTTTTCATATTTGTTGTGGCTCAGGGAACAGTAGGGCTTGATATTACAGCGCACTATCCCCAGTGAGTCATGACAAAGGTGATATATAAATGCAAGTTTCTGTTGTTATTCTGGTGGGACAATGCAGCACAGGGGACAGCAATCTTAAAATTAATCTCGGTCATTTAGAAGTGAAACCAGGAGGCACTTTCAACACAAAAGGGGAGTGGAAATCTGGAACTCTCTCCCCTAAAAGTCTGTCGATGTTGGGTCAGTTGAAGTGCTGAAGATTGAGAACAACGGATTTTGCTGGGTTAGGGTATCAAGAAATTTGGAAAAAAGGTAAATAGAGTTGGGGTACATATCACTTATTTAGAATGGTAGCATAGTGATTATGTTATTGGGCTATTAAGGGCTGGACTAAAGATCCAGTTACAGGAGTTCAAATCTCACCACAGCAGCTGGGGATTTGAAATTCAGTTAATTAAATAAAATCTGAAACAAAAAGCTGGTTTTAGCGATGGTGATCATGCAACTACAGTATTACTGTTGACAAAAAAAAATCTGGTTCACTGATGTCCTTCAAGGGTCTGCCATGGTCTGGCCTACACACGACTCTAGACACACAGCAATGTGGTTGACTCTTAACTGCCCTCTGAAATACAAATCACTCCACTGTATCTACGGGACAATTCGGGATGGGCAAAAAAATGCTGGCCTTGCCAATGATGCCACAACCTGTGAATGAATTAAAAAAGAAATTGAATAGAATAGTGGATAAATCTCAAGGGGCTGAACAACTTACTGCTGCTCCTATTATTGCACACTCACATCACTGTAATGAATTGGTTACTGAGCTTCCATGATGCCTACATACAATGGCCAATGCATCTCAAAAGCAATTTAATTTTTAAAGTCATTGCACATGGAGAGGGATTATCTTTATGTACAGTTTAGAACACCATACTTTCCGAAGGGATAAGAATGTTTTGGAGAGGGTTCAGTGATTAGAGGATTACAATGACGATCGGATATGAGGAAAGTTGCTGTTGAATTTCTAAGAGCACTCCCTCGACCTGTAGCTATCTTGGTTTTGATGGAAGACTTGCGCAAACCTTGGAAAACCGGCTTCATTGGTATGTTTCCAGGATTTGAATGGATCTTCCTCTGTTGTCAGGGGAGGTGATCGGGAGAATTCCCATGAAAATTTAACCCCAATGTGTCACAGAAGTGAACTTGTTTTCATCGGAGAAAAGATTCAAAATTCAGCTCTTTTAAAATGCTTTGGGCTGCATTTACAGAGTGCAGATCTAAGGCAGCTGTCTCGAGCAAGATTCAAGATCAGAATGTTTTTCTCCCCTCAGAGTGGAGTGCAGATGTAGAATTGGCTCAGGGTAAAAGCAGCTAAAGTTTTGTCCATTAACCTCTTTCAGAAGCGTTGGGAAAATATTGATCGATGTGAGGAGAAAATGAACCAGTCTCAGGATGTGTGGGGATTTGTTCTCTTCTCAAGCTGTAGCCGTGTGGAACAATCCAAGTAATAGTCATTTAGTAGTACAGAACTTCAGCATTGCTTGAAAAACTCAAAACATGGTGACCAACATTAGATGTGATTCAGTGATCGGACAACACTTGCTAAAGAATCCTGATTGTGCTAAGAATTACACTAAAAACTAATTTAAGATTGTTAGTCACAGCATGGCTTACTTACAAATGCTAGAAGCCTCATATATTCAAGGACCTGTCCTTTGCAGATAGAAGGAGCATGTCCACGCATTGCGCCTTTTTTAAATTAAATGAAAGCTTGGCGGATAGCCATTCCTTGGTTGTTCCTCCACGGCAACACCTTGATTAATCAGAGGCAACCTGCCTGGTTTTAATTTGAACATAAAACTTGGCAGTTAACTGTTTCCTGCTGCATTCCCCATGACAACCACTCTACCAATCAGAGTCCAGTTGCTAACCAATCAGCATTCTCTTCTCATGCAGTATAAATTGTTGCTCATTTTACTGTTGGTTATTTCTTGTGAGCTGTCCTGATAAGTGCAAGATGAAAAGCTTCAATAGCATATCTCTTTTCTCAGCAATCCAATTGTTATTTGAATTGTGCTAATTATTGGTTTCCAGTTTTGATGAAAGATCATCCACCTGAAACATTAACTGTTTCTCTCTCCACAGATGCTGCCTGACCCACTGAGAATTTCCAGCAGTTTCTGTTTTTATTTCAGATTTCCAATGTCTGCTGCGTTTTGATTTGGATTAGTTTAAATTCTCCTGCACACCATGAGTTAGCCTGCCAGCAAGGACATTGCTCCCAGCCATATTGAACAGGTCTCTCCTGTCCCCAAACTGGTCCCAATGCCCCAAGAACCTGAAACTCTCCCTCCAGTTTTGTTCTACTATTGCTGTAGTGTCTAATGTCCGTCACTGAATATAATCCAGAGATATGTACTTTTGAACTCTTGCTCTTTAACTTCCTCCCAAGCTCCTGAAACTCTAACTGCAGGATCTCAACCTTTTTCTTTCATACATCATTGTTCCCCTCAAGGACCATGTTCCACTGACCCCTTCAATAGTTTCATTACTATTTCTGTGATAGCCTTAACCTTGGCACTGGGGAGGTAATAAACAATGTGGGACTCATGTTGACAGCAGCATAAATGTCTGTCTACCCTGCTGACTATTGAATCCTTTATGACCACTGCATTTCTGCAATTTGCTGTGGCACACTGTGCACTCATTTGCCCCACAGTGCCATCGATGTGCTTTAGACAGCATACCATCAGCCTCACTGCTATTCAGCACGAAAAACCAGTTAAGGCACAATCCCAGAAGATTCCTGCACCAACCGCCTCTTGTTTCCTTGCTGAATGGCCAACCACTCGCTATCCTTCTGAACCCTCTGTAGGCTGTTGGATCACACACCTCAGGAAATCCTCAGCCTCCCATACGCTCTGTGTTAATTCAGCCACTCCTAAAACCTCAGATACTCTGAGCTTGCTTTCAAGGAACTGGAGGCACTTTCTGCACATGTGGTTATCCAGGACAGGGGAAAGCATCCTGGAGCTGCCACATGGAACAAGAATTGCAAGGCATGAGCCTCAGCCACCCTATTATTATTCAATTACTTACATATACCAGGTTTTTATTTAATACAATCCAGGTCCCTTTAATGTTGGTATTCTCTATTTAGTCGATTTAAATTTCATTCCTTTAGATCTAACTAATTAGTCTGATTGATATATTTCCTTATTCATTGTTGCTTCTTGTTTTAAGTACTTAGCATGTCCTACCCCTTCCACTCTCACCAATTTTCTTTGCCACTCTGTTTCACAGATTCACCTATCTCTGTGTGCATATTGATACATTGGAGTTTGTATTGATACACTGCTGCTCATAATGATACAATAGTTGTCAATAGTTACTTATCTCCTTCCTCAGGCAGCCTATATTTTTGCCAGCACACATGCTGCGCACAATCCAAAGTCTGTTGAACGGACTGATGTTGATAGGCTCAATGTAAACCATCTTTGTTTTGAAACTGTAACTATTTATTGTTGCTGCAAATTGTAAGTGTTACGGCATAAACATGGGGGAGTTTCCAGTCATTCAGCTGGACGAATATGAACAAGGATTGTCGAAACATCAGGGAGGAGGCCGCCCTTTGGCCCATTGTGTCTGTCCCAAGTGCTATCCATTTATAACTGCCCATTTTTTTTTACAGAAAACTCAAATCAAGCACAGCAACCTTTGGAGGCTTCAATAAACAAATTTAATACTTTTCTGTTGAAGCAACAATAATTTGCATTTATATGACGCCTTTAATGTTGTAAAACATCCAAAAGCACTTCAGAATCCTCCTCCAGGTACCATGCCCTAAGAGGGCATTCCATCGGATTGGTCCATGATTATGCTTGGCAAAGTACTTCAGTGGTTTGCCATCACCTTCTACAGAATGGCTGACAAGCAAACTCTCCCACTCTTTGTGCCTGCCATCAGGCATTTTGGAAGGATTTATAGGCTGATGATTGACCAGTTGGGTCATGTTATTCCTTGGCCATCAAGTCCTGAAGTGGGAATTGAACCTGGAGCTTCTAGCCCAAAGGTGGGGATGCTCCCACTGCACCACAAGACTTCCTTTTACTCTAGAGTAGTGTGATCAAATTAATGTTGATGCTGGGCCACATATTAGGAAAGGTGACCAAAAGCTTGGCCAGGGAGGTAGGAATCTCAAAGGCTGAGAGACAGGTAGAAGGGCAGAGAGGTTAGGAAGAGAATTCCAGATCCTAGGGCTGGGGCATCTGAGGACAGGGCCAAAAATGGTAGAGCAAGGAAAATCAGGAATGCATAAGAAACCAGAATTGTAGGAGACCAACATTATTAGAGGGCCGTAGAGCTGGGAAAGGTTACATGGTAAAGAATTGGCTGCATTTTTCTCAAATGTGTAACTTGATCAGTCTCCTAATCAACCAAGCTGCTGTTTGCACTTGAGCCTCCACTTAAACCTATGGCTGGAATTTTAAGGCCTCTCATGCTGGTGGGGATCTTCTGGTCCCACTGGTGTGAACGGAGATTTCAATGGTTCATTGGCTGCGGGGGCGGGAGCTGAGGCGGAGGGGAGCTGGAAAATTCCGGCCTACGTGTGAGACAAATGCTGGTGCAATGGGCACCTGAAGACATGGCCTCGTTCATATGGTCATAGTATGATGCAGCACAGAAAAGGCCATTCGACCCATCGTGCCTGTGCCAGCTCTTTGAAAGAGCTACCCAATTTTCCTCACTCTCTTTCTCTTTCCCTTCAGCACTGTACATTTTTTCTACTTCAAGCATTTATTCAGTTCCCTTTAGAAAGTTATGCTTGAAACTTCTTACATACCCTCTCAGGTGCGTTCCACAGAACAATGCCTCGCTGAGTTTAAAAAAAATTCTCTTCATCTCCACCACCAAGCCGCCAATTACCTTAAACTGTGCCCTTTCGTTATCAACCCAATAGAGACAGTTTCTCCTTATTCACTCTATCAAAACCCCTCATGGTTTTGAAAGCTCCTCTTCGCCTTCTCTGCAATAAGGAGAATCCCAGCTTCTCCGGACTCCACATAACCGGAGTCCATAATCCCCACATCATTCTTGTAAATCGCCTCTGAATCCTTTCTGAAACCTTAAGATCCTTCCTTGAAATGTGGTGCAGCAGGCAACATGGTGGCCGGTACTACTAAACCACACGAGAGGCTGCGCAGCAGGCTGCCGGCGGCGGGAAAACCTCCTGTGATTAAGTCAGAGGCAAGAAGGGGCTGATGCCTTCAATTTGCCTGCAGCAGCAGGAAAGAAATCAGGCTCATTAATGGGCCTGTCTAACACGTTTAAACCTGATTTCAACACAATCTAGTTGCGTCTCTGCAACTCAATGTAAACCCTGCACCTCTCCCTGTGGCTGCTGAAACCCGCCCACTGAAACCAGGAGGCTTTTAAGGGGGTTTGCCTGAGCTGATGTGGCTCTGGAGCTGACCTGCATGAGAGTTGACTCCATCGCTGTATTTGGATCCAGGCTCTGGAGGTCCAAGGGACTGACCTGAGGTGTGGAAGGGGGCGGAGCCTCTCACAAGGAAAGCTGTCCTTTGGCAGTCAGAGGGCCAGGCCATGCTCACCTGAGGAGCAGGGGGCCATCGCTGAAAGGACCAACGCAAGGGTGTGTCCTCGCTTTGCAGGGATTCGCAGTGGGATTAATACACCCAGGAATGCTGAGCCCTCTTACATCTGAAGGTGTCTGTGATGCGCCTGAACACAACAATGCAGGGGCAGCACAACAGGCCCCTCAGCAGCAGTTGAAGGAGGCAGTGCCAGACTAAGCAGCCAGGCACCAGGACAAACGCAGGTGACAGTACCTTTGCCCAAACTGCAGTGTTCAGCAATAGGTTGAACGACCTACAAGTGGCTGAGAGGCAGTGCCAGAGGCGACTCCGCCTCTCCCGCGAGGCCCTGACTGAACAATGAGCCCTAATGCAGGCTGACCTTCACCTAGGCAGAAACTCCATGCCAGTCGCATTTAAAGTTACAGCTGCACGGAATCTCTTTGCCCTGGCTTCCTTCCGGAGTTCGACCGGGAACCTGTGTGGAAGCTGCCAGGCTGCTTAAAGGAGGTCACAAAGGCTCTTTTCGAAAGCTCTCTCCTCATAAAATATCGGATGGATGAGGACAGCCAGACTGAGTGATGCATGGGCTTTGTGACCAGGGCAGGTTTTCCCTGAGTGCAGAGTATGATCGACTGCACAAATGCTGCCATCAAAACAACCTCTGACTAACTGGCTGCTTTCAGCATCAGGAAGGGGTTCATTAACCGTGCTGAGCGTGTGTGACCATCGCAAATGGATTCTTCGGGTGTGTGCCAGGTATCCAGGCAGCAGCTATGATGCCTACATATATTCACACTGCCAATTTCCAGACCCTGTTTACTCAGGTCAATGGATGGATCCTTGGGGACTGGGGATATCCTCTCTGTACTTGGCTCATGGTGCCTGTGAGGAACCTTCAGACTGATGCCAAAGAAAGATACAACGGCAGTCACAGCTGCACACGAGCTATCACAAAGCAGACTACTGGGCAGCTGAAGATGCATTTCCATTGATTGGACTGGTCATGGGGAGCACTTCGGAATGACCCAGAGAGGGTCTCACACATCGTCATGGAGCGCCGTGCCCTACACAATCTGGCCTCACAAAGGGGAGAGAATCTGAACCCTGATGAGGAAGAGGTGGCACTGGCCTCATCTGATGATGAAGGTGTGGAGGAGAAGGAGACGGCCACGGAAGAGAGACGTCAGCATCAACATGATGCAGACACCAGAGGGATGGAGGTCGGTGTAAGGGAGGCACGAGGAAACCTTATCCTCACTCGATTCCGGTGCCCTGTTATGAAATGAGGGCCAGCTGGGCAAAGGTCTTCCATGGTCACCGTTGGCACCAATGTCATTCGTGTGACAAGCCCCACATAGCCTTGCTGACTTGACGCTCACACCCATTGAGGCAGCCAAACATCATGGCCGGTACACACTCACTGATGACAGTGCCACAATGCTGTCTTTACGTGCCCTTCTTAAAATGTTTGAGTGCCATGGCACGGTGTGTCCCCAGTACCTGCAGTAGACTTTGAGACAGCCGGCTGCTCTTCATGTCCCATGGCCTGTAATGAACGTGGTGGCTGTCCTCTGGTTGCCACAGACCTGGATGGGCCCGGGAAAGTAGGGGGCTCCTGAAGCCTCCACTGTGGCTGCTGCTGCTGCTGCTGGAGACATTTGGGTCACTGGAAGAGGGAGTTGGGAGCTCCTGGAAATCCTCGGAGTGCCATGAGATGTCGCCTCAAGTTTTTCAGCTCCTCAGTCCTCTCAGTGTAGGGTGGCACCTCCCCGCTTCCGGCAGGTGGAGGTGCTCATGACAGGATGTTCAGGGGCACCGTCCACCTCTCACTGGTTCACTGCAACACTGTCGTCATGGTACCAGTGGCAGTTTGTAGGTTCACATTAACACCACACATCCACTGTGTGGCCTCCTGCATTTTCCTGTCCAGGACTGTCGCCAATCTCTCCATGGAAGACGCAATGCACATGCTCACCTGAGACATGGCAGTGGTCAGGGCCTGGATGAACTCCCCCATCGCACGTGCAATTCCTCAGGCAGCTTTGCCAGATCCTCCCCTGTCTATCCTTGCACCGCTAGCAGGCTGAATGTGGCCCTCAACAGCGGCCCGATATCCACCTGGGGCACAAGATGGGCCTGGCCTCCAGCAGTCCTCCAACCATCAGCTGCCTTGGCTGTCGCAGCCTTCGTCATCTATGTCCAGTCAACAGTGCGGTTCTTACCAGAGTGTGACCCTGAGCTGGTACATGTGCATCTATCCGGCATGGTGTATGTATCTGTGCTGGTGCTCGGTGAAGGGGAATGATGGGACCGTCTGAGACTGGGCCACTCTCATCATCAAAGGAGATGTCACGAGGCTCACTTGTGGGTTCCTCCGGGGCACCATCTGGTGTTGTTCCTGTCAAGGAAGCACAAACACAATTAGATCCTGAAATTATACATGATGAAGTACTGACCATGGGTACAGTGCTCTCCCATTCCAGTGCACATTAACAACCGCATAGCCATTGCTCTCCATGTCAGATACTCTAATCTTTGTATCTGACACCAAACAACCACCCCGCTCCCCAGCCAAGTCCCGGGCCTCCACCTCCTTGGGGGTGACAGCTTGGATGTCAGGGACCCCTCTGCCAGTCCTGGCCTGCTACAACCTGTTGCGACCCCTTTAGTCCTGCAAGCACAAGTGGACAGCGAGTTAATGAAGCTCAGGAAATGGGCTCAGTGCTGGACTTGCCCCCAGTCCTATGATGGGGGGAGCAAGACTGCACATCTTCCTTTCATGTCTGCACCCACAGGTGAGGTGCATGAGGTGGAGAGAGAAGGTCATTCAGCTTTTTGTGGAACTGGAGCCAGTCTCGCTGCTGGACCCTTTGGCTGCTGACCTCTGCCACTGGCTGTGACCCTGCCTCCTTGGCCATTCGGGATGGTCTGTTCTGGATGGAACAATTTCTCCCTGCACTCCCTAACCACCTGGAGGAGGTCTGTCAGCGATGGGTCACTAAACCATAGGGAAATCCTATGACCACTCTGTGACATCTCCCCTGTAATGAACTTTCAGCCCCAATCTGAATTGTATACACTGACCCTGGATGCAGCGCACATGATGGGTAGTAACACTTGACTTGAAATGATTTTAAACTTCACCAGCCAACTCCTGTCCCATCCACAGGAGCGCTCAGATCCAATGGCCTTCTATACTGAGTGCTGGCGTGCCTGCCTTGTCAAAGTGCCGCTAGCACCTGTATCAGGTGCTCTGCAGGATTCCCACTCCCAGCATGTGAATGCACAGACCTTCCCCTCCTCCTATTTCCGCTCATTGGTCACCATCCTCCCAATCCAGCATTGGGAGCCATGGCGGGCGCCATGAGTAAAATCTGCCCAATATTCCAGCTGAGGCATCAGCAGTGACTTTTTTAAAAAGGTGCTTTCCACGGCACATTCACTATTGAGGGTACAGGGCAGAGGTATGGCACCTCCTTTCTCACGGGAAGAGATTGACTTTGTTCTTCACTCAGAGGGAGAACTGGCTTTCTGGAAAGAGTGTGGTGGGCAGGCTCGGGGGTGGGGCGGGGGGGTTGTTTTTCACAACAGTTCCCAACTGTGGTTGGATCTACTCCTGGAGGTTTTGTCATGTGACCACCTCCATCCACCTGCCCCACCCCCACAATCCTCCATTGGTTGTCTGACAAAGCTTATGGCCGAGTCACTGCCAATTGGCAAATAGACTTTGTTACTTGATTAGATACTTCCTTACTGCCAATCCAACAGCCTTTTAAACTCCAATTTTCAATATATTTAGAACTAATAAATGAACACAACTTATTATATTCCAGCCTGTAACTCACTCCCAGGTACCTATTATTCTATATATAAACCATCTGAACCCCTCAATTAGATTCCAGCCTGTAACTCACTCCCGGGTATCCATTATTCTATATATAAACCATCTGAACCCCTCGATTAGATTCCAGCCTGTACCTCACTCCCAGGTATCCATTATTCTATATATAAACCACCTGAACACCTCGATTAGATTCCAGCCTGTAACACGCTCCCGGGTATCCATTATTCTATATATAAACCATCTGAACTCCTTGATTAGATTCCAGTCTGTAACTCACTCCCGGGTATCCATTATTCTATATATAAACCATCTTCATAGAGCATGTACTGTTGAAGCACATATCGCTTTGTGTTCAAGCATGCTCAATGTTGAGAGCGTTGCTACACTAAATTCCTTGAATAGCTTCTATAAGATACGGCATTAATCATAATCTCGATTTCCAGCTTGAAGCTGACAATGAGTTATTGAAAAGCTTTACCTGCCTGACGCAAACCTGAGATCTTGCAGCTATGAAAACACCTCGCTTCTGAGTCATCGCTAACATTTAAACTTCTTTGATGGGAGGTGTGCTCATAGTGTTGCCCTTGCTGTCAGTGGTTTTTAAAATGCTGCTGATTTGCTCTTTCGACCTCATTTAACCTGTATTTCAAAGGCTGTGTCCCAAGCTGTGAATATTCTGAGTTTAGATCATATGCAGCTTGTGAATAGTAGATCTGTGCTCACTGTGAAACCACAAGTGGAAGAGAGGAACACTGAAATAAAAGTAAAATACTGCAGGTGCTGGAGATCTGAAGTAGAAACAGAAAACACTGGAAAAACTCAGCAGGTCTGGCAGCATCTGTGGGGAGGGACACAGTTAATGTTTCAAGTCGAATAGGACTCTGCTTCAGAACTTTGAAAGAGATGAGCACAATTCTTTCATTTTAATTATGCCTCCCTTAAAATCAATGATTATTTTGACATATAGTTTCAGTTTTGCTCTATTCCTCATCTCCCTCTTTCATCCTGTTTCTCTCTTCACTAGCCCTCAATCTCTGTCTCTCCCTCTCTTAACATTACGCTCTCCCATTCTCACTCTCTTACTCTCTACTTCTTTATCTCCTTCTTTCCCTTTCTTGCTTTGGGTGTAATTTCCCCCCTGTCTAGTGGACACGTTGTGGGGGGGCAGGAGAGGTAGTTACAATGGGGAAGGAAGGTGGGGGGGGGTTGCAAAATTCCTTTCCCAGTCCAATCTGATCCATTGCAATTTAAATATGCAGATCAGGCTCTGATGTCATTAGGATCCGACTGCTAATTTAACCTGAGGCCTGCGTGAGGGATCAATGGTGCTTTCTCCTCTGCTTTATAATCATTGGCCTGAATTTTGTCATTGAAGTAATGGTGAGGCTAACAGCACCCACCATAATTAAAGAGCAAATCAGACAGCAGCTTGTGGTGATGACACATGCACAGTTAAAAACAGGAATCTGCAGATTGCCCTGTCCCCAGGCTTCACTCCACTGGTATTCAGCTGAGAGGCTCAGCATTCAAACATATGGAAAGATATCAGTTGCTGTCCCTACATGATAGATACCCACTAAACTCACCAGAAAAAGGTAGGACGTTGTTCATTCCAATGTCAATACATTTATAACAACGTGCTAAGTCCTAATTACTCTCAAACAACCTCTCTAGCCCTGAAAATTAACTTTTACAGGTACAGAATTTCAATCCTTCAGTTTTTAATTATCGTTGGAGATTTTTAAAAATTAAAAAAAAGTAAATCATTTATTTTAACTTTCTTGTTATGCTTTTTAATCCCACCTTTCTTTCCCTCTCTTTATTTCAAGTTTTGTACCTCTTTTGACATCAGATTCATTATTCTAACTGACACTTCTTGGTTTAAACTCTGCGCTGCTCATCAATGACCCTATAATCTGATTGGTTAAGGAGACACACAATTACTTGCTGTGTTCATCCAGGTCCCAACTTCCTGTAGAGAATGCTGGCCCAAAACAGTTCTCTAATTACAATGCAAAAGTCATAGAAATACTGTGGGCAGGTGCAAGTGTAATAAATAATACAATTTGTTTATCCCACAGAGAAAAGTCCAGCCTATTGTTATTCTAAAAAAAATGGACTTGTGTTTACATAGCACCCATTATAACCTCACAGCCTCCCAAAGCACTCTATAGCCAATTAAATACTTTTAAAAAGTGTATTCACTGTTGCTGTTCAGGAAATGTGACAGCCAATTTGCACACAGCAAGCTCCCACAAACAACAATGTGATGATGCTCTGATAGTGCATTTTAATGACCCTGGTTGAGGGGTTAGCGTTGGTCAGGACACTGGAGGATGGTCCCCTGCTCTTCCTTGAATTCGTGCCACAGGATCTCTTGTGTGCACTTGAGAGTAGACAGGGGGTCAGGTTAATATCTCATTGGAAAAACAGCACCTCTGCCAGTGCAGCGTTCCCTCAGTATTGCACTGGAGTGCCAGCCTGGAATTCATACTCAGGGCTTTGGAGTGGACCAGGGGCAGGAATGTTGCTGCCGAGCCAAGGCTGACTCTCATAGCCACCAGTTTGGGTTACCTGTGACATGTTGCCATCTGTTGCCAAGTGATTTGTGCCCTGGCAGCATCCAGAATAGACAACCCACTCTTGATAGAATCAGCTGCAGATTGTTTGATTGTTGGGGGTGGGGGTGGGGAGGGGAATGGGTGTGGTGACCAATCACAATCGACACCAACCTTGTCGTCAGCCCATTTCCCAAGAAAGGCTGGTGGATACCAAGTGGGATTGGGAGGTCTGAGGTTCCCCTTCTCCAGGCCTGACACTCACTGACCTCATCAGGAGTGTGCAACTGCTATCAGCTCACTCAACACAGGCTTCAGAGCAAACACAGGACCGCCTGGGCTCAACCGCTGAGGGAGTGCTGCAGTGTCGCGGGTGCCATCTCTCTGGTGGGATGTTGCCTGTTCAGGAGAATGTAAAAGATCCCATGACACTATTTCAAAGACCAGGGAATTTTCTCCAGTGTCATGGCCAATATTTTCCCTCAGACAACATCGCTAAAAAACTGATAATGTGGTCATTATCCTATTGCTGATAGTGGGAACTTGCTGAGCACAAATTGCGCAAACATTTCCTATGTTTCAAAAGTACCTAATTGCCTATAAAGTACTTTGGGACTTCCTGAGCTTGTGAAAAATGTTAGAGAAATACAAGTCTTTATTTTATTGCTTGGTATACATTCTGAGGTGCTATTATCCTTGTTGGCGGAGCAAAAGTCACTTCTCTATTGCCCTATTTGTTAATGCCCTATTAGCCACAGCCAGATGCTTGGTTTCAGTGAGTGCGACAATTGGTGCTGTGGCCCCTTCTGCCACCTGGTGGCCAGGCCTAGTATTGATCACAGATAGATTGTCGGACACTGATTAGTCAGCAGCCAGATCAGTGTTCATGTAGCGGTCTTCAAAATATTTTTGTAACCAGACGACGATGGGCTCCAAGCCAGAGAAGGTGACATTAGAAGGGGTAACCAATAGCTTGGTCAAAAAGGTTTTTCTTAGAGATGGTTTTAAAAGAGAAGAGAGATGGAGAGAAGGGGGGTGGTTTAGTGAAGAAATCCGAAAACGAGGGGACTAATGACTGAAGGCACATCTGCAAATATTGGGGTGAAAGAAACTAAAAATGCACAATAGGCCGGACTTAATGAGTTCTCAGATTGTTGTCGGGCTGGAGATAGAGGAATGAAGCCATGAATAAAAAAAACTTGCATTTATATAGCGACTTTCAGAGCCTCAGAACTTCCCAAAGTGCTTTATAGCCAATGAAGTATTTTTGAAGTGTAGTCACTGTTGTTCTTCTTCTTAGGCAGTCCCTCGGATCGAGCATGACTTGCTTCCAATCTGGTTTGATGGGTTCTGAGATGACCAATACTCCAACGTGCAACCTGTGGACTCTGTCACAAACAGGGCTGGTGGTGCTTGAAGGATTAGGTAAATGTGTTGCTGGGAGGTTTGTGCACTCTCTCCAATGCCTCGATTTCGCCCGTGTTCCCGGCGAAGTCTTTAAATGTGTTTGGTGTCTTCCCAAATTAACCTTCTCCATTTTGGACAGTCACAAGCCAGGGACTTCCCGGCAGGGATGTTTGACCTCTTCAGGGATGCTTTACAGACCCCCCTAAAAAGTTTCCGTCAACCTCCTGGGAGTGTCGTTCCACGACTGAGTTCCAAGTAGAGCAGTTGCTTTGGAAGTCTAGTGTCAGGCATACAAATGACATGCCCTGCCCTGTGGAAATGGTTTTGAATGATTAGCACCTTGATGCTGGGCATGTTGGCTTGGAAGAGGACTGCCTTTCTTGTTACTGGATTTGGAGGATCTTACAAAGGCACTGCTGGTGGTACTTCTCTGGTGCTATAATGTACCTGCTGTAGGTTGTCCAAGTTTCCAAATCATATAGGAGCATGGGGATCACTGCTGCCCCATAAACCATATTCCTTAGTCTCAGGAAACACAGTAGCCAATTTTCACACAGCAAGTTCCCACAGCAATGGCCTAATAATCTAATCTTTAAGTGATCCATGTGGAGGGCTAAATATTGGCCTGTGCACTGGAGGGAACTCCCATAAAGGAATGTAAGTGAATTCAATCCATAATGTAGGTGATGCCGTGGTTCAGTTGGTAGCGCTGTCACCTCAGAGTCACAAGGTGTTAGCTTTAAGCTCAGCCATGAACATCAGTGCTTAATTTTCTCACTGGAGGAGTGCTGCTTTATCAGAATGGATAGCTAGCTGGGTGAAAGCAGAGAGCAGGGATATAGGGTTGTTATTCTGAGTGGCAGAAAGTTGTAAGTGGGGGTCCCGCAGGGATCAGTGTTGGGGGGCATTGTCGTTCACAATTTATATCAACAATTTAGACTTTGGAATCCAAAGCAGAATTTCTAATTTGTGGATAACATCAACTTGGGAGGAATAATCAACACAGAAGGATTGGAACAAATTACACAAAGGCATGAATAAACTTACAGGATGGGCATATAACTGACGAGTGAATTTCAACACAGAAAGACGTCGGTGAGAGAAAAATAGGTGGTCAAGTGTAACTGGGAAAGTAAGGAGAGGAGGCGAAGGGATCTGGGAGCACAGGTCGACAAATCACTAAAAGTTGCATGTAAGTCAATCAGGCCAGAAAGAAAGTGAATCAAGTACTGGAGTTTGTTTCTAAATGAATAGAACTGAAAAGTAGAAATGTTACGCTAAACATGTATCAAATCTTGGTTAGACCACGTCGGCAGTATTGTGAACAGAAAGTTTAAATAAGAATAAAACCACCTGGCATCCACCTAGAAAATGACAAAGGCACACCCTAACCAGTCAATCCTGCAAAGAGCTCCTCAATAACATGCAGGGACTTGTGCCAAAATTGGGAGAGCTTTCCGAGAGACTAGTTAAGCAGCTACCTGATCTAGTCATACTTGCCGAATCATACCTTAGAGCCAATGCCCCAGCTGCCTCTGTCACCATCTCAGAATATGTCCTGTCGCACTAGCAGGACAGGCTAGCAGAGGTGGTGGCACACAGTGGTATACAGTCAGGAGGGTGTTGCACTGGGGTTCCTTAACATTGACCCTGGACCCAATGAAGTCTCATGGCATTAAGTCAAACGTGGACAAGGAAACCCCTTGCTGATTACTACCTATCGCACCCCTCAGCTGATGAATGAGTGCTCGTCCATGTTGAAAACCACTTGGGGGAAGCAAGGGCACAGGATGTAATCTGAGTGGAGGACTTCAATGTCCATAAGCAAGGCTGATCAGTAGCACCACTGACTGAGACCTGAAGGACAAATCTGCCAGACTGGACCCGCAGCAGGCGGCAAGGGAACCAACAAGAGGGAAAAACCTACTTGACCTTGCCCTTGCCCTCATCAGTCTACCTATCACAAATGCAGATGCATCTGTCCATGACAGCATTGGTGGGATTGACCACCGAAAGGTCCTTGTGAAGACGAAGTACCATCTTCACACTGAGCATGCCCTCCATTGTGTTGTGTGGCACTACCACTGTGCTAAATAGAATAGATTCAGGACAGATCTAGCAACTCAAAATAGGATACCCATGAGGCACTGTGGGCCATCAGCAGCAGCAGAATTGTATGCAACCACAATCTGTAACCTCATGGCCCAGCATTTCCCTCACTCTATGATTACCAGAAGAGCCAGGGATCAACTCTGGTTCAACAAGGAGTGCAGGAGAGCATGCCACAAGGAGCAGCAGGTATGCCTATAAATGAGTTACCAACCTTGGTGAAGCTACAACACAGGACTATTTGCATGGCAGTAGAAACAGCATGCGATAGACAGAGCTAGACGATCCCACAACCAACAGATCAAATCATAGCGCTGCAGTCCTACCACATCCAGGTGAGAACATTGTGGATAATTAAACAACGAACCAGAGCAGGAGGCTTCACAAACATCTCTATTGTTAATGATGGTGGAACCCAGCACATTAGCATTTGCAACCATCTTGAGCCTTAAGTGCTGAGTGGATGATCCATCTTGACCTCCACCTCAGGTCCCCAGCATCACAGATGTCAGTCTTCAGCCAATTTGATTCACTCTAAGTGATATCAAGAAAGCACTGGATACTGCAAAGGCTGTGGGCTCTGACAACATCCTGGCTGTTGTGCTCCAGAACAAGCCGTACGCCTTGCCAAGCTGTTCCAGTACAGCAATGGCATGGCATCTACCCAACAATGTGTAAAATTGCCCAGATATATCCTGTCAACAAAAAGCAGGACAAATTCAACCCAGCCAATTGCTATTGCATCAGTCAAGTCTCGATCATTAGCAAAGTGATGGAAGGTGTGGTTTTCAGTGCAGTCAAGCAGCACTTACTCAGCAAAAACCTGCTCAGTTTGGGTTTTGCCAGGGCCACTCAGATCCAGAACTCGTTATAGCCTTGGCCCAAATATGGACACAAGACCTGAACTCATTAGGTGAGATGAGAGTGATGGCCCTTGACATAAAGGCAGTGTTTGACTAAGTGTGGCGTCAAGGAGCCTTAGCAAAATTGAAGTCAATAGGAATTAGGGGAAAACTCTGGTTGAAGTCATATTTAGCACAAAGGAAGATGGTTGTGGTTGTTGGAGGTCAGTCATCTCAGCCCAAGACATGGCTGCAGGACTTTGTCATGGTAGTGACCTTGGCACAACCATCTTCAGCTGTTTCATCAATAAACTTCCCAACATAAAGTCAGAAGTGGGGATGTTGGCTGATGATTGCACAATGTTCAATACCGTTCGCAACTCCTCAGATACTGAAGCAGTCCATGTCCACATACAGCAAGGCCTGGACTATATTCAGGCTTGGCTGATAAGTGGGAAGTAGCATTCATCCCACACAAGTGCCAGGGAATGACCATCTCTAACAAGAGAAAATCTATCTATCTCCCCTTGGTGTTAACAGCCTTGTCATCACTGAGTCCACTATCTTCAACATCCTGGAGATTACCATTGATCTGAAACTGAACCAGCCATATAAATACTGTGACTACAAGAGCAGGTCAGAGACTTGGAATTCTGTGACATGTAACTCATCTCCTGACCCCCAAAGCCTGGCCACCATCTACATTCACAAGTCAGGAGTGTGGTGGGATACTCTCCACTTGCCTGGAGAAGTGCAGCTCCAACAATGCTCAGCAGTCTGCTTGATCTGCACCCATCCATCGCCTTAAACATTCACTCCCTCCACCAGTGATGCACAGTGGCAACAGCGCGTGCCATCTATAAGATGCACTGCAGCAACTCACCAAGGCTCCATCGACAGCACCTTCCAAATCCACGACCTCTACCGCTTGGAGGGACAAGGGCAATAGATGCATGGGAACACCACCATCTGCAAGTTCCCCTCCAAGCCACACACCATCCTGACTTGGAAATATATCGCCGTTCCTTCACTGTCACTGGGTCAAAATCCTGGCACTCCCTCCCTAACAGCACTGTGGGTATACCTACACCACATGGACTGCAGCGGTTCAAGAAGGCAGCTCACCACCACCTTCTCAAGGGCAACTAGGGATGGGCAATAAATGCTGTCCTTGCCAACAGCGCTCACATCCCATGAGTGAGTAAAATAAAATGTTCTGCCTCTCTATTGTAACAAGGATATAGATGCACTGGAGAGGGCGCAATAAAGATTTACAAGGTGATGCCAGAACCACGACATTAAACCTGTCGGAAAAGGATCAACAGGCTGAGTCTCATAGAGGTCTTTAAAATGATGAAAGGTTTTGATAGAGCGGATACAGAGAGAATGTTTCCTCTTGTGGAGAAGAACATAACTAGAGGCCATCAATATAAAATAGTCACCAAGAAATCCAATAGGGAATTCAGAGAAAACATTTTACCCAAAGAGTGGAGAAAATGTGGAACTCGCTACCACAGGGAGTGGTTGAGGCAAACAGTATAGATGCATTTAAGGGGAAGCTAGATAAGCAAATAAGGAAGAAGGTAATAGAGAGTTAGGCGGATGATAGGCTGATAAGAGTTAGATGAGAAAGGAGGCTCGAGTGGAGCATAAACATTGGCATGGATTGGTTGGGTTGAACGGAATGTTTCTATCCTGTATTTTCTATGTAATAAACACAAGTTCCTTCACATTGTACGCCTGTGAATTGAAAAGCACGCTCTGAAATTCCACCTCGCATCTGTAATGGAAAACTGGGTAAACAGTTTAAGTTCAGCCAGCCTCAGGTGGGATGATGGGGAGGATACGTTCAAACTCCTGGCTAATTTCAGGACCTCGGAAATCAGTGTTAGTCGCCCGAGTCCTTTTGGGTCTTGCTGTGTGTAAATTGGCTGCTGCATTTCTTATGTTATAAAAGTGACTACCCTTCAAAAAAATACTTTATTGGCTAGTAAAGCTCTTTGGAATGTCCTTACATTGTAAAAGGCCCTATAAAAATCATTCTTTGTTAGGGCCACCAGGCAGACGGGGGCTTTCATTCCACGATCCCACTGGTCGAGACAGGATTCAAGCCTAGGTTCTGGAAGGTAGACGGGATGGAGAGTGTGCTAAACATCTCAACCCTGTGATCGCTCTCAGAGGTACATTCAGATTTGTTGCCAGTTCCCCACCGTCCTGTGCTCCAATTCTAGAGATGGTGATGATGCCTGTACTGGAACTTTAATCTGCCTCGCTACCTGGGGTACAGACCAGGAATGTTCCCTGACTTCACTCCCCAGTCCATGCTGAGACAGTCAACAGGGCAGCAGCACAAGCATTACAATCAGCCTCAGTGCCAAGGGCTAAGTGGCGATCCAGAGCTCCCTCTTCTCATCATTTTTCAATGACCTTTCCCCCACCTGTGGGAAATTAACATGTGGATATCAACTGAGGACAGAATAGGCTCAGATGATAGGTCTATTGTAGATTAATAGTTTCTCAGTTAGATTCCAACCTGTAACTCACTCCCGGGTATCTATTATTCTATACATAGACAAACTGAACCCCTTGATTAGATTCCAGCCTGTAACTCACTCCTAGGTATCTATTATTCTATATATAAACCATCTGAACCCCTCGATTAGATTCCAGCCTGTAACTCACTCCCGGGTATCCATTATTCCAAATATAAACCATCTGAACCCCTTGATTAGATTCCAGCCTGTAACTCACTCCCGGGTATCCATTATTCAATATATAAACCATCTGAACCCCTCGATTAGATTCCAGCCTGTAACTCACTCCCGGGTATCCATTATTCTATATATAAACCATCTGAACCCTTTGATTAGATTGGCAGTGCTGCTTTGACCACAGCCTATTGCACCAGTATCTTCCTTGGCAAAGTTGAATGTTTGATGTTTAGTGCCTCACCTCTGTAACCTCTCTGTAACCATAGCTGAGAGGACTGTCTGTGCCCTCGTGGGGGTAATCTAGAACTAGAGGGCACAGTTTCAAAATCTCCCATTTATGACAGAGATGAGGAGGAATTTCTTCTCTCAGCGGGTCATTAATCTTTGGAATTCTTTCCCCCAATGAGCAGTGGAGACTGAATATATTCAACGTTGAGTTGGACAGATTTTTGACTTTTGAGGGAGTGGAGGGTTATGGTGGGAGCAGGCAGGAAAGTGGTGTTCAGGCCACAATCATAGCTGATCTGATCTTATTGAACGGCAGAGCAAGCTCGAAGGGCCCAATCCTGCTCCTAATTCTTGTGTTCAAACCCACCTGCTGCCACTGTCAGGCACATCTCTCATTCTCCATCAAGACGTGTTTCTCCAATTATTTTCTGGATGAGCATGGGGTTGACAATGGATCAGTGAGCCTCTCAGTCTAACAGAAGGTTTTTACAAGCATCTCTTTAATTATACCTGTTGTAGCTGCTACTCAGCAAGGCAGTTCTCATCAGAATCAGTCCACAAGGGGCTGCTCCTCCAATGAGGACATTAGGAACGGGAGGAGACCATTCAGCCCTTTATTGGACCATATAATTAGACCACGGCTGATCTGTACCTTAACTCCGGATCCCCTGATAGCCCTACCCACAAAAATCTACACCACAAAAGCATAATATTGCAGATGCTGGAAATCTGAAATTAAAACAGAAATGTTGGAAATACTCAGCAGACATAGCAGCATCGGTGGAGAGGCAAACTGAGTTATAGAGAGGACATTTTACAGACGACGAGAGGCAGGAAGTTAAGTTCCCTGAAAGTAATGCCGTGTTCGGCTCCCGATGTCTTCCTGCTCTCTTCCAGGTTTCAATGGGGCAGGGTTGAAAGTGAGCGGGGACCCCTTTGAACCTGTCGGGTAAATAATTAAGGTAATTAAAAAGCTAACTATGAACTGTTTTAACCTTGAATCCTGAATTTACCAGCCAGGGTCACTGAGGTGAATGCATCCAGGGAAGAGCCTCTTTGATGAAACTGACAAGCTGGGAAGGCTTTGATCAGTTACACTGAAGAGCTCCGGTTGTGGCCATTAACAACAGAAGTGCTTTGAATAGCAGTTTTTCCAGATTAAGCTTTCACTGCTTAATCGTCAATTTCTTGGAAGCCCCTTCAGACTTCCCTAATGTCAGCCTTCACCATGGCATGGAGGTGTCAGCTGTGGCTCAGTTCATAGCACCCTTGCCTTTGAATCAGAGGATTGTGGGTTCATGTCCCACTCCCGGAAACCAAGAACTGTGATTGTACTCGAAAGAGTTGCAATCTGTGACTGTTGATAACTTGAAAGAGTTTCACCATGGCATGGGTTCAATTTATGCAGCCCCACCTTCGCTGAGGGGCAACAAGAGAGGCCACACCACCTTCAACAACACGACCAGAAGCTTTAATTTCAAGATTATGCCTCCCTCATCCTTTAATTACCCCCTTTAGAGGAAACAGCCTCTATCTATCCTATTGAAGCCCTATAGCATTCTAAACATCGCCACAACTCCCTGACTGCTACCTCTTACGTTCCCTTCTTCCTCTTGACTTTAACTCCCTTCCCCTCCCTGTAGTGCTAAAGTATTAACCTGCGTTTTCTCTTTTAGATGAGGCTTCCACCAGTTCCTGTCACTTTACTTCCAATGTCTACCATAACCCTAATCCCCAACCCACCCCACCCCATAGCCCAGTCCCACTGGAGGTCTCATCACAATGACTCCGTCACCAACTCTCCCCATTGGTCGCCCGTCATGTCAATCTTCACATCGTCCCGCCCCCTTCCTTAGCGGATTGAGAGTCAAGAATCATAAAAACAGCTTTTTCTCCCCCCCCTCCCACCTGCACCCCCCCATCCAATTCATTCCTCGAGACTCCAGGTCAATCCTGGGAGGGTTGGCAACGCTGGATCCCTGACACACGGATGACTGCAGCAACCCAATGCGCACACAGCTTATGTTTATTTCAAACTTTTTTTTTTATTTGAAAAAAAGTATCAGAATAAGAAAGTTACAGTCGTACGCCAAGGGTTCAGGAGGGAGGGAGGGAGGGGGTGGGTATTTATTAGGAAGACGACAAACGCACCAGTCATGGGCAGACACGAAGTCCACACCGCCGGGCAAACACAAAACACAAATACATTCAGATGCTCCAGTGTTGGGCTGGGTGATCGATCTCCTGCCTCCTCACTCCCACTTCTAACAGCCGCGGCTTGCGGAGGAGCGAGTGTAGCGGGGGTTTTTTGTTTGCATAGTTAGTCCCAGTGCCACACTCCACAGTGTGAGCAGTAAAGCATTACCAGGGGCCTGACAAATCAGGTAACATTTACAGACACAGCAAAACAACACCCAGAGACAGAACTTAGCCCGCAGCGGAGGGACTTGTTACAGCTCAGTCCCCAAACCTTCGGGGACTCTGAATATCTCTCCTTCTGTTTATTTCCACCAGTTCAGTAAATTCACCGAAGTCTAGTTCTAATTTCTCGTGACACTTTTTTTATTTCGTCGCTCGCCAATCCCTCCTGGAAGCTCTTACCCCTTGCCGGAGTGTGATTCCACAGGGGCCATGTGTAGGTTCCGACATTCTTCACCCGTGAGCCTGGACTAGTGACTGACTATTCCACTACAGGAGGCATCGTAGCTAAGCTCCCATTCTGTCCTGACCTGATGTTCTCACGTGCGCCTTTCCAGCAAGGGAGGGTCTCTTGAGGGAATCACTGGATAATCATCAGGAATCCTTGTCCATTTATCGCCTCCCTGTGGGCAGTGAGCCAATTGCAGTACCACCCCATCATTCCAGCTGTAAACAACTGGATGCATGTCCTGTTTCTGTGCTGTAAATTCTAGGTAATTTCTGGCCAATGTATAAGTCTTATTTCACTCCTAGCAATTCAAAACACGATAGGCAAAGCAATCTCTGTCCTTCCCATTCCATTCAGCTGGTATTTACCCACTTACAGGCTATAAGCAGGTGCAGGCACTGGCAAGTGTCTAATTTGCAGCTCATTAAGAACAAGCCAGCTCAAGGAAACCACCTACTATATTCAGAGTGAATTTCCCTTGTGGCTCAGTAGGTTATAGTCTTGCCTTTGAATCAGCTGGCTTGGGGGGGGGGGGTGTCAAAGTCCCACATCAGACACATGAACATAAAATCCAGCCTAACAATCCCAGTGTAGCACTGAGAGAGTGTGAAACTGTTGCAGGCACTGTCTTCCAGATATTATCTTAAACGAAGGCCCTGTCTTCCCTTGTTAGGCGCAAAAGATTCCCTGGCACTGTTTTGAAGAGGAGCTGGGAAGTTTGCACGAGTGCCTCGACCAATATTTATGCCTCAGCCAATTAAAAAGATTATCCAGTTATTATCACATTGCTGTTTGAGGTTGTGAAAGGTGCTATCTAAGTACAAGTCTGTCTTTCTTTCTCTTTCTCTCTGTCTCTCGACACTTTGAGAGTCTCTCAGATCAGACACAGAGAAAAAAAGCATGGTGCCAATAGAGCACCCCTTTACATCCAGTGTAGTGACAGTGCTTTCCAACTGCACCAAGGGGCCGCAGTCCACTGATCATCCCCAGCGCCTGTTTTGGCCTTACTCAATTTTAAATTTGTTCCCTCCCTGACCCTCACCCCGGGTTGCCAACCCTCCAGGATTGCCCTGGAGCCCCTATAGCCTCCTGGTCACTGCTGCAAACAAACACTGGACAAAAACCATAGGGCCATCTTGAAAATAATCATGAGTTAAAATTTGGGTTGCATTGGTTTTTGGGCAAGAAGGGTCATAATTCACAACTTTCATGTGTCCATTCAGACTGAGGTGGGGACTACGCAATTTTCATGTAGCCACCTCATCTGCATGATTATGGCATTGTTATGAAAGGTTCCAGCACTGACTGCACCTCCAAGCTGCCTGCTGCCTCTGTGAACAGCAGGAGGCCCTGGCAGCATTGTTTGCCAAATCACAAGGCACAGCCAGACTGTTTTTCTTTAAGGCAGGCTGTATCTCAAAGGGAAACTGCAGAAAAATATTGTGCAATGCAAATATTTTATTTGCAAAGCGAACAAGACAAAAGGGGAAACAGAAGGATCCAGACTGACAAATGTGATGTTGGTGGCATATGTGGTACAGGGGGGCAGCAGGAGACCTTCAAGGCCACCTGTGGAAGGGAGTGGGAGTAGGTAACCAAGAAGGCCAGCTCCTGGAGTTTGGACCTGAGGACCTGGCAGGAGTACCACAAGAAATCTCGTGACCTCACCCAGTTGTTCAAGGTTAGTGAATGCATTTTCACATGACATGACCTATCCACCACAGCACTAACTTCTCATGCTGCTCAATACATCAAACCCCCATCAATCACCCATTAGCACTCCCTGGCACTCAGGGTTCATGCCTAATGTCCAGCTGCTCCACCTCACCTTCGCACACCTACAAATGCTGCCAGCCTCACACCCACCTCTTTGTGCTTCCGCACACCTCCAGCTAATTACCCACAGCAGGTACGTTACCCAAATATAGTGCAACACAATCACTGACATTTCTCCTTCTCTCTCGCAAAGCAAGGTGGCACACAACAGGAGGGTGCAGAATCGAACCAGCGGGGGACACAGGTGCCTACATCTCCTGAACTCAAAGTGGTCGATGGCACTCAGCATCATGGGGCTGGCTGCTACAAAGCCCCTGTCATCCAGCATCGGAATAGAACATTGAGGACGACTGTATCTTCTTGTCTTATGCCCCTTCACAACTCTCAGCAGCTCCTCATCCTGTTATCTAACATGATAAAGAAGCTGCTGAAGGTGTGAACATAGGCCACTTGCTTCCCACTCCAACACCCTTCCCTCACACTAACCCTCCCTTGCTGAGGTCCTGCTTTCAGACACTCAAGGAACTGTCACCTCCCCAGCCATGGCAAACCCAGGAGGAGGGAAGAGAGCAACAGCACAGCACTGATGAAGCGGCCCCTTCACTTGATCTGACACTCGCAGACACCAGATACTTGCACTGCACTGACTACGAATGCTGGTATATAGCTGGAATCGGCACGTGTCACCGGGCACAAGCGGGTTGCAGCCAGGCCAGGGGTAAAGGGTGGTTCATTTGACAGCTCATTGGAGGGCAAGGTCACAGCCAGTTCTGCTGCAGAGAACTCTGATGAGGGCCTTGATGGGGTAGCAGACAAGAGGGTGCTGATCGGCATGCACACCAAGATGAGGGGTACAATAGCTGGCCTGCCAGACAGCCTCCTGTCATGATCAAGGATCACGGAGGAGTTTGGCTCCAACTTCGCCGAGGGCACTGTGCAGACCTTCCCTCGCGGAGCACCTGCTCCATCCCCCTGTCGTGCTGCAGGCCCAGAGGCACAGCCGCTGCTTCCCACATAGAGGTTGCAGCCTTTGTGCAGCCAGGTCACCTACTCTTCTGCACCACACCCACCCTGTCAGGATGCTGGAACACTCGCTGGCAAACCCAGGGAAATTATCAAAACACCTTGCAAAAAAAACACTCCAGAGTACTTTCAGACACTTTGCAATGGAAAGTGCTCAATAAGATTACTTCAGCTGCTATAAGGGCGCCTGTCTCTTTAACTGACGCTAGTGCGAGGCCCAGTTTGCAGCTTCATGCTGATTCTTTTCTTGAGTGACCAACGTATTCTGTACCTGGGCATTCGTAACCCGAATTTGGGATCTTGGCATTACATCAGATGCTTGGGCTGTCTGATGTCAGGATAGCACCAAATCGACGTCTCCCGGCACACACAGGGGACACATCTGCCACACCTGTGCACAGTGCAATCCTCAAAGAATGCACAGGAAGTGACCGGCAGCATGGGCCACTCATGAAAGGCTTCACTGCTCAATGCCTCACTAATGCCACTAAAAGTGGCTCTGCAGGAAGCAATTTCCAGCCCAATGAGCTTTATTCAATTTCTTTGATGGTTTTAATTTATTAGTTGTAAAAATGCTGACGATGAAGGAATGGATTGTTTCACTGGGTGGGTGGTTGAAGGTGAAGGGTCATGGGATAAAAAATCCAGGAATATGACCAGAGTTGGGAACCCTCACTCCTTCCACCCCACCCCCCCTCCCCCCCCCACCCCCACCCCTGTGCCCTCCCTCCTGGCGCAAATGATGATTCTCGCTGTGGTACAGGCCCACAGCCAGAAACAGGCCTCAGCTCCTTCGGTAACAGCATCGCGAGTGTTAGATAAGAGCAAAATACTGCGGATGCTGGAAATCTGAAATAAAAATGGAAAATGCTGGAAAAACTCAGCAGGTCTGGCAGCATCTGTGGAGGGAGAAACAGAGTTAACGTTTCGAGTCCAGTATGACTCTCCTTTCCGAAAACAGTCATTTTTTTTGACCCCATTTCCAATATTCTTAAAACTTGGAAACAAAAGTGTTCAAAGAGAAGCAATTTCTTTCGATGCCCCTATGATTTTACTGCTGGGTTGGCTTGCAGTGATTCCTGGAGACTCCAGGGCAACCCTGGAGGGTTGGTAACCAAAACCTTTCAGCAAGACAGCAGTCAGGAATGGGAACCTCGGCCGATATTTTTTTTCCCCACCTCCTGTTTGTTAAGGATGTGGTTGGTCTCTGTAAGTAAACAATTATTTGGTTGGTCTAGTTAAAAGGGGAGTGTACTCTATGTATTTGCCTGTGTTGTAAATTAGGCATCAAGAGGCTCCTGGTGTCTCCCTGTCACCTCTTGTTCCAGCCTTGGATTGTTTGCTCAGGAGCATAGGAACAGGAGATGGCCATTCAGCCCCCTTAAGCCAGATCCACCATTCAGTTAGACCGCTAATGATCTGTATCTTAACTTCATTTACCCACCTTAGTTCCCTACCCTTAATGCCCTTATCAAATTGAAAACTTATTAAGCTCAGTTTTGAAGTTTTCAATTTACCTAGCCTCAACAGTTTCTAGGAGACAGAGTTCCAGATTTCCACTATTCTTTGTGTGAAGAATACTTAGGGCAGAGCATAGAATCTTACAACACAGAAGGTGGCCATTTGGTCCAACATGTCTGTGATAGCTCTTTAAACAAAGCTATCCAAAAAGTTCCACTTCCCTTGCTCTAACCCCACAGCCTTGCAAATTTTCCATTTCAAGTCCATATCTAATTCTTATGCAGATGGAGATCCTACTCAATTATTGGAGATTTACAAATCAAACTCCATTAATTCCATGTGTTTTGAGATTACCACAAACTCTAGAACAAGGAGACATATAGACTCAGGGGTAGAAGAGGGATAGGCACAGGCAACATAGATTTAACTACTTTACACGAGAGAGAGAGATAGTGTGGAAAGATCTAAACAGAGATATGGGTAGGATTTAGAGCTACTTGATGTTTGAGATGGACCTTGGGATCCTTTCCTGTTGTGCCCTTTCTTATGCTGAACTGCTGATTGGAGGCAGCCTGGGTGGCGGACATCTTGTACAGGGTGTCCCCATAGAGTGTCATCTCTTGTGGCTTTAACAGCAGCGTCCCCATTCAGCTGGGGTGAAATGGCACCGTGTGAAATCAGTATACCTTAATACAAGCAGTACAATGGTGGGCAGAGGAATTTCAAAGCAGGGTGACAGCTACCACCACCCCCGCAATGCTCCCCCCACCCGCCCCACCGCGTCCACCCCTCAACATTTACCAATCGTCAAAGGAAAAAACTCTGCACAAAATGGCTGCTCTCAACCTGTCTCCAACCAGCTGCTCTAAAGTGTGAGACAAGGGACAAATGAGAAATGCCAGTAGCTTCTCCCCAGATAACAATACATTATAGACATGTTCAACTTTGTATCTGGGGCTAGCAAGTTGCTGAGTAGGATCTACATTCCCTCTTAAGGGATGAATGCAGAACAATATCAAGCTTTGTGTTTGATTTGAATGTGTATTGTTAATTTGGCTCTTTCAGGTTACGCTTATGGTCCATACCCATTTGACCAAAGCTCTCTCTTCCTCTGAATTCAGAATTTACACACAAATTGCAGGTCTGGGAATGATTTTCCCTTCCATCTCCTTTCTTTCCCCCTTTGCTTACAGTCACCTATTATGCAAAACGACTGAAATGGAAACCCAGTGTTAGGATCTTTTGTGAGCTCACCACCAACAGCTTATAAAAAACAACCCAGGAAAGATCTCACAGTCTCTCAACGCTTCTTGGGGTTTGAGTCTGCGACTGAGGCCGTGTACACCGATAGTCATTGCCACCTGCAGAGGATCACAAACCCTGGTGATGGCCCAATCTTGCTAGTCCTGGATGCATCAACAACAACCTGCATTTATGTAGCGCCTTTGATGAAGGGAAATCCTCCCCAGAAGTGTAATCAGACAAAATTTGACACTGAGCCACAAAAAGCTGTATTAGGACAGATGGCCAAAACTTCAGTCAAAGAGGTAGGTTCTAAGGAGGGTTTTAAAGGACAAGGAGAGAGAGAGAGAGACAGATGGAGAGGTTTAGGGAGGGAATTCAAGAACTTAGGGCGTAGGCAGCTAATGGTGGAGTGAAGGGGAGGTGTTCACAAGAGGCCAGAATTGGAGGAGCGCAGAGATCATGGAGGCTTGTAGGATCTAGAGGAGGAGGTTACAGAGATATAGCGGAGGCAAGGCTATGGAAGGATTTGAGCAGGAGGGTGAGGATTGTAAATTTGAGGAATTGGGGGGGACTGAGAATCAACGTAGGTCAGAACCAAACGCAGGAGGTCACAAAGATGTTTCAAGGCAGGAGTTTCTTCGGATGTAATACCTGCGCCCCTCCCCTTCACGGCCCTGACAGGGCCGGTGGACAATCAGCACCGGGAAAAAGCGGGCGTCGTGGTAGTTGGGCGGGTTCTCGCTGACCGCCAGCTGGCTGGAGTAGGAGCGGCACTGGTCGTCGCGGCAGCGCTCATTGATGTTGCTGCTGCGGCTGTGCCACAGGCCGGTCCGGCGGGAGCCGTGCATGCGGCAGAGCGAGAAGCGGCTGGTGTCGAGGGAGAAGCGCGAGTGGCTGCGGCACACATTGCGGGAGAAGATGGAGGAGCTGCTGGACCTCCCGTCACAGTCCGTGCGGACAATGCCGCAAGCTGAGTAGCCATTGCAGATGGACAAGGAGGCCAGGTCCATCAATACGGCCTCCGAGTAGCTGGGGATGAGCTGCCGGTTGGTACGGATGTGCCACTCGAGCTCAGTGCTGTCCACGGTGCCGACTCGGGCCACTGGGGAGCACTGGCCAGTCTCCTCAGTTGGGGTCACCCCCACGTACTCCAGCCCAAAGAGCTTCTCCACGTGATAGTGGACGTGGGCAGTCCGATATTCCACTAGGACCCTGAGAGGCCAAGATAGCATGAGCAGGCCTGCGACCCAGAAGGCGTAGTGTGAGATGTACCATGGGAGGCGGTCAGGGTTGATATAGACCATCATATAATCCTTGAAATCCACATTCTTGAGCTGCATCCCTTCCCGGGCCTCCATATAGTCATCCAGGCCCTCGATCTCGCTGAAAAAGTGTGCCCGCTGGTTCAAGTAGCAGTTCTCCGACTCGGTGTTGGCGAAGCTGAAACACTTGGTGAAACGCAGCCTGGTGGCTGGGTAGCACTCCAGACCCAGCAGCTCCTTCGACACATCCCGCACGCCGCACCGGACATACTCAAACTCTGCCTCGGCCACGTGCGTGTTGACCCGCTCATGGTACACCTGCGTGGTGGTGTAGGCATCACCGTTGCGGTAGCGGGTCACCTGGCGCGTGCGCCGCACGAAGTGGTAACTGATGGCCTTCCACCAGATGCAGGGCGTGGCCTGCTGCATGTGGCCTATGCGCTCGTAGACGCTGTCGATGTCTGCTTTGTACTGGAGCTCACTTCGAGCATGGCAGTGCCAGCATTCCACCAGGTAGACCATGTAGAGCATCGCCAGGAAGGCCAGCGGGATGTAAACGTACCCATTGGAGCAGGGACTATCATGGTAGATCATGGACTTGCCCTTCAGGGAGCTGTCAAAGCTGAGTTTGGTGACTCGGGTTAACTGGCACCAGGCCACAGCCCCCAGACATCCATACATCAGAAGAGAGAGGATCAGGCACTTCCAGTGCGACTCCCGGCAAACGGAGGTACTCAGTGACTGTTTCGCTGGTCTCTGCTGCTTGTAATCCGTCCCAGGAAGCAAAAGGAAACAAGAAATGCAGAGTTATTAGTGTCAGTGGTAACCTTTTTCTAAGTTCATATATCAAGCAAACGTGGAATAAGAAAATTTAGCACCCCAAGCTCACTCTTTCTCTAAGCCTTGTAGAATGCCCTCTATTCTGGACACGAGTCCATTTAATTTTGTCCCAGAGACCATGCATAAAACTCCATCTATGGCCCTTTCCCATTTAATTTCCTACCATAGCCCGCACACAATCTGCTCTATCCTGGACTCAACCTATTTCATGTACCAGATTCCATATATAATCCACTCTATTCTGAATTCAACTTCATCTAATCTTCTTCACAAACCATGTACAGCCTGCTTCACCATGAACTCTACTCAATTCAATCTCCTTTCCTAGACCATCCTGTGTCTAATCTATCGTGGGCCCTGCCTCATTTGGTCTCTTTCCATTGGCCATTATACAACCCATTCTCTCATGATCTCTGTCTAGTCTCCAAAGGCTTCTGAGGAAGAGTTGAACAGCATTACTCCCAAAGATAGCTTTGGCAGAAGGCAATGTACCCATCCAATGCCACACCCTAAATTAACCCAATGCCTCCCTTACAATTACAGTCCTATGATCCCTGGAACTCAGCAACAATCAAACTGTACGCTGATGTGATTATAAAGATACAATACTGCGGATGCTGGAAATCTGGAATACAAACAGAAATATAGTAAGAAAATGCTGGAAATACTCAGGTCTTGCACCATCTGTGGAGAGAGAAACAGCATTAACATTTCAGGATGATGACCTTTCATTTGATTCTCTCTCTCTATATTAATCCAATAAACCAGCGTTTGCATTTGAGTTTGTTCTCCATCGCTACCCTCCTGTCAGGTGAAAGGTCCATTCAGCCTCAAGTCTTGTCTGAACTGTATTAATTTTGTGCTTGTATGTTTTAGTTCTGCCCAGAGTCCCAAATTTAATAGCCTGCTGACCTCACCAATTATACATCACTTTGCAGATTACAAAAAGATTTAAGTAAGGTCAATTTCATTGAGTTCCTCTCTATAATTATCCATCACCAGCTCTCTTCCTCCTGTCCTCTTTCATTTCCTCCTTCCTAGTTTCCAGTACCACGGAAACAGTGTAAATGGATTCACACCCATTCTCCCTCAAATTTGCAATCTTTGAGTTGCTGTCAACATAGAGCACAGATTGGGCAGTAAGGCCTTCTCCATGATGGGAGGGGTAGTACATTCAGACAGCAAGATAGCCCTAAGCTGTTATGTCAATGTACACACAAACATACAAAAGGAAGGGCTGGAAAAGACTATCAGACCCACTCACCCAATTCAGACATGGTGTGACCAGTACACCATGGAGCCAATTGCTGGCCATGGATCTTGTTTCAGAGACAGAAAGCCAGAAGATAAAAACCCTATGTCTAATTCATGCCATAGTTTCCTTTTTAAGTACTGCTGTGATGTCTTAGTTACCTCATGTAGGCTGTTCCAGAGGGCAACAACTCTAAAAAGAAATACTTCCCAACTTCTTGTCCAACTATTTTATATGCTTTCTCTGTAGTCCTACCTTCCCATATCCTGGTGCCATTTCTTCATAGACTGCAGACAATAAGTAATTCATTAGCTTGTCAAAGTAATCAAAGGGCCCCTCACACCCATTATGTGGTAAAGTCTCTGAGCCCTGTCTGCCCAAGAACAGGGGGAGATAAAAGCATAGTGAACAGGCATGTGTTGAATGAGAGTTCTGTGAGGTAGTCCTTTGGGATTGAGTTCTGGCATGGAAACAACATAGGGGCCTGAAGTTGGAATGGAATCTGGTTCTGCTGCGTTTTTACCACAAGGCATCAATACGCAGCAGAGAGGTCACCTGCTGCCCCCTGCTCTCACACCTGGACTTCAATTTGTGGGGCATCCGTGGAATTCAAATCCCATCAGATATTCTGCCATAAACAACATTCAGTGGCACAGACATCTATGGGAAGGAAGACACAGGTACACTGACAAGTGGGCCCCACCAGCAACCTATTTCATGACAAACGACCCCAGAGAGAACACTTGTTCTATCACTCTAAGGCATCATTTTCTAAGTTTGCCCTATTGTCAGGCAACATTTACCTGATGCCAATGTGTACTAAACACTTTCCACTATATTAAAAGAACTAAATAAACCCATGGCGGAGAGCACACCCGTGGTTTGCTAATGTGTGCCCTCAGTGGACAAGGCTCAGTGAATGTTGGGATAATTGGCTCTTGGATGTCCACTAGATTAGAATCCTGTCTCTCTCATGTGGGTTTTCTTTAGTATTTCAGAGGCTATGGTGTAATGTGTTGAAATACAACAGCAACAACAACTTGCAGCTTTAATATAACATAATGTTGAAAGGTCCCTCGTAAGACAGTCATCAATTGAAATCTGACATTGAACCACATAAGTAGAAATCAGGAAGGCTGACTAAAAGTTTGGCAAAAGAGGTAGGCTTTAAAAAGCATCTTAAAGGGGGAAAGAAAGGCAGAGAGTTTAGGGAGAGAATTTCAGAGTATAAGACCAAAGCAGCTTAAGGCACAACCACAAATGGCGGAGTAAATAAAGGATGTATCGTGACTGCGAAGAGGGAATGAGTGATTCATGGTGGAATCAGGAAGGAGTATAGCAGCTACAATGAGAATGATCAGTGGTGGGGTGGGGGTTAGGGGGGTGAGGAGGGAGCTCGACAAGTGGCGTTTCGCAACAGCCCATGGTCTTTAAACATGGAATCAGGGTCTGAAGCACTCCTATGCCTCCTGGCTCCGCATTGAAGATATGAATATTTGAAAATCATACCTTTCTGGTTGTAGCCCCCTCAATGGCTGCCTGTTAGGTCACATATAGACTTGCTTCCTTAAGTGCCTCAGGGCAAACCAAACTTTGAGTAAGGGGCATCAAACAGGTCTAGACCTCCCACTGCCCCCCACCTCCCCCCCCACCTTTTGTTTGCATATCCCATGATGCTAATGTATCTTTTCAGTTATGGGCACCACACACCAATTTTTTGATACTTACCAGTACCACAGCCGGGCATACTTTCATCCTATAATGAACACGTGCTTCCTGCCCGCCATATTGGAGGCTTAGGGGGCCGTCAGCCGCCTGAAAATTAGCTTTGCGCAGCCGAACTATTAGGCTTTTATCTCTGTGAAACAATGCAGTTGCTGAAACCTTCCACTAGATGCTGCCTACTCGGTTCTGATCAGGTTTTCAGATTATTTTGTCTGAGAGCCATGACAGACAGAGAACTTGTGAGCTTTCCAAGGTAAATCGTGTGGTTAAAAAGTGATTATCTGCCTGGAAGGCCCATCGGGGGGGATGTCTGTTCATATTCTGTCTGTTGTGCTGTACCAGCTCCATTACAGTTATGAAAAGGGTGGCAGTCTTCCATAGGTGAACGTGTGCTGTAAAGCAAGTGAATTATTTAGTTGAAGTGCTTAATGTTTGAGCACACACGTTTAGTTGTGGTTATTAGTTTCCTGTTTCTAAGAACGGGGTCATGAGTATATCAGATTGCGATGGAGATTTATGTACTGATGGTGTTTTCACACTGTTGTAGGGAACTTAAATTTTCGCCCCACTGCTTTACATTATCAATCATTTTCCAACACGTTCCTATTTTGTCCTCTTTTAAGTTTCATTAAATCAACTTGCTTTGAGCAAAAAATGCCTTTGTACGTTTCTCCCAATTTTTTATTTCCATTGAAATTAAAGGAAGTGAGAATTGGGCCAGATGTGGAACAGGCTACTGATTCATTATTAACTGCTGTACGCTATAGAGCAAAATCAAAATAAGGAACTTGGAAATACAGGGACAGGAGTGGTTCATTAAGCCTGTTCCGCCATTCAATTGGATCAGGTCTGAATGAGCCCCAGCACTATCCACCTGCCTTTGCTCCATATCCCACACCCCCACCTAATAATCAATCTCAGTCTTGAAAGCTCAGCACCCGCAGTCTTTTGGAGAGAATTCCAGATTCCCACTCTCCTTTGTGTGAAACAGTGATTCCCGATTTCACTCTTAGCTCTAATTCTAAGATTGTGTCGCCTTGTTCTGAATTCCCAGGCCAAACAAAATCCTGTAAAATTCCTTGGATGGCCTTCTCGCCAGGCTACCACCCGCCCCGACCTCCCCGCAATTTTACGGTGAGATGGCGAGGCCTAGGCAGGTTCCCCCCTGCCCCGCCACCCTTGTCCCAATTGAGGCCCTTAATTGGTCAGTGAATGACCACTTAAGGGCTGTTCCATGCCCAGCCAATTTTCAGGATGACCCCCCCGAGTTCAGAAAGGGGAAAGCCTGGAAAGTGACCCTGCTCAAGCCTTGGGCAGGAAGGGTGGGACGAGGGACGCTTCCATCAATGGCTTCATTTCAACATTGGGTGCCCCCCTCTCCGCCAATGTCTGGCCCCTGCGGGTGCTCCCGCTTCCCATCAGCCTCCCCACCCACCTCCACCCTTCTCCTCTGGACCTCACCTCCCCTCCCTGCCTTGAGACCCCCCACACTTACCTGGTCCTGGACTCCCAGGACTTAGGCTCTGGGGACTGCTTGTAGTCCCAGTCCTGTCCACTGCAGCTTCTGGTGCGGCTGGAACTAGAGAGCTGCCGGCCAACCAGATTGGACAGCAGCTCTGTTATGCGGGACTTCCTCCTGACTGAGGGGTGTAAGTCCCATTTCCAGCCAACTAATACTTGTTGGAGTGATAAATGGCTGTGGGGCAGCTTGCATCGGCAGGGATGTGCTCCCCGCTGGCTCTTTGGGCGGTGGGCTGGGAAACCCCACCGTCCAAAAAAGGTTGGCCCTGGACTGAAGGGCTTACTAGACAGGCCTGGAGGTGCATGTCAAAGGGGAAATCCTCTTGTGTTGCTGGGATGGTGGTGAGAGGTAGTCACACCTAGGATTATATGAGCATCTCTGAATCTCTCCTGAGGAGAATTGAAAGCATCTAGGGAAGGGTTTGAAGTTAAGATGTAAACTGGGATTTTAGATTATTCGTGTAATTTCCCCAGATCAAAGGTGGGTTTGAAGGCACCTTGCAAACAAGGGAAGGTTTTAAAGTATCCATATACTTTTCAGATCAAAGGAAAAGTTTAAAATTAAAGATGATTGATTTGCATTTTATCTGAAAACAGACCCTTTGTGCCACGTTGCCATAGTGATGGGTTGACAGGGGAAGAGTTCTTTGTTTTAATATGTCTCTGCTGTTTTCAGAGTCTTTGAGGCAGTTAGCCTGGGAGCAGTCTGTGAGAGGGCAGGCTGTGTCCAAAGCCAGCACTGCATAGAAATTTTGAGTGGGCTCATGCTCAGAAGGAATATCCAAATTCATAAGGAATTAAAGACTGCCAAATCTGCCTAATAAAGCTCGTGGAAGATATCGGCAGTGGAATCCACACAGAGTGATTTCTGGAAGTCTAAGTGCCAGACTGGGAAACTACTGACAATTGGAGTGAATTCCTGGGATCTGTGACACACTCAGTGTGGAATTCTCCTATGCCCCCGTCGGCGGGTTCAGTGGCGGGTGGTGGGGGGAGAATTCGGCGGGAGGTCCAAAAATCAGTTTCACGCCATTGTGAAATGACGACGGGATCTTCTGATACTGCTGGGCATGGCGGGTCACGATTCCTGCCAGAGGTCGGCATGAAACCCATTTGCATCCCGCTAATGGGATACAGATGAAGGCCCGACTGGAAACTTCCCCCACACCCAATTCTCCACAACGCTAGCGGGAAAACATGCCAATCCAGAATACGTCTGGACCAACAAGGAGTGCAAATGTCAGGACCTAGCTTCAGAAGGCCTTGGTCAGCTCGTGGACATCCAAGGAGAAGATGGAGGCCTCCAGCTACTGGATCCTGGAGCACCACATGCACATCTCTCCTTGTGTCCACTCTCCTGGCCCCTCTCTGGGCTAGAGCTTCTGCTGAGGCCTGACAGGGTTCCTCTGGCGCGGGCCTTGGCCTCTTCCTGGTGGCACCTGTAAGTGAGGGAGGAGAGAGCAACTGACAGCATGAGCTGCCTCCAATATGGAGGCACCCTTGGCCCTCAAATTTCTGCACCATGCATGGATCCTTACTGGCTGGAGGCCCAAATCTAAGCTCCCCATCTCCAATTGCCTGGCCCTGCTCCACACCTGCCAGCTAGGCTGCCCTCTTCTCAAACTCCGTGAGAACTTTCAGATGTGGGTGCTCCCTCCCTCCCACCATCCCCTCCCCATATCCCCTGTCTTATCCCCTTCTTGCCAGTTGTGCCTCAACTTATCCTGCTCAAAGTAAATAGAGAAGATGGGTTTGAGAGGAGCTGTATGTCGCATCTATTTGTACATACCAATTTTGTGTTCATTTCTCATGCTTCCACTCTTAGAGATAACCCACTGGATGATGTGACATGGCATTCATGCTCTGCAAGTTGTCCAGAAGGGTTGTGGGCCAGCTCCCTCCAGAGCGCTGAGCCCATCCACATGCAAGGATAAGGCTCAGGGAGGCATTTCATTTGCGGAGATTGGTGGTACCCTCTGCGCCTGAGCCCATTTCCCACACACCCCGCCCCCCCCAGCTCCTTCCACACAGCATTGATGTCTCTATGTGGAAGGGTGAAGGAGGCACAGTGGTCACTACACTGCAGAGTGGATGCACTGCAGTGGGGCTCGGAGGCACGACCTTATATCATTGCCACTGAGGCCCATGTACCATGACATTCATTGATTTCGTTGTGGTTAGTGTGAGCAGTTGGAGCTTCACTTACCCTGGCGGAGTGGATGAGGTCGTTCATCCTTTTCCGGCATTGTATGGCTGACAAGTGCTGGACAGCCTGGGCACTGACGGCATCGGCAACCTGAGGGTTGGTTTTCCCTGCTTGGCCTCCTCCTCCCTTCAGCCACGAAAAGAACACTCCTCCTGACCACCACATGGTTGAGGGGGACTCGCAGGGAGGAGACACTGAACTTGGGCCTTGGACCTTCCCCTCCCCTTCCTGACATCTCTATAGGACTTGACAGTAAGTTAAATGTCCGGGCGCGTTTTAAATATGGCACCCGGATATGAAGGTGGGGTGCGTGCCATCCAGCTAGACATCGGGGAATCCCCGACTGTGTAATTATTGACGCCGGGGACGCAAGGTTCTGCAGGATTTCCTGTCGACCTCCGCAGTGGGAAACACTCTCCGACTCCGCCACGGGACTTAGCCCCAGATGGGAGAATTCCGCCCATTGCTTTGGTTCCAGGAGAATTGAACGACCGCTCACGAAACTGTAACGCAAAAAGGGATTCTTGGTTGAAATTAAAAGTAGAACGGGGAGTGTTCTGTTGGGAATGTTGGTTTAAATTTAAGTTAGCCGTGCTTGCTTTGTTTTGACGTTTGTCACAGTAAACGTTTCCCATTAAAACATGGAATCTTGTTGCATGGTCTTTTCAGTTAATAACCGAGAACTTAAATTTCTTTTTGAAAGTTACCGGTCTCTGCTGAGATCAGGAGAATGTTGAATTTGTACATTCAGGCAGGAATGAAAGCCCAATTTTAAAGGTTTGCCTTACAAAATTTACATCAGCTATGCTCATTCCAAGGAGAAAAGTATTATAAAATTGTCAGCCTAACAACATAGACTTGAAGAGATCAAAGTGAATCCAGGCTATCGGTCTGGCAGTCTGCTAATAGTCTCAAATTTAAAAAGGGAACAATATGATCAATATGCACTGTTTGTGCAGGTAATCATTTAGCATTGACAGCCAGGGGACCATCCTTTTGGCTCTGCGTATCATGCATAAGTCTCTCAGGTCCTTGGGTTGTGGTCAATACAATTAATTGAGTGATGCAAGGGTTCAGGCCACAGTTAGGAGTACGTGAGTGATTGGCGTCCTATATTTGCACTGAAAGGTGAGTTCAGTGATTTCTAAACCTGCAAGCATGTAATTTCAGGGACTCCTTCACCAGCACCGAACAATATCAGCATCCCATTCACTACAGCAGTGTAATATCAGCATCCCATTCACTAGAGCAGTGTAATATCAGCATCCCATTCACTAGAGCAGTGTAATATTAGCATCCCATTCACTAGCGCAGTGTAATATCAGCATCCCATTCACTAGAGCAGTGTAATATTAGCATCCCATTCACTAGAGCAGTGTAATATCAGCATCCCATTCACTAGAGCAGTGTAATATCAGCATCCCATTCACTAGCGCAGTGTAATATCAGCATCCCATTCACTAGCACGGTGTAATATCAGCATCCCATTCACTAGCGCAGTGTAATATCAGCAACCCATTCACACTGGGACTCTCTGGATTAATATAGGTCAGTGTTAGTGGGGCCCTCCATAATCAGCTGCCGAGGCCTTAAATACTGGAATTTCCAGCATAAGTTTGCAAATTTCTACCTCCTTCTTCTTCTTTAAGCTCCTTGTTAACTATCTCTTTAGCCAGAATTTTGGTCACCCATTCCAATATGTCTCTCTGTGACTTGGTGTCAAATATTGTTTGATTACACTCCAATGAAGCAGTTTGGCATGGTGAAAGCATTATACACATGCAAAGTATTGTATCAATATTGCAATAAGGCAACTAGTTCAACTGTGTTTTATTCATTTGTGAGATTTAAGCATCGCTGGCAAGCCAGAGTTTATTGTCCATACCTAATTGCCCTTGAGAAGGTGGTGATGAGCCGCTTTCTTGAATTGCTGCAGTCCATGTGGTGTAGGTACACCCATAGTGCTGTTAGGGAGGGAGTTCTAGGATGTTGATCTAGCGACAGTGAAGGAACGGCAATATATTTCCAAGTCAGGATAGTGTGTGGCTTGGTGGGGAACTTGCAGCAGGCCGTGGCGTTCCCATATATCTGTTGCCCTTGAGGTTATAGATGGTAGAGGTTGCAGATTTGGGAGGTGCTGTTGAAGGAGTCTTGCAGATTGCTGCAGTGCATCTTATAGATGATACACACTTCCGGCACTGTGCTTTGGTGGTGGAAGGAATAAATGTTGAATGTGGTGGATTTTGTGCCAATCAAGCGGGCTGCTTTGTTCTCAATGGTGTCAAGTTTCTTGAGTGTTGTTGGAGCTGCACTCAGCCAAGCAAATGGAAAATATTCTATCACACTCCTGACTTGTGCTTTGTAGATGGTGGAGGTGCTTTGGGGAGTCAGGAGGTGAATTACTTATTGCACGATTCCTAGCCTCTGACCTGCTCTTGTAGTTACAGTACTTATATGGCTGGTCCAATTCAATTTCCAGTCAATGGTAACCCCCAGGATGTTGATGGTAGGGGATTCAGTGATGGTAATGCTGTTGAATGTCAAGGGGAGATAGATACTCTCTTGTTGGAATGGTCATTGCCAGGCACCTGTGTAGCACAAATGTTACTTGCCACTTATCAGCCCAAGCCTGAATGTTGCCCAGGTCTTGCCGCATGTGGGCACAGAATGCTTCAGTATCTGAGGAGTTGCAAATGAGACTGAACACTGTGCAAACATCAGCAAACATCCCCACTCCTGACCTTATAACGAAGCATCTGAAAATGGTTAACCAAGAACACTACCCTGAGGAACTCCTGCAGTAATGTCCTGGGGCTAAGATGATTAGCTTCCAATAACCACAACCATCTTCCTTTGTGCTAGGTATGACTCCAACCAGTGGAGATTTTCCACACTGCAACAGCCCTGTCACACTCCCAGGCACCTTCCCCCTGCCCCCACCAATTCCTTTTGACTTCAATTCTGTTGGGTTCCTTGATTCATGCAAATCACAGATGCTGCCTTGATGTCAGAGCAGTCACTCTCACCTCACTTCTGGATTATCTGGAGCTGAGTGGCCATGGCAAAACTCAAACTAAGCATTGGTGAGCAAGTCACTGCTGAGTAAGTGCCTTGTCAGCAACACCTTCCATCATTTAACTGATGACCGAGAGTAGACTGAAGGGACAGTAATCGGCCAGACTGGATTGGGCCTGCTTTTTATGGTCAGGGCATGCCTGGGCAATTTTCCACATTCCCGGGTAGATGCCAGTGTTTCAGCTGTACTAGAACAGCTTGGCTAGGGGTGTGACAAGTTCTGAAGTACAGGTCTTCGGTCCTACAGCTGGGATGTTGTCAGGGCTCATAGCCTTTGCTGTATCCAGTGCCTGCAGCTGTTTCTTAATATCACGTGGGGGTGAATCGAATTGGCTGAAGGCTGGCGATGTGATGCTGTGGACTTCAAGAGATTGATCATCCACTCAGCACTCCTGGCTGAAGATGGTTGCAAATGCTTCGCCTTGTCATTTCCACTGATGTGCTGGGCACCCCTATCAGAGGAGGGTGGGGATACTGAGAATGGGGATATTTGTGGAGCCTCCTCCTCTGGATAGTTGTTTAATTGTCCACCGCGATTCACGACTGGCTGTGGCAGGACTGCAGAGCTTTGACCTGATCCGTTGACTGTGAGATCACTTAAGCTATCTGTAGTGTGCTGCCTTCGCTGTTTAGTATATGTATAGCCCTGTGCTGCAGCTTCATCAGACTGACACCTCATTTTTAGTTAGGCCTTGTGCTGCCCCCAGGATGCTCTCCTAAACTCCACATTGAACCAGGGGTGGGGAGGTGGTCCCCTGGCTTGATGGTAATGATAGATTGAAGGATGTGCTGGACCATGAGGTGCAGATTGTGGTTGAATACAATTCTGCTGCTGCTGATGGCCCACAGTGCCTCATGGATGTTCACTTGCCCATTCAGCATTCCAACTAGTGCCATATGACATGATGGAGGGTGTCCTCAGTATGAAGATGGGACTTCACCTCCACAAGAACTGGATAATGGTCACTCCTACCAATACTGTCTTGGACAGATACATCTGCGACAGGTAGATGGTGAGGACAAGGTCAAGTAGGTTTTTCCCTTTTGTTGGTTCTCTTGCCACTGCTAGAAGTTTATTGCTGGGGAGGCGATGGTGTAGTGGTATTGTTGCTGGACTAGTAATCCAGAGACTCAGTGTAATGCTTTGGAGACCCAGATTTAAATCCTGCCATGGCAGATGGTGGAATTTGAATTCAATAAAAATCTGGTATTAAAAGTCTAATGATGACCATTGTTGATTGTTGTAAAAACCCATCATCCTTACCTGGCCTGGCCTACATGTGACTCTTAAATGCTGTCTGAAATGGCCTAACAAGCCACTCAGTTGTATTAAACTGCTACAAGGTCACAAAAAAGGAATGAAACCGGACGGACCACCTGGCATCAACCTAGGCACTGTGGGTGTACCTACACCACATGGACTCCAGCAGTTCAAGAAGGCAGCTCACCACCACCTTCTCAAGGGCAACTAGAGATGCTATTTTTATTCATTTTTTAATCATCCAATGAATAAAAAAATAAAATATGGCAGATATGTCCTTAAGGACTTGCCAGCTTGGTCAGTAGTGGTGCTACCAAACCACTGTTGATGATGTACATTGAACTCCTCCACCCAGAGCACTTTCTATGCCCTTGTCACCCTCAGTGCTTCTTCCAAGTGGTGTTCAACACGGAGGAGCACTGATTCATCAGCTGAGGAAGAGCAGTAGGTGGGAATCAGCAGGAGGCTTCCTTGCCTGTGTTTGAGCTGATGCCATGAGACTTCAAGGGGTCCTGTGTCAATACTGAGGTCTCCCAGAGCAACTCCCTCATGACTGTATACCACTGTGCTGGCACCTCTGGTGGGTCTGTTCCGCAGGTGGGACAGGACAAACCCAGGGATGGTGATGGTAGTGTCTATGAAATTGGTTTAAGGTATGATACTATGACTATGTTGGGCTGTGGCTTGACTAGTCTGTGGGATAGCTCTCCCGTTGTTGGCACAAGCCCCCAGATGCTGGTGAGGAGGATTTTGCAGGGTCGATCAGGAAGGGTGTGCCTTTCTCATCTCTGATGCCTAGATTGGTCTGTCCGGTTTTATTGTTCTTTAACTTTTCTGTAGCAATTTGGCTTGCTCAGCCACTTCAGAGGGCAGTTGGGAGCCAACCATATTGCTGTGGGTCTGGAGTCACACGTTGGCCAGAGCGGGTAAGGATGGCAGATTTCCTTCCCTAAAGGGCATCAGAGAATCAGATGAGTTTTGACAACAATTTGATGATCATCATTACTGAGATTAGCATTTTATTCCCAATTTAGTTATTAATTAAATCAAAACTCCCCTTGCTGCCGTGGTGAGATTTGAACTCGTGTCTCCAGGGCATTAGTCCAGGGCTCTGAATCTCAAGTCCAGTAGCATTACCCCTATGCTCCTGCTGCCCTACCAAACTAAAGACAGGTTAGTCTGCAAGATGGAGGTTATAAGCAGAGGTTAAGTTGTTGGCTAGAAAGCAGCTCCGAACAAAAGCAATCTAATAGAAAAGTAGCACAGTGAGATCGGTTCAATCATGTGACAGCTTTTAATAGCTGCAGAACAGTGCGTGTCAGCACAATATATGGTAGGTAAGACAAACATTAGTTCCACACATGGAATTACTTTTATCTTTCATCATTGTGAAACCAGAGTGCTGATGCCTATCAAGATAACACAATAAAGCAGGATGTTCAATGCCATCTTTATATTTGACATTTACATCATGAATAGGCTTGCCAACTCCAGTTGGATTTTTACCTGAAAGTTCTATTACATGATCTCCTGCCTCAATTCCTCCACCCAGACAGACTATTTTCCCACATTCAATATTCCTATAACCGATAAACAAAAATATCAAAGAAAATAGGAAAAAAACACCTTTTTAAAGGCCTTATGATTTTCCCTCTGGGTTTAGCTCGCAACGGTATGCATGAGATTTATCAGTACCTGGGCAATTCTGGAGGAACGATAGACTGTGCTGTGCCACTTTTCCGTGTTCTCAGCCAAACCAGTGGCTTTCAAAGGAACCACTTTAACCAAACTGCCACCAAAAGGAGTGGAAGGGTTGCTGCTGGCTCCTCTTTCAAACTGTGGGATGTCACCTCCTCCTCATCTCCTTCCATTCATAGCGCTTTTCATAACTTCAGGATATCCCAAAGGGAATTACAGGCAATGGACGGGATCTTTCCATTTTCCGGTCCCACCAGCATTGTCACAGGCAGGATGGGAATATCCCAGCCAATGAATTACTTTTTGAAATGCAGTCATTGTCGTAATAAAGAAAACGCAGCTGTCAATTTGCGCGCAGCAAGGTCCCAGAAAAAAAGATCATGACAGGGTAATCATTTTTTTTGGGGGGGGGGCGGTGGGGGATATTGCTTGTGGGATAAAAATGGATAAGGACACCCAGCAAAACTCCCTTGCTCTTCTTCAAATAGTGCGAGGGGTTCATTTACATCCACTTGAGAGGGTATAGACATGGCCGCAATTTAATGTCTCATTTGAAAAACTGCACCTCCTAGAGTGCAATATTCCATCATTACTGCACCGGAGTCTCCGTAATATGATTTAAACCCATGATCTGGTGAGTCAGAGGAGAGAGTGGTACCACTGACACAAGGCTGACGATGATGTTATGTCCTCAATTTTCACTGCTTGTACTTTCCCCAGCAGCCTGTCACTTTTATCCTACAACATGAAAACTTATGCTGCAATCTCACTGAAACAATACATTTCTCTGTACCTCCTTGAAATCAAAAAACCCTTTAATGCCTACTGGTATAATTTGACCGCTCTCATTTAGCTAACTACATCAACATAAAACTCCTCAAGTGACTTTTCTTCCAGAAGCCATTACTGAATTCTGCCTGTTCCAGGAAATGCGAAATCTTGTACAGATTTGTTTAGCGGACATCCTACTCAGGTTTTACCAAAGCATAGGCCCACCTCACAGATGTGAAAAAACGTGGAGCAAGTACAGGGGAAATGTGGAGCAGGAATAGGGGAATGTGGAGCAAGAACAGGGGAATGTGGAGCAGGTACAGGGGAACCTGGGGCCACCTAATTAACATGCTGCAGTCCATCTGGCGTAAGCACATCCACAGCGCTGTGAGGGAGTGAGTTTTATGATTTTCACCCAGCAACAGGGAAGTGTGATATAATTCCAAGTCAGAATGGTGTGTGGCTTGGAGGGGAACTTGCAGATGGCGGTGTTCACATGTGAATGCTGCCTTTGTTCCTCGAGGTGGTAGAATTTGCAGGTTTGGAAGATGCTGTTAAATGAGCCTTGGCAAGAAGCTGAATGGCTTTTGTAGATGGTGCACACTGCTGCCACTGTATGCCAGTGGTGGATGGAGTGCATGTTTAAGGTGGTGGATAGGGTGCCAATCAAATGGGCTGCTTCATGCTGGATAGTTTTGAGCTTCTTGAGTGTTGTTGGAACTGCACTCATCCAGGCAAGTGGACAATATTCCATCACACTCTTGCCTTGCAGATGGTGGACGGGCTTTGGGGAATTGGAAGGTGAGTTATTCACCACAGAATTCCCAGCTTCTGACCCGCTCTTGTAGCCACAGTATTTATATGGTTGGTTCAGTTCAGTTTCTGGTCAATGGTACCCCTCAGGGTGTTGATAGCGGGGGATTCAGCGATGTTATTGCCATTGAATGTTATGGGGAAATGGTTATATTCTCTATTGTTGTAGGCGATCATTGTGTGATGCGAATGTTACTTTCCACTTATCAGCCCAAGCCCGAATGTTGTCCTGGTCATGCTGCCTGAAGGCACAGTTTGCTCCATTATCTGAAGAGCTGTGAACGGAGCTGAATATTATGCAACCATCAGCGAACATCAGCGAAGATCATTGATGAAACAGCTGAAGGTATTTTAGCCCAGAATACTGTCCGGAGGATCTCCGGCAGTGATATGCTACAGCTGATATGATTACCCTCCAGCTACTACAACCATCTTCCTTTGTATTAGGTATGACTCTAACCAGTGGAGAATTTTTCCTGATTTCCACTGACTTAGACTTTACGAGGGCTGCTTGATGCCATATCAGTCATATGCTGCCTCTGGAATTCAGCTCTTTTGTCCATGTTTGGACCTATGTTAAAATGAGGGCCAGAGCTGAATGGTCCTGAGCATCATTGAGCATGTTCTTGCTGAGTAAGTGCAGCTTGATAGAACTGTCAATGTCACCTCCTATCACTTCGCTAATGATTGAAAGTAGATTGATGAAGTGGCATTGGCCAAATTGGATTTGTTCTGTTTTGTGTGGAGAGCATATTCCTGGAAAATATTCCACATTATGGCTGGGTAGTTTCCAATGATGTAGCTGTACAGGAACAACTTGTGGTGTGGCTAGTTCTGGAGCACAAGTCTTCAGCTGGGATGTTGTCAGAGGCCATAGTCTTTGCTGTATCCAATAGGCTCAGGCACTTCTTGATATAAATAGAGTGAATCGCATTAGCTGAAGACTGGAATCTGTGATGCTGGTGTCCCCAGGAGAAGGCGGAGATGGATCATCTACTCGGCACTTCAGGCTGAAATGGGTGCATATGCTTCAGCCTTGTCTTTTGCACTGATGTGCTGGGCTCCCCCATCATTGAGGATAGGGTTGTTTGTGGAGCCTCCTCCTCTGATCAGCTGTTTAATTGCCCATCACCATTCATGACTAGGTGCAGCAGCACTGCAGAACTTTGATCTGATCAATTGATTGTGGGATCACTTAACTCTGTCTATAGCATGCTGCTTCTGCTGTTTAGCATACTTTCAGTCTTGTGTTGTAGGTTCACCAGTTGCCCTCTCATTTTAATGTATGTCTGGTGCTGCTCCTGGAGAAGGTAGTGGTAAACATGGAGCAAGGGTACTGGGGATTATGGAACAGGTAGAAGGGATCAGGAGCAGGTAGAGAGGAACTTGGAACATGTACAGAGGAACATTGATCAGGAACAGTGGAATTGGAGCAGATAAAGGGGAACATAAAACACAGAGGAACATAGAACAAGGGAACATGGGTTAGGTGCAAACAAACTCGGATCAGACATAGAGGAATTTGCAAAAGATACCGTAGCCCATGAAGCAGGTAAAGGGAATCTATGGAGCAGATGAGAAGTTAGTGAAGAACATAGAACATGTAAATAGGAACTTGGAGCAAGCAGAGTGAATATGGCGCCGGTACAGGACAAGACTGATCATATATTAACTCACCTGGAACAGGTAGTGAATAAATTGGAGAATGTACAGAGGAGATCTCTGCAAGTACAGAGCAAGGTGGAACAGGAACAGGTGAAGATGGAGCAGGTTCAGGTAAACCTGGAGCAGGTACAGAGGTACATGGAGCAGGTACAGACGGACGACAAGCTGGTACCGAGGCACCTACAGCAGGTACCGAGGGACATGGAAATGATACAGAGGGGCATGCAACAGGTAGAAAAGAAAATAGAGTGTGTAGATGTTAACATTGAGCAGGTACACAGGAACAGGGGAACGTGCAGAAGGTAGAACAAAACATGGAGCAGTTAACAAGGAACCAGGAGAAGGTACTGGAGGTACAGTGGACAGCATCATTTCAAAAAAAGTTTTACAACAACCATCTGAAGGCCAAATAGAGGCATACATTAAATGATTGCCTTGCCAGTCATTCCTTATCCTATGAATATATAAAAACAACTTGCAGCAGGTCCAGGGAACGAAGGGCAGGTACACAGGAACGTGGAGCAGGTACAGGGGAACGTGGAGCAGGTACACGGGAACGTGGAGCAGGTACACAGGAACGTGGAGCAGGTACAGGGGAACGTGGAGCAGGTACAGGGGAACGTGGAGCAGGTACAGGGGAACGTGGAGCAGGTACACAGGAAAGTGGAGCAGGTACAGGGAACGTGGAGCAGGTACACAGGAACGTGGAGCAGGTACAGGGGAACGTGGAGCAGGTACACAGGAACGTGGAGCAGGTACACAGGAACGTGGAGCAGGTACAGGGGAACGTGGAGCAGGTACAGGGAACGTGGAGCAGGTACAGGAAAGTGGAGCAGGTACAGGGGAACGTGGAGCAAGTACAGGGGAACGTGGAGCAGGTACACGGGAACGTGGAGCAGGTACAGGGAACGTGGAGCAGGTACAGGGAACGTGGAGCAGGTACAGGGGAACGTGGAGCAGGTAGAAGGGAACGTGGAGCAGGTACAGGGGAACGTGGAGCAGGTACAGGGGAACGTGGAGCAGGTACAGGGAACGTGGAGCAGGTACACAGGAACATGGAGCAGGTACAGGGGAATGTGGAGCAGGTACAGGGGAACGTGGAGCAGGTACAGGGGAACCTGGAGCAGGTACAGGGGAACGTGGAGCAGGTACACGGGAACGTGGAGCAGGTACAGGGAAACGTGGAGCAGGTACAGGGAACGTGGAGCAGGTAGAAGGGGAACGTGGAGCAGGTACACGGGAATGTGGAGCAGGTACAGGGGAACGTGGAGCAGGTACAGGGAACGTGGAGCAGGTAGAAGGGAACCTGGAGCAGGTACAGGGGAACGTGGAGCAGGTAGAAGGGAACCTGGAGCAGGTACAGGGGAACGTGGAGCAAGTACAGGGGAACGTGGAACAGGTACAGGGAATGTGGAGCAGGTACAGGGGAACGTGGAGCAGGTACACGGGAACGTGGAGCAGGTACAGGGGAACGTGGAGCAAGTACGGGGGAACGTGGAGCAGGTACACGGGAACGTGGAGCAGGTACAGGGGAACGTGGAGCAGGTACACAGGAACGTGGAGCAGGTACACGGGAACGTGGAGCAGGTACACGGGAACGTGGAGCAGGTACAGGGGAATGTGGAGCAGGTACAGGGAATGTGGAGCAGGTCCAGGGGAACGTGGAGCAGATACAGGGAATGTGGAGCAGATACAGGGGAACGTGGAGCAGATACAGGGAATGTGGAGCAGGTACAGGGAACATGGAGCAGGTCTAGGGGAGCGTGGAGCAGGTAAAGAGGAACGTGGAGCAGGTCTAGGGGAGCGTGGAGGAGGTACAGGGAACATGAAGCAGGTACAGGGAATGTGGAGCAGGTACAGGGGAATATGGAGCAGGTACTGTGGAATGTGGAGCAGGTAGTGGGGAACCTGGAGCAGGTACAGGCAGATGTGGAGCAGGTACAGGGGAATGTGGAGCAGGTACAGGCAGATGTGGAGCAGGTACAGTGGAATGTGGAGCAGGTAGAGGGGAACCTGGAGCAGGTGCAGAGGGATGTGGAGCAGATAGAAGGGAACCTGGAGCAGGTACAGGCAGATGTGGAGCAGGTACAGGGGAATGTGGAGCAGGTACAAAGGAATTTGGAGCAGATAGAGGGGAACCTGGAGCAGGTTCAGCGGAATGTGGAGCAGGTACAGGGGAACGGAGCAGGTACATTGGAACCTGGAGCAGGCACATGGGAACATGGGGCAGGTACAGGGGAACTTGGAGCAGGTTCAGCGGAATGTGGAGCAGGTACAGGGGAATTTGGAGCAGGTAGAAGGGAACCTGGAGCAGGTACAGGCAGATGTGGAGCAGGTACAGGGGAATGTGGAGCCGGTACAAAGGAATTTGATGCAGGTAGAGGGGAACCTGGAGCAGGTACAGGGGAATGTGGAGCAGGTGCAGGGGAATGGAGCAGGTACATGGGAACCTGGAACTGGTACATGGGAACATGGGGCAGGTACAGGGGAATGTGGAGCAGGTACAGGGCAACCTGGAGCAGGAACAGGGGAATGTGGAGCAGATACAGGGGAACATGGAGCAGGTATAGGGGAACGGAGCAGGGACAGGGGCAGGTGGAGCAGGTACCAATGAACCTGGAGCATATACAGGGAAATGTGTGTCAGGTACAGGAGAATGTGAAGCAGGGACAGCAGAACATGGAGTAGATACAAAGGAACAAGAACAATATGAATGTAGGCAAACTATGGCTAGCAGTTAAAGAATTAACCCACAATTTGCAACAAATATACATTCAGTTAAGGTGCAAAAATCCCATGGAAAAGTGGTGCAACTGAGGCTAACAAGAGGAGTTACAAATCGTATTAGATTAAAAGAGGAAGCTTATAATTTTGCTTTAAAGAGTAAATCTAAAGATTATCGGTTGTTTGAATTCGGCAAAGGAGGACCAAGAAATTAATATGGAAAGAGAAAAAAAAAGAAAATGTGAGTAGAATAGCAAGAGAAAAAACAGGCTGTAAATGTTTCTGTCAGTATTTAAATAGGAAGAGATTAGTGAAAGTTAATGTGGACCCATTAGAGACAGAGACAAGTGAAATTATGGGAGATAAGGAAATGGCAGAGACACTAAAAAATACTTTGTATCTGGCTTCATGGTAGAAAACAGAATAAACATTCTGAAAATAGTGGGAAACCAAGGGTCTAGCAAGAATGAGCAACTTAAATAACTCAGCAAAAGTAAACTAATAGTACTGGCAAAATTACACATGGCTGAAGAAATGGTACAGAATGCAGGGGGGTGGGGGTGGGGGGAGCGAGGGCGTGTGGAGTGGGTAGGGTAAATCAGATTCTCTGGGTATCAAGACCAGTTTTGGGGTAGGAAGGATCTGTTCAAGTGGGTAGTTTGCACCTCAACAGAGTTGGGAGAAATGTCCTATTGGGAAGGTTATTTATGCTTTGGCAAAGTATGGACTCATTTGACAGTGGAGTGGGTACCAGGTTGAAACATTAAATAGGAAAAATAAGGTGCATAGAGATCTGGGAGAGAAAGGAAAGATTGGGAAGGCAAAAGGAGGTGGCACTATTGATCAAAGAAACTATCAGAGCATTAGAGAAGAATGATGAATGCGAGGAGTCAAACACAGACTCCATGAGGTTTGAATTAAGGAACAAGAGAGGAGCTATTAGATTACTCTGTGTATCCGAGAGGCTTCCAGATAGTGGGAATGAGACAGACAAGTATATATTCAGCCAAATTACACAAAGAACTACAAAGTAGTGATAATAGGGGAGTTGCCACGGGAATTGTTGTGGGTGGGACGGAAAATTTGACAGACCTGGAAAAGGTCCGTTGACTTTGGACGGGAATTTCAGTCCCACAGCAGGCACAGAAAAATCCTGCCCACAGACTGGAAACATAGGTTCATGACAGCACAGAAGGAGGCCATTCAGCCCATCGAGTCTATGCCGGCTCTCTAAAGCAATTCAGTCGGTCCCATTCCCCCGTTCTATCCCCGTAGCCCTGCAAGTGCCCATCCAATTTCCCTTTGAAATCTTTCATTGTTTCTGTTTCCACCAGCCTCGTGGGCAGTGGGTTCCAGCTCATTCCCACTCGCTGCGTTAAAAAGTTCTTCCTCACACCCCCACCACCCCCACTCCCCCCTCCCCCACCCTGTATCTCTTACCCAAAACCTTAAATCTGTGTCCCCTGGTCCTTGTACCATCAGCTAATGGGAACAGGTTTCCTTTGTCTACTTTATCCAAACCTGTCAGAATCTTGTACACCTCTATCTATCTCCCCTCAATCCCCTTTGCTGCAGGAGAACAACCCCAGCTTCTCTGACCTAACCTTGTAGCTAAAATCCCTCATCCCTGGAACCATTCTGGCAAGTCTCCTCTGCACCCTCTCAAGGACCCTCACATCCTTCCTAAGATGTGGTGACCAGATCTGGACACAACACTCTAATTGTGGCCTACCTGATTGAGTGTCTGCAAATTTGTAGGCAGTGTGAAGGTGTAAGAGTGTGTGTGTGCATGCGCACGTGTGTGTGCATGTGTGTGTGTGTGTGTGTGTGCGCGCATATGTGTGCACGTGCGTGCGCATGTGTATGCATGCGTGTGTGTGTGTGTGTGTGTGGGTGTGTGTTGAGGTGTAAAGGACAAAGAAGGGGAGAAATCCCTGAAATGTGTACAAGAGAACTTTCCTGGCCATTGTGTTTTCAGCTTATGTGGCAAGAAGCAGGGCTGCATCTGGTTCTGGGGAATGAAGTAGGTCAAGTGGAGCATATTTCAGTGGGGAAGCATTTGGGACGCTGTGATCATATCCATCAGGTTTAGAATTGTTACAGAAAAGGACAGGGTGCAATGAAGTGTAAAAATATTTAACTGAAGGAAGGCTAACTTCAATGAGTTGAAAAGGGTGCTGCCACAGGTGGATCGGAATCAAAAACTGGCAGGCACAACAGTAAATGAACAATGGGAGGCCTTTAAAGGAGGAGATGACTCAACTACTGAATGGACACATTTCCACAAGGAGGAAAGAAAAGCTGCCCAAAACTAGAGCTCTCCGGATGACAGAAGATTATAGAAATGAAAATGAGACAGAAGAAGTAGGCTTTTGACAAATGGAATGTTTATAAGACATAGGGAACCAGGCTGAATATGGAAGGCACAGAGGAGGTATAAAGAGAGGGACTGGAGGGGCAAAGAAAGAGTGTGAAAATAGATTAGTGACTAACATTAAAAGGACCGCAAAAGTATTTTATAAACATATAATAATTAAAAGGGTAGACAAAAGAAAGGTGGGATCGATTAAGGACCAAACACCGATATTTTTATGAGGCAGAAGGCACGGCTGAGGTACTAAATGAATACTTTACATCACTAGAAAAAAGGAGGATGCTGCCAATATACAAAGGAGGAGGTAGTAGAGAAATTGAATAGGATAAAAATAGATAAAAAGGAGGTAGTTAAAAGGTCAGGAGTTCTCAATGTAGAGAAGTCGCCTGGAGCAGATGGAATGCATTCTAGGTTGCAGAGGTAAGTAAGGGTGAAACTGAGAAGTACTGGCCACAATCTTCCAGTCCTCCTTAAATATTGGGATAGTTCCAAAGGACTGCAGGATTGCAAAAGTTACACCCCTGTTTAAAACTACAGGCTAGGCAGCTTAACATCAGTGGTGGGCAAATGTTTAGTGAAATAATCCAGAACAAAATTAATTGGTAGTTGAAACAATATGAGCTAATGAATGAAAGTTGGCATGGATTTGTTAAGGGCAGATTATGTCTGACTATTGATTGAGTTCTTTGATGAAGTAACGGAAAGGGCTGATGAGGGTAATTCAGTTGATAATGTAGAAGGGCTTTCAAAAGCATTTATCAAAGTACCACATAATAGATTTGTTAGCAAAATTGAAACTCATGAGACAAAAGAAACAAAAGCGGCGTGGAGACAAGATTGGCTGAGGGACAGAAAGCAGAGGGTAGTGGTGAGCTATTGTTTTTCAGACTGAAGGGAAGTATGCACTGGCCTTCGATTGCCAGGCGTTTGTGTCAAGACTTCTGCCTTTTTTGATATAAATCACCCTTAGAAAGAGTGTAGAAGAGATTTATTTCAATGGTACCAGGGATGAGGGACTTCAGTTATGTGGAGAAACTGGAGAAGCTGGGTTGTTCTCCCTAGAGCAGGGAAGGTTAAGAGTTCAATAACATGCACAGCTTTGATAGAGAAAATAAGGAGAAATTGTTTCCAGTGACAGAAGGGTTGATAACCAGGGGACAGCAAATTAAGGTAATTGCCAATATAACCAGATGCAATATGAGAAAACATTGCATTGCCTGAAAGTACAATGGAAGCAGATTCAAGAATAACATTCAAAAGGGAATTGGGACAAATATTCGAAGGGGATAATCTTGCAGGATAAATTGAAATTGATGGCGGAAGTGGGCTAGTAGGACAGCTATAGAAGAAAGCTGGTACAGGCATGATGAACCGAATGGCCTCCTTCTGATCTATTTTATGATTCTATGATAATAAGAACAGGGGAGCCTGGAGCAGGTATAGGGGGACATGCAGCTGGTCCAGGGGAACATGCAGCAGGTCCAGGGGAGCCTGGAGCAGGTCCAGGGGAGCCTGGAGCAGGTACAGGGGAGCCTAGAACAGGTACAGGGGAACATGGAACAGGTACAGGGGAGCCTGGAGCAGGTACAGTGGAGCCTGGAGCAGGTACAGGGGAACATGGAAAAAGTACAGGGGAGTGTGGAGCAGGTACAGGGGAGCCTAGAACAGGTACAGGGAACATGGAACAGGTACAGGGGAGCCTGGAGCAGGTACAGTGGAGCCTGGAGCAGGTACAGGGGAGCCTGGAGCAGGTACTGGGGAACATGGAAAAAGTACAGGGGAATGTGGAGCAGGTACAGGGGAATTTGGAGCAGGTACAATCCCAGATAGTGAGTGCAATTCCACGACAAAGCTGTCTGCTTTATTAGCACCCCATCCAACACCTTCAACATTCACTCCCTCCACCACGAACGCACAGTGGTAGCAGTGTGTACCATATATAGGAAGCACTGCAGCAACCCGCCCTGGCTCCTTCGACAGCACCTTCCAAACTCGTGACTTCTAACATCTAGAAGTACAAGAGCAATGAATGCATGAGAACACCACCACCTGCAAGTTCCCCTCCAAGTCACACACCATCCTGACTTGGAAATATATCACTGTTCCTTCACTGTCGCTGGGTCAAAATCCTGGAACTTCCTTCCTAACAGCACTGTGGGTGTACCTACACCACATGGACTGCAGCAGTTCAAGAAGGCAGCTCACCACCACCTTCTCTAGCTAGCTAGCTAGCAACACCCACATCCCATGAACAAATAAGAAATTATTGGGAACAATCCAGATAGTGAGTGAAATCCAAGATGGTGAGGACAATCGCAGATAGCAAGGACAATTCCAGATACCAAGTACATTCCCAGATATCAGGTAGAATCTAGAAAATGGGAATAATCCCAGATAGTGAGTATAATTCTTTATTAAATAATGGCAAGGTTTGATGAGAGTAATGGAATAGCTGTCATAAATATGGACTTCCAAAAACAATTACTAAAGTGCCACATAATAGATGTATTCATAAAATAGAAGCACATGAAATTAAAGAGACAGTGTCACTTGGGTATGTCATTGGCTAAGGAATTGAAGGCAGAGAATTTTTTAAAAATTCATTCATGGGATGTGGGCTTCACTGGCTAGGCCAACATTTATTGCCCATCCCTAATTGCCCTTGAGAAGGTGGTGGTGAGCTGCCTTCTTGAACTGCTGCAGTCCATGTGGTGTAGGTACACCCACAGTGCTGTTAGGGAGTTCCAGGATTTTGACCCAGCAACAGTGAAGGAACGGCGATATATTTCCAAGTCAGGATGGTGAGTGAATTGGAGAGGAACTTCTAGATGGTGATTTTCCCATCTATCTGCTGCCATTGTCCTTCTAGATGGTAGTGCTTCTGGGTTTGGAAGGTGCTGTCTAAGGAGACTGGGTGAATTCCTCCAGTGCATCTTGTAGATGTTACACATTGCTGCTACTGTGCATCGGTGGTGGAGGGTGTGAATGTTTGTGGATGTGATGCCAATCAAGCGGGCTGCTTTGTCCGGGATGGTGTCAAGTTTCTTGAGTGTTGTGGGAGCTGCACTCAACCAGGCAAGTAGGGAGTATTCCATCACACTCCTGACTTGTGCCTTGTAGATGGTGGACAGGCTTTGGGGAGTAAGGAGGTGGGTTACTCGTTGCATTATTCCTAGCCTCTGACCTGAGCGAAGGGGTGTGTTTCTGTCTGTATAGGAGAATGCAGTGAGGTCTCCCTGGGCTTGTTATCAGGATTATTGCTTTTTTGTTTTATATATAAATATCCTGGACCTGGACATAGGGAGTACAATTTTGAAGTTTGTAAATGATACAAAACTTGACAATGTAGTAAATCATGAGGAGGATAGTAGGAGACTTCAGGAGGATATAGATAGACTGGTAAAATGAGCAGACACATGGCGGTTGCAATTTACTGCTGCTAATGGTGAAATGATACACTTTGAGAGAAAGAGTACGGGAAGGTGATGTAATCTAATTGGTACTATTTTGGGGCAGTGCAGGAACAGAGTCAGCTGGAGGTACATATTCGCAAATCCTTGAAAGTGGCAGGGTGGGTTTATAAGTCAGTTAAAAAAACTTATAGGATTGTTGGCTTTCTTAAAAAGGGGTCAATGAATACACAAGGAAGTCACACTAAACATTTACAATTCACTGGTTAGGCCTCAGCTGGAATACTGCACACAATTCTGGGCACCACAATTTAAGAAAAATGTCAAGGACTTGGAGAGAGTACAAGGGAGGTTTACCAGACTGATACCAGGGATGAGGGTCTTCAGTTACGTGGAGAGATTGGAGCAAGTAGAATTGTTCTTACACTGGACAAGATTAATGGAAAGCCTAAAAGGGTTTTTCAAAATTATGAGGAGTTTTGGTAGTGAAAGTAGGGAGAAACTGTTTCCTCTGGCAAGTAGATTGGTAACTACAGATCATATACTTCAAATGGGAGGGAAAATCAAGAGAGGATCTAAATGCACCACCTGACAGTGTGGCAGAATCAGATTCCAAAGGAACTTTCAAAAGGCAATTGGACATATCCTTATGAGGACTAATTTGCAGGGTTATAGGAACAAACTGAAATATGGCACTAAACTGGACAGCGCTCTCAAAAAACTGGCACAGACACAATGGGCTGAACGATCTCCTAGGCTGCTGATGATTCCACCATGATATCCCATCATTCCACATGGGATAAATCCCATATATAAACTACAATCCAAATACCGGGTACATTCCCAGATACTGAGTGCAATCAAAGGCAAAATGGGTACATTTCCAGATATAGTGGGCGCAATCCCAGATACTGGGTGCAATCTGAAATAGTGTGTACAATGCCGGTCTACAGTCCCAACTACAGTGTACAGTCCCTGATGCTGTGTACAATCCCTGATGCTGTGTACAATCTCAACACACGTCCAAACGAAAAGAGAAGCTCTGCTCTCATATCTCAATGACATCATCCTGGATGGTGTATCCTCCCCCCGCCAAGCGTTAAACCGCAGGTATAGCAGCCGGTTTCCTGGCGGAGGGTGGGGGTAATGGATCTGAGGTGTGCGAAAATGGAAGCAGCTGGTGGTGGCACACAGCAGATCCCAGTCTTTTAAACGCTTCACTAGTTCTCATCAGAGGCCCCTGCATTAAACTGCAGTGAGAACACTGCAGTACGAGGACACACACATGGCAGACACATCTAACCCAGCGCACAGGAAGGCATCGACACACAGACACACACACACACACACACAGCAGTCACCAGGAACACCAATGCTCTTGACCCATATCCCTCGAAATGGCACGAGGGCGTTTTAACAGGATCCCTTGCCCGGCTCCTCTGCTCCGGTTCAGTCCCTCTGGGGAGGGAGTCCCTCTGAACTCGGGGACCGCGGGGTCTCTGACAGTCCCACGTCCTGTACACTCCCCCATACCCCTTTTCAATTGTGGAACTGAGGCAAACACAGTCAGGCGGGCAACTGGAGGGAAGGAGATATGAGAACAGTTGGCTGCTCTCTCCCCTCCGCACACCCTCCGCTTTGCCCCTTTGCTTCAACATGTTTTTCCCTCCATGTCTCTCCTCCCTCCTCCCTGTTGGCTGCTTCCTTACTCCAGGAAACTCCATCTGGCTTTCCTTCCCGCTTCTGCTTTAATACAGGTCTCCCCCCCCCCTGTCTATAGACAATCCACTGTCTCCACCTGTGTCCCGCTTTCCCCAGGTGCCGAGCTGCCTTTCTGTCTCTCCCTCTCTCTATTTTGGCTTTTCCCTCTCTCTCTCTCTCTCCATTTGCGTCTGTTTCATTCTCTCCATCGATCAAGCTGCCTATACCCATCTCGGGTTTGCCTCAGAACCTCTCTCTGGATTCCTGTTACACTCTGTGTCGAGGTGTCCCTGCCACACACACTCTCTCTCTGGGTCTCCGCTGTCACTCTCTCTCTCTCTCTCTCACACTCTCTCTCTCTCTCTGCAGACGGATTTCACACTCCCTCCTTTCAATTCCAATCACATATCCCATTTGCTCAGGCTTTCCATCAACCTCAACCCGAAATGCCGGCGAAAACTTAAACCACCTCGCCAAATAATTTTTAAAAATGGGAGCAGACACTGCATTTGAAATGTGGGAGTTTCCAGGATGCAACCCCCTGAAGGTTACACCTGCACTACCAAGATCTACACAATATGCCCATGTCTCTAAGGCTGTGGGTGGCATTTTAAATTCGATGATTTCAAGAATCATTGCAACTTTCCTCCCCCCTTCCCCCTCCCCAAATGCTGTTTGCCCCTGACAGGGGCTGTCAGCTCCAATACCACTCCCCTCCCCACCTTCCCCCTCCTCCCCTGCCATGGGCTTACCTCCTCCCGGACCTCCGCAGACACATCCTCCTGGCCCGGGATGCCGTTGGCTGCAGGCGGCACCGACGCCGTCCTCTGCGGCTGCATTTGCGCTGGATTCAAGGCCAGCCCAGGCGGGCTAAACCTTCGCTGACTGCCGCACCGCCAGCACGAAGCCCCGAGCCACCGTTCAGCTGCATGTTGCTGGGTTGGAGATGGAAGGGAGGGTGGGGGGGCTTGGAGGGGAGAGGGGAGGGGAGGGGGGAGTGGATTTCTAAGATAGTCAGGTTTCCTCGAAGGTTACACACGGTCCCAAGCCGCCTTCGAGGCTCAGGGTCTCTCTCAGAATCTCTGACTCTCTCTCCCCCACTCCTCTCTCATTCTAGCCTCACCTCTTTGGGTTGTGCCCAGCTCCTCCCCCCCCCCCCCCCTCTCTCTCACACACACACACACACAAACACACACATACGCACAAACATAGATACAAACATACATGGACACACACACACACTGCACCTCAATGTAGTTCAGTCACTGGGTCACCCTTGTGGAGACTGAGGCAGACACGGCGACAGCAGAACAAAGCAAGGTAAAGAAAGGAAAGTAGCTGAAAGAGGGAAGACAGGGGAGGGAAACATACCCAACACTATTAACATCCTGGGGGTTAGCATTGACCAGAAACTGAACTGGACCAGTCACATAAGTACTGTGGCTACAAGAGCAGGTCAGAGGCTGGGAATTCTGCGGAGAGTAACTCACCTCCTGACTCCCCAAAGCCTGTCCACCATCTACAAGGCACAAGTCAGGAGTGTGATGGAATACTCTTCACTTGCCTGGATGAGTGAAACTTCAACATCACTCAAGAAACTTGACACCATCCAGGATAAAGCAGCCCACTTGATTGGCACCCCATCAACCACTTTAAACATTCACTCCCTCCACCACTGATGCACAGTAGCAGCAGTGTGTACCATCTACAGGAAGCACTGCAGCAGCTCACCAAGGCTCCTTACACAGCACCTTCCAAACCCACGACCTCTACCACCTAGAAGGACAAGGGCAGCAGATGCATGGAAACACCACACCTGCAAGTTCCCCTCCAAGTCACTCACCATCCTGACTTAGAACTATATCACCGTTCCTTCACTGTTGCTCGGTCAAAATCCTGGAACTCCATCCTTAACAGCACTCTAAGTGTACCTACACCACATGGACTGCAGCGGTTCAAGTAGGTAGCTCATCACCACCTTCTCGAGGGCAATTAGAAATTGGCAATAAATGCTGGTCTAGCCAGTGATACCTGCGTCCTGCGAGCAAAAAGAAATCGCCCTCATCCTGATGGCCACCTTTATGTGGAGCTGAATCAAGCTGTACATAGACCCTCTGTACGCAAACGCCAAGTGCCATGACACAAAACAAAAACAGAATTACCTGGAAAAACTCAGCAGGTCTGGCAGCATCGGCGGAGAAGAAAAGAGTTGACATTTCGAGTCCTCGTGACCCTTCCCGCTGAGGTTCTATTTGTTCCCTGTGGTGTGATGTTGCTGCAGAACGGTCCAATCAGTTGGACCATGCCGTACCACCTGCCCGTCATGGTGAAGTTAATGCAGAAAAACACCTTTGACCACAAGTGTGTCAGGCAGTGGTCCGCATGTAACGTCCTCAAGGCGGGAAAAGTAGATGGCGGATCCTGCCGGATCGGTCTATGTGCAGATTGTCAGAGTTATTTGCAGAATGCCTCATTGCCTGAACTTTCAAACAAGCACCAAGACGTAGCTTGGTTGGTGGTGAGAAGTACCCTCCCTGTCAGATCCTTCCTGCACACCTGAAGTCTCACCCCCTCCACATGCTGCCCTTGAGGCAGCCACTGTAGGGAAGAGACCGTCACCCATCTCCTTCTGGAACGTGGCTTTGCAAGGAAGGTCTGGATAGAGCTGCTGTGGCTATTGTTGAGGTTCACCCTGAGCAGCTCAGTAACACTGGACTTTGTGCTATTCCCAGGGATGCACTCCGAGATAAACATCAACGGCAGCTGGAGGATCATTGAATCGGTGAAAGATGCTCTTTGGTCTGCCCGAACCTTGCTGGCCTTCCAGTGCAAAGTGTTGCCCATGAACGAGTGCTGCAATCTGCCACATTCTGAGGTTCAGGACTATGTGCTGAGGGATGCACCAAAGCTTGGGGCAGTCACAGCAAAGGCACAATGGCGAAAGGCCACAATCTAAGGTCCACCTGCTATTGTGTACTGAGGGGCAGGAAACTGTGTAAAACTTCTCAGGCCGTGTGCTTGCATCTAATGAACCTTGTAAATATTAACTGTATTTGTAAATGTAGTGAGTAACATACAGTATTGGAAGAAACTGATCTGGTTTGCCCTTTATGTAATGTCAACTTTGAATGGTCATGTAATCTACTTCTATAAATTTTTTGAATAAAGAATACCTTTGGAAAAAAAGCTGAGAGGCTGAAGAAGAATGGCAGAAAGAGGAGAGGGAGAGTGAATGGGAAGGGGGGATGGACTAGTGAGGAAAGGGGGAGAGAGGGTGAAAGGAGGGAAAGAAGGAAGAGCGGGAAAGAGCCAGGAGACAAACTAGAGGGGAAAAGAGAGCACGGAAGAAAGTAGAGAGAGGAAAATCAGGTAAATAAAGAGGATGCAGAGGAAAGAGGCAAGAAACAAAGAGGAAAAGCAGTGAGCAAAGAGTGGAAAAGGAGAATGGAAGAGAGCACAAAAGAAAAAGAGGAAAATGTAAAAAAACACGGGGAAAAAAAGAGATAGATAATCCAGAAAAGGAAAGAAGGACAGCAAAGAGAGGGCAGAGGGAAACATATTAAGGGCCAAGTAAAGGTTTAAGAGGCAGAGGGGACAGCCCAGAGAAAAGGATGATGAGAGTGAGAAATGAAAAGGGGATTTAAAGATGAGGAAGATAGAGGTCAAAAGGGAGAGTGTTAAAAAAAGAGCAAGTAAAGAGAGAGAGAGGTGAGTGAGTGTGACAGAGAGCAGACAAGAGAGAGAAAAGTATGTGAAAATATCAAGAAAGAATGGCAGAAATTGAGACAAAAGCATAGCAAATTGGACAGAATGAGACATTGACACAATAAATGAAGATGGAGAGAGTGAGAGATTGTTATATGGCATGATATAAGTGTGTTCTCACTCTGATCCAAGCAGAATTGCAGTAATCTGCACTCACGCTGATCGCAGCAGCACTGCAGTAATCTGCACTTACGCTGATCACAGCAACACTGCAGTAATCTGCACTCTCACTGATCACAGCAGCACTGCAGTAATCTGCACTCTCACTGATCACAGCAACACTGCAGTAATCTGCACTCTCACTGATCACAGCAGCACTGCAGTAATCTGCACTCACACTGATCGCAGCAGCACTGCAGTAATCTGCACTCACACTGATCGCAGCAGCACTGCAGTAATCTGCACTCACGCTGATCGCAGCAGCACTGCAGTAATCTGCACTCTCACTGATCACAGCAGCACTGCAGTAATCTGTACTCACACTGATCGCAGCAGCACTGCAGTAATCTGCACTCTCACTGATCACAGCAGCACTGCAGTAATCTGCACTCTCACTGATCACAGCAGCAATGCAGTAATCTGCACTCTCACTGATCGCAGCAGCACTGCAGTAATCTGCACTCTCACTGATCGCAGCAGCACTGCAGTAATCTGCACTCACGCTGATCACAGCAGCACTGCAGTAATCTGCACTCACGCTGATCACAGCAGTACTGCAGTAATCTGCACTCTCACTGATCGCAGCAGCACTGCAGTATTCTGCACTCACACTGATCACAGCAGCACTGCAGTAATCTGCACTCACGCTGATCACAGCAGCACTGCAGTAATCTGTACTCACGCTGATCACAGCAGCACTGCAGTAATCTGTACTCGCACTGATCACAGCAGCACTGCAGTAATCTGTACTCACACTGATCGAAGCAGCACTGCAGTAATCTGTACTCACGCTGATCACAGCAGCATTGCAATAATCTGCACTCTCATTGATCGAAGCAGCACTGCAGTAATCTGCACTCTCACTGATCACAGCAGCACTGCATTAATCTGCACTCACGCTGATTACAGCAGCACTGCAATAATCTGCACTCTCACTGATCACAGCAGCACTGCAGTAATCTGCACTCACGCTAATCACAGCAGCACTGAAGTAATCTGTACTCACCCTGATCACAGCAGCACTGCAGTAATCTGCACTCTCACTGATTGCAGCAGCACTGCAGTAATCTGCACTCTCACTGATTGCAGCAGCACTGCAGTAATCTGCACTCTCACTGATCGCAGCAGCACTGCAGTAATCTGCATTTGTTCTGATCTCAGCAACACTGCTGTAAGCAGCATTTACAAATTGCAGTAATAGTTGTCACACTGTTCCCAGCAGCAGTAGAATCTGTAGCCTCTGCCTATATCTTGCAGCTCACTAAGGGTTGGGAATGGTTCCATGGACTGGGGGAGAGTTCTTGTGGAGCTAACATGTAAAAATGGAAAAAATCGTTAGAGGTATAGAGGTTAACCATCTGGACATTGAAGTGGCTATGACAAAGTCTTAAAATGGCTTCTAGAAAAGTTTGTGTTCTACCAATCATTTAAAACTTTTCGGTGAAGTTACTCAGTTGGTGGATGTACATTAGACAGACGAAGTGAGATCATACCCCTTGATTTTCAAAAAGAATTTTAAGGCGCCACATAAAATGTTAATTATTAAGGTAGAATCTTGTGAGAATAGTGGATAGTGTTTGGGTTGGGTAAGGAGCTGGTTGCATCGTTGGATATAAGGTTGTGGATTTGCATGCAGATCAATTACGAGAAGAGACCCACCTGGATTGGTGTTAGTGATCAGCTACTTGCTTACTCACACATTTGTCAGGGTTAGGGTTAAGTTGCTAGTTAGTTCCTATATGGATTGGTGTTAGTGTCCAGTTATTCATTGATTCCCACATGGATCAGTGTTGAAGACCAGTTAGTAAATCATTCCCACTTGGACTGGCTGTTTCTAGTCATAGTTGCTTTTCTTGATTGTTCACAGGATGTGGGCATCGCAGGGAAGCCCAGCATTTATTGCTTGCTCCCAATTACCGTTGAGAAGGTGGAGGTGAACTGCATTCTTGAGCCACTGCAGTCTATATGTTGCAGGTACATCCACAGTGCTGTTCAGGAGGGAGTTCTGGGATTTTGGCTCACCAATGATGAAGGGTCAGTGATAAATTTCCAAGTCAGGATGGTATGTGACTTGGAGGGATCATGTAGGTGATGATGTTACCGTGCAACTGATGCCCATGTCCTTCTAGGTGGTAGAGGTCCTGGGTTTGAAAGGTGCTGTTGAAGCAACCTTGGTGAGTTGCTGCAGTGCATCTTGAAGATGGTACACACTGCTGCCACTGTGTGTCACTGGTGGAGGGAGTGAATGTTTAAAGTTGTGGATGGAGTGTCAATCAAGCAGACTGCTTTGCCCTGGATGGTTTCGAGCTTCTTGAGTATTGTTGGAGCTACACTCATCCAGGCATGTGGAGAGTATTCCCATCACACTCCTGACTTGTGCATTGTAGTTGGTGGACAGGCTTTGGGGAGTCAGGAAGTGAGTTACTTGCTGCAGAATACTTAGCGTCTGACCTGGTTCTGAAGCCACAGCTTTATATGGCTGTTAAGATAAGTTTCTGGTCCATGATAACCCCCAGGATGTTGATGATAGGGGAATTCAGTGATGGTAATGCCAGTGAATGTCAAGGAAAGGTATAGAATGCTATAGAATCTTTACTGATGCTATGGATATAGTTATTGGGGAACAATCCAAATGTTTGTGGTTTCAAGCTCCAGCTTGCTGAATGGAAAGAACAATCTGTTATAGTACCTGAATCTCTGTAAGCCTAAGACCAGTGCTGGAAGGCTATTGCAAAAACAAGTGAAGTGTAAGGATATATTAATGATTAAATAAAAACACAAAGTTCCATACTCCCTTTCTAAAAGATCTTGGTTAGCCCACATCTGGAACACTGTCTAGTTTTAAACTCTGCAGATGGTGGATAAAAGACAGATCCTGGAAAAGGCTCAGAGGGAGGCACTAGAATTATAATCTACTCACAATGTATGAATACAACAGGCTTCGAGAGCTGTGGTCTTTAACTCTGGATAAGTGTGAACATCGAGGAGTAAAAGCAGAAAATGCCAGAAGGACGGAATTAATGAAAGGCAGTCGGCCTGAAATGATCATTCGGTTTCTCTCTGCACAGTTACTGCCTGACCTGTGAAGTATTTCTAGCATTTTCTGTTTTTTATTTCAGATTTCTAGCGTCTGCAGTATTTTGCTTTTCTTGACTTTGAGGTGGCTTGATTTATGCCATTAAGATAATGAAAGGATCAGATTTGGCCCATCCAACATAAGTTATTTGAGTTCGATGGGTCAGTGAGGATCAAGAGGCCTAAACTTAAATTATGTCAATTAGAATCATAGAATGATCACAGCACAGAAGGAGGCCATTTAGCCCATCATGTCCATGCCAGCTCTCTGCAAGAGGAACTCAGCTAGTCCCTCTCCCCTTCCCATTTCCCCATAGCCTTACAATTTTGTTTTCTCTTTTTCTGCTTGTCTAATTCTCTTTTGAAAGCCCTGATTGAATCTACTTCCACCACCTTCAGGCAGTGCATTCCAGATCCTAAACACTTTCTGCGTAACAAAGTTTTTCCTCATGTTGCCATTGGTTCTTTTGCCAGTCACTTTAAATTGTCCACTAATACAAAAACAAAACACAGTTTTCTAGGATGCTGGAAATCTGAAATAGAAGCAAAGAAAAATCTCAGCAGGTCAGGCAGCATTTGTGTTGAGTGACTTTGCATCAAAAAGTTCTGATGCTGCCTGACCTGCTGAGATTTTCCAAGAGTTTGTTTTTTATTCATTGGATGCGGGTGTCACTAGCCAGGCCAATATTTATTACCCATTAAGAGTCAACCACGTTGCTGTAGGTCTGGAGTCACATGTAGGCCAAACTGGGCAAGGACAGCAGATTCCCTTCCCTAAAGGATATTAGTGAATCAGATGGATTTTTTTTTACAACAGTCAACAATGGTTTCATAGTCATCATTTTAATTCCAGATTTTTATTAAATTCAAATTCTACCATCTGCTGTGGCAGGATTCAAACCTGGGTCCCCTGAGCATTACCCTGGGTTTCTGGTCCAGTGACAATGCCACCACGCCATTGCCTCCCCTATAGTTTTATGATTTTACATTGTCCTCTGGTTCTTGGCCCTTCTGCCAATGGGAACAGTTTCACTCGATCCACTCTGTCCAAACCCCTCATGATTTTAAACACTTCTATCAAACCTCCCCTCAACTTTCTCCTCTCTGGGGAGAACAACCCCAGCTTCTCCAATCTATCCAGGTAACTGAAGCCCCTCATCCCAGTGTAATGCAGGATTTAAGCACATGGAATGCTTGAAAATCCTAGCACACTGACCTTTTCTTCCACAGGCATCAAGCCTATAAATACATTCATGAAAAAGCTTAACTTAAAGAAATTTTTTTTTATATAATGGATGATCGTGTTCCGACTCTCCAGACGCACAAGGAAACTGCCGAGAGCTCAACTTCTGCTCTCGATTCAACCATGTTGCTGATTTGGGTGTAGAGCAGTGGGAGCAGGGATGTCTTGCGTCCAGCGGAAGCGAAAGTTAGTGATGAAAGCGAAGAAACAGGGTTGGAGCACTCGTAGCACTCCTATTGCTAATTCCCCTGGCCTGCGTGGGCCAGGTTACCTTGCTATGGATCCTTTGCTGCTATTTGAAGAAGAGCAGGGTTAATTCTCCACGTGTTCCTGGCCAGTATTTCACTTAAACAAAGTGATCTGGTCACTTTCTCATTGCCATTTGAGGGACCTTACTGCGCACAAATATGAGTTGCTGTGTTTCTTACAGCAGTGATTACATTACATAAGTACTTTATTGGCTATATCTCTTTGGGATGTCTAAGGTCATGAAAGATGCTGTATAAATTCCAGTGCTTTCGTTATGTCAGCAGAGAGCCAGTCTAAAGGTCAGATTGGATTTATCTTCATGCAGAGCCAGTGACGTTTGGAACAAGATAAAAGCAAAATACCGCAATGCTGGAAATCTGAAGGAGAGTCATACAGACTCGAAACGTTAACTCTGTCTTTCTCTCCACGGATGCTGTCAGACCTACCGGGTTTTTCCAGCAATTTTTGTTTTTGTTATGAAACAAGATCCTGGCTCTTGCAGTGAATGTGGATTGGCTGGAAACACGCTTAATGCGTTTCGATATAACTAAGTACTGCATAGGACACTGGTTGAATATTGACTGATGTGTCGCCTGTTCACCGTGATCGTCTGGAACTTGTTTAATTGTTTTTCGACTCCGGAGAGGAATTTCCCAGAGTTTTTTTTTAAATAACATCACTGCGGAAGAGCAGCACCACTTTCCAAAACCCCGCACTTTCATTTGAAAGCCCTTCAATTCTAGCTGCTGTATTGTTTGCTATTCCTTAATTGTTAAGGAAGCAAAGGGAACAGATCTTTCATTAATATAGCGTTTTTCACATCCTCAGGATACCCCCAAAACGGTTCACAGCCAATGAATTGTTTTGGAATGCAGTCACTGTCTAGGGTGGCAAACGTCGCGGTTTATTTGCGCACAACAGGATTCCATAAACAAGTTAAAACAGAAAAGACTGGGAAGACTCAACAGGTCTGACGGCATCTGTGGAGAGAGAAACAGAGTTCACTGAGGGAAGAGTCATACGGACTCGAAACGTTAACTCTGCTTCTCTCTCCACAGATGCCGTCAGACCTGCTGGGTGTTTCCCAGCCTTTCCTGTTTTTATTTCAGAATTTCAGCATCCGCAATATTTTGCTTTTATCCCATAAACGAGTGCTGATTTAAGTGGCCAGTAAATCTGTTTTCTGGTGGTGTTGGTTGAGGGCTAAGTGCTGGTCAGAAAACCGAGGTAAACCCCCTTCCTCAACGTTTACCCGTCACAACTTTCTCCCAATTCACATTGCAATAAGCAAGATTTACTTTGGAAAACACTGCCAGCCGCTGATGTCATTGTGATGGAAACAGCCGACTGATCCGAGCTTTCCAGATGGGAGGATCGAGGGGCTCCCACGGGGCGAGCCCTCCTGAAATTTCCAAAGCGGAAAAAAATAAATCATTTGCATTGATTTGGCGCTTATCACGACTTTCCCGATCTCTCAAAGCGCTTCAACTGCCTGTTAGGTGCTGCTGGAAGGGCAGTCACTGTTGTAATGTTGGAAACAGAACTGGGCCCCAATGCGATATTCCTTCAAACTTTGAGCTTCCGACGAGGAGACCGGCCTAAGAAGAGAAAGTTGGTTATATGCACCCGGATTTTTGATGTGCACTGTTCAGTTTAATGTGGGAGAGTTACTCCTCCGGAGCCTCTGTTCACTTTGTGTCTTATTAAGGGGTAGCTTGAGGTGTCGAGGTTATTTCTAGTTTTAGAAGAATTTCCCTATTTTGCAAAGCAGCATTAGAATCGGAGGGTTACCCCGCCCACATCGCCTCCCTGTGTCTTTCTGGTCGGTGGAACCAGTCCAATTTGCTTGTGCCAAACGGGAGCTGCTGGCGGACGGAAGTTGTGGGGACGGATTTACTGCGGCACAGCTGAGAATAGGGTCTATTCGCGGCATGGACCGGAAGCCGAGGGGAACTTCATTCGCGTGACGCCAAGCGGGGCGGAAGTGGCTCTTGGTGTGAATTGCAGGTGGAGGATTTGGAGCCAGAGAGTAAGTGAGGGTCCGGGAGAGAGAAACCCCGGGGAGAGTGTGGGTGGAGAGAAAGTCCAGGATGGGATATGGGGGTGGGGGGGACACAATGAGAGAAACCCCTGGAAGTGGGGGCTGGGGTAGAGAGAAGCCCCTGGAAACGCGCGTGGGGAAGGGGAGAAGGGGCGGGGGTGGCAGGGGGACCGTGTGGGTGGAGAGGGAAGAGTCGGGGTGGGGGAGTGAGAGGGGATGAGGAGAGTGGGGAGAGGGGTGAGGAGAGTGGGGGGGTGAGGAGAGTTGGGGGGGTGGTGAGGAGAGTGGGGGGAGGGGTGAGGAGAGTGGGGGGAGGGGTGAGGAGAGTGGGGGGAGGGGTGAGGAGAGTGGGGGGGGTGAGGAGAGTGGGGGGAGGGGTGAGGAGAGTGGGGGGGAGGGGTGAGGAGAGTGGGGGGAGGGGTGAGGAGAGTGGGGGGGAGGGGTGAGGAGAGTGGGGGGGAGGGGTGAGGAGAGTGGGGGGGTGAGGAGAGTTGGGGGGGGGGTGAGGAGAGTGGGGGGAGGGGTGAGGAGAGTGGGGGGGGGGTGAGGAGAGTGGGGGGAGGGGTGAGGAGAGTGGGGGGGAGGGGTGAGGAGAGTGGGGGGAGGGGTGAGGAGAGTGGGGGGGAGGGGTGAGGAGAGTGGGGGGAGGGGTGAAGAGAGTGGGGGGGAGGGGTGAGGAGAGTGGGGGGGAGGGGTGAGGAGAGTGGGGGGGAGGGGTGAGGAGAGTGGGGGGGAGGGGTGAGGAGAGTGGGGGGGAGGGGTGAGGAGAGGTTGGGGGGAGGGGTGAGGAGAGGTTGGGGGGAGGTGAGAAACCCCGGGGAGAGTGTGGGAGCAGAGGGCTAACCTTCTGTCCTGTAAGACAATGGTTTGTGTGAGGGTGGTCAACTGCGTTAACCTTTGGCTAGTGTGGCTCAGGACCCCCACTCTGGCATGGCAGTCTTTGATGGATTTGTTGCAGGGGAAGACAGTGGGCTGAGAAGGTGCGTGATTCGCTGGCCTCTGTTTTCTCTGGGCCCTTTTCTTGGACAGCTGAGCATTTTGTTTCTGCTCGCCTCTTCCACTGCCCTTCCAAACAGTCAGCTCTAGAGTTCATGGCCATCAGCAACTGTCTCAGTTGTCACTGTTAATGTCTGCCATCTTCAAATCTCACTGCAAGTGCCCTTGGAGCAGAGGTATGGATGCCCAGGAGGTTGTGATCTGGTGGCCAGTTCATCGTACAGAAGGTCTTGGGTATACGGCCGTCATCCATCCGATGAATGTGGCTGAGCCAGTGCAGATATCATTGGCTTAGCAATGTGTGCACATTGATGGAATTAGCTGCTGCGGGACCTCCGAGTTGGTGACCTTGACCTGCCAAGAGATGCTGAGGATGAGTCTGAGACAATGAATGTGGAAACTGTTCAGCCTTTTCTCCTGCCTAGCAGATGTTCAGGTCTCACCGCTGCAGAGGGTTCACAGAGGATGCAGGCTTGGTAGACTCCCAGGTTGGTGTTCTCAGTCAGGTTGCTCTTGTTCCACACTCTTACTCAGCTTGGATGTAACAGCTTCAGCTTTTGCAATGCATGTGTTGACTTCAGCATCAAGTGACAGATGGGGGGTGACTGTGGAGCCTGTGAGATGTGAGGCTATCAGCAACTTCGAGCGTCACACAGTCCATGCTGATAGATGGTGGTATGGCAACACCCTGGACCTTTGTCTTCCTGATGCTTGATCACATCAAACTCATGGGAGAGTCTGTCCATTTGCTGCTGAAGGTGTTCCTCAGTATGGAATGTGAGTGTGACATCATCGGTGTAGAGAAAATTTCTGATGAGGACTTGGTGCACCTTTGTCTTGGATCTCAGGCAAGCAAGGCTGAATAACTTTCCATCAGTTCTGGTTTATAAGTAGACACTTTCAATAAATGACTTTAAGGCAATGACAGCAACAACGAGAATATTTCAGTATTGTTGCCAGAACACAACTCTGTTTGGCCCCACTGCAGATTAAAGCGTTCCAATATTGCTCCATCATCGCCGACCTTACCCATCATGTTGTCATGGAAAAAGGAGATTGCATTGAGCAGCTTCAGCAGGCAGCCAGTTTTCTCCAGCAGTTTAAATGACAGCCTCTACTCACATTGTCGAATGCCTTGGTGAGATTGATGAAGACAATATATAGTGGTCTCCTTTGCTCACGGAGTTTCTCTTGCAGCTGCTAAACCGAGCAGATCATGTCAATTGTAGATCTTCCAGTTCTAAAACCACACTGGGATTCGGGATAGATGTGTCCAGCCAAGATCTGCAGTCTGACCAGGGCAACACGGACAAATACTTTTCCCGCGATGCTCAACAGGGAAATGCTTCGATAGTTGTTGCAGTCATTGCAGCCGCTGTTGTTCTTGTACAGGGTCATAATCCTTGCAACACGCATATCCTGGAGCATTGCCCCTTCCTCCAGCAGAGACAGAGAGGTTTATGTGGGAGCTGTGGAGTGCCGGTTTCCCATGCTTGACGAGTTCAGGCAGTACAGCATCAGCACCTGGAGATTTGCCCATGGCAAGTTTTGTTTTCAGTGGAACTGTTTTGTTTGCTGATGCTTCTGTTGCCTTTTTGATTGCTTCGGACATGCCCCTATCATTCCTGGTGTCGAAGGACATCTGGATATTCTGGTAAAATTGTAACCGGTAGTCATTGGCGTATCACCTAATGGTCTGTTGAAGTTTACTTTGAGTAGCTCTTAGAGCATTCAGAGTCTTCTCGTGCGGATCTTTCTTGTAGTTAATGAGAGTGGGCTGCTTAGCTTCAATGACGGATTCCATCACAGCGATGTTAGCCTTGAACCGGCCAGCATTTTTCTGCCGTTGCTTCCCATATGTTGAGAAAGCGGTATTTTCCATGGTGTCTTGAAGTAGGTTCCATTTTGCTTCTGCGCTCTGTGTGGGAATGCCAGAGAGTGCCTGTTGAATTGAGTTGAGGAAATGTTGGTTTTTATCTGGGCAGGCAGTATGGCTGATTTTGATACGAGGGCGACATTTCAGCTTTGAATGAAAAGACTCTGTTTCACCCTCGCCCTAGTGCACACCAGGGAGTGATCTGTATCACAGCCAGCGCTGTGGTAGCTTTGTGTGTTGAGAATGCTGTTCAGAGAGTTGCATGTGCTGATGATCAGATGTCTCCAGGACACCTTGTGGCATGGTTTGTTCTGATAGAAGGTGTCAGTACACAAAGCTTGTGGTAGCAGCAAAGCTCAAATAGTCTCAGTCCATTCTTATTTAACTTTCCCAGGCCACGATGTCCCAGATAGGAGGTCTCATGGTCCGCGTCCACTTTTGCGTTGAAAACCCCCAAGTTGGTGAAGGTGTTCTGATTTCGGGATTCTGCTGATAGCCGTGTCAAGCTCCTCACAGAACTGATCTTTCACCTATGTAGTGGAGTGCTGCGTTGGAGCATAGATACTCATGAGGTTAACTGGCCCTGTTTGAGTCGAGGGCTGGATGGAAAGAACACGTTCTGAATCATTTGTGAGGGTTTTATCATCGAGATTATCGAGTTCCTGACAGTGAAGCCTATTCCTTGCTCACGTGTTTCCTCTGAACTCTTCCCCCACCAGATGAACGTGTAATGTTTTCTTTTCAGTGATCTGGTCTCTTGCAGGGAAGCCACATCAGTGCTCAGCCTATCAAGTTGCATGTCTATCATGGCTGTCTTGTGCGTATTTTTGACTAGCCGCAAGTCGTTTGTCAGTCCCTGTACTTGGTCCTGACATTCCAGCTTGCCAATCGAAGAATTAACATCTTTCTTTTTGTTTGTTTCGTTTGTTTGCCTGGTGCGATAGATTCCATCCACTTGTTGAGCAGAGACTCTAAGCTGCAAACCCATTGAGGCAGATGGACGGCAGCTGGCCAGCGCCTTATTAGATGGGGGTTGCCCGACTTGAGATGGGCTGTGGCTGACCAGTGAGACACGATGGACCACCCCCGCCCCACTGCCAGAGACAGCCCGTAGCATCCATCCCCTATGCCAATCAAGTTGTGCTTATCACTCGTAACTTCTGCCTCCTTTGTTGTGTTAATGCTCTGCAACAAAACTGGAACGTTCTCTCTAGGATGCAAGCCTGTGAAAAACGTATGGAGATCCTGGGCTGCCTAAATGTCAGTGTCTCCCTCTCAACCTCCCAGGTTGAGCCCAAAGGAATGCAAGATACTATATTTGACACCAGCTTGGCTGCAGGAGTTGCCTGAAAGATGTCATATTTAGACATCAGTCCGTCTTTGGGCTACACTCCAGATTTTTTGTCAGGGTTTACTCCCTTAGCCTCCCACTCTCCTGCCATAAGGATGTAGAGCTATTTTCCCAAAGCTGGGCGTTTGGTTCATGAGTGCCAGAGCATGTCCACATTGCGTGTGGGCCTGCACGCTGCATGTCTAGGGGCCAAACTTTCTCTGAGTTCCTCTGAAGCTTCAGCCTGGGGCAATGAGGGACCCAGTTTCCATGTGTTGCCATGAGGAGGCACAGCTTGTCGATGGAGAGTCTGTGTACTGTGAAGGGGAGACTTACACAGTTGGCTTTCTTTTCCTTATTGCTGCTAGCCAGCGGTGTGGGCTGAAAATCAGAAACAAATTAGCTCAAAAAAAGTGGAAAGCATGCTAACTGTCTTCACCCACACAAGCCACATCACAGCGACCTGTTGGGCACACCTGTTGGAGGGATGCATACTAACAGAAGGTGCAACAGACACATTTAAATCTGAGCAAAGCACAATGGATGGGCCAGGATCAGGAGAGAGAGCCTAAAGGAGACAGGGACGTAATGCTTCCTCTAATTGTGTCTTTTCCCTCCTTTGAAACTCCCCTTCATATTTTGTCACTTTTATAGCTTTGCTCATGTTATCCAATTATTTGTCAAAAAAAACCTTTTTCTCATGTGAATGTAAGCAGAATAAAAGGCCTGGAATGGGTTAGGTAGAAGCATGTACTTATGGACTGCTCTATATCCTTAATTGAATGATGTGCGATTGCACTTGGTGCCGATTTGCCACATTGGGTTGCTAAGTTGATTCCTGAGCACTTTGGCCGGGCAACCATACATCTCATTTTTGAACTGGGTGGTTTGATTTTGTGGCTGCCCCTTTTAGGCAGGTTTTCAACCTCCATGCTGGAAGATCAACTCCTGTCCAGTTAGGGCCTTGGCGAAGGCTGGCAGACCTGGACATGGGTTAGGGCTGAAGGCTGGTCTCTGGATGGGTGGGTGGGCGTAGCTGTGGGATAATGCTCCTTTTTAGCCCAGCATTTCTATCAGGTGTCAATTCCATAGTGGGCCATCAGCCTTTGTGATGTCAGTGGAATGGGCCATTGGATTTAAAATGCAGTAAATTCTAAATGAAATGGCTGCTCCCAGATTGCCATTATCCTGTAAATTTTCAGCATTAGACGAGGTAATATGAGGGAGGACCATCTGCCTTTATGTTCCTTTATGACAATCAGCACTCTATAACAGTTGAAAAGAACAATCCGTCAGCTGTGGCTCTGTGTTAGCACTCAACTCGGAGTCAAGAAGGCCAAGGGTACAGAGATCTGAGCCCATAATCCAGACTGACACTGCAGTGCAATACTGGGAAAGTGCTACACTGTCGGAGGTACCATCTTTCAGATGAGATGTTAAACCAAGGCTCTGCACGCTCTGGGCATCCTATTTTGATGAAGAGCAGGAGAGTCTCCTAGCAAATACTTATCCCTCAACCAACATCACTAAAACAGATTGGCCATTATCACATTGCTGTTTGTGGAACAAATTTTGCTGCTGTGTTTCCTACATTATAGCTGTGACTGCAGTTCTTGAAGTACTTCATTGATTCTAACATGCTTTGGAATGTCCAGTGCTCATGACAGGCACTATAGAAATGCAAGCCTTTCTTTTTGGAATGAATTTTGCATTTCAGTAGCTTAGTGGTAAAAACCATTGAGCCATACATACTGGAAGGCCTGATTCATGGTCTCTTGCCGTGTCTTCTGATTTAAGGCTGCTTTTGACCTTGGTCCCAGGTCACCAAAGGTGAAATGGGAAACCAACCAGAGTTTTCTTTTTCCTCCCACTTGCCCAACCTCAATCCAAGGCACCATCCCTTGCTGGAAAATGTTCGTTGGTGGACAACAGATTAAGATGGGATGGGGTTTGACAATGAAACCTCTTGCAGTTGAAAGATCTGTTGCCCACTCACTGCTTGGGTTCACAAGTGGCCAGCAGCCTTAGGTCTGGTACTACCAATGGACCCGAGTCAAGGGCTTCTACAGTTGGAAATCAGTAACTGCTCAGCATCTTTCTCTGTGATAAGCGTGGAAAGGTGGGTTGCTATTGGTTTGGCCCCAGCTGGAATATAGTGTCCAATTCCAGGCACTCCACTTTAGGCTTTGGAAATGGTGTAGAGGAGATTCACTAAAATAATACCAGGCCTGAGAGATTCGAGAAGCCGGGGTTGTTTGCCATAGAGCAGAGAAGGTTCATGGAAATTTAATGAAAGTGTTCAAAATTGAGCTGTTTTGCTGGAGTAGATAGGGGAAAGCTTTCCCTTAGTGGCAGTATCAATGACCAGAGGCCACAGATTTATGGTAATTGTCAAAAGAACCAGGAAGATGATAACTTTGTTTTATGCGGTGAGTTGCTTTGGCCTGGAATGCATTTGTCTGAAAGGGCAGTTGAAGCGGATTCAGCAGTAAATTTTGAAAGGGAATTGGATAAATCTAGGAAAGGAAAAGTTTGCAGAGCTATGGGGAAAGAGCAGGGTGTAGGACTAATTGGATAGCTCTTTCAATTAGCTGGCATAGGCACGGTGGGCCAAATGGCCTCCTGCGCTGAATGCTCCTAATCTACGATGACAGCAAGCAGGGGAAGTGGGTTGTTTGAGATGGTTTTATCTCAGTTATGTGCCTTCCAGCGCAGTGAGGCTGACTGTACCACTGTCCCATTTACAGGAAGCCATTCCAAGCAAGAAAGATGCTGGGTAGGCCGAAGCCTGGAGAATCTGAGGACGATCTCCTCCTGTTCCAGCAGCAGTTCCTAGCAGCAGGAACATCTCCAGCTGCCAAGGTCGTAAACAAGAGGAAAGTAGAATCGGAAAATACTGATGGAGGCCAGGTCAATGCAGGCCCACGGGACACGGTCACTTTGGAAGGTTTGAATCAAATTTTTGTCCTGTAGCCTTACTTAAGGAGCCAGGTGCTGGAGCTGATGCAAGGAGGTTGAGGGTTGAGCAGGAATTTAAATCAGGCTTTTTACTGGTAGAAACATGGAATATTGGGATAGTTTTAATTGGTTACTAACTGACATATTAAGAATTATGGATAAGAATGTGGTTAGGTCATTCAGCCCTCAAATCTATTCTACCATTCAATCAGATCATGGCTGATTAGCAACTCAATCTCAATATTTCTGCTATTTCTCCATGTTCCTTGATATCTTTACCCAGAAATCTATCAATATAAATAAAGCAGTCTCAATATTTCTGCTATTTCTCCATGTTCCTTGATATCTTTACCCAGAAATCTATCAATATAAATAAAGCAAAATACTGCAGATGCTGGAGATCTGAAATAAAAACAGAGTGCTGGAAAATCTGAACAGGTCTGGCAGCATCTGTGGACAGAGAAACAGAGTTTCCAACATGACTCCTTCAGAACTCATCTTTCAATCCAGTCTTGAAAGCTCCAATTGTACCCCAGCATCCACAGCCTTTTGGGGGAGAGTATTCCAGATTTCCCCAACCCCTTGTGTGAAAAAATATTTCCTGGCTTTTCTCCTGAATGGCCTAACTCTAGTTTTAAAATTATCTTCCCTTGTTCTTGATTCCTCAACCAGAGGAAATAGTTCCTCTCTATCGAAATAATTTTAACATTTTAAGCAGGGTCCAAGAGAGAAATCATGGATCCTGGCACTTCTCTTGTTTCCGGGCCCCTCATACAAACATGCGTTCCCCTTTCCCATTTCCCTTAACCCTCCCCCTCCATCATGCATAATACTTTTTTGAATTGACTTCAATTTATGTTTGACATCTCAACCTGAAGCTAATATATCTAAAAGACAATTGCTTTTTATGTTAAGCCCATTTTGACAAGCTCAGGGATGTGCATTTTTGCATGTTATTTCTAGCATTCTAATGTAGCAGATGTTGTCTATGTTTCGTTACAGACATTATATTCTGAGGTGAAATATACTGGCAACTCCACCTCCTTGAGGCCCTCCTCCTGCATTTATTATTTTGCAGGTTACACTGACTGAATTCCAATACATAAAGTTGCCGTGCAGATTCTTAACTGTACTTTTTGCCTGCTATGTGAACTCTGTTGAAGTCTTTATTTCCAACAGACTGCAATACAGAGATGTTGATTAATTTACAACCATTTAATTTAGTTTGGAGAGCTCTGTCAAATTTGAGACTTGCATAGTCCTGCAGTGTAATTTATGTTAATTCAGAGACAATAGATTAAATTCACTTTTTTCAGTTCTGAAGAAGAGTCATATTGGACTTGAATCATTAATCTCAGATGCTACCAGACCTGCTGAGTTTTTCCAGCACTTTCTGTTTTATTTCAGATTTCCAGAATCCGCAGTATTTTGCTTTAGTTTTAGATTAAACTCATTGTTTTAGTTAAAGAACCATGAATATAGTATGTTTCTCGTTTTCTTACCAAAATGCAATGGGCTTCATCATTAAACCTTTTATCAAGTACATCTTTACAATGATTTTTCATCATTTACCATGTCTGTATTTAATGTTGTTATATGTGTGTGTGAGAAAATTCATTAAACCTTCCCACAAATCAGTGTCAGTGTTAAAATAATCCCAACATCCCTGTTTAAATCCTTCACATTACCTCTCGATCTCATAACACAAGAACACAAGAGATAGGAGCAGGAATAGACCGAATGATCCTTTGAACCTGCACTGCCACTCAATACAATCATTGCTGATTTTGGTGTTCAACTCCACTGCCCGCTCCCCAAATCCCTTGATTCCCTGAGACACCAAAAATCTGTCTATCCCAGTCATGAATATGAGAAACTATTATTAGAATCCACATGCTATTAATCCATTTTGCTTAAAGGGGAAGTAGTGTTTGAAGAAGGTACTTTTTATAGAAAGTACTTCCCTATTTGATGAAAAAATGATTGTTATAAAAACATGAGCGACACACTTTTGAAAACTCAAATCTTTTTGTTTGATAGAGACCCTGCCCAGTTGAATAAATATGTGCAAGGACTTTCTGTGGCATTGAAAACCAGAAAGTACCTGGAACAGCACCATTATAAGCTTTGGGGACTGGGACTTCTAACTAGCCTTATACTTTCATTAAGCCACCCAATCCCAGAAAATGCTATTTTAGTGCTACAGGATGGATGTTGAGACACCGGAATAACTGCAGCAGCTTTCAAAGTTTCCTGTACAGGCTGGATACTGCAAATATTGACATTCTCACAGGGGTTCCTGCCCTCCCTCCTGATTAGCTGCCCCAAGAAAACATTGCTGCCAGTGCAGAAAACCTGCTTTTTATCAGCAGTGAGCAACCGAAATGTGTGTGAACTTCTAGATTTTCAATCTGCTGCCTGGTGTAAGACTCCCATTAGATTGGTTGGCGGTTATGGAAATCACTCATTTTTATTTGCCAGTCCACATCACCAGTGTTATGCCTGGACGTCAAGTTGAAAACTTTACCTGCCTGTGTTTTCAGTGCAGAGTGAGCTGAATCCCAGACAGAAATCTGATGACTCCCTGGGACCCCTCACCTCCCTCATAGGGTCCATAGACCCCAGCTCGGAAAGCTATCCTCCAAAGTCCAGCTCGACTTACTTATTACGAGCTGGCTGATAGAAAGTTCATGACAGAGCTGCTAATGTACTATTTTTAAATTAATTACTCAACAGATCAGACAGTTAACAGTTGTACTGAGATGTTTATTTCGCTTTCCCTTCAATTGAAATCTGTATTTTTTTTTAGGCATATTTATTTGCCCTACTTTACAGATCAGCATGCTCATAATGAGGGAGAAATTACACTAATACTAGGAGCTTCACTAACTGGAAGTCCTGGCTGGACCTCCGCATCTCCACACACATTGACCAGCCTTTGCAATGGAGACCTGTGGAATTCTGGTGATTGTAGTCAATTCCTTCCCTTCTTGATCTGATTGGATCAAAGTTCCTGAAAACCCATTTGATTGACAGGTAACTTGCATCCAACATCCCCGCATTGTCCCTGGCATTCATGAAATTATGAAGCTGCCCGAGTATTGAAGCAGTCAATCAGATGTATGGGAGGTATTTGCTCGAGCCCAAGCCCCCTTAGGGCCTAGGCCCTGGTGTTTTGCACCTTGTGCACCCCTCTGCCCTGATTTTGAGTACCTTGATCAGATCACCTCTCAATCTTCTATACTCAAGGGTCAATCTGAAAACATTTTCAACATTGGACAAATTTAAGGCTGATGCTTTCAAACCATTATCAAGCTTGCCTAAAACAGAAAGTTGTGTTGGACATATAAGTTGTAGTTTTGGCTAAGTGCTCCACTTCTCTTCCTAGTTCTTTTTATCCCTTATGTTTACAGTACACCTGGCTGGGATTCCCATGTACTTCATCCCACTGTAATGTTGATAGTTTTAATAGAGGACTTGTGTTGTTATGAATGCTGGGCAAGCCATACCTCCATGAGAGTCAAGCCAAGTCGACTTTTCAATCCCTTGAGCATATGTTCCTATCAATGTATTGTTCTATTCCTCTCTCTCTCATATACTTATTCAATGTCACCATAAAATTTTAGTAAAATGTATATACACGTTAAATGTAGGGTGGTTCCAATATTTGAACAGCCTCTGCCAGGTGTTTTGAACTGGATATGCTGTGTTGACATTTTTCCATTTGTGACAGTGCACTTTGAGGCACTGTTTTGAAACATCAACGGCAACATGGTTTTATAAAAGGGAAATCTAGTAGGGTAGATAAAGGAGAAGCAGTAGATGTAGCATGTTGAATTTCCAAAAGGCATTCAATAAGATGTCTCACAAAAGGTTAATATGCAAGATAAAGGCTCATAGAATTGGGGTGGGGGCGGTGGGGGTCATATATTAGCATGATTGGAGGATTGGTTACCAGACAGGAAGCAATGATTCGGGATAAATGGGGCATTTTCATGTTGACAGCCTGTAACTAATGGACTGCTACAAGGATCAGTGCTGAGGCCTCAGCTATTTACAATCTATATTAATGACTTAGACTAAGAAGCCATGAGCAACACATCTAAGTTTGCTGATGATGCAAAGCTAGGTGGGATAGTAAGCTGTGAGGAGGACACAAAGAGGATGTAAAGAGATATAGGCAGATTAAATGAGTTGTCAACAAGGTGGCAGGTAGAGTATAATGTGGGGAGTTGTGAGGTTATTCATTTTGGCTGTAAGAATAGAAAAGCAGAATTTTTTCTTTTAAAAGGCTTAAAACTGAAAAATGTTGATGTTTGGAGAGACTTTGGGTGTACTGGTACAGGAACACAAGGTTAGTACGCAGGTACAGCAAGCAATTAGGAAGGAAACTGGTATGTTGGCCTTTATTGCAAGGAAGTTGGAGTATAAGACTAAAGAAGCCTTGCTACAATTGTACACAGCTTTGGTGAGACCAGATCTGGAATACTGTGCGCAGTTTTGGTCACCATATTTAAGGAAGGATATACTTGCATTGAATGTGGTACAGAGAAAGTTCACTAGATTGGTTCTAGGGGTGAGGCACTAAGTAAATTCAGCTTATACTCTCAGGAGTTTAGTTGAATGAGAGGTGATCTCATTCGAAACATACAAGATTTTAAAGGGGCTTGACAGGGTAGACAAAGGGAGTTTGTTTCTCTTAGCTGGGGAATCTAAAACATGTGCCCTGGGATAAGGGGTTCATCATTTAGGACTGAGATGAAGAGAAATTTCTTCACTCAGAGGGTTGTGAAATTTTAGAATTCTCCACCCTTGAGAGTTTTAGATGTCCCTTCCTTGAATATATTTCTAAGGGAATTAGGGATATGGGGAATGGACAGGAAAATGGAGTTGAGGCAGGAGATCAGCCCTGATCTTATTGAATGTGGAACAGACTCGTGGGGTCGTATGTTTTACTCCTACTTCTTATGTTTCTCTGCCTCCCACCTCCCTAAATCTTTTTTGGCTCTCTATCTGTCTCTCCTCCATTAAGACCTTCCTTATGATGTACATCTTTGAGTAAGCTTTTGATCACCTGTTCTAATATATTCTCCTTTGGCTCTGTGTCAGTTCTTTTGCTTGGTAATGCTCCTGTGAAGCGCCTTGGGACAGTTTACTATATTAAAAGCGCTCTATAAATCCAAATTCTTGTTATAGTTAATGTGTAGAGATGTTGTTCCTCGCAATTTATCACACAAAGATCAACATTATGATCCCCATGTAGACAGACAAACCAAAAAAACTGAATTTACCAAACGACCCCCACAAAAAATACCAATGGACTAGATTTCACTTTTTACAACTTTTACTTTAACAATCAAGCATAATCAACATAAGTCAAACATGAATTAACAATGAAATCCTGTTCAATATATATCATAAATTACACATTGAATAGCAGATAGAACTCTCAGATTTGCTAGGCTGACCATTCAGCCTATAGGGCAACAATTTCAGGCACAAAGTCCTTCAAGGCTCTTATCTTCCTTAGGTATAATTCCAGCTCCTTTCCATCAAAGGTTTAGTCACTGATCCTCATCTAACAGCAGCTCCCAATCAACCCAAGTTCCGCAGGTATAATTTTCACCCAAATGGTGTACTTCTCCAGAACCTCCTCAGCTCTGCTTATGACAGTTTTGATGGCCTGGATCCACCAGGATTACCTTTATCAGAACCCTCAGTGATAACCCTGTGCACTGTATGGTAGTCTGGTCAGTCAATTACTAAAGTAACAGAAACAGCTGTAGCAATGTTGTATTTGCCTATTTCCAGCTGTTGGATCCAGCCTTTTTTTCTTTAGCCTGCCTGCACTGCAGTGCTGGGTGATGAGTTCCGATGGCTCTGTCTCTTTTATCTGGTTTCAGCCAGTTTCAGTTTCCCCAGAAACCCGATGATTCAGTTTCCGTTTCAGTCAGGGTGCGGCTCAAAAAACACAAGCTTTGAAACTAGGGTCAGTGCATTTGTACAACAGCTTGCATATGCTCCTCACTGGTCCTGCAAACCGTGGATTCTGTCACCTCACCTCTTCATAGGATTGTCTTCAGTGTGGCAAGGCAACTGTGTGCTGGTTGGTCCAGCATGTATCTGTGACAGGGAAGAGGGAAGATACTACCTTGATGTACCCTTGTATCATCACAACAGAAGGAATATTCAAAGTACCCATGAGTTGCATTTATGTTCAGATTTTGCCCAGGTAGTTTTGTATTCTGAAAATTAAAAGGATTTCACCATTCTAGGAGGTGCTGAGTATAGAGATTTGTTTGCTGCTAACTGTCATTCAAATTTTGGGAGCGCAGGAACTGGAGGAGGCCATTCAACCCCTCAAGCCTATTTCACCATTCATTAAGATCATGGCCGATCTGAATTTTAATTCCATTCACCCATATTGGCTCCATATTTCATAATATCCTTGGCTAGCAAAACTCTTGTCAATCTCAGATATAAAATTATTAATTGAGTTAGCTTCTACCGCTTTTTGTGGGAGAGAGTTCCTTACTTGTACCACAATTTGTGTGAAGAAATATTTCCTAACTTCTAAATGGCTTGACTCTGATTTTAAGTTTTTAACCTCCTTGAGCTAGACGATTCCATCAGCAGAATTAGTTTCTATTTATTTACCCTATCAATTCCTTTCAAAGTCCTATAAGCCTTAATCATATCACTTTGTAGTCTTCTAAATTCCATGGAATACAAAGTTAACTTATCCAATCTCCCCTCACAATTTAACCCTTAGAGCTCTGGTAAAATTCTGGTGAATCTGAGCTGCCCTCCTTTCAAGGCCAGTAAATCTTTTCTAGGGCGTGGTGCGCAGTACTCCAGATGTAGTCTAATGATGACTTTGCATAGTTGTAGCAAAACTTACTCCCCTCTATGTATTCTTACCCTCTTGTCATAAAGGTTAACATTGCATTGGTTTTTTGATTATTTTTTGTATCTGACTGCACCTTATTGATCTGTGTACATGAACCCCTCAATCTCTTTGAACTTCCTCCACTGTCCTTAGCTTTTCATCATTTACAAATACTTAGAAGTGTCCTTGTTTCAACCAAAATGGATGACCTTTGGGCATTCTATTATGTTAATGCGGTCTCATTTCAGTGAAGTACTGAGGGGGTGCTGCTTTTTGAATGAGACATTAAGTTGAGTCTGCGCTGTTGGATTGACTAACAGCTTCTGTGGCACTATTAGAAGAAGAGCAGGGGAATTCTCCCTCATCTCCCAGCACTACTCAATCCTCAACCAATATGACTAAAACAGATCATCTGATAATTGTCACAATGCTGTTGTGGGACCTTGCAGCTGCAGACCAAAAGTCAACTGCTTGTCTATTTTGTTTCAGCTCTTCCTGACCTTCCTCCAACATTAGTGCCAGCTCCACCCAAAAAATCCAAGGCAGAAAAAGTTAGATTCCAAGGAGATGATAGTGAGAAGCAGATGGATCTACAGGATAGACACATCACAGCTGTCTTGTCAAAGATTATTGTAAGTTTTGCACAAATTCAAGGTCTCTCACACCATGGTGTTCACATGGAAAATAGTAGGGCTTGTGCCTGAAAAGGTTGCAAAGAGCTGGAAGCCTTATTCTTGTCATTGGTTCATTGTCTCAGGTCATCATACACGGTCACTGGTATCTTGTTAAATATTTTGTCTCCGCTCATTAGGTTGGTGTTCCACCCACGGTCATGGGCTTTGCATGGCTATGTTCCCTCCAGCTGAGTTGGTAGCACTACCACCTCTGAGTCAGAAGATTTTGGGTTCGAGTCCCACTCCAGAGACTTGAATACAGAGACTAGCCTGACACTCCAGAGTAGTACGAGGTGCGATCTTTCAGATGAGCTGTTAAACTAAGGCCCTGTCTGTCCTCTCGGGTGGACATAAAAGGTTCCATAGCACTATTTTGAAGAATAGTAATTAAGTGTACTGGTCAATATTTATCACTCAATCAATATCATTAAACAGATTATCTGGTCATTACCACATTGATGTTTGTGGGGCCCTTGCTGTGTGCTAATTGGCTGCTGGATGTCAAATAAGACCGTAATTTTTGAGTCAGCCATTTTAGAGCACTTAGAGGTGTAAGGAATAGGACCCTAGCGTTCCCACAACTATTCACATGGAACCAGTCGATGAAATTTAGATCTGTTTCACATGAAGCAAGGGTAATTGTGAGATTTTGAGTAATTGAAATCATGTGGCTGAAGAACTATCTCTATTGGATTGCTCAGATTATGGCAACTTCCCTTTCTGTCCATTACATGGTGGAGGTCATTTAGTTTGGGTGTAAGAACAATCTGGCCGTTATCACAATGTTAATTTGTGGGAGCTTTTTGTGTCCAAATTAGCTGCCGTGTTTCCTACATTACACTAGTAACAGCACTTTAAAATACCGAGTCTTTAGAAAGTAAAGTTTATTCACATAACTTAAAGGCAACACATTTAAGACTATAATTTAGGGGAAGACGCTGGCATTGTGGTAATGTCACCAGACTAGTAATCCAGGGGCCCAGACTCATGCTCTGGAGACATGGGTTCAAATCCCACCATGGCAGCTGGTGGAATTTAAATTCAGTTAATAATCTTGAATTGAAAGCTAGTCTCATGATGGTGACCATGACTTGTTTGTCCTAAAGATCCATCAGGTTCATTAATGTCTGTTATGGGAGGAAATCTGCCATCTTTACCTAATCTGGCCTACATGTGACTCTAGATCCATAGCAATGTGGTTGACTTTTAACTGCAAGCCACTCAGTTCAAGGGAAATTATAGATGGCAACAAATATTGGCTGTGCTAGCGACAACCACATCCCATGAAAGAATAAAAAAAATCCTGTACTAGCAGATGTCTGGTTACTGATCCTCCTGCTAGTGGCAGTGACTTCTCCTCATTTAGCAAAATCTTTCATAATTTTGAACAGCTCTATTAAATCTCATAATCTTCTGTGCTCTAAGGAGAACAATCTCACTTCCTCTCACTCCTCTACAGAATGGAGAGTCCTCTTTAGAAGATTCTTCCATAGGAAACTTTAAAAGATAGAGTTGGGCATTTTACCGATTTCTTTGCTTTGTATTTTTGTTTCAGGAGAGAGACACAAGAGCGACTCCGATATGCCTTCCTGTATCAACAGGGCTAGCCTTCCCAAAGGTCTTTCACAGGTCGGAGGTACAGAGCGAGGTATTTCTTTTTCAAATATATTGATTTTCTCAGCATTGTCTGAAAGCAGGGACTTAAAGCCTCATGTTTTTCACCTAATATCAGCTACCACATGGTTCTAAGATGCATTCCTGATATGCATGTTACAAAAAAGCAATGGAAGTACAGGACAGGTGCAAAAACATTTACTAGAATGATACCAGAACTGAGAGTTTATACCTATCAGGATAGATTAAACAGGCCGGGGCTCTTTTCTCAAGAAAAGAAAAGACCCAGGCTTTTTGATGGATGTCCTTAAGACTATGAAAGGGTTGGATAGAGTAGTATTATGACTGAGCAGTTGGTAAAGCTGAGTTATTTTTAAAAGTCCCAGAAGGAAGCTTTAAACAACTGTCATAACCTATAATTTTAAGTATTATGTTTGAAATGCAGCTCTAAATTCAGGAATCATATTATCAGTTCTCGAGAGATTTTATACTAAGCTAAATGAAACATTTTATTAATTTGCACAAGTTAAATATATACATATGGCTACAAATTACTATGATCAAGCTAATCTCCATTAAGGCAACAGGAACCCGTAGATTTAACCGGACACCAGGCAAAGCATATTCACCTTATGAATTCAAAATGAGGTTCTTTTCACTTTGGTTCCTGTGGAGACAGTTGGAGGCTTACAGCTGCCTTTGATCTCACATTGCCCCTGCTCTATACACACAAAACGGTTGTCTTGTTATACCTAGCACATCCCATTGAATGTAAGTTCTTATTGTATCACCAGCCACTTCTAACAATAAAACTCCTTTCATAGTACCAACTTTTATAAGCAATATAAACATATTGCTTGGCCTCTGCTCACCAGGTGCCAGAATTCACCCCACTCCTTGAATGCTCTATTCAAAAAAATGCAAATGCACTCTATCTCTCTTACATATTAAAACTAGTACACATCAAAGCACCCAGACTAGCTGGCTTTAATCCAATTAAACACACCCACAGACTAAACCTCTATTTTAAAAGAAAAATATTTTCTAATAATATTATATACATTAATAGCTTCATGACGGTAGACATAGAGAAACCTGTGGGGGAGACCAAAAATAAGGGGCCTAAATATAAGATAGTCACTAATAAATCCAGTTGGGAATTGAGAAACCCTGTTATCCAGAGAGTAGTTGGAATATGGAATTTGCTATTACATGGAGTAGTTGAGGTGAATAGCACAGATGTATAAGAGGAAGCTGGATAAGTACATAAAGGCTAAAGGAATAGAATGTTCTGCTGTTAGGGTTAGGTGATCAGGGACGGGGATAGGCTGATGTGGAGCATATACATTGGCATCTGCTATTTGCGCAGAAAGACCAGTTTCAGTGCTGTGCATTCTATGTAATCCCATTGGAGTCACCAGAAACAGAATATGCAAATATTACACCCATGTTTATACAAGAGTGTAAAGGTGAGCCCAGCAAATACAAGCCAATCAATTTAATCTTGGTGGTGGGGAAGCTTTTAGAAATGGTAACATGGGATAAAATTGATAGTCACTTGGGCAAATGTCGGTTAATTAAGGAAAGCCAGCATGGATTTGTTAAAGGCAAATTGTGTTTAACTAACTTGCTTGAGCCTTTTGATGTGATAACAGAGAGGGTTGATGAGCGTAATGCTGTTGATGTGGTGTACATGGTTTTCCAAAAGGCTTTTGATAAAGCGCTGCACAACTGACTTGTGAGCAAAATTAGAGCTCATGGAATAAAAGGGACAGTAGCAACATGGGTACGAAATTAGCTGAGTGACAGGAAACAGCTGGTGAGCAGCTGTTTTCTTGGACTGAAGGGGGGTTTGTAGTGGAGTTCCCCAGGGATCAGAGTTAGGGCTCCTGTTCTTCCTGATATGTATTAAGGATTGGTGTACAGGACACAATTTCAAAATTTGCAGATGAAACGAAACTTGGAAGTGTTGTAAACCATGAGGAGGAGAGTATAGAACTTCAAAAGGGCATGAACAGGTTGTTGGAATGGGCAGATAAATAGCAGATGAAATTTAATGCAGAGAAGTGTGAAGTGATTGATTTTGGTAGGAAGAACTCAGACAGACAATATAAAATAAAGGGTACAATTCTGAAGGGGTTGCAAGAACAGAGGGACCTGGGTATATATGTGCATAAATCATTGAAGGTGGCAAGATAGGTTGAGAGCACGGTTAACAAAGCATTTGGCGTCCTGGCTTTGATTAATAGGGCCATGGAGTACAAAAGCAAGGAAGTTGTATTAAACATGTCTGAAACACTGATCCAGCCTCAAATGAAGTATTGCATTCAGTTCTGTGTGGGGGCAGAAAAGATTCACGAGAATAGTTCCAGGAATGAGGAACCTCAGTTATGTAGAAACATTCGCGAAGTTGGGACTGTCCTACTTGGAGAAGAGGAGGTTGACAGGAGATTTGATAGAGGTATCGAAAAATAGAATAGATAGGGAGAACGTGTTCCCATTTGTGGAAGGATCGAGAACCAGAGGGTACAGATTAAAGGTAATTGGAAAAAGAACCAATGGTGACATGAAAAACTTTTTTACGCAGCAAGTGGTTCGGACCTAGAATGTGTTGCCTGAGGGTGTGGTGGAGGCAGGTTCAATTGAGGCATTCAAAAGGGAATTGGATCATTATCTGAAAAAGAAAAATTTGCAGGGCTATGGGGAAAAGGTGGGAGAATGGCACTCGGTGAATTGCTCCATCAAAGGGCCAGCACAGATATGATAGGCTGAATGGCATCCTGTGCTGTAACCATTCTGTGATATTGTAGGACTGGGTGCTACATTGACCTTTCACCTCTGGGCCTGGGTTTTGATGCAGCCTAGACTGACGCAATGAAAGTTGATGTCTGTTGGCTATAAGAGTCTTATGTAAAATGGGCTTTGACAATCTCGGTTTCTTTCATTGTCAACCTGGGCCCACAACTTTATATCACTCCCCGCCCCTTATTCTGTTCAGACTTATCATGGGCACCTGTTCATATTGGGTCAGTGGCACTAACCATTCACCATGTCCATTCAATTCAGTTACGAAGGCACGTAAAGCACATGCGTATAATGCATTAAAGAAGTTAGACTAATTCAGACAGTTGAAAGAGCTCTTTGTGCCTTGTTAGAGTATTGCTAAATATTCACTGTAAAATGTGTGATTGGAAGATGTGGTGCTATTCCTCAAGCTTATGTTGGGCTTCACTGGAACATTGCAGTAGGCAGAAGACAGAAATGTGAGCATGAGAGCAAGGTGGTGAATTAAAATGACAAGTGACAGGGTCAGGGTCAAACTTGTGGATTGATTAAGCGGTTACCCAGACTGCATTTGCTCCCCCAGTGTAGATGAGGCCACATTGTGAGAGCGAATATGGTATACTAAACTGAAAGAAGTACAAATAAAGCGCTGCTTCACCTGGAAAGAGTGTTTGGGGCCTTAGACTGTGAGGAGAGAGGGAATAATAGGGCAGGTGTTACAGCTCCAATTGTATGGGAGGGTGCCATGGAAGGGGATGAAGTGTTGGGGGTGATAGAGGAGTGGACCAGGGTGTCACAGAGGGAATGGCCCCTTCGAAATGTCGACAAGGAAGAGTAGGGGAAGATGTGTTCAAGGGCAGCATCATGCTGGAGGTGGGGGAAATGATCCTTTTCAGTGTGAAGGCTGGTGGGGTGGAAAGTGAGGACAAGGAGAACCCTATCGTGTTTCTGGAAGGGACGGGAGGGGATGAGGGCAGAAGTGCGAGAAATGGGTCATTCAAGGTTGAGGATCCTTTCAGCCATAGTGGTGGGATCCTTGGTTGTGGCAAAAGGAAGACATGTCAGAAGCACCATTGTGGAAGGTAGCATGTTGTCATGAAAGTATAATTCTCATAATATTATTGTGATTTATTGTAAAAGTAGGTTAATAGTGGGGTTTGGATAGTTTCTGTGTGTGTGTGTGGGATTTAATTGAATTGGAGACAGTAGGCCTGGAGGCTTTGACTCATCAAAAAAAGCTCGGTTTGAAATGCTAAATACGTAAACGTGGCTGAAGTTTTGGAATGTGAGGTGAGGAGAATTTGTGTTTTTAGATACATCAGGGTAGTTTGAATTTCAAAGAGATGGTAGGATGTTATACCTAGCCAGAGAAGCTAGGCCAAGCAGTGTGTTTATTTTTCCCAAAGGCTACTAATAATATTAGCACCATGAAATGATTTATATTATGAGAAAAGTAAAGTTCCAAAGACAGATGGGAAAAATGGAATTTACATTAAAAGGGAGAAACTTGTATAAAGGAGATTGAAACTTTGTGTCAGGGAAGGCATTGTAAGATCTACCAGAAGTATGAAAAGCCTCCATTATTTATGCATTAAGCCTGCTGTCTACCGAAACCAAAGCTAGGAAAAGCCACTTTGAATTCTACTATCCAGAGTATTGTGTTGACTTGCCTGGATCTGCTTAAATCTATTTGTTTTTACTGTTGCCTTAATGGGGGTGTAACCGGAAGTCAAATTAATTAGGGTTTTAAAGGAGTTATTTTAGTATTAATTTGTTGACCCATGTATGTGGTTGAAATCTTTTATTTTGTTGTTAAATGTTTAATATAGTTTTCTAAAATATCTCTGAATCTCTTTTCTGGGTGGGCTTATTACTACTGAGAGCATGCATCTCGAAATAAATACAAATTGCAAAACCGTTGTGACCGCGTGATCAAGCTACCCTCGTGGATTTGATCCGCCTGGCACACATCATCTGCCACGTCATAACAATTCTGTGAAAGTAGTTCATTCTCTTCCCACCTACATTTGTGATTCTTTAAATACCCTGCGTCATTTCAACAATTCCAGTTTCCCGGCCTCTCTTCACTATGGATGTCCAATTTCTCTACACTTCCACCCCCCACCAAGATGAATTGAGGGCTCTCTGCTTATTTCTTGAACAGAAGCCCAAACAGTCCCCATCCGCCACCACCCTCCTCTGCCTGGCTGAACTTGTTCTCTCATTGAATGATTTCTCCTTTAACTTGTCTCATATCCTCCAAATTAAAGGTGTAGTTATGGGTGCCCGTATGGGGCCTAGTTATGCCTGTTTATGTGGAACATGACTTGTTCTGTTCCTACTCAGGCCCTCCTCTCATCCTCCAAATTCCATTCCTATTCAGATCCTCCAAATTAAAGGTGTTGTTATGGATACCCGCATGGGGCCTAGTTATGCTTGCTTATGTGGAACATGACTTGTTCCATTCCTACTCTGGTCGCCTCCCCCAACTCTCTTTCCAATACAAAACAAACTTCATTGGCTGTAAGGTGCTTTGGCACATCTGAATCTTTTTCTCTATGCAACCTAAAAAACAATTTTCATTGCTCATTGGCACCTTGTACTACTTCTGAAACTCCAATGAATGATTAGCAATTCTGTTCCCCATATCTTTTGCCCTTGGACTTGGCATTGGTTAGGAAGAGGAAAATCAACATAACTTGAGACTGAGAGACCAAACCTGTCACATTGAGGACTGGTGTGAGGAAGCTCTTTTTTTTTTTATTAGGCTAGAACTTATTGCCCATCCGTTGTTCAGATGGCATTTAAGAGTCAGCCACATTGCTGTGGGTCTGGAGTCGCATGTAGGCCAGGTAAGGACGGCAGATCTCCTTCCCTAAAGGACATTAGTGAACCAGATGGGTTTTTACAACATGGTCATCATCAGTTTTATTTAATTCAAATTTCACCATCTGTCGTGGTGGGATTTGAGAGCATTAGCCTGGATCTCTGGAATACCAGTCAAGTGACAATAACACTATGCCACCGCCTCTTGCTCACACACACAGTTGTACATGCATTGGGCTCCCGGATAAAAAAAAGTGGAGGCAAAACCCTAGAATCATTTAAGGAATGATTAGAATTTAAGGTCAACCTGGATGCATGAGCCGCGATGAATCCGATGCCCTTTCTCATTTGTAATTATCTTACAATCTTATGAGTTGTCCATTTTGCATGAATACCTGACTCGTATTTTTCTTTTGTTGCAATAGGTGAAGCTGATTTCAGGAAAGAAAAGTATCTTTGCCCAGAAACTCGCTGCAAAGAAGGCAGCTGAAGCAAATCGGACAGTGCCCTCCGTCAGTGCTGTCAGCCCCTTTACTGGGGTCACAGGGGAGCAAAGGTCAGCTCCAACTCAAGTTACAGAGATATCGGAAAAGGGGCACAGATCAGGTGAATTCATGGGAAAGGCTTTTGTTGCAACAGGAAAATGTTGAAGGATTGAATCCTCCAGCAGGAATGGCAGGGGAGTCTGGGCTGTTCACAGGATTAAACCCTCCCACAGTAACAGCAGGGACAGTCCGACCTGTGAAAGTCCTGTACTGGAATCCTCACCAATATGACTACTTTGGGAATATTTTGAGCTGAATTAACAGGAGCGAAGAGGTAGCTAAGCCCCTGGTTGATCTGGGGCCAGTATTGAACTGGAAATGTGCACATTAACCTGATGAGTTTTTACCTTGAGTCAAAATGCAGATCAGTCATGATCTCATTGAATGGTGGAACATATTGAGGGGCTGAATGACCTACTCCTATGTTCCTATAGTGGAGTTTAATTGTTAGTGTTAATTGAGAAAGTATTTTGTTTGCATGGATTATAATTTTTCACCTTTAATTGTTGCATTTTGCTCACAGGCACAGGCGATGGGAGACAGATATCGGGAGAGAAATTGGGTGGGGAAGTAGCCCCCCAAGAAGCACAGAAGATTCATGAAGAGAATGTAGCCAGACTGCAGGCCATGTCTAAAGAGGAAATTGAGGAAGAACGCAATAATCTTCTGGCCCGGTTAGGTGAGTGTGTATCACTGTTTTCCGCGTTAAACCGCAGCTTTCTTCATTCCAATTTCTTCCTCCAGCTTTCACTTTCCCTTCTCAAGGCATGCATTGTACAAGTGCTGTCAGTCTGACAATGTCACTGCCTGGCTATTCAACTGTGAAAACAAGCATCCTGTCTGATATCTGGCATGGATCACTGAATGGCAGTCAAAAGCGGGACTTAAGTTGATGGATTTTCCCAGCGCCTTTACCCCAGGAGTTCCCTTGGACAATTGCTGTGCCCCAACTGCCTACCCTTACTGCTAGCAAGCTAAGATTAGTGTGGCCTGGCCAATATTTATGCCTGAACCAACATCACCAAAACTAGTTGTCTGGTCATTATCACAATGCTGCTTGGGAGCTTGCTGTGCACAATCTGCCGTGTTTCCTACATTACAATAGTTGACTACAATTCAAAACTACTTAAATAACAGCAAAGTATGTGGACCCTGGAGATCTGAAATCAAACACTCACAAGGTCTGGCAGCATCTGTGGAGAGAGAAACAGAGTTAACGTTTCGTGTCCAATATGACTCTTCTTCGGAATGCCGAAGTTTCAAAGACTTCCAGCACTGATTTTTCCAGCACTTTCTGTTTTTACTTCAAAAGCATTTCATTGGCTGTAAGGTGCTTTGGGATGTTTGGAGGTCATGAAAGGCGCTAAATAAATGCAAGCCTGTCATTCCTCTTGGCTCTGAGTTTAATTGTGCTCTATCACTGCCCTGGCTGTGATAAGCTAACTAAGCACAGGGGAGGAATCAAACCTCGTGCCTTTTGCTATATAATAAATATAAGTTGCACTATAGTGATGCCTTATCAGGTATGAAGGGCTTTGAACAGTGTTTTCCATAATCCTGTGATCATTATGTGTTAGTAACTCTCATAAATAGGAGTGAAAATAAATGGTGAGTTAATCTGTTTTTGAAGATGGTGCTGGTAGAAGGAGGAGCCAAAATATCAGGAGTGCTCTTGGAATAGTGCCATGGCATCACCTAAGCGGGCAGAACCTTGGCTCAGAAGTGACTGGAGTATTAACCTGGATTATGCATGCAACCCAAGGTGTAGGTTTTAGATATGCTACCTTTTGAGCCAGAGGTGGGTGTGCCATTTACTGAGCCAGACTGGCATATGTAGCTTGGGTAAAAGCAAATAAATAGCTCACATTTACATAACACCTTTCTGAATTTTGGGACGTCCCAAATCGCTTTGCAGCTAATGCAGTTTTGAATCAAAAGCAGAAAATGCTGGAAATACTCAGCCAGTCAGGCAGTATCTTTGGAGAGAGAAACAGAGTTAACGTTTCAGCCTGATGACCTTTCATCAGAACTGTACTTTAATTGTAATCACTGTTGTAACGTAGGAGGCACAACACCCAACTTGCGCACAGCAAGCTCCCGCAAACTGAGCTGAGATAATGATGAGGTCATCTATTTTAAGATGTTCGTTGAGGGATAAATATTGGCCAGGACACCAGGCAGAACTTGCTTGCTCTTCTTCAAATAGTGCAATCTGAGAATGGAGGTGGAATCTTGGTTTAGGGTCTAATCTGAAAGATGACGGATCCAAGCCCATGCAGCACTCCCTCAGCACTGCACCAAATTGCCAGCCTAGATTATGGGTTCGAGCCATGAGTGGGGCTTAAACACACAACCTTCTGACTCAGAGGCAAGGGAGCTACCACTGAGCAAAGATTGACAACTGTGCTATTTGCCATTAACAACCTAATTGTTCAATGGGCCGGAAATAGTGACAGCTGATTGTACTTTGTTGGCTTTCATGTGTTATAACATTTGAACCTCGGAATAAGGCTGAATGTGATTTTACTTGGATGCTGGCTTTGGTCACCCTTCAAAGCAAGATTGTGCATTGGATGTGGCTCGGATACCTCGGGGCAAAGGGTTGGAGTCATCAGCTAGGGTCATTCCAAACAGTCAGGAAATTTCTATGACAGCTGACTACTGTGCTAGTCTCCTGGAAGAGTCTGTTAGACAGCTAGGCTGAACTGTTAAATGATGATGAGGCATTTGCTGTGCTTGAGGGTTGAAAGTGTCAGTTTACACAATGTCAGTTCAGTGTGTTTGCCATTTTGTCAGTGTCTTTATGGAAGTTAGTGAACTTCATGGGCTTTGATCCATTACTTGCAGTGATTGTCTTAGAATTCTGTACATTTTGGCAATACTGAAGTTGTTACTTGTTTACTGATGGGCATTGCGCAGTTTGTTCGTTTGTCATTACACATTGGTACTGTTTTTCATTAGCTGGCATATTGGTGTGCTTTATTAATTGGGTATAGTATGCTGAAGCTATTCATTGGGCATCAGATTGCACGATGAGGCTAATCACTGGGCGGAACACATCGGTATGATTTGTTCAGCGATGGTTATTGCCTGTTGTTACTACATCAATGGGCATTCCAATTTGGTGGTGTTCATCAGAGGGCATTACATATTAATGCTATCTGTTTATTACATGTGATTTGTTCCTTGAACATTCCTTGTTGGCGTTTGGGTACTGCATATTGTTTCTCGTCCACTGGGCATTGCTAGTTGTGGTTTGTTCATTGGGTGTTACACAGTGCTATTTGGACATTGTATCTTGACACTTCATTTGTGGCTGGTACATGTTAGTTTCTGGTTGTGACTGCTTAAATGCCCATTTACCGACATTCTGTGTTAAGGGTTAAAATTCAGCAAATACCATAATTGTTTTTATTTCAAAAGCAAGCAGATGACTTGTTCTTCCCTTCTGCCAACATACAATTAACTTTGTTTTATCCCCCTGTTTAACTAGATCCAAGTTTGGTTGCTTTCCTAAAATCAAGAAAGCCTGGGAAAAACTACAGTGATGGCGCCAAAGATGAAATGGAAACAAGTGGTGCAGAAAAGAGCTACGAGGATAAGCAGAGGTATTCTTGTTCAACCACAGAATCACAGGCCAGTCCAATCAAGGAAGCACCAATGGATCAGAAACCTACAGGTAAAAAGCTCAGCATGGAAGATTTATTAATAGTGTTCAAAATCATGAAGGGTTTTGATAAAAGTAAACAAGGACTAAGTGTTTCTATTGACACAAGGGTCAATAACCAGAAGAGAGAGATTCAAAGTAATTGACAAAAGAGCCAGAGGGGAGATGAGAATTTTTTTATGCAGCGAGTTATGTGGGATTGTGCTACCTGAAAGGGTGGTGGAAGCAGACTCAGCAGTAATTTTCAAAAGGGAATTTGATTAGTGCTTGAAAGGGAGAAAATTTCATGGCTATGGAGAAAGAGTGATGGAGTGGGAATAATTAGATAGCTTTTTCAAAGAGTCGAAACAGGCACAATGGGTTGAATGGCCTCCTGTGCTGAAGATTCTATGATTCCATGACCTAAAGGCGTCATTTAGAACTAATGCATGTTTAAATCCTCGCCTGACAACCTTGCCACTCCATCTGAACTCTCTCCCTTTATCTTTGGCCTGCTGTGCACATTCCTCCTTTCATCCCTTGATTGACTGCTGTACTTTCCGCAGCCTCTTCTTTTTGATATTCGTTCATGCCTTGTAGGAGTTGCTAGCTAGGCCAGCATTAGTTTCTCTAATTGTCCTTGAGAAGGTGGTGGTGTGCTGTCTTCTTGAACCGCTGCAGTCCATGTGGTGTAGGTACACCCACAGTGCTGTTAGGGAGGGAGTTCCGGGATTTTGATCAGCAACAGTGAAGGAAAGGTGATATAGTTACGAGTCAGGATAATGTGTGACTTGGAGGGGAACTTGTAGGTGGTGGTGTTGCCATGCATCTGCTCTCCTTGTCCTTCTGGGTGGTAGAGGTCGTGAGTTTGAAAGTTTCTGTCAAAGGAAAGTACTCACGCCAATAAAGTGTGGCCCGGCTCCCAGCCCCAGCTGGCAATGGCCCTGCTCCCAGATCCAACTGAGTGTGACCTGGCTCCCAATCACAGCTGATGGAGATCATCACAAGCCAGTATAGCTCGGGCAAGTATAAAATTGCACAGCACTACATTGAATTTACAGCATAGCAACAGACTATTTGTCATCAAGAATGCTGTCAAGCACCCTGTCGTCAACAATGCTATCAAGCAGCACTTGCTTAGCAATAACCTGCTGACTGACGTTTAGTTAGGGTTCTGTCAGGGCCACTCAGCTCCTGATCTCATTAAAGCCTTGGTTCAAACATTGACAAAAGAGCTGAACTCCAGAGGGGAAGTGAGAGTGACTGCTCTTGACATCAAGGCAGCATTTGACCGAGTGTGGCATCAAGGAGCCTTGGTAAAACTGGAGTCAGTGGGAATTAGGGGGAAAAATTTCAGCTGGTTGGAGTCATACCTTGCATAAAGGAAAATGGTTGTGGTTGTTGGAGGTCAACCATCTCAGTTCCAGGACATCACTGCAGGAGTCCCACAGGGTAATGTCCTCGGCCGAACCACCTTCAGCTGCTTCATCAATGACCTTCCTTCCATCATAAGGTCAGAAGTGGGGATGCTCACTGATGATTGCAAAATGTTCAGCACCATTCACGACTCATCAGATACTGAAGCAGTCCATGTCCAAATGCAACAAGGCCTGGACAATATCCAGGCTTGGGCTGACCAACACTCAAGGGCACCAACATCATTGTTACAATAGATGAGCAGGGCTGTAAGGGATAATGAGATTTATGTATGGAAGGAAGTGCAGATGTAACCTATCTGCTTCAGAGAGACCCTGCATGCAGCTAATATCTCAACACTGGCAAAGAGCTACATTCAGTGAAAGTGATTCTGGGAGCTATCACCTGAGGTGAAAAGGAAGCTGCAAGTCTGCAATGCACTCAAAATTCTGGTAAAGCATAGCAAGTCCAGCTGAATCTGTAAAGAGGAAAAACATAATAGCGTTTTAACTGTTTACCCTTTATGGGAATTGGTACCTAATGAAATGGTCCAGGCCTGAAACTTTAATCCATCATTTCTCATGTTTGCAGTGCTTTCTATTTTACATACAAACATAGCAATTAGGATCAGGAGAAGGCCATTCGGCCAGTCGCGCCTGCTCTGCCATTCAATAAGATCATTGAATGAATGATCTAATTGATCTGATTGTGGCCTCAACTCAACATTCCACCTAGCCTCCGATAACCTTTGACTCCCTTGTTAGTCAAGAATCCATCTACCTCTGCCTTAAAAATATTCAATGACCCTGGCATCCATCATTCTCCGTGGAAGAGAGTTCCAAAGTCTCAGGAACCTCTGAAAGAAAAAAATTCTATTATCTCCATCTTAAATGGGTGACCTCTTAATTTTAAGCTGTGTACCCTGGTTCTAGTCTCTTCCACAAGGGGAAACATCCTTTCAGCATCCACCTGTCAAATTGTCTTTCATTCTTTTAAACTGCAATGGATGCAGGCTCAGCTTGTCCGTCCTTTCCTCATAAGATAAACCCCCCTTATCCCAGATACCAGTTGAGTGAACCTTCTCTGAACGGCTTCTAATGCATTTATATCCTTTCTTAAATAAGGAGACCAAAACTGGACCCATACTCCAGACGTGGTCTAAGCAATGCACTGCAGTAAAACATCCCTATTTTTCCCCATTCCTCTTGCAATAAACAACAAAATTCAATATGCCTTCCTAATCACTTGCTGTACCTGCATACTAACGTTTTATGATTCATGTACCAGGACACCCAGATCCCTCTGCACCTCAGAATTCTGCCATCTTTCTCCATTTAAATAATATGCTGCTTTTCTATTCTTCCTGTCAAAGTGGACAGGTTCACATTTTCCCATATTAAACTCCATCTGCCAAATTTTTGGCCTCTCACTTAACCTATCTATGTTGCTTTGCAGACTCCTTATATCCTCTTCACAATTTACTCTCCTACCTGTCTTTGTGTCATTAGCAAATTTAGCAACTGTACATTTGGTCACTTCATCCAAGTCATTGATATAAATTGTAAATAGTTGAGGCCCCAGCACTGATCCCTATGGCACTCCACTCGTCACATCTTCCCAACCCGAAAATGACCCATTTATGCCTTGTCTCTGTTTCCTGTTGGCTAACCAATCCTCTGTCCATGCTAATATGTTATCCTCTGCATCACGAGTTCTTATTTTGTGTGGTAATCTTTGATGTGGCGCCTTGTCAAATGCCTTCTGGAAATCTAAGTATAGCATGTCCACAGGTTCCCCTTTATCCACGTTGCTTGTTACTTCCTCAAAGAACTCCAATGAATTAGCCAAACATGATTCCCCTTTCACAAAACCATGTTGACTCTGCCTGATTGCACTGAGATTTTATATACAGTCCCTTTCAAATGGGAATGACACTGTTTCTGCTCTGTAGTCTTGACCTCATCCAAAACTCTGCTTGCACCTGTCTTGACACATAACAAGTCTCATTCACCCATCACCCCTGTGCTGACTGAACTATGAAGACTCACCTTCTGGCAACACCTTGCTTTTAAAATTCTCGCCCTTGTGTTCAAAACTCTCCATGGCCTCACTTCTCCAGTATTACAGCCATCTGAAATTCCTGCATTTCTCCAACTCTGCTTCATGGAATTTTGCTCCATCATTGGAGTCCATGCCTTCAGCTGCCTTGGCCCTAATCTCTGGAATTCCCTCCCTAAACCTTCCTGTGAGTCCACAGCTCTGCCCTCTTTTAAATCACTCCTTAAAACCTACTTCTGAAACCAAGGTTTTGGTCATCTGTCCTATCTCCTTATGTGACGTAATGCCAGATTTTCACTGATATCGCTCCTGTGGTGTGCCGTAAGACATTTTTACTACATTAAAGGCACTATATCATGCAAGATTTTGCCTCGCATCTCATAATAGAACGACAATATTCTAAATTAAATTCTGCCACTAAGGTTCTGTTAAGACGACAGAATTTTCAATCCCAGCAGTATCTGATTCTAACAGTAAGGCGCTGTAATGGCTTCCTGGGATAAATGTTACTTCATTACCTGCCAGCTTTTAGGGTTAACAACAGTATTTAAACATCAGCTACAATGTTATAACAGCGCCAAGTCCTTTTGTCCCTAGGGTTGAGACTCTGAGGTTGAGATACTGATGGGTATCGATTGGACCAGTCTTGCTAAGATCAATTAGAATGAAGGATGTTGCAGAGGATATCAAATAGAAACTACCGAAGGTCCTGACACTTAGGCCTCCAGCCAGAGAATCTACAGTCCCGTGCCCGATTACGTAATGTAACTTAAGCTCAGAGAGAGCTTTTTGTTTTTGGAGGCATTATCTTTAAGGAGCTAATTTAGACTGTATTTAGCACTGAGCACAGTCATGGGGTTCTTTGATTCTGCTTTTTAATTTCAGATTCTTTGAAGTTTTATTGGGTAAATGTGCTCCCCGGTGTGATCCTGTACCATAAAAACCAGAAAGGTCCCAAGTCAATCTGTGCTGATCTTACTCAGAGTAGCTCTTAGGAGTGCTGCAATTAGCATCAGTGCCCATACAAACAGGAAGGCAACAACTTGCATGTATGTAATGTAGGTTTGCCCTTAGATACTCTCCCCACACTCAAGTTCATGACACCAGATTCACAAGTGTATGGCTTAAACAGAATAACCAGTGAGACAAGATTCTTCTGATATTTCACAATTGCTCTTGAATCACCCACAACCCCACAGTACAAACCCCCAAAATTCAAAACAACCCCATTCCCAGTACCTGACATGAAGCCACGACTCAGGCTTAAACTTACAAAAATGCTAACTCCACACAAAGTCCCCACGACTTGGTTTAAACTTACAAAAACACAGGCAAAATACCACATCTTGTCCTGAAACCTGAAGACAAAACCCTCAGACCAGTATCACCAAGATATCGCTGAAGCAAGTTACAAGGTACTGGCAAAAAAATACCAAGTTTTCACCCCAAACCTTCACAAAACCCTCAGACCAATATCACAATATTCAAGGCCAAGGGCCAAGTGCTGGTAAATAGGATTAGGTAGGTAGGTCAGGTGTTTCTCACGTGTCGGTGCAGACTCGATGGGCCGAAGGGCCTCTTCTGCTCTGTGTGATTCTGTGGCACGTCATAACTATGATTTAGTTGAAACTTACAATCGCCAATATGGCTGGTCTGTCAGGTGTTGACTGTAGGCCTGAGTCAAGGTAATCAAACTCGACCCTTCTTCTGACTGCAATCCAAAATCTTCAGGCCAATATCACCACGATATGACCGAAAACACTTACAATCCCCAACATGGCTGGTCTGTCCAGTGTAGAATGTAGGCCTGAGTTAAGATGACCAGCCCTAACCCTCCTTCCAACTGCAGCCCATATACTCAGATCTGCTCTTCTTTTATAATACTTTAACTCAGACATGCCAAAACATATTTCCTGTTGTTCCAATGTCCATTTAGTTGCTTCCGCAAAGTCCAGACAAATGTCATCAGTTCCTGCTGGTTGAAGCATGGTTTTCCATGGAAGATGTATCCAGACGAATATTATTAGTTCTCATCACAAGAGCAATTCTCCTGTTGTTTGAGTTGGCACAGTAACAGCACCTGGCTCCAAAATTAGTGAGAGCTTGAATGACCTATTCCAGTATTATTGTCTGTGATGCAGACCTTAGTTGCTAATTATTTGAGTGTATTGTATTGATGATATGTCCTTTGTGCCATTGTATTGGATAATCAGACTTCTTGATTGCATTAGTTGATGGCAGATAATGGCATTTCCCTGGTACCATTGTTACCTGATAGCAGTCAGTCAATGCCCAAACCCTTTTGATGAGTCACTGTTTTTTCACTAAATGTCCGGATTAACCCCTTGCTGCCCAGCCCCGTACTGCTGACTGCAGCTTATCTTTTGTAATAATAGTTCCAGTCATGAGGTCAAAACATGTCCATGGGTTTGAAATTATGTTCCATAAATTTCCCAGTTGGAGGGGATTCCAATCCTACGGTAGCACCCAGATTATAGTAAAATATCCCGAGGTGCTTAACACAAGTGTCATCAGACAAAATTTGACACCAAGGTGCATAAGGAGCTATGAAGGCAGGTGTCCAAAAGTTTGTCAAAGAAATTGATTTTAAGGGGCACCTTAAAGTACAAGAAACAGAGAGGTTTGGAGAGGAAATTCCAGAGGTTAGGGCCTATGCAGCTGAAGGCATGGCTGCCAAAGTAGAGCAATTAAAGTTGGGGATGCTCAAAAAGCCAAAATTGGAGGAGCATGGATATTTTGGAGGGTTGTAGAGCTGGAGGAAGTTACAGAGAAATGGAGGAGCAAGGCCATGGAGGGATTTGCAAACAATGATGAAACTTTTAAAATTGAGGTGTTGCCAGAGAAGCTAGATTAACAAGCACAGGGAATGATGGGTGAATGGGACTTGGTGGTAAGTTTGAATACAGGCAACAGGGTTTTGGATGACCTTAAGCTTACAGAGGATGGGAGGTGGGAGGCTGAACAGGGGTCTTTTGGAATAGTTAAGTCTAGAACTAACAAAGGCATGGATGAGGGTTTCACCAGCAAATGAGCTGAAGCAGGGTGATGTTGCAAAGGTGGAAGTAGGCAGTCATAGTGAAAGCAAGGACGTGGTTGGAAGCTCACCTTGGGGTCACATATGACACCAAGGTTGTGAGCAGTTTGATTCAGCTTCAAATAGTTGCCAGGGAGAATAATAGAGTCAGTGACCAGGAAATGGAGTTTGTAGTGGGGACTGAAGACAGTGGCTTTGGCCTACTCCATTTAACTGGAGGAAATTGCTGCTGGACTAGATATGAGGCTAACTATGTGACAAATCAGAGACAGTGGAGGGATCGAGAGAGGTGGTGAGGAAGTAGAGCAGTGTGTCGCCAGCGTACATGTGGAAGCTGATGCTGTGTTTTCGGAGGGGGCCAAGAATAGATCCTTGGGGAGGACACCAGAAGTAACAGTGTGGGAGCAGGAAAAGAAGCCATTGCAAGTGATTCTCTGACTACAATTAGATAAGAATGGAACCAGGCGAGTGTAGTTCTACCCAGCTGGGTGATGATGGAGTGATATTGGAGGAGGATGGTGTTACCAGTTGTGCCCAAGGCAGCAGGCAGGTGTCAAGAAGGACGAGGAAGGATGGTTTAGCACCGTCAGTCACAGAGAATGTAATTATGACTTTGTAAGAGCCATTTCAGTACTGTGACGGGGATGGAAAACTGATTGGAAGGCTCCAGAGATGGGATTCTGGAAAAGATGGCCATGAATTTGTGAGGCAACAACACGTTCAAGGACTTTGGAGAGGAAAGGGAGGTTGGAGGTGGGCAGTAAATTTGCAAGGACTGAAGGGTCAACTGTTGGTTTTTTGAGGAGAGGGATGATTTGAAGGAGAAAGGGAGAGGATCTGTGGAGAGAGAACTGTTTAAAAACGTGCACATTCCTGGCTGCCACATTGATGTAAGTGACCAGAATTGTAAGAGTGCACAGATTTCAGAGGGCTGGAGGAGGTTACAAAGATAGGGAAACAGTGGGGCCATGATGGGACTGGAAAACAAGGATTAGAATTTAAAAATTGAGGTGTTGCTGGACCAAGAGCCAATGTAGGACAGTAAACACAGAGGTGATGAGTGAACAGGACCTGTTTGCAGGTCAGGCTGTGGGTAGCAGAGTTTTAGATGAACTCAAGTTTACAGTGGGCGGTGCAACAGTAACAATTTGTGAGAGGTTACCTCTTGAGAGAACTTACGCATTGGAGATTGTGACATAAGTTCAGTCTTTGCAGCTGAAAGCTCCAATATGAATGAATCCCTTTGACCAAGGGATTGGTGGATTGTTGTCTTTCTAATTTTGTGAAGCTGGCAGGAATCCTATCTGAATGGTCATTGTCCACAGGCATTGCCGGCTCCTAACACAGGATTAACGAAGGACCAATGGTGGACAGTGCTTCAGCCTTTGATGGCTTACGGCACCCAGCTTGCCTATGAGAACCTGCATTGTGTGAGGAGGTGGTAGAGGCCTCTCGAGAAAAGTAACAAAAAGATAGGGGGCAGGAAATGAACGAAGAGATTGAATTCTGCATACCTCTAAAATAATGTAATCTCGATTTGAAATCTTTGGCTGAGGTCCTATTCTGTTTCTATCTTGCTCTGCATCATGATCTGCATTGGACATTATTGGATAGTTAAGGGTTAATAATCAAAGTTCTTTGTATCTTGCAGCTATGGGCTTTCCAAGATAAACAGAATGGCTTCAAACTGTCATGAGAAGAAATCATGGCTTGCCTTCTGCTTTTAGTCTCTGAGCATTATAAACGAGAAGTGTTTATACAGGAAAATAAGTGACAGTAATGACTAAGTGATTAAGATATAGCATAAGTGACTAGGGTAATGAACGTAGGTAGAGGGATCCATTAACTACAGTACAGAAAGTTAACGGTTAATAAACCTACACTTCAAAAGACTCGAGAACAGTTAAATCATGAAGTCTTATTTTTCAGAAAAGTATCTACAATTACTCCTGTTTTTGGGAAAGTCTGTTTTTAAAGGATTCAGGAACAGGTATGTCATGAGGGCTTATCTGTGACTTGCACCTTCGATACTGGCACAATAAAACGTATAAAGCGGCATGGTTTTCTACAGTTCTCTTGAGGGCTCAAAGGATAGAATCAGAAAACCGAAAGTCACTCTGCACAGTTAGATCGATGGCTGTGTTGTATATGAATAACGTCTGTTCTGTATACTACACCATAAAATGTCATTGTGAACCATAGAGGGAAGGAGGTTGACTAACAGTTAAACCTCAACAGTCTTTCACACATTCACACATCATATCCTGGCTAAAGGAGCTGCCAAGTTCCACCCACCCCCCCTGCCCCCAGCAAATATCCCCTGCTTTGTACTTGTGGGGGATCAACTGAACAGAATAAATGATTTTGGGAGACCACCATGTGGGGAATTGGGGCTTGTGAACTCTACAGCAGAACATTATGCTGATCCTGCTAATTGCAGAATGTTCTAAATAATTTCGACCTATATCTTTGTGTAGGATTACAATACATTGCTGCCTCAGCGTTACCTCATCCAGGAATCCAAATGCATGGTTTGCAACTGAAACACCGAATCATTCTTTGTATTGTATTCCAGGCCCTTAGCCTGCCTACCCTATTGTGAAAGGAACTGCCTGGTTTGTGTCAGCCTGTCAGGTGGTTCCATCCTTCTGTATTTGCATGTTTAAAGTGTCTGCTGCCTGCATCTGCTGATCTCAAAGGTTTTGCTGCCTCATGTACATGGCCACTCATTCTGTGCTCTTTCCACAACGTGGGGCTTGGCCCAGCACTGGGTTTGGTTAAAACTGCAAGAGTCATGATGTTTCTGCTCGCAGTCAGTGCTGGAATTGATCCCACTGACAAATCTCTTTCTCCCTGATTAATGCTGAGAACTTAGTCTGGACATTAAAACTTTGTCCCTTGGAATCAATCTCCTGAAAATCTGAAGAATGGAACATCTTCCTATGTCTTGCTGGTGAGGTGTCAGTGAATAACTATGTGGAAGTTGCTGTGGTTTTCACTGGGTTGCAGTGAAATGCCATAACCAATAGTTCTGACTTTTTGACTGACACATACTGCCATAGAGTGTGGTTGGAGCTAAAAAAGCAATTGTGGTAAAATGTTGATTAGATCCAGGTTACTTGGTTTGCTGGTTGTTCTGCTTTCTGTGCTGTTACAAGAGCATTGGCGAATATTCCACCCTTACAGGAATGTAGAGAGCCTGTGAGTATAAAGAAAATAAAAGAACTTGCATTTATATACTGCCTTTCACAACTTCAGGTCATCTCTAAATGCTTTACAAGTAACAAAGTACATTTGAGGTGTAGTTACTGTTGTAATTTGACAAACACAACAGCCAATTTGTGCACAACAAGCTCCCTCAGCAATATGATAAGGACCTGATTATCTGTTTTAGTGACGTTGCTTGGCAGATAAATATTGGCCAGAACACCAGGTAGAAGTAGTGCCATGGAATAATTTACTTTCACTTGAGTGGACACACAGACTTGGTTTAATGTTTCAACCAAAAGATGGCGCCTCCAACTGTCTAGGACGCTGTCAGTAATACACTGTAGTATCAGCCTGGATTTTGTGTTCAAGCCTGTAGTGGGGCTTGAGCTCCTGCCTGTACCACCAGTTGAGCTGATGCTTTGGTATAACGTGACATCAAAGATCTCGCAATGGCATAGCCCTTTCCTGAACTGAGACACACACACACAAACCAGGAAGGATCCCAGTCAATGTTCTCACTAAATTGTGCACGTGCACAGCTGTGCAGCAGCCTGGAAGATATCACGCTGGCCTTGTTCCAGATTAAATATCGCTCACGGATTGCTGGGCAAAATATGTAAAGGTATTGTATAGTGAAAAGGCTAGCCATACAAAATAACATCATTTTACAGGAAACATTGCCCCTGGTTCCATCTCAGTGGAACCTCAGTTGTTACATAAGGGATAAAGTCCAATTGTTTTAGTCCTGCCTTGCTCTCTCAAAATCTTGGCTTCCTCACCTGCATTCTTTGCTGTGCTCTGCGATCTGCTCTTATATCAGTACAGCTCATCTAAAGCATTAAGCATGGTCAATAATTATTTTAAATAAAAGCTTCACCGGAATGAAGAAAGTTTGGAAAGGTTTCAACCTGCATTACAAGGTAATAAAGATTTGTCTGTCTACAGCATGAACACACCACTCTAGACTTCAAGAATAAAGCTCTAATCCATTAGTCTAGGATTTAGAAAAAGAGTCACCACATTGAAACCATAGTAAACAGGAACTAGGGCATTCCCTGACCTTTTCAAGAAATGAAAATTGAGACAGGCAGCAGATTAGCACTGACACACCATTGCAAAAATACAGTGTATATCAATGGACTATAGATTCTTTGATGCCAGTTAGCCTCTTCCTTAGAAAGAGTTGCTCTGCAGCCCTCTATATAGGGGCAAATCATGTCCTGATGAAAATTTTTAATCCACATCCCCGTGGTTACCACTCCCAAATTCCTCCCTTTCTCTGCTGAAGCTCCCCTCCTGCACCATGTCCAAGTGACTGTTCGTCCTGTGTGAGTTTTGTTAGTGTAAGCAGCTCATTTGACAATGGAGAGCATCAGAGTGAAATGCACTCCTTTCCATTGGGGTCATTGGATAACAATTAGTACCACAAACTTAGATCAATGTTTCCTTTCCATAGCTTAGAGACTGCAAAGTCGGCAGGTAGCACCACAACTGAGGCCTCATTGAGGTAGGACTGGGGACATTTTTGGTCTGTGCAAGGCAGGACTATGTGACCAAGAGATCTCTGATGTCAACCTTTGATTATGTTATACCAAGGTGCCATTTTTGGTTCAGTTGGTAACATTAAGGTTTTTCTCCCTGGCTATCTTAGTTTGGGATAACTATTTTGAGTCTCTTTGGTTGCGGAGGAGGCACTCATTACCTAACCTGTTAGACTTCCTGAGTATATTACTTCACATCATTTAGTTTTTCTAAATGGTATTCTGCAACAAGCCTTCAATTCTCATTATAGGTTCTAATTTATATAGTGTATTTCAAGACCTCAGGATGTCCCAAAGCACATTACAGCCAATTTTTAAAATCCATTCTTGGGATGTGGGCACCACTGGCTAGGCCAACATTTATTGCCCATCCCTAATTGCCCTTAAGAAGGTGGTGGTGAGCTGCCTTCTTGAATCGCTGCTGTCCATATGCTGTAGGCACACACACAGTGCTGTTAGGGATAGAGTTCCAGGATTTTCACCCAGTGACAGTGAAGGAATTTAAGTACTTTTGAACTATAGTTACTGTTATAATGTCGGAAACGTGGCAGTCAGTTTGCAAACAACAAGCTCCCATGAGCAGAATGAAGATAAATTACCAATTAATTTATTTCTTGAGGGATGAATGTTGGCCAGGACACTGGCAGGGGAACTTCCCTGCTCGCTTTTGAATAGTGCTATGGCATCTTTTACGAGCAAGTGCTGAGGCCTCTTCTGAAAGGTGGGATCTGTGATTGTGCAGCATTCGAATCCCTTTAACATTTTAATCACCTCGATCAGATCACCCCCCCCCCCCCCCCACCCCCCCAACTCAGTCTTCTGTACCCAATGGAATATGTGCCAAATTTATGCAAATTGTCCTTATAATTTAGCCCTCTAAGCCCTGGACAAGGTTTAGTATCCTATGCAAGAATGCATTGAAATCAATGTAAAGAATTGAGATCTTTGGGATTGGCGAACCATCATCTAGCAGGCAGAGCAAGCATGATGGTTCAGGAGAGTGTTTTCAATCCGTCTGTGAGTTTACCTTAGTGTCGATCAGTGTAGGAAATGGTTTCTTTAGGTTAATCTGACTGAGCAGAGAGAACAAACATGAGAAGTTATTTTTATTCGTTCATGAGATGCAGGCATTTATTACCCTAATTACCCTTGAGAAGGTGATGGTGAGCCACCTTCTTGAACCACTGAAATCCTTGTGATGTAGGTACATGCATTGTGCTGTGAGCAAGAGTGTTCTAAGATATTGACTCGGCAGCGATGAAGAAACGGTAATATAGTTCCAAATCAGGTTGGTGTGTGGCTTGGAGAGAAACTAGCAGGTGGTGGCGTTCCCATGTGGCTGCTACCCTTGTTCTTCTAAGTTGTAGACATTGGGGTTTAGAAAGTGCTTTCGAACGAGGCTTGGCAAGTTGCTGCAATGCACCTTGTAAATAGTTGCCACTGTGTGTTGGTAGTGGAGATAGTAAATGTTTAAGGCGGTGGATGAGATGCTAATCAAGTGGACTGTTTTGTCCTGGATGGTGTCAAGCTTCTTGAGTGTTGTTGGAGCTGCATTCATCTAGGAAAGTGGAGAGTATTCCATCACACCCATAATGCATTGAATGTTAGGGGGAGATGGTTAGATTCTCTCTTGTTGGGGATGGTCATTGTCTGGACATTGTGTGGCATGGACATCATTTGCCACTTATCAGCCAAAGCCCTGCTGCGCGTGCAGACAAACTGCTTCAGTATCTGAAGAGCTGCGAATAGAACTGAACACTAGGCAGCCATCAATGAACACCCTCACTTCTGATGGAGGGAAGGTCATTGAAGCAGCTGAAAATAGTTGGGCCTAGGAAACTACCCTGAGGAACTCCTGCAGTGATGCAAGTGCATGTTGCTACCCTTGAATTTACTCTAGGACCATTAGCGTAAAAGGTGGCATTTTTGGGTTAGCCTGACTGTTTAACAGAGAGAACAAAGCATGACTGGTCAGGAGCATGTTGTTCCCCACTGTGTTTATCCCAGCATTGACCAGCAATCTGCAGTTGTGGTGTGCTGGAAATGGGTAACATTCCGAAGCCCAGGCATATATCTTGAAATTGCAGGGACAAAGACATTGCTCTAATTTGGAAGAAAGGCTGCACCACAAAAACCACTTAATTGGAAAGTGAATTGAGTGCCACAGTGTAATTGATCACGATTTCAAGACTGCTTTTTGCCAGACAGGACTACGCTCCAGTGATTGCATGTATTGATTCAAGGCCGTGCAGAAGTGGCACTGTGCCATTAGCTGTTAGGCACGCCCCCTAGGGTTTAAGATATACTGTTGTGTCACAGAGCTGCAACTCTGCCACCTAACTGGAGTAGAAACTGAAAGTTCATTTCTTAAAAGCAACTGTTCTGTATCACAAACCACTCAATCATAGTAATGTATTAATAGTACTTACATCATAATATCGCACCTTTAGAATTTGCTGTCCATTTATAATGTGCTTTTCTGTAAAGGATGTTTGCAATGAGAAATGGAATCCTTTACCGTTTAGCCACCTTGTGTTGGATCAAGCACTCCGGCGTCAGATATCACGCAGAGTAAACGCACACCGAAGCTCCTTCCACTCGTTCTCAACAACGTGACTCATTCGCAATCAGGGAGAGCTCCACTTAACTCGCAGTGACTTAGCTGGTAGCGCTCTGAGACTGAAAGAAAGGTTTTGGGTTCAAGTCCTACTCTAGTGGCTTGAGCACAAAAGCTAGTCTGACACTTCAGTGCAGGACTGAGGACTTGCTGTACTGTCTGAGGTATCGATTTTTGGATGAAGTGTTAAATGGAGGTCCTATCTGCCCTCTCAGATGACCATAAACGATCCAATGGCATTATTCGAAGAAGAGTGGGTGAATACTCCCTGATATTCTGACCAATATTTATCCCTCAAGCAACATAACTATAACAGATTATCTCATTGTTATTGTCTCATTTGTTTGTGAGGCCTTGCTGATGCACTTCCAATATTATAATGATAGCCAGACTACAAAAGTACCTCATAGCATGGTAAAGCACAGAAGAAGACCCTTTGGCCCATCGTGCCTGTGCTAACTCTTGGTGGAGCTATCTAATTGGTCCCATTTTTTTCCCTCATAAACCTGCCAGTTTTTTCACTTAAAGTATTTATCCAGTTCCTGTTTGAAAGTTATTATTAAATCTGCTTTGCTCCCCACTTTCAGGCAGTGTATTCCAGATGATGACGACTTGCTTTACGAAAGAAAGGTTACCTCATGTTGCCTCTGGTTCTTTTGCCAATCACTTTAAATCTGTGTCCTGTGGTTACCGACTCCTCTGCCACTGGATATGGGGGCAGGCAGTGGTAAAGTGTCCCTCCTCTGATTCATCATGTGGCCCCACTTCCACCTTGAACCCACCATCCAGGCCAATGTGCGCCACTTACATTGCCAATTGGAAATTCCAGTCGACAGGGGACTTAAAAGGCTCGTCATTGCCAATGATTAGCCTTAATTGTTTTGTTGTGTGTTGTGTCTAGGTGGGGTTTTTTGGGGCTTGTCTACTTTCCCAAAGTAAGCTGCTTCAGACTGTAGTTTGTCAAACCATTTCTCTTTATTTACATATACATATTGATTTACTTAAATATACATAGCTACATGTCTTTATGTACATATTAAGACCTCTGTACGAGGTTGGAACTTTTCCATCCTCCAGATCTCTGTTAATCAATCATGTGCTGTTACATCATCATTACATCAGCATCATATGTTTCTGATGTTAACCCTATACTCTACATTAATTGCTTGGTGCTCAGCTGATCCAACTGCAGACCACCCTCATTGAAAATGGCTCGCCTTGGGATCATGGTGGGGAATTGGCATGGAGGCTGGTAATGCGAAATTGCGTACCTATCCACCTCCAATCCCAGCCCGTACCCGCTTAAAAATATCGGCCATGATTGCAAAGTAACCAGGATTAATATTTCGGGAAGAGACATATAAAATGGAAAAGGAAGGTAATGAAGGGTGAGATAAAGACGATACTGAGAGAGCATTTTAACCTGGAAAATCAAGATGTAGCATTAGTTTGGTCGGAACTAAGAAAGAACAAGGACAGAAAGCAATGGTGGGAGCAATGCCCCTCTTTTTTTGTTTTTTTTATTCTCAGGATGTGGGCTTCGTTGGCTGGACTAGCATTTATTGCCCAGCCTTAGTTGTTCTTGAGAAGGTGGTGGTGAGCTGCTTTCTTGAATCGCTGCAGTCGACGTGGCGTAGGCACACCCACAGTGCTGTTAGGGAGGGAGTTCCAGGATTTTGACCCAGTGAAAGTAAAGGAACGGCGATATATTTCCAAGTCAGGATGGTGTGTGACTTAGAGGGGAACTTCCAGGTGGTGGTGTTCCCGTGTATCCCATGCCCTTTTCCTTCTAGATGGTAGTGGCCGTGGGTTTGGAAGGTGCTGTCTAAGGAGCATTGGTGAATTCTTGCAGTGTATTTCGTAGATGGTACACACTGCTGCTACTGTGCATTGGTGGTGGAGGGAGTGAATGTTTGTGGATGTAGTGCCAATCAAGCAGGCAGTTTTGTCCTGAACAGGGTCAAATTTCTTGAGTGTTGTTGGAGCTGCACTCATCCAGGTAAGTGGAGAGTATTCCATCACGCTCCTGACTTGTGCCTTGTAGATGGTGGATGGCTTTGGGGAGCCAGGAGGTGAGTTACTCGCTGCAGGATTCCAAGCCTCGGGCCTGCTCTTGTAGCCAGAGTATTTATATGGCTAGTTCAGTTTCTGGGAAATGGTAACCCTCAGGATGTTGATGGAGGGGGGGCGGGGATTCAGTGATGGTAGTGCCATTGAATGTCAGGGGCAAAAACTCAGCAGGTCTAAGAGCATCTTTGGAGAGAAAAACAGAGTTAACGTTTCGAGTCCGTATGAAGACGAAGAAGAAGACCTGAGTTTTTTCAGCATTTTCTGTTTGTGTTTCAGATTTCCAGCATCGGCAGTATTTTGCTTTTATCTTAACGCCAAGGGGCGATGGTTGGACTCTCTCTTGTTGGAGATGGTCATTGCCTGGCCCTTGTGTGGCGCAGATGTTACTTGCCACTTGTCAGCCCAAGCCTGGGTATTGTCCAGGCCTTGCTGCATTTGGACATGGACCTGCTTCAGTATCTCAGGAGTTGCAAATGGTGCTGAACATTGTGCAATCATCAGAGAACATTCCCAGTTCTGACCTTATGATGCAAGGAAGCTCATTGATGAAGCAGCTGAAGATGGTTGGGCCGAGGACATTACCCTGAGGAACTCCTGCAGTAATGTCCTGGAACTGAGATGACTGACCTCCAACCATCTTCCTTTGTGCTACGTATGACTCCAACCAGTGGAGAGTTTTCTCCCTGATTCCCATTGATTCCAGTTTTGCAAGGATTCCTTGATGCCACACTCTGTCAAATGTGGCCTTGACGTCAAGGGCAGTCACTCTCACCTCATCTCAGGAGTTCAGGTCTTTTGTCCATGTCTGAACCAAAGCTGTAATGAGGTCAGAAGCTGAGTGGCCCTGACGGAATCCAACCTGGGCATCGGTGAGCAGTTTATTGCTAAGCAAGTGCCGCTTGATAGCACTGTTGATGACGCCTTCCATTACTTTACTGACCTGGGCAATTTTCCACATAGCTGGGTAGATGCCAGTGTTGCAGCTGTACTGGAACAGCTTGGTTATGGGCGCGGCAAGTTCTGGAGCACAAGTCTTCAGTACTATTGCTGGAATATTGTCAGGCCCATAGCCTTTGCAGTAACCAGTGCCATCAGCTGTTTCTTGATATCATGTGGAGTGAATTGAATTGGCCGAAGATTGGCATCTGTGAAGCTGGGGACCTCCGGAGGAGGCCGAGATGGATCATCCACTCGGCACTTCGGGCTGAAGATTGTAGCAAATGCCTTATCTTTTGCACTGCTGTGCTGAGCTCCTCCATCATTTAGAATGGGGATATTTGTGGAGCCTCCTCCTCCAGTGAATTGTTTAAACCACCATTCACGACTGGATGTGGCAGGATTGCAGAGCTTAGATCTGATCCGTTGGTTATGGGACCGCTTAGCTCTGTCTTTCACTTGCTGCTTATACTGTTTGGCATGAGAGTAGCCCTGTGTGATAGCTTTGACACCTCGTTTTTAGGTATGTCTGGTGCTGCTCCTGGAATGCCCTCCTGCACTCTTCATTGAACCAGGGTTGATCACCTGGTTAGGCAATGGCTAACATTTAAAGCAGGGTTTCCCAAAATGTGGATTACGACCCCAAGTGAGGGTCGCAAAATGAGATTTTGGGGTCATGAGCTCTGAGGCAGCAAAGACTGCCATGGAGCCGAGTGCTGACCGCTGCGAGGCCCCTTTAAATCCTGACTTTTTGTTTTGTAATTTTGGAAGCAGCCTAACTGACTGATCTTTGAGGCCTGATTCCTGCCCTAAAAAAGCCAGGGAAATGTTTGTGATTTTTGTTTTAAAAACTCAGCAGTTTAAACAGCCCCGCCTCCCACAGCCCTGCTCCCCCAGCTCTCAGCTCCTCACCATCCGCCCCATGCTCACAGTCTGAGGTCGTGGCAATTTTCAAGCCTCAAAATAGGGTCATGGTGATTTAAAGAATTAATTCATACTTTACAGTAGCTGTTTGGTAGTACAGATCTTGAATATTGCTAAAAAAGTGACATGTTGAAGCTTTTTGTCTTACACTCTTCAGGACACTTCGCAAGAATAAGGGGAAAACAGTAATTTATACTGTATGAGAAGAGAGTGCTGATCGGTTGGCAAGTGGACTCTGATGGATAGAGAAGTTGCCATGGAGACTGCACCAGTTGATGATGACTGACAGTTAACTGCCAGCATTGTTTGAAATTTAAACCAGGCAACTTGACCCTGATTGATCAAGGCATTGCCTTGAGGAATGAGGCAATGAATGGCTGTCATTTATTTTGTTTGGCTGTGTGTACATGTTTTTTCTGCCTGCAAAGCACAGGGTCCTATGTATTAATATATGTAGCTGCCTGTACACGCAAATGAGCCACAATGCGAGCCCAACCGACTATGTTGAATTGGTTGCCGGCTTAATTCTTAGCACGTTGAGGATTATTTAGCAAATGTTGTCCAATCGCGGAATCACATCTAATGTTAGACACTGTGTTTTGAGTTTTGCAAGCACGGGCTGGTTGGGTACTGTCTGTACCTTGTCCGTTGTGAACAGTGGCTAGGACTTGCTGTTTGATACAATTCGTCAGTCTTTGGGACATACGGCCTACATACCTAATTCCACTGGCACTGAAATTCATATACCACATTACTCATTTGTGTTCACTTGCCAACCAATCAGCGCTCTCTTCTCATACAGTATAAATTGTTGTTTTCCCCTTATATTGGTATCCTTGTGAAGTGTCCTGATGAGTGCAGGACAAAAAGCTGAGACATGTCTCTTTTTTCAATGATTCCAGAATTAATGGGGAACCAAGGGTCTAGTGAAAATGAGGGACTTAAAGACCTTAGTATTAATAGTAATGGAGAAATTAATGAAACTAAAAAAAACAACAAATCCCCTGGACATGATGTTTAAAAGAGATGGCTAAAGAATTAATGGATGTATGGATTTTGATTGTCCAGAATTCCAAAGAGTTTGGGAAATGTTGGTATTCGGAGTGATTTCAGTGCCCTTGTACACAAATCACAAAGCTAAGGCAGGCTGTGGGAGCGGGGGTCGCTGATGGGGAGCTGAGAGCGGAGGGGGGCTGTGGGAGCAAGGGGCTGTTTACACTGCTGGGTTTTAATAAAATCACAGGCAATTAGGAAGGTAAATGGTGTGTTAGCTTTGATTACAAAGGGATTGAAGTATAGCAATAAAGAAATCTTGCTATGATTGTATATGTCCTTTGTGAGACCACGCCTGGTGTACTGTGTACAGTTTTGGTCTCCTTACCTAAGGAAGGGAACACTTACCCTGGATGAAGTGCAACAGATGTTCACCAGACTGATTCCTGGGATGAGAGGATCGTTCTATGAGGAGAAGCTGAATACACTGGATCAATATTCCGTAGAGTTTAGAAGAATGAGAGGTGATCTCATTAAAACATACAAAATTCTAAGGGGCTCAATAGAGTGGATGCTCAGAGGATGGTCCTGTTGGCTAGGATGTATAGAACCAGGGATCAGTCTCAGCTTGGTTCTCTACTGTATTATGAACCTTTTTTTTTCTCTCTGTCTTATTTTAGTTTCTATATCTTTTAGCATTGAGGAAGCTCTGGCTTTGAATGCATTTCCTTTTCCCCTTGTGGGAATGTGTCTATTCTGTCCCTGAACCATCTTTTCTTTGAAGGCCTGCCAGTGTTCAGTTACTGTTTTACTTAGCAATTTTAATTCCTTTCCACCTGGGCTGGGCAAGATCCCTTTGCAACTCACTGATGCTAACCCTCTTTCAGTTGATTATTTTTACAGTTTTCCATAACCTTATGATATGATCACTGTTGCCCAAATGCTCCCCCACTGAAACATGCTCCACATGGCACTTCATTCCCCAAAACTAGATCCTGTGCTGCTTCCTTCCTCAGTAGGCTAGAAACACACCGATGAAGAAAATTTTCTTGTACTCATTTCAGGAATTCCTCCCTCTCTTTGCCCTTTATGTTGTTCCTATCCCAGCCTGTTTTAGGATAATTGAAATTTCCCATTGCTGATAGCCTAATTTGTGCATCTTTCTATAATTTACCTGAAAAATTGCTCCTCTATCTTCTTTCCACTATTTTGTGGCCTAGAGTATGTACCCAGTAATATAATAACTTTTCTATTGACCCTTAATTCTAACCAAATAATTTGTCTTTGAGTTCTCAACCGATCAATACTGCCACTCTGCTTCCCTTTTTTCACTTTATCTTTTCTGAATAGCATGTAGCCAGCCTTAAGTTCTCAATCTGCCCTGCTTTAAGCCAGGTCTCTGTTATTGCCCCTTTATCATAGTCCCATGTGATGACTTGTGCCTGCAGATCACCAACCTTATTTACCATGCTCCGTGCATTTACGCACATGTAATCCAAGCCCATCTTCAAGTGTCTCCTGTCTGATGCCTCCCATTTATGAACTATTTGTCTCTTCCAATCCTGTGCACACCTTGTCAAGTGCCTACTTCATTGACTGCAATCCTACCATCCTAAGACCAGATAGGGCACTATATGAAATCTCCCTTTTATTTTCTTGTATCGATATTTCTCATGGTCAACAGCATTTGGGTTCTCAATCAGGGTTGGATTGCAGTCAGTTTTATGGTGCCAGGACAACCAGGATTAGGATTGCCAAAGTGCATTTAACATGAGACTCCTTGTTATTTTGTTAGTCTGGGTTGGATTTCACGCCAAAGGTCTGAACTTCTGAACAACCAAGTATTTATATTCCAAGTATTTGTGAGATGATAGGTTCAAGGTTGTGTGCTTGTAATGATAACCCAGATTTACGCATAGACCAGAGAAACTACCAATGTAGCGAGTGCCTGCACATCTGCAGGCATGGAGCCTGTAAGATGAGTGGTGGTGTGCTGAATGTGTGCAAGACCAAGTGATGCAGGTGTACACAGTATACTGGTGGGCGACCAGATTGTAGACTAACTCTTATTACAATATTGCTGAATCTTTACAGAGGCTGATATTCCACTGAAGCCTGAGAAAGGGTGGGTCCACATGGATGTCCCAGAGCATGAGAAGTTAGAGTGGATGAAAGATCTGCCCAAACCCAGGCGACGGAAAACTAACAAGGTGAGCTGTGGCAGTGTGGATACTTGCTGTATGATTGTTCTGCCCTAAGCCAGAGACTGTGGGACTGAATGGCCCAGTCACAGAGCAGGGAGAAACTGTGGGACTGAATGGCCCTGTCATGGAGCAGGGAGAAACTGTGGGACTGAATGGCCCTGTCATGGAGCAGGGAGAGACTGTGGGACTGAATGGCCCAGTCAGGATTTGTGAGGGCCAGTGAGACTGAGTGGCCCTGGTCCCATGGGGATGTTGGAAGCTGAGTGACTGACTGTGCTTGTTGAGGAGCACTCTGAGTTTGAGGCTGAAGGAACGCTTGAAATGCTGACGTGGTTTTACAAACATTCACATAGTTAAAAACCTCCATTATCAAATTCTCAAAGCAGTAAATCCACCAAGTGCTGAATATACCGAAAACTAACCACAACGAACGGAAGCATGTTCTCTCCCCTTTCCTAAGAAATTTGTTGTTATTTAATGCCTTTTTTCTGCATTCAGGAGATGCAGGCAAGGTTCAGTTTCCATGGTGACTTGATACCTCCAGATGTTGATCTTCCAACTCACCTGGGACTGCACCATCATGGAGAGCAGCAAGAGGTTAGACATTATATTATTTCCTCTTACACAGAATTTTTTGGAGCTGCTGTTCCACATTTATTAAAGTGAAGGCTGAAATACAAATGGGTGGAAGTTATCTTACAGCTGTATAGAGCTCCAGAGTACTGTTTTCATTCTGGGAACTATATCTCAGGAAGGATATATTGGTCTTAGAAGAGGTGCAGCATAAATTCATCAGAATGGTACCTGGGTTAAAAGGGTTAAATTATGAGGTCATATTGCTTAGACTGGACCTGTATTCCCCTGAGTAAGGGAGACTTAGGGGTGATCTAATTGAGGTGGTTAGGACAATTAAAGGATTAAAACAAAAAGCTAAAAGCTACTGCGGATGCTGGAAATCCAAAACAAAAAGAGAATTACCTGGAAGAACTCAGCAGGTCTGGCAGCATCGGTGGAGAAGAAATCAGTTAACGTTTCGAGCCTTCACGGCCCTTCGGCAGAACTGAAGCATAGTTAGGAGAAAGGAGAAATATAAGCTGGTTTAAGGTGGGGGGGTGGGGAGAGAGAGAAGTTGAGGGTGTGGTGATTGTGGAGATAAGCAAGCAGTGATAGGAGCAGATAATCAAAAGATGTCACAGACAAAAGGATCAAAGAGGTGTTGAAGGTGGTGATATTTGTCTAAGAAAAGTGCTAATTAAGAATGGAAGACAGGACACTCAAAGTACAGCTCTAGTGGGGGTGGGGTGGAAAGACTAACAAGGTTTTAGTTTTAGATTTAAAAATAATGGAAAAAGGTGGGGAAAGAAGAATCTATATAAATTATTGAAAAAAAAAAGGGGGACGGGGGAGAAACGGGGTGGGGATGGGGGGAGGGGGAGTTTAAGATCTAAAGTTGTTGAATTCAATATTCAGCCCGGAAGGCTGTAAAGTGCCTAGTCGGAAGATGAGCTGCTGTTCCTCCAGTTTGCGTTGGGCTTCACTGGAACAATGCAGCAAGCCAAGGACAGACATGTGGGCAAGAGAACAGGGTGGAGTGTTAAAATGGCAAGCGACAGGGAGGTTTGGGTCTTTCTTGCAGACAGACCGCAGGTGTTCTGCAAGACGGTCGCCCAGTTTGCGTTTGGTCTCTCCAATGTAGAGGAGACCGCATTGGGAGCAACGAATGCAGTAGACTAAGTTAGGGGAAATGCAAGTGAAATGCTGCTTCACTTGAAAGGAGTGTTTGGGCCCTTGGACGGTGAGGAGAGAGGAAGTGAAGGGGCAGGTGTTGCATCTTCTGCGTGGGCATGGGGAGGTGCCATAGGTGGGGGTTGAGGAGTAGGGGGTGATGGAGGAGTGGACCAGGGTGTCCCGGAGGGAACGATCCCTACGGAATGCCGTCAGGGGGGGTGAAGGGAAGATGTGTTTGGTGGTGGCATCATGCTGGAGTTGGCGGAAATGGCGGAGGATGATCCTTTGAATGCGGAGGCTGGTGGGGTGATAAGTGAGGACAAGGGGGACCCTATCATGTTTCTGGGAAGGAGGAGAAGGCGTGAGGGAGGATGCGCGGGATATGGGCCGGACACGGTTGAGGGCCCTGTCAACGACCGTGGATGGAAAACCTCGGCTAAGGAAGAAGGAGGACATGTCAGAGGAGCTGTTTTTGAAGGTAGTGTCATCAGAACAGATGCGACGGAGGCGAAGGAACTGAGAGAATGGGATGGAGTCTTTACAGGAAGCGGGGTGTGAGGAGCTGTAGTCGAGGTAGCTGTGGGAGTCGGTAGGCTTGTAATGGATTTATTGGGATGGATGGAGAGAAGCTATTTTCTCTGGTTGGGGGTGTCTGGAACTGGCAGGCTTAACCTTAAAATTAGGCTGTTCAGCCTGATGTCAGGAAGCTGCTCTTCCCACAAAAGGTGAGAGAAATCTGTAACTTTTCTCTCCCTCTCAAAAAAGCTGGCAAGGCAAGGGGGTCAATTGAAAATTTCAAAGCTGATAGCACTAGATTTTTGATGGACATTTTAAGGGATATGGAATGGATAAATGGAATAAAGACACAGATCAGCGAAGCAGTAAATTTACAGTTTTCACAAATTTCAATATTTTCCCCAAAGTATCAGAACAGCAAGGGTGACAGATGTAAAGTTAATCATTGAAATGCAGGTGCTTGCTCCTTATTTGGTAAAACGCTGCCATCGAACCTCTTGATTAGTTGAGTTCTAAAAACGGCTTGAGACTGACAACTGAACAGGCTCTGAACTTAGAATCTTACTGCACAGAAGGAGGCCTTGTGGCCCACCGTGCCCGTCCCAGCTCTTTGAAAGAGCTGTCCGATTAACCCCATTGTCCTGCTCTTTCTCCACAGCTATGCAAATTCTCCTTTTCAGGCTTTTATCCACTTTCCTTTGGGTAATTATTTTAAGCAGTGCCTTCCAAACCATAACAACTTCTGTCTTCACCCCAAATTTTGTTTATTTTTTAATTCATTCACAGGATATTGCCCTTAATTGAGTGTCTTGCAAGGCCACTTCAGAGGGCAGTTAAGAGTCAACCACAATTCTGTGGGTCTGCGGTCACATATAGGCCCAACTGTGTAATGAAGATGGATTTTTACAATAATCTGGTAGTTACTGAACATCTTTGCCAATATTAGCTTTTTATCCCAGATTTATTTAATTAATTGAATTTAAATTTTCCAGATGCCAGGGTGAGATTTGAACTCGTGTTTCTGGATTATTAATCCGGGCCTTGGGATTCTGGTCGAGTAACATAACCATTAGGCAACCATTGCCTAGGTTAATCTGTGTCCTCTGCCCAATGACGCTCCTGCTAGTGGAACTAGTTTCTCCTTATTTACTCCACCAAAACTCCCTCAATTTTGAACCCTTCTTATTAAATCTCTCTTTAACCTTCTCTGCTCTAAGGAGAACAATCTCAGCCTTTGTAGTCTCTCCACATTATCAGTTCAAATTCTCTTGATGTATGAGAACTAATCACAATAAAGACTGTCTTTTATATTATTCAGTCAACCATCTACAGGTAGTGAAATTATGTAGGGTGTTTAAATTAAATGGAATGATTCAATTTGTTAGTTTTTGACAAACATTTTGGCTGATCAATTAGGTGAGTTCCCATCAAAATACCATGGCAGCAATTGAACCATTGACATTAACATCTTAAGTGTGCGACCCATATAGTAAATTCCTTGCAGCCTGGAGGACAACTACTAGTAGCCAACTTTAAACCAACTTTAAATAGATTATATTTTTCTGTCATTGTGTACGAGTTAAAGATTCATTGTATACGCGCAGGCCTCTGTAATGGGGTAGATTTTGTCACTGAGCTTTGTCAGTGGGCGGAAGAGGCCACTGTCAAAAAATCCAATAAACCCAGATCTCATTCGTTATTTGATCATTTGCTGAAACAAAGGGTTAATTCAAGGTCAGTACTGTTGTTGTGGTTTAGGAGAGCCTTTTGTAGTGCAAATTTCCTAAGGCTCTGGGTTGAAACATCAGCAGTGGCTCAGTTTTAGCTCCGAGCCAGAAGGTTGTGGGTTCAAGCCCCACTCTAGATAATCCAGGCTGACAGGCTACTGCAGTACTGAGGGAGTGCTGCACTTTTGGAGATGCTGTCTTTCAGCTGAGGTGTTAAACTAATAAACTTATAGGTGCCCTTCGGGCATAAAATTCCATGGTCTGGACTTTCCCTATGGAGATAGGAAACAGAATCTCGGACTGTTTCCAGGTCTCAAACCTACCCGGGGGGAAGCAGTCACTGTTTGGGATTTCCAAGGAGGCATCCCTTTAATTGATACGGAACAAGTTCCCTGTGAAATGAAGAGCCTTGGGCAGGGCCTCGAAGCTGGAGGGCTAATCAGAGGCCTTCCAGCTTGAGAAGAGCTGCAGGGAATTAATGGAGAGGGTGTTTCAACGTGGAGGTGCTCTCTCACCAACTTTTTAAACTTTAATTCAAAAATGATTCTTGAGGCCTGGCCACCACTGTGGGGGTGGGGGGAGTGGGACTGGGGGTAGTGTGGAGGGGCAGTGTGGGTGAGGAGCCCCTCTACAGGGTAACCTATGGCTGCTCTTACACCCAGGCAGGTAAGGAGGGCCTCTAGGCCTGGTGAGAGCACTGTTCCCCTGGCCTGGCATGGTGCTGTGTGTGTGCCTCCAGACACCTAAACTGGCCCCCACTGATGTAGGAAACTGGAAAATACCAGTCGGCTTCCTTTAATTGGCCTTAATAAGGGTCTTAGCCAGTCAAATTGGCTACTCACAGGCAGGGCGGGTAGCCTGTCTGGCCCTGATCCGACATGCACTAAAATGGCCATGCTGGGCGTGGCAGAGAGAAACAGACAAGCTGGATGTGCTGCTATTTTTGGGCCCAGAAGCCTCTATTCCTGCCCCTGGCAAGACCCAACATTCATGCCCCTTGACACTATTTGAAGAAGAGCAGAGTGTTCTCCCCCATGCGCTAGCAAATATTTAATCCCTCAACCAACATGACAAAAACAGATTATCTGGTCATTATCACATTGCTGTTTTTAGAAGTTTGCTGTGCGCAAATTGGCTGCCTCATTTCCTACTTTTTCAACACTTCAAAAGTATTTTTGTTGACTGTAAGATGCTTTAAGACACCCTGAGTTTATGAAAGGCACCATGCAAATGCAAGTACTTTTTTGTGTCATTTTGTTGGCACAGAGCTGACGCTTGGTGAGAAGCTGGCAAACTTCCTAATGTTTCTTAACTGTTAGTTGCTTTAATTATCTCTAACTATTGGTTTGTTTCTTTCAGCGAGCTGGGTACTCACTTCAAGAGCTCTTTCATTTAGCTCGCAGTCAAATAATTCAGCAGCGAACCCTGGCACTTCAGATGCTGGCACGCATCGTTCAAAAGGTGAGCTTGGCACAATTGAAAATTGTGCACTGTAATGAGTTTGGCTATCTGAAGTGAACATGTGTAACTAATTGAGGTTATGTGTAGCTTCCGCAGTGTTAAGAATGTAAGAAATAGGAGTCGGAATAAACCATACGACCCCTTGAACCTGTCTACCATGCAGTAAGATTGTGCCTGATCTTCGGCCTCAACTCCACTCTCCCACCCAATACTTGTATCCTTTGCTTCTCTTGGTTCCCGAAAATCTCATCTCTGTCTTAAATATATTAATTGACTGAACATCCACAGCTCCCCGGGGTTTTCAAAGTTTCACAACCACACTGAGTGAAGAAATTTTTCCTCGCCCCGCTCCTAAATGGTTGACCCCTTATCCGGAGATGATTTTTAGTTTTCGACTCTCTATCCAGGGACCCATCCTTTCAAGCATCAACCTTGTCAAGCCCTTTCAAAATCTTAATGATACAATGAAATTACCTCACAGTTTTCTAACTTCTAGGGAGTTTAGTCTCATTCTATTCAATCGCACCTTGTAGAACAAACCTCGCACCCCAGGAATCAGTCTAATTAACCTTTGTTGCACTGCTTTGAGACAAGTATATTCTTCCTCAGGTACAGAGACCAAGAGTGCACAGAGTACTCCAGATATGGTGTCACCAAAGCCCTGTACAATTGCAGCAAGACATCCTTACTCTTATACCCAACACCCCTGAATGTTAACTTCCTGTAATTCATGTACAGGAACTCCCAAATCCCTTTGCATACCAACATTTACTGGTTTCTCACCTTTTTAAAAAAAAAAATTCTGCTTTTTTATTCTTCCTACCAAAGTGAATAATTTCACATTTCCCCCACATCATATTCCAACCACCATCTTCTTGCCCAGTTGTTTAACAAGCATATCACCCCTTGCAGTCTCTTTGCGCAATTTTCGCAGTTTATTTTCCACCTAGTTTTGTATCGTCAACAAATTTGGATATATTACATGATTTCTTCATCTAAGCCATTGATCTGGATTGTAAATAGCTGAGGCCCAAGCATTTATTCTTGCGGCATTCCACTAGTTACACCCTGTTATTCCAAAAATGACCTGTTTATTCCTACTCAGTTTTCTGTCTGTTAACCAATCTTCAATCTATTATCATTTATTACAGCAATACCATGAGCCCTAATCTTGTGTAACACCCTTTTATGAGACAATTTATCAAATGCCTTCTGAAAATCCAAATATACCACACCCACTGGTTACACCTTATCTACCTTGCTAATTACACTCTCAAAATCCCTAATAGATTTGTCAAACACAATTTCCCTTTCATAAAACAGTGTGACTCTATCTAATCATATTGTGATTTTCCAAGTGCCCTATTTCCACATCCTTCCTTGTTAACGGATTCTAGCTTTTTCCCTACTAGTTATGCCAGGCTAACTGGCCGCTGCTTCCATTAATTCACTCTCCCTCCTTTCTTGAACAGCGAGGTTACATTTGCTAACTTCCAATCCATAATCAGTGAGCATTATGGATCATGGATGACAAAAGTTTTTAAACCCTAAGGTATAGGACATCGGGTCAAAGGAATTTGTCAGCTTTTAGTCCTGTTAATTCCTTCGGTCTTTTTTCTTTACTAATATTAATTATTTTAAGTTTCTCAGTTTCTTGTTTCTCCACAATATCTGATATAGCCTTTGTGTCTTCTACCGTGAAGACCGACACAAAATATTTGTTTAATATCGTTGCATTTCCTCATTCCCCATTATAATTTCTCCTGCCTTTGCATCTAAGGGACTCACATTTTTCTCCAGTACTGGTGTCAGCGTCCCATAAATTGAACCCCCTGCCTCCCACATGACTCTTTCAGCTGTACATTTAAATTTCTAATTCGTTTGTCCCTGTGCCAATTTGCAGATAGCACACGTAGTTATCTAGAGATTGTCACCTTTGAGCTTCTGTTTTTTAATTTGTACCCCAGTTTCTCAAATTCTTTTTGCTGAACCTCATTCCTAGTTCAATCTTATGCTGTTGGCTCATTCTCCAAGTTCTTCTGCAGCTGGCAGCACCTTCGGGACACCCGGTCGCAGCTGCAGAAAACAGTATCTATTCCCCTGCCTGTACTATCCCCTATGACTAGCACATTCCCTCATAGCTTCCACTGCCCCCACCCCCCCACTTGACTGGCCTCCTGTATCATTTGCCCGCTGTTTCTGCAGTCTTGGTTCTCTACCGTATCAGTAGCATGCACCTTATACCTGTTGGATCATGGCAAAAGCTGAGGCTCCCCTTACCTGCCTGATTTACAGTCACATCCTCCTGTCCTTGATCATGAGCCGTATCTAAACCTAAGGGGTGTGTCTTATAGTTTGTTCAGGTAAGGGAGGGAACATTTAGGGTAACACATTCATGTGAATGTGTGTTGTACATACTAGGTGAATAGGTGTACCTATATTGGGTTGTATTGCTCTCATCCATTTATTGTGCGACCACATAGCAAGTCATCTGTCATCAAATGGAGGGACAGATGAGTGTGTGTGTGGACTGTTCCAAGTATGGGTGGGATTGGAATGGAACTTGACCAAATTTTGTACTCATTTGGTACCCATTTATGTAGTACCTTTAACATAGAAGGCCCAGGTGTATACCAGCCAAAAATGGCCAAAGAAGGGGATATTTGGAAGGATGACTAAAAGCTTGGTCATAACCGTGGGTCTTAAAATAGGTGAGGGAGATGAAGAGGCTGTGGGGTTTAAAGAGAGAATTCCAGAGCTTAAACACGGCCAACAATAGTGAGGGAAAGGGACTAGGAGATGCACGAAAGGCTAGAGTAGGAGGAACAGAGAGTTCTGCAAAGGTTGTAGGGCTGGAGGAGGTTACACACAAAGGGCAAGGAGAGACCCGGGAGTGTTTACAAACAAGGACAAGAATCTGAAACCGGAGTTGATGGTGGACCAGGTGCCAATGTAGTAACTGAGTACGAGGGTGAGTGGGACTTGTTCTGGGTTAGGATACCAACAGGATTTTGGATGAGCTGAAGTTTATGGAAGGTCAAGCTGGGAGGTCAGCCAGGGGAGCATTAGAATAGACCAGTCTAAAGATGACAAAGTGGATACATGAAGGTTTCAGTGGTAGATGAGCTAATTCAGGTGGAGATGGGTGAAGATGTGGGAGGTGAAGGTAGGTGACCTTTGTGCGGGAGAGCATATGGTTAGAAGCTCAGCTTGGGGTTGAGTAGGATGACAAGATTGACAAGGTCGGCGGCGGTGGGGGGGTGGGAATCAGCGGGTTGGGGGTTGGGGCCAAACCTTGTGGGGGTGAGGGGTTTGGAACCTCAGGGAGGAAGGGGTGGCCGAGATTGGGTAGGGGGTGGTCGGGCTGGTGTTGGGTAGGGGGCGGTCGGGCCGGCAAAGGGAGGGGTTCGGACCTTGGGGGACTTGGGACCTTGGTGGGGAGGCGGGTGCTTGAGTCAGGTTGGGCTGTGCGGGTGGGGGGTGTGGAATGCTGTGGAGGTTGGTTAGCCGGGGTCTGGGGGGGGTGGGGTCGGGGAGTCCCGTGGGGGTTTGGGAGTGGGAGGGGGGAGTCCTGTGGTGGGGCGAGGTATCGGCCAAGGCCTTTACAATAGTTACCCAGAAGTTAGAAGAGATTTTAATTCTTCTAACTTTTTTTGAGTAACTACTGATGTAACCCTGTCAGGACCATCCAAAGTTTACCATTTAAATTGCATTTTCTGATGGTTCCCAGTGCAGGGCACTTGCCCAGAGGAAGTTTGCGTTTTTGGGCAATTGCCTTGCAAACCCTTACATGTGGAGTTCTGAGAGCGCCTCCCCAGCACATCTTTAGTGCCCCCCACGAATCTGACCTTGGGGAGCTTGGACGTTACGGCCCAATGTCCCACTTTGGACCAGCATTACAACCGCACAGAGGAGTTGAGAGAATCGGGGGTGGGGGGTGGGGGGGTGGTTGGAGACAGGGGAAGTGAGTAAGGGTGTCATCAGCATATGTGTGAAAGCTGACTCTATGCTTTTTGATGTAGCCTCCTTTGCAACATGTGGATGAGGAAGCCAACGTTTAATGCTTGAGGGCTCTAGAGATAATGGTGCAGGGGTGGGAAGAGACACCATTGCTGGAGGTTCTCTGGTTACAATCAGAGAGGTAAGAGTGGAAGCAAACGCTGGCAGTTCCACTAAGCTGCACAATAAAGTTTGGAGGAGGATGGTGTGGTTGACAATGTCTAGGTCTGCCTGCAGGTTACGGTCACAGAGGATGTTACTTTTGACTTTGATTAGGGTTGTCACTGTGCCATGGTAGGAGCGAAAACCTTATTGGAGAGATTAAGATGTAGAGTTGTGGGAAAAATGAATATACTGTTGCTTCTCAAATACAAGAAATTGGAGAAGAAAGGGAGCTGGAGAAGCATAAAATGGATTATTGCACAGGAGGAGGCTATTCGGCCCATTGTGTCTCTGCAAGAGTGATTCATCTAGTCCCACTCCCCCACCTTTTCCCTGTAGCCCTGCAATTCCTTCTCTTCAGATAATTATCCTATTTTCTCATTAAAGCCCCGATTGAATCCACCTCTGCCACACTCTCAGGCAGTGCATTCCAGATCCTAATCACTCGTTTAAAAAGGTTTTTTCCTCATGTCACCATTGCTTCTTTCGCCAGTCATCTTAGATCGGTGTCCTCTGGTTCTCAATCCTTCCACCAATGTGAGCAGTTTCTCCCTATCTACTCTGTCTAGACTCCTCATGATTTTGAACACCTCTATCAAATCTCCTCTCAACCTTCTCCAAAGAAAGCAGCTCCAGCTTCTCCAAACTATCCACGTAACTAAAGTTCCTAAATAAAGAACCATTCTTATGAACCTTTTCTGCAATCTGTAATGCTTTCACATCCTTCCAAAAGTGGGGTGTCCAGAATTAGTACATCACTCCAGTTGAGATCGAACCAGTGTTTTATAAAGGTTGATCATAGTTTCATTGCTTTTGTACTTTATGCCCCTATTTATAAAGCTCCGGGTTCTTTATTAACTATTCTCTCAACCTGTCCCGGCACCTTCTGTGATTTATGCACGTATACACCCAGGCCCCTCTGCTCCTGCACCTCTTTTAGAATTGTATCCTTTATTTTATATTGGCTCCCTATCAAAATGAATCACTTCACACTTCTCTTCATTAAATTTCATGTGACACTTTTCTGCTCATTCCAGCAGCCTATGTCCCTTTCAAGTTTAACACTAAATAAAAGGGACAGTAGCAACGTTCAGTGCGGAGATAGACAGATTTTTAATCAGTAAGGCAATCAAGGGTTATGGGGAAAAGGCAGGAAAGTGGAGTTTAGGATTATCAGATGAGCCATGATCTCATTGAATGGCGGAGCAGATTCGATGGGCCGAATGGCCTACTTCTGCTCCTAAGTCTTATGGTCTTATGTGGATACAAAATTGGCTGAGTAATAGGAAATAGAGGGTAATTGTCAATGGATACTTTTTGGGCCGGAGGAAGGCTTGTAGTGGAGTTCCCCAGGGGTCGGTATTGGGACCCTTGCTTTTCCTGACATGTATTAATGATCTAGACCTCGGTGTGCAGGGGTCAATTTCAAAGTTTGCGGATGATACGAAACTTGGAAGCATTCTAAACTGAGAGGAAGACAGTATTGAACTTCAAAGGGACATAGACAAGTTGGTGGAGTGGGCAGAAAGGTGGCAGATGAAGTTCAATGTGGAGAAGTGTGAGGTGATGCATTTTGGTAGGAAGAACATGGAGAGACAATACAAAATAAGGGCTTCAATTCTTAAGGGGGTGCAGGAGCAGAGGGACCTGGGTATATATGTGCATAGATCATTAATGGTGGCAGGACTTGTGGAGAGAGCAGTTAATAAAGTTTACAGTATCCTGGGCTTTATTAATAGGGGCATAGAGTACAAGAGCAGGGAGATTATGCTGAGTTTATAGAAGACATTAGTTAGACCTCAGCTAGAGTATTGTGTACAGCTCTGGGCGCCACACTATAGGAAGGATGTAAACGTATTGGAGAGAGTGCAGAAGAGGTTTACAAGAATGGTTCCAGGGATGAGAGACTTCAGTTTTGAAGATAGATTGGAGAGGTAGGAACTGTTCTCCACCCACTGATTGAAGTTTTTCCTCATCTCAGTCCTAAGTGGTCTATCCAGTATCCTGAGAATGTGACCTCTTGTTCTAGACAGCCGCGCCAAAGGAACATCATCCCTGCATCCAGTCTGTCTATCCCTCTCAGAATTTTATATGTTTCCATGAGATTTCCTCTCATTCTTCTAAACTCCAGTGAATATAGGCCTAGTCAGCCCAATCCCTCCTCATAGGACAATCATACCACCCCAGGAATCAGTCTAGTGAACCTTTGCTGCACCCCCTCAATAGCAAGTATATCCTTTCTTAGGTAAGGAGACCAAAGCTCACACAACACTCCAGGTGTGGTCTCACCAAGGCCCTGTACAGCTGCAGTAAGACATCCTTGCTCCTGTACTCAAGTCCTCTCGCAATGAAAACCAACATAGCATTTGCCTTTTTAACTGCTTGCTGCACCTGCATGCTTGCTTTCAGTGATTGGTGTACAAAGACATCCAGGCCCCTTTGTACATCAACATTTCCCAATCTATCACCATTTAAATAATACTCTGCCATTCTGTTTTTCCTACCAAAGTGGATAACTTCACACTTATTCATGTTATACTGTATCTGCCATGTATTTGCCCACTCACTCAACCTTCCTAAATCGCCTTGAAGCCTCTTAACACCCTCCTCACTGCTTGCATTCCCACCAAGTTTCATGTCATAGGCAAACTTAGAAATATTACATTTGGTTCCCTCTTCCAAATCATTGATGTATATTGTAAATAGCTGGGGCCCAAGCACTGATCCCTGTGGTACCCCACTAGTCACTGCCTGCCACTCTGAAAAAGATCCTTCCTACTCTCTGCTAACCAATTCTCAATCTATGCCAATCTATTACCCCCAATCTCATGTACTTTAATTTTGTTATGTGGGACTTTATGAAAAACTTTCTGAAAATCCAAACACAGCACATCCACTGGTTCTCCCTTATCTATTCTGCTATTTGCATCCTCAAAAAACTCCAGTAGGTTTGTCAAACATGATTTCCCGCTCATACATCCATGTTGACTTTGTCTAATCCCGTTGATATTTTCTAAGTGTCCTGTTATCACACCCTTTGTGATAAACGCTAGCATTTTCCCTACTACTGATGATAGACTAACTGGTCTATAATTCCCTGTTTTCTCCCATTTTTAAATAGTGGGGTTACATTTGCTACCCTCCAATCTGCCGGGACTGTTCCAGAATCTACAGAATTTTATAAGATGACAATCAACACATCCACTATTTCCATGGCCACCTCCTTTAGTGCCCTGGGATTTAGGTTATCGGGTTATCGGGATTTATCGGCTTTCAGTCCCATTAATTTTTCCAGCACTATTGTTTTAGTAATACTAATTTCCTCCAATTCTTCCCTTTCACTAGACCTTTGGTTCCCTAGTATTTCTGGGAAGTTATTTATGTCTTCCTCCGTGAAGACAGAACTAAAGTAGTTGTCCAATTGCTCTGTCATTTCCTTGTTCTCTATTCTAAATTCACCTGTTTTGGACTGTACAGGACCTAAATTTGTCTTCACTAACCTTTTTCTTTTTACATACTTATAGAAGCTTTCACAGTCCACTTTAATGCTCCTTGCAAGTTTACTCTCATACACTATTTTTCCCTTCTTAACCAATCTCTTTGCTGAATTCTAAGCTGCTCCCAATCCTCAGGCTTGCTACTTTTTTTTAGCAACTTTATATGACTTCTCTTTGGACCTAATTCTATCCTTAATTTCTTTTGTTAGCCATTCTTTTGTTGGGCCGCTTTTCCTGTTGTGTTTTTGCGCCAGAAAGGAATGTGTAACTGTTGCAAATGCCTACATTCGTTCCTTAAATATTAGGCATTGCCTAGCCACTGTCATGCCTCTTAATGGAGTTCCCCAATCTATCTAAGCCAACTCACGCCTCATACCTTCGTAGTTTCCTTTAAGATTTAGGACCCTAGTTTCAGATCGGACTACTTCACTTTCCATCACTGTTCCCTGAAGGGCCCTGCACAGCAAGATTATTAATTAACCCCTTCTCATTGCACAATACCAAATCTAGGATAGCCTGTTCCCTAGTTGGTTCCTTGACATACTGGTCTAAAAAAAAATCTTGTACATACTCCATGAATTCATCCGCCACAGTATTATTATTATTATAATTACTATTATTATATAGATTAAAGTCACTCAGGATTACTGTAGCCCCCTGGTTACATGCATCTCTAATTTCCTGTTTAATGCTGTCACCTATCTTATTATTACTGTTTGGAGGCCTATAGATAGCTCCCACTAATGTTTTCTGCCCCTTGCTGCTTCTTAGCTCCACCCAGACTGATCCTACATCTAGATTTTCTGAGCGAATCAGAATTGACACATCTTAATTAAATGATCACCCTTCAGGCCTCTGCTTAGACAGAGAGTTTCACATGGTTATGTTACCAAGCTGAAGACACAAGAGGGCATTGATGGGTTAAGGTTTGAGCAGATGTGTGACAAATGCTGTTCAACAAAGTCAATTGTGAAGCAACACACTTGGGGGAAGAGAACGGGCAATGGGAATGCACCCTTACTAGTAACCTTTCCAGTGGACTGGAAGAAGAGGGGTGAGGATACAAATATAGACCAGCAGTGCAGATGGAATAAAGGCAAAGCAACAAATAGGATTCTGGGTTTTATGTTTTAAGGCAATGCATGCAAAAGCCAGAATGTGAATCTGTACAAGACAGAGTTTATGCCATCACAGAAGTACTGTATGGAGTCTTGGATATCTCATTATAGAAAGGATATTGTTTCTGTAGAAAATATGAAACATAGAATTACTGGAATAATGCTAGAGATTTGAGGATATAGCTATGATGAAAATTTAGGGCTGTATTTTTGGAGCAGAGAAGGTTAAGGAAAGATAGAAGTGTTCAAAAATTATGAAAGGATTTAAAAGATAATCAGTAGGAGACTCTACTTAGTATTGAATTGATGAGCGAAAACGTTAATTTAGGATTAGTACCAGAAGCATAAAGGGAGGGGTCAGACACTTTTTAATGCAAAAGGTTATTAAAATATGGAAAACATTACTACAAGTAGCTATTGAATTGGTTTCAGTCAAATTTTAGACAGAGACTAAAAGCTTGAAGCATTTAAGGATATGTGTACGAGTGGGGAAATTATATTAAAATAGATAGGTCAGGTGTGGAGCTAGTAGTGGCGGAGACCTGAAATGGCCTCCTGCTGTGTTTAAATTTCTATCTTGTCCCCGCATAATAATCAGGAACCTGGCTGATTTTCTCCCTCCTCAGTGCTGGAGTGGGAAGAGCTCTGGGTGACACCACGGACACATCAGCCATTCCCAGTCCGATGACAGAATCTGGAGCTTTCTTATTCTGTATGACAGTCCCACACAAGGCCATCTTCAATTAACACTTTAATTTCTGTTTTAAATCTGTTAGTTGTTAGGTTATCATATGTGCATCAAATAAAATGTAGCTACAGATAAGACAAAGCATAGTAATAAAACTGTTGCTCCATTTCTACTTAATGCATGTCATGGTTCACAGGATTGAAGGATGATTTCCTTCCTCCTGGCTGCTCAGAATGGTTGTTAATAATTTGGCACAGGATCAGGACAGATGGGCTCATTTTGGAGGTGGTTGAGAGTGGATGTTTTTTGAGGAGGGGGGTGCTGTTGGCAGATTTGAAAGGGAAGGGGGCACAGTGCCTGAGGAGACTGAACCATTTATTTTGTCCATTATCATGGGGGCCAGGAAAGGAAGTTGGATGGTCAGCAATTTAGTGGTGTGAAAGAAGCAGTAGCTGGGCCAGATAAGCTCTGAGAGGACATGAGGGACAATGGGAGAGAAACGAGAGACAGACATGGATTCAGAGATAGGACAGGATCAGCAGGGTAAAGTCTAGCTTGGTGGGCAAAGAGAATGGGGGCAGGAAAGCAGCAGAAGCGGCTGAATGGAATTGACTTAACTGAGGATTGACGATGACAGGCTGCAAAGGGCATGTGACCCCACAATTTGGCTATTCCACTTGCTATTTTAAAGAGATTCATAGAAAATGTCATTGTTGCCATGGTTACAGTGCAGCTTGCCAATAAAATTTCAAGCCAGGTGCATCACTTGATCAAATGTGTGAAGCTAAACAGTTTCTTTTTTAGTGATTTTAAGCATTTACCAAAATAGAAGTATTTCAAGCAGCAGAATTTCAGTTCTGCTCTCCAACATGCACGGCACTGTGTGACTCTCTGTGTCCTTGGTGTGATGGACAGGCTGCTCACAGGATTTAAGGTTCCATGGACCTTTACTGCTCTTCCTCCTCTCCCACCACCTGATGTGTAGGCCTTTGCCCCATAACCTCTTCGCAATTTTTTTCTCCCACCCACCAGCAACACTTGGGGACTAAGCATCCGCTCACTCCTATCTTGCGTTTTCCATCTCACTATTCACTCTCTTTCACTCTCTCGCTTTCTTTTTCAAAGTCTTTTGCTCTCACACACACTATCTCATACTCTTATTCCCTCTCTTGCTCTTTTCTCCCTCTATCACACACTGTCACAGTTCCCATGCTTTCTCTTTCTGTCTGTCTCTTGCCTTTTTTCTCCTGCTCTCGCGCACACTCTCTTTCCTCCTTTCTCTTGCATTTATTCTTTTGCTCCTATCCTTTGTATTGCTGTCTCACTTTCTCTCACTTGGTCGCACTCTCTTGGTTTCTCTCTTACATACTCTGTTTCTACACACTTTAGATGTCACCTCAGTTCAGTGGGTGTGATAGAAGGAAGACTGATCGCATTTTAACTTTAACGTGCAGCAATCTGTTGATACGTATGCAGCGCAACAGTCAATTTGGGCATGGAAAGATCCCACAAAGAGCAACTTTTGGAGAGTGCAGTTGGGTAGACTTTAGGCAGGGACAGTATCTAGTTCAGTTTGATGTCTCATTATTAAGCAGCACACAGATACGTACTGCCAAAGTTCACACACCACAGAGTGGGTTACATGTCAAAGTACCATGGGGACATTACCATAGCCAGCGTCTCAGGAGAGGAGTGGACAAGGGAATTGGAAGGGAGTGTCTCAAATGAGGCCTAAGAGTGACTCGTCAGTTGTGAGATGTGTAGAGCCCTTGTGGTGAGTTTTTATGCTACTATTCTTTACCAGGCGAAAGTTGGTGACTTCTCCTCCTCACTCAAGTACAGCATCTTGCGAATGCTGCTGGATGCTGGCTTCCTGTTCCTCCTGCGGTTCTCGCTGGATGACAGCGTCGAGAATGTGATCGCTGCTTGTATCCAGGCCCTGAAAGCACTTCTAGTCTCTCCCTCTGATGAGGTAAGTCACCTGACCCTTCAAACAAGTTTGGTGTTTGAGAACTCATTCCTGTGCACCTTGACCCCTGGGATGTGTTTATACAGTCACAACTCGGTGGAGATTTGACCAGTCAGTATGAGTATAGCTAAGTAAAGGGTGCCGGTATTGTGATCATACCCAGTCTGTCACTGCTCTATGCGACTGAGTGATTACAGAGTGACATTTGCAGCTCTTGAATCTGTTGTTTGAAGCTCGCTCTGCTTGCTCATACAGCTGTACATTGTAAATCAATTCAATGGATACTGACTTATTTAAATACTAGACTCTCATCCCCTGACACACTCAGATTTTACTCTGAGAGTCAGTGACCTCTCAAATATTACCCCAAAAGTCACTGACCCTCTCAGATCCTAGTCTCACAGCCTCTAACCCTCTCACATTACTCCCACAGTCACTGACCCCTCAGATATTGCTCCTGCAGTCACTGAGCCACTCAGGTATTAGTTCCACTCACTAATCCCTCAGATACTTGTCCCATAGTCATTGAACATCCCACCCAACTCCCCCCAACCAAAATGTTATGGTTCTTTCACATTAGTGCTTGAACCGTGGCGTAGGGCTGAAAGCTGAGGCTATTCCTCTGTAATCTTAGTGCTGCCTTCACCCAGCCTCTCTGCACTGACATATGTTTGCTTTGTTTCTGCTTTCCATCTCCTAATTGCTGATGACTGCTCAGCTGCCTCAGTGCTGTGGCAACTAATTCCACTCAGAAATCTTAAAATTCAGAGAAGAGCTCTTGCAGACCCTCTTCCTGCTCACACTAAATATCATCCACACGTCAGATGTTTTGCCTTGCTGCACCATCCTCTCTTATCAGGGTGTGTCACTTTCACTGCGTGGTTAATGAGCTTCTCTTTTGAAGGGTGGTTGTATCTCTGATTACATCTGACTCTCCCAGACTCTCAGAATAGCAGCCACTGTTGGCCATGATATGTGGGCCTGTAAATCTCTTGGGTTCCCTGTCCACAAGCACATAGCAGCTATTTGGAGAAGGGCTCAGAATGCATCGCTGACCTCAGTTACCTGAGCTTTTACCGCTGACTGGATTACTATCGAATTGGGTGCCAATTCTCCAGGATTGCCTTGGAGTCCCCAGGAATTAAAGTCTAATCCCCTGGAGAATGCTGCGAGCAAAACCAGGAGAAAAATCAGAGAGGCATTTTAAAAAAAAAAGCTCTTTGTTCACTAGTTATAAAAACATTGGAAATGGGGGTAAAAAGGGCTGTCTGACAGTCATGAATTATCCAGCCCTATAATGAGACCAGTTGGTGTGGGAATTAGGGACACAGTGAGAAAGAATGTGTCAAGCAACCAATGATGGCAGCGTGGGGATGGGGCAGCTGGAGGGAAGTGATGAGATGTGATGAAATCTCTATGTCCAACTGTTGGCAATCCAACTCTGAAGTCTTTTTATTGCACTGGATTATTTATGAGCCTAGTACTGTGGAAGGCATCATGCCTCTGGCTTTATATTAAAAACTGGTTCTGTCTCTTGTGGCACTCTGGATGAGGGGTGGAAAGCAAGTGCTGTATTCAGGTCAAACATTATTAGGTGATTGGGAAATAATTAGACTGATGAAGAGAGGACACTAATGGGCAGGGGTGGGCTAGTTGTTGGGAGCAAGAAAGAGGAGGAAGGATTGGGGGAAAGAGGGGGAGGGTTGGGAGCGAGAGATGGAACAAAGGAAGGAGGGGGTTATTTAGGGGGGAGCATTAGGAGCAGGAGAGATGTGAAGGGGAGAATGGAGGAGGTATGGGACGAAGGAGAGCGAAGAAAAGGGTTGAAGGACATGGTACAATGATGAGTTGAGAGGAGGGGAGGGGATCGCAGATAGGGAGTTGAAGAAAGAGATTGGATGAAAGGAATGAGGCGGAGCAATGGCAGGGAAATATGAGTTGGCAGGGTAGTTCCAGAATTATAAGCTTGGGGGGGTCAGGGAGGCTGGAGATGGTGTACTTCAACTCTCTTCAACACAACTGGAAATGCAGTTGATATATGTTTGAATATTTAGATCAAAATGAGAGAAGATTGTACTTCTGTTTTCCTTAACTATTAATTATTTACTTCAGGTTAACGATTTAAATGGCAATCACTTACTCACTCTGCCACACTCCTTCTGGACCATGAGAGTACCTTAGCCGTAAAATATTGTAAAGCGATGAAAATCTCACATTCTCTTTCACAGTGTATCTTCAGAATCTGCAAAACATTTTTTGTTTAAAATGCAATATGTGTGATGCAAGAAATAAATGTGAACATATTTGGTGCTGAATGGGGACTGACTCTGTTGCTGCCAGTAAACATGAATCCGTTCCCTGCAGGAATATCTTGACAGGACTTTCTCGTGGTACTTGGGAGCATCTGCGTTCCCCCTTCGACCTAATGAAGCGGAGGAGGACAATGAGGATGAAGAGGATGTTGAGGAGGAGGAGCCAAAGGCAAGGGAGAATGAGAAAGACAAGACCAAGGAAGATAAGAAAGCTGACCCGGATGTTGCCCGTGCTGATGCTGTGAAAGTAATGTCCTTTAAACATCCTGCATTGCTTTACAGAGACGTTTGAGCATTTCAAATGGTACAGAATAATATCTTTAAGGCCGCTAGACCAGGGCCTTGACCCAAGTTTGTTGCCCTGTTAGACCTTTGTCCATCCACAGATGGCAGCCATGCCAATTTACACTTGTTAATCATGTGCCACCCATGATCTGTGACCCACATCATGTTGGATTGTTTGGGGAGGTGCCACTGCCAGGGATTGGATTCACAGACCTTACAAAGCAAACCCCTTTGGGATAGTGGGAAAAGACAGGCTGGTGAGGCAGCTGATTTTCTGTGCAGATTGTGGTGAGGGGAATGTCTGGGTGGTTTTTAAATCACTTAATCACAGGCATCAGGTTCAGCCTAAGTTAATCCTGGAGTCCTAGTCCAGGATTCTCTTAAGGTTAACTTGCAGGTTGAGTTGGTAGTTAGGAAGGCAAATGCAATGTTGGCATTTAATTCGAGAAGACTAGAATATAAAAGCAGGGATGTGCTGCTATAAGGCTCTGGTCAGACCACATTTAGAATATTGTGAGCAATTTTGGGTCCCGTATTTCAGGAGAGGGCCCAGAGGAGGTTCACGAGAACGATCCCAGGAATGAAAGGCTTAACATATGAGGAACGTTTGAGGACTCTGGGTCTATACTCAATGGAATTTAGAAGGATGAGGGGGGATCTGATTGAAACCTACAGAATACTGAAAGGCCTGGATAGAGTGGACATGGGGAAGATGTTTCCATTAGTAGGAGAGACTAGGACCCGAGGGCACAGCCTCAGAGTAAAGGGAAGACCTTTTGGAACAGAGATGAGGAAAAACTTCTTTAGCCAGAGAGTGGTGAATCAATGGAATTCATTGCCGCAGAAGGCTGTGGAGGCCAGGTCATTGAGTGTATTCAAAACCGAGATAGATAGGTTCTTGATTGGTAAGGGGATCAAAGGTTATGGGGAGAAGGCAGGAGAATAGGGTTGAGAAACTTATCAGCCATGATTGAATGGCGGAGCAGACTCGATGGACCGAATGGCCTAATTTCTGCTCCTATGTCTTATGGTCTCATAGTCTAACCTTCGGGTAATTTCCAGCCCTATCTGCATTACGTGTTTGAATTATGTTGCTTACACTGTAAAAAAAAAGCAAAACAAAGACTTGTGTTTTCGTAGCGCCTTTCACTACATCAGGATGTCCAAAAGCTCTCTTACAGCTAATTTACTATCTTTGAATGTAGTCACCATTGTAATGTAGGAAGTCCGACAGCGAATTTAAGCACAGCAAGCTCCCACCACCACCTCCTAGGTGGTTTGCTCAGGCAGCATCTGTGCATCGACCTAAAACGTTAACTCGGTTTCTTTCTCTACAGATGCTGCCAAGGCCTGCTGAGTATTTCCAGTATTTTCTGTTTTATTTACAAAAACTATCAGCCTGTTTTGAAATTTTCATTGACCACAAACCCCTCCCTCCAGCCCCTAGCCTTTGTAGGGGATAGAGTTCCAGATTTCCACTATACTTTGTAAGAATAAGTGCTTCCTGGCATCAGCCCATGAACAGCCTCAGTTGAATTTTAAGATCATGCTCCCTTGTTCTAGACTCCCCACTAGTTTCTATCTACCTTAGCAAATCCTTTAATCTCCCTGGCCTGAAGTTTTCACTTGGCTATGTTGGTTTTTCCGACATAATTCAGCCACAATTGCTGTAAAATGGCACAAAGTTTTGGGGAATTTTAAACCAAATTACATTCTGCAATGTCAGGTTCCATCATCGTTTTGCGCTAGTTGAAAAGCTGCTGGCCAAGCAACTGGGTGTTTCCACTAACAGTGCTCTTTTGAGGATTCTTTAAAAATTAAGCTAGTTCTTTTGGGTGCAAGGACACTACTAGACCTGTTTACATACATACAAATTAGGAGCAGGAGTAGGCCACTTGGCTCCTCGAGCCTGCTCCCCCATTCAATAGATTGTGGTTGATCTGATTGTAACCTCAACTCCACATTCCCACCTAGCCTCTAGCCTTTCACCTCCTTTCTTATGAAGAATCTGCCTAGCTGTGCCGTAAAAATATCCAAAGACTCTGCTTCCACTGCCTTTTGAGGAAGAGAGTTCCAAAGACTCACAACTCCCTGAGAGAAAAAAATTCTCCTCATCTTCCTTGAATGGGTGACCCCTTATTTTTAAACAGTGACCCCTAGTTCTAGGTTCCCCCACCAGGAGAAACATCCTCTCCACATTCACCCTGTCAAGACCTCTCAGGATGTTATATGTTTCAATCAAGTTGCCTCTTACTCTTCTAAACTCCAGCAGATACAAGCCTAACCTGTCCAACCTCTCCTCATAAAACAATCCTCTCATTCCAGGTGTTAGTCTAGTAAACCTTCTCTCAGCCATTTAGAAAGCAAAAGGTTACATTTTTAAAAAACCTACTAAGAAACTGACTACAGTAACCAGCAATTGGTCCTGCATATTTTTTTGAAAGTAATTTCCAGTAATTTAAATATGTTACTCTCAGGTGATGGATTAACATGCTTAACTTTTGTGATGAACCCATTTGCAGCTGTATTAATAAAATTCCATTTAGTTACCACTCAAATATATTGCAAAGCATTTTTAGAGTGAAATTTCTTTCAAGGGAATTTTGTTTTAAGATGCTGCTTTGATTGAGCTGGTTCATTTCAGATTGTGTTTATGTAAATGGGCGTGTGGAAACACGGAAAAAAAAAACACTTTTCAAACTCTGTGGGCTTTGCCAATTGTGCTTAAAGCAGAATCTCCCCTCCCTGATGTTTAACTTTTCTGTGGTATTCTTACCCCCCTCAGGGTTTGCTGAAGATGAAGATACTTCACCGTTTGCGTTATATCCTCGAAGTTGTTCGACCTGTTCCCTCGGTCATTCTTGACATATTGGAGATCTTGACTCGCATAGCAAGACACTCCTCTGAGGCTTGTAATCAGGTAATTATTTCACTGCTATTAATTGTTATCATGGTCAACAACTCTGAAAGCATCCATTATAAAGAGAGTAAGGGTTTGCATTTCTATAGCGCCTTTCATAACTTCACAAAGTTCCAAAGCATTTTACAGCCAATGATTAACTTTTGAAGCATAGTCACTGTTGTAACGTGGGAATTGCAGCAGCCAATTTGCATACAGCAAGATCCCATGACCAGCAATTTCATAATTGGCCCTATAATCTGTTCTAGTGATCCTGGTTGAGGGATAACTATTGACTGGGACACTGGGTTGAACTTCCATGAAGTTCTTCAAAATAGTACCTTAGAATCTTTTGCATCCACCATAGAGGGCAGATGGGGTGTTGGATCTCATCTGAAAGATGGTACCTGCAAAAGTGCAGCACTCCCACTGTATTACACTGGAGTGTCAGATTGGAGTGGAGATTGAACCTCATTACCTTTTGACTTACACGTGAGAAGGGCTTCAACTATTTATGATCTATATTAATGATTTGGTTGAAAGGACAGAGCGCATTGTAACCAAATTTGCTGATGATGCAAAGGTTGGTGGGCAAGCAAGTTGGGAAGAGGATACAAAGAGCCAGCAAAGGGATATAAATAGGCTTAGTTAGTGGGCAAAAATTTGGCAGATGGAGTATAATGTGGGAAAATGTGAGGTTGCCCACTTTGGCAGGAAGAATTGGAAAGCAGAATATTATTTAAATGGAGAGACTGCTAAATGCTGTGGTACATGGGGACCTGGGTGTCCTTGCACATGAATTAAAAAGTTAGCATGCAGGTACAGCAAGTCATTAGGAAAACAAGTGGAATGTTTGGCCTTTTTGCAAGGGGGATGGAGTATAAATGTAGGGAAGTCTTGCTACAACTATATAGGGCATTGGTGTGACCGCACTTAGAATACTGTGTATAGTTTTGGTCTCCTTACTTGAAGAGGGATATACTTGCATTGGAAGCCGTTCAGAGAATGTTCACTAGGCTGATTCCTGGGATGAAGGGGTTGATTATGAGGAAAGGTTGAGCAGGGTTGAGCCTATACTCATTGGAGTTTAGAAGAATGAGAGGCGATCTTATGGAAACATGTAAGATTCTGAGAGAGGTTGACCAGGTAGATGCTGAGAGAATGTTTCCCCTTGTGGGATGAAACTTGAACTATGGGACATAGTTTAAAAATGAAGGATCTCCCATTTAAGATGGAGACGAGGAGGAATTTCTTCTCTCTGCGAATTGTTAGAGTTTGGAATTCTCTTCCATGCAGAACAGAAGAGGTTGTATCATTCAACATATTCGTGGCTGAGCTAGACAGATTTTGGATCTACAAGGGAGTCAAGAATTATGGGGGACAGACAGGAAAGTGGAGTTAAGGCCACAGTAAAATCAGCCATGATCATATTGAATGGCGGAGCAGGCCCGATAGACTGAATTGCCTACCCCTCCTATTTCTCATGATCTTATTTACCACTGAGGCAAGTCTGGAATTTAGGCTGGAGGTACATATAAATGCTGTGTGTAGTGAAGAGAGGGAATAGGAGAGAAAATGGGGTGATGATGGGGAGGAAGTTTTGGGTTTTGCAATAACGCACACAGAGGATGCTCGATAGACACTGTGGGTTGAGGGGAAAGGAATGAGTTGGAAGCCCAGGAAGCAGACAAAGCGGTCAGTTGTCATGGAGAATCAAGTATGTGGGACAGCACGAGGAGAGAGAAATCTCAGAACTGTTTAGAGTGTTCTGTTCTGGATTTAATGTCGTGGTTCTTATGCAGCCCTCCCCATCTTACAGCATAGTAGGTGGAAAATTGCACCCATCATTCCTGTGCCGGCTCATTGAAAGAGCTTTTTCACTTTGTCACATCTCCTGCTCTTTCCCCATAGCCCTGCAAATCCTTTTTAGGTATATATCTTGAAAGCAACTATTGAATCTGCTTCCACGACCCTTTCAGGCAATACATTCTAGATTATCATAAGCCATTGCATAAAGAATGTCTTTTCAATCTTGTGATCTCTGTCTTTCTTGTTCACCCAGATTCTGGGGTGCCCGAGGCTACTAGAGACTATCGTTTCAGAGTTTCTGCCGTCCACCTGGAAGATCCAGACACTGGGAACGGGCGAGCCGATGACCAGTACCTATGGTGTGCCAATTGCAGCCGCCATGAAACTTATCCGCATCCTGGCATCTGCTGGAAGGAATATGTCAGCTATTCTGGTGAGGGTCATCTTAGCTTAACTCATTCTTCATCTGCCACACTTCACGACAAATGAAGGGACTCTTCGTGTGATATCCCTTTAAGCTGGTTGCTATTTTTTGGGGCCGACTTTGTGTGTCTGTGTTGGTGTTTTTCTCCACATGGTCTAACCTTTGTGTTCTTGCTTGCTCTCCATACCTCTCAATATTCTTCATTCTGAAGCATTGATCTAACTCTCTCTTTCAGAGGAACTGAGGAACGTTGCTTCAATTAGAATTTATGGCAGCAAATTCCTCATTATAGCTACTCTCTGTGTGGGGGAAGAAAATTCTAACTTTCCTTTCGATCCTGTGATGGTAAATTTTTCCCCTCTCACGTTATTTCTTTGGCCAATCTGTCAGTATTTACCTTATCATTATATTGAATTACATTGAATGTGCAGACCATTTGGTCCAATTAGTCTTTGGCAGTGTTTATTCTCCAGACGAGCCTGCTCCCACCTCTCTCCATCTAACCCGGGGAGCATGATCTTCTGTTTCTTTCTCCCTTTGGTACTTATCCAACTTTCCCATAATTGTCTCTATGCTATTTACCCCAACTACCCCTTGTGGTAGCGAGTTCCACATTCTAACTACTCTGGGTAAAGAAGTTTCTCCTGAATTCCCAATTGGATTTAATCGTCACTATCTCATATATATGACTCCTCGTATTTGTCTCCCCCACAAGTGGAAACATCTTCTCTGTGTTTACTCTATGAAACACTCCGATAATATTAAAGACCTTTATTAGGTCATCCCTTAGCCTTGTCTTTTCCAGAGCAAAGAGCTAAAGCCTGTACAATTTTTCCTGATAGATATTACTTCTTAATTCTAGTATCATCCTTGTACCTTCTTCAGTACCTTTATATCTTTTTTTTAATACAGAGACCAGAATTGTTCATGGTGTAGTCTAACCAAGTTTAACATCCAATACAAGTTTAACATCTCTGCATTTCAATTCTGTCCCTCTAGCAATGAATCCATACTTTGTTTGCATTTTTATCACCTTATAATCCTTCAAGATTTAGAAAACCCCTACCAAGTCACTCTTCAGCCATCTCCGTTCCAGTGGGAAAGAACCTTAATTTCTAAAGTCTCTCTTTATAATTATAACCCTTAGTAATATCTTGTTGCATAAATGGCACATCATCCTGCCCTCTTATATTATTCCTTTAAGAGGGTGCCCAAAACTCTGTATAATCCTCCAGCTTATTTTGCACTCTATCCTTTAGGATGCAAAATCAAGGTTTTCTTTGCCTTTTTATAGTCTTTCATAGTTAAACTCACTACATTTGTTGACTTGTATGTCCATTTATCCATCTGTCTTTTCCATTTAAAGGCCATACCACTTAAAGTTCACTTTCTTTTCCTCTGATCTAGTAGTTCACATTTCCTTATGATAACCTGCATCTCCCACCTCTTATCCATCTGCATACTCTTGTTGCCTTTCACAATTCTCCTCACTGTTTGTCATACTTGGCCAATTCAGGATCATGGACAAATGTCAACACTGTACTTCAATTCCTAAATACAGTTCCTTTCTTTATATTGGATGTAAGAGTGGCCCCAGCAAAAACCCCTGTGGAGTACCACTCAACCTTTCTAACTGAAGAACCTTCCTTTTACCCTTATTCTGTTTTTTTTTTTGCTATTTGATCATCGCTCTATTAACACGATGACATCCCCCTTAATTACAGTATTCTTTAAAATTCTATATTAATCACATCCACTTACTTTCCTCTACTTCTCCATGTTTCTGAAAAAAATTAGTCAAACATAACCTGTCCTTTTGCAATCCAGGGTGCCTGGTCCTCATCAGCTCATTTCTCTTCATATGTTTTGTAATTTCATCCCCTGTCATAGGATCTGGTAATTTACCAAGACCTAGTGAGACTAACCTATAGTTTTATGGAATTCACTCCCTAAACCTTTACGCCTCTCTGCCTCTCTTTCTCCCTTAAGACACTCCTTAAAACTGACCTCTTTGACCAAGATTTTGGTCACCTGCCCTTACATCCCTTTAAGTGGCTCGTTGTCAAATTTTGCTTCATAGCGTTCCTGTGAAGCGCCTTGGGATGCTTTATTATGTTAAAGGTGCTCTATAAATACAACTTGTTGTAACATAGTTGCTGGTAAATTAATGATTCCTTTCCTAGACCTCAAGACCTTGGGAATCCTTACCCTCAATCTTGCTGTCTTCCTAAAATTTATTGCATTTAAATTCCAATGATTCTTTGTCCCACAGTTGCCTGTGCTTATTGGGGCCTTGACTGGAGACGATGGTTAATCATGTGCCTTCTATTACATCAATAGTGCTATATAAATGCAAGTTGTTATTGACCAAGGAACAGGTTGCTCAGGTACACAAGATGAAATCATAATAACAAAGATACTCTGGAAGTTCAGCACACGTTGTCTAAACCTATTACCCAACTGCTGCCAGAAATCCTATCATATTCAGCTCAGTTCACGACTAGATCAAAGTGCTTTTATTTTAACCAATTCCTAATCAGGAATCTACCTTTAGTTATTTGGCCTAGCCATTTCTGGTCATCCATTTTTTGCTTCACTCTAGACTTGTAAGATTAAATTTGATTTTATTGTTTATCTTCTATTTTTTTCGCCTAAAGACCTTAACATGAGGTGGTTTTCAACATTTTGATATCATTTGTGGGCTGAAATCTACAGAACTGTTCATAATTCAGCACTAAATTGGCAGCCTTGCTTAAAAAGACTACTAGAGGATCACAGTAGGTCATGCTCAGCTAAGGTTTGAGGCTAAGGCACATAGGACAGAGAAGAGAGAAAATAACTCCATGTCTTATTTGTATTGCACAGGATTTGGGTATATTTGAGGAACAAAGTAGAGGGATCGCTGAAAAGAGAGACTTTTTTTGTTGAAGCTTTTTTTCTTATGTTCATCAGGACAATTCAGAAGAATATACCGATGTCAGTCAGTCTTGCATTGTGGCGTATTTGTATGTACTGGAAGCTACATATATTAATACACAGGGTCCTGTTATTTGCAGACAGAAAGAACATGTACACACATTGTGCCTGTTTCAGCGAAACAGAAGTGTCAGCCTATTTGCTGGTTCATTCCCCAGGGCAATGTCTTGACCAGTCAGAGTCAACCTGTCTGGTTAAATTTCAAACAATGCTTGGCAATTAACTGTCAGTCACCATCAACTGGTGCATTCTCCATGGCAATGCCTCTGCCAATCAGAGTTCACTTGCCAACCAATCAGCGCACTCTTCTCATGCAGTATAAATTTTTTGTTTCTCCTGACATTGTCCTGATGAGTGCAAGCCGAAAAGCTTCAACAAAAAATGTATCTTTTTTTCAGCGATACTCAAGTTCTGTACTACCAAATGACTAAATGTAAAGGGAGTTTTACTCTGCATTTAACCTGTACAGATTAGGTCTGGGAATACTTGATGGGGCAGTGTGGAGTGAGCAACAGACTTTATCTAATTTCCAGCATCTGCAGTAGCTTTTAGCTTTTTGTTTTTATCTAATCTGTGCTGTACTTGCCCTGGGAGTGTTCTATACTGACATTGGGTGCCTTCAGTGGAAAAGTACTCTTTTTCCCAGCATTGATATTTCTCACTTGAGTTAACACAGAGATTACTCCCCCACAATTGCCATTAAATATAATTGAAAAAAGATCCATTGAGAGAAGTAGCTCTTTGTAATGAGCAGTTTATAGCTGTACATGGCACACACTTACATCTGGGCAAGTTGGACTCAGTATCTATTGGTCTATGAATGAGTAGACTACTTAATAACACAAATGTTTTTTGCTGTTGCATAATTTTTTATACAGTTAAACAAATACAATATGAAGGCACGAATCGGGAGGTTCATATCGGAGGACCCTAGCGATCTGCCTTTGGAGCAGCAGGAGGCCTTTGTGTTGAGCATTGAGACCTTGCGGTTATGGGCTGTTGCGGCCAATTATGGACAAACATGTGACCTGTACAAGTGAGTGTGAGGCAAAAAGGAGACGGGGGTAGGATTGGAATATTTATCTGGCATGTGCTGAATGTGCATGGGTTGTGGGGCTGTGGTGGAAATATGTATGGGAGGTGTTTGCATATGCTGAAAGAGTAGATGGGTATAGTGAAGGAGGAAGTTTGGTAAAGTCAGGGACACATATGGCACTTGACTTGAGGTGTAGGTGTGAATATGTTCTGGGGATTGGCCTACATTTTTGCGGGGTACAATTTGGGGAGTGGGAGATAAGTTATTTTCCAATGTTTTTGGCCCCGGAGATTACATACTGCCAGAGTGGAGGGTGATGAAGTGGGGAGAGAAGGGGAAAAGGGTCTAGTGATTCTGCTCGAGGCTTAATGGACCAACTGTTTATTTTCTGGCCTGTCAAATCCATATGTTTGCATCTTTCGCGGCCATTGGGATATCCCAAAATGCTTTAAGTACATTTGAAGTATATTTGTGCACGGCATGGTCCTGCAAAATGCAATGTGGTAATGATCAAACAATCTCTTTTAGTGATATTGGTTGAGGGATAGCTGTTGGCCATGACTGGGGAGAGCTCCCTTTCTCCTCTTCGTTTTGTATTAAAATTTCTGAAATGGAACTTGAACCTTCTGATTCACAGACAAGTGTACTCCCACTGAAGTCCAGCTGACATAGAGTGAATGGGTATATATTTTCTTTAGTGTGGGAACAGGGTTGCATGAGTGATCTAAAGGTTTCAAGTTCTGAGAGTTCTGATGGCCCTGAGGAGGAATCAAGAGAAATGTAGTTTAAATTGCCTGCAAATTGCCTGCAAATAGCTTCAGCACTGAAAAATCTCTTTGCTCATTTGAAGGGAGAGCAACTATTCCCTCACCGTGTGACTCATTTCTGTTTGCCTTCCAGAGATTTCTATCCTGCACTGATGAAGATGCTTCAGACACTTCCGAGCCTTATCTCTCAGCCAAAGGAGGATGATCTATTGTACAGTTTTTACATGCAGAGAGCCGAGGTGTTGGTTTGCCTCCTGATCAATATCACTAACAGTGCAGGCTGTGCTGCTGAACTACAGGCCCAGTTCACCTCCAGGTACCTTTTTGAATGTCCCAACTGTCTCTTCTGAAGTACCAATTTGGGTCATATGCCATTTTCTCTGAACATTCCTCCAGCACCAAGCCCCCAGATCAAACCCTTCACACGTTTGAGCCTGGAATATTGTGCAACCCCACTCGACCATCAGTGGCCTGTTTTACTTTGGTCAAATATACTTCTGTGACTCCTGTGGAATCTCATCCTCTGTTTAAAAGTCCCCAATTCAATCTACTGAGGAACCCATGCAGTTAGAATTTGTGTTAGCCCTATATGGAGTACAAGCTTTAGTGCAAACTTCAACTTGGGGCCCTTCCTTCAAGGGTCTGCTTCCTCATCTGGCAACTAACCTACCTCTCAGGTTGCTATGCTCCCACATGAGCCCTTCTGTTGCGCCCCTAAGTGCTTTAGAAAAGACCTGCAGTCATTTAGAGCCTTTCGCATCCTCAAGATGCCCCAAAGTACTTTGCAGCCAATGAAGTACACAGCAAGATCTCACAAACAACTGAGAGATAACGTTTTAGTGATGTTAACTGAGGGGCAAATATTGGCCAGGCCACTAGGGAGAATTCCCCCGATCTTTGAATAGCGTCATGGGATTCATATGCATTCTCCTGAGAGGGCATATGGGGCCTTGATTGAATATTTTATCTGGATGACGAGTCCCTCTGAGCAACGGGGACACCTAAAAGCTTAATCTTCATTGGCAAAATTGAAGCAGAATAAGAGGCCAAAGTGCCCTTCATCCCTAAACAGTGCGGTCCCAAAGGGCAGTAGTGAGATGGAAGCTCATCTTCTCTAAGAATCACTATGAATCAGGTCAGAAAAAAATGCCCCTTATACTTTCAGTATAAGTACAGTAGCTTTTGACATCCCTTCTTGAGACATACTTGTGGTAATGCAACCATGTCTCATTTGTCACCCATAATTCATCTAAGTGATCTATAAATGACTTGGACGAAAAACTAGAGAACCATACAATCCAAATTTGCTGGTAACACCCAAGTTAGGAAGTTGCAAAGGGACATTGATGGGTAAAGTGCCAGAACTGTGGCAGATGGAGTTTAGTGTTGGCAAGCATGAAGTCATTCACTTTGGACTGAAGAAAATTATATTTTCTAAATGGTGAGAACCTAGTAACTGCGGAAGAGAAGAGAGAGATTTAGCAGTTCATGTGCAGAAATCATTAAAAGCTAATAGATTGGGTTAAAAAGACTAATGCAATGTTAACCTTTATCTTAAGAGGGCTGGAATAAAATACAGCTGCACAGAGCTTTGGATGGATTCCATCTGGGAGCACTGTGTTCAGTTCTAGGCACTGCATCTCAGGAAGGATCAATTGGTCTTAGAGAGGTCCACCAGAATGTTATAAGGCTGAAAGGGTAAATTATGAGTTCATGTAGCATTGGCCAGGATTGTATTGTGTTGAATAAAAAAGGTAACTTAATTGAGGTGTTTAAGATGATTAGAAGAATTGATAGGGTAGATAGAAACTATTTCTTCTGATGGAGACACAATAATAAAGTTAGAGCCAGGCCATTCAAGGGTGTATGAGAAAATATTCCTTCACTTAAGAGGTAACAGAAATCTAGAACTCTGTCCCCAAAAAGCTGTTCAGGCTGTGGGGGGAGGTCAATTGAAAATTTCAAAAGTGAAATTGATCAATTTTTAATAGGGAGAGCATTAAATATTATGAAATAAGGTGGGTAAGTGCATTTAAGTTACAGATCAGCCAGGATCTAATTGAATGAGATTATTCATTCAAGGGGCTATGTGATCCATTTCTGTTTCTATGCTCCTAATTCATAGTGCTGAGTAGAGCATACTGGGTCACAAAGTGAGCCTAACAGTAAGACTGTCACTTGCAAAAAGGAGCACTGCAATGCATTAGGAAATGTTTGGACAGCCAATCCAAGACTGTTCCTTACAATGCCATCCAGCACATTAAAAATTAAGACTTTGACTGTAGACAACCTAGACTTACGCCTCTGTGGGGCAGCTTCAATGGGGAGCTGGTGATTTCACGCCTTCTGAAATCACTGCTGTTATCTGCTATCTCGAGCCAGTGCACACAGTCCTCGCGCTTAATTCCAATTAATGAATCAACCAACGAACTCATCTCTTCCTATACCCCACCTTCCTAATGGAAGTCTTCAAACTTATGAAAGGGTTCAACAGGGTGAAGGTGGAGAAGATGTTTACAATTCTGGGATGGACCAAAATCACGCCCCATAAATATAAGATAGTCACTAATAAATCCAATAAGCAATTCAGGAGCTATTTCTTGACCCAGAGAATGATTATTTGGATTATGCTACCTCAAGGAGTAGTTGAAACAAATAGCATAGTCTATATAAAGGAAAACTAGAATAAAAATATTTAACTGAAGGGAGGGCTAATGAAATGGAGCAATGGGCAGCCTTTAAAGAGGAAATGGTTTGGTTACAGTCTAAGTACATTCCATAATGAACCAAAGCCAGAGCTTCCTGGATGATGAAGGAGTTAGAGAGTAAGATGAAGCAGAAAAGGGGGATGTGAGACAAATGACAGCTTGATGATACAAGGGAGAATCAGGCTAAGTATAAAAAAATACAGAGGGCAAATAAAAAAGGAAATAAGAGGACCAAAGAGATAGTGTCGAAAATAGATTGATGGCTAACAAAAGGGAATCTAAAGGTTCCCCCCCAGGCTTGTTCAGAGGAGTGGTGGGGCTTATTAGGGAAGAAAATGGAGTTCTATTGAAGGCAGAAATTGTGGCTAAGATACTAAATGAGTACTCTGAATTGGTGTTTACCAAGGAAGAGGAGTTTGTCAAAGCTATATTAAATGAGGAGGGTGCTGTGATAAAAATAGAGATGGCATTAGAAAGGCTGGAAGCACTTAACATAGATAAGTCAACTGGTCTGGATGGGATGTATCGTAGATGCAGAGGGAAGTAAAGTTAAAAATTGCAGAGGTGTTGGCCTCAATGTTCTAATCCTCATCTACAGGGGTGATGCTAATGATACTAAAGGAAGATTGCAAATGTTAATACTCTTATTCAGGAAAGGAGAGGAGGATAAACCTGGCAATTAAAAGCTTTTAGAGCTTTTAGAAACAACCATCCTGGAGAAAATAAAATGAATTGGTTGGGCAAGTGACCTTTTCCTCTGCACTGTATTCTACGTAAAAAGTAACAGCCGCTTGGACAAGCATGGACTAATGAAGGAGACCCAGCATGGATTTGTCAAGGGGAAAATGTGATTGACTGACCTGATTGAGTTTTTTGATCGCATAACAGAGAGAGTGGATAAGGGCAGTGCTGTTGATGCTATCTATATCACTTTCAAAAGGTCTTTAATAAAGTAACAGCTATTAGGCTGGTTTTGCAAATTGAAGCCCATGGATAAAAGTGGCAGCAGAAGAATGGATACAAAATTGACTAAGAGATAGAAAACAGAGTTGTGGTGAATGGCTGCTTTTTGTATTGGAAGCAAGCACCGGTATATAGTGGAGTTCCCCAAAGTTCGGTACTAGGAATGCTGCTGTTTTGATATACATTAATGACTTGGATTTGTGGGTACAGGGCACAGCTTTGAAATTTGCAGATGGCATGGAACCTGGAGATGTAGTAAACACACAGGGGAAGGTAGTAATAAATTTCCAGGGGACATAGCCAGGCTGGTGGAATGGATGGACACATGGCAGATGAAATTCAGTGCAGAAAAGTGTAAGGTGATACATTTTGATAGGAAAAATGAGAGACAGTGCAAGCTAAGTGGTGCAATTTTAAAGAGGGTGCAAGAAGAGAGAGACCTAGGGTGGTTTGTGCATAAACCTGTGAAGATGGTAGGACAAAGCAGTTAATAAAGCACATGGGATTCTGGGTTTTATAAAGAAAAGCAGAGAGTGGAAAAATCAGCAAGTTATGTTAACCCTATAATTAAAACATGGGTTTAGTTCCAGCTGGAGCATTGTGTCCAACGCTGGGCTCCACACTTCAGGAAGGACGTGAAAGCTTTGGTGACGGTACAGAAGAGATTTGCCAGAATGGTTCCAGGGGTGAGGGACTGTAATTACAGAGATAGACTAGAGGAGTTGGGGTTGATCTCTTTTTGGCAGAGGATGCTAGGAAGAGATTTAAATGTAATCAAAATCATGAAGAGTTTAGGTAGTTAATAAGAAGAATAAAGTTAATAAAGCTCTGCAGTCCTGCCATATCCAGCTGTGAATGGCAGTGGACAATTAAACAACTCAGTGGGGGAGGAGGCTCCACAGGTATCCCCAACTTCAATGAGGAGGGAGCCCAGCACAGCAGTGCAAAATATAAGGCTGAAGCATTTGCAACAATCTTTAACCAGGAGCGCTGAGTCCATCTTGGCTTCCTCCGATGCCAGTCTTCAGCCAATTCGATTCACTCCACGTGATATCAAGAAAAGGCTGAAGACACTGGATACTGCAAAGGCTATGGGCCCTGACAATATTCCGGCAATATTCCGGCTCCAGAACTTGCCACGCCCCTAGCCAAGCTGTTCCAGTACAGCTACAACACTGGCATCTATCCAGCTATGTGGAAAATTGCCTAGGTATATCCTCTACACAAAAAGCAGGACGAATCCAACCCGGCCAATTGACGCCCACCAGTCTAATTTCGATCATCAGTAAAGTGATGGAAGGGGTCATCAGCAGTGTTATCAGGCGGCACTTGCTTAGCATTAACCTGCTCACTGACTCTCAGCTTGGGCTTCACCAACACCACTCAGCTCCTGACCTCATTACAGCCTTGGTTTAAACATGGACAAAATAGCTGAACTTAGAGGTGAGAGGGACTGGCCTTGACATCAAGGCAGCATTTGACCGAGTGTGCCATCAGGGAGCCCTGGCAAAACTGGAGTCAATGGGAATCAGGGAGAAAACTCTCCGTTGTTTGGAGTCATACCTAGCACAAAGGAAGATGGTTATGGCTGTTGGAGGTCAATCATCTCAGTTCTGGGAAATGACTGCAGGAGTCCCTCAGGATAGTGTCCTAGGCCTAGCCATCTTCAGCTGCTTCATTCTTCCATTCCTTGTATCATAAGATCAGAAGTGGGATGTTTGCTGATGATTTGAACAATGTTCAGCACCATCTGTGACTCCCTAGACACTGAAGCAGTCCATGTCTAAGTACACTAAGACCTGGACAATATCCAGCTTGGGCTGACAAATGGCAAGTAACATTCCTGCCACACAAGTGCCAGGGAATGACCATCACCAACTACAGAAAATTTAACCATCACCCCATGACATTCAGTGGCATTACCATCGTTGAATCCCCCACTATCAACACCCTGGGGGTTACCATTGACCAGAAACTGAACTGGACTAGCCATATAAATATGTGCTACAAGAGCAGGTCAGAGGCTTGGAATCCTGCGGCAAGTAACTCACCTCCTGACTCCCCAAGGCCTGTCCACCATCTACAAGGCACAAGTCAGGAGTGTGATGGAATACTCTCCACTTGCCTGGATGAGTGTAGCTCCAACAACACTCAAGAAGCTTGACACCACCAAGGATAAAGCAGCCCGTTTGATTGGCACCCCATCCACAAACATTCAATCTCTTCACCACCAACGCACAGTGGCAGCAGTGTGTACCATCTACGAGTTGTACTACAAGAACTCACCAAGTCACCTTCGACGGCACCTTCCAAACCCATGACTGCCACCATCTAGAAGGGCAAGGCAATTACCACCCTGACTTGGAAATATATCGCCGCTCTGGTCAAAATCCTGGAACTCCCTCCCTAACAGCACTGTGGGTGTACCTACACCACGTGGATTGCAGCAGTTCAAGGAGGAAGCTCACTACTGCCTTCTCAAGGACAGTTAGAGGATGGGCAATAAATGCTGGCCGAGCCAGTGACGCCCACGTCCCATGAATGAATAAATAAAAAGAGAAACTGTTTCTAACGGCTGAGGGTTTGATAATGAGAGGACACAGATTTAAGGTGATTGGCAAAAGAACCAGAGGCAGCATGAGGGAAAATCTTTTTTATACAATGAATGGTTAGGATTTGAAATGCACTGCCTGATGGGGTGGAGGATACAGATTCAATAGTAACCTTCAAGAGGGTAAATACTTGAAGAAGAAAAAATTCCAGTGCTAGGGAAAGAGCAGGTGGAGTGGGAGAACTGGATTATTCTTTGAAAGAGCTGGCCTAGACTCAATGGGCCAAATGGACTCCTTCAATGCTGTATTATTCTATGATTCTGGATAAGTAGATAAAGGAGAAAGGAACAGAAGGATATGCTGACAAGGTTAGATAAAGGAGGGTGGGAGGAGGCTTGTGTGGTGGATAAAGTTGGATTGAATGGTCTGTTTCAGTGCTGTAAATTCTATATAATTCCTGAAAGCTTATCACATTAACACTGCTTTCCATCACCACCTCTGATTTTGCCCCGGGTTCCTTCTTGTGCCAGAATCTCCCTCCTCTGGTGATGCATCCTGAGGCATTAACAGTGCTATATGAATATACTGTAACACATAAGAATTTGTCCTAATGCCTAATCATACTGCTGTACAGTGTAACACTGCTGGACAGCTTGGCGCCACTGCTCATGATTGAAGCAGATCTTAAACTGACACAAGGCGGCTGTGGTAGGATTTCAGACTGATGTAGGGTGACTAGAACTTGATAGTGAGCATGTGGAGTTGGGGGGAGGGGGCAGCTGTGTCGGGGTCAATGACTGTTGCTAAGCGACTGTTATATACAGCAACAAAGGCTGATTTTGTTTCCCATAGCAGAACACTTTTGAATTAATGCTACCTAATTTTGAATGCCTCCCATCAGAGCTGATGATCTCGCAGTCAGTATTAAAGTGATTGACACCTCCTTGGTGTACACGGCATTTTAAGCGTCATGAAATAAAGGAAGCCCAAAGGTACTCATGAAACATCAGTAATGTGATTAAGGGTTACAGTGTAGAGCACATTCGTCAATCACATTAGGTCAGCAGTGATTCCAAGTGAAACCTATTTCAAGGCCTTTGTGATTGGTGCTGCAACAATTCCCTTGTGTATTCTCGGAGCTTGTGACCAGGCTGTTTCCAAGGTTACACTGCTGCTCGTTGTTATGAAATGCCGTCTGCTTTAATTTAGAATCCTTTGAAAGATTTAGACAGGCAGTTCTATGCAATAGCACTCTTGCCTCCGAGTCACAAGGTCATGGGTTCGAGTCCCATTCTACAGACCAAATCTAGGCTGACACTGCAGTGCAGAACTGAGGGATTGCTGCATTGTCAGAGGTGCTATCTTTCAGATGAGACATTAAACCAAAGCTCTGTCTGCCCCTTCGGGTGGATGTAAAAAAAATCCCTTTGCGCTATTTCAAAGAAAAGCAGGGGCATTCTCTCTGGTGTCTTGGCCATTATTTATCCCTCAACCAACCTCGCTGAATAGAAAATAGATTACCTGGTCATTATCACAATGCTGTTTGTGCGATCTTGCCACACGCAAATTAGCTGCCGCATTTCCTACATTACAACATGACTAGAGTTTAAATGTAATCCATTGGCTTTAAAGTGCTTTGGGAAGTCCTGAGGTGAAAGACGCTGTGCAGGTGAAGGCTTTTGATAAATGACGTTTGTTTAAATTCTCAGTTAATAAGGAGAAACTTTTTTCACTGGCAAGAGGATCGACAGCCAGAGGACACAGATTTAAGATAATTGGCAAAAGAGCCAAAGAGGCGATGAGAAATATTTTTATGTGGTGAGTTCCTATGATGTGGAATGCACTGCTTGAAAGGATGGTGGAAGCAGGTTCAATAAGGACGTTCAAAATTGGAATTGGATCAATAGTTGAGAAGGAAAAAAAATCAGGGTTATGGGTAGAGAGCAAGGGAGTGAAAAGAAAAAAAGGCCTCGCATTTATATAGTGCTTTTTGTGACCACCAGATGTCTCAAAGTGCTTTATAACCAATTATTCACTTTTTGAAGTGTAGTCATTGTTGGACTTTGGAGAAAGCAACAGTCGATATGTGTTCAACAAACTCTCACAAACAGCAATGTGATAATGACTAGATAATCTAGTTGTTGATTGAGGGATAAATATTGGCCAAGACCCCAGGGATAACTCTCCTACTCTTCTTTGAAATAGTGCCATCTTTTACACCCAGCCACGAGGGCAGTTGGGACTTTGGTTTTAACATCTCACCTGAAAGATCGCACCTCCAACAGTGCAGTACTCCCTCAATACTGCACTGGAGTGTCAGGTTTGATTTTTGTCCTCAAGTCCTGCAGTGGGCCTTGAACCAGGAACCTTGTGATTCAGAGTCGAGTGTGCTACCAACTGAGCTACAGCCAATACAAATGGGACTAATTTGATAGCTCTTTCAAAGAACCAGTACAAGCATGATGGACCAAATGGCTTCTTTGCATGCTGTGTGTTTCTATAATTCCATAAGTTCTTGTTTCTTCTTTCTAATCACCCTGCTTGCGTGGGAGTGGAGCACATGAGTTGCAGGTGCCATCTGGTCAAATGGGGTAGACTGGACAGTGGCACATGCTGCAAGGCACAAGATGGACAGCCAAGTTACCCTTCGCCTCAAATAGGGTGGGCAAGGTAGCACTGAGTGCCAGCTGACTTAAACAGTGGGTGATGCAGTTACCAGCAGCTTTGGGCAGGAATGCACTGGATGCTGTCAGCTACTTTGCATGGTTTGAGCTAGCTGGCATTGGGTTCCAATGTTTTGTGTCAGGTGCTAGCTCCTTCAAGCACGGTGGGCTGAGTATGTCAGCGAGCAGGTGTTTTAAGGGTGGCATGCTCCCTGGCATTGGCACTTGCTGTTTGAGGTCGAGCATGCAGGTTGGTATCAGGTGTCCTCGAATTGGCTATACAGCACTCCATCCAGTGTATGCTCAGGAGCAACATTTGGGGTTTAAAATTTCAAATAGCACCACTCTAAAGTTCTGTTCAAAGTTTGATGCTCATTAAAGTAAGAAGTCAGTGAAATTAAATTAAGTTTTTGATTTCTCACTTAGTAAAGAGAACATTCTATCGAGGTGTAGAGAATATGTCGAAATACCCCCAAGAAATTTTAACCTTTTTTCACCCCCTCATTCCATCCCCAATCTTCTCCTGAAGCCATTAACTCCTTATTGGGTCCAGTTCCACAAATACTATTTGCCCCACCCTGAGAACTCACTGTTCTTGTGTGAGCCTGAACAGTGTGTGTTGGGCGGGCCATTGTACCACGGGGGCTTACGCCGCATATAGTCTGATCCTGTCCTCATCTTCATTCTCTCACATTAAAGTCTTTCTGGTGGATATTGCTAAACGGAGATCCCGGAGACTTGAACCCAGCTGAAGCTTCCCAACTCCCACCCTGGGTAAGATCATTTTGTTCACATATTGGAGGTCAAAGCTGGGGCCTTCATAGGCTGCTTGGCACAACTGCTTCCTGATTTCGAAGAAATCTAGTTTCCTCAGTTGAAGAAACAAAGCCTTTTTCTCTTCTTCAGTTAACACTGTGCGATCTTTTTATATGTGTCTGAGATGGCAGACGAGCCTTGATTTAACTTAGTGTCATCTGAAAGACAGTGCAGCACTTCCTCAATAAAATAAATAATATTGACTTGGATTTCTATAGTGCCTTTCACAATCTCAGGTAGTCCCAACATGTTTTATAGCCAGATATTTTTGATTTTGAAGTGTAGTCACTGTTGTAATATAGGAAATGTGGCAGCCAATTTACACACAGCAAGGTCCCACAAACAGCAAGAAGATAATAGATTGATCGTCTGGCCTTTTTTCGGTGACATTGGTTGAGGGATAAATATTGGCCTGGACAGTGGGTGGGGGGTGGTGAAACCCTGGACCGTTCTGCAAAATAATTCCATGGGTGTTTTATGCCCACCTGAGAGGGCAGACGCAGCCTTGGTTTAAGGTCTTTTTTGAAAGATGGAGCTCTGACAGTGTAACAATCCCTCAGTACTACAACTGGATTATGTTCCTATGTCCCTGAGTGGGACTTGAACAGGCAACCTGTTGGCTGAGAGGGAAGAGTGCTACCATTGTGCTGGCTCAATCACGTAATCTTTAGCAATTGTATTCGCTGTTTTAATGTGGTCCCTTTCTCCCTCCATTCTTGTTTTGGGCTGGTGACACTGCTACCCCAAAGGAAACAACTGGCCAATAACTACATTATTTGCTTTGTACAGTGGTAGGGACCAAATGGAACATATTTCCCCTCCTCCATTGGACTGGAGCCATGTGGCAGGTATCAAACCCTTCCTGGAGGGCTGTGTCAAAAGGTGCCTCAAGGAAATCAGACGTCCAGTGACTTGGAATAAAGTGAGACAACTGACGGCAACATATATCATTTACCTGGGGACATACTATAGCAAACTCATCCAACAGGTACAGACCTTTTTACCTACATGCCTTGTCTGTGTGCATTTGCTTCCAGCTGGATGACCCTTACTCCTGTAACATATTCTTTGTTGCATTTTTCCTTTCCTTGTCACAGTCACGCTTGTCACGTTATTTCTGTTACTTTTTCGTTTGGTACAGTATGGTTGTGATAGTGGTTATGTTTTTGGATAGTGATTCCCTCAGGACTAGGAATCCAGAGTCTCCATAGCAATTGGAGAGCTTTAATTCAGTTTTGAAAAAAGTTGAAAGTAAAGAGCTGTATATGTAAATGGTGGGATTGTTGAAGAAAAAACAACTGGTTCGCTAATGTCTTTTAATGCCTCCCATATCCGGTCTGGCCTATGTGTGATCCTAGTTCCACCCAACCTAGCAAGCCCCTCAGATGTATCAAACTGCTAAGGTCCACCACCACTTTCTCAGGGCAACTGGGATGGGCAATATTTGTTGCCCTTTCCTACATCTCAAGAATAAATTTTGAAAAAAAAAAATTACTCCTAGAAAGAACTTGCATTTATATAAAGTCTTTCATGACCTCAGAATATCTCTAAATGCTTAACATTACATTTGAAGTATACCCTCTGTTCTTATGCAGCCAATCTGCAATTCAACAATGTGCCACAAATAGCAATCAGTTAAATGGCCCCATCCCCTTTTGGAGGCATTGGCTATGGGATAAATATTGGCCAGGACACCGAGGAGATTCCTCTGCTCTTCTACAAATGTTGCCATGGGTTCCTTACGTCCACTTGAGAGGCAGATGGGGACTCGGTTTAATGTCATATCTGAAAAATGCTGTTCAACAGTGCAGTCCTCTCCTCAGTTCTCCATTGGAGAATCAGCCTGGAATATGTGCTCAACTCTTTGAAGTGGGGCTTGAATCCATAAGCTCCTGACCCAAAGGCAAGAGTGCTTTCAACCTGATTGAGTTCTCCACACCTGGTCATGAGAGTTGGTGGTGCCCTTGCCTGCACATGTTTTAGATTGCCCCATTTCTGCCTCTAATCTAAATGGTCTTATTAGGAACCAACTTCAGGATTCTGCTGGTTCCAGATAATTTGAAGTCTACATTTCAATGTATTACTTGTAACATGGACACTGCACTGTCTTGTCACTGCTGTGTTTTATGGCCTCCTGCCATTTTGTCTCTGTTCCTAGGCTGCTCCCCTGCCCACCAATTTCTTTGGGCAGGTGTTTTTTTTCATAAAGCATATTCTCAGAGATATGGTGATCAGAGTAATTCAATCTCATAGCTCAGTTGGACCCTGCTGTCTAGCCAAATGAACGTTAAGGTGCTCTGGCTGTCTCCTTGTGTTTCTCTGACACAGAATGAGATGGCTTGACTGCCTCCTTCTTTGAGTCGGACACATGGTGAGATGCTCTGGGTGCCTCCTTACATAGGTCAGACACACAGTGAGATGCTGTAATTTTCCCCTTGTCTGAGTTGTACATACATGTTTATGTTTTCACCATGTCCTCCTGATACTGTTCTCTCTTTAATTTTCCACAGCCTTCCTATCGGCCAGTCGAGTGTTTGGAAGAATTGGAGCAGTTTTGCTCAGAGATGTTGATCCCATTCCTTAGCCTGCCAGCGTTAGAGAACATGTTTGAGGACCTCAGGTAAGCTGTGGAACTGTGAAATCCCTACCATTTATGCAGCCTGACTGTAATTGTTCATGTTCAGTTGGGTTGAAGTAGAAGTGAAAGATGGATCAAAGATTAAAGTTTGTAGGATGGAGCAACAGCATTGAACACATGTTGGGGATGGGGTGATGGCGTATCATAAATCACAAATAAGTTAGTCATAGAGCTGCCGCCTAACCCAAAAGTTAACATGATACCATGCACTCCAGAATGTAGCCTCTCCATGTAAATCTGTAACTAGTAGGTTTTCTCACCCACCCCTGAGTTTTACTAGCTCAGCTGGACAGCTTATATTTGCTACAGCCAAGGATAGCATTCATGATTAGTTATGTCCCAACTACAGCCCAAGAATGAAATGATATCCTTGCGGTTTTGTTCTGGGCAACCCAGAAGAAGTGTGTTCTGCCTTCAGAAATCCCATTACAAGCCAGGTCCTGGATCTTAATGAAAGGTCACTGAAGAACTTTACCTTTGTGGGGAGCAGGTATCTTTGTGTTGCTGAAGAAAAGAGACATGCTGTTGAAGCTTTTCATCTTGTACTCATCAGGACAGATCACAAGAATGCCAAATTTCAAAGGGAGCAACAATTTATACTCTACAAAAAAGGTGAAATGCCTGAACTATCAGCCTGGCTTGCTTGCTAGAAGCTACATATATTCATATGCATGGACTTGTCCTCTGCCCTGATAAGGCAAAAGGAACATGTCCAGGCATTGAGCCTTTTTTGAATTAAATAAAAGTGTGGGGACAGTTGTTCTCTGGTGCATTCCCATGGCAATGCCTCGACCAATCTGAGCTGACTTGCCAACCAATCAGCACCCTTTTCTCATGCAGTATAAATTGTTGCTTCCTTTGAAATTTTGCATTCTTGCATCTGTCCTGATGAGTGTAAGATGAAAAGCTTCGCCAGCATGTCTCTTTTCTCCTTTTCAGCAATAGTCAAGTACCTTTGTGTTCCTTATTGTTGATTTTATGTGCAACCACCTTAACGGAACTTCCCTCAACATTCTACTTTCATCCTCCCCGATAAAAGCATTCTTTCTCCAAGAATGAAAACTGTCCGGGCCTCACCCCTGGATCTTGTGGTCTTGGAAAACCCTCCCTGCACAGTTGTTGGTGGTAAGGGTAGCATCCCTGATAGGAAGGAGCAGCCATCTGTCAAGGAACTGACTCAGGTCAACAGGACATCAGTCATTTGGAAAGGGGACCAGGAGGTCTAGCTGTAGAACTCTTCCATAGCATTGCACGTAGAATCCTGGTATTTGTGTGTTGGATAATGCTGGACCAGAAGGCAGATAGCATCTACTTCTTTAAGAGTAATCCTCCTGGTTTACTTAATTTAGGCCAGGAGATTGCTCCCTCAGGCTACTCATTTAACTCCGTGCAGATATCTCACTGCAGATACTCTCCCTCAAATCTCAGTTCAATATCATGAGTGGAGGATCCACTCAGAAAGTGATCAGGATGTTATTGAGAGTTGGAGGCAAGCATATCTGGACGCTATCTGACCTGATCTTGCAGCCCCATTCCCCTCAATTTATTGATCTATAGCTGGCACAGTATCAGTGTGTGACTATTTGCTGTTATCTTTCCTCAGGTCACACTCTGTCCTGTGCAACCCAAGGTCCTGTTATCCTGGGCCTGAGACCATCCACAGTCTGGTATCGCTGGGCTTCACAGGGGGAGAACCACCCCTCAGCCTAGTGGGGTCCAAATCCCCTTTTGCATTCCTGACCGCTTTGCTTTATCTGCTGAACACCATCAGCAGTGTACACAAAGGCTTGGCAGAAAAGGTAAGGCATTTTTGCACATGCATTAACCGTGGCTGTCTTATCAGCTAGCAGGTGGGTTTCTCTTAGGACTCTCATGGAGCACAGTAAGAGATGGATTCATTTGTGTATTTGGGTGTGTGTGTCTTTTAAACAGCTTCTGTTTCCCAACCCCATCCATTTTAGAAATTGGTCCTTTTGTACTTCCCCCACACTATGCCCCATGTCTGTTAATTCTTCTAGGAAGGTCAAGTTTTGATCCTGGGTCTATGTTTAGCCCACTGATCTCAGTCGGTGTCCATCGGCTAGGGAGGGGGAAATAAGCCCACCACTGATGCCACCCAGCAACCCCTGCTGGAAGTTTGCACCAAATCCTGTTCACCAACCACCTTTGTGCTCGCTAACCTACATTGGGCTCCCGGTTCAGCAATGCCTTGATTTTAAAATTCTCAAGAGTCATAAAATGATACAACACAGCAAGTGGCCATTTGCCCCATCGTGCCTGCGCCGTTTCTTTGAAAGAACTATCCGAATAAACTCACTCCCCTGCCCTTTTCCTATAGACCTGTAAATTCTTCCACTTGTTCATTGTGTTCAACTCCCTCCAAAGCCTCATCTCTTATCTCTGTAACCTCCTCCAGTCCTGCAACCCTCCCAGATCTCTGTGCCCTTCTAACTCTGGCCTCTTGCATATATCTAATTTCTATCTAAGATAAAAGCAAAGAACTGCGGATGCTGGAAATCCAAAATAAAAACAAAAACAGAACAGAACGTCTGTTGAAGGGTCATGAAGACTCGAAACATTAACTGTGCTCTTCTCCACCGATGCTGCCAGACCTGCTGAGTTCTTCCAGTTATTTCTGTTTTTGTTTTTGTTCTAATTTCTATCTTACCGCCATAGGCGGCCATGTCTACAGCTGCCAAGGCCCAAACCCCTAGTTTCTAAATCTCTTGGACTCTGTACTGCACTGTTCTCCTTTAAGACACTTCTTAAAACCTAGCCCTTTCAGCAAACTTTTGGTCACCTGTCCTAATACCTTCTGGTGTGGCTCAATGTCAAATTTTGTTTGATAACACTCCTGTGAAGTATTTTGGGATGTTTTACTATGTTAAAGGTGTTATATAAATGCAAATTGTTGGTGTTGTTCAAGCCTCACTGTTTCCCTGGTCTAGAGACTCTAACCTTAATGCTGTCATCTGAGGTACAGGCCCCACTGCAGCCCTATTGTTAGGATGTATATTGGGGAGAACGAAATCACAATAGGTGTTGACATTGTCTGGAACTGAATGGTTTTGCTGACATAAAAACAAAAAACTACTGCGGATGCTGGAAATCCAAAACAAAAACAGAATTACCTGGAAAAACTCAGCAGGTCTGGCAGCATCCGCGGAGAAGAAAAGAGTTGATGTTTCGAGTCCTCATGACCCTTCAGCAGAACTGAATATAGTTAGGAGAGGGGTGAAATATAAGCTGGTTTAAGGTGGTGGGGGGAGCGGGGGTGGGGGGAGAGGAGAGAAGTTGAGGGGGGGGGGTGGTTGTAGGGACATCCATTCTTAATTAGCACATTTTCTTAGATAATATCACCACCTCCAACACCTCTTTGATCCTTTTGTCTGTGACATCTTTTGATTATCTGCTCCTATCACTGCTTGCTTGTCCCAAACCACCGCCCCCCAAATTCTCTCTCTCTCTCTTTCCCCCCCACTCCCCACCCCAAACCAGCTTATATTTCACCCCTCTCCTAACTATACTCAGCTCTGCTGAAGGGTCATGAGGACTCGAAACGTCAACTCTTCTCCGCCGATGCTGCCAGACCTGCTGAGTTTTTCCAGGTAATTCTGTTTTTGTTTTGGTTTTGCTGACACCCATTAACACAATGCAAATGTAAATAATGTGTAAAGCACGAGAATTCAATAGCAGCATGAGTAATTGTATTTGGGAGAATAGGGAGTGAAAAATCCAGTCAGCTCCCCTTCATACTGTAATCCCTGCAAGGACAAGTCTTGCTCCAGGTCCTTTGCACTGATTACCAGTCTCTAAGTGTAAGTAACCATGAGGGACAAGGGGGGAGCTGCTTCATCTTTCCGAAGGCAGTTTGGCCGGTGGTGATAGGGAGTGAATGGAAGCTATTTCACAAGGGAAGGATTTTAGAGAGAGGTAGTTTGCGGGGAAGCAAGCAGGCAAGCATTCCTTATCGGGCAACCACAAACTACAGCTGAGTGTTTCCCAGTCACTTAGTTTGGAGATTGGTCATTAAGGCAGCAACAGGCTAGTAACACATCACAGGAGCCCCAACTTTGATCACCAATAACCGTGGCTTGAGCCTGGGCTTTCCTGCAGTGCCACATCAGACATTTAACTGCTGAGCTGGAAGGGGAGCTCCTTGTTAAAAGGTGCTTCATGTCTGCTGGGCCCACCTGTTGTGGACTATTGTACTTCTTAGGCCAGCCACTGAGATATTCATCATTACAGCCAGTTTTCTCACACGTCATGTGCTTCAATGTGGTGTAATTGAGCAATCGATTAGCTTTCTGTAGTAGCTGGATATATAAATTTACAGTGCTTCATCAGTAAGCAGTAGTTATTAATGAATGTTACTGATTGCACTTAGATCAAGACAAGAGATGATACTTCATTGATCTCCCTCTTGTCTAATCACATGATTGATAGAATAATTGGTACTGGTTTGTAGTTCTCTCTGTCTGTCCCTCCCCTAAACAAAGTTAATATTCTTTGTTCCACACTCAAATAGACAAGCAGCTTCTGGGTAAATGCAGCAATTCATGCTTTGCATGTTATGCCCTCATCTGTCCAGATGAAATGATGCACTAAAGCTTTGAACGTGTTCTAAGAGTTAGACCCCATCTGGAGTACTTTTTCAGTTCTGGGCACTGCAGTTCAGGAAGGATATATTGACCTTGGAGTGGGTGCAGTATAGATTCACCAGAATGATACCTGGGCTAAAAGAGTTCAATTATAAGCACAGGCTACATAGACTAGGCTCGTATTCCCCTGAATATAAAAGATTAAGGGGTGATTTAATGGAGGTGTGTAAGATGATTAAAGGAGTTGATAGAGAAAAGAGAAAAGCTCTAGACGGAGTGTACAGAATGAGGCGGGGTAACCTCAGAATTAAAGCTAGGCCATTCAGGGGTGATTTCAGTAAGCATTTCTTCACAAAGTGGAAATTTGGAACTCTTTTTCCCAAAAAGTGTTCGAGGCTTGCGGTGGGGTGGGGTGGGGGGCAATGGTCAATTGAAAATTTCAAAACTGAGCTTGAAGTTTTTTTTCTTAGGCAAGGGTAACAAGAGTTACAGAGTCAAGGCAGGTAAATGGAATTGATACACAGATTGGCCATGATCAAATTAAATCGTGCAGCAACCTCCATGGGCTAAATGGCTGCCTCCTGTCCCTATGATTTGAGCCATTAGCTGGCACTTCCCCTCGCTCCTGATCTATGTTTCCTGCCATTGATCTGTTTCTTCACACATTTTGTTTGCAGTGCTCCACCATTTTGTACAGCAAAGGCCTAAGGGATTACCTGGTCCACAGCTGCAAGGGGACCCCGCCAATAAACCACCGGTCTGCCTGGTTGCTACGTCACGAGTTCCATTTTCAGCACTTTGTACTTCAACTCGTGTCCAAGACAGTAAGTGGCCCTGCTTGTTGCTTCAGACATTGAGCTTGTTTAATGCACTAGAACCAGCATATTGTATTGCTCACATCTGGAGGGTGAGGCTTCAAGGCCCCACTCCAGAGATCTGAGCCCATAATCCAGGCAGACACTGCAGTGCAGTATTGAGAAAATGCTGCACCAAGGACCTATGCGCCCCGTCAAAAGATCCTGCGGCACTATTTCAAAGAAGAACAGAGAAGTCATCCCCGGAATCCTGCCCAATATTTATCCCTCAACTTAAGCTAACTAGTCATTTATATCTATGCTGTTTTGGAATCCTGCTGTGCACAGACTGGCTGCTATATCTACCTACGTGACAGCAGCGACTGTGTGCTTTGAGACATCTTGAAAGATGCAATATAAATTCAAGTTTATTAGCCCAGACCATGATTAAAGCTAACATATGTTAATGCGCAATTCATCACTTCAAGTTGCCTCCACCATTTGTGACAGACCTGTAACCATCAAATATTAACTACTCAAAATTCTCTGTCCAGACATAACCCACTTTTGGGAGAACGATCTTGGTGACTGTGCTCCTGGATATGTTACCTCGTTTGAATGAACTGTGAAGATGTCACTTTGCTCATGCCAAAGGTCATAATGTTCACTGGATCACTTGCAAATAACTCTTAACTGTATTGTAGATTGTGTTTTGGCCAAATCCTCAAATAAAGAGGTCCAAAGATGTACTCTGAACTGTTCAAACTTTCTCCCAAACCAGCAGAGTCTTCCTTTCACCCCCCCCAACTCTGCCCAGCGTTCCTCCCCAACTTGTTCTGACACCTATCCACTTTAGACTTGCCATCTCCATCCTTCCAGTTTCCATCCCTTTAAATTCCCTCCCTATCCTCCACCCTCCCTACCCCCAACCCTCCAGACTTCCCTTTCCAATTATAATATTGCAGTTCTTCAAAACAATATAAGGCTCTTTCACCCTTTCAGGTTGCTCTCAGCCCTCAAGTTACACGACAAGCTCCACTCTATCACTATGTTGCTATGACGTTGCTAAGGCAGCTGCTGCCAGGGAGTGAGCATTTGGCCCATGAGTTGCTGTCGAAATTGGCCTTTAATCAGGATTTGATTCCGTGAGTATCCCTGGTGTGAAAATTTGGTCGATATTTCTCGTAAGTACTTTTCTATTGTTTCACTTAGTTCTATGCCTGGAATGCTCGATTAATGCGCCCTTTCCCTGGATAACAAGGTGAAATCAGTTTGGGCTGTTGGGTCCACTGCACAAAATTAATGTAAAGAAAGAGAGAAAGTCTTATATTTCCATAGCGTCTTTCACAACCACAAGTCACATTTCAAACATACTGTAGGAAATATGGCAGCCAACTTGTGCAAAGCAAGCTCCCTCAAACATCTGTGAGAAAGTGACCAGATAACCTGCTTTTAGTGATGTTAGCTGAGGACACTGGGGAGAACTCACCAGCTCTTTTTCAAAATAGTGCTATGGGACCTTTTATATTCAAATGAAAGATGAGATGGGGTCTTGGTTTTAAAGTCTTACCTGAAAGACTGACTCTCTCAGTACTGCACTGGAGCGATACGCTAGATTATGTGCTCGTCTCTGGAGTGGGACCTGAACTCTCAACCTCAGTGATAAGAGTGCCACTCACTGAGCCATGGTTGATCCTAAATTTAACACTAAGTTGGAAATGTCACTAAGTAACCATAAAGAACAATTAGTGTAAGATGTGGAAATGCCAGAACATGCAGAAATGCATGTTAACAATCAACTGAGGTGGTTACTGAGTCAAGTACTGTGCAGCAAGTTCTATTTTGCATTTAGCTCATTCTGTTAGTGTTTGGTGAGGTCCTGTACAGGGAAATTCACTATATATTTAACCCAAGGTTCGGCTGACTCCCAGATGCACTTGAAAGGGTAGCGTAGAAGGAGCTTTACTCTGTGCCTATCCAAGCTAAGATGGCTTGATGTAGGTGGGTATCTGACTGAGATGGGAAAAAAAAATGTTTAGTCTCCCAATATAGACATCCCTTTCCTCAATGATCAGAGTTTTATCCATAATTACATTGTGTTGTACGTACAAACATACGAATTAAAGAGCAGGAGTAGGCCACTCGAGCCTGCTCCGTCATTCAATATCATGCCTGATCTGATTGTAACCTCAACCCCATATTCCTGCCTGCCCCTTTCACCCCCTTGTTAATCAAGAATCTATCTAGTCCTGGCATAAAAATATTCAAAGACTGTTCCACTGCCTTTTGAGGAAGAGAGTTCCAAAGACTCACGACCCCCTTGAGAGAAAAAATTTCTCATCTCTGTCTTAAATGAGCAACCCTTCTTTTTAAACAGTGACCCCTAGTTCTAGGTTCTCCCACAAGAGGAAATCTCCTCTCCACATCCACCCTGTCAAGGCCCCTCATTATCTTAAAGGTTTCAATCAAGTTGCCTCTTACTCTTCTAAACTCCAGTAGATACAAGCTTAACCTGTCCAACCTTTCCTCACAAGACAGCCCGCCCATTCCAGGGTACTAGGCTATTAAACCTTCTCTGAATTGCTTCTGACGCATTTATATCTTTCCTTAAATAAGGAGACTAGTTCTGTACACAATATTCCAGATGTGGTCTCACCAGTGCCCTGTACAACTGAAGCATAACCTCCTTACTTTTGCAATCAGCTCCCCTCATAATAAACATTCTATTAGTTTTATTAATTAGTTGTTGTACATGCATACTATCCTTTTGTGGTTCATGCACCAGGACACCCAGATCCCTCTGACTCTCAAAGCTCTGCAATCTCTCAGCATTTAGATAATAGGCTTCCTTTTTATTCTTCCTGCCAAGATGGAAAATTTCACATTTGTCCACACTTTACTCTATTTGCCAGATCTTTGCCCACTCACTTAATCTATCTATGTCCCTTTGTAAATTTTTTACTTGCTGTGATTACAGTGTGGGGCGCATGTTGCATTTACAGTGTGGGGCGTGTGTTGCATTTACAGTGTGGGGCGTGTGTTGCATTTACAGTGTGGGGCGTGTGCGTGCAGTGTTTACAGTGTGGGACGTGTGCATGCAGTGTTTACAGTGTGGGGCGTGTGCATGCAGTGTTTACAGTGTGGGGTGTGTGCGTGCAGTGTTTACGGTGTGGGGTGTGTGCATGCAGTGTTTACAGTGTGGGACGTGTGCATGCAGTATTTACAGTGTGGGACGTGTGCGTGCAGTATTTACAGTGTGGGGCGTGTGCATGCAGTGTTTACAGTGTGGGGTGTGTGCGTGCAGTATTTACAGTGTGTGGTGTGTGTACAGCGTTTGCAGTGTGGTGTGTACTCAATGTTTACAGTGGGGATGTATACACTGTTCACAGTGTTGTGTATGCTGTGTTTACAGTGTGGGTGTATACAGTGTTTACAGTGTTGTGTATGCCATGTCTACAATGTATTGTGTATGCTGCATTTACAGGGAAGGTAAATCTGGTGGTCCTGAAGCAGAAGATCTTTGCAACATTCTCCAGCTTGGAGCAGATGGAGACACTTCAGTAAAAGTTCATTTTAACCCAACTCGTGGAACATTGCTGGGAGCAGCCTTCAAACAACTTCCCACCATCCGTGCCCGCTACTTGGCTCACTTTGCTCACCTCCAGAGTGCCATCTTACGGTCCCAGGCATTCTATACAGGCCAGAATCACTTGACCCAATCAGTGCTTCTCCCCGAGATGACAGGTCCCCTTCTGCCAGCTGATTGGGCCTTCCTGCCCCTGATCAACCTGTATGACCAGGTGAACCGAGAGGAAATGAAGGGCAAGATGGTAGACTCGCTTCCAGCTAACTTAGTGGAAATGGTGACCTGCAGCCTCCAGTGGGCACTACTGCTGGAGACCTGGCGAGATGAACTTTTGCAGGGCCTGCCCCTGGCTGCCAAACTGGCAAGGCTTGTATGCGTATTCCTCACGGGCAGTAACCTGTTTCTAGAGCCAGGCATTCACGACAACCTGACAGCCCTCTTGTTGATCTACTGTCAACAGAAGAAGATGAACACCTTAGACCTGAGCACCCCACTCCCAGGACTGGCCTCCTTTCACGATCTTTACATTAGCCTCCTTGAGCAGTTCGAGAGTGTCTCGTTTGGCAACCAGCTCTTTGGCTGCTTTCTTCTGCTGCCCCTGCAGAGGAAATTCAACACCCAGCTGCGCCAGGCTGTCTTTGGGGAGCACGTTAGCGTATTGCGGACACTGGGAGTGCAACTGAAGCAGGTACACAAACAGTTTCCATCGATTTGAATACTTAGAGATTTCCAATATTTGGCTCCCGCACGGGCCGGCGTCTGGCTCCTGCACGGTCCGGCGTCTGGCTCCCGCACGGGCCGGCGTCTGGCTCCCGCACGGGCCGGCGTCTGGCTCCCGCACGGGCCGGCGTCTGGCTCCCGCACGGGCCGGCGTCTGGCTCCCCCACGGGCCGGCGTCTGGCTCCCCCACGGGCCGGCGTCTGGCTCCCGCGCGTGCCGGCGTCTGGCTCCCGCGCGGGCCGGCGTCTGGCTCCCGCGCGGGCCGGCGTCTGGCTCTCGTGCGGGCTGACGTCTGGCTCCCGCACGGGCCGGCGTCTGGTTCCCGCACGGACCAGTGCCGGGTCTCTCAGCAAGCCAGAATAGGCTGGATCAATCGATAGCCTAATGATGGCTCAACTATGTGTATGTGGTTGGTTGGGGACCTGGGTGGTGTGGTGGGGTGGACACTTCCTTCTTGCATCAGGAACATGGGTTCAAATCACCTCCAAACAGAGGGATGAAAACCTCTATTTAATGGCTTTGAGCACATATGAACTGATTTTGAACATCCTCATTCTCAATACTGTGAGCATAAGGGTCCAACATATAATTAACTTTAAGATTGGGGCTGAGGCAGATAACTGGGGCAAAGTGGAGGAGGGTATACCTGAGATGCTGACGCACATCTTGCTTATCCTGGGAGATTGGTGCTGATACTGGGTGCCTGACTTGATATTCCCCACCTTAACACAAAACTTATATAGGGAAAATTCGGCTGATGTTTTGTACAAGTTCTCAATGCATCACATTTTGATTAAAATTAATTGAGATTGCCATGGGGAGATTTAATAAGTGTTGATAAGGATAAGGTGTTTTGATAGAATAGAAAAGGGCTGACAGGAGGGTAGGTAACCAGAGGATTTAGGATAATTGGTAAAATAACCAGGAGAGGAGATGAGAATTCTTTTTACACACCAAGTTATTATGATCTGGAATGCACTGTTTAAAATGGTGGTGGAAGCAGATTCAATAATAATTTTCAAACTTAAAAAGGAATTAGATATTTACATGATAAAGAAAAACATTGCAGGACAATGGGGAAAGTGTGGGGGAATTGGATGCTCTTTAAATTGATGGGCCAAATGGTTGTCTCCTTTGCTGCATCATTCTATAGAAAATGAAAGAAAAATTGCATTTATGTCACACTTTGAATGTAATAAAACACCCCAGCGCACTTCACAGGAGCACTAGCAGATAACGTTTGACAAAGAGCCACATTAGGAGATATTAGAACAGATGATCAAAAGTTTGGTCAAAGATGAAGGTTTTAAGGAACACCTTAAAGGAAGAAAGAGTGGTAGACGCTGAGAGATTTCGGAAGGGAATTCCAGAGTTTAGAGCCTAGAGAGCTGAAGGTGGGGTGTCAGTGGCGGAGGAATCAAAATCAGGATACTCAAGGTCAGAGTCCTTGGAGGGTTGTAGGGCTTGAGGATGTTAAAGAGGTGTGGAACGCGAGGCCACAGTGGGATTTGAATATGTGAGTGAGAATTTTAAAATTGAAGCTTTGCTGTCCACCACAGCAAAGAGGTGATGTGTGAAACCCCTGAGGTTGCTTGAGAAACTGGTCTGCTCACAATTTTCAACTCGTGCAACCTTTTGTGTATCAAAATAGCTGCCAATCCCCTTGGAAAATTACACCCATCCCGCTGAGACTTCCCTGGTCCTGCTGCGACAGTACTTCAAGACCTTGGTGACAGGTACCCTACGCCTCAGCTGGTGTCCCGTACTCTACGCAGTGGCAGTTGCTCACATCAATAGCTTCATCTTCTCGCAGGAGGCTGTCGATGAGGTAAGGCATCATCTGACTAAAAATTTTCTGCAATCAGTGCGAATGTTGAGGAAACACAGGGAGGTGATGCATTTTTGCAGAAGAGATGGGGAAAGGTAACACATACTTAATGACACCATTTTAAAGAGTGTGCAGGAACAGAGAGACCTAGGGGTTCATGTGCATAGATCTTTGAAGGCCGCAGGACATATGGAGAGAGTCGTTAGCAAAGCATATGGGATTTTGGACTTCATAAATGAGGTATTGGGTACAAAAGCAGGGAAGTTATGCTGAACCTGTGAAAAGCTCTTGTTAGGTCACAGCTAGAGTATTGCATCCAATTCTGGTCACCACACTTTAGGAAAGGATGTGAGGGTCCTTACCAAAATGGTTCCAGGCTTGCAGGAGTTTGGCTACAAGGTTAGGTTGGAGAAGCTTGGTCCCAGAGGACTGGAAAATCGCTAATGTAACCCTCCCTGTTTAAGAAGGGAGTGAGGCAAAAGACGGGAAATTACAGGCCGATTAGCCTGACCTCGGTCGTTGGTAAGATTTTAGAGTCCATCATTAAGGATGGGGATTTCAGATTTCAGAATACTTGGAAGTGCATGGTAAAATAGGGCAAAGTCAGCATGGTTTCATCAAGGGGAGGTCATGCCTGACAAATCTGTTAGAATTCTGTGAGGAGGTAGCGAGCAGGTTAGACAAAGGAGAGCCAATGGATGTTATCTACTTGGACTTCCAGAAAGCCTTTGACAAGGTGCCGCACAGGAGGCTGCTCAGCAAGATAAGAGCCCATGGTGTTAGAGGCAAGGTACTAGCATGGATAGAAGATTGGCTGTCTGGCAGGAGGCAGAGAGTGGGAATAAGGGGGTCCTTCTCAGGATGGCGGCCGGTGACTAGTGGAGTTCCGCAAGGGTCAGTGTTGGGACCACAACTTTTCACTTTATACATTAATGATCTAGTTGAAGGAACTGAGGGCATTCTGGCTAAGTTTACAGATGATGCAAAGATAGATGGAGGGACAGGTAGTATTGAGGAGGTGGGGAGGCTGCAGAAGGATTTGGACAGGTTAGAAGAATGGGCAAAGAAGTGGCAGATGGAATACAACGTGGGGAAGTGTGAGGTCATGCACTTTGGTAGGAAGAATAGAGGCATAGACTATTTTCTAAATGGGGAGAGAATTCAGAAATCTAGAGTGCAAAGGGACTTGGGAATCCTAGTCCAGGATTCTCTTAAGGTTAACTTGAAGGTTGAGTAGGTAGTTAGGAAAGCAAATGCAATGTTGGCATTTATTTCAAGAGGACTAGAATATAAAAGCAGGGATGTCCTGCTGAGGCTTTATAAGGCTCTGGTCAGACCACATTTAGAATATTGTGAGCAATTTTGGGTCCCGTATCTCAGGAAGGATGTGCTGGCCCTGGAGAGGGTCCAGAAGGTTCACAAGAATGATCCCAGGAATGAAAGGCTTAACATATGAGGAGCGTTTGAGATTCTGGGTCGATACTTGATGGAGGGTAGAAGGATGAGGGGGGATCTGATTGAAACTTACAGAATACTGAAAGGCCTGGATAGAGTGGACGTGGGGAAGATGTTTCCATTAGTAGGAGAGAGTAGGACCCGAGGGCAAAGCCTCAGAGTAAAGGGAAGATCTTTTAGAACAGAGATGAGCAGAAACTTCTTTAGCCAGAGAGTGGTGAATCTGTGGAATTCATTGCCACAGAAGGCTGTGGAGGCCAGGTCATTGAGTGCATTTAAGACCGAGATAAATAGGTTCTTGATTGGTAAGGAGATCAAAGGTTACGGGGAGAAGGCGAGAGAATGGGGTTGAGAAACTTATCAGCCATGATTGAATGGCGGAGCAGACTCGATGGGCCGAATGGCCTAATTTCTGCTCCTATGTCTTAAGCTGAGGTCTTTTTCTCTTTGGATCAAAGGCAATTCAGGGGAGATTTGATCGAGGTCTACAAGGTTATGATAGGTTTAGGTTTGGTAGACAAAGGAAAGCTGTTCCCATTAGCTGATGGTACGTGGACTAAGGGACAAAGATTTAAGGTTATGGGCAAGTGATACAGGGGATACGTGAGGAAGAATCTTTTTTATGCAATGAGTGGTAACAAGCTGGAACTCGCTGCCTACAGAGTGCTGGAAACAGAAATGATCAATGATTTCAAAAGGAAATTCGATAGATACTTGAGGGGAAATAAACTTGTGGAGCTTATGGGGGTAAAGTGGGGGAATGGGACTGATTGGATTGCTCTACAGAGAATTGGCATGGACTCGAAGGGCTGAATGACCTCCTCCTGTGCCATGGTGACTCTATGACTGGGAAGAAATTGAAAATTTCAAGACTTGAGATGGATAGGTTTTTGGTTGCCTTAGCCCTCATGCTGCTGAAACACTTGACATTACTTTTGTCACCTCCAATCTTGGCCATTCCAATGCTCTCTTTTCTGATCTCCTTGAATCTTCATGAGCTTCAGCTCGTCATAAATTCAGCTGGCCATGTCCTAACCCACACCAAATGATGCTAACCCATCATCCCTGTACTCACTGAGCTACAATGACTCCCTGTTGCCTCACATCTCCAATTTAAAATTATCATCCTCCTGTTCAACTAGGATATTAAGGATTGTAGAGTTGATGTACAGATCAGTCAAATTTTCATTGAATGGCAGAAGGTGCCTGAAGGACTAAGTGGGCTCCACCTGTTCCTATGAAAAATTCCACGTAATTGCCCAGTGGCCAAAGACTGCCCAACCGATTTGGCCTCAAAACATTCAGAGCAAGGAGGCTGCAAGCTTGTTACGGTCTGAACATAATTATGTGATCCCAGCCAGCGATGTGGTGTCGGGGGCACAACCACCATTGGCTAAAGAGGAGTGAAATAATCAGCCAGGGTGCATTCTCCTCATCCCTAACCAATCATAGTTTTGGGAAGGCTGGGGTGAGAACAGGATATTGCTCAGCTATGGTGCCCCCACAGTCAAACAACCGGTGTAGGTTGGTTACTTGGATGAGATACTGGGTGGCTGTTGTATCTGTGGACTCAGCAACTTTATGAGAAGGGACAGAAAGCAAATCCTGAAAAATACCTGGCACCAAGCAGATATGCTCGCCCCCTCATCCTCACACATGGACCCACAATTTAGTTCTGAATTGCAAACCGTACTTCTGGTTAAGATAGCGCAATGAAGCTAAATTTAAAAGGTCATGTTATTCATCAAAGTCTTCGACCGTACGTACCTTTATTATATCCCACCACTGTCCCCCCCCACCCCCCCCGCTTACAAACGCACAACTTGATTTAAGTCTAGTCTCAGTGACATGAAAACAGAAAGTGCTGGAAAAACTCAGGAATGGCAGCATATGCGGACAGAGATATGGAGTTAGCGTTTCGAGTTGGAGTTCTGAAGAAGTCATTTTGGACTTGAAACGTTAACTCTGTTTCTCTCTCCACAGATGCAGCCAGACCTGCTGAGGATTAAAACACTTTCTATTTTTATTTCAGATTTCCAGCATCTGCAGTATTTTGCTTTTATTTTAGTCTTGGTGATAATGGCTCACTGGGCCGTTACTTTATCCTTCAAAAGAGTGACTGTGGTAAAGAAAGAACTTGCATTTGTCTTTCTTTTAAATGAGATGTTACATGGTCTATCCTCTCAGGTGGGTGTTAAAGATCCCATAACACTATTTTGAAGAAGAGCAGGGGAGTTCTCCCCAGTATCCTAGCCAATATTGCTCCCTCAGTCAACATCACAGGAACAAATTGTCTGGTCATTATCACATTGTTGTTTCTGGGAACTTGCTGACTGTAAATTGACAGCTGTGTTTCCTACATTACAACAGTGATTATACTTCAAAAAGTACTTCATTGATTGTAAAGCATCTTAGGAGGTGCTGAGGTCGTGAAAGGTACTGTCTATCTTTTCTTGGCTCACATAGGGAACTCCTGGTGATTGACAGCTGGCTATTACACCTTAAGTGCCTGTCAGAGCTGATCCTGACTGCACCTGGTGCAGTTGGATAGAAGGTAAAAGCTGGTACCCCTATCCAATTTATTTTTCTTCTTGTCTCTCTAATCCCATATCTCTCTCTTCCATGTACATTCTGAGGTAGATTGGTGTCAAAGGCTACAAGCCCAGTCTGATCTCATGCAGAGCAAACCATTGGCATAATATATAAATCATTTGTACCTGTGACATCAGCAACTACTTGCATTTATATAGCAACTTTAACATCATAAAATGTCCCAAGGTGCTTCACAAGAGTGTTATCAAGCAACTTGACACTGAGCTACATAAAGAGCTATTAGCATAGTGACCAAAAGTTTGGTTTTATGATGTGGCTTGAAGTAGAAGAAAGAGAGTTTAAGGGAGGAAATTAAAGCTGCGAAGCTGGGCAGCTGAAGAAATTGGGAGATGGACAAGAGGTTAGAATTGGAGGAGCACAAAGGTTTCGAAGGCAGGCTACAGCAAAAGGGAGGGACAAGCCTGGTGTGGGGAGGAGCAGGTGCATTTTGAACAGGGCGATGAGAATTTTAAATTTGAGACTTTGCTGGACTGGGAGTCAATGTAGGTGAGCGAGCACAAGAGTGCAGGGTGAACAGGACATAATAAATCCTCAGGCACCAGTCGGAGTAGTTTAAAGGACAGGGTACTAGGTTTTGGCTGGTGTTTGTCAGCCTATTGCCCCAACAGGAGATAATGCCTCCAGGAAAGGAGGCAAGAAATGGAATTAAAATTGAAAGCAGTGCAGAGGGGAATTCATTCTGTGATAAATCAACTGCTTAAGTGTCAGCTTTAGACCTGTAAGTAAGGTGGCAATTAATCTCTGAAGGCGACCTCCTGAAAGTCAGAAGTGTTTATGGCTCTCGATCCCCAAGTCAGAGTAGTAGTTCCTATTAAGTAGCTCATTAATTACCCTTGAGTTATAAAGATTCCCGAGAAATAAAGTGGCCCTCGTTGCCCTTCAATCTTTCTCCTCCCCCACACTCTTCTGGTGTTAATGACTAGTCGGCACTTGCCATAGGTAGAAGGCACCTATGAAAGGAAAGAAAAACTTGTATTTATACAGCACCTTTCCTGGCCTCAGGATGTTCCAAAGCGCTTTACAGTCAATGAAGTATTTATTGAGGTGGCATTACTGTTGTAAAGTAAGAAACATTGCAGTCAATTTGCACACAGGAAGCTCCCACAACAGCAATGTCAATGTTGATCAGTTGAATCTGTTTTAAAGCTGTTGGTTCAGGGATGAATGTTGGCCAGGACACCGGGAGCAACAACCCTGCTCCTCTTCTAAATAATATCATGGGATCTTTTACTTCCATCCAAGAGAGAACAAACAGGGCTTCAGTTTAACATCTCATCTGCAAGACAGCACCATTGACAGTGCAGCCCCACTTCGGTACTGGCCTGAAGTGTTGGCCTAGATTTTGTGCTCAAGTCTCTGGAGTGGACCCAGGGCCTTCAGAGGTAAGTGTGTGAACTGAAGCCCAAGTCTTTGTTTACTGCAATATGTGAATTATAGTAGCCCTTGTATCTTAACAAATATTTATCACTGTGCCAACAAAATTCAAATAGATTTTCATTGCTGTTGTGGAAACTTGTGCATAAATTGACTGCCACATTTCCTACATCAGAGCAGTGACTACACTCATTGGCTGTCAAGCACTTTGGAATATCCTGAGGTCATGTAAGACATTATGTGAACGTAGATTCTTTCTTTTTTCTTGTGTTCCTGATGTCACTAAGGATGTCTTACTCATCTGCAACTGTTGTTTCTCATACCCCAAAATTAGTAGATGAGAGCCTTCTATTGGAGTAGCTTTAACCGTCTGATCTGAAATGTGTGTGCAATCGGGATGAGCTTGGTTGCACAGCACAATCTGTCCCTACATTGGCCATGGCGTTCAGGAAGGCTGCAGGGCATTGGAATGGAACAATGTCACAAAGGTGCAGCCGAGATACTTTATTCAGTTTAAGGTTTGAGATTTTTGGGACAGTGAGGGAATTTTCCTTCACATCTACTGTGTTTGAGCTGGGAATCCTTATTTCTGGTGATTTGGTGCCTGAAATGGTGGGTTTCTGTTACCCAGTACTAATGCATACGATATAACATATAACCAATAGAGGTCTTTAAAACTATGAAGGGGTTGGGGAGACGTAGAGAATATGTTTCCACTTGTAGAAGAATTCAAAACTAAGGGCCCTAAACAAGCTCCAATAAATTCAATAAAGCATTCAGGAGAGATTTGTTTACAGTGAGTATAGCTAGAATGTGAAATTCGCTATTCCAAGGAATAGTTAATGCGTAGATACCATGAAGGAGAAACTAGTACATACGAACATGCGAATTAGGAACAGGCATTGGCCATTCGGCCCCTCGAGCCTGCTCTGCCATTCAATAAGATCATGGTTGATCTGATTGCTGTCTCACTGCCACTATCCTGCCTACCCCCGATACCCTCTGATTCCCTTGTTAGTCAAGAATCTGTCTACCTCTGCCTTAAAAATATTCAACGACTCTGTTTCTACCACTCTCTGGGGAAGATTATTCCACGGGCTTACAACTCTCTGAGGAAAAAAAAAGTTCTCACCTCAGGGTACTTCTATTTAAGCTGTGCCCCCTAGTTCTGGTCTCTCCCACAAGGGGAAACATCATTTCAGCATCCACCCTGTCAAGCCCCCTCAGTGTCTTATATGTTTCAATCGGATCACTCCTCATTCTTCTAAACTCCCAAAGGATACCTGTCCAACCTTTCCTCATAAAATAATCCCCGGATCCCAGAATTCAGCTGAATGAAACTTCTTTGTACTGGGACAGTTTGGTTAGGGCACAGCTAGTTCTGGAGCACAAGTTTTCAGTAACACAGCCAGGATGTTGTCAGAGCCCATAGTCTTTGCTGTTTCCGGTGCCTTCAGCCGTTTCTTGATATCACGTATAGTGAATCGAATTGGCTAAAGACTGGCACCTGTGCTCTTGTGGACCTCAGGAGGAGGCCAAGACGGATCACTTGTTCCATCCGGCTGAAGATAGTTGCAAACACTAGAGCCACGTCTGTTGCACTGATGTGCTGGACAATCCCATGATTGAGGATGGTGAAATTGTTGGGCCTCTTCCTCTCTTTAACTGTTTAATTGTCCACCACCATTCATGACTGAATGCGGCAGGACAGGCAGGATGTCTATTTTTGTGCTGTATATTCTATGTAATCCGTCACCTTGAGCACAAAATTATTAATAAATGCGAAATTTTGTTAGGAACTGCTGGCCTATTCAATCGAACAATACTTCAGCCTTGAAAGGATTCAGAATGAAATGTAATCTTTGCGAACCAGAAGCCCTGGCATATTATCAGGGTGAGATTCAGCATTCCACAGGGATTAGATGTCTTGCATCATCTCTAATGCAGAAATAAATTAGGTGCACGTACAGCTGAAACCTGAAAAATGCATCGGTGCTTTAGAAAGATATGTAAAGTTTAGGCCAGGGTTCCTGCATACTGCAGATAAAGCAGTCAATTTAAAACACCAATCACAACACATCAATCAGTATTTTGGGCTAAATCAGAACAGCAGAAATAGCACTTGACAAAGAAGCAGTAACTTGGTCAAAAGTGATTAGCTTTCTAAAGTGTGCATGGTCACATCCCTGGATGACAGTATAAGTGTGTTTATAATGTAAGGATTTTGCACCGGGATTGACATCAATTATACCATAACTAATAAGCGACCTGATGGACTTCAGCCACATCAGTTGGGCTTTATTGTAATCACTGATTGGAACGTTATGTTTGTTCAGCCAGTCACAATGAAGATTAAAGTCCAAGAGACTAGCAGTTTATTTACAATATGCCAAAATATTCATTGAAATGCTCGAGTGTTTAGTTATAATAAGTTAAAGCAGTTAGTATACTGTAGTGTTTCAAACCTTGACGGTGTGCATCATATCATACTGTTTTCTGTAGTGATGTTTTGTTGTTTTGCAGGCGTCCGATGCTGCCAGAAGGAGCATGCTTCGAAAATCTTTCTTATTAACAGATGAGGTGGGTATTTACCTGTTTTTATTTCAGATTTCCAGCATCCACAGTACTTTGCTCTTGCACCTTGGGGAATAGTGGGTACAGAATTAAGTTTCTTCTAGGCAAAGCATACTGTTTTATCCCTGTACAAACAAGGCCCACTGTTCTGTCCTAATACAAGACCTTGGTCAGGTCTCACTTACAATATTGTGTCCTGTTTTAGTTTCCTTGCATGGCGAGTAATATTAAGGGTGTGGAAAAGGTGCAGATGAGGGCCACTAGACTCATTCTCAGTATAAAGCATTTTAATTATCAAGATAGGCTAAAAGATTTGGGACTCTACACTTTAAATACATATAGGCTTAGGAGTGATCGGATCGAGGTTTATAAGATGATGAAAGGAGTAGACAGTTTGCGTAGATGGGTTGTTCTAATTAAATAGGTTAGGGAGGAAGGGATCACAATTTTAAATTGTATAAGGCTAGATCTAGATTAGATATCAGGAAGTAGTTCTTTTAGAGAATGGTGGAGCTCTGGAACAGCTGCTTTCTTGTATGGTGGTCAGTGATTTGTTGAGTTCCTTCAAGCAAAAGCTGGATCTGCGTCTGGCTGGGGCTAAGACCATTGCTTTTGCCTCTTCCAGGAGATTACGAGGCTTTCAAGTGGCATGGGATGTCTACAAGGCATTCACCACTGTGGGAGACACGCTGGATAGTCCATAGATTTTATTCCTGTCCATCATTGTTTGTACATTTGGAACTCCTACCCTCTTATAGCGAGGTGCTCAGCACCCTTGAGAGCAGTTCTTGCACAAGGCTTTGTAGATTGGGGCCCCTCTGGTCTTGATTAACATTGCTGTGGCCTCTGAGCCAGATGGTTGTAAGTTGCCATCCCACTCCAGAGACACGAGGACAAAATCCAGGCTGACGTTCCAGTGTGATGCTGAGGGAATGCTGCACGGCCAGAGGTGCCGTCATTCAGATGAGACTTGAAATCGAAACCCCATTTGCCCTCTCAGATGGATTTAAAAAGATCACATGGCACTATTTTGAAAAGGGAAGTCTTTGCCAACATTTATCTTTCAACACTGAAGAAAACAAAAACAGATTACCTAGCCATTGTTGTTGTGAGATTTTGCTGTGCACAAATTGGCTCTCGCATTTCTTACATTACAGCAGTGACTATGCTTCAACATTGTCTAGAAAGCCCTTTGAAATGTCCTGAGGTGGTGAAAGGAATAAATGCAGATTATTTCCTTCTTTCCTGTCTAGGTACTAAGAAGGCATCTTCTTCACTTCAAGCTGCCCAACGTGGAGTCGCCCTGTGGGTTTGACATGTACGAGGAGCTGCCCCCGATGAGACGCAGGTGGATGCAAAAAGTCCTTGGGGATCTTCTAAACCCAGAGACGGGGCCGGAGGCAAAGTGACAGGCGAGGAGCTGGCGCCTGGGAGGTGGGAGAGAAGCAGCCATTTACAGGGAAGACCTCCAGTCCAGTGGGTGCCTTTTGACTCTCGGGCATGTGAGACCAACCCCCACAGAAAGCGAAGTCCGCACGTAACTCGGTCTGAATCTTGTACACGAGCAGGATCAGGAGACGGCTGAGAAATGGCGCCCAAGAGAAGGTTTTAATCTGCAGTCAAGGTAGACCCTAACAATGGAATACCGGTTGTGTGGGTCATACAGGAGGTGTCTCCCCGTCTCGCACCACCCCCCACCGCCCCCCAAATTCACCAGAACAGGTTTTACCTTATATGAAATACTCCTGCCGACCAGCAGCAAGTCCGCAAGCCAATGCTGTCTTGCATTACTGATGTTTTAACTGTGCCGCGGATTGGGAGGGCCAGACCTATACTCACTCAGAGATGCCGCATTAATTAACCAAAGAGTCGATTGCCCATTTTGAAGTAGAGTGAAGATTTCTGGAAAGGGCGGATGAACTTTGTTGCTACAGTTTCACAGAGGAAGATGAAGGCTTCCCGTAACAGCCTGGCACATTGTGAATTGTGCAGATTGTGCTGTTAAATCCTCTGTGGATGCAATTGCTTGGTGTTAAGGCAGTTTACATGGATCAGGTTTTACATCTGCTGTATGAACTGTGAGCTACAAGTCCAATGTACATTACTGTGGAATAAATTATGCAACCCTTGTCTTTCATATTTAAGTGTGTGTGCGTTGGGACATGGCAGGGGATGGCCTGGGAAAGGTTTAGATCAGTTGAATACAGGGTCCAAGGAAGTTTGTTTTGAACCATTTGTTAGGCCTCAGCTGGAGTAATAGTGTTTAATTCTGGGCACCATGCTTCAAGAAGAATGTCAAGATCTTAGAAAGGGGGCAGAGGAGATTTGCTGGAATGGTACCAGAAATGAGCAACTTCAGTTACATGAAGAGACTGAAAAGCTGAGGTTGTTTTCCTTAGAGCTGAGGAGGTTAAGGGGTGATTTCAAAGAGGTTATTGAGAAGATGGAGAAAACTGATTCCCGTCAGGTGGCTGATAACCAGAGGATTCAGATATTAGATAATTGCCAAATGAAGCAGAGGAGGAGAATGTTATGATCTGGAATGCACAGTCGGAAAGGGTGATTCAAGCGGATTCAGTAATAACTTTCAAAAGAGAATTGGATAAATACTTGAAAATGAAAAATTGGCTGGCCTGTGGGGAAAGATAGCTGTATCGAAGAGCCAACACAGGTATGATGTGCTGAATGGCCTCCTTCAGTGCTGTATGATTCAATGAAGTGGAGCACATTGGCTAACAGAGAGGAATAGAGTGTTTATTAAAAGCTCACAGCTGAAGAAAGCAATCCAGGTTAGAGTGGATGTCCTGGTTTGGCCTAACCAGGCTCTAGTGTTTAAAAATAAATAAAATTAGCCCCATTACCAAGTTAAATAGTCAACCAGCAAGGTTAGTAAAGGAGCTGCAAGTCAACATCAACCTCTCCTCTCTGTCAGACAACAATAAGTTGCATTTATATAGCACCTTTAACATAGTAAAACCTCCCAAGGTGCTTCACAGGAGCATAATTACACTAAAAATTGACACGAAGCCTAAGAAGACATTAGGACAGATGACCAAATTCTTGGTCGGAGAGGTCAAGTGGTTTAGAGAGGGAATTCCAGAAGTTGGGCCCTAGATGGCTAAAGGCATGGACATCATTGGTGGAGTGGAGGGTGATTAAGAGGCTAGAGTTGGAGGAGCACAGAGATCATGGTTACCTGGGGAACAGGAGGATGTTACAGAGGTAGGGAGGGGCGAGACTATGGAGAGGTCTGAATGTGGGGCCTGCAGCTGTCTGCCAGTGACTCTCCTTTAATCTTCTGTTAATGCGACAGAGGCTTATGATGGGGAAATTTACTTTGTCATGCCTGATTTTGTTAGCAAGGGCAATACATCATGATTTCCATGTGCATGTGTTTTGCTAACTAATCCACGTGTGTTTTGCTAACCAACCCACATAAAATTTGATTAATATTTCTTGTCGAAGGTTAAAATGAAGAGCCCGGCCTCTTTTAAGGTTTTGATGTGAAATGAGTTTGGGCCTTCTCCATCCAGTATTCAGTACAAAGCTAGCCTACGGTTTGCAATTGTGCTCAAAGCCCAGAAGATAAATGGTATAGGAACGGGAAAGACAATGCTTTGGTAGAGTAGGGGGTCACACTTCTTAATTTGGAACTGAGGTCAGTGTTGGAGAAAGTTGGGGACCTTCATTCTGGATCCAGGGTTGTGCAGCTGACCTTTGCATGCTAGGTGCTGACACAGGATGCCTGAACTGTCAGTTGTCTCACTCACCAGCATTAACATTCCTCCAAAAAATTTACAAAACAAAGCATAATTCAAAGAATTTTGTCCTACATTACAACGATGTCTGCACTTCAAAAGAGCACTTAAAAAAGAAAGGCTTACATTTATATAGCACCTTTCACAACCTCGGGGCGTCACAAAGGGCTTTACAACGAAGTGCTTTTTGAAGCTTTGTCGCTGTTGTCATGTAGGAAAGGCGGCAGCCAATTTCCACACAGCAAGCTTTCACAAACAGCAATGCGCTAACGACCAGATCGTCTGTTTTTATGATAAAAACAGAAAATGCAGGAAAAACTCAGCCAGCCTGGCAGCATCTGTGGTGAGAGAAACAGAGTTAACGTTTCGAGCTCGTATGACTCTTCTTCAGACTCTTCACAGATGCTGCCAGATCTGTTGAGTTTTTTCAGCATTTTCTGTTTTTATTTCAGACTTCCAGCATCCGTGGTATTATGCTTTTATTTATCTGTTTTTTGAGATGTTGATTGAGGGATAAGAATTGACTGGGCCGCCGGAGAGAACTTCCCTGCTCTCTTTACGCTTCCCTTAGTGAGCAGACGGGACCTCCGTTTAACGACTCATCCAAAAGGCAGCACCTCTGACAGTGCAGCCCTCCCGCAGCTTCGCACTTGAGCGTCAGCCTTGCTTTCTGTGCTCAAGTCTCTGGATTGGGACTTGAGCATAACCTTTTGACACCGAGACAAGCATGCTACCAACAGAGCCACAGCTGACAATTGGCTCTAAAGTGCCAAGCAAACAACAACTGAGTACATCCATTTGACCATGAGTTGGTGTTGCAAACCTGATCCCAATCAGATACAGGGTTGCTGGACAGTGATAGAGAGCCTGAACCTTACTTGATTATTCAGGTCAGGAACACTGGTGCGATTATGGCCTCCCTCTGTAATCACTCTGACTGAGAGCTGCAGAGTCAGCACTAAACACTTGTTTTTAATGCAGCCCCAGTGTGTGCTGAAAGCACCATTTCATCCATATCTCCATCACCCTACTCAATAAACCCTCGCCCCCCCACCACCAAATCATTTTCTCGCAGCTCGTATTTGGTCTTTTTCCTACCTTCTGCACGTGTAAATGCAACGGAGGGTGCTGAATGGGGGAGCGGGGTGGTGTGTCATTCTGATTATTGCTCAATCCTGGGACCCTGCTGGGTTAGTTAGACTCTTTCTCTGTTTCTCACCGTCCGTCTGTGTGCATTTTCTCTTTACACCTTCAAGGATGTCTCCCCATTCCTGACACTGTCGACTAACTTAACTCAACCAGGAGGAGACGTGATGAGGTGAACACTGACCTCAGGCTGCTCAGGTGGAGCAGAGAAAGGATCCTCTCGTATGGCTTCATCTCAGACCACGAGGCGAATTGCAACATTTATTGCATTCTCGTCCATGCATCTCATCATCTCCTCAGTGTGTGCCTTGCTTGTAACCTGCCAGGCCTCTCTAGGTAATATGTTCTTGCTTTGCGCTTCGAACAATGCTTCCTTGTGTGACTAATACTCGGATGCCTGCCAGTCCAGCTGTCTACCAGTTACATTGTTCTTATTTATCAATGTAATTTGTTTACTGCAATGACTAAGGGCATTGACTGACTCGTCGATAACTTCTGTTTTCAGCAGCATCCTTCCGTTCGAGCGTGAATCCAGATAGTGAGTGTCAGCAAAGTTATTTAATGACAAGAAGCCTAACAGTCGGCTCAGCAAGACATCTACGATCGCACCTTGCTGCAGTGGTCGTTGGAGAGTGATCAAGGCGGGGAGCTCTGGCTCATTCTTCGCAACCCTAACGCTGCTGCCAAAGGGAGTGAAGAGAGACATGGGATTTTTCAGGCTGCTCCCAGACATTGGCGATTCCAACGCTCTCCAGGCTGGCCTCTTAGCTCCTGCCCTCCATATACTTGAACTCCTACAAATCTCTGCTGCCCATATCCTAACTCACACCAAATCCTATTTACCCATTGCCTCCGTGCTATACTAGCTCCCAGCCCAACGATGCTTCCTCATCCTGGTGTTCAAATGCCTCCATGGCCTCAGCCCCTCCCTATCTCTGTAACTTACTCCAGCTGCAGGAACCTCCGAGATCTCTGCACTGCTCCAACTTTGGCCCCCTTTACGTTCCCGATTGTAATTGTTCCACTATTGGCAGCTAACTTAACTCAACCAGGAGGAGATGTAATGAGGTGAACACTGACCTCAGGCTGCTCAGGTGGAGCAGAGAAAGGATCCTCTCATATGGCTTCATCTCAGTCCACTAGGCGAATTGCAACATTTCAGCTACCTAGGCACTAAGCTCTGAAATTTCCTCCCTAAACCTCTCCGATCCCCTCTCCTCCTTTAAGACACTCCTTAAAACCTACCTCTTTGATCAAACTTTTGGTCACTTGCCCTAAAATCACTTGATGTGGCTCGATGCCAAATTCTGTTTGATTACTCTTCTATATAGTGTTTGTGAACGTTTTACTCCATTGTTGGTGCATTGTTGTTTTAAGGCTCATTTCCACATTGACCAGTGCCTTTTACCTTGGGGGAGCGAGCCATCGTTTTAAAACATGAAGTGTTTTAGAGAAGAGGGAATGGGTCATTAGGTGATGTGAACGTGCTGCAGGTTAAACTGATGAGACAAAAAAGTGCAACATCTTTCAACAAAGCATATTGTTCATGCCAGGATATACTACTCTTGAATTTGCATGTAATTGGAGCTATTTGAGTTGGCTAAGAGACTATTTGAATCGCTGGTCTCTCTAAATTTAATCTCCTGTTAGCTCTTACCAACAATCTGTTTCACTGTCCAAATGTCTTGTTTGGATAAGCTTTCTGGATGTGGACATCCCGTTGAGCTCCTTCTTCCTCCCTGAACCTCTGTACCCATAGCCGAAAGCAAAATCTCATGTCTGATGGGTTGGCGCACTTAGGAGAGACTGCCATAGAAGAGTAGTGGAACTGAAATGCTCTTCAATAGCAAGAGTTTGCTGACCCCTAGTGGTATTTAAAAGGATTTCTTTAGAGCCTTTTTAGATGAATGTGTATCGTTTTAAAAAGATGTATAAAATAAATCTGAGTGTTTCATATGTAAAATACATGTATTTGTATGTCGCTATATATACATCCATATCTACATGTCAGTTGTGATGCAATGGTAACACTTGCTTCTGAGTTCGAAAGGATGTGGGTTCAAGTCCTGCAGAAACTTGAGCATGATTGGTATTTCATGGAAAGTATAAAATCTGTCTTTCTGAATGGGATAGTCTGTCATCACATAAAAGAATTCCAGAGAGCTTCATTAGATGGGTCAATTGCAAACTACTGTACAAAGGTAAATATACAACACCACCTGTGTTGCTGCAATTCTGCCCTCTTGTACATCCTGGCTTTTCATTGCTTGACTAGCTGCCTAGGCCCTAAATCTGTGACCAAGCCTTTGGCCACTTATCCTCGTATCTCCTGATGTGGCTTGGTGTCAAGTTTTGCCTGTGAAGTTTGTTGGGCCATTGCGCTAAATTAAAAGTACTATTTAAATGCAGGCTATTGTTTAGTGAAGTAAGCACAACTTACTTTTGCGCCTTATGAGGAAGGCTAGTTAAAGTTGTGCCTACGGTATATTATTGCTTCAGTTCACTTTTCCAGTTATTGGTTAAGAAATTTGTTTGGTCCTATGTAGCCAAATCCATGCTTCAGTGAAGTATTTATTCTCCTTTTTTTGAGAGGAAAAGTATGATATAATCAGTCAGATACAACAGCAAAGAGTATTTTCAGGGTTCGCTGCAAGTGACCACAGTTGGATAGATTTGTAGGAAGTGACTGTTCACCTTTAGAAATGGTCTGAGAAGTTAAATCTGCAAAATATAGTTGCAGAAGCATGACTGGTTGCTCGTATCGTGCAAGATGCTGCCACTGGGTGGCATAGGTCTTAGCCATGCCACAGTGGTAGCCCTCTCATCTTGTAGTCAGAAAGCCATGAGTTCAACTTCTACTTCAGGGACATGAGTACATAAGCCAGGAGATTTTGTTACTCATGAGGTGTCGGAACAGCTATTCATCTGATAGTGCGTTGTGACTCCTTAACACACGATCCATGGTACCATGTTCAAGTAGATAGATGAACCAAGTCTATCTATTATACTGACTGTTATGCTATTCCCTAAGGTGATTAATTTTATACCTTAATAGGGAAGTTCGGGATGTTTGTGTGTGTGTATGTATATATCATACAGTATGTTTATATATATGTATATAATTTACAAAATAACCATTTGTACCATTCTTGTAAATCAATTATGCACCCTCTTAGTTCTTGAAATCTTTCCTAAAGTGTGGTGCCCAGAATTGTACCTAATACTCCAGCTGAGGCCTAACAATGTTATCTAAAACTTTAGCATAGCTTCTTGCTTTTGTATTCTATTCCTCTATTAAGAAACCAAAGGATCCATATGGCTAGTCCAGTTAATTTTCTGGTCAATGGTAACCCTAAAGTTGTTGAGAGAGGGAGATTCAGTGGTGGAAATGCCCTTGAATGTCAAGGGAAAATGGTCGGATTCCCTCTTGTTGGAGATGGCCATTGCCTGGCACTTGTGTAGTGTGAATGTCACTGAGGTACATAGAGATGAACATATGAATTTGGTGCAGGAGGCAGGCTATTTGCCCCCTCAAGCCAGTTCTGCCATTTGATAAGATCATGGCTGATTTGATTGTGGTCTCAACTCTACTTTCCTGTTTACCTTTATAATTTTTGACTCTCCCGTTAATCATGAAGCTATCTATATCAGCCTTAAAAATATTCAATAAGCCTGCCTCCACTGCATCTCTGGGGAAGAGAATTCCACAGACTAACGACCCTTTGAGAGAAAGAATTTCTCCTTATTTCCGTATTATATGGGAGACCCCTTATTTTTAAGTCCCCTAGTTCTAGTCTCTTCCATAAGTGGAAACATCCTATCGGCATCCACCCTGTTACGTCGCCTCAGGATCTTATATGTTTCAATAAGATGGCCTCTCATGTAAACTCCAAAGGATACAGGTCAACTTGTCCAGCCTTTCCTCATAAGACAACCTAATTCATCTCAGGAATCAGTCAAGAGAACCTTCTCTGAATTGTTAATGCAATTATACCCTTGCTTAAGTAAGGAGACCAAAAGTGACGGCAGTATCCCAGATGTGGTCTCGTCAAAGCCCTGTACAACTGTAGCAAACCTCTCTACTTTTATACTCTATTCCCATTGCAATAAATACCAACATTCCATTTGCCTTTCCAATCACTTGCTGTGCTTGGATACTAGCTTTTTCTGATTCATATACTAGGACAGCCAAAATCCTCTGTACTGGAGAGTTCTGCAATCTCACCATTTAACTAATAAATTTTTAAGTTTTTCCATTCTTCCTGCCAACATGGAAAAATTCACATTTTACTCCATCTGCCAAATTTTTGCCCACTCACTTAACATCTATATTCTTTTGCAGACCCCTTATGTCCTCTTCACGACTTACTCTTCTACCTATCTTTGTATCATCAGCAAATTTAGCAACCATGCATTCCATCCCTTCAGCCAAGTCATTGTTATAGATTGTAAAGGTTGAGGCCCCAGCACTGATCCCTGTGGCACTCCACTAGTTACAGCTTGCCAACTTGAAAATGACCCATTTATGCCTACTCTCTGTTTCCTGTAAGTTAACCAATTCTTTATCCATGCCCTACCCTAAGAGCTCTTATTTTGTGTGGTAACCTTTCATGTGGCACCATATCAAATGACTTCTGGAAATCCAAGTACACCACATCTACAGGTTCCCCTTTATCCTTGTTGCACGCTACTTCCTCAAATAACTCTAATAAATTAGTCAAAAATGATTTCCCTTTCACAAAGCTATGTTGCCTGCCTGATTGCATTAAGATTTTCTAAGTGCCCTGCTATTACCTCCTTAATAATAGATTCTAGCATTTTATGGCAGGTGTTGGACTAACTGACCTGTAGTTCCCTGCTTTCTGTTCCCCCCCACCCCCACTTTCTTAAATAGAGGAGTTACATTCACTGTTTTCCAATCTGATGGGATCTATCCAGAATCTAGAGAATTTTAGAAAATTATAACCAATACATTTACTATCCCAGCAGCCACTTCTTTTAAGACCCTAGGATGCAGGCCATCAGGTCCAGGTGACTTGCCAGCCTTTAGTTCTAATAATTTTCTCAGTACCCTTTCCATGTTGATTGTAATTGTTTTAATTTCCTTCCTCCTTTTCGCCTCTGGATTTACAAGTATTTCCGGGACGCTATTCGTGTCTTCTACAGTGAAGACAGACACAAAATATCTGTTTAACACTTCTACCATTTCTTTAGTTCCCATTATTAATTCCCCAGACTCTCTCTCTTTCTAGAGGATTAATGCTCACTTTAGTTACTCTTTTCCTTTTTAAATACTTGTAACAACTTTGTTTTTATATTTCTAGCTAGCTTTCATACTCTAATTTCTCCCTCATTTTTTTTAGTCATTCTTTGCTGGTTTTTAAATTCTGTCCAATCTTCTGCCATACCACTAATCTTAGCAGAATTGTACGCTTTTTCTTTCAATTTGATACTATCTTTAACTTCCTTCATTAGCTAGGGATAGTGCATCATTCCAAGAGACTTTCTTTCTCACTGGAACATATCTTTGCTGAGTGTTATGAAATGCCTCCTTAAATGTCTGCCACTGCATCTCTACTGTCTTACTCTTTAACTTAACTTCCCATTTCACTTAATCCAGCTCTGTCTTCATATCCTTGTAATTGTCATTATTTAAGTTTAAAACACTCATCTTAGACTCTTCTGACCCTCAAACTGAATGCAAAATTCAATCATGATGTGATCACTGCTACCCAGATGCTTCTTCACTGTGAAGTCATTAATTAATCCTGTCTCATTACAATTGCCATGTCTAGAATAGCCTGCTCTCTGGCCCTAGAATGTGCTGCTCTAAGAAATTGTTCTAAAATACTCTTTGAACTCATCTTCCAGCCTACCTTTGTGAATCTAATTCGCCCAATATATATATAGATTAAAATCACCCATGATTATTACAGTGCCTTTCTTAGAAGCTCTCATTATTTCTTCCTCTATACCCCGTCCTACAGTGTAGTTACTGTTAGGGGACCTATAAACTACTCCCCCAAATAACTTTTTACCTTTGCTATTTCTTATTTCTAACCAAAGTGATTCTACATCTTGATCTTTAGAACTAAGGCCATCCCTCACTATTGTATTATGTCACCCTCAATTAACAGAGCTACCCCACCAGCTTTTCCAAGCCTCGTGTCCTTCTGAAATGTCAAGTATCCTTGAATATTCAGGTCCCAGTCTTTGTCACTTTGTAGCCACGTCTCTGTAATGGCTAACAGGTCATACATATTAATTTCTATTTGAGCTGTCAATTCATCCGCTCTTTTACGAATGCTGCATGCATTCATAAACAGAGCCTTCAGTTCTGTCTTTTTACTATTTTTATAACCTCTAGCCTTATCTGCTGACACACTCTTTGGTGTGTACGCTCTGTCCCTTCCTGCCACACTCTGACTATCGTTACCCTTAACGGACTATTTAAATGCAAGTTTGTTCCTTTTTTGCCCTCTTTCAACCTGCTTTGTAACATATTTCTTTAATTTTGCTTTTGTGGTTTCCCAGGAACTTTCCTCAGATTAAGCTGCAGATGTCACTATTGAACACAGAGTACAGTCCATTGATGCAAAACATTTAGTAACGACATCAAACTCTCCCCTGCTGTGAGTTCCCATCCATAGCAGTTGTAAAATAGATTCCTATCTGCCATTTGAACGTGAAGCAGAAAATGCTGGAAAGTACACAGCAGCACTGGTGGAGGAAAACAAAATTAATATTTCAGGTCGATAATGTTTCAAGAGAACTGGAAGTTCAAGATTTTAAAGTTTTTGATTGAGTACAGGATCAAGGAAGGGAGGGAGATGAAAGAGCAAGATCATGATTGGGTGGAGAGAGTTAGTGTTTTAAATGACAAAATGAGTGATGGGGTGAGGCAATGGGGCAAGTGAAGAAACCACAATAACTTGCTTTTATGTAGTGCCATTAATATGGTAGAACATCCCAAGCCTCTTCATGGGAGTGTTATCAGAGGTAGAGAGTCAAAGGGGTTTAGGGATGGAATTCCAGAGCTTGGGGCCTAGGCAGTGGAAAGCACAACCGCCAACGATGGGGGATTTTAAATTGGGAATGCTCAAGGAGCCAGAGTTGGAGGAGTGTAGGGCTGGAGGAGGTTACAAAGTGAAGAAGGAGGTGAAAGTTTTAAAATTAAGGTGTTGCTGGACCAGGAGCGCAGTGTAGGCCAGCAGGGATAAAATGGGCAAACTGATTCTTGATGTGTATTAAGATACAAGCAGCAGAGTTTTTGATGAACTCAAGTTCATGTATAAAAGATGTGAGACATCACAGCAGAACCACCACCAACACCTGTTATCCAAGAAAATACAAGCCATGGTTATGATCTAAAGTTGTTCAACACTCGGCTGACACTCTAGTGAGGCGCTAAGGGAATACTGCACTATCAGAGGAGCTGTCTTTTAGTTGAGACATTAAAAGGAGGCTCCATCTTCCCTAATTAAAACAAGTGCTAGAAAAACTCAGCAGGTCTGGTAGCATCTATGGAGAGAGAAACAGCGTAGAGAAACAATATTTTGAGTTCAATATGACTTTGGAACTGAAGAGAGGTAGAAAGGTGATGGTTTTTATGCTGTTGAGAAAGACGGGAGAGTCAGGTGAAAGAACAGGAATGAGTTAGAGGGAGCTTAAATACCAAAGATGTCATAGAACAAAAGGCAAGGGGAGTGATAATGGTTGTAGTAAAGAAACAAAGCATAGATCCAGATTAGGTGTTAATAGTAGAATAAAGGTCAGCTCAGCCTGAAAGCAAAAACAAGATGCAGTATGACATTTGGCAAAAAAATCAAAATGGAGGGCAAAGTTCATGGTCTGAAGTTGTTAAACCCAATGTTGAATCCAGAAGGTTGTAAAATACCTAAATGGAAGATGAGGTGCTGTTCCTCCAGCTTGCATTGGGCTTCACAGGAACACTGCAGCAGGCCGAGGAGGGAAATGTGAGCATGGGAACAAGATGGTAAATTGAAATGACAACTGACCAGAAATTCAGGGTCATGCTTGCAGACTAAGTGGTGGTGTTCTGAAAAATGTTCACCAGTCTGCATTTGGTCTCCCCAGTGTCGAGGAGACTGTCCATCATCCCTAAGGTGGATACAAAAGATCCCATGACATCATTTGAAGAAGACCAGGGGAGTTCTTGGTGAATATTAATCAGTCAACCAACATCACTAAAATTCATCATCTTATTGATCATAATGCTGTTTGTGGGACCTGGCTGAGTGCACATGAGTGTTTCTACATTTCAACAGTGACTACATTTAAGATTGACTGCAAAGTGCTTTGGGATGTCTTGAGGTTGTGAAAAATGCTATATAAATACAAGTCTTTCTTGATTTCCTTTGAATTGGCTTATGTCAAGCGCTTTGAGATATTTTCCTAAGCTAATATGCTATATAAATGCAAATTATGTTTTACCTTTAGAATTATACCATATTAAACATTATCTGCTATTTCTTTGCTTGTCCATTTTAATTTCCCCAGATCTCCTTGTATCTATTGAGCTTCCTAACACTAGGCATCACGTCAGATAAATCAGAAATGCCTCTCACTTTTATTCTTTCGAATGGTGCAAGCCACAAGCAGGTCATCAGGTCATCTGCCCCCAATCTATGAAGTTCCATGAGTTCTCACTGCCCAAAGATGACCTTTCCTGCTCTTACAGCCGAGAAGGAGGCCATTCTGCCCATTGTGCCTCTGCTGGCTATCTATCCAATTAATTCTACCCCCCAAACACCCCACCCTGCTTTTTCCCCATAACCTATTTCTCTAATTCCCTTTAATCGCCTCCTGAGATTTATAGTAAAATGAGCTGACTTGCTATTGGATATGAAAGCCATAGTCACGTTTCATACATTTGCATAGGAGCCTCATGAAAACCCATCATTGTTGGGGGGAAAAAGCTTCTAGCATGTGGAAATGTGGCTTGACAGTGAACCTGGGGTTGCAACTCTAGTTAGCCGTATTCCTGTAGGTTTCATCACATGACCTTCAAAAGCCAGGTTGACCAACTCCTATGAAATAAAATAAGGGGCACTTTGACCGTGGGACCAAGTGGGCAAGGTGCTGATCACCATAAGAGCAGGGGGAGGGTGGTGCTGGTGATCATAACTTGCCTGGGGGCCGGTGGCCATGGTACACATGCTCACAAAAAAAAGAGGCACAGGTAAGTCAAGATTCCCAGGCTCGGTCTTCCACAGGTTGCCATAGGAATAAGGGAGAAAGGAAGCCCCTGGGACAAAGAGATTTTCCCTTAAAATATGGAACAGTTGCTACCCCTGCCAACAGCCTACCCAAACAGCCTTATTTCCCCATTTTCAATGTTTTCATTAGTAAACAGAAATTTTCAAACAAAATGAAAAAGACACAGCTTCCCTATTACCCCCTATGATTTTTCTCCTGAGTTTGCTTGCAGCAATGCCTTTGATTCCTGGAGACTCCAGGCCAACCTTTGAGAGTTGAAAACCCTAAGGTAGAGAAGGGGAAGTTTCTGTAATGTGTTCAGGAGAATTTTCTTGATGAGTATGTTTCTGACCCAGCAAGGAAGGAGGCATTGCCGGACCCAGTTCTGGGGAATGAGGTCAATCAAATGGATCGAGTGTCAGTAGGGGAACATTTAGGGGACCGTGTTCATAATATCATAAGATTTGGGTTAGCTATGGAAAAGAACAAGGAGCAAACTAGAGTAAAAATACTTAATTGGGGAGGGCCAATTTCATTGCGGTGAGGATGGCTTAGAAAAATTGCACTAAAATATTAGCAGGCAAAACTATAATGGGACAATGGGCTTTTAGAGATGAATAGTTCAGAAACAGTTGAGGTGCATTCCCATGGGGGAGAAACGTAGGACAATAAAGCCAGAGTTCCCTGGATGATGGAAGAGATGGAGAGTAAGGTGAAGCAGAAAAAGTACATTTATGGCAGGTGTCAGGTTGATAATACAAGCGAGGATCAGGCTTAATTTCAAAAGTTTAGAGGGAAATTGGAAAAGAAAATAAAGGCAAAGGGAGAGTGTGAGACAAGACTGGTAGCTGACATAAAAGGAAATCCAAATATTTTCTATAGGCATATAAATAGTAAAAGGAGCGGCTGATTAGGAACCAAAAAGAGGATGTATGTATGGAGGCAGAATGACATGGCTGAGATTCTAAATTAGTACTTTGCATCTGTCTTCACCAAGGAAGAAGATGCTGCCAAAGTCATGAGGTCAAGAAGAGGTAGTTAAGACACAGGATCAACTAAAAATTGATTAAAAGAATGCATTAGAAAGACTGGTTCCACTTTAAAGTTGATAAGTCACCAGGACTGGATGGGACCCGTCTGAGGAAACTGAGGGAAGTAAGGATGGAAATTTCAGAGGCTCTGGCCATAGCCTTTCAATCCCCCTTAGATATGGGGGTGCTGCTGGAGGACTGGATAATTGCAAATGTTACACTTTTTTTTAAACAAGAGTGTAAGGATAAACTGAGCAACTACAGCCCATCAGTTTAACCTTGGTGGTGGGGAAGTTTTAAGAAACAATAATCTGGGACAAAATTGAAAGTCACTTGGACAAGTGTGGATTAATTAAGGAAAACCAGCATGGATTTGTTAAAGGCAAAATTGTGTTTAACAAATTTGAATGCATTTTCTGATGAGTAACAGTGGGTTATGAGGATAATATGGTTGATGTGGTGAACACGGACTTCCAAAAGACATTTAGTGTAGTTCCACATAACAGACTTGCCAGCAAAGTTGAAACCCATGGAATAAAGGGCAGGAGCAACATGGATATGAATTTGGCAGAGTGACAAGAAACAGAGTAGTGGTGAACGGTTGTTTTTTGGACTGGAGGGTGATGTATAATGGGGTTCCTCAAGGATTGGTACTAGGACCACTGCTTTTCTTTATGTATCTTAATGACCTAAAGTTGGGTGCAAAGGGCATGATTTTGAAATTTGTAACTGACAAAAAAACTTGGAGGTATCGTGAACTGTGAAGATAGTGACAGACTTCAAGAGGACATAGCCTCTTGAAGTGGATTGGGTGGACACATGGCAGATGATATTTAATGCATAGAAGTGTGAAGTGATGCATTTGAAGGAGGCAAATGAAGAAAGGCAATACAGAATAAAAGAAACAATTGTAAAGGGAACTAAAAGAGCAGTGGGGTGTATGTGCACAAATCATTGAAGATGGTAGGACAGTTGAGAAAGCAGTTAAAAAAGCATATGGGATCCTGGGCTTTATAAATGAAGGCACAGGGCACAAGGCAAGCAATTTATGATGTACCTTCAGTCTCAGCTGGCGTATTGCGTCCAATTCTGGGCACTGTACTTTCAGAAAAATGTGAAGGCTTTAGAGATGGTGCAGAAAAGATTCATGAGAATGGTTCCCAGGGATGAAGGACTTAGTTACATGGCTAGGATGGAGAAGCTGGGGTTGTTCTCCTTTAAGAAGCAAAAGTTGAGAGAAGGTTTGGTAGTGGTGTTCAAAATCATAAGGGATCTGGACAGGGTAGATAGGGAGAAACATTGGTGAAAGGGCCAAGATCCAGAGGACACTGATATAGGGTGGATGGCAAACGAAACAATGGCAACTTGGGAAAATACTTTTTAATGCAGGAATGATTAGGAGCTGGAATGCACTGCCAGAGCAGATGGAAGTGGAGGCAGATTCAATCAGGGCTTTTAAAACGGAATTGGATAAGCACCTGAAGAGAAAAAGTTTGCAGGGCTACTGGGCAAAGGCTGGGTGGCAGGACTAGCTGAGTAGCTCTTGCAGAGAGCTGGCAAGGACATGACAAGCTAAATGGCATCCTTCTGTGCAGTAAGCATTTTATGATTCTGTTACATTTTTTTCCAATTTCCCAAACCCACCAGCTGATCAGCTTCCCAGAAGGAAGGGATCAAAAGCCATGACTTTTTGTGCTGGATAACATCTGGTCTTGTGTTGGATTCGGCCCATCATGCCTGTTTCTATTTGTTCCACTCCTCCGCTCTTTCCCCATGTTTTCAAGCATGCATCCAATTTCCATTTGAAAGTGACTACTAAATTTGCTTCTACCAATCTTTCTGCATTCCAGGTTTATTAATCTCTTCTGCATCTATTGTTCTGATTTCCATGCCACCTGCAGGCGAGGTTATTTTTACCATTTATTTAACAATTAGAAGTTACTGGTCTTTTAGTTGGCACAACCACATAACTTCCCTGCCTTAGGCCTCTCTCTTACTGCCACAGCCTCGTAAGCACCACTTCCTGGCGTTGCTCCAGCCTTCGTGGCCACATCCCAGATCCAGGAGGTCTGAGCTGCTACCACGCAGCCCCCCACCACCTCCCCCCCCACTCCCCTCCAACCCCCTCCCCTCCACTGCCTGTCACCCCCTGCCACTGGCTCCTTCGCATCTCATCCCCCACTGCTAGCTCCTAAGGTTTTTCTCCATAATTAATGAAGAATGAAAATCATATTCTCAACTGCATATTTCAAGGCTACACGTTAGCGTGAATTTTGTTAGCAGTTTGTTAATTACAGTGGAAAGAAAAGTATTCTCCTGCTTTTTTTCTGTTAAACCAGGAATGTATATCTCCCCCAAGACCGCACTTGAAAAACTGTGTGTAGTTTTACACTCTAGACTATAAGAAGGCTATTAAGCCATAGAAGGGTATGGTAGCATAGTGGTCGCGTTACTGGGCTATTTCTCAAGAGGCCTGGACATGAGTTCAAATCCCACCCCAAATAACCAATTGTTGGAAAATGAGGCAGACATTAAGATTTGCCCCCAATGAGCAAACAGAAGACAGAAGCATTTACTCTACCACTTCTAAGAGCTCAAACGTATTCCGATCATTGTCATAGCAGTGCTCAGAAGCTTTTTCTTGCTTTCCACTGCTAAATGTGCCCATGGATCATAAGCCTGCTTCCTGTTGGCACAGCTCCCTGGACATGTTGCTGTTGCTCCTCTTCTGTGCCCCAGCATTGAGCTGGGAAACCAACACTTTATTTTTCAAAGCTCCAATTGGAGTGCATCCCCTTCTGCCAACTAAGGTGCCAACTTTAGCTCATGCAGTGCTCTCATCCCTGAGTCAGAAGGTTGTGAGCTCAAGTCTCATTATGGAGACTTGAGCATAAAATGCAGGCTGATAGTTCGGGTAGTATTGAGGGAGTGCTGCACTGCCAGAAGTGTTGTCTTTCAAATGAGGAACTAGGCTGAGGCCCCTTCTGCCATCTTGGGTGAAGGTTAAACATCCCATGGTGCTATTTGAAGAAGAGTAAGGGAGTTGGCCCATTGTCCTGGCCAATATTTATCCCACTGTCAGTATAATTGGAAGAGATTTTCTGGTTATTAGCTCAATGCTGTGTGTGAGATCTTGCAATGTATAAAATGGCTGCTCTGTTTCCCATACAATAGCAGTGACTACAATTCAGAAATACCTCATTGGCTGTTAAAGTGCTTTGGGACAACCTGAGGTTGTGAAAGATGCTATTTAAATGCAAGAAGCATAGGGTATCAAGGTTCAGAGTGAGAGTTGGGGACTGCAAAGTCAATGCTAGCAGCCAGTGATGGTTTCCGATCCTGTTCAGAAGATCTGAACCAATCTAAAATTAGGGATAGGCTAGTCAGGAGTGAAATCAGGAAGCACTTTTTCCCCTAAAGGGCATATAAATCTGGAACTGTCTGCCTTCCCCACATCTCCAAATAGCTATTGAGGCTCAAGCTAAGTTGAAATTTCCCAGTTGCTGGGTTGGGATTTGAACTCATGTCCAGGTCTCTTGATCAATAACCCAGTAACATGACCACTGTGCTACCATCCCACTGTATGACTTAATATTCTTCCTATAGTCTAGAGTCTAAAAATACTCTCAGTTCTTCAAGTTGTGAACATAGGAACATAGGAAAAGGAGAAGGCCATTCAGCCTGTTGAGCCTGTTCCGCCATTCAATACGATCATAGCTGATTGAACACTTCAATGCCTTTTACCCACGCTATCCCCATCACTCTTTACATTATCGTTAATCAGAAATATATCAATCTCTACCTTAAACAAATTAAATGACTGAGCTTCCACGGCCCTCTGGGGTAGAGAATGCCAAAGATTCACAACCCTCTGAGTAAGAGGTTTCTTCTCATCTCAGTCCTAAGTGGCTTCACCCTTATTTTGCAATTGTGTCCCCTGGTTCTAGACTCCCTAACCAGGGGAAACATCTTACCTTTCTATCCCTTTAAGCATTTTGTAGGTTTCAATGAGCTCACCTCTCATTCTTCGAAACTCTAGAGAATACAGGCCCAGTTTGTCCAATCTCTCTTCATAAGACAGCCCCACCATCCCCAAACAAGTCTGGTGAACCTTCGTTGCACTCCATCTATGACAATAATATCCTTTCTGAGGTAAGGGGACCAAAACTGCACACAATTCTCCAGGTGCAGTCTAATCAAGCTCCAATATAATTAAAACAAAACTTCACTACTCCTGTACTTAAATCCTCTTGCGATAGAGGCTAGCATTTCATTAGCCTTCTTAATAGCTTGCTGCACCTGCATGTTAGCCTTCAGTGACTTATGGAAAAGGACACCCAGGTCCCTTTGTACATCTACACTTCCTCATCTCTTACCATTTAGGAATTACTCTACACATCTGTTCCTTCTACTGAAGTGGATAACCTCACATCTTTCCACATTATATTCCATCTGCCATTTTCTTTCTTGCCCACTCGCTAAGTCTGTCCAAATCTTCCTGTCACTGATTTACATCTTCCTCACAACACACATTCCCGCCTAGCTTTGTATCATCCGCGAACTTGGAAATATTACATTCAGTCCCCACATCCAAATCATTGATATACATTGTGAACAGCTGGGGCCCAAGCACTGAATCTTGCGGTACCCTACTAGTCACAGCCTGCCAACGTGAGAATGACCCATTTATTCCTATGCTTTGTTTTTAGCCTGTTAGCCAATCCTTAATCCATGCCAGTATCTTGCCTCCTACCCCATGTGCTTCTATTTTGCTAATCAACCTCCTGTGGGGGACTTTATCAAAAGCCTTCTGAAAATCCAAGTATACAACGTCCATCGACTCTCCTTTATCAGTTTTGTTAAGAGAATCAATCCTCCTATTCCCATGCTCACTAGCACATGGCACTGGGAGTAATCCTGAGATTACTGGTCTTGAGGTCCTGTTTTTTAATTTCCTTCCTAACTCCCTGAAATCTGCTTTCAGGACCTCATCCCTTTTCCCTCCTATGTCGTTGGTACCAATGGCTTGGGCCATGGCTTCTGGCTGATTCTCCTCCCCCCGAAGTATGTCCTTCAGCTGCTCCATGACATCCTTGACCCGGACATCAGGGAGGCAACAAACCATTCCAAAGTCACATTTATTGCCGCAGAAGCACCTCTCTGATCCCCTGACTATGGGATCCCCTATCATTATTGCCCTTCCATTCTTCTTTGTCTCCTTCCTTCCTGTACAGCTGAGCCCCCTGTGGTACCACAGGCTTGGCCCTGGCTTCACTCCTCTGAGGAACCATTGCCTTCATCAGCATCCAAAATGGAAAACCAATTAGCAAGCAGGACTCCTGCACTACGTGCCTGGTTATCTTAAACTGCCTGGCGGTCACCCATTCGTCTTTGGATGTAAGCTTCTGACCTGTGGTGTGACCACCTCCCTAAAGGTGCTATCCATGCAGTTCTGTGCCTCGCAGATGCACAGCAGTGACCCCCACCACCGCTCAAGTTCTGAAACCTGGAGCTCCACATTGTGCAGCTGGTGACACTTCCTACAGATGTGTTTGTCTGGGACACATGGTGCGCCCAAAACTTCACATGTACCGCAGGATGTACAGTCCACTTGGCTGAACCGACTTGCCATCCCATAACTCTAAAAACTATTTATTACACTTAGAGTAAGTAGAATGAGTAGAATAAATTACTAGTAGCTTATCTTTACAACACTTACACTAACTTTATCTTTCTTTGATTTACTTTATTACTTTATTTCACTTTGACTTGATTTAACTTTACTCATGTTCCTTACTGAAATCCAAGTAGCTACTTATTTATAAATGATACGTTTTTTCTAGTTTTAAGCTATTTAAACACTCCCTAACAGCAGCTTCTCACCAACCAATGAACTTACAGTTTTCCTGTGATGTCACTCCTGGATTTTTTTCAAACTCAGCCCGCTGCCCGAGTAGAGGTGTCCCTCGTAGGTGGGGCTGTCTCTGCTCACAGAGGGTGAGTGAAGACCCAGAACCTCGCCCTCTATTTATCCGCTGCCCGAGTAGAGGTGACCCTCGTAGGTGGGGCTGTCTCTGCTCCCAGAGGGTGAGTGAAGACCCCGAGCCTCACCCTCTATTTATCTGCTGCCCAAGTAGAGGTGTCCCTCACAGGTCAGGCTGTCTCTGCTCCCGGAAGGAGCATAACTTCCCATTATATCTCAAATTCTATTTTCCATGTCTCACATTTATGTACCATAACGCCCATAAGCTTTTTTTTCTGGCCTAATGCACTCGAGGTGCTGCTTTTAATGTCCAATGAACCTGAAACTCCAACAGCCTCTGCTTTTGTACCATCCCCTCCCAAAGTGTAACTATTACTTTTTATGTCAAAAACCTCACATTAACTGACAATGAATTCTGTCTGCTTCATTTTACTGTGATCCCCTCCCCCCACCTACTCTGCCCCCATCGTCTTATCAATATCTCCTTTCAGCTTACTTGAACTTCAATTATTTTTCATATTTTAGAATCATTTGCAAATTTGTATACCACTCCCTCTGGCTCTACATCCAAACAGAAATGCTCCTGTGGGGCACTTCCTGTCACTCTGAGGAATTACCCTTAACTCCCATTCTCTGTTTCTAACCAGGTTTTAATCCAATTTTCTACCTTCCCCCATTTCCCCGCTCTCTGATCTTCTCCTGTATTGTACCTTGTGGAAGGCTTTCTGGAACTCCACACCTTCCGCATTTGGTGCTGAGCCTGCTTTTTTTTTTGTGGGATGTGGGCATCACGGGCAAGGCTGGCATTTGAGATTGACCATCCCAAGTCACCCTGAGAAAGAGGACATTCTTTGAATTCAGCCACTTTAGAGGGAACTTAAGAGATAGCAAAGTTGGTGTGGAACTGGAGTCACATGTAGGACAGATCAGGTAAAGGCAGCAGATTTCCTTCCCTAAACACCAGTTAGGTTTTTACGGCAATCCAAAACCTTCATGGCCACTGTGGTAATCGGAGGTGTAATACACCTTTAAGAGAATGTGAGCAGATTGACCACGTGACTGTATTACCTAATTGCTGTGTAGTGCGGGCTACAATGTTAATCAGTAGTTTAGAATAGGGTCAGGTTTGAGAAGTACACATTGTGTTAATGCTCTGTTACTTGTGTAAATAAACAGCATGTGCTTCATCTTACATTGGTCTCGGCGTCTGCAGTATATTGTTTGCCGACTCACCCACTGGTAGATAGGCGTGCAACCGTGTCCATGTGCAAAGTGACCCAACAGAAGGAATATAACAGACACTTCTACTCTAATATTTCAGATGTTTTTAAACTGAATTCAAGGGAAGAATTATCCCCCTGTCGAGGGAAGTTCAGGAGTGGGCGCGTGCAGGTGCGCCTCCGATCGGGGGCGCGCCGCCTTTTTACGTGGGTGGGCCAATTAAGGCCTGCCCAGCGTGACGTCCGCCAGGGAGGTGGGGGAGGGGGGCGCTGGGGGGGTGGTGGTGATTCCTTAAGCTGGAAGTGCGCTCTTTCACGCACACATCTCCCTGAGGCTAAGTGCTGCCTCAGGGAGACCGGCGCCAAATTTAAAAATGGTAAATGTAAAGAAATAAAATTTCCCTGATATGTCCCCTCATGTGACATTTTTAATTAAAACTTTTATTAACTTTTTAAAAACCTACATGAAACCTCATCCCACCCGTGGATGAGGTTTCATGCTTTATCTGAAGCTCGCCAGGGCTCCTGGCCTGTCCGCCCACCTTAAGGTTGGACGAGCAGGTCCATTAACTGTTCAATTACTTTTTAAATGGCCTCAATTGGCCGTTGACAGGGCGGTGGGCGCGCAGCTGATTCGGCTGCGCCCCCGCAGACCTGAAAATTGAAATGACGCGGGGTGACATCAGGAGTTCCGCCTGACATCATCCCATGTCGGCGAGTGGGTCCCGCTCCCCGCTTGTTGACCTCAATATCCTGGCCCAAGTTCTTGAAGTGCCATGGGGGTTGGGGGTGGTGGGGTGGTGGGGGTGGAGGGAGGGGGGGGTGGTGGGGGGGTGGGGGGGGGGATGGGGGGGTGAGTTCGTGGTGTAAATTTGAACACTCAATTCCTGCATTAATGGCCAAGGCTTCTGGATTATGCCCAACAACATAACCATTACACTAGCATGCGCACTGCTGTGATTTGCAGCCAGGCTCTGCCTCCATAAAGGGGAAAAAGCAGATTGCTTGCAATAAGATTAAAGCCTAAAGCTCCATTCGATCCTTTGTACTTCACGGCCTGCCCTTAATGCACATTTTCTGCTTGGTTACCCAATAAACTGTTTGGATTGTGGTAATTGTTTTCTTCAATAGCACTTTGACTAATAAACCATGAATTTTGGACGTGTAACAGCGTATTATAAAGATTAATTGTCTAACCTGCTTGTACGGTTGGTTTAATTTCGTGATAAAACCTATTGTATTAGATGGTTCATTTAGCTGTGTTTGTGAGCTGAGAGAACAGAGTGTGGTTTTAAGAGTTCAAAGGTAAAAAAGTAACGTATGACTGGGACCTGAACCTGTATCTCTTTGACAAGGGTTTAACACAAGAGAAAGGAAGACTTGTATTTATACAGCGAATTTTATGACCTCTGGACTTCCTAATACACTTTATGGCCAATAAATGTATCTTTGATGTGTAGTCACTGTTGTAATGTTGGAAACATAGCAGCAAGTTTGCACAAAGCAAGCAGAAACGGCAATGTGATAATGACCAGATAATCTGTTTCTGTGATGTGGATTAGGGGATAAATATTGGCCAAGCCACTAGGGAGAACTCGCTGAAGGGATTGAAATATGAATTCAAAGTATGGAGTTCCAATCTCTGGAGTGGAACGACTGACACTGAGGTGAGAGTGCCACCACTGAGGCAAGGCTTATAATTAACTCCTTAATCCATTATGAAGCTGCAATTCTCAGTCCATGGGGTCAATTTTGACCACTCAGGGGCAGTGGTGGGAAACCTAGCCTATTGTTCAGTTTGCTCCTGATTGCTAGGTGAGCTGCCAGTGCCAAACGCCCTCCCCGAGCCAGCTCACTAATTAGGAGGTGAGAAAAGGGTTGAAGCACTGAAAGCCAGCTGTGGACCCTCAGGAAGAAAACTGAGAGATAACATGTGTGCCGACAGGGCCCTGACATTTTCAGATACTGTCATGAAGATGCTGATGGTGCAGGTTCATGAGAGGAGGGAGGCCTTCTTCCACCTCAGAATGTTGGCACTTGCCAAGGTGAGTTGATAAGTGATCATGATGAGAGGTGGCACAACATTTGAATGCAAGCAGCACTCACATCAGATCCTAGCTGGAGGAACTGAATATTCAGAAGGACTTCTTTAGCTGAAAAGCACTTTGGGAAGCTCTGTGGTTATGGAAGGCACCTAATGACAGCTGCAGTTCAGCAATAGCACTCTCGTCTCTGACTTGGCCAGTTGTGGGGTTAAGTCCCACTCCAGAGATTTGAGTACAGAAAGCAAGGTTGGCACTTCCAGTGCGTACTGAGGGAGTGCTGCAATTTTGGAGTGGCTTCTGGATGAAACTTTAAACCTGGGCCTCATCTGCCCACACAGGTGAATGTAAAAGATCCCATGGCACTATTTTGAAGAAGAACAGGGAAATTCTCCCTGGTGTCCAGGCCAATAATTATCCTTCAAGTCCGCTTTGTAGAGCAACTCAGTCAGTCCTATTCCCCACCTCTATCCCCATTGCCCTGTGAGTTTATTTCCCTCTAGTGCCCATCCAATTCCCTTTAGATTCCAATGGCTCCTCAAATCATTGATCATCTCCACCTCCACCACCTTCTTTGGCAGCGAGTTCCAGGGAATTACCACTCGCTGTGCAAAAAAAAGTTCTCCCTCACATTCCCTTGCATCTCTTCCCAAAACCTTAAATTTAGTCCTTGTACCATCAGCTAATGGGAACAGCTTCTCTTTTCCAAGCAGAGGGTTGTGAATCTTTGGAATTCTCTACCCCAGAGGCTATGAATGCTCCATAATTGAATATATTCAAGACTGAGATTAATAAATATTTGGACACTAAAGGTAATCATGGGATATGGGGATTGGGCACTAAAGTGGAGTTGAGGTTAAGGATCAGACACGATCTTATTATATGATGGAGCAGGCTCGAGGGGCAGTATGGCTTACACATGTTCGTATTTCTTATGTGCAACAGTGACTGCACTTCAAAAGCACTTTATTGGCTGTAAAGCACTTTGGAACGTCCAGGCCATGAAGCTCTTTTCTTTCTGTAGCTCATTTATTATTTTCTCTCCCAGAAAACAGAAACTCTTTCGAAAGCTGGGTCACCAGTTCTGTTGAATAACCTTCATGGGTCACTGAATCCTTAACTTGGTAGAGTCCGCCGATAATTCTGTTAGACAGTGGGGCTGTCAAGTTAATCAAAGCTCGCTCTGGGCCGCAGTAATGAAGTTGAAAGGAGTCCATTAATAAACGCTGATGCGTCACTGAGCCAGCCATTAACCTGCTAACTGCAGAGCTCAGCTCGTGGGTCCCACCAGAACCTACTACACTGCACAATTTGACCGGCTCAGCACTGCACAGCTGCAGTGCCATTAGAAAGCTCCCTTTACCCAGATAAGCAGGAGGGCCATAAACTGTCAGGGCTGACAAGCAGGGTAGTGAAGTCACTTCCATCTCAGTCATTAATCGTTAATTGGAGAAGCAGAATTTGAATGGGATTTTACTTTAAAGGGGAAATGTACCGTGATAAAATGTCAGATTATATTAAATGTTAAAATGGCACATTTGCGCATTCACCAGCCTGCCTTGTTGCTCTGTGGTTGTACAGGCCCATATTTGAGCTTTTAATCAGAAGCAATGTAGGAGCAGATCTTTTGTTTAGAGCTGCTCTGAATTTGACTTCCTCAGTTTTTGTTCCAGTGACTTCATGAGCGACTTAGCTGTGTGTAAAGGGTGATGGTTGTTGTAGTGGTAATGTCACTGGACTAGCAATCTAGAGGCCCAGGCTAATGTTCTGGGGACATGGGTTCAAATCCCACCAAGGCAGCTGATGTTCAGTTAATAGATCTGGAATATAAAGCTAGTCTCAGTAATGGTGACCATGACAACTCGTTGTGAAAAGTCATCTGGTTTACTAATGTTCGATAGGAAGGAAATCTGCCATCCATACCCAGTCTGGCCTACATGTGACTCCAGACCCACAGTAATGTGGTTGACTCTTAACCACCCTCCGCAATGGCCTAGCAAGCCACTCAGTTCAAGGGCAATTAGGGATGGGTAGCCTTGCCAACGACACCCATAACCCACGAAAGGAAAAATATAAACGCAAGTGTTTTTCACTGAAGCTCCTACCACTGGTGCATAATTTCATGAGGAAGGTAGGATGCCTGTCTCCGGTAACCAATAGTTCTCAAGCATAATGTCGAGTAACCAGCGTGTTAGAAGGATGATTTACAATTAGAAATGAACCACAGTCTCATTTAAGACATGGCCAAGAATTGGGCTACATACAGTCCATTTTTTCATCTGCTACATAGCTTCTTAAGGTTCCAAAATGATTAGTAGGAAGTGCACACGCAATTTTTCTTCTTACTTCCTCCAGATATTGCTGCATCAGCTCTATGACTCTGAGGTCCAATACCTATTAGGCCTACCATTCTGGCACAGGTTACATTATCCTTCATGCTGCTCCACCCCCAGGGCACCCAAAAAATGGGACCCCCCCCCCCCATGAATTTGAGGTCATACAGCTGCATTCATTTTTTGGAGTGAGATACTTCAAAGTGGGTAATGTTTTTAAATCAAAGAAGGTGAGAGGTATACGTGACCATTCTGATCAACAATGGTTACTGGAGGGATCATTCTTTTTATTGAGATGAATATTCGAGGGTCACACTGCACCACAGAGATTGATAACGAGTCTACTGGTTGTACGAGGACAGAAGACTAAGTACATCAAGATGTAGTGGGTTGGTGCCATCAAATTAGGGTTTTTAAAACCTTACCAACATGGGAAAAAAGACAGGAAAAAATCAGCCAGTCCATCGAGACTGTTCCATTCCATTCTGGCATAGCATAACTCTCATAAACCTTCTGTCCTCAACTTGTTTCTCTTCTCCCAAGTCAGGCAATTTCCTGGGAAGGCAAAAAAAAAGTGAATAAAACACTTGGGCCAATTTAGGAACTATCTCCAGCAAATTCTTCTCCAGCAACTGCAGCTGAGCGCGTGAGCTCTAGGTGACAGGAGGAGCTAGCCTCATTGCTCCAGCTCACCACTGGCAGGAACTCATGACTCACTCAATATGAATACACGTTCAGTAGACGTGTCGACGGTCTTGTGGCGCCGTGGGGCAACGTACCTGCCTCTGAACCTGGTCCATCCCAGGATTTGACGGCACTGGAAGGTGCACTCATAATGCGGCCAAGTAGGTGGAATATCAACTTGTAAATCCTTCCAACACTCACTGATGGCAGGCGGTAAGAGCGGGAGAGATTCCTGGTCAGCCTTGCGAGGGAAAGAATGTTGGAGCCTCTACCGTCACTATTCATAGCTCCAGGCTACAACATGCATGTAAAAAAAAGTGCACGTTGCTACAGCAACCTGGTCTCCATGAGTGAACCAAACACACCGACAGATTATTCCTGAGGTCGACGACTCAATGCACAAGTCTACAGATTGTACGTGGAGTGAAAGTCTGTGGGAGGTAAGAAGTTCCTCAGTGTTCAAGTCCTGGAAGAGAAAGAGTTAGAGTTGGAAGCAGTGCAGTAAATCTTGAAATAAAACCAAAAAATGCTGGAAATGTTCAGCGGGTCAGGCAGCAGCTGTGGAAAAATGCAGGTTGTTTCAGGTCGAGATGACCTTCCATCAGAGCTGAAGAAAGATAGAAATGTAATAGGTTTTGAACCGGTGAAAGGGGGGAATGGACAGAAAGAACAAAAGGGAAAGTCTGTGATAGGGTGGAGGGTAAAAGAGATTAAATGACAAAAGATTTCAAGCTACAAAAGCCAAAAAGAGTGGTAATGGGTATAGTAAGGAAACAAAAGATGTGTCCAGATGAGGTGTAAATGGCTAATAGCAGCTATATGAATACAACATGAAGGGATAAAGAAAGAATCAAAACAAGACCGAGCCAGTAAAAAAGATGGAGGCAGTGGTTATGATCAAAAACTGTTGAACTCAATGGTAGCCACCAGGATGTTGGTAGTGGGGGATTCAGCAATGGTGATGCCATTAAATGTCAAGAGACAATGGTTAGATTCTCTCTTGTTGGAGATGGTCATTGCCTGACACTTGCGTGGCGAACATGTTACTTGCCACTTGTCAGCCCAAGCCTGGATATTGTTCAGGTCTTGCTGCATTTGGACATGAACTGCGTCAGTATCTAAAGAGCTGTGAATGGTGCTGAATATTGTGTAATCATCAGCGAACATTCCCACTCCTGACTTTTTGATGGAGCAGCTGGAGATGGTTGGGCCTAGGACACTAGCCTGAGGAACTCCTGCAGTGATATTCTGAAATTGAGATGATTGCACTCCAACAACACAACCATCTTCCTTTGTGCTTGGTATAACTCCAACCAGCGGAGAGTTTTCCCCCTGATTCCCATTGATTCCAATTTTGCTCGGGCTCCCTGGTGCCACACACCGTCAAAAACTGCCTTGATGTCAAGGGCAGTCACTCTCACCTCACCTCTGGAGTTCAGCTCTTTTGTCCATGTTTGAACCAAGGCTGTAATGAGGTCAGGAGCTGAGTAGCCCTGGCAGAACTCAAACTGAGCATCAGTGAGCAGGTTATTGCTAAACAAGTGCAACTTGATAGCACTGCTGATGACCCCTTCCATTACTTTACTGATGATGGAGAGTAGTCTGCTGGGGTGGTAATTGGCCGGGTTGGATTTGTCCTGCTTTTTGTGTACAGGACATACATGGGCAATTTTCCACATTACTGCGTAGGTGCCAGTGTTGTAGCTGTACTGGAACAGCTTGGCTGAAAGGGTGGTGAAAACAGGTTCAATAGTAAGTTTCAAAAGGGATATATATTTGAAAACGCACAATTTATAGGGCCAGGAGGAAAGAGCAGGAATTAATTGTATAAGAGCCAGCACAGGCATGATGGGCCAAATGGTCTCCTGCTCTGTTGTAAGATGCTATGAATTCCTGTTTTTCTCCTGTGATTCTAAAATATCTAGCTTTTCTTAGGACATTCACTAAATTATACTTTAATCTTTTTCCATTAACATGGCATCCAAGTTTATGATGACTGAGAAATACAGAGAAGCAGCTTGCATATTTAGAAGTAGCATGCAATCCTTTTTAAAGATTGCCATCACTGTAAGAGGTTATCTGCTAATTGACATGATTTGCTATAACTGAGTCAAATGCACAACTAGAATTTTTCAAAAGGTCAGCTAGTTGGCTGAGACATTTGAAGATGCACCACCATGTTTAAGAGTCCCTAATTCAAGCGAATGAGAAACTTGTAGCGTTTTTGTCTGCCCAATATGATGAACAGTCTTTTCCTATAGGGACATAGTTCTACATTCCTAGAACCAGAAAATCCAGAGACAAACCTCACAATCTCTAAGCTTTGGCGCATGTACTGTTGAAGTTTCACTAAAGGAAAGAAAGGACTTACATTTATATACAACTCAGGATATTCCAAAGTACTTTACAGCCAATGAAGTACATCTGAAATGCAGTCACTGTTGCAATGGAAACGAGCAGGTAATTTGTGCACAGCAAGGCCCTATCAATAGCATTGCTATTTGACCAGCTAATCTGTTTTGGGAATTGATTGAAGGATAATTATTGACCAGAATGCTGGCGAGAAATCCCCTGCTCTTCTCTGAATAATGGCATGAGATCATTGACATTGCCTTAAAGGGCAGATGCTGCCTTGGTTTAACATTTCACTCGAAAAACGGCACCTCTGACAAGCCAGCGTTCCCTCAGTACTGCACTGGAGTGTGTCAGTAATATATAATATATTATATTACTAGCTAATAATTTGCAACCTGGCAGCAGAGAACACTGATAAACTTTCTGCTGCTATTCAGTAGGCATTGCCTAGTCGGGTTATGTGCTGCTGAATGTGCTCCAGTGATCCAATAGTAAGCTGATCTGTCCCTCCCAGACATTGTTAATGAGCCAAGCTAGCTGGTTAACAATTAATAATGCTCTGAAGCTCCGTTTTCTATTGTATTACAAGTATGCCCCACGTGGCCCTCAGCACCCACTATCAGGGGTGTCATTCTGGAACCACCACACTCCTTAAAGAAGCTAATTACCGGTTGGTGCAATAATGGTGGGTTCGACTCCTCGATAGGTGGAGCACAGATGAAAGGAGATCTTTATGAGTGGAATGAGAAGCATATCTCACCATAAGAACAGCTTGCATTTTTTATAGAGCCTTCAACATTGTAAAACTTTACAAGGTGTTCCACAGGAATGTTATCAGACAAAACTTATCATCAAATGACATTAGGAGACATTAGGGTAAGTGACCAAAAGTCTGGGTCAAAGAGGTAGATTTTAAGAGGCATCTGATGGAAGAGAGAGAGGAAGAGATTTATGGAGGGAATTCCATAGCCTAGGACCTAGGCAGTTGATGGCACAGCCAATGAATTGAGAATGCACAGGACGCCATGAATCTAATTCCTTCCCCTCCTCTAAAGCACCTAATGACAGGTTAGTGTAGGCGGTCCCTCCCTCCTCACCGCAAATCCACCTCACAGCTCCAGATTTACAACCATGAGCTGGAAAAATTCCTGTTGCATGGCTTGGAGTTTTGAACTTTGAAGGAAAACTATTTAAACATGTCATACACCATGTGCCTAACCTGAATTGGGACTGTGAAGAAAGACCAAAGTGCTCTTCTCAAGGAGGTCACAGTGGACTCTTTCCAGACTGAAGTTGGCAGCCACCAGGACCTTTAGCTATTAATATAAATTAACAATATTTACAGGTAGACTTTACAAACCCTTCAGGTGAGTTTCCTACAATTCAACATTTTCTGCAGAATGGTTGGAACAGATGATGCCATCATAATGAAGACATAAAACTCGACACCTGATAGTGGGCAACTTTGTCTCTTTGAGAGATAGTTTAATGAATCTATTCAAAGAAAAAAGGGAGCAAATGGCAGAGGTTCTGACCATCATTTGGCTACAAGCATAGTGCTGGAGGATTGGAGGAGTGCTAATTTTATACCATTGTTTATAAAGAGAGAAAGGAATAGACCAAATAATTACAGGCCAGTCATCCTGACCTCAGTGATGGGCAAATTATTGGAAAAAAATTGGAGGGACAGTATAAATCATTACTTAGAAAGGCACAGATTAATCAAGGACAGTCATCATGGATTTGTTAAGGAAAGGTTGTATCTGGCTAACTTGTTTGAATTTTTTGCGGAGATAACAAGGAAGGTTGATGAGGACAGTACATTTGATGTATTTTATAGATTTTAGCAAGGCTTTTGACAAGGCTCCACACGATTTGTCAGAAAATTAAAAGTTCACGGGATCCAAGGGGAAGTGGCAAATGAATCTAAAATTAGCTGAGTGGCAGGAAGCAAAGGGTAATATTTGATGGGTGTTTTTGCGATTGGAAGGCTGTTTCCAGTGGGTTTCCACAGGCTGCAGTACTGGGCTCCTTGCCTTTTGTGGTATATTTCAATGATTTGGGCTTAAATGTAGCGGGCATGATTAAGATGATTCAAAATTGGCCGTATGGTTGATAGAGAGGAACAAAGCTGTTGAATGCAGGAAGATATCAATGGACTGGTCGGCTGGGCAGAGAGTGGCAAATGGAATTCAATCCAGAGAAGTGTGAGGTAATGCATTTGCGGAGGACAAACAAGCCAGGAAATCTGCAATAAATGGGTAGGATACTGAGAAGTGCAGAGGATCAGAGAGACCTTGGAGTGCATGTGCACAGATCCCTGAAGGTAGCAGGACAGGGAGATAAGGTAGTTAAGAAGTCATACAGGATAATTTCCTTTATTAGCCAAGGCCTAGAATCTCTGAGCAGGAGGGCCCAAGCCTTGATGATATGTCCAGGTCGAGATGGTGGGTGATTTGGAGGGAAACTTGGAGGTGAATGATGTTCCCGTGTACCTGCTGTTCCCACACACCTCCTTCTCAGTGGTGGGTGTTTGTAGGCTTGGGAGATGCTGTTGAAGGAGAGAGAGAGTCCTGAGGGGAGGACAACGGTCTTAGAGAGCCAAGCCAGAAACTGCTGGCTCGCTGAGGAACTCCCTTTCTAAGGCTGGGCGAGGAAGAGGATTTAGTTTAAAGCACAGGTAACTTTGTTGTCCTGGAGTATAGATCTGATTGAAGCCCACACAATGGGGATTATGGTGAGCCTGAATTCTACTGAGGGATCTCAAAGATATGGGAGACTTTTAAGCTAGTTCCTTGTTAGTGGCAGATATTAACATAAGAACGTAAGAAACAGGAGCAGGAATATAGCCCTTTGTCCCTCGAGCCTGCTCCACCATTTTCAATAAAATCATGGCTGATTCGATTGTGGCCTCAACTCCACTTTCCTGCCTGCTCCACATAACCCTTGACTTCCTTGTTGATCAAGAAGCTGCCTAACTCTGCATTGAATATATTCAGTGACCCAGCTGTAACTGGTCTCTAGAGTAGAGAATTCCAAAGATCCTCTGAGAGAAGAAATTCCTCCTCATCGCCATCTTAAATGGGAGACCCCTTATTTTCAGACTGTGCCTCCAGTTCTACATACCATCGCAAGGGGAAACATTCCCTCAGCATCTACTCTGTCAAGGCCCCTCAGGATCTTATATGTTTCAATAAGATCACCTCTTGTTCTTCTAAACTCCAAAGAGTATAGGCCTAGGCTGCTCAACCTTTCCTCAGAAGACAAACTCTTCATCTAAGTGATCATACTTGTGAACCTTCTCTGAACTGCCTCCAATGCAAGATATCCCTCCTTAAATAAAGAGACGAAAACTGAATGCAGTACTCCAGGTGTAATCTCCCTAACTCCTTGTACAGCTGCAGCAAGAATTCCCTACATTTATACTCCAACCCCTTGCAATGAAGGCAAACATTCCATTTGCTTCCTGATTACTTGCTGTACCTGCATGCTAATGTTTTTTGATTCCTGTATGCATTCTGTAGTTCCTGTCTATTTAAATAATATTCTGCTTTTCTATTCTTCCTGCCAAAGTGTACAACCTCACATGTTTGCACATTATACTCCATCTACCAGTTTTTAGCCCACTCATTGGGCTCAATTAACCTACCTATATCCCTCTTCAGACACTGTGTATTCTCCTCACAGCTTGCTTTATTACCTATCTTTGCATTGTCAGAAAATTTGGCTATAATACACTCTGAGCCTTCATAAAAGTCATTAATATAGATCGTAAATAGTTGAGGCTCCAGCAATGATCACTATGGCACTCTTTTGGTTCCAGTTTGCCAATCTGAAAATGACTCATTTATCCCTACTCTCTGTTTCCAGTTAGTTAGCCAATCCTCCATCTATATCACCCCTACAACATGAGCTCTTATCTTGTGCAGTAACCTTTTACGTGGCACCTTATTGAATGCCTTTCGGGAATACAAATACACTCCACCTACTGGTTCCCCTTTATCCATCCTGCTCGTTACACCCTCAAAGAACTCGAATAAATTTGTCAAACACAATTTCCCTTTCATAAAACCACTTTGGCTCTGCTTGACTGTATTATGATTTTCTAAATGTCTTGCCACTACATCCTTAATAGTGGATTCCAGCACTTTCACAAAAACAGATGTTAGGCTAACTGGTCTATAGTTTCCTGCTTTCTGTCTCCCTCCTTTCTTGAATAAAGGTGTTATATTTGTGATTTTCGAATCCATTGGTACCTTTCCAGTATCTAGGGAATTTTGGAAGATTAAAACTAATGCATCCATCATCTTTTTCGTAGACTATAGGATGCAGGCCATCAGGTCCGTGCAACTTGTCAACCTTTAACCCCATTTGTTTCCTAATACTTTTTCTCTAGTGATAGTAATTGTTTTAAGTTCCTTCTCCCCTGTATCCCCTTCATTTTTTACTATTATTGGGATGCTTTTAATATCTTCTACCGTGAAGACAGATACAAAAAACTTGTTCAAATTTCTGCCATTTCCTTGTTCGCCATGTGTATTTGTATTCCCGAAAGGCCTTCAATAAGGTGCCACGTAAAAGGTTACTGCACAAGATAAGAGCTCATGTTGTATGGGTGATATAGATGGAGGATTGGCTAACTAACTGGAAACAGAGAGTAGGGATAAATGAGTCATTTTCAGATTGGCAAACTGGAACCAAAAGAATGCCATAGTGATCATTGCTGGAGCCTCAACTATTTACGATCTATATTAATGACTTCTATGAAGGCTCAGAGTGTATTATAGCCAAATTTTCTGACAGTACAAAGATAGGTAATAAAGCAAGCTGTGAGGAGAATACACAGAGTCTGAAGAGGGATATAGGTAGGTTAATTGAGCCCAATGAGTGGGCTAAAAACTGGTAGATGGAGTATAATGTGCAAACATGTGAGGTTGTACACTTTGGAAGGAAGAATAGAACAGCAGAATATTATTTAAATAGACAGAAACTACAGAATGCATACAGGAATCAAAAAACATTAGCATGCAGGTACAGCAAGTAATCAGGAAGCAAATGAAATGTTTGCCTTCATTGCAAGAGGTTGGAGTATAAATGTAGGGAATTCTTGCTGCAGCTGTACAAGGAGTTAGGGAGATTACACCTGGAGTACTGCATTCAGTTTTCGTCTCTTTATTTAAGGAGGGATATCTTGCATTGGAGGCAGTTCAGAGAAGGTTCACAAGTATGATCACTTAGATGAAGAGTTTGTCTTCTGAGGAAAGGTTGAGCAGCCTAGGCCTATACTCTTTGGAGTTTAGAAGAACAAGAGGTGATCTTATTGAAACATATAAGATCCTGAGGGGCCTTGACAGAGTAGATGCTGAGGGAATGTTTCCCCTTGCGATGGTATGTAGAACTGGAGGCACAGTCTGAAGATAAGGGGTCTCCCGTTTAAGATGGCGATGAGGAGGAATTTCTTCTCTCAGAGGGTCTTTGGAATACTCTACCCGAGAGACCAGTTACAGCTGGGTCACTGAATATATTCAATGCAGAGTTAGGCAGCTTCTTGATCAACAAGGAAGTCAAGGGTTATGTGGAACAGGCAGGAAAGTGGAGTTGAGGCCACAATCGAATCAGCCATGATTTTATTGAAAATGGTGGAGCAGGCTCGAGGGACAAAGGGCTATATTCCTGCTCCTGTTTCTTACGTTCTTATGTTAATATCTGCCACTAACAAGGAACTAGCTTAAAAGTCTCCCATATCTTTGAGATCCCTCAGTAGAATTCAGGCTCACCATAATCCCCATTGTGTGGGCTTCAATCAGATCTATACTCCAGGACAACAAAGTTACCTGTGCTTTAAACTAAATCCTCTTCCTCGCCCAGCCTTAGAAAGGGAGTTCCTCAGCGAGCCAGCAGTTTCTGGCTTGGCTCTCTAAGACCGTTGTCCTCCCCTCAGGACTCTCTCTCTCCTTCAACAGCATCTCCCAAGCCTACAAACACCCACCACTGAGAAGGAGGTGTGTGGGAACAGCAGGTACACGGGAACATCATTCACCTCCAAGTTTCCCTCCAAATCACCCACCATCTCGACCTGGACATATCATCAAGGCTTGGGCCCTGTTGCTGATTCAAATTCCTGGAAATCCATGGCACTATGGGAGCCCCTTTACCACACAGACCTCAGTGGTTCAAGAAGATGGTTTCACCATCACCTTCTGAAGGGCAATTAGACCTGGGGAATAAATGCTGGGCCTGCCAGCAATGCCCAAATCCTGAGCATGAATTTATAAAAGACTCGAGCAGCTTTCAGGAATTCAGTAATAACTTCCATACCTGTCAACATCGCCATTAGTTTTATGATGCAACACCGACCCTACCTCATCCCTCTAAACTGGCTCTATTAAGATTTTCTAGCCAAGCAGCACATTCCCATCTGTTTTTCTGACATCCATGTGTGAAAAAGTCCTTCCTGATTTTACTTCTGAATAGCCCCGCTAGCTGTAATTTTAAGATTATTCTTTCTGTTCCTGGGTTTCCCAGTCCAGAGAAAGTAGTTTCTCTGTATTTGCTCTATGAATTCCCTTTATTAACATTTCAATCAAATCATCTCTGAACCTTCTTAACTCAAGGAAATACCAATCACGTTTATGCAAACTAGCCTCAAATACCATAACCTGTTAAGCCCTGGAATCATTCTGCTGAACCTGTACTCGCTTCAAGATCAATATATAATTCCTGAGGCTCAGTGCCCAAAATTGAACACAGTGCTCCAGATGGGGTATAACCAAAGCTCTGGAGTAACTAAAGAATCACTTCCTCATTAGGTCTCTTATTGTCTTATGATTACCTCATTCTCGTCTTTTAAGCATTCCTTGTTTTCCACTCGCAGCTCATTCTATTTCTTCACCCACACATGTGTTTTTTCCCCTTCACCTTCTTCAGTTCCTCAGTGATACCTTTCCATTCCCTCACCACTAACGCCATCCCGCTCCCTTTCTGAAGCTGAACTCCACTGTTCACAATCTTGGCATCCTTTTTTGGCCCCGTGTTCAGTTTCCAATCCCCTATTCTCTCCATCACCAGACAGCCGATTTCCAGCTCTGTAACACCAACCCTCTCCACTCCTGCCTCAGCTTATCTGTTGCTGAAACCATCATCCACGCCTTTGTTACCTGCAGTGTCAACTATTCGAGCATAGTGCAGGCCAACCTCCTACATTCTACCTGAGGTCATCAAATTTTACAGTCCTTACTTGTAACAAGTACTGTTCACCCATCACCCATTTGCTTCTTAGTCCACATTGGCTCCTGTTCTGGCAACCATTTGATTTTAAAATTCTCATTCCTTGCTTTCAAATCAATCCATGACCTCTTTTTACCTCCTCCAGCCTATTATGACACAGCTGATGGTAAATACTGAGTTGTTCAAATCCCAGAGGGAAACTTGAAACAACTGTCATAACCAATTTTTTGCAATTTGTATGTTTCGAGATGCAGGCTTTGAATTGAGTTATAATAAGACCACCGAGACTCAAGGGGTTTTTATAACACTAAATTAAACATTTATTAATTAAAAGATTGTGAGCACATACATATATTTACAAATGACTATGATAATAACTTCTAAAAAAGAAATCCCCTAATTAATCTGACTCTCAGTTATACTTCCATTAGGGCAACAGTAAAACACATAGGGCAGAATTCTCCGATCGGCGAGCGGGGGAGGGGCCCGCTCACCGACGCGTAAAATGACACGCAGTGACATCAGGCACGCGTCCCGATGTCACCACGCGTCATTTAGATTGTCTGTTTGGCGGAGCCAGCTCGGGGAATCCATCCCCCACCCGCACAGGGAGCTTCCGGGCGCGTGTCACAATGGGCGGGACTTAACTGGCCTGCCCACATAAAATGGTGGGGCGTCTCCGATCGGGGCCGATCGGGTTCGTGCCTGCCTCTGCCCACCCCTGCACAACCCCGCCGACAAGGGAACATTTTTTTCCATAGATTTAAACAGACTCCTGGCAAAGCACACCCTGGACAGTCAAATTCAAAATGAGTTTCTTTCAGCTCTGGGCCCTTGCAGACAGTGGCTTGAGGCTTACAGGCTGGAGGCTTTAGATCTTAGAATTCCTCTTCCTTTACCAACAGTCTTTTCTTCCTTTATACATATTTTCCTCTTTGAATGCAAATTCTCATTGTAGCACTAGGATTTTTGAACTTTACTTCTTCTAACAATAAAACCCCTTTCATAGCACCAATTTTATCAGTAAGCTTTGTAAAAAAAATAAACACATTGTTTAGCTTCTTCTGGCTAGGTGTGATATTTCACTCATTCTTTTGAATGGTTTATTTAAAAATGCAAATTGCCCCCTTTTCACTTCACCTTGTAACTTCCCTATGGGCAGAATTTTGCCCTTGGCAGGCGGGCTTGGTGGGGGTGGGTGGGGGAAGCCGGGAAGCCGACCGCTACCCGCGATCAGCACCGGGCCGTGATTTCATGTTGGCGGCCCAATAAAGGCCCGCCCAACGTGAAATGTGAGTGGCAGTGCTGAGCGCTGCCTGTGCAGGGGGAAAGGAGGGCCAGTGGGCCGAGCAGGAACTTCGCGCATGTGCGTGACTGAGCGCTTCATAATCTCCCTCAGGGAGATGAAGAGATATGGAAAAAAATGTAATGAAACATGTTCCCTCGTGTGACTCTATCACATGAGCAGCGACATGTTATTAATGAAAAATTAAGTTTTTTATTTTATTTTTCCTGCTCGTGGATGAGGTTTCCAAAAAAATGTAAAGGCCACTTGTCCTTTTCACCGGTCTGCCAACCGTTAGGTTGGACGGGCAGCAAAAAATTTATGTTAATTGATTACTTAATGGCCTTAAGAACCCTTTTAATTGTCGGTGGGCACGCTACTGGCTCTGGCGTGCACCCGCCGACTAAACTATCGCGCAACTGTGTGTTGATGTTGGTACGCTTGTCCGATGTCAACGCATGTCATTTCACCCTTGAGCGGGTTGGGCGCGCACCTGCCCGCTGAGCGAAAATTTCTGCCCTATGTTTACCTAATTACCATTTCAAATCTACTTCTCATCAATACATCAAAGTTCTAGACCAGCTGGCCTTAATCCAACTGAGACACACACACATACATAGACACAGACACCAATCAACTCTATTTTAAAATAATTTCCAATAACATTATAGACATTATTATATCTTCTTGACATCCCCCTCCTTACCGAAAAATGAGCCATCATAATTCTAAAAGATGGCATCATTTTTTATTAACTCATCTTACACTATCTCCTATACTTACCTATATACTTACACTATTATATGACTAGATGCATGCACTAACATAACAATATATATACAAATCCTTGGTATCAGCAAAAATCAGTCCAGTTCAGTGTCCAGGTTTTTAAAAGTCCAATAGGAGCAGAATTTTACTCTTGGTGTGCGGGCTCAGCAGGGGCAGTCATGAAGCCGACCACCACCCGTGATCGGCAGCACACTGCGATTTCACACTGGAGGGACAATTAAGGCTCGCCCAGTGTGAAAGGCGGCTGGGGAATCTGCGGGAAGGGGTGGGCAAGGGCAAGGGCATGATGTCCACCGGGTCCAATGGTGACCTGGCAGCTGATTCAAAACCAGCCCAGGCAGCCCCTGGAAGGCTGCTACGGAAAGACGCTGAAGTCTCCACGGATCCCATTGCGGTTCGACAGGGCAGGTGGGAGGGCAGGTCGGTGGTGCAGTCGGCCCCGCATTTCTCGGATGAGAGCCTCACAGCCCTCCTGGAGGAGGTTGGAGCCAGGAGGGAAACCCTTGTCCCCAGAGACAGGAAGAGGGGGTCCCCACACCTCACCAAAAAGGCCCAGGAGGAGGTGGCATCCAGGGTCAGAAGCCATGACGTGGTGAGGCACACATGGGCGCAGTGCCGGAAGTGCTTCAATGATTTGCTACGATTGGGAAGGGTGAGTACCATGTTGGTATGGGTCACTTTGTAGAGCAGTTAAGGGCTGGTCACCACTCCTTGGACCTCAGAGGTGTTGGTGTGTGAGTGGTAAATGTCAATGAGGCAGGAGCTGGCCAAGGGGGTGAGCCCTGGCTGCTTGGACTGAGTGTCTTGCGGCTCCAGGGTCACGAATCGGTTGAGCCCTGCGAGGTGTTCCTCAGGTGGGGTTGGCCAGGCTGCAATGGCGCTGCAGATAGAGAGTGGACTAATCAATTCTCCTCTATCCTTTCAGAAGAAGAGATCCCATAACAATGTTGAGAGGTCATGGACTGGGAAGGACCCCCACACCTCCTAATCCTCATGCGTTATGAGCAGGAGGCCCTGGAGCTGGAGATGCACCTCGGTCAAGCGGCCACGGTGAGGTTGGGCTGCCAGACGAAGGTGAGAGTGCAGAGCACTGAGGTGAGAATGTCGGATATTGCAACCATTCTAGTGTAGCCTCTATATTGATGTGAGCCTTGAACCTGGAGTCCCCATTGATAATCGAAAGACGAGGGCACCATGATGCATATCTCTGCCTCACCAGGGTGCTTGGCATGTACAGTGACAGTGTCATGACTTAAACTAATGACATGTCCTTCTTCTCCATTTTAGGCTCACCAGCAGGTAGTCACAATGAAGAGCCTGAAGGCCCACCCCTGACCCTGGAGGACCACTATACTGAGCACGCACATGTGTCACGCCCTCTCAGTCAAGCAGGCACCCACGCAGATACCAGCACCTTGGTGGGCATAAGATCGCTGTCTAGTATCACGGTGCACATCAGTGAGGACACTTCACACTCGCTTGAGGTGCAGGGGAGGCAAAGAGTGCCTTGGGCGGTGGCAGTCGGAGGACTGCTGGGGACCACGACAATGCTCAGTCAGTGGCTGGTGATGGACCTCTGGAGTCGTCCATTGGGCAGCAGATGCTGGATGCCAGCGGGGTCTGCAGGACGATCTGGAGGAGATACATGAGGGAATGCGCGCCATAGTTGTGGAGGATTCCCTGCGGAGCTTGAGCTCAGCATTGACCATCATGGCTGAGCACAATGCTTCCTCCATGGAGAGAGTGACAACTCTCATGAAGAGGCTACTCCAGGGTCCCCCCTGGGGATGCACTCGGACCTGCAGCCCTCACACCAGCAATGACTTCAGCTGGTCAGTGTCAGTGTGGGAGATGGATTGGGCACCCAGTATCCAAGCTAGGTGCCTATCAATGGTGAACAGGGTGGTCCAATGTGACCTCATGTTGGCGCACAAACTGCCTGTTATCTCTGCAGGCTCCCCTCAGGGCACTCTGGATGCCGGCAGCAGCTCCGCCGCCCCGTGGCATCTGTTGAGGCTGCGGCGACTAGGGAGATGCCAGCCGTGGCGTTGGCCACTCCCTCTCAGGCGGGGCCAGCACAGGCTCCACGGGCCAGAGGACGACTGCCTCATCAAGGCCAACAGGACAGCAGAGTCAGCAGGCTGTCTCCAATGCCACTGCCAGCGAGGGGGGAACACTAGATGTAGCACCCGCAAACATAAACGTAAAGCACCTTAAGCACAAGACGGATTTATCACGGGTGATATTTTGTTCCCCCATTTTGCTTTAAACTTTTTCATGGTGTGACTGAAAACGTGGGTTAATGTTCATTTCAGCTCTATTTCACATTCACAACTAAATGAGATGTTATTTTGTGCTATTGGCCTCTGAATGCTTCATTTGTTCTGTTGGTGCAGGGAAGGCCATTATGTAATGATGGAAATGTGTCTCCTGAAACTTTATTGCACAGGCACAGAGTGTATGTTGTTGGCCAATGAAATGGTTCTGTCGGGGATCAAGTGTGGAGCCTGCAGCGCTGGCATGTGGTGGTGCTTCTTATTTGGCAGGCTAGCTGAAGAAGCATTGGATCAAAGCAGCCCAGGTGTCCCTGCCTACCTGGAGGTTACCCAGGTCAGCATCCATGCCCTTAATGTTCTCCTCACCATGCTCGTCCTCAGACTCACTACTGGACTCATCACCTGTTGTCTGTGCAGTTGTATCACGATCTTCTTCCTCCACTGGGTCCCCCCTTGCCAGTGCCAGGTTGTGGAGATCGCAGCATGCAACCACTATCAGTGACTCACGATCTGGAGGGTATTGGAGTGCGCCCCCTGAATGGTCCAGGCATCGGAAGCGCATCTTGAGAAGACCTATGGTTCTCTCTACCACAGCCCTTGTGGAAGCATGGCTCCTGTTGTACCGCTGCTCAGCTTCTGTTCTTGGGTGATGGAGAGGCGTCTTAAGCTACCTTTTGAGGGGATAGCCCTTGTCACCCAGCAGCCATCCATCCAGTTGGGCTGGAGCACTGAAGAGTCTCGGCACCTGGGAGTGCCTCAGAATGTAAGCATTATGGGAGCTGCCTGGGTACCTTGCACAGACTTGCACAATCTGCAGCTTGTGATCACACACTATCTGCACGTTCATGGAGTGGAAACCCTTCCTGTTGATAAAGGCACCCGGCTCACCCACTGTCGCCTTGATGGTCGCATGTGTGCAGTCGATTGCTCTGCCTGGCTGGCCTCATCCATACGGAAATGAATGAAAGTCAATGCACACCTGAACAGAGCTTCTGTCACCAGCTTGACGCAACTGTGGGCAACTGATTGTGAGACTCCACAAAGATCCCCAACCGAGCCCTGGAAAGAGCTGGAGGCATAGAGGGTGAGGGCCACTGTGACCTTCAGGGCCACTGGCATGGGGTGTACACCCACACAGTCGGAGCTGATCTCAGGCCCGATCCTCTGACAGATGGAGGTCACTGTCTCCCTTGAGAGACGGAATCTCCTTCGGCATTGCACCTTGGACATATTGAGGTAGCTGCATCGCTGCCTGTAAACCCTGGTAGCAGGATAATGGCGTCTTCTGTGGCCCCTTCCACCTTGGACTTCCTGTTGGCCCTGCCCTGCTTGTGCCTGTGCCTCTCTTCCTACAGGTCGCTCCCTTGGAAACTGCATTGGGACACCTGGCCTCCTCTCCCTTCTGCCCCTCTCTTCCTCCTCAGAGGAGGTGCCTCCAGCAGAGACCACAATCCCCATTACCAGGGTAAGGGAAGGCTGTCTGATACCTGGAAAAGCCCATGCAGCCTGAATCCTCTGGGGGCCTGGAAGACAACAATCTGTCCTGAAATGAAGGCTAGAAATGTTCAGAATGAAGCAAGATGAAGCTGTCCAGTTCACAGAAGCAACCAGCAGCAAGTTAGATCCAAATCTCACTACTCACATTGACAAGGCCACTGATCCTTCTTATCCCGCCCATGGATGAGCTTTTGCTAATTGTGTTCTGCCCGCGTGTCCTTTTTGCTCGTGCAATGGCTGAAAAATTGCACGGGCTACATAAAGTCAGAGACAATTGGTACGTCAAGGGCCTTAACTGGCCTCTTAATTAATGGCGGGCGCTCTTCCATCTCCATCGCGTCATTGCGTGTTATTCCATGCTTGAGTGGGTCAGGCACGCACCTGCCCGCCGAGCGAAAAATTCTGCCTTGATGGCGCATCTGCAACCAGAATTTCTCCACCAGCAACATATACCATCTATAGATTAAATGGTTGCATTAATAGACTCCATCTGAATAGCCTTGCACTTCTGTCTCAAAATTTGTCCAGAAACTTTAAAGGATTGTGGCCTCTCTAAACAATTTTTCCTGATGAACTGTTTGCCACATAGATTGCAAAATGCTGCAATGCTAACACCAAACTCAACGTCTCCTTTTCAATCGTTGAATATCTTCTCTGTTGTGCATTCAACTTCTGTGAAAAGTACCCTATCGGTTTTTCAATTCCAGTGTCATCTTCTTGTATCAATGTGGCCCCAAAGCCTATATCACTTTCATCAACAGCTAACTTAAATTTCTTGGCATAATTGGGTACGGCCAAAACTGGTGTTGTAGTTAATACAGTTTTCAAACTTCCAAATGCCTTCTGACACTCGTGTCCATTGAAACTTCTTGCTCCTTTTTAATAGTTCAGTCAGTGGAGCAACTACACTGCTAAAATTTGATACAAATTTCCAGTAAAACCCACTCATGCCCAGAAATCTCAAAACTTCTCATTTTGTTGTAGGCACTGGGAAATCCACAACAGCTTTGACTTTCACATCTCTTGGAGCCACCCATGTTCAATGGTATGGCCTAGATACGTCATTTGCGCTTTTGCAAATTCACTTTTAACCAAGTTCATCACCAAATTAGTTCCTTGTAATTGAGTAAATAATTTTTCCAGATGCTGTACATGCTCCTCCCACTTCTGACTCAAAACAATTAAGTTATCAATATAAACAGCACAATTGCTTAGACCTTCAATTACTTTGTCAGTCTTTGAAATGTTGCAGGTGCATTCTTCATACCAAATGGCATGACTTTAAACTGGTATAGTCCATCTGGCATCAGGAAAGCCGATGTCTCCTTTGCTCTCTCCGATAATGGTACTTGCCAATATCCTTTTAGCAAGTCAATTTTTGTGATAAAATTTGATTGTCCTACTTTCTCAATACAATCCTCCAACTGTGGTATAGGATATGAATCCACTTTTGTCACCACATTCACCTTTCGACAGTCCACACACAGTCTTTATGTTCCATCCAGTTTCGGTACCAGTACAACAGGCGAACTGCAGTTACTGCAACTAGACACAATGATATCATTTTGAAGTGTGAAGTCAATTTCTTTCTGCACTTGTCATAACTTTGCTGGATTTAATCTATAAGGATGTTGCCTTATCAAAGATGAAACTTCTACAGACACAACATGTGTAGCAAAATCTGTCCTCCCCAAACTTATTTCCACAAGTAGGTTTGTGTGACTGCAATAACTTTCCCAAATCACTTTGACACTTGCCTGGAAGGTAACTCAATATTACATTTAAGTTTCCAAGTTCCCCCTTATTATCCAATTTTTATAAGAGTAAAATCAATTTCAGAATCCTGCATTTCTACCTCTTTCTCATTATCTACCATCACTAATACCTCTTTTTGTTCCTCTTCCCTGCCAAAGTACTTTTTAAGCATATTTACATGACACACCCTCTTCTTCTTTCTTCTATCTGGAGTACTTATTAAATAATTTACTTCACTCAATTTTTTTTAATCCTGTAAAGCCCACTAAACCTTGCCTTTAGTGAGTCACCCAGTACTGGTAACAGAACCAGCACTCTCCCCCCAGAAACAAAACTCCAAGCTGTAGCCTTCCTGTCTGCCTTCACTTTCATCACCTGCTGTGATATCTTTAAATGTTCCCTAACCAACTCACATGCTCTGTCCAATCTCTCTCTGAAGTTTCATACGTAATCCAGGAGAATAGTTTCTGAATTTTGACCCACCAATCTTTCATGAACCTATTTCAGTGGTCCCCTTACCTCATGACCATAAACTAGTTCAAAAGGGCTAAAACCAGTCAATGCATTAGGAGTGTCTCTAATAGCAAATAACAAAAATGGAATTCCCCTATCCCAATCCTGTGGATAATCCTGACAGTACCCTCTCGTCATATTGTTTGGAGTTTGATGCCATCTTTCCAAAGCCCCTTGTGACTCCGGATGACAATCTGTTGACTTAAACTGTTTTATCTCCAAATTGCTCATTACTTCCTTGAACAGCTGTGACATTAAATTTGAACCCTGATCTGATTATATTTGCTTAGGTAAACCATGGGCAGAATTTTCTGCCTGTCGGGCCGGCAGGCCCGACCCAATCTCCGGCGGGAGGGGAGACGATCCCCGCCGGAGAAGTGGGCCCTGCTGCCATTTTATATGGGCAGGCCAATTAAGGCCCGCCCAGCGTGACGTCCAGCGGGAAGCGCTATGTGCTCCCTGTGCAGGTGGGGGGGGGGGGGGGGGGTGGGATTCCCCAAAAGCGAGAGTGTGCTCTTTCGTGCATGCACACGAAAGAGCGCACATCTCCCTGAGGCTAAGTGCTGTCACAGGGAGATCGCTTACACTTTTAAAAAGATTAAAAACAGAAAAAAAAATCCCTAACATGTCCCCCTCATGTGACAATGTCACATGAGATGCGACATGTTCATAAATTACAGTAAAACTTTATTAAACTTTTTAGAACCCTGCATGAAACCTCATCCCGCCGGTGGATGAGGTTTCATGTTTTTTCTATTTCCCACCAGGGCTCCTGGCCTGCCCACCAACCTTAAGGTTGGACAGGCAGGTCCTTTAATTGTTTAAATGATCCTGTCAATGGCCTCATTTTTACATGTTGGCGAGCGGGCCCTGCCCCCTGCTTGCCGACGGCAAAATTCTGCCCCATATCTTGTAAAAAAATTTAGTTAACTCTTCCGCAGTCTTCTTGGTTGTAATGTTTCTTAATAGTATTGCTTCAGGAAATCTGGTAGACACATCCATTATTGTCAGTAAGAACTGATTTCCACCTTTAGTCTTAAGGAAGGGTCCTACGCAATCAATTATGACCCTCGTAAAAGGTCCTTCAAATGCTGGATTTGGGATGAAAGGTGCCAGCTTAATCACTGCTTGTGGTTTCCCTATCACCTGACATGTGTGACATGTTCTACAGAATTGGACTACTTCCCTATGCAAACCAAGCCAATAAAAATATTTCTGTATTTTTGCCTGTGCTTCCCTATTCCTAAATGTCCCCCCATTCGAAATTTCATGAGCTATCCTTAGAATCTCATTTCTATACCCTAATGGGATAACAATCTGATGTACCTGCCTCCAGTCTTAATTTGCTGAGACATGATCCTGCCTCCGCTTTCTCACTAAGATATCACCTTTAAGGTAATAACATTCTGGAATATATTTTGCCTCTGTTTCTGAGTAAGCTGTCTTATATAACTGTTTTAATTGCAAATCTTTTTTCTGGAACTCCACTAACATCCTTGAGTTAAACACTTCAGCTGAATTATCCTCTGCTGTGTCTTTCTGAACAATGTTATCAAACACAGTGTCTGCTAATTGGGTTTCAATACCTTCTTCCTGCCTTTGAACTGCCTGTCCTTCTTGTTTTTCCTGTTTCAACCTGTGAGCCTGTGATCTCGTTATCACACAATCTGGAAAAAATCCAGGATGCTCGTTCTGTAATACTTCTACAGGCTACTCAACTACCAAAGGCATCACCCACATTTGTGATCCAGCTATATTATTACCCAGAATAAACTTAACTCCTGCAATGGCAATTTTTCCACTACCCCAACAGTCACTTCACCAGTTTTGCCACTTACTCTTTCAATTTACCTTCCACATGGAATAGGTTTAACATCTCAAAGAACCCTACTTATTATCACTTGTTCCTGTAACACTCCCCCGAAAAACAAATATTACTGTCCCACAACATTAAGGATTGACTAGCCCCTGTGTCTCTTAAAATTTTAACATTTTTACCTAGTCCATCCTGTACATATAGAAAGACTTTCCCTTCACACACAAAATCTCTAAACACCTCAGCAACCTGCTCCCCAGAACTCCCTTGGATGAACTGTAAACACATACCCACTTTTTTACCTATCACTGATTCTCCCTCTTTTACTTGTACACAAACCACTGGTTTTCCTGTGCCTGAACCTCAGAACCCACAGTACTTTTATCTCCAGAACTTTTCTGCACCCTAATAATTCCAACAGATTTTCCCTGCAATTCCCAACACACTGACTTTGTGTGTCCTACTTTATTACAATGAAAATACCTCAATTTTCGAATATCACTTCTACCCTCAGCAGCTACATTTTTAGTCTGAGAAAAAACTTCCTGTGAATTTCCATCTGCTCCTTCTCTTCCCTGACCACCCACCTTCCTTTCACCTTCCCACTTTCTATCCTTTTCCGATTTGAGAGGGTGATGAAAAAAGGTTTAGCTTTATGAACTAACTCATAATAATCAGCTATCTCTGCTGCTTGTCTTACCATTTGAACCCTTTGTTCCTCCACATGAGTTCTCACTACCTAAGGAATTGAATCTTTAAATTCTTCCAAAAGAATTACTTCTCTAAGAGTTGCATATGTTGTCTCTATTTTTAATGCGCATATCCACCGGTCAAAATTACTTGTTTTACTCTCTCAAACTCAATATAAGTTTTCCCAGGCTGTTTTAGCATATTCCTAAATTTCTGCCTGTATGTGTCAGGAATCAACTCATATGTACTCAAAATAGCCTTTTTTACCAAATCATAATTCACCAACATTTCTTCTGACAGCTAAGCATATACCTCATATGCTTTACCCACCAACCTGGATTGTAACAACAATGTCCAGTTTTCCTGTGGCCATTTAACTGTTTAGCTATCTTCTCAAATGAAATAAAGAATGCTTCAACATCTTTTTCCTCAAACTTTGGAAGAGCTTGTACAAATCTAAACATCACCCCACTGGGTTTTAGGTTACAGGTTTTTTCATCATCAGAACTTTCCTCAGAATCTGAGGTCTCTTATTTAACTTCTAGCCTTTTAAGCTGGTATGCGCTTTCTCTTCCCTTCTCTCTTTCCGTTGCCTCTCTTTCTTTATCCTTTTCTCTTGCCTGGAATTCCAGTTCCAGCTTCCTTCCTTTCTCCGGCCTTTCCATTTGCTCTCTTTGAATTCCCCTTTCCTTTTCTGCTGCCCCTAGCTCAAGTTTTTTTCATTTCTTTTGCATGTTCAAGTTCAAGCTTCTTCATTTCTAACTGAAGTCTCACTACCTCCAGCTGTGACTCACTAGTGTCAGGTATAACTTCCAATATTAAATGCTGTGCTATACCTTCAATTATATCTGCTTTCCTAACCCCTGCGGGTAAACGCAATTGTGATTTATCCGCCAACTCTGTTAACTTATTCTTGGATACTTTCTGTAACCCAATCAGAGTTATATACTCTACTTCCAAAAAAGATTTAGCCGTGGATACAGCCACTTTTGCAGTCTCACGACTTCAAAATTATCTCATACCCACTCCTGAATTCAAGTTGCTTCTCGTACTCGTAACCTTAAGATTCACCAATTCCCAAAAATCAATGAATTTCAAATGTATCCCACAAGGAGCCCCCAATTATTACGACACAGCCGATGGTAAATGCTGAGTTTGTCAAATCCCAGAGGGAAACTTGAAACAACTGTCATAACCAATTTTTGCAATTTGTATGTTTTGAGATGCAGGCTTTGAATTCAATTATAATAAGACCACCAAGTCTCAAGAGGCTTTTATAAAACTAAATTAAACATTTATTAATTAAAAGATTGTACGCACATACATATGTCTACAAGTGACTACGATGATAACTTATAAAAAAAAAAATCCCCTAATTAATCTGACTCTCAGTTACACCTCTGTTAGGCAACAGTAAAACTCATAGATTTAAACAGACCCCTGGCAAAGCACACCCTGGACAATCAAATTCAAAATGAATTTCTTTCAGCTCTGGGCACTTGAAGACAGTGGCTTGAGGCTTACAGGCTGGAGGCTTTAGATCTTAGAATCCCTCTTCCCTTACCAACAGTCTTTTCTACCTTTATACATATTTTCCTCTTTGAATGCAAATTCTCATTGTATCACTAGGATTTTTGAACTTTACTTCTTCTAACAATAAAATCCCTTTCACAGCACCAATTTTATTAGTAAGCTTTGTAAAAAAATAAACACATTGTTTAGCTTCTTCTGGCTAGGTGTGATATTTCACTCATTCTTTTGAATGGTTTATTTAAAAATGCAATTGCCCCCTTTTCACTTCACCTTGTAACTTCCCTATGTCTACCTAATTACCATTTCAAACCTACTCTTCTATACATCAAAGCCTCTAGACCAGCTAGCTTTGTCCAATTAAGACACACACACACATGCATAGACACAGACACCAATAAACTTTATTTTAAGGTAATTTCCAATAACATTATGGGCTTTATTATATCTTCTTGACACAGCCACACAAGTTTCAGAAATCTGCGTGATCCTCTAATTCCGATCTCTTTTGCAATCTTCAATCTTCATCACTCCACCTTTGGAAGCCGTGCTTTCAGCTACCAGGAATTCCCTCCCTAAAATTCTCTACTTCTGTCTGCTGTAAGTTGATCCTTAAAACTTATCTATGAGACCAAACATTTCATCACCTGTCCTGATGTTTCCTTATGTGAGCTGTTGTCAAATCTTTACCCACCTGTGAAGCACCTTGGGATGTTTTCCTATCTTAAAAGTACTATATAAATGCAGGGAATTGATGTTATGATGAAACATCCACATCTGAATTGTCAATTTGCCTGTTTTCACACACTCTGGCAATTGCCCATGCCCTGCCCATTCCCTGACCCCAGTTACCTGATGCTACCTGATCTAATATATATCCTTAGTATTTTCTATTTTGTTTCAGATTTCCAGCATCTGCAGACTTTGCTTGTAACACAGATTGGGCCTTCAATCTTCCCAGGTCAATGCCAGTTAAGTTTTCTCTGTTGTTGGCTAAATTGAGATATATGAAAAACACCAGAATAGTCTCCAGTTTCAACCATCATAGGGGGCTCAACTGGCTTGGCCATGTCACCTGGCTTCTGCCATCGTGGCCTGCCCATAAAGTCATGTAGTGGGTTCTTACTGGACGTAGGAGAAGAGGGCGACTCAAGATGAACTGGTGCCAGACTGTCAGTAGAGATCTCCAGCTGGTCACCAGACACTGGAGCAACACGAGAACATTGGCTGTGGACAGGAGAGAATAGAGTGCTTTGTCTGCCTCATGCATCTCTAGACCCTGGAGCTACTAAGTCTAACTCTAAATGAGCCTAAGTCTGAACTGAGAGCCTTTAATTATCTTTTTTGTTTGATCACAAGAAGACCTCTCTTGAGCACATCTGTGCATTTTAACCCCAACCCTTTGAGCTATCCCAGTGACTGAGCTGTGTTGTTGCCTTTAAGGAGAGAGAGTAATTTTTTGATAACAACTCCTTACTGCCTCATGAGCTGGTTCTGTCTAATTAAACGGAGCCAGACTCTCTTTAAAATCTAACATATATCCGATTATTTAGGAGCAATTACAGCCAGTGTTTAATCAGTTGTTTCCTTGCTGAATATAATTTAGATTTATTGTGTGCTTTTCCTGTTCAATGGTAACCAAATTAAAATGAATGGCTACCGCGTCATCTTTAACCCTTCAATGCCTTCTTTTGTTATTCAGTTGTCATGATGTTGTACAACATGACAAGGACTCATTGTGCAGTTGACATGAAGCTTAGATCTGAAGCAGTAGAAGAAATGGTCACTGCTTCTTCTCAGATGCATTATCCCCTCTTATTCATGAAGATGTTGACTCTACATTGGTGAACACTTCCACAGACACCTCCCCATCCTACCTATTTTTCAACTGTTAGCTTGACAGAGACTCTCAGTAGACATAGTGAATGCAAAAGGTGAGGCTGAAGCATTTGCAGCGACTTTCCCTGGAAGTACCTAATGGGTGATCCATCTTGGCCTCTTCCTAAGGCCCACAACATCACAGATGCAAATCTTCAGACAGTTTAGTTCCCTCCACATGATATCACGAAACAGTTAAACTCAGTCGATACAACAAAGGCTCTGGACCTCGACAACACCCTGATTGTAGTGATTAAGACCTGTGCTCCAGAAATAGCTGTGCCCCTCGCCAAGCTATTCCAGCACAGCTACAACACTGGCATCTATCCAACAATGTGAAAAATGGTCCAGGTATGCCTTGTCCTCAAAAAAGGACAAATCCAATCCACCCAATTACTGCTCTGATAGCCTACTGTCAGTCATCAGCAAAATGATGGAAGGTGTTGCAGATTATGCCATCCAGCAGCAACCATTCACCAATAACCTGCTGACCAATGTTCAGTTTGGGTTCTGACAAGACCTGTGAATGGCACAGACCTGTGCCATTAAGCCTATATTGCCTCTCACTATCACTTCTGCCAAAATGCACCACTTCACATTTCTCTTTATTAAATTCCATCTGCCACTTGTTCGTCCATTCTGCTAGCCTATCTATGTCCTGTTGCAGTCAATCACTGTTAACAGAATATGTACTGCTTGTTACTCCTCCATGTTTGGTATCATTGACGAAAAAATTCCAGAGGTGAGATGACAGTGGCTTCCCTTGACATTAAAGCAGTATTTTAGCAAGTCTGGCATCAAGGACGCTTGAGTGAAATTGAAGTCAATGGAAATCAGGGAGAAACTCCACTCACTGGAATTATAACTAGCACAAAGGATGGGGGTGATTGTGGCTGTTGGAACCAATGATCTCAGCCCCAGGACACTTGCAGGAGTTCCTCAGTGTGGTGACCTGTGTTGAGCAATTATAGCTGCTTCATCAATGACCTTCCCTCCATCAGAATGTCAGAAGTGGGGGTGTTCATGGATGATTGTACAGTGTTCAATTCCATTTGCAAATCCTTAGATAAAGCAGGAGTCTGCGCCCACTTGCAGGAAGATCTGAACAACATTCAGGTTTGGTGTGATAAGTGGCAAGTAACATTTGTGTCATACAAGTGCCCGGCAATGACCATCTCCAATAAGAGAGAGTCTAATCATTTCCATCTAATATTCAGTGGTGTTACCATTACCAAATTCTACACCATTAACAGTCAACATCCGAGGATGTGGGGGGTTGGTGCGAGGGCTGGGTAGGGGGGTGGAGGGTGGCAGGGAGGTGGTGGGAATGGTAGTGAAGATCATTATTTGTTTATTGTACATTAATTGTGTTTAATTGTATGCAGGTGGCGGGCATTAGCTGGGCATTCACTTGAGCCCCTTTTAATTAGATGCAGACTAAAACTGTGGCTGTTGGGTTAGGAGGTGCATACTTGTATTGTGCAACTCTGTAAATAAATACAAAATATATGTAAAGATTGGCTCCCATTCTCTTTTTCACCAGCTTGCTTTCTGCAACAGAAACTTAACTGGGCCAGTTGTATACATAAAAACACAAAATACTGGAAACGCTCAGCAGGTCAGGCACTATCTGTGGCGAGAGAAACAGAATTAAAGTTTCAGGTCAATGATATTTCATTAAAACAGGTAAATACTTTTGGCTACAAAAACAGTTCAATGGTTAGGAATTCTATAGCGCGCAACTCACTTCCTGACTACCCAAAGTCTTTCTAACATATAAAAGTCATAAGTCACAAGTCTTGAGTTTGATAGAAAACTCTCTACATGAGTGCAGCTCCAACAACATTAAAGAAACTGAACACCATCCAGGCCAAAGCAACCCACTTGATCAGCACCCAATCCACCACTAAAACTTCACTCCCTCCACCACTGGTGCATTGTGGTTGCAGTGTGTACCATCCACAAGATGCACAGGACTGGGAGCCAGTTCGCTTTCTGGCTGAAACCAATCAGCTCAGTTCTGACTGAGAAACAGATCTGGGAGATTTATCGATACTGCTGAGCATCTTAAGTGTAAAACAACAGGGAGTTAAATGGCAGGAGTGAAAGATAAGCAGAAGACAAAAACAACAATTTGCATTTATATGGCACCTTTCACATAGTAAACCATCCTAAGCTGCTTTACTGGAGTGTTTTCAAGCAAAATCTGGTACTCAGCCACATAAGGACATAATAGGCCAGGTGATCAAAAGCATGGCTGAGAATGTGGGTTTTAAAGAGCACCCTATAGGAGGAAAGAGAGGTTTAGGGAGGGAGGGATATTCCACAGCTCAGGGCCCAGGCAGCTAAGGCACGGCTGCCAGTGGTAGAGGGATTAAAACTGTGGATGTTCAAAAGGTCAAAATTAGTGGAGCACCGAGATCTCAACTGTAGGGCTGGGGGGCTAACAGTGATAGGGAGGGGCAAGGCCATGAAGGGATTTGAAAACAAGAATAAGAATTTTAACATCAAGACATTGGTGGATTGGGTGTCAATGAAGAGCAGGGGGTAGGTTTTGGGCGCTGTAAAGTAATGGCTCAGATGTCTGAATTATTCCGCTCTCAAGCATTACAACAAGCACACAATTCTTAGGAAAGAAAGTTTTATCAAATGGTTTTTAATTGCAATGTCCACAGCAGGCAATACTCAGTGGGATGTGTCCGAATTACAGACAACTTTGCAGTCTTAAATTGGATTTGATTTTCGATACCCCAAACAAACAGATGGAGAGTGGGGGCAGAGAGAGGTGATTTACCTCTACTAGCTGTGGTGGAGGCAATTTATTTGAGTAAAGAATTGTTCTCTCTGCTATTTCTCAAATACTGTGTATGAATATTTACTCTGGCATCATGCCAATCAATTTGAGCAAGGGAAACTATTTTCTCAAGTGGGTTATTGATTGCCAATGTACACATGAACCGCATTAAGAACCTCAACAAACCATAGAGTTCATGTAAAGTAGGAGCCATGGAAAAGTATGGCTTGTAACATTTATTGCCGCATTGACTCACCGCTCCCTCTCTCTCACCACCCCCTATCTCACTTCTCTCTCACTGCTTTCTTTTTTCTCTCTTGTCCATCTCTCTCTCATTCCTTTGTCCTCTCTCTCTCGTTCCTCTCACCCCTCTCCTCTCTTTCCTTCCTCTTGCTCCTCACTTGTTCCTCTCTCACACCTCCTTGCTTTCTTCTCTCTCCTCTCTCTCATTTGCTCTCTCACTCTTTCATGCCTTTCTATCTCTCTTGCCTCTCCTCTCACTCCTTTCCCCAGTCCCTTGTCCCTCTCTTTCACCCTTTCTCTCTGAATCATCTCCCTCTCTCTCTCAATCCTCTCTCCCTTTCTCTTGCCCTTTTTTTGCCCCCCTTACCACTCTATTTTGTCTCACAACTCTCCACTTATCTCTTGCCACTCCCTCTCATTCTGCCTTCTTCTCTCTCTTTTGCGCCTTTCACCCCATTCACCCTCTTATCCCCCTCTCTCATCCCACCTCTCTCTTTCACCCCTCTCTTTCCCTCGTCCTTCACCTCCCTCTATCTCATCCAATCTCACCTTCCTCTTTTCTGACCCCTCTCACACTAATGCCTCTAGCCCATCTCTCCTCCCTCACTTCTCCCTCTTGCCCTCCATCTTACTCCTCTCCCTTTCCCCCTCTTTCCCTCCCACTCCCACTCCTCTATTGCCCTACTCTCATCATATTCTCTCACCTCCCACCCCCTTCTCTCCTCTTGATCATCTCTCTCAACTCTCTTACTCTTCCCTGTTTTCTTGCACCTCTATCTCTTACCTTCCCCTCTTTCCCTTTCCTCTCTCTCTCACCCCTCCCTCATGCCCCCTCTCTCACTCTCACTCCTTTCACCCCTCTCTTTTGTCACTCTCTTCCTCTCACCACCCCCATCTCTCACTCATCTCTCCTGCCCCTCCCTTCTTTCCCATCTTTCTCATCCTCTCACCCATAGCTCCATAGCCTCTTTCTATGACCCCTCTCTGACATCACTCTCACACATCCTCTCTCTCACCCTCTCTCTCTCTGTTCCTCTCCCCCACTCTGACATGGATCTGAATACATCACTATACATATCTCTCTTTTCTCTCTCTCCATCTCTTATCACCCCTGCCCCCATCAACACAGTTTCTGTTGTCTCTCTTCCCAACTTGTTACCACTTTGCTCTTTGGAATTCCTTCTTGTTCCTCCTAACCCTTAGGATAAATACTTTCCACTTATTTCTCTTCCCCCTCTATCCTTACTGATTTGAGATCAAATCTCTTCACACAATTTCCCATTTGAACTCACTCTTTCCCAGGGCCAGAAAGCAGTGGCACTCCTTAACTTCCTGAGCATCCCTTTCTCCCATAGCCTCCTGACTTATAAAATCCAAACTTAGTGTCACCTAATCACTGCTTCCTGTTTTATCCCCCACTTTGCTGCTGCTTCTTTCAATGGCTAAGCCTTTGCCTTACACCTAAGCTCTCCTTTCCAATTTTAAGTTAACATCTTTGCCTCTTGTTTCTCTGTAGTGTATGTCCAGTTTCATCATTGAAAACAGATTCTCAGGTCATTATCACATTGCTGTTCATGGCACCTCCCCGTAGCCAAATTGACTGTTGTATTTCCTACATGACTGCCCTTCAAAAAACACTTAATTTGCATATTGCTGAAAAAAGAGACATGCTGTAAAAACTTTTTGTCTTGCACTTATCAGAACACTTCGCAAGAATACCAATAGTAAAGAGAACAACAATTTACACTGCATAAAAAGAGAGTGCTGATTGGTTGCCAAGTGGACTCTGATTGGTATAAGCATTGCCAGGGAGAATGTGCCAAGGGACAATTTACTGCCAAGTTTTTGTTCAAATTCAAACCAGGCAGATTGGTCAAGGCATTGCCATGGGGAATGAACCAGGGAATGGTTGTCTCCCAAGCTTTTGTTTAGTTGAAAAAGGAACAATTCTCCATGACAATACCTTTACCAATGAGAGTCCACTTGTCAACCAATCAGCACTCTCTTCTCCTGCAGTATGAATTGTTGTTCCCTTTACTATTTGTATTCTTGTGAAGTGTCCTGATGAGTGCAAGCAAAAACTTTGAAAGCATACCTTTTTTTCAGCAAAACTAAAGCTCTGTATTACCATGTGACTTAATTTGTTGTAAAGCACTTTGGGAGGTCCTGAGGTATTGAAATGTGTGATATAAACAATATTTCTTTCTGTCCTGAACCACATATATACAATGCAGTATATGTATCCTACTTTATGCATTTACTGTATTGTACAGTTACCATGTGCTTTAAGTATACAGTTTATTGTGCAGGTACCATCAATATGTACACTGTATTATGCTAGACGTACTCAGTAGTAACCTGATTATAACATTGGCTCAGGGTTAGGAGGCAGATAGTGGTAGTGTATGGATGTTTCTCAGCCCCTGGGGAAGCACCTCGAAGGAGCACTGGAACAGGCAAAGGCACACGGAAGAGGCACTAAGAGAATTCACAAGGGCCATTAGTTTATTTTTGTGTGCATTATGTCATGATTTAATTTAGAAATTTGGATTGGAATGTGTGTTTCCTGGTGGCTTTTATTTTTGTGTTGTTGGAAGAGGACGATGTGATGGTCAGCGCTAGAGGAAAGGTAAGAAATGTTGAACCGTTGGTGAATGGGGAGTTGAGGTTAAGGCTGCTAGTGTTGTTTATTAATTATTTGATTACATAGAGCTCAGGAAGAAAAGAGCTGTCTATATTGTAGCCTCCTTTCCTCTTCCTGTTTTGCACTTCCTGTTAGACTTGCTCCTCCTCCACTTTCACCACTTTTTCCTTCTCTTTCTCTTTCTTATGCTTCTGACCTGATAGTTGGTGACAAGGGCTGTTCCCTCATAATGGCCAGGTTGTGCAGCATGCAATATATTGCCACAACTCCTGATATGCATTCAGCTGAGTGTTGCAGGGCTCCTCTATATAGTGGTCCAGGCAGTGGAAGTGTTGTCTGAGGTTGCTGAATTTGTGCTCTGTAATATTCCTTGTGCCAGCATGGCTTTCGTTGTACAACTGCCATGCACATATGCATGGGTTCTGGACCAGAGTCAGGAGACATGCCATCCATGCGTTGATAGCCCCTGCCACCCAGTAGCCAGCCTTTGACAAAGCCAGTGGGTCAAATGCAGTTGGCATAGAGAATTCCTGCAGAATGAAGGATCTCACACCAACTGAGGAAAGTGGAATCCCTTTTAGTTCAGGAAAATGGCAGGATTCACATGAGGCACACACAAAGCCACTTGCGAGCAATCAGTTGCACCATGTCCCATTGGCTAAGTCTGCAATCTGTACAAACCCTCATGCTAGCTCCACACTCTGGAATCTGGCGAGAGAGAATGAGATGAAGCTCTCTTTATTTGTGTATAGAGACTCAGTAATCTCCTTTATAGAGCAGTGTAGTGAGTACTGCTAATATCTCTAGCAGCAGCCTGGAAGAAGTCAGACACACAAAAGTTAAGAGCCACGGTCACCTTGACAGCACAGGCAATGTGGCCCTTTCTCTGTTTTCAGGTTGCTGCTTTGGCTGCAGCAGTTGGCAAGTTTCAGTCACAACCTCGTTAACAAAGACACCTCATGCACTGCTCCTTGCTGAAGTTGAAGCAAGAGAATTGTTCTCTAAAAACACGGGCAGATATGCCCTCCTGCTGAGAGCACTGCTGTCCCTCATCCCTCTTCTGCCAGCTTGTCCTGCTCTGTGTGGCCTCTCCCACTGCTCAATATGAAAGACCCCCACAGCAGGGCTACTTAAAGGGATCAAGACCCACTTACAGGTTAGTTGCTAGATTGTTTCTCCAGTTGGTGGCATTATTCTATGCATTTCTGGAGCTTTTCCATACTTGTCTAAACTTTTACTAATTTACAAGGAGAGGGCTGGCTGGTGCTCAAATAAGTTGCTTCCAGATGTGTGTGGCCTGTTAAACATACGAGCGTACAAATTAGGAGCAGGAGTAGGCCACTCACCCCCTTGAGCCTGCTCCGCCATTCAATTAGATCATGGCTGACCTGGTTGTAACCTCTCACCTCCCTTGTTTCACCCCCTTCACCCTCTTGTTTATCAAGAATTTATCTACCTCTGCCTTAAAAATATTCAAAGATTCTGCTTCCACTGCCTTTTGAGGAAGGGAGTTCCAAAGACTCACTACCCTCTAAGAGAAAAAAATTCTCCTCATCTCTCTTAAATCGGCAACCCCTTATTTTTAAACAGTGACCCTTGGTTCTAGATTCTCCCACAAGAGGAAACATCCTCTCCACATCCACCCTGTCAAGACCCCTCGTGATCTTCTATGTTTCAATCAAGTAACCTCTTACTCTTCTAAACTCCAGCGGATACAAGACTAGCCTGTCCAGTTTTTCCTCATATAAGACAACCTGCCCATTCCTGGTATGAGTTTAGTAGACAAAAACAGAAAATGCTGGAAAAGCTCAGCAGGTCTGACAGCATCCATGGAGAGAGAAACAGAGTTGAAGTTTCGAGTCCGTATGACTCTTCTTCAGAGCTTAGTAAACCTTCTTTGAGCTGCTTCTGATGCACTTACATCCTTCCTTAAATAAGGAGACCAATAATGTACACAGTAATCCAGATGTGGTCTTACTAGTGTCCCGTACAACTGAAGCATAAAGCCTTCCCCTTGGAATTGAATATGATTGTGGGAGGCTAAGGGAGGGTATTGGCAGGAGTGTTGCATTCTAAAATGGCAACATTAATATCAAGTCTATGTTAGACATTGATTAAAGTCATAATCTAACTGCCCTGCTACAAGCGCTCTAGCTACTGTACCAAGCTTGGAGTCAGCTGCACTTCTCATCAGATGTATCTAGGATCAAATTTTTAACCTTTAGAAAACAAATTAACACTTAAAATGTGGGCACTACAGAGACCAATTTTTCACACAAAAGATTCTAAGTAAACCATTGGTACAAATGTAGTATTGAGCCTACAGTTCTTGAAGGGTTAACCTGTACTACGAGCCTTAATTTCCCCCTCATCTCACATGGAGCTATGTACAAGCCCTGCAGCAATGAGCTGCAAGCAAACAAATGCATTAGAACCTCATCTGTCATTATTATTGGTTTAATTACTCTAAATGATGGCCATGGCCCCCATTAAGTTCATATTAGCGTTTGTTTATCACATGTGCCTGCATTTGGTCACTCCAATCACAATTTAGTTCCCCATGATTCCCGCCCCACTCAGTCACTGACAATATTTTTGGTTAATCTGCATAATTGCAGATTGATTTCTTCATTGATGTGCCTCACAATTTGGGCCCTCTATTGTTCCACCCCCTCCCCTTTCCATCCAATAGTTTACCTCTGCCTTTAAGTCAGCTGTCCATCTGCACAGTGGAGTTCTGATAGGCAGAGTCACTCTGTTCTTTGGATGCATGGTGACATCAAAAAGAAAGAACTTGTACTTACAGGGACTTATACAGGATGTCCCAAAGCACTTCATGGTCAATGAAGTACTTCTGAAATGTAATCATTGTTGTAATGAATGAAAGGTGACAGCCAATTTACACACAGCAAGATCCTACAAACAACAACATGCTAATGACCAGATAATCTGTTTTTTTGTTAGGTAATGTTGGTTGAGGGATAAATATTGACCAGGACATCCAGGAGAACTCCACTGTTCTTCACAATAGTGCCATGGGATCTTTTACATCCACCTGAAAGGGAAAATGGGACCTAGTTCAACATTTGATCCAAAAGATGGCATCTTAGGCACTGCAGCACTGCTTCAGTACTGCATTAGTATGTCAGCCTGGGTTATGTATCCAATTTCCTGGAATGGTAGTTGAATCTACAACCTTTTGGATAGGAGATGACTATGCTACCAACGGAGCAATCAAGCCTTTTGTAAACAGCTGTAATTGAAGTCCGATGTCTGGTGAAGCAAAGATAGGCTTGTGTTTACATTCCACTTTACCATGTCTTGGTAATGTCATGAGGTACTTCATAAACATTTGAAATGAAGTAACTTCTGTGGGTAAATGTAACCATTACTTTGTACAAAACAAGACTCACGAACAACAGTGAGATGACTGGGCAATGACCTGTTTTGGTGACATTGGTTGAAGGCAGAATTAAGATCCAGACACTCTACACTGAGGTCCTTAACAATTAGCAGGCAAGAGCTTAGTTGGGAATAGGCCAGTCATTAATATAGGGATATCCAAGCTTGTGGTCTCAGAACTGCTGTCTTCATCATTTGGCCTCTCAAGTTTAAATGCACATTCCCATTAATCTGCATATATTCCAAGAGTCTGACACTAACAGATCTGATTTAAGATTTATCCACCAAAGAAACAAACCAGAGATTAAGAAAGATAAGCATAAATAGGATTGGAGGCCAGAAACCAAGGGGGCAATTTTAACCTGATTCACTGAGTGCTGCTTGCTCAATAATGCTCACCCTTGTCTTCAATAGACAGCGAATGAGTGGGGTGGAAAAGCAGTGTTACTCCCAATGGACAGTTTCCTGATAGGCAATTTAAGGTAAAATTGTCCATCAAGTGTCCAGGAGCTTTGAAACGGGTCCAGAGGAGGATCCCAAGATTAACCGCCCAGTTTAAAGCATCTTGGTTACTAAGAGAGGCTCAAAGGACTGGGGTCTGTTTGCTTTGGAGCAGTTGATTTGATCGAGGCTTACAAGAGGATAAAAGGGGAAGATTGTGTTTGTATAGACAGTTTGTTTCAACTAAATAGGTTAGGGAGGACCAGGGACCTGGGGAATAATCCCTGATGTCCTGTCCAATGTTTAGCCTTTTACCAGCATCACTAAAACAGATCACCTGGTCATCTATCACATCGCTGTTTGTGGGACCTTGCTGTGCACAACTCAGCTGCTGTGTTTCCGACAGCAGTGACTACATTTAAAAAAGCATTTAATTGGCTGTAAAGCACTTTGGGATGTCCTGGGATCATGATAGCACTATATAAATGCAAGTCCTGCTTTATTCTTTTCTCTTTCAACACTAGATTTCTGCTCACATTCTGGCTGGTGGAGCAAATGGAGAATCTCAGGCTGGTGTAAGGGGAATGCACTTGTGATACTGGGATTGAGGCACAAGCTTGAGGCAAAGTAGACCAAGCTTAGCCTCACCTCAGCCTGTTCTATACCTGACATAGGATATTTGATGCTGATGCCGGATGTTCCAAGAAACATTCCACTCCTTAGCATTCAGCAATCTCAAAAGAAATCTCCGCACAATAGGAGCTCATGGCTTATTCACTAACTGTAAAATCACTGAGAGCATATCTGAATTACATTCCCACTTGTTATCCTCCCTCTCCCACCCCTTGTCAGTAAGTGATAGCCGTCAACATAGGTCTAGAATCATACTTGCTATGTTGATGCTCCTCTCTCCAAAAAACTGGGTGGGGGGGGGTGTCAATTAAAAATTTAAAAACTGCAATTGGTAGATTTTTGTTAGGCAAGGGGAAATAAGGATATGGAGTTAAGACACAGGTCAGCTAATTGAACAGTGGAACAATCTTGAGGGGCTAAATGGCCTACTCCTGTTCCTATGTGTCTACTTTTGCTAAAACAACCAGAAGAACTGTGAGTTGTACATCAATTCCTTTCATGACATTATATTCCTCATGTTTCCATCTAATCTAAATTGCTTGTTCTAGGGACCTAATCTTGAAAGCAATTGCAGAAGTGGGATATTCAATTTGACGAGGTCACAAAGAATACTTCTTCCTGTTTAGAGCTCTGAAGTGTTGAAACAGGCTGCAGAGGAGTGGACTAGATAAAGGGATAGTTTTGGCTTAAAGGTTCAATAAGGTCGAACATTTCCAAAACTAGAAACTTGAAAGTTGTAAGCGTATTTGGTATGCTGAAATATTTAACTCTTGATTATGTTATAACAGTTTCTGTGGAGGGTAAAATTTTTCCTTTAATTCAAAATTGCAAAAGAACATAAGGACAAAAGTGGTTCACTCAGCCCCATAATTCTGCTATTCAGAAATTACATCTGATCTATATTTTAACTTAATTTACTCGGCTGGGTTTGATTATCTTTTAGACTCTTACCCAATTAAAATATCTCAATCTCAGTTTTAAAATTTTCAATTGATCGAGCCTCAACAGCCTTTTTGAGGGAACTCAGGCAAAGAGTTAGGCTTTAAGCAGCATCTTAAAGGACAGTAAATTTCACAGCTTAGGGCCTAAGCAGTTGAAGGCACAGCTACTAATGATGGGGAAAGAGAAGGGTGGATGCACAAGCAAAAATGCTTCCTCGCTCTTGCTGTCTGCTTCCTGTCCATAGCCTTGTAAAGCATTCTGAAATGTGTACCTGAGGTGTTCTACAGAAATGCAAACTATTGCTGAGCAACAGTGGGATCCCTTCATATTCCCCGAAGAACCAAGAGTTCTATCCATGCAGTACACCCTCAGTACTGCACTGCCATATACTTACTCAAATACTTACTGGGCAGTGCAGGTTTGCGGGGAGCGAGGAATGGTGGTGGTGGGGGCAGGGAGGTGGGGGTTGGTGAGTGCCAAAAAATTGAGTCCACAACCTCCAGAACTGGTGGTGTGGATGCTACCATCCCAGCCAAGCTGACACCGCTTGGAATACTAACTGTATCATTGTGTATCACTTGCACATCAGAAAATCAGTAACAATATCGTGGCACAATATTTGATATTACTATTGAATAACTTTTAAGCACTTAAGGTTACTCATAAAATGATATGCATGAATTTTAAATCTATGTCATTTCCAGTCTCAAATTATCCGAATCTAAATGCAAATCTGCCATTGGAATCTGAATTCTGATGAATTAGAACTGAAACTTCAATTAAAATGAACATCTCAAACTGAAGATGAGATAAACTGGGAGGTAATGATGAAAAGATGAAAGGCTGAAGTTTCAGAGGCTCCAGATTATATGAGAAAGAAATGCCTGAGAGTGTTAAAGAGGTCTTCGGTACTGAGATCGCAGAAAGCCTAGGTTACACGAGCAGATGGGTCTTGAACAGAACAGTGAGGACACAAGGAGGCGGGGGGGGGAATACAGATTATGAAATGATCAATCTGCCTTGTACTTCAGAAAGGTCGAGTTGTCAGACTCTCTAGAGATGTCTAACCTCTAATCAGGTTTAATCAGAGATTCCAGGCTTACAGATGGATATAGACATGCATTGTAATGCTCCCTTATGGAGTGAAGGTCACGGTTGTACAACAGTAAGATTAGATTTTTGATAAAATGAAAGGGCTTCAGCATCTTCTAAGTAACACTGCAGCTGATTAGATTTGAGACTCAGAGATTTGCTTGGAAGGTTCATCGAATTGTTCCACTTGCCTAAATTCACCAAGGTCACACTCACTTACAAGAAATGGAATCTAGCTGTAGCTGGCTTGCTTTGCACAATTGTGAATGGCTTTGGCTGGTTGCCAGAGATTTACTCGGCTGACGAGCGCAAGCAGACCGATTTTTTGAGGTAAACATCGACATCAAGCAGAGTCATAATTAGGTCTGTGTGCTATTCATTAGCTAAATGGTTAGGGTAGTGAAAGACTCCAAAAGGCATTTCTATATTGAGTTATATTGATTAGAACTAATTGCTCTTTATTAGCATAATAGAGAGGCAACAGTACAGAGGGAGCAGGATGCATTAGGTAAAAACAAAGCTGGAATCCAAGCAGATGTATTTGACTCCACCTTGACACTAGAAGCCCTCTGGCTAGTCCTATCCCACATATAATCATAGGACTCAATATTACCCCCTGCCAACCCAACCCCAATTATAGCAGCTCAAATCACTAGATTCATCCCGTCACCCATTTTTCTGGTCATGCAATCTCTTGGGCGAAGCAAGAAGTTAAAAAAAGGAGGAAGATAAAACTCATGAGTACCCTGTCTGACTTGGGAAAGCAAACAGTTAAGCGGCAAGAGACCGTGGTGACTGAAATCATTAACCCCTGTTAACCCACCTAACTAACTCGAGATGTACTCCAATCACTAGGGCTCATCCAGCTCTCTGAACATTTCCAGCTAGCCCACACTCACGACCTAGACTGGTAACTTTATGGCAGAGGCTCAACAACCCCATGTGGAAGGCACTTTGTAGTCTCGAAGCTTAGTTCAATCTTTCTGTTTCTTTGCTCATCGAGGAACCAGAATGAAGTGTCTGTCGTGCAAGGCACCACCAAAGTTTAAAAGAATGCTTGAGAAGTTGAAGTAATTCAAAATTGGATGGGATTGACCTTGGGTTTTATAGCCCTATTAAGAGAGTTATTATAGAAAGAACTCGGATTTGTACAGAGTCTTTCATGACCACAGTGTTCTGAGATGGTCCTTCTATTTGTGGAGTCTAAGCATGATACTTGATTACTAGACATACTGTAGTCATACTCTGGTATCTACTTAACACTTGTTTATTAGTACTATACCTAAACAGGTTACAGAGTAGGCATGTTGCTCCTAGTCATGATTCCAACCTCTCTCTCTCTCTCTCAAGAGACTAATACGTGACTGACTGAGGTCAGTTGTACATCATCATCTACACTGCACATTAGCATATCCCATCTATTAACCCTTTATACTACATCTCCCCCCAAAGTAGACGATCCAATTCTCAACAACATGAAACAATGAGCAGAATTTTACGTCCTGCATGTGGGCGTGTGCCTGACCTGATCAGGCGTAAAATTCTGTGCGATGACGTCGGGCGAGCGTCCCGATGTCATCGTGCACTTGCGCGAAATTTTGATTGGCAGGTGTAACGCGGGTGCTGGAGCCACGCCTGCCATTAATTAACAGGCCACATAAGGCCCTTAACAGTCCAATTGATCGTGCAATTTTCTGCTCATTGCATGAGCAAAACAGGCAGACGGGCAGTCAACATTTTCAAAAATCTCATCCATGGGTGGAATAAAAAGGGCCAGCAGCATTGCCAGTGCAAATATTGAGGAGTTTTGGAGATAGTTTGCTGCTGGTTGTTTATTGGTACTTGGCAGCTTCATCTCTGTTCTGAGCTTCATTCTTAGCATTTCCAGGCTTCATTTCAGGACTCAGTGTTGTCTGCAAGGCCCCTGGAGGATTCAGACTGTGTGGACTCTTCCAGGTATCAGACAGCCTTCCCTTACGCCGGTGATGATGATTGTGGTCTCTGCTCTCCTCTGAGGAGGAAGAGGGGCAGAAGAGAGAGGACATCATGTGTCCAAATGCAGCTTCCAGGGGAGGGACCTGTGGGAGGAGAGGCACGGGCACAAGGAGTGCAGGGCCAACAGGAAGTCCAAGGTGGAAGAGGCTGCAGAAGACGCCACTATCCTGCTGCCAGGGTTTACAGGCAGCAATGCAGCTACCTCAATATGTCTGAGGTGCAATGCCAAAGGAGGCTCCGCCTCTCAAGGGAAACACTCACCTCCATTTGCCAGATGATTGGGCCTAAGATCAGCTCCGACTGTGTGGGTGGACACCCCATGCCAGTGGCTCCGAAGGTCACAGTGGCCCTCAACTTCTATGCCTCTGGCTCGTTCCAGGAGACAGCAGGGGATCTTTGCAGAGCCTTCCAATCAGCTATCTACACTTGTGTCAAGCTGGTGACAGAAGCTCTGTTCATGTGGGTCCTGATCTTTATTCTTTACTGTATGGACGAGGCCAGCCAGGCTGAGCGAGCCAGAGGCTTCGCAGTGTTTGTTGGGTTCCCCCGTGTCCAGGGTGCAATCGACTGCACACATGTGGCCAGCAAGGTGCCAGCGGGTCAGCCGGGTGCCTTTGCCAACAGGAAGGGATTCCACTCCGCAAACGTGCAGATAGTGTGTGAACACAGGATGCAGATTCTGCAAGTCTGTGCAAGGTACCCTGGCAGCTCCCATGAAGCATACATCCTCAGACACTCCCAGGTGCCGAGGCTCTTCAGTGCTCCAGCCCAACTGGATGGATGGATGCTGGGTGACAAGGGCTATCCATTGAAAAGGTGGCTCATGATGCCTCTCTGCCACCCAAGAACAGAGGCAGAGAAGCGTTATAGTACGAGTCATGCCTCCACAAGGGCATTGATAGAGAGGACCATTGGTCTTCTCAAGATGCACTTCTGATGCCTGGACCATTCGGGGGATGCACTACAATACCCCTAAGAGCAGGTGTCACTGATAGAGGTTGCATGCTGCGCTCTCCACAATCTGGCACTGGCCAGGGGAGACCCACTGGAGGAAGAGGATCTTGACACAGCTGCACAGGCCGCAGATGATGAGTCCAGTAGTGAGTCTGAAGAGGAGCACGGCGAGGAGAATGCTGAGGGCATGGAGGCAGACTCGGTAGCCTCCAGGGAGGCAGGGACACCAGGGATGTCTTGATCCAACGCTCCTTCAGCCAGGCTGCCAAAGACCAGCTTCTTCCACATGCCAGGGCTGCTGCCTCCATCCCGGGTGTCTGAAAGGACCCTTTCATTTGAACCCAAGGAACACTCAGTGCCTGTGCAATAAAGTTCAGAGCCACCTAAACCCAGCATTACACACTAGCGTTCCCTGCACCAATGAAATAAAAAGGTGAAGCATTCTCAGGCCATGATGACAAAAACACAATATATTTCATTCTGACAGTTCAATAATATTTACATAAACGTTTCTAATTTTCAACCCCAGGCCAGTATACATAAAGTCAATATAAATTAACATAAAATCATCCGTGGCCTGCCCCTCTTGTGCTCATGGTGCCTTTAACTTGCGAGTGCTACGTCTTGGTGCTACCCACTTGCTGACACCAGCATTGGACACAGCCTGCTAACTGTGCTGTCTTGATGGCTGTGATGACCTTGGCGGTCGTCCTCTGGCTAGTGGAGCCTGTGCTGGCCACTGGGAGGGAGTGGCCAGTGCCACAGCTGGCATCTCCTCAGTCATTGCAGCCTCATCAGATGCCACAGTCACTGGCAGAGGGGCAGAGGAGCTGCCACCTTCATCCAGAGCACCCTGAGAGGAGCCCGCCAAGATAACAAGCAGGTCGTGTGCCAACGTTAGGTCACTCTGGACCTCCCTGCTCACCAGTGATGGACGGGCACCTAGCTGGGATACTGGGTGCCTCATCCATCTCCCACACTGACACTGACCACCTGAGGACCTTGCCTGTGTGAGGGCTTGCAGGTCCGAGCGCAACCCCAGGAGCCCCTGATTCTGTCCCTGGAGCTGCCTCTCCATGAGAGTCATCACTCTCTCAATGGAGGAGGCAGTGCACTCGGCCATGAGAGTAAATGCAGTGCTCATGCTCCGCATGGACTCCTCCACAACAGAAACCATGGCACGCAGACCCTCATGGATCTCTGGTAGATCCTCCTGCACATCTCGCTGGACATCCAGCATCTGCCAGCTAAGGGATGACCCCAGAGGCCCATCATCAGCCTTCGACTGAGCATCGCCCTGGTCCCCAGCAGTCCTCTGACTGCCGGCGCCCTGGGCACTCTCTGCCTCCGCCTGCACCTCAAGTGAGTAAGAAGTGCCCTGCCCAATTTACACAGTGACACTAGCTGCCAATCTAATGCCCAACGAGGTGCTGGTATCTGCGCTGGTGCCTGCTTCAGAGAGCGGGTGCAACAGAAACTTGGTGGTCCCCCGACGTCAGGGGTGCACATCTGCTGGCGAACCTAAAAGGGAGAACAAGGACATGTCATTAGTTAAAGTCATCACACTGTCATTGTACATGCCAGGCACCCTGGTGAGACAATGGTGATCAACATCATGGTGCCCTTGTCTTCCAATGATCAATGGGGACTCCAGGTTCGAGGCTCACATCAAAGTGTTGCACAATCTGAAACTCTTACCTCTGTGCACTGCATTCTTATCTTCGTCTCGCACCCCCACTTCACCATGCCTGCTTGCAAGGGGCGTGTGCCAGCTCTCAAGCTCCAGGGCATCTTGCTCGTATCTGGACAGAATTAGGAGGCTAGTGGAGCCTCTGCCGGTCCACGACTTTTCAATATTGTTGTGGGCCGTCTTCTCCTGAAAGGACAGAGAAGCATGGATTAGTCCACACTCTACCTGCAGCGCCATTGCAGCCTGGCCAACCCCACCTGAGGAACACCTGGCAGGGCACATCCGAGTCGTGGCCCTCGAGCTGCAAGGCACTCAGTCCGAGCAGCCAGGTCTCACCCCCTTGGCCAGCTCCGGCGTCACTGACAGTTGCCACTCAGACTCTAACATCTCTGAGGCCCATGGGGGGACAGCCACACCTTAACACTCCTGCACACTGACCCATGCCAACACAGTACTCGCCCTTCCTGAGCGCAGCAAATCATTGAAGCGCTTCATGCATTGCACCCATGTGCGCCGCACCACGTCATGGCTGCTCACCAGGGCTACCACCTCCTCCTATGTCCTCTTGGTGAGGTGCGATGACCTCCTCCTCCCATCCCTGGGGACAAGGGTGTCCCTCCTGGCAGCCACCTCCTCCAGGAGGACAGCAAGGCCTCATCCGAAAAAACAGGGGGCCGAGTGCCCACCCGACCTGCCCTCCCGCCTGCCGTGTCCAAACACACTCAAATGCAGAGTGAAAGGACTGGAGACGTCCTTTCGTGGCAGCCTTCCAGGGGCTGCCTGGGCTGTTTTTAAACCGGCTGCCGGGTCGCCATTGGATCCGGCAGCCGACAGGCCCCTGCCCCTGCTCGGCCCTCCCCGGCCAGTGTGGAGCCTCGTTTCATGCTGGCCGGGCCTTAATTGGGCCTTAATTGGGCCTTAATTGGGCCCGCCAGCATGAAATCAAGGTCGGGGCCTGATCACGGGCGGCAGGCCGTTTCCCAACCGCTCCAGGGCCCGCCCGCTGTACCTGCCCAATGGCCTTAAAATTCTGGCCTATATCTTTAACTAGTTACATTACAGCTTGAATTTTGCTCTTGGCGGGCACGTGTGATAGGCAGGCCCGTGACCCGTTGGGAAACAGGCCCATGACTGCGATTTCATGCTGGCTGGCCAATTAAAGCTCACCCAGCGTGAAACGCGGCCTCCCACTGATCGGGAAGGGCCAGGCAGGGGCGGGAGCCTATTGGGCGCTGGCTCCAATGGCGACACGGAGGGCTGTTTAAAAATGGCTGCCAGTGAAGAACATTTCCAAAGCGGTCCGCAGAGTGAAGCTACAGCCTCAGCAACGGAAGGAGACGCAAGGCGGGAGGGCAGCTTGGGTGGCCACTCGGCCCTCCCTTCCCCCCAGGTTTTGGGGCAAGTGCCTCATGGTGCTGTCGGAGGAGGTGGCTGCCAGGTGGCTGCCCCCGTTTCCAGGCGCACCGCACTAGACCAAAAGAGCTTGGGAAGAGGTGGCAGCCCAGGTCAGCAGCCACGACGCTGTGCAGCGCACACGGGTGCAGTGCCGCAAAAGATTCAACAACCTGCTGCACTCTGGAAGGGTGAGTACCCTGTTGGCATGGATCAGTGTGGTGAAATTTTAAGGACTGGCTGTCCCCCATGGAGCTCAGGGGTTTTAGTGCCAACAGTGAATGATGCCGGAGCTGGTCAAGGGGGTGAGCCCTGGCTGCTTGGACTGAGTGCCTTGTGTCTCGAGGGCCACGGCTGGATGTGCCCTTTAAGGTGTTCCTCAGGTGGGGTTGGCCAGGCTGCAATGGTGCTGCAGGTAGAGAGTGGACTAATCCATGCCCCTCTGTCCTTCAGGAGAAGATGAGCCATAACATCATAGAGAGGTCAAGGACATGTGGAGGCTCCCCAAACCTCCAAATCCTGACCAGATTCGAGCAGGGCGCCTTGGAGCTGGAGAGGCGCCATGCTCCTCATTCAGCCGGTCACGGAGAGGCTGGGGCGTCAGATGAAGGTAAGGGTGCAGTGCACAGAGGTGAGAGTTTTGGACGGTGCAAACATTCAAACTAATGATGTAGTCTCATCATTGATGGCAGCCTCAAAACTGGAGCCCCCATTGATTATTGAAAGACGATGGCATCATGATGCACATCCCCATTGTCTCACCAGGGTGCTTGGCATGCACAGTGACAGTGTGATGACTTAAACTAAAGACATGTCGTTGTTCTCCCTCAGATTTGCCAGAAGGCTCCCTTTCGCAGGACTCCGAACAGGCACCCCTGATGCCAGAGGATATCCGGGCTTCAGCTGCACCTGTGTCACACCCACTCTCTGAACCAGGCACCAGCGCAGATACCAGCACCTCAGTGGGAGTTGGATCTTTGGCTAGAATGTCGATGCACAGCGGTGAGGGCACTTCACATTCGCTTGAGGAGCGGGCAGAAGCAGAGTGCCCAGGGCGTCGGCAGTCGGAGGACTGCTGGAGACCAGGACGATGCTGTGTCGAAGGCAGATGACGGGCCTCTGGAATCGTCCATTAGGCGAAAGATGCTGGATACCCAGCGGGATGTGCGGGAGGGTCTGGCGGAGATCCAAGAGGGTCTGCGTGCCATGGTCTCTGTTGTGGAGGAGCCCATGTGGAACACGAGCACTGCATTGACCCTCATGGCCGAGTGCACTGTCTCCTCCATTGAGAGAGTGGCGACTCTCATGGAGAGGCAGCTCCAGGGACAGAATCAGAGGTTCCTGGGGCTGCGCTCAGATCTGCAAGCCCTCACACAGGCAAGGACCTCAGGTGGTCAATGCCAATGTGGAAGATGGATGAGGCACCCAGTATCCCAGCTAGGTGCCTGTCCATCAATGGCAACCAGGGAGGTCCAGAGCGATCCCACATTGGCACACGAGCTGTCTGACTTCTCTGCGGGCTCCTCTCAGGGCGCACTGGATGAAGGCAGCAGCTCCTCCGCCCCTCTGCCAGTGATGGTAGCATCTGATGAGGCTGCGATGACTGGGGAGATGCCAGCCGTGGCACTGGTCGCTCCCTCCCAGGCAGAGCCAGCACTGGGCCAGAGGACGACCGCCAAGGCCATCAAGAACAAGAAGACACCAGAGTCAGCAGGCTGCCTCCAGTGTCGCTGCCAGTGAGGGGTGGGGGAACAAGACACAGCACTCGCAAATGTAAGATTAAGGCACCATGAGCACAAGAGGGACTGGTCACAGGTGATCTTCTGCTCTGTCATGTTTTGTTTATGTTTACTGATGTGAAAATGAACACCAGAGATGGTCATGTTAATTTCTTTGGATTGTGAAAAGTACATAAATTCTGTTTTTGTCACAATGGCCTGAGTAAGCTTGACCTTTTATTTTGGTGCAGGGTACGCCAGTGTGTAATGCTGGACGTGAGTGGCTCTGAACTTTATTGCACAGGCACTGAGTGGACTTTGGGTTCAAATGAAAGGGTCATTTCAGACACCCGGGATGGAGGCAGCAGCCCTGACATGAGGTGGAAGCAGATCTTTGGCAGCCTAGCTGAAGGAGCGTTGGATCAAGGTGTCCCTGATACCCTTGCCTCCCTGAAGGATACAGAGGTCTGCCTCCATACCCTCAGCGTTCTCCTCACCATGCTCATCTTTGGACTTACTACTGGATTCATGATCTGTGGCCTGTGGAGCTGCCTCAAGATCCTCTTCCTCCAGTGGGTCCCCTCTTGCCAGTGCCAGATTGCGGAGAGTGCAGCATGCAACCAACATCAGTGACACCTGCTCTAGGGGGTATTGTAGTGCTCCCCCTGAATGGTCCAGGCCTCAGAAGTGCATCTTCAGAAGACCTATGGTCCTCTCTATCACTGTCCTTGTGGAGGCATGACTCCTATTATGACGCTGCTCTGCCTCTGTTCTTGGGTGGCAGAGAGGCTTCATCACCCAACAGCCATCCATCCAGTCGGGCTGGAACACTGAATAGTCTTGGCACCTGGGAGTGTCTGAGGATATAAGCGTCATGAGAGCTGCCAGGGTACCTTGCACAGACTTGCAGAATCTGTGTCCTGTGCTCACAAACTATTTATTTCATCGAGTGGAACCCCTTTCTGTTGATAAGGGCACTCAGTTCACCTGTTGGCGCCTGGTTGGCCATATGTGTGCAGTCGACTGCACCCTGGATGTGGGGGAACCCAGCAATTGCTGCAAACCCTCTGGCCCACTCAGCCTGGCTGGCCCCTGAACAGAGCTTCTGTCACCAGCTTGACACAACTGCGGACAGCTGATTGGGGGACTCCACAAAGATCCCCTACTGACCCCAGGAAAGAGCCAGAGGCATAGAAGTTGAGGGCCACTGTGACCTTCAGAGCCACTGGCATGGGGTGTCCACCGACACAGTTGGAGGTGATCTCAGGCCCTATCATCTGACAAATGGAGGTCACAGTCTCCCTGGAGAGGCTGAGCCTCCTTCGGCATTGCACCTCAGGCATATTGAGGTAGCTACATCACTGCTTGTAAAACCTGGCAGCAGGATAGTTGTGTCTTCTGTGGCCCCTTCTGCCTTGGACTACCTGCTGGCCCTGCCCCGCTTGTGCCTGTGCCTCTCCTTCCACAGGTTTCTTCCCTGGAAGCTGCACTGGGGAACCTGGCCTCCTCTCTCTTCTGCACCTCTCTTTCTCCTCAGGGGAGACCACAATCCCCATTGCCAGGCTTTCAGAAGGATGTCTGATACCTGGAAGGGTCCACATGGTCAAAATCCTCAGGGAACCTTGGAGACACCAATGAGTCCTGAAATGAAGCCTAGAAATGCTAAGAATGAAGCTCAGGACTGAGATGAAGGTGTGAAGTTCAAATAAGCAACCAACAGCAAACTATCTCCTAAGCTCATCAATACTCACAATGGCAATGCTGCTGACCCTTTTTATCCCACCCTTGGATCACGTTTTGCAAAATGAGGGCTGCCCGCCTGCCCGCGCGATGAGTGCGAAATCGCAAGGGCAACATAAAATCTGGATCAATTGGCTTTGTAATGGCCTTAAGTGGCCTTTTAATTGATGGTGGGCGTAGCTCTGACACCCGCGCACGCCAGCTGACCTGAAGATTGCGCGCTTGCGGGATGGTATCTGGACGCTCACCTGACGTCTTCTCGTGTTACTTTATGCCCGATTGGGTTAGGCGCCCACCCGCCCGCGAAGTGTAAAATTCTGCCCTACATTTCTGTAACTCCCCTTTTTACAATTACAGATTCTACCCAATTCCAACTCCTACTCTTTACCCCCCTCCCCAAGTCACAACCTTGAAGGATTCAATCTCCTACAGTATTCTTAGCCCCTAGGGAAGACATCTTGGAGGCAAACGGAGACTCTTCTTTGTCTTGGGGGACATCATATCAGAATGGGACAGCAATTTAGCAGCATTGCTGGAAAGTAGAGTGTAGGGTTCAGGATGACTGAAGGACAACAACTCAAGGGCAACAAAGGCTTTTCAACAGAAGACTGATCCAAGAGAGACTGTAGAGCATCAACTTTTGGACTGTCCGGGACTAGAACAGAAGAACTCAGGACTCTGCGAGGAACTTGTTGCTCCCTCGTAGCACACAGGGAAAGACCTTCAGAAGAGGAATGACCTTCGACTCCAGGAAAGAGAGTCACAGCTGTATCATTCACTGCTGCATCAAAGACTGAAAAGATATTGAAGATCTGGGATTTCAATGAATTTAAACGACGAAGGAAAAAATGAGAAAATTCCAGTAAGGCTTTCAGGAAAAGATGAAGAGATGATTTCCCAATGATATCTGGGGAGGACTGTCTACTTTCTGTAGGCAGCTGTAAGAGAGCCACACTCCTCTGTATGTGAGGCTGCTCCACTCTGGGCAATGGGAAGAGTTGCTGAGGATATGGAGAAAAGAGTACTGTGTGCAGCTCTGGTCACCTCATTACAGAGAGGGCGTAATTGCATTAGAGAGGGTACAGAGGAGATTTACGAGGATGTTGCCAGGACTGGAAAATTACAGCTGTGAGGAAAGATTGGAGAGGCTGGGGTTGTTCTCCTTGGAACAAAGGAAGCTGAGGGGAGATTTGATTGAGATGTACAAAACTGTGAGGGGCCTGGATCGAGAGGATAAGGGCCTATTTACTTTAGCAGAGAGGTCAGTGACTAGGGGGCATTGATTTAAAGTGATTGGTAGAAAGACTAGAGGGAAGATGAGAGAAATCTTTTTCAGCCAGAGGGTTGTGGAAGTCTGGAACTCACTCCCTGACAGGGTAACAGACAGAAACCCTCAACTCATTTTAAAGGTGTCTGGATATGCACCTCAAGTGTCGCAACCTGCAGGGCAATGCTGGAAAGTGGGACTAGGCTGGGTGGCTCGATATTCGGCTGGCGCAGACACGATGGGCCAAGTGGCCTCTTTCTGTGCTGTAAACTTTCAATAATTCAATGATTCTTCTGGAACGAGATTAATTTCCTGTTGACAACTAACTCGGGGACAAGGTTGCTACATAGGATTCTAAAGCTTTGGAAGTGATAAAAATTCTGTCGCAGCTTCTGTGTTGACATACTAGAGGGAGGAACACCTTTAGCAGGACTAAAGAATCGGTGTCACTTGACTTTTACCCAAGGAAGGTACCAGCTATCTGGCAGTGTGATCCTCTGTGGACTCTGACATGGACTCAGGCAAGGCATCCTCTATGGAAGAATCCTCATGGACAACAAGAGATAAACTAAGCAATACATTGGTAGATTGAGTGGAACACAGAGATCTGAATGCAGCTCAGCCGCTAGAGACACAGCTGACTCCTCGAAAAAGACAACAGAGACTTAATGGGCAGAATTTTCCCATTGGGGTGTGGGGACAGGCCCTACATGTCCGCGTGTAAAATGACGTGCGGTGATGTCGGGCGAGCCATTAATTAACGGGCCACTTACGGCCCTTGACTCACCAATCGACACTGATTTTTGGGTGCCCGTGCAATCTTCGGGTCGACGCATGGGCGCAACGGGCAGGCGGGTAGGATGTATTTGTATAAACCTTGTCCATGGTGGGATAAAAGGGCTCAATGGGGTCACAAGTGTGCTCTGTCAAATATTGATTTTTCAAAGTTTTTGAAACTTGCCTGTGTGATCTGCAATAATTCAAAACGCACTCCAGCTGCTTTGTCTGGACTCTTAGCCCTCAGGTCAGCACTCTGCAGTGAGGAATCCTTTTTGGGCCTGCAGGTTTCTGGAAGCCTTTCCATAGCCTGGGAATGGGAGCTGAACTCTTCACTGGAGGCACCTCCTCTGAGGAGGAAGGGAGGGCTAGAAGAGGGAGGAGGCCAGGAGTGCACATTCAGCCTCCAGGGGAGACACCTTTGGGAGGACAGGTGCAGGCACAAGGGGCGCAGGGCCAAGAGGTAGGCCAAGGCGGAAGGGGCTGCAGGAGATGCCACTATCCTGCTACTAGGGTACACAGGCGGCGAAGCAGCTACCTCAATATGTCTGAGGTGCAGTGCCGAAGGAGGCTCCGTCTCTCAAGGGAGACAGTCAACTACATCTGTCAGATCAAAAACAGAATTACCTGGAAAAACTCAGCAGGTCTGGCAGCATCGGCGGAGAAGAAAAGAGTTGACATTTCGAGTCCTCATGATCCTTCAGCAGAACTGAGTAAAGTTAGGAGAGGGGTGAAATATAAGCTGGTTTAAGGTGGGGTGGGGGGTGCGGGGAGAGAAGTTGGGGGGGGGGTGGTTGTAGGGACAAGCAAGCAGTGATAGGAGCAGATAATCAAAAGATGTCACAGACAAAAGGAACAAAGAGGTGTTGAAGGTAGTGATATTATCTAAGAAAATGTGCTAATTAAGAATGGATGGCAGGACACTCAAGGTACAGCTCTAGTGGGGATGGGGTGGAAAGACTGACAGGGTATTACAGTTATAGATTTAAAAATAATGGAAATAGGTGGGAAAAGAAAAATCTATATAAATTATTGGAAAAAACTTTAGATCTTCAACTCCCTCCCCCATCCCCACCCCCTTTCCGTTTCTTCCCCCTCCCTTTTGTTTTTTCCAATAATTTATATAGATTTTTCTTTTCCCATCTATTTCCATTATTTTTAAATCTATAACTGTAATACCCTGTCAGTCTTTCCACCCCACCCCCACTAGAGCTGTACCTTGAGTGTCCTGCCATCCATTCTTAATTAGCACATTTTCTTAGATAATATCACCACCTTTAACACCTCTTTGTTCCTTTTGTCTTTGACATCTTTTGATTATCTGCTCCTATCACTGCTTGCTTGTCCCTACAACCACCACCCCCCCAAACTTCTCTCCCCCCACCCCCCCATCCCCCTTAAACCAGCTTATATTTCACCCCTCTCCTAACTATACTTCAGTTCTGCTGAAGGGTCATGAGGACTCGAAACGTCGACTCTTTTCTTCTCCACCGATGCTGCCAGACCTGCTGAGTTTTTCCAGGTAATTCTGTTTTTGTTTTGGATTTCCAGCATCCGCAGTAGTTTTTTGTGTTTACATCTGTCAGATGATTGGCCCTGAGATCTCTGCTAACTGTGTGTGGGCGGACACCCCATACCAGTGGCTCTAAAGGTTACAGCTGCCCTCAACTTCTATGCCTCTGGCTCCTTCCAGGGTTCGGTGGGCGATCTTTGCGGTGTCTCCCAATCAGCTGTGCACACTTGTGTTGAGCAGGTTACAGACGCTCTGTTGAGGCGTGCATTGACCTTCATCCACTTCCACTGCGACCAGGCAAGCCAGACACAGCGAGCCAGATGTTTCGTGGCCATTGCTGCCTTCCCCCGTGTCCAGGGTGCAATAGACTGTACACATGTGGCCATCAAGGCGCCAGCAGGTGAGCCCGGTGCCTTCATTAACAGGAAGGGCTTCCACTCCATGAACGTGCAGATGGTGTGTGATCACAGAATGCAGATTTTACAAGTCTGTGCAAGGTATCCAGGCAGCTCCCACGATGCCTACTTCCTCAGACACTCCCAGGTGCTGGGGCTCTTCAGTGCTCCAGCCCGGCTGGATGGATGGCTGCTGGGTGACAAGGGCTATCCCCTCAGAATGTGGCTCATGACGCCTCTCCACCATCCAAGAACAGAGGCCGAACAGCGGTACAATAGGAGCCACGTCTCCACAAGAGCTGTGGTGAAGAGAACCATTGGTCTTCTCAAGATGTGCTTCCGATGCCTGGACCGCTTAGAGGGTGCACTCCAGTACCCCCCAGATCGTGTCTCGGTGATAGTGGTTGCATCCTGTGCTCTCCATAATCTGGCGCTGGAAAGGGGGGGACGCAGTGGACGATGAAGACGTCGACGCAGTGGCTGTGGCTGCACACGATGAGTCCAGCAGCGAGCCCGAGGATGAGCACACACACGGAAATGCTGAGGAGGTGGACGCTGACCCGAGAATAATCCAGGGAGGCAGGGACACCCGGGAGGTTTTAATCCAACAAATTTTCAGCTAGCACACCACAGCTGGACCTCCAGGACAAGCCTGGGCTGTAGGCTCCATACTCGATACCTATGTGCCAAATCTTCCAGGTTAGGAACAGTAACTAAGGGCCTTGTTAATAAAGCTGAATGTCCCACAAAGCACTCCTAACATTTTTGGAAACCAGGCACATGCAGAAGAAAAGAGGCAACCTCAACCATGGTCACATGTCTGAATTTAATATCATAGGCAAAGAAACTTGTGCTGGCCCCGCCTGGGAGGGATCTGCCAGTTCCTCAACTGGCATCTCCCCAGTCATCGCAGCCTCACCGGATGCTATGGTCACTGGGAGAGGGGTGGAGGAGCTACTGCCCTCATCCGGAGTGCCCTGAGAGGTGCCCGCAGAGACGACAGGTAGCTGCTGCACCGACGTGAGGTCGATTTGGACCTCCCTGCTCACTGTGGATGGATGGGCACCGAGCTGGGAAACTTGGTGCCCTCACCATCTCCCACACTGGCACTGACCAGCTGAGGTCAATGCTGATGTGAGGGCTTGCTGGTCAGAGTGCATCCCCATGAAGACCTGATGGGTCTCCTGGAGGAGCCTCTCCACAAGAGTCGCCACTCTCTCCATGGAGGACGTGTGGCGCTTGGACATGTGGCTCATTGCTTCGGCGATTATCCGCATAGATTCCTCCACCATGGGGACCAAGCCAAGCATAGCCTCATGTATCTCCCCCAGGTTCTCCCACACACCCAGCCGCATTTCCTGCCCCTGCTGTGTCGCGGACGACTCCGGAGTCACATCATCAGGCACCGACTGAGCATGTGCCTGGTCCTCTGCAGTCCTCCGACTGCTGGCACCATGGGCACTCTCTGTCTCTGCCAGCTCCTCCAGCAACTGTGAATTGCCCTCACCACTGTGCCCCGAGATACTAGCCGATGTTCTAACTCCCACCGTGGTGCTAATATCTGCGCTGGTGCCTGCCTCACAGAAATGGTGTGACGCTGGTGAGACTTCAGACCCCTCAGGTGTGAGAGGGGGCCTCTGCTGCTCCTCCTCCGAGCCCTGCTCCACAGATGCTGAAAGGAAGAACAAGGACATTGGATCAGTTAACGTGGAGACAATGACAAAGTGCATCCCTGTCCCCCGGATCATTATGTGCTCATCCTTCCATAACCAATGGTCAAGCCATGTTGCAAAATTTAATCACTTAACATTCAGCACTGCTCTGGCTGTTGGGAGAACAATGCTGACCTCACTGCTGGGTATACATACCTGCCCGTGGCACCCTAGCCTCACCAACACCAGTGGACCTGGGCGCATAGCACCTCTTCAAATCTAGGGCCTCCTGCTCAAACCGGCTGAGAATGACTAACTGCGCCTGGCCTCCGCCAGTCCTCACCCGCTCTGCAGCATTCTGAGCGTTCCTCTCCTGAAAATGCGAGACAAGCATTGATGAGTGAAAATTGTCTATGGACTCTCTTTGCGCACGGCACCACCCCAACCAGAGTGGGACATATCAGGGCTCCAGAGCCTCCTCACCCCACTGCTGCTGAACACTCAGACAAAGATGCTGGGCCGGCTCCCCAACCCCCTCCCAGCACCCGTTGGCCACATGCTGCCTACATCACATTAGGCACTGCACAGTATAACCTTCCATAGCAAGGAGGCACAAGCACGTGGAGCGCAGAGGGCAGCAGATGGTTCATTGCCACGCCACCTTGAAGCTCCCCTCCCAGCATCTCATCACCCTGACTTGGACATGTTCTGCAGTTCAAACACCGTGCCGAGGTGCAGCTCCTCCAGGTTGCCCCCAAAACAGTCATTTGGATCTCAGTGTAACACATGCTGTGGGTGCAGAACCCATCTCTTCACCACCCTCTCAGACTGACCTCGGCACGGGCAATATTTGCTGGCCCACCCAGCGAAGGACACATGCCGTCAATGATTCAATGCAGTCACTACACTCAAACTTGGGGGTGGTGGGGGCAGGGGGTTGGGGGGGATGGGGGGGGGCGGCGGTGGGGGGGACAGCAGGGGGGAAAGCTGACACTGGATCCAGGTGCATCGCACCACATCGGGGAAGCTCACCACCTCCGCCACCTCCTCCCAGGCACGTTTCGTCATGTGGGGGGAGCCTCCTCCTCCCATCCTGGGGAACCAGCACCTCCCGCCATGCTGCCACCTCCTTGAGGAGGGCAGCAAGGCAGCCATCGTAAAAATGAGGGGCACATTGACCCCGCCCGCCCTACCCTCCGGCCTGGCCTGCCCCAATGGCCTACCCTCCGGCCTGGTCTGCCCCAATGGCCTACCCTCCAGTCTGACCTGCCCAGTGGCCTACCCTCCAGCCTGGCCTGCCCCAATGGCCCACCTCCAGCCTGGCCTGCCCCAATGGCCCACCTCTGGCCTGGCCTGCCCCGATGGCCTACCCTCCGGACTTGCGTCACCTCCATTTCCCCTCTGCAGAGCCCTTCGCCCAACCACTGCAAGCAGCCTTTACAAGGCTGCCAGGCCTTCCTTTATACAGGCTGCCAGGTCGCCATGGACCTAGCAGGCTGAGCACGCCTGCCCACTCCCGCTATGCACGGGAGCCGTGAAGTATGTTGGGCGGGCCTTAATTGGCCTGCCCGCGTAAAATGGCATCAGGAAGAAGCCATTGTCTTTAACACCAGCAAAAGAAACATTTCATTCCCCTTCCCTCACCCAGCTGCTGTGTTAGATTCAACCTAAAAGTTTGCAATCTTGGTCTCTTGATAATCGTGAGCTTCATTTTAGAGCCCATATCCTCTTTCCTACAAAGACAAAGACTTGCTTCCAACTTTCTAACGTTGCTGTCCTCTGCCTCATCTCTGCTGTTTTTCCACTGAATCCCTATTTCATGCCTTTGTCACCTGCAGACTCAATCATTCCAACATCTTCAAGATAGATGACAAGTCTAACTGCGGTAACTATAGAGGAATCTCACAGCTGTTGGCCACAGGGAAGGTCATTGCAAGAATCCTCCTCAATTGCCTTCTCCCTGTGGCTGAAGAGTTCCGCCCAGAGTCACAATGCGGATTCCACCCACTAAGACTTGATATTCACCGCAGCAACTGCAAGAGAAATGCAGGGAACAGCACCAACCCTTGTACATGGCCTTCTTTGACCTCACAAAGGCCTTTGACCATTTCAACACAAAGATTTATGGAGCATCCTCCTTTGTTTCGGCTGCCCCCAAAAGTTTGTCACCATCTGCTCCACGATGACATGCTAGCCATGATCCTGACCAACGGATCCACCACAGACCCAGTCCATGTTCGGACCGGGGTCAAGCAAGGCTGTGTCATCGCACCAACGCTCTTCTCGATCTTCCTTGCCACAGTGCTCCATCTCACTCTCAGCTCCCCGCTGGAGTGGAGATAAACTACAGAATAAATGGAACCTGTTCAGCCTGTGCCACCTGCAGGCCAGATCCAAGGTCGTCCCATCCTCTGTCCTTGAATTACAGTATGCAGATGATGCTTGCGTCTATGCCAAGTTCCAAGCCATCGACAACATCTTCACTGAGGGGTACAAGAGTATTGGCCTTATACTAAACATCTGTAACACAAAGGTCCTCAACCAACCTGCCCTCTCCACACCACACTGGCCCCTCAAACCGTGCTGTCCCCGGTTATTAAAATCCACGACGAGGCCTTGGGCAACGTGGACCACTTTCCATATCTTGGGAGCCCATTGTCAACAAGAGCAGATATTGACGAAGAGGTTCAACACTGCCTTCAGTGCGCCTGCGCAGCCTTCAGCCGCCTAAAGAAGAGAGTATTTGAAGACTAGGACCCGAAACCGGGCACCAAGTTCATGGTCTACAGAGCAGTAGTGATACCCGACCTCCTATACGGTTCAGAGACATGGACAATGTACAGCAGACATCTCAAAACTCTGGAGAGGTTCCACCAGCGCTGCCTCTGCAAGATCCTGTAAATCCATTGGCGGGATAGGCGCACCAACGTCAGTGTTCTTGGTTAGGCCAACACCCGCAGCATCGAAGCATTGACCATGCCCGATCAGCTTCGCAGGATGGGCCACATCGTCCACATGCCTGACACGAGACTCCTGAAACAAGCGCTCTACTCGAAGCTTCAACACAGCAAGTGAGCCGCAGGAGGGCAGAGGAAACGCTTCAAGGACACCCTCATAGCCTCCTTGAAAAAGGGCAACATCCCCACTGACATCTGGATATCCCTGGCCCAAGATCACCCGAAGTGGAGTGAAAGCATCCGGGAAGGAGCTGAACTCCTCGAGTCTCATAGCCAAAGGCTAGCTGAAGCCAAACGTCAACAGCAAAAGGAGCGCGTGGCAACCCGGGCACCCCACCCACCCATTCCCCTACCACCGTCTGCCCTACCTGTGACAGAGACTGCATAGGACTCTTCAGTCACCTGAGAACTCAACTTTAGTGTGGAAGCAAGTCATCCTTGACCCCGAGGGACTGCCTAAGATAAAGAAGAAGATTCCAGCAATTTCTAAATTGGCCTCCCTTCCTCTACAAATTACAACTAGTACACAAACCATGATCCATTTGGATTCCCTTTACCCTATGTCTATGTCTTCCATGGCCAATAGGACTGTCCCATGCCCAGCATCTTAAATTAAAAATCTTCATCCAAGTCATGAAATATCTCATTGCCTCATCTGATCCCATCTGTACAATATCCTCCAATTCTATGTTATAACCCCAAACTCTTTTGTTCCTTTTGACACTGGCCTGATGTGCATCCCCTACTTTTCACTCCACCGGAGGTAGCAGTCTTTACTTGCTTAGGTTCTACTCTCTGTACTTCCCTCCTTAAAACTCTCTGCCTTTCCATCTCACATCCCTCCTCATAAAACTTTGCAAGAACCAATCTCTTCACCAAGCCTTTGATTAACTTCCTGGCCTCTCCTTCCTTGGTCTGCTTGTCATTTTACTTACAGCTTTCTGTAAAATGCCTTGGGACAGTCTTTATATTAAAAGCACTATAACAATGCCACTTATTGTGCTGGTTGGTAGGAAGAGGATGGAGTGTGTGCATGTGCATGCCTGTTGGTTTTTTGGATGATGCAGAAATGGAGTGTATGTGCCTATAAAGGAGGTAGGAATGGTGTGTATAATAGTTACTAGGAAGAGGCTAGGGCGATGCAATGTGTGCCCTTATGATAAAAGGAGGATGCAGGAATGGAATGTACATCCTGGTTACTAGGAAAATGATAGAGGGATAAGTTTGTGTTTTTTTTTAGAAAACTGCAGTTTCCTTGTAAGAATTAGTTGTATTGGGGAGAGATTGGTTTGGTATTATTCCAAGTATCTGAGAAGAGGTTGTGTTATCTCAATGAGCTCTCTATGTGAAACCACTGATTCATTTATATAAACAGGATGCAGAGCAGTGACAGTAGTATGTATTTGCTGAGGCAGGAGCTGTCACACCAGTTTACAGTCGTAACACTGGACATGTACCTGGGTTTTCGCAATGCAGTGCATTGGACTCTGAGAACTTTGCAGGATAACTAGCATTTTAAAAAATTCAGCAGGAGAGTTCCTGTGAGATTGCTTACTAATTAAAGAGTTGACTCTCTTCTTGCACATGTCTCCAGAATATTGCTGGCCTTCAGCGATCTCTCCTAAGATAGCCACCCTCCCCTCTCCGCCACCAATCCACTGTTCCGTTCCTGACTGAACAGAGCACCCCACCTCTCCTGGCACTGACCTAAGCATCAGATACACCAAAGGCACACCCTTCCCAGTCAACCCTGCCCTGCCTTTCTCAACATTGATCCCAGACCCCATGGCATCAGGTCAAATGTACAAGGAAACCATCTGCTGATTGCTTACTGCCCTCCCTTAACTAATGAATCAATATTTCTTCACGTTGAACACCACTTGGAAGAAACACTTAGGATGGCAAGGGCACAGAATGTACTCTGGGTGAGGGAATTTCAATGTTCATCACCCAGAGTGGATCAGGAGCAGCACTACTGACTGAGCTGGTCAAGCACTGAAGGACATACCTACCTGACATGGCCTGCAGCACGTGGTGACAGAACCAACACATATGACCTTGACCTTGTGCTCACCAATCTGTCACAGATGCAGCTACCCATGACAGAATTGGTAGGAATGACTGCTGCATAGTCCTTGTGAAGACAAAGTCCCATCTTCATGCAGAGGACACCCCCCATCTAGTTGTGTGGCACTTCTACTGTGTTAAATGGGATAGATTCAGAACAGATCTAGCAGCTCAAAACTGGGCATCCATGAGGTGCTGTGGGCAATAGTAGCTGCAGAATTGCATTCAATTACAATCTGTAACCTTATAGACTGGCATAAACTTCACGACCATTACCGTCAAGCTGGGCACCAAACTTGGTTCAGTGATGAATTTTTGCGATATTCATTCCTGGGATATAAGTTCCCAGTTGCCCCAGGTCCAGTCTGGCAGATATGTCCTTTAGAACTTGGCTAGCAAGAGTGCTATTCAGCCACTCTTGCGGGCACCCACCCAGAGTACATTCTATGCCCTTGCTACCTTCAGTGCTTCTTCCAAGTGGTCTTCAACATGGAGGAGCACTGATTCACCAGCTGAGGGATGGTGGTAGGTGGTACAGTAATCAGCAGGAGGCTCCTTTGCCCATGTTTAACCTGATGCCATGAAACTTCACTTTTGGTGGGGCAGAACATACCCAGGGTGGTGATGGAGGATTCTGGGACACTGGCTGTAAGGTATGATTTGGTGAGTGTGACTATGTCAGGCTGTTGCTTGATTAGTCTGTGGGACAGCTCTCCTAAAGTTGCCACATGCCGCCAGATGTTTAGATCCCTTTAGATTTCTGGGACATTGGGACCGTTTCTGGGGGTGGTGGGACCTATACAAGGCGGATGGGCTGCACCTGAACCAGAATGGGACCAATATCCTTGCGGGGAGGCTTGCTAGTGCTGTTGGGGAGGGTTTAAACTAACTTGGCAGGGGGATGGGATCCTGAGAGGAGGTTCAGCAGGGGGCGATGCGCAGCCAAAATTAGAAGCGAGAGCAAGTGAGTCTGGAAGGCATAGAAATTATAGGCCAGTTAAGACACAAGGGAACTTGGCAAGGTTGGATGGTGTTTATTTTAATGCAAGGAGTCTGACGAATAATGCAGATGAGTTGAGGGCACAAATTAACACATGGAAGTATGATGTCATTGCCATCACAGAAACATGGTTGAGAGAGGGGCAGGATTGGCAGCTCAATATTCCAGGATATAGGGTCTTCAGGTGAGACAGGGAAGAAGGTAAAAGAGGAGGGGGAATCACAATATTGATCAAAGAATCAATTACAGCAGTAAGGAAGGATGACATTTTAGAGGCTCCTCAAATGAAGCCATAAGGGTAGAACCTAAAAACAAAAAAGGAGCAATCACATTGCTGGGAGTGTACTATAGGCCCCCAAACAGTCAGAGAGAAATAGAAGAGCAGATATGTAGGCAAATTTCAGAGAAGTATAAAAATAATAGGGTAGTAATAGTGGGGGATTTCAACTTCCCCAACATTAACTGGGTTAGTCATAGTGTGATAGGTTTAGAGGGAGTGGAATTCTTAAAATGCATCCAGGAGAGCTTTTTAAGTCAGCACATGGACTTAATTTTAGGGAATGAAGCCGAGCGAGTGGTAGAGGCATCAGTGGGGGAGCATTTTAAGATAGTGATCATAGCTCTGTTAGATTCAAGGTTGTTGTGGAAAAGGACAAGGATGGGCCAAAAATCAGATTTCTAAATTGGGGGGAAAGGCCGATTTTAATAAGATCAGATCTGATTTGGCCAGAGTGGACTAGGAGCAGCTACTTTTAGGTAAATCTGTGTCAGAGCAGTGGGACTCATTCAAGAAGGAAATAGGGAGAGTACAGGGCCAACATATTCCAGTAAAGACAAAGGGTGGGACCAACAAATCCAGGGAACCCTGGATGTTGAGGGATATACAGGATTGGATAAAGTAAAAAAGGGAGGCTTATGGCAGATACCGAGGGCTCAAAACAGCGGAAGCCCTAGAGGAGTATAGAATGTGTAGGGGAGAATTTAAAAAGGAAATTAGGAGAGCAAAAAGGGGGCATGAAAGAACATTGGCTGGTAAAATAAAGGAAAATCCAAAGTTATTTTACAAGTACATTAAGAGTAAGAGGATAACTAGGGAAAGAGTAGGGCCCATTAAGGACCATAGGGGTAATTTGTGTGTGGAGCCAGAAGACATAGGTAGGGTTCTAAATGAATACTTTGTGTCGATGTTCACAAGCGAGAGGGACGACGTGGGTATGGAAATCAGGCAGAAGGACTGTGATATAATTAAAGAAATTAGCATAGAAAGGGAGGAGGTTCTAAGTGGTCTGGCAGGCTTAAAAGTAGATAAATCTCCAGACCCGGATGAAATGTATCCCAGGCTGTTGAGTGAGGTGAGGGAGGAGATAGGGGGCGCTGGCAATAATTTTCAACACCTCTCTGGCCACAGGAGAGGTGCCAGAGGACTGGAAGTCAGCTAATGTGGTATCGTTATTCAAGAAGGGAGGAAGGGATAAACCAGGGAACTACAGGCTAGTCAGTCTAACCTCAGTGGTGGGGAAACTATTAGAAGCAATTCTGAGGGACAGAATTAATCTACACTTGGAGAGGCAGGGATTAATCAAGGACAATCAGCATGGTTTTGTTAAGGGGAGGTCATGTCTTACCAATTTGATTGAATTTTTCGAAGAGGTGACCAGGTGTGTAGATGAGGGCAGTGCATTTGGCGTAGTCTACTTGGACCTCAGCAAGACTCTTGATAAGGTCCCGCATGGGAGACTGATAAGGAAGGTAAGAGCCCATGGGGTCCAAGGCAATTTGGCAAATTGGATCCAGAATTGTCTGAGTGGCAGGAAGCAGAGGATGATGGTCGAGGGGTGTTTTTGTGACTGGATGCCTGTGTCCAGTGGGGTTCCACAGGGATCGGTTTTGGGTCCCTTGCCATTTGTGGTATATATAAACAATTTAGACTTGAATGTAGGAGGGTTGATCAGTAAGTTCGTGGATGACACAAAAATTGGTGGGGTGGTAAATAGTGAGGAGGATAGCCTTAGATTACAGGAGGATATAGACGGGCTGGTCAGATGGGCTGATCAGTGGCAAATGGAATTTAATCCGGATAAGTGTGAGGTGATGCACTTGGGCAGGACAAACAAGGCATGGGAATACACGATGAGTGGTAGGACCCTGGGAAGTACTGAAGATCAGAGGGACTTTGGTGTGCATGTCCACTGGTCCCTTAAGGTAGCGGGACAGGTGGATAATGTGGTTAAGAAAGCATATGGGACTCTTGCCTTTATCAGCTGAGGCATAGAATATAAGAGCAGGGAGGTTATGCTGGAACTGTATAAAACACTGGTTAGGCCACAGCTAGAGTATTGTGTGCAGTTCTGGAATCTGCATTACAGGAAGGATGTGATTGCACTATAGAGAGTGCAGAGGAGATTTACCAGGATGTTGCCTGGGCTGGAGAGTTTTAGTTATGAGGAGAGATTGGATAGTCTGGGGTTATTTTCCCTGGAGCAGAGGAGATTGAGGGGGGACATGATTGAGGTGTATAAAATTATGAGGGGCATAGATAGGGTAGACAGGAAGGAACTTTTCTCCTTGGTGGAGGGATCAATAACCAGGGGGCATAGATTTAAGGTAAGAGGCAGGAGGTTTAGAGGGGATGTGAGGAAGAATTTTTTCACCCAGAGGGTGGTGGGAATCTGGAACTCACTGCCTGAAAGGGTGGTAGAGGCAGAAATCCTCATAACATTTAAGAAGTATTTGGATGTGCATTTATGATGCCATGGCATATAAGGCTATGGGCCTAGTGCTGGCAAATGGGATTAGAATCGTTAGGCTCTTGTTTGACCGGCGCAGACTTGATGGGCTGAAGGGCCTTTTTCTGTGCTGTAGACCTCTATGACTTTATGACTATGACTCTATGTTAGTAACGATAACTTTGCAAGGTGGACTGAGCAGGGTGTGCTATCGTTGTCTCTGGTGCCTAAGTAGATGCTGGATGGTTCAACTGTGTTTATTCATTTTTGACTTTTCTGCAGCAATTTGGTACAACTGAATGGCTTGCAAGGCCACTTAAAAAGTTAACCACATTGTTGTGGGTCATAAGGAGCCCAGACTGGGTAGGGATTGGTAGATTTCTTCCTCTGATGGGTTATAGTGAACCACATGGGTGTTTACAGCAATATGACATTGTTTTGCATTTAACATTACTGAGAATAGCTTTTAATTCCTGGTTTATTAGTTTAAATTACACCACTTGCTATGAAGGGATTTGAACCCTTGTCCTCAGAGAATTAACCTGGGCTCCTGGATTATTATACCAGTAACATTACCAATGCACCACCAACACCATAGTACAGGAAAGCATGCCAGAAAGCAGCACTAGGCATGCCAAAAAAATGAGGTGCCAACCTAGTAAAGCTATGACACAAGAACGTCATCATCTGTCCCTCGATCCGAGAATGATGTCTATTCAGGGGCATGAGTTTCTGCCATTCTCTTCATGTGACTGAAGAGGCTGATTCGCGACCCGGAGATCTTTACGTACATGGGGCAGGACATCCCACAAGGTACTGGGATCAAGAGCGCCTGATCTGCTTCCTTTTCTTTGCTTGTCTCCTGGCATTCTGCCTCATCATTAAGACATCGTGGCTCAAAGCACGACGCAGCTTGTTGGACAAGTTGTCGTCATTTTGAACAATTGGTAGCAAGCTCCTCCCACTCACTTGAGCGCTGCCGCGCATCAAGTAGATCTTCAGAGTGTCTTTGAAACATTTTATTTGACCATTTAAGAGTTGAGAAAACAGGACCTGGCAGGGAAGGCAGTTTATGGCCAACTGGACACAGTGTCCAGTCCAGTGGAGTTGATTTAACAGAGGACAACAAACATGTTAATCATTGGAAGCAGCATGCTAGAGACACAGCAAAGCAATGCCACAACTAATGGATTAGGTCAACGCTCTGCAGTCCTGCCACATCCAGTTGTGAATGGTGGTGCACAATTAACAACTAATGGGAGAAGGAGCTTCCAAGAATATCCTCATCACTAATGATGGTGGAGTCCAGCACATTAGTGCCAAAAGACAAGGCCAAAGCATTTGCAACCATCTACAGCCAGAAGTATCCAGTGGCTGATCCATCTCAGCATGCTGAGGTCCCCAGCAACACAGATGTTAGTCTACAGCCAATTCGATTTGCTCCATCTAACATCAAGAAATGGTTGAGCGCATTGGACACAGCAAAGTCTATGGAGAATATCCTGGTTGTAACCATGAAGACCTGTATTCTAAAACTAGCCATGTCTCTGGGCAAGTTATTCCAGTACTGCCACAACACTGGCACCTATCTGACAATGAGGGAAATTGTCCGGATAAGAATGTAAGAAATAGGAGCAAGAGTAGGACATTCCACAGAATCACAGAATCTTTACAGTGCAGAAGGAGGTCATTCAGCCCATCGAGTCTGCACTGGCTCTCTGAAAGAGCATTCTACCTAGTCCCACTCCCCTGCCTTATCCCTGTAACCTTGCACATTCTTTCTTTTCAGACAGCAATCCAATTCCCCTTGAGCCTACTCCGCCATTCAGTAAGATCATGACGAATCTGATTATGGCCTTAATTTCACTTTCCTGCCTGACCCCACAAATAACCCTTGACTCCCTTGTAGACCAAAGATCTGTCTAACTCAGCCTTGAATGTGTACAATGACCCAGCCTTCACTGCTTTCTAGCATAGAGAATTCTAAAGATTAACGACCCCCTGAGAGAAGAAATTCCTCCTCATCTTCATCTTAAATCGAAGACCCCTTATTTTGAAATTGTACCCCCATTCTGCATTCCCACAAGAGGGGGAACATCCTTTCGGTATCGACCTTGAGAAGACCCCTCAGAATTTTATATCTTTCAATAAGATCACCTCTTATTCTTCTAAACTCCAATGAGTATAGGCCCAACCTGCTCATATTTCCTTATAAGACAAGCCATCATCCCAGGAATTAACCTAGTGAGCCTTCCCTGAACTGCCGCCAATGCAAGTACATCCCTCCTTAAATATGGAGACCAAAGTTGTATGCCATATCTAGCTGTGGTCTCATCAATAACCTGTACAGCTGTAGCAAGACTCCCCTACTTACATACTGTTGTGGGATGGCCGAGTTGTGTTATTAATGATAGAGTTGAACTGCAAACACTTCTTGGGTGGAAATTTTAAGTTTATTTACAATATACTCAGCAGCAACTACACATGTGCTTTCAACTCCAACTCTATATCTACACTGACTCCAAGGTAGCCCGCGCTAATCTCCTATTGGTTACTACAGATCATGTGATGTTCCAATCAAGTATTATTCTTAAACGTATATTACACACTAAAGAAAACCATAAATACTACACATACTCTATCCCCTTTGCAATAAAGACCAACATTCAATTTGTCCCCGTAATTACTTTTGCTGTACATGCATACTAACTTCTTGTGATTCATGTGCGATGACATCAGATCCCTCTGCACTGCAGCGTTCTGCAGTCTCTCTCCTATTAAATAATATTCTGCTTTTCTATTCTTCCTGCCAAAAGTGAACAACAATTTTCCCATATTATATTCCATTTGTCAAACTGTTGCCCACTGCCTTAACCTACCTATAGCCCTTTGCAGAGGATTTGTGCCCTCCCCACAACTTGTTTTTCTACCCATCTTTGTATCATCAGCAAATTTGGCTGCAACACACTCGTGCTCTTCATCCAAATCATTAATCTAGATTGTAAATTGTTGAACCCCCAGCTGATCCCTATGCTGGTGACTAACAAGCAGGAGAGGGGTGGTGGGGATTGGGGGCTGTTATATGTGAGAGCTGAGGGGTGGGTGGACAGAATGCACAGTTTACAAGAAGACAAAATATGGTGAAGCTTCAGGAAATGATAATTAGGAACAAAATTAATTGATTAATAATTAATTAAGGAAAATTGGCATGGATTTATTAACGGCAAATCGTGTTTAACTAATTTGTTTGAGTTTTTTGATGAGGCAACAGGGAGGAGCAAAGGGACATTTGTGTATATGTGCAGAAATCGTTGAAGGAGGGAGGGCTGTATGGCGTCCTAGGCTTTATCAATAGTTGCATAGTGTACAAAAGCAAGGAAGTTATGTTAAACTTATATAAAACGTTGGTTCAGCCTCAGCTGCAGAATTGCATCCAATTCTGAGCATCATATTTTAGGAAGGATGCGAAGGCATTAGAGAGGGTGCAGAAAAAATTCACAAGAATGGTTCCAGTTCAGTTACATAGATAGATTGGAGAAGTTTGGACTGTTCTCCTTGGAGAAGAGAAGGTTGAGAGGAGATTTTATAGAGGTGTTCAAAATCATGAAGGATCTGGACAGGGTAGATAGGCAGAAACTGTTCCCACTGTGGAAGGATCGGGAACCAGAGGACACGGATTTAAGATAAGTGGTAAAAGAAGCACAGAGTGGTTAGGATCTGGAATGCACTGCCTGAGAGCCCGGTGGAAGCAGATTCAATCAAGATATTCAAGAGGAAATTGGATTATTATCTGAAAAGAAAAAAATGTGCAGAGCCATGGGGAAAATACAGCATAGAGTGCTCCTTTGTGCTCCTTCAGAGAGCCGGTACAGAAACAATGGGCTGAATGTCCTCCTTCTGTGCTGAAACCATTCTATGATTCTAACTTTCTAAGTGACATTGGAAGGAGAATCACATTGTTTGAGGTGCTTGAGATCAGCAGGTTTCTTTCTAATAGTCGTTTTCTAGTACAGAACTTGAGTATTGCTGAAAAAAGAGACATCCTATTGAAGCTTTTTGTCTTGCACTCATCAGGACAGCTCACAAGAAATAGCAACTGTAAAGGGAATAGCAATTAATACTGCATGAAAAGAGACTGCAGATTGGTAGGCAAGTGGACTCTGATGTCTACATGGAAATGCTTCTACCAATCAGAGTTTACTGGCCAACGAATCAGCACTCTCTTCTCATGCAGTACAAACTGTTGTTTGCTTTACAGTAGGTATTTGGTGTTAGCTGTACTGATGAATGCAAGGTGAAAAGCTTCAATAGCATGTCTCTTTTTTCAGCAATACTCAAGATTTCTTTCTATTCAAAATTATTCCAAAATTATACTGCATGTGCAATCCATGGTGGTTTGAAACATTGTAGTTTAACGGGCAATGGGATGCATCACTTTTAGAATACAGTTGATTTTGTGAGACACATGGAGGGGCTGCTCTTTGCAGCCCCTCAGCTAGACGAGGCATTCTCTCCTTCACCTCCCATATCCTGTTGGATCTTCATCTGAGGGGAGATTTAGAAAGTTAAAGGGAAAGGACAAGAAAGTAGTGCAAGGTAGCAATATGGGGATTGATAACACCCGCGTGACAGGGAGGTACAGAGCGTACAAACATAAGAGTACACCAGCAAATGTACTCGCCAGGGTCACTCAGCTCCTGACCTCATTACAGCCTTAGTCCAAACGTGGACAGAAAAGCTGAACTCAAGAGGTGAGGTGAGAGTGACGGCCCTTGATATCAAGGCAGCACTTGACAGGGTGTGGCACCAAGGAACCCTAGAAAAACTGGAGTAAATGGGAATCAGGAGGAAACACTGCACTGGTTGGAGTCATAAATAACGTGGCTGTGGTTGTTGGAGTTCAATCATTTCAGTCCTAGGACATCCCTGCAGGAGTTCCTCAGGTAGTACCCTCAGCCCAACCATATTCTGCTGCATCTTCAATGACCTTTCCTCCATCATAAGGTCAGAAGTGGACATGTTCGCTGATGATTGCACAATGTTCAGTACCATTTGTGACTCCTCAGATACAGAAGCAGTCTATGCCGATGTGCAGCAAGGCCTGAACAATATCCAGGCTTGGGCTTTTAAGTGGCGAGTAACATTTGTGCCACATATGTGCCAGGCAATGACCTTCTCCAGCAAAGAGAATCCAATCAACTCCCCTTGACATTCAATGGCATTATCATCGCTGAACCCCCCAATATCAACATCCTGGGGGTTACTATTGACCAGAAACTGAACTGGACTAGCCATATAAATACTGTGGCTACAAGAGCAGGTCAGAGGCTGGGAATTCTGCAGAGAGTAACTCACCTCCTGACTCCCCAAAGCCTGTCCACCATCTATAAGGCACAAGTGAGGAGTGTGATGGAATTCTTTCCACTTGCCTGGATGAGTGCAGTGCCAACAACACTCAAGAAGCTTGACACCATCCAGGACAAAGTGGCCTGCTTGATTGGCATCCCATCAATCACCTTCAACATCCACTCCCCCCACCACCGATGCACAGTGGCAGCAGTGTGTACCACCTACAAGATGTACCGCAGCATCTCACCAAGGCTCCTTCCACAGCACATTCCAAACCCGCGACCTCTACCAACTAGAAGGACAATGGCAGCAGATGCATGGGAACACCACCACCTGCAAGTTCCACTCCAAGCCACATACCATTCTGACTTGGAACTATATCACCATTTACTGTCACTGGATCAAAATCTTAGAACTCCCTCCCTAACAGCACTGTGGGTGTACCTACACCACATGGACTGCAGTGGCTCAAGCAGGCAGCTCACCACAACCTTCTCAAGGGCAATAAGAGATAGGTTATACCAGCAATACTCACGTCCCATGAAAGAATAAAAAAAAGGGTCAGAGAACTGAAAAAGACAGAACCAAAGGCTCTTTATCTCAATGTGCACAGCATTCATAACAAGACAGGTGAATTGATAACACAAATTGAAATGAATGATATGATGGCTGTTGTAGAGATGTTATTGCAAAGTGACCAAGGCTGGGAACTGAATATTTAAGGATATCTGACATTTCAGAAAGATAGGAAGCAAAGAAAAGGAGGTGGGGCAGCTCTGAAAATAAAGGATGAGATCAGCACAATAGTGTGAAATATGCACTGTGAATTTTCAAAAGCAGAGTAAGTACAACCCCAATTGTTGACACACTTACTAGAACACCCAAACCTAGCAGGACATGTGAAAGGTGTGGCCTTCTGCATTCACCAAGGAAATGCCCAGCTTTCCACCAATTTTGCAAAGCATGTGGCAAAAATGGCCATTGGCAGCTGCAGTGCACTAGAGCAAAGGCTGATGCAGCTATAAAGAGCTGTGCACTGGTCCAAACAGACCATATACAACAGGTACCTTCAAGCAATAAGAATGAGCGTCCGGTATCCCATCAGAAACATACACATGAGGTGACTGACAAACCAGAGAATGGTGATGAACTGCATGATGAGACAAAGAGCAGTGAACACATGTTTCACACTGTCAATCTCGTGGAGAACATAGATGCCAACTCACTGTCCAAAGTGTTTGCCAAGATTCAAAATATCTGTCTTAAGAAAGTTGGTAACTACTCGTTATTGGCCAAGATTGACAAGGGGCAACTGCCAATATACTACCCCTGCAAATTCTAAAAGGCATGATTCCACAGGCATGGCAAAACCTACAGCTCTGAAACTCTAAGCATAGAAGAGTGTGTAGGCTCCATAGCCCTGGAGTGCAAGTACAATGAGTCCTCCTGGGTGCCATAGATTTCTACATTGAGAGTAAAGGTCCAGCGACTGCAGGCTCACCGGCATGCCGTGATCACACACTAGTGACAATCGATGGAATTAGTCTGACTTCACAAGGCAGATCAACCTCAGAAACGAATCCTATCACCTCAGCTCATGACCTAACATCAAAGTATCCAGAATGTTTTGACAAAATTGGCAGTTTCAAGGGAGCTGCGATATTACACGTGCAAGAGAATGCAAGTCCATCAATTGATCTGGTACATTTGTGCTATACAATTACCAGCGGCTACGAGAAGAAATGGTGAAAAAATTTGCGCTGAAGAAACTGAGCAAAACCATCATTGAAGGATGGACTGATTAAATTCAGCACGCCCACGAACACGTGAGACCATTTTGACCTTACTGGACAAGCTAGGCATCTCGCAGGGAGTCATTTTTAAAGCCAGGCAGGTCATCATACTGGAATCAATGCGACCTGATATTCTTCAACAACTTCACCACTCAACATGTGGGCGTAGATTGGATGAGAAGGCTCATCAGAGAGAGACAGTGTATTCACTGGGTATGAACAATGACATTGAAATTGTAGTCAAGAAGTGCAATGTATGTGAAGAACATATGCCAAGTCAGCAAAAGAAACCATTGATCCCACATGAAGTTCCTACCCATCTGATATGACACAGCAGTTGGTAAAGGCTGAGTTGTTTAAATCCCAGAGGGAAACTTGAACAACTGCCATAACCTATATTTTCAATTGGTATTTTTGAGATGCAGTCTGAATTCAGGAATAAGATCACTGAGCTGCAAAAGTTTTTTTATATGAAACTAAATTAAACATTTATTCATTTAGCAACAAATTAAACACATGCATATGTCTACAAATTGCTACCATAATAACCTTTAAACAAATCCCTAAATTAATCACTCCCAGATAAATCTCTACCAAGGCAACAGTAACCCATAGACTTTAAACAGACGCCAGGCAAAGCACATTTGACCTTACGAATTCAAAATGAGGTTCCTTTCAATTTTTTCCCTTTGCAAACACAGTTGTAGGGCTTACAGGCTGGTTAGACCTTAAATGCCTCTGACGTACACACACAAACTCCTTTTTATTTATACCTAGCTTCCCTTTTGAATGTAAATTTTCCATTGTATTATTAGGTTTTTTAATTTGACCTCTCCTAATAATAATCCTTTCATTCCACCAATTTTATTAGTAATATAAACACATTGCTTGGTGTCTCCCAGCTAAGTGCAAGATTTTACCCATTCTCTTGAATGGTTTATTCAAAAAATGCAAATTTACACTTTACCTTATCCTCCTTACATTTATCTAATTGATATCTCAAAACTACTATACATCAAAGCACCCAGACTAGCTGGCTTTAATCCAATTAAGCCACACACAGACACACACATAGACACAGACCCTATTACAATTCTAATTTAAAAATAATTTCCATTAACTCTATAGACATTAATAACTCTTCGTGACACCATTCTTGGTCCAAAATTGCATGTCTACGGTACTGACTTCATTGTCATCATTGACTACTTTACCAAGTGCACCATATTCGACAATTGTACAATATGTCAAGTACAACTGTTGCACATACTTTAAGTGCTATTTTCAGTTTACTTGCTGTGCCTAGAGAGATCATTACAGATAACGGTCCGCAAATTATTGGTAAGCCATTTCAGGACATGTGTGAGAAGTGGAATATCGATCACACTACTTCTCCTCATTACCCTAAATCTAACGGCCTAGCTGAATGCATCATTCGAACGGTGAAATCCCTAATTCTCAAGTGTAGGCAGATCAAGCAAGATCTACAATGTTACATTTGAGACACTTTTAAATGCAACTATTCCATTACCGGCGGAGCCCATGTTTGGCAGACCAGTGCATGCCAATTTACCTATTCTTACACACTCTACTCTCTCAGAATCTGGAGAGCAACCTTGAAAACAGCAAGAGAAGATGACCAATCTGCACGATAAAAATGCGGGTATAGAATTCCAAAGTTTACAGTTGGGACAACAAGTTCACATCCAAGATACCACAGAAGATACATGGCAACCAGCCGAGGTGACAAGGATTTGTTCGGGATCAAGATCCTATGAAGTCATTACACACAAAGGCGCAACAGTGAGGCATAACCGAGGACAAATCAGATCCATTCCGGCTCCTCAACCACCGTACAGTCCTATTGTATCTAGGACAAGATCCCAAATGCAACCAGGGAGAACATCCAAGAATGACAATCCCACAGATCACTTTGAGCAATTAAAGACACCTCCAGGTAAGGTTACCATTACAAGATCTGGGTGTACTAGTAGATTACCCCTACACTTTAGAGACTCACAGATTCATCAGTTCTATACAATTATGTTATGGTAACTAAACAGGAACATGTATTGTAATTAGTTATACTTCTTTGGAAGAGGAGAAAATCTTTAAAAAGAAAGTGGGATATGTAATATGCCTTTAAGGGATAACAGCATGCCATTCACTAGAAAGGAAGTGTGTCATGTGATCCTGTTTTAGGAACAATCAGCTCTGCTCCTGATGTCTTCAAGCTTTATACCTTTGTAAATCAGTTCCCATGTGCCTAATCTTAATAAATGAACCCACAACAAGTTTACCCAATCCCTTATGAGCGATTGGTGCCTTTGTATCATTATAAAAATGCAACATCTGGGAGCAGCCAAAGGCCCAAAGTTGTCAGGTTTGAAACTTTGAAAGAATTCTTTGAATCCAACAAAACTGTGCTTAAAGGGATCTTCTCCCGGAATAAGAGAAAGATAGCATCTCTATTGCTGCAAATGTTGTTATTCACACAGTCCTCCGGATATTTTAAAGTATTAATGTACAACAGATGGGCCTGGCTATACAATACTCTCTTACAGCAGTCTTTAGTATATATTACCTAAATGTAAATCATTAGGGACAATCTTCCACCATTTCTCTTCCTTAATCCAACATCCATCAGGCCACCACACCCTCTTCCCACCCATTTGCTCATTAAATCTGAACAGCTACTGCAATCAATGAATGATTTGGTGCTGGTCATCTGGATGTGCCAGCATTGGTTTATTCTAATTCCACCAAGTGATAGATGCTCTGATGTTTGCAGTCACTTTTTCAGAGGGTGTGTGTTTTTTAAGTAACATTTTGCATTGCAACTTACTTCAGCTACAGCTCCCTTCCCTCAGTTTTGTGGGATTCAAAGTCCATCCCAACTGTACAGCAGCCTCTTTCCCCAGTACTTGTGCCAATGGCTCATGGACTGAACCACATTTCTTCCACACCAATATCTGAGCCACGCATTCAACGCCCTGGTATTTAGCCAATGCCAATTTGCTCGTGCCTCAGGTAGCAATCCAGAGATGGATTTTTTACCTTTGTGGTTCTGCTTTTTAATTTAGCCCCTATCTGCTCATGGCCATTCACCAGAACCTCTTTCTTATCTATGTCATTGGAGCACAACAACTGGATACTTCCCCTCCCACTCCAAGTTCCTCTGCAGCCCTGAGGAGATGTCCTTAACCCTGGCACCAGGCAGGCAACACAGCTTTCAGGACTCATGCCCTCAGCTGCTGAGAACAGAAGATATACCCCAGCAGACTCAAATGGCTTCCTTTTGAATGAAACTTTTTGTGTCATCTTTCCCAATTGCTATCAATACAAAAACCTGGGAGAATAGGGAGGAGAGTTAAAACACAAAATAAAATTTGGGATTCAGGAAGAAAATAATTCTGCCATAGTGAGTTGGGTAGGAATTAATATGTAACAAATCCACAAAACAGGACAAATCCAATCCAGCCAATTACAGCCCCAGCAGTCTGCTCTCAATCATCAATGAAGTGATGAGGTGTCAGCTGTGGCTCAGTTCATAGCACCCTCGCCTTTGAATCAGAGGGTTGTGGGTTCATGTCCCACTCCTGGAAAAACCAAGAACTGTGATTGTACTCGACAGAGTTGCAATCTGTGACTGTTGATAACTCGAAAGAGGATCAATGAAGTGATGGAAGATATCAATTGGCACTTAATCAGCACTAACCTGCTCACTGATGCTCAGTTTGGGTTCCATCAGGACCACTCAGCTCTGAACCTCTTGGTCCAAACATGGACAGAAGTGCTAAATTCCTGAGGTGAGAGTGACTGCCCTTGACATCAAGGCAGCATTTGACCAAGTGGCCCCAGTAATTTTGAAGTCATTTGGAATCAAGGGAAAACTCTCCACTTGCTGGAGTCTTACCTAGCACAAAGGAAGATGGTTGTGGGAGGCCAATCATCTCAGCCCCAGGACATCGCTGCAAGATTTCCTCAGTCCTAGGCACAGCCATCTTCAGCTGCTTCATCAATGACCTTCCTTCAGTCATAATATTGGAAGTTGGGATATTTGCTGATGATTGCAGTCCTGTTCGCAACTCCTCATATATTATAGCAGTGCGTGCTCAAATGCTGCAAGATCTAGACAAAATTCAGGCATGAGCTGATAAATGGCAAGTAACATTTGTACTATAGAAGTGCCAGGCAATGACCATTGCCAACAAGAAAGAGTCTACTGATTTCATATGACATTTAATGGCATTATTATTGCTAAAGCATCCACCATCAACATCCTGGGGGGGTTACCATTGCCTAGAAACTGAACAGGACTAGCCACATAGATACTGTAGCTACAAGAGCAGGTCAGAGGCTGGGAATTCTGCAGAGAGTAACTCGTCTCCTGACTCCCCAAAGTCTGTCCACAATTTACAAGACACAAATCAGGAGTGTGATGGAATACTCCCCACTTGCCTGGATGAGTGCAGCTCCCACAACACTCAAGAAGCTCGACACCATCCAGGACAAAGTAGCCTGCTTGATTGGCACCCCATCCACAAACATTCACTCCCTCCACCACTGGTGCACAGCTGCAGCATTATGTATCATCTACAAGATGCACTGCAGGAATTCACCAAGGCTCCTTCGACAGCACCTTCCAAACCCATGAGCTCTTCCTCCTAAAAGGACAACAGCAGCAGATGCATGGGAATGCCACCACCTATAAGTTCCCCTCCAAGTCACACACCATCCTGACTTGAGAATACGTCACCGTTCCGTCACTTTCGTTGGGTCAAAAATCTTGAATTCCCTTCCTAACAGCACTATGGGTGTACCTACACCACATGGACTGCAGTTGAAGAAAGTGACTCATCGCCACTTCCTCAAGGGCAATTAGGAATGAAAAATCACTGACTTTGCCAGCAACACTCACATCTCATGAATGAATGAAAAGGAAAGACCTGAATTTGATTTGATTGCTGACACACAGAAGGCTGAACTGAAGATTTGATTCTACAGTTGAGAACGTTTGAAGGGACTTCCATAAGTAAAGATTTGTTGATTTCACCACCTAGTAATTTATAGCCCTACAGAAACAAACTCCTAGGACTGTTTCCAGAGTATGAACTACCCTGCATCACAGCTGATTGGAGATGGAACATAGAGCAAGAATGTAGCTGTGCCTCTCTGCTGAAACAGCATCTCCCTGCCCCCCTTATGAAAGCTTCCCTCCTTACCCTCCCCTGCCCTCATCCTTCCTTTCTCCCTGCACAACTCCTCTCACCTCCCTTCTCTCCTTTCTTTTTCCATCTGCCTCCCCGCTTCCTCCCTCTTCCCTGTTCTCTCTTTCCTCCTCCTTACCTTCCCTCTCCTTTGCTGACTCCTTCCTTCCTCTCCTATCCGCCCCCTCATCTCCCTTCTCTACTCCCCTCTCCTCACTTCCTGTCTCACCTGCCTCCTCAGCTCTCCCCACTCCTCTCCTCTCACCTTGCTTGCCCCTCCCAGCTGCCTCCTCACTCCTCATTTCCCCTCTCTATCTCGATCCAATTAACTCCTCGACCTGAATAACCTATAGCCACTCTACAGTCAGGCTTGACTTCATCAATATAGTTTAGTTTACTGCTGATCTCAACCATCTTAATATAGCTGTGTTATTTCTCCATACTGTGTTATTTCTCCATAAGATGAATGAATGGTAGCCAGAACACATCAGAAGGTCAGAGTTTTTAAGAAAAAAACTAATAACTGCCAGCAAAGGTTATTAAATGTAAACGTTTTACATTGATGTATTGAACACCAGAATAAATAGATGCCAGTTTGAAGGTCATGTATGAGATGAAAATATTTACCTGGTTAAAAACTTGGAACGGTTTCATCTAAAAATGATTTAAATTGCATTAGGGTAATAAAGTTGGAATAGACCTGGTGCTGGTATCAAGAGAGGGTCTTAAATTCTCTGAAAGAATTGAGTGCATGTCCAAATCAATTCTGCCAGAAATTAGTGGTAGTAAAGGGAAAGAGCCAAAAAAGAATTATTGGGACTGAATGTCACAATGGGTTAAGAGGGAGTGCTTTCACCTCTAAGATAGGCATTCAAATATTACCCTTAAAGGTAAAAGCAAAATACTGCGGATGCTGGAAATCTGAAACAATAATAAAAATAGCTGGAAAAACTCAGCAAGTCTGACAGCATCTGCGGAGAGGAATACAGTTAACGTTTTGAGTCCATATGACTCTTCATCAGAACCTTAAAGGTAGCTTGTAGGTAAGACTTTGGCAAGTATCAATTCAGTTCCAAGTGGCTATCTGCAGCCTCTAAGATGTTTCTTGTCAAAAAGTTTAAAAGTGTGGGTATATTGATGGGCTCCCTTACAAATACACAATCTTCCCAGCCCAGATTTGCTCTCAACCATGTGTCCACAGCATGAAGTACAAGAACAAAAAGAAATAACGAACTTGCATTTATGGAATAGTTTTCAAGATCCCAGGACGTCCCAAAAATCTTTACAGCCAATGAGGTACTTTTGAAGTGTAGCCACTGTTGTAATGTAGGATGTGTAATTATCAATTTTAACACAACAAAGTCTCATGAACAGCAATATGGTCAGATCACCCATGCTTTTTTTGGTTATGTTGGTTGATGTAGTATAAAGGTGTTCGGCTGAGCAAGGGTTAATGTGAGACTGGGGAAACTGTATCGCCCACGTAATGATGTAGACTGTAAGCAGGAGAGCCTGGAAGGAGCCAGCATGGAGACAGCACCCATGCAGGGTTTTACTCGAATATGTATATAGAAATAGGTTACCAATAAAATATGCTTTTTAAAAGATAATTATTTTATCATGCCCTATGATATTTCTCCTGGGTTGCTTAGAGCAGTGTCCTAGAGATTAAGAGGACACCACCACCAATGTGTAACAGTGAGCTTTTGTTGGGTATTGCATACTTTGTAATAAAAGCAAAAAACTCTCAAACATTTAGCAGATCAGGCAGCTTTGGAGGGAGAATATAAGTCTGCTCAGGCTGGATCGCATCTCCTCTCCTCCTACGCAGCATGGCTTGTACAGGGTCCTATTCTTCTGCCCATACGAAAGCAGGAATTCCTGTCTCAGGTGTGCTCTGGGCAATATTTGTCCCTCAACCAACATCAATAAAATATCTGGTCACAAATCTTAAAGCTGTTTGTGGGATCTTGCTGTGTACAAACTGGCTGCCAACAAATTGGCTGCCGTGCTTCCTGCAATTACAACACCGACTACACTTCAGAAGTGCTATGTTTGCGGTAAAGTGTTTTGAACGTCCCGAAGTCATAAATGCAAGTCTTTATTTTTTAGAAAGAAAAAGAGAAAATGAGGGAAGCATTTAACTGAACGTCAACTACTTATATAGAGACCTGTCTCCACAGATGTCAACTGGCCTTCTAAATGTGATGCCTTCAGCTACCAAGATCCTAAACTCTGAAATTCCCTGCACAAACCTCTTTGCCTTTCTCCCTCTGTTCCTCATTTAAGACACTCCTGAAACCTATCTCTTCAAGACTGTGGCTGTCTGTCCTTCTACCTCCACCTTTGGTTCAGTTTGATTTTTGTCTGATAACGCTCCTGGGAAGTGATTTGGGGTGTTTTGCCATGTTAAAGGTACAAAACTCAAGTTGTTGTTGGAGTGCTTTGAGATACTTCAATGTATTAATGTACCACAAAAGCACAACTATTATCACGAATGCAGTTACTCAGCAGCTGCTGAGTGCACTGGACACCTGCCTAATTGGGGTGGTTCTGTTAGTAGGTGAACAACATAGGTACTTTGGGTTAAACTCAATGTCTCCAGAGCAAACCCCCTGAACAGGGTGGGTATATCTAAAGATTCACTTTCCCACAAAAGCCATGAGACACTAAGGGGAAATCAATAAACAGCACAGATGCTTCCAGTGCACTCAAGGACCCCCAGGGACACTCAGCATATTTTGAGCACTGACCTTTCTTATTAATAATAAAAAAAAAGAGCTTAAATGACACTGCAAGGAATCAAGCTGACAGGTATACTAGCTCATTTACATTTTCTGTGGGTCTTATCACCCAATGACATCCACCATTGCTGTCTGTCAAATCCTCTATATCATAAATTATTTAAATTAGATTTCTGAAATTCCCATTTACCCAAACAATGAATCCTGACACTAAACACATGCACTGATTACCCCCCATACTGTGGCTGTGTTTTCAGGATACTTTCAAAGGTTGTTCTTTCACTTTTGATCACCTGTCTATTCTACAATCAAAATCATTCAATTCAAATGAGTTAATAATTCAACGTTTTTCAGGTATTGCATTCCCATTTTGCAGTTCTCTCTCCATTGCTCAAATCAGGTTAATTGGAAAATTTCCTTTAGGAAGCATCACCTGTTCACTTTTTTTCTCTGCTGATGCATTGAAAATGTTGGATATGCTATTAGGTAGAATCTGATTTCAGGAGTAGGTGGTGTAGCTCGCGTGAGGAGGTGTGACTGTTACAATGCAGGCTCATTCCTGATACTTTCCTGTCTCACATCCAATACAAAAGGCAAATGCTTCAGTAAGCCTGCATTGAATAACTTCGTACGTACCAGGGGTTCTCAAACTTTTTGCTCGATGCCCCCTCAATGCTATAAAAATTCCACAGGCCCCCACTGTAGTCAACACATATTTCCTGTATAAAATTTAGTAATACGATTAGATACATTTTTATACTTTTTTTCCTATTTAATGTGAAAGTAAACGGTGCCAACGTAGGACTTAGGAGCAGGAGACTTAGAACTTGCTCCGCCATTCGATAAGATCGTGGCTGATCTGATTGTGGTTTGAACTCCACTTTTCAGTCTGCTCCCCTTTACCCTTGACTCCCTTGTCTATCTAACTCAGCCTTGAATAAACCCAATGACCCAGCCTCCACTGCTTTCTGGCGAAGAGAATTCCGCAGGCTAATGATCCTCTGAGAGAAAAAAAATTCTCCTCATCTCCGTCTTAAAAGGGAGACCTTTTATTCTTAAACTGTGTCCCTTAGTTGAGCAATGGAGAGCTCTCAGCCATGTGTGACTTGTATTTTTTTTTATTTATGATACTTACCTGGCAGGGGAGAGACCATGAGCATGTTCTGCCAGGGCAAGGTCGTGACGCCAATGCTATAACCAATCGAACCCCATACCATGGGGTATCAAACACCGTCCGAGTCATGGTGAAGGACAGCGAAGGAGGATCACCTATGGATCGGGCCTTCTTCGCCAGGAGGATCTTGTTAAAGGTGTGTGGTTTTGAAGCTGTGGAGATCTACACCCTGCAGGACTTCCCCAGCGTTGGATGTTTCGATGTGACGTTCAAGCGAGTGGCAGACTGCGTCAAGCTCCTGAAGGTGTTCGAGGAGAAGAGAGACCTGCCGGAGATGAAGATCCTGACGGCGGAGCCGTTCTTTGCTCTGCCGTTGCAACGGGACCGGGTGGTGACGGTGCATCTTTACAACCCCTTTATCCCTGTCGCCGACGTGCTCATCTTCCTCACCAGGTACTTCGATAAGGTTGGGAGCTGCACCGAGGTTAGAGACGATTTGGGGATCTGGACAGGCAAACGCCAGTTTAAGGTCACGCTCAAGACCGACGGTAAGGGAGCCACCTTCCACCCTCCTTCCAGATTCTCTATCGGGGGAAGCCGTGGCTACCTTGTCTACGCTGGGCAACCCAAACATTGTCGCTCAGGCGGCAAGGCTGGTCATGTGGTGGCCAACTGCAGCGCCTCCCTCTGCAAGAACTGCAAACAGGAAGGGCACCAGACAAAAGACTGCAAACAGGCTAAGTGCTGCAACCTGTGTGGCGAGGCAGGCCACCTCTACAGGACCTGCCCCAAACGCTGCCGTACTTACGCACAGGCAGCCAAAGCCAACGAGGGGGAAGCAGAAGAAATGCTTCGTGTCGCTCCAACCACCAAGGCCCCCAGGGAGCTCAACGGGACAAAGGAGGACACAGAGAGAGACAAGGTGGAGGAAGAGATTGAGGCAACAGATAGCCAATCAACAGCACTGCCCCCTGAACCTCCCAATCCTCAGGAGAGTGAATCAATGGAGGAGGAGGAGGCAGCAGTGGAAAAGCAGCAGGGGGAGTGGCAGACAGTGAAGAGAGCCAAAAGGAAGAAGGGGCTAAGAAGGAACCAAGCCATTTCCCAGACAAGTGGCAAGAGGCGTCTCCCATCCGACATGGATGACAAAGGCAGCAGCTCTTCGGACGAAGAAGTGCCAGGGCGGCACTGACAGAAAAAGCGGCAAAGCTCTAGGGCATTGGAGGACGAGACACCCGCGCTCCAGAACATTGGAGACAATGAGGAGACCAGCGCACCCCAACTTTGCCTGCAACCCGAAGAGGCCAGTGCACTACAGCCCCAGGAATCTGGGAGCAGTGAGGCGCTCAGCGCACCCCAGCTCCGGGAAGCCGGGAACAGCAACGCCCCAGAGGGGGTGAGGTTTGGAGAAGCTTCTCCAGCAAAGGTCATCTCAAACTCCGCTCTCTGCGCGAACCCCCAGATGCCACCCGAGCAGAACACTGCCAATGAGGACTTCCTCAGCCCATCCAAAGTGAAGGAATTTGAGCTCACTACGGGTATGAAGGAGCAGACTAAAGGTCTGGGACTCTCAGAGACAATAGGTTTGGTAGGAGAATAAATGCTTTAAAATGGGTTTAAAGATTGTATCCATAAATGTGCGTAGCATTAAATCTACTACACAATGTGTTGCAACCTTGGACTACCTTGCCAAGGTCAAAGCTGACCTGTTGTTTCTGCAGGAGTGTGCGATACCGCACCTCAGCTCCTACAGGCAATGGTCACGATGGTGGTCCCATGGGCCATCGATCTGGTCGGGCGGAAACGACTCTCGTTCCTCTGGCCTGGGTATTCTGCTGCGGGGAGGCAACTTCACCGTCTCTGAGGTTAAGGAGGTGGTGGGCGGGCGCCTCCTCGTAGCAGACGTAATGTACAAGAACACTCCACTCCGGTTAATTAACGTGTACGCCCCGTCACAAGGGGCCGAGCGGCTGGAGGTTTTTCAGCAGCTCCCACTGCTGCTGGCGACCTCCAGGCGGTCATTCTGGGCGGTGACTTCAACTACATCATCAATGCGGCTGGACGATCCAGCAGGGCCGACAACAGATTGGACGCTACGTCCAGATCCCTGATGGAAACAGTTAAGGATGCCAAGCTGCACGACATCTTCAGCAACCCTGCAGACGGAGCGCAGCGTAGATACACCTGATCGCGGCCAGACGGGTCCATCCGTTCCAGGATAGACTTCCTGTTTGTGTCCCGTGCATTCGCAGTCAGATCCACCAACGTCAAGCCGATGTTTTTCTCTGACCACTGCCTCCTACTGGCGGACTGCCACTTAGAGAGGACCAGAGGGTGGGCAGGGGGGCATGGAAGCTAAACGTGCAACTGCTGACCCCAGAGAACATTGAGGAGCTCAATGGGGGTCGATGTCAAGGAGGCTCTCCCGTGTACTGTCGTCTAAGATCTCCGTGATAGAGGACAGGAAGGACTGGGAGGCCGTGCTGTCTGTGGGCTTCACGTCATACAATCCAGCATAAAAGGATTTGCTGATCCTCAAAATGTCGGACTGCGATGACTTTACTGAGCCGTCTTCTTCCTTCAGGCTGCTGATCACAGAGCTCTCTCTGTGTACCTTTTGGAAGAAGAAACGTGAGCACGTGAGAAACGTTGGCGGGCAGGCGAAATGGTGAAGTGGCCTTTATGTTTTTTAGGAAGCCTCATCCACGAGTGGGATGAAATTTCCTAAAGCGTTTACAAATTAAATTTTAAAAATTTCTGAAAAATAAAAACATGTCCCATCTCACATGACACAGTCACACGAGGGGACATGTTTCATTAAATTTTTATTCCATTATTTATTTTTTTTCTAAAGCGTTTCAATCTCCCTGAGACTGCTCCGTGCCTCAGGGAGATTGAACCCGCGCGAAAGACCATCGGATCCGACTCTCCCTCCTCCCCCCGCTCGCACAGGTCAACGCTACCGCTCGTGTATTACGCTGGGCAGGCCTTAATTGGCCCGCCCGCTTAAAACGGCGGTGCGGAGCTGATCGCGGGTGGCGGTCCACTCCCACCAAGCCCACCCAACGCGGGAAAAATTCAAGCCTTGGTGTTATGTGGTTTTATGGAATTTTATAACATACGACAGCAGCCTTTGGAGCTAAAAAGTTAAGAGCCCCTGGTTGGACCGATGTTTCAGGCTGATGAGGTTTGTGAAGGGATGGAATTAACACAAGCACAGTGGATTAATTAGCAGATCAAGGTCATTTGTAGAACATTTAATGTTTCCCTAGTTTTTCTTATAACAGTTTTGCCTTGATATAATGCCATTCATGACTTCAAGATATCCAAAAGTGCTTCACAACCAATGAAGTACCTCACAGTTCCCACAAGTAGCAATGTGATGACTGGTGTTGGTTAAGCAGGACACTGGGGAGAATTCCCTTGCTCTTATTCAAACACTGCCATGGGATCTTTCACAAGCAGCAGCATGGGTTTTGTTGACCCTCGATTTAATGTCTCATCTAAAAGACCAGCACGTCTGGAAATCTCTCAAATTTCTAGGTGTGCAGCCTGGTGAAGTCAATGAGGCAGCTGAAACATTGGTGAACAGGGGATCAACAATGCAAGCCCATGGATTACTGAACAGAGTTACTGCTGCGTCTGTGGGATCCACACCCTGGATTACGAGGGATCACAGTGGAACCCATATGGACTGAACTCGTGGATTACTGGGGGCAGTCACAGCAGAATTGACATGGTCCAAACCCTTGGATTGTGAGGGACCACAGTGGAATTTATGAGGTCTGAATTCATGGATTACTGAAGGGAATCACAGCAAAATCTATAGGATGCAAACTCAGGGATTGTAGTGGGGTTTTGTGGGGATGGGTGTGGGTGATATCATAGCAGAATTTATTGGGTCCAAACTTTTGGATTACTGAGCAGACTCATGGCTGAATCTATAGGATCCATATCCATGGATTAGGAGGGGAATCACCCCAAAATCTTTTGGATCTATAGTGAAGTGATCCAGAGATCAGATGTCAGGTGAGAAGTGAAACAGAGTCAAGTAAAAGGGGAAATCAGATAACGGGAATCAGGGTAATCCCCGGTAATCCACGAATTCAGTCCATATAGGTTTAGTTTACTACATTCAGGCCAGTGGAAATCATCAAAATAACAAAATGACCAGATGGTAAGAATGTGTATAATCATAGCCCCAGTGGTGGAGATTATTTTTACATAATTTTAGAAGAACCCCACTATTTCTTCAGATTGTCCATCTGCTTACAATAACAGAGTTACATAAAAAGCATTTTTGTAGACTTTATAGCAATGTCCTGTTGTGTTTGGACCTGAAAGTTCATCTGGAATTGGTTTCATGTTCATTTTAATAAATATTAACTGTTACATTGTGAAAGTAAAAGAATAAAATGAAACTTAATCTATTAACTCCCAGAAACTGTTCCAGTACAAAACTGGCATCTACCCGACAATGTGTAAATTTACCCTCTCCACAAAAAGCAGGACGAATCTAATATGGTCAATTGCCACCCATCAGTCTACTCTCAGTTATAAGAATAATGATGGGAAGGTGTATTCAACAGTGCTATCAAGCATCACTTACTTATCGATACCGTGCTCACTGATGTTCAGTTTGGGTTATGCCAGGGCCACTTGATTCCCATTATGGCCTCGTCCAAACAGGGACAAAAAAGCTGAATTCCAGAGGTGAGGTGAGAGTGACTGACCTTGACATCAAGGCAGCGGCTGACTGCGTTTGGCGCCAAGGAACCCTAGCAAATTGAAGTTGATGGGAATCAGGAGGAAAACTCTACAGGTTGGACACATATCTAGCACAAAGGAAGATGGTTGTAATTGTTGAATTTTAATCAAAGGTCCAAGACATCGCTGCAGGAGCTCCTCAGAATAGTGTCTTAAGCTCAACCATCTTCAGCTGCTTCTTCAATGATTGTTCCTCCATCATGAAATCAGAAGTGGGAATGTTCGCTGATGATTGCATAGTGTTCAGTACCATTTGCAACTGCTCCAACAACAAAGCAGCCCCTGCCCACATGCAGCAAGGCCCTGACACATTCAGGCATCAGCTGATAAGTGGCAAGTAACATTCATGCCACACAAGTGCCAGGCAATAACCATCACCTATGAAAGAGAATCTAACCATCTCTCTTTCACATTCAAGGACAATACTATCATTGAATCCTTCACCATCTACAAAGCATAAGTCAGGAATGTGATGGAATAGTCTCCACTTGCCTGGATGAGTGCAGCTCCAACAACATTAAAGAAGCTCGACACCATCCCGGACAAAGTGCCTCACTTGGTCTACTGTCTATCCAAACCAACATTCTCTCCCTCCACCACTGGCACATACTACAGCAACACACCAAGCATCCTTCTACAGCACCTTCCAAACGCATGACCTCCACCACCTAGAAGGACAAGGGCAGCGGATGCATGGGAACACCACCACCTGCAAGTTCCCCTCCAAGCCTCACACCATTGTGACTTCGAACTATATCACTGTTCCTTCACTGTTGCTGGGTCAAAATCCTGGAACTCCTTCGCTAACAGTACCGTGGGTGTATCTACAGCATATGGACTGCAGTATTTCAAGAAGGCAGCTCACCACCACTTTCCCTAGGGTAATTAGGTATGGGAAATAAATGCTGGCCTTGTCAGTGACACTCAGATCCCAAGAACAAATAAAAAAAAACCTCCTGATAACACCTTGAGAAAACTCTTAATAGGTTTGCTCTTGATGTCTGAAACACTTCAGAGGGACATCGCAGTGGGATCAGCAGCCATAGATGAAAAAGAATGATGTTATTCTAAGAGCTATTCAGCCACTGTTTCTTCACCTTCAACTATCCAGGTGCCATACACAACAAAGGGACCACGTCTGCTTCCTGGCTGAAGACTAGTCGATTGCAGAATGTTGTTCCTGTGGTCAGATAGCAGCTCATCAATACTGGAGTGCAACCAGTTCCTGTACATCGGGGATAGTGAGTTGATGTGAAGAGTTCTGATGACCACATAGGGACTATGGCCTAGCAATTTGAATGTGCTTTAAAAACGGGCATGCAGGGGCATAGGGATTGATCTCACATCTGAATGGATAGGCCAGAGGCACACGTGATATTGGGCCACAGGCATTAGGTAAGCCCATTGAACTATAGAAAAGTTACAGTGCAGAAAGAGCCCATTCAGCCCATCATGCCTGTGCTGGCCAGAAAAAGATGAAAAAGAAACTAGCCGCTCATTTTAATCTCACCTTCCAGCACCTGCCTTGCAGGTTACAGCACTTCAGGTGCAGATCCAAGTACCTTATAAATGTGTTGAGCATTTCAGCCTCAACAACCGGTTTAAGCAATGAATTCCAGACGTCCGCCACTCTCTGAGTGAAAAACATTTTCCTCATGTCCCCTCTAATCCTTCTACCAATCTCCTTAAACCTGTGCCCCCCCTGGTAATTGACTCCTCAGCTCAGGGGAAACAAGACTTTACTGCCTACCCTATCTCGGCCCCTCATAATTTTGTACACCTCAATTACGTCACCTCACAGCCTCCTATAAATGGGACTGAAAGGGAGGAGGAGTCAATTGGGAACCACTCCCAGGTTAAATGCAGAGTCAAACTCCCCCTACACAACCCCATCATGCTTTCCCAGGCCTGATGCGACATAAGTCCATGAGGGCCCAAAAATGCAATCAACCTTCTGGACAGTGTCCATCAAGCACTCCCAGAGATAAATGTACTACAAAGCTCATATTATAGTTCCCAATCTATAAAAGAATGACTTACAATTGTATAGCACCTGTTATGACCTCAGAAAGTCCCAAAGCATTTTATAGCCAATGATGTAGCCTTCAATTGTAGTCACTGGTAGGAAACATAGCAGCCAGTTTGCACACAGTAAGTTCCCATCAGCAGGAATGAAATCAATCAAGAAATAACTTGTTTCAGTTGTTGGTAGAGGGATAAAATTTGCTCAGAATACATGCAGGTACAAACTCTATCATGGTCTCTAAGATAGGTGCTGTGCAGGTCTCTGAGCTGGTGGCTGCGAGTGTCAGATCGAGTGACAGGGCCTCTTCATCATGCTGTGCTTTTGCCCTCTTCCCTCCTCCTGGGGCTCCTGAGGCTGAAAGCAGAATTCAGAAGGGGAAAGTTGAGGTGAGGGAAGGGGTCGGGGTGTGAAGCAAGAGGTCCATAGCCCCAACTTCAGCAGCTTGCTCATCAGGCCAGGTAAGTAGAATGAAGGTGAGCTGGGGGCTGAGAAGGAGCATAAGGCAGGAGGATGTCATCATCTTCAATGTTCCCAGTGATGTCAGATGCTATGGGCCCCGTCACAGTTGGCCCCATGATATGGAGAGTCAACTCCTCCGTAGGGCTTAGGAGATGCAGGCATCCTTGTCCCTTGCTAGTTCTGCCCTGTTCCCCTCTATTATGCACCATATTGTTCTGGAAGAGAGAGGGCAGAATGTCAGTGATTGCGTAGCACTGTTTTTGGGTGATGTGCCTACCGCAGCTGAATAGCTGGAGACAGTAAAAGGTAGGTGTGATGCTAGCAGCTTTGGCAAGTGTGTAACGGTGAGGTCAAGGTCCTGGACGTTAGACATTAGTCCCGAGTACCAGGAGCTGCTGAAAGGTGAGTGATGGGGATGTCATGCATTAATCAATGTGGGAGATTGATGGTGTCACATACAGATGCATCCACTGACCTTGAACATCTGGGTGAGGTCATTAGACCTCTTGTGGCACTGCTGCTAAGCCCTTGGGTCCAGACTCCAGATTTTGATCTTCCTGGCCATGTGCTCCCACTCCTTTCTGAAGGTGGCCCCTGAGGGTCTCTGACCCCACTCCCCCCACCCCCCTACCCCTCTGTGGAGCATGGCATCTGTTCTCCTGCCCACCTGCACCACTAAAGCCTCCAGCACTGTATACGTCAGTCTGGATCCTACTGTCTGCCTTTGAGTTCAGTTTGCAAGAATTTCCATTGCAGCAATCCTTTCGTGCAGCTTCCCTTTAACAAGTAGCCTGTCTTTAAGAAAGAGCAGGTTGCTTGTACCACATGGTCAGCTACAATGCAGCATGGGCCTCTTGCTGTGTGCAAAGCTGGCAAGCATTGTTGAGGTGGAAAGAAGAGCACTGAATGCTCACCAAATCATTCAAATGATGCAGGTATGCAAATTTTGTGTCTTATCCACCTCGATCTGAATGGACATGAGTGTGGGAGCACTCAAAAATCAGGGCAAATTAATTTCAGACCCCATGTGTTTAAGTCTCAGGGTATGATTTGAACCCATGACTATGTACCTCAGGAACAAGAGTGCTACCACTGACAAAGACAATCCTCCTACTGTGTTGAATGCTACCATATCTTATGACCAGTCATCCAGTTAGACTCATGCAACTTGTGCTGAAGGTGAACTGTAAAACTGTCCCCACTAGGAATGGGGTTGGGACCAGCCAAACTCAATTCACAAAGATCCTTATGGCTTACGCGAGTCTGACCTAGCTGATAACCCAAAGTCCAATAAGTGGAAGCACAGTGCACCAAGCCACTGTACCATTTCTTTTTCTTGGAAGTGTTAACCCATTAGGAAAATGAGGTACTGTATGTACTCTGGCCTTTGGTAATGTACATGGCTGTGTGACTTTATCTGACACTTGTCTCTGCCCTCTTATGCCCACCATCCCATCCCATAACTAACGGCTGGGACAAGTGATCCTCCCCAGTTGTTTCCAGGATCTGTATTCTGTTCATAAATATTGCTGGTGTTGGCCAGAGGACAGCCATCTCATTAACAATTCATTGATTAAATTAAGCATGCAATCCACTGATGTTTTTGGCTTACCTCTATTGCCATGAATTTCCAGCTGCTTTGTTATTTTCTTTTCAAAATATGCTATAAATTTTTAATATTGGACAGTTTGCAAGGCTAAAAACCACAGATTAATAATCATATTTCACTGATCCATTGCTGCAGTACTGGCACATCAAGAAACCTCCTTAGTGCCTCCAACCCTTAGCAACAATGCCTATCACAGTGTATGGGCCTGACGTGTTTAACTCTAGCCAACTCTTTCTCCCGTATTGTCTGGCCTGTAGTGTAAGCTGTGGCTCTCACACTTGCCTGTGAGTCAGTCCAAGGACTTGACAATAGAATATAGGCTAATGCTCCTGTGGAGCACTGAGAGAGTGCTACATTGCCATAGGCACCTTCTTTCAGATAAGACATTAAACTGAGAATCTGTGTGCCCTCTCATGCGGAAGTAAAAAATTCCATTGCCACTATTTAGAAGACAAGAGCAGTTCTCCCCAACAGTTCTCTCTCAACCAACATAACTAAAAACCAATGATTTGGTCATTATCACACTATTGTTTGTGGAACCTTGCTGTGTGCAAATTGGCTTCCATGTTTCCTATATTGCAACTTGCTTCAAAAGTATCACTTTGCCTGCAAATTGCTATGGATGTCCTGAGGTGGTGAGAGGTACTGCATAAAGAGAAACCTTTCTTATGTAATGGCCTGAAGATAGACTGGAGATGCTAAAGGTGCAAGGAATGCACAGAGCACAAAGAGTTAACTGGTCATGTCATGGAGTTTACTCATCTGGTAGCTGTTAAGCTCCACCATTCCGTGACAGGAAAACTTGTTTGCCAGTCCCTTTTCCTTGCTTTGATATAAGCAGGCATGTGTTTTCCTGTGATACAAGCAAAAAACTGCGGATGCTGGAAATCCAAAACAAAAACAAAAATAAAAATACCTGGAAAAACTCAGCAGGTCTGACAGCATCTGCAGAGAGGAACACAGTTAATGTTTCGAGTCCGTATGACTCTTCGACAGAACTAAGGAAAAATAGAAGAGAGGTGAAATATAAGCTGGTTTAAGGGGGGAGTGGGACAAGTAAAGCTGGATAGAGGGCCAGTGATAGGTGGAGATTGCCATAAGATGTCATAGACAAAAGGACAAAGAGGTGTTGATGGTGGTGATATTAGCTAAGAAATGTGCTAATAGGTGACATTAAGGGTAGGAAGCAGGACAAGCAAGGTACAGATAGCCCTAGTGGGTGGGGTGTGGGGAAGGGATCGAAATAGGCTAAAAGGTAGAGATAAAACAATGGATGGAAATACGTTTAAAAATAATGGAAATAGGTGGGAAAAGAAAAATTTACATAAATTATTGGAAAAAAGGGGGATCGGAAGGGGGGTAGGGATGGAGGAGAGAGTTCATGATCTAAAGTTGTTGAACTCAATATTCAGTCGGAAGGCTGTAAAGTGCCTAGTCGGAAGATGAGGTGCTGTTCCTCCAATTTGTGTTGAGCTTCACTGGAACATTGCAGCAGGCCAAGGACGGACATGTGGGCATGAGAGCAGGGTGGTGTGTTGAAATGGCAAGTGACAGGGAGGTCTGGGTCATGCTTGTGGACAGACCGAAGGTATTCCGCAAAGTGGTCACCCAGTCTGCGTTTGGTCTCTCCAATGTAGAGGAAACCACATTGGGAGCAGCGAATGCAGAAGGTGCAACACGTGTCCCTTTACTTCCCCCCTCCTCACCGTCCAAGGGCCCAAACACTCCTTTCAAGCGAAGCAGCATTTCACTTGCACTTCCCTCAACTTAGTCTAAATGAATATTGGTGGACAGTCTATCACCAGAAATTGAGACTGTCCACCAATATTCATTACAAGCCTACCGACTCCCACAGCTACCTTGACTACAGCTCCTCACACCGCTCTTCCTGTAAGGACTCCATCCCATTCTATCAGTTCTTTTGCCTCCGTCGCATCTGTTCTGATGATGCCACTTTCAAAAACAGTTCCTCTGACAGGTCTTCCTTCTTCCTTAACCGAGGTTTTCCACCCACGGTGGTTGTCAGGGGTCCGGCCCATCTCCCATGGATCTGCCTGACACCTTCCTCTCCCTCCCAGAACCATGATAGGGTCCCCCTTGTCCTAACTTATCACCCCACCATCCTCCGCATTCAAAGGATCATCCGCTGCCATTTCCGCCAACACCAACATGATGCCACCACCAAACACATCTTCCCTTCACCCTCCCCGGCAGCATTCCGCAGGGATCATTCCCTCCGGGACACCCTGGTCCACTCCTCCATCACCCCCTACACCTCAACCCCCTCCCACGGCACCTTCCCATGCAACCGCAGAAGGTGCAACACCTGCCCCTTTTCTTCCCCCCTCCTCACTGTCCAAGGGCCCAAACACTCCTTTCAAGTGAAGCAGCATTTCACTTGCACTTCCCTCAATTTAGTCTACTGCATCCGTTGCTCCCAAAGCGGTTTCCTCTACATTGGAGAGACCAAACGCAGACTGGGTGACCACTTTGCGGAACACCTTCGGTCGGTTCGCAAGCATGACCCAGACCTCCCTGTCACTTGCCATTTCAACACACCACCCTGCTCTCATGCCCACATGTCCGTCCTTGGCCTGCTGCAATGTTCCAGTGAAGCTCAACGCAAACTGGAGGAACAGCACCTCATCTTCCGGCTAGGCACATTACAGCCTTCCGGACTGAATATTGAGTTGAACAACTTTAGATCATGAACTCCCACCTCCATCCCCACCCCCTTTCCAATCCCCCTTTTTTCCAATAATTTATATAGATTTTTCTTTTCCCACTTATTTCCATTATTTTTAAATGTATTTCCATCCATCGTTTTATCTCTACCTTTTAGCCTATTTTGATCCCTTCCCCCCACCCCAACCTCACTAGGGCTAGCTGTACCTTGCTTGTCCTGCTTTCTACTCTTAATGTCACCTATTAGCACATTTCTTAGCTAATATCACCACCGTCAACACCTCTTTGTCCTTTTGTCTATGACATCTTTTGGCAATCTCCACCTATCACTAGCCCTCTATCCAGCTCTATCTGTCCCACCCCCCCTCAAACTAGCTTATATTTCACCTCTCTTCTATTTTTCCTTAGTTCTGTTGAAGAGTCATACGGACTCGAAACGTTAATTGTGTTCCTCTCCGCAGATGCTGTCAGACCTGCTAACTTTTTCCAGGTATTTTTATTTTTGTTTTTGTGTTGTGTGTTTTTCTATGTTGGTGAAACATCTAGCCTGAGTATTGATTTATAATCGCACCATTCATTTGGCTGCCTTAGCGAATGCAACCACACCTCACTTGGTTCTAACAGAGGTAGCTGTGGAGATAGTGGATGTACTACTTTTGACCTTCCAAAGTTCCCTAGGTTCTAGAATGGTCTCAGTGGATTGGAAGGTAGTAGATGTAACCCCGCCACACAAGAAAGGAGGGAAAGAGAATACAGGAAACTACAGGCCAGTGGGCTTGACATCAGTTGTCGGGAAAATACTGGAATCTATTATTAAGGAGTGCTAACAAGACCCTTAGAAAATCATAATATGATTAGGCAAAGTCAACATGGTTTTATGAAAGGGAAATCATGTCTTACAAATTTATTAGAGTTTTTTGAGAATATACTAATAGGGTAGATAAAGTTGAACCAGTAGTTGAAGTATATCTGGATATCCAAAGGCATTCAATAAGGTGCCACAATAAAGGTTAGTACACAGCATTAAAGCTCATGAGTTGGGGTAATATATTAACATGAATATTGGATTGGTTAAGTGATAGCAAGCCGAGAGGAGGGATAAATGAGCCATTTTCAAGTTGGCAGGCTGTAACTAGTAGGGCGTAATGATAATGCTGGGGCCTCAGCTTGTTACAATCTATATTAATGGCTTCGACAAAGAGGCTGAGCGTAATGTATCCAGGTTCATGAACAATAAGGAGCTAGCTTTAATAGTAAGCTGAGAGGAGGATAAAGGAGGCTGCAAAGGACACAGGCTGGTTACACTGTGAGGGCAATAAGGTGGAAGACGGAGTATAATGTGAGGAAATGTGGGGTTATTCACTTCGGTGGTAAGAATGGAAAAGCTAAATATTTTTTAAAAGGTGTGAAAGTTCTAAATGTTGATGCATAGAGAGTTTTGCATGTACTCGTATAGGAGCACAAAATGTTAGCATGCACTTAAGACAAGCAGTTAGGAAAGCAAATGGCATGCCATCCTTTATTGCAAGGGGATTGGAGTACAAGAGTAAGGAAGTCTTGCTACAATTGTACAGGTCTTTGGTGTGACTACACATGGATCAGTGTGTGGAGTTTTGGGGCAGAATTTTACATTCCCCCGCCAGTAGGTTTGTAGGTCAGGGGTGGGGGGTGCATAAAATAGTTTGGTTGGCCTTCCCACTGGGCTCTCACCCGCCCCGACCTCTCTGCAATTTTATGATGGTATGGGTGAGGCCTAGGTCACCCCATCCCTCCCCTTGGCCAATTGAAGCCCTTAAGCAGGCAATTAATGACCACTCAAGGGCTTTTTCCCACCCAGCCTCAATTTTCAGACTGGTGGGAGGCACTCAGGGGCAGGGGGGGAAGCCTGAAAAGTGACCCTGCTCAGGCCTTGATCGGGAAGGGGTGGGACAGCTCTATCAACGGCCTCTGTTTAACATCAGGCACTACTGCAAAAGGTCTGGTCACTGCAGGTGCTTTCTCCCCCCACATGCCCCCTGCCTTACCCTGCCTTTCCACCAACACCCCTACCCCACTATGCCCACCCCCTCCAGGCCTTGCCTTGCCTTCCCTCCCCGCCCCACCCCACCCCACCCCACACCACCCCACACCGCCCTGAGACCCCCAAAACTTACCTGGTCCTGCTTGCAGTCACAGTCCAGTCCACGGCAGCTTCTGAGACTAAAGAGCTACCATCCAATCAGATTGGCCAGCAGCTCTCTGAGGCGGGACTTCCTGCCAAGTGATGGGTGGACGTCCCTCCTCCAGCCAATTAACACTCCTTGGAGTGTTAAACGGCTGGGGGGGCAGCCAGCACCAGCGGCAATGTGTGCACTACCACTCCTCGGATGGTGGGACGGGAAACGCGACCATCTGAAAAATCCTGGCCTTGGTCTCCATACCTAAGGAAGGAGATGGCACAGCAAAGGTTCACTGGATTGATTTTTGAGATGAGAGGACTGACCTATGTTGAAAGATTGAGCAGTTTGGGTCTATATACTTTGGAGTTTAGAAAAATGAGAGATGGGGCTTGATTTTTGTTCTGGGGTCAGGACAATTTCTGGATCCCAAGCCCAGACCATATCCGTGTCAGACCCCGGATGCAATTTTTCAGTGGATGGCTAATAAGTGATCAGGGCGCCTGCTTGCCATCCAAGGCTGGAGGGCCAAAAGGAGGTGCCAAAGATGGTAAGAGAGAGAAGGGGGGTCCCTCAAACTGTAGGAATCCTCTCAGAGCTTATAACATTTCTGCAATAAAAACTGGCCACAACTGTTGGAGTGCCATTGTGGAGTGGGAGCCGCTCCTTGGGGCAGTCTGTGGTTGCAGCTATGGCCATTTATAAGTCACAGCTGTGTAAGAGTTTAAAAAGCCAACAGGAGTCATCCCCTGGTTGGATTCCAGCCACAGCGGGGGGCCCACCTGACAAATAGATAATTCCAGTCGTTGGCTGGGAGAGGGGCCTGAATAGGCCCTTTAATTTGCCTAATTGACTACCCAATGCTTGCGGGTGAATAGGCCATTTAAACTGACAGTTCCAAAATGGCAAACCAGTGTCAGAAAATTGTGGGCCCACCCATCTTCGGTTCCAACACCTCATGTGATCAAAAATTCTGCCTGTGAACTTATTAAAACTTATTTCAGGGTAGATACCGAGAGGTTGTTTCTAGAGGGTCTAGAACCAGGGGGCATAGTCTTAGGATAGAGCATCGTTAATTTAGGACTGAGTGAGGAGGAATTTCTTCACTCAGACTGTTGTGAATCTTTGGAATTTTCTACCCCAAAGGGCTGTGGATGCTCACCAGTTGAGTGTGTTTAGGGCTGAGATCAATAAATTCTTGGACTCCCAGGGATTCAAGGGAAATTGAGGGGCTTGACAGGGTAGATACTGGGAGCATGTTTCCACTCATGGGGGAGAATAGAACTAAGGGACAGAGTTTAAGACTAAGAGGTCTCCCTTTTAAGATGGAGATGAGAATTTTTTTCTCTCAGAGGGTCATTAGTATGTGGAATTTTCTTTCCCAGAGAGCAGTGAAGGCCGGATCATTGAATTTATTCAAGGCAGAGTTAGACAGATTTTTGAAAGACACGGGAGACAAGGGTTAGGTGGGGGCAGACAGGAAAGTGGAGTTGAGACCACAATCAGATCAGCCATGATCTCATTGAACAGCGGTGCAGGCTCGAGGGGCCGAATGGTATACTCATGCTCCTAAGTCCTATGTTCCTATGAGATGGGGACCAGGTGAGAAAATGGAATTAAGATCTATGATCAGCCATGATAATGAATGGTGGAGCAGGCTTTAGGGGGCCATGTAGTCTACTCCTGCTCCTATTATGTTCATGGGATGCTTCAATGGGATTCACCAGGATCCCACACATTAATCATTTAACAAAAGGCTTTTGGTTCACTGAACAAATAGCCTCATTATTCTGTTTTCAGCCAACCAATGCCCAGTTTTTAAGAAATGGTCTCCTCCTTGCCCATCCTGGAATGAGTAGCGGCAACCAGGCAGCATGGGGGAAAGGGGGCAGAGAAATAAAGAAAGGAAAATGTTTGAAGGTGACGTTTTCTGAGGCAAAATTAGTCAAAGGGAGTTCGGAGATGCTAAATTGCAAAGGACAAAGGTTCAAAATTGCTTTAAAAGAAAAGGTAAGAAATTAGGGACTACACAGAATTAAATATGTTTCATTGAATCAGGCTTCATATAAACTTTTTTCTGTTTGGTTAATATTTCAGGATGAATGTATGAAAATGACAGGCAGGAAGGAATCAGCTGGTCTATCACACCTACCCTATACTCAAGGTGGTTGGAGCATCCCAGCTGAACACTTCCTACCTCTGTGGCCATACTAAAGTTAATTCTAATATTTTTATCATCAAGAAATTTGTTATCTTTTGCTGTTATTAATTTAAGTTTGAGAGAAGTAAAGTCCTGATTGGTGCTTCTTTGTGAGTGTGAGTCCTTGCCCAATCAACTTAACAAATATATACAATTCAGCTTGACAGGAATTTCTCTGGACATATTAGTTGTTTGTGATTAAGCCCAAAGTGTGGTAGAATGTATGCTTTTGTCCAATAGTCTGCACACCATTATTTTAAGTACATTTGGAGAAGCCAATCGAGCTTGTGTAATGAAATGATGGGGCTTGACAAACAAAATTGCAACTGGAGAGTATTCCACCACACTCCTGACTTGTGCCTTGTAGATGATGAACAGGCTTTGGGGAGTCAGGAGGTGAGTTACTCGCCATACAATTCCCAGCTTCTGACTTGCTCTTGCAGATCCAGCATTTACATGGCTGGTCCAGTTAAGTTTCTGGTCAATGGTCCATGTTGACAGTAGGGGATTTAGCAGAGATGGTTAGCTTCTATCTTGTTGGAGATGGTCATTGTCTGTTACTTATATAGCACAAATATTACTTGGCACCTACTAGGCAAAGCCTGAATGTTGTCCAGGTCTTGCTGCTTGTGGGCAAGGACTGCTTCAATATCTGAAGAGTTGCAAATGGTACTGAACACTGCAGTCATCAGCGAACATCTCCACTTCTGACCTAATGATGAGCGAAGGTCATTGATGAAGCAGCTGAAGATGGTTGGGCCTAAAGCACTACCCTGAAGAGCTCCTGCAGTGATATCCTGGGACTGAGACGATTGACCTCCAACAACCATAACCATCTCCCTTGTGCTAGGTATGACTCCAACCAGTGGGGAATTATCCTGCTGGTTCCCATTTCTGTCGATTTTGCTAGGCTCCTTGATGTCAAGGACAGCTATTCTTGCCTTACCTCTGGAAATCAGCTCTTTTGACCATGTTTGTAAAGATTAGGAGCTGAATGGCTCTTGTGGAACCCAAACTGAGCATAGATGAGCAAGTCATTTCTGTCACTGGGTCAAAGTCCTGGAACTCCATCCCTAACAGAACTCTGTACCCGCACCAGGTGGATTATAGAAGTATCAGATGGTTCACCACAAACTTCTCAAGGGCATTTAAGGATTGGCAACAAGTGCTGATCTAGCCAGCAATGCCCTTCATCCCATGAAAAAATAAAAAAAATGTTAAAGAGTTTATATTCAGTTGTATAGAGTAGGCTAGACAATGGGCTGTCAATGGGAACAGTTCTTTTTAAACCAACAGTGCGATTGGGAATTTTTTATCATAGAATTGAGAACTCATTATTTGGAGAAGAGCAAAGCATGGAATCTTAAACAATTGGGGAAGAAAAGTCAATGAATTAATGATGAAATGAAAATAGAGGTTTGATGAAAAAACTAAGCAGGCATTCATAAAAAAAATCTTCTCTACAGGTAAATAGATTTATTTTAAATGTATTTTCCATTCTTTTAAACATGTGAAATGTACTATCTTTAAGTCATTTTCTGGATCAATGTGTTCATACCCTCCACTTCTGTTGTCCCATCATTGGCAGACATGTTATCAGGATTCTGATCTGTAATTCCCTCCATAAACTTCTTCAGCAGGCAGGCTTGGGGGTCCCAGTAAAACAACTGCAAATCGGAGGAGTGTAAGCCTGAGTCCAACTGCGGCAACAGCTGCGCAGGAACAACTGTTAGCGAGGTGACTCCATGAGGCGTTGCACTGGACGGGACTCCATTACCGGGTGCAAATATTCTCATGCGGACCACAAGATTGGGAGTACTGGGGAGTGAACAAACGTTTGCCATAGGGCTAGGTAAAAGAGCCTGCTGAGTGACAGCCTCCAGCAGCTTGAAGAAGGCTGGAAAAAGGCGCCCATCACCATTAAATAATTTCTTTAGGCGTTGAGGCAAAACATAGCTTCGTGGGTGGGGCCTAACAGCAGTGCAAGATGGCAGCAACAACGCCATTGATCCTAAGTCTAACAACAGGGTGTGGCTATCCAAGGAACTGCAAGCATGTGGAGCCACAGAATTAAGCCTGAACATTTGTTCCTGGCACAGATATCATTGAAACCCCTGTGAATACTGATGGGGTGACTACAAAATTTCCATCCATGATCTGGTAGGCGGCAGATGATCTTACTGCGTTCAGTTTGTTCAGGCAATGGATGGGATTATGTTTTCTGAACTTGGCTGTCTCCGAACCAGACAGACAAGTTATCAAAATTAAAATAGTCATAGGGAGCGAAGGTCTCCACAGGCTGAACACATCAGGACTGTCAAAAGGCGATCTCAGACCCAAGAAAAATAGTCTACATTGGAAGACCAGTTAAGAGTTAAGCTTAATTTTTGCATTCACCGTCTCGAATTTATGGCTTTCAAACTGCACACCAAAGAGATGATCGATCAGTTTGTAAGCCGCTATAGAGATAGCAGACGTTTCTAGAGCCACAGTGACCCCTCTCTGTGAAATGCTGGCAGGAGAGATAGCTTCCAACTGCATAGGTGTTCCCCCAATGCCAGTGGCCGTAAAGGTTACTGTTGCGCTGAATTTCTTTGCCACTGGATCCTTTCAGGCAGCCAGTGGAGACGTCAGTGGCATTATGCAGTCTGCTGCCCACCACTGCATTAAGGTCTTTACTTAAGCAATGTTCCAAAGGGCAAGTTAGCACATTGTATTTCTTTTGGACCACCACAATTTACTTGAACAAGCCAGAGGCTTTGCAATGATTGCAGGTTTCCCGACACCAATGGCACACTGGAGGAATGTCCATGGCATGCTGGGTGGATTCATATTGACATGGCTCTGCTGTGAAGTAGCGCATGGAAGTCGCAGGAAGGAGTCGGGAGGGCACAGCGACTAAGGGTGGCTGAAGAGGTAAGGGTGGAGAATGAAGTCAAGAAGGGATTGGGAGGGTCCTTGGGGGTGGGAGGACTAGTAGGGAGAAGGGGTATGAGGGGAAGAAGGGGTTCTGGAGGGGAAGGGGTGCGAAGGGGGGGAGGGGTGCGGAGAGGGGGATGTGCAGGTGAACGTGTGGGGGAGGGGTTGGATAGGTCCATATCTGTCTCCTGGGGAGCGAACTGAGAATGGGTGTGGTATGGAGAAAGGGGGAGAAAGACTGAGGGCAGAGTGAGGCCGTAGGGTGGGAGGATGAGGGTAGCAATAGAAGGTTCGGCGAGGGAGATTGGTGGGGACCAGAGGCAGACACGGACCCTGGGAATGGGAAGGAGAAAGTCGGGGAGGTGAATGTAGATGGGGGTGGGATTTTCGGGAAGGAAGGGAACGTGCAGGTTCTCCTGGACATCCCTGAAGGAAAAGAGTTGTGGCTGGTAGGTCACAGACGGGAGGTGGAAGGTGATGCCGTGGGGGTCAATAGTGATGGGGGAAAGGGAAATGGGTTACTGGGGGAGGGGAAAAGACGGGGGAGCACACGAGAAACTGAATCAAGATCATGCTGTTTAAATTGAAAGTGAAATGACAGTCATGGTGGGCGAGATCAGGTGCTGCATGGGAGTGTGATCATTGAGTGGGCAGAGATGCAGGTCAGCTCAGATAGACAGCTGAAAGCAAACCCCAGCAGGCAGCATTGAGAATGCTCAGGAGTTTGGGATGAGTTTGAAATGTGAAGGATCCTCATGCATATGAGAATGCTTGCACAAGGCTCCGAAAGGTCCTGCCACACACACACTTCTCCCTCCAGAATCACTCGTGGGCTGGCTGTTCCCTCTGCAGTCACAGGTCTTCCAGGCTGTTTACTTCCTGCTCTTCACTGGAGATGGAGTCCTCTTGGCTGCAGCTGAGGGAGTGGAAGGAGCAGGGGGACTGGCTGCCTGAGGGTGTTGGTCCCTTGGCAGAGCTCCCTGTGAACCAAAGTAGAGATAATTAGTACATGGCAGCAGAGTCAAAAGCAGGAGAGAGAGAGTACTCACAGTTGCATTGAGGGAGGGATGATGTGGTGAAGGATCCTCAGGTGGGCGTTCGCTGCTGACCTCACCATTGCCACAGGCAGGTCCATGTCCTCACCTGTCAGCATGATGGCACGCTCCTCAAAGAGAATGAGGGGCCTAATGTGGGCCATTCCACCCCCTGGTCTGGGACCTCTCCCTGCTGTTGTCAGCCAGCTTCTCCTGCATGAAAACAGATGGAGAGAGTGTGAGCAGGACGCATGGCACTGCTTGGAATGTTTATGTGGTGAAAGGAGCCATGAACAGGATGAGGATGTGAGTTCGAGAGGATATGTGAGGGTGTGTGTGAGAGTTACTGGTGTGGATGTGTGATGAGTTAAGAGTTGTGAGTGTGTGAGTTGAGATTGATGAGAACAGTGAGTTAGCCTGGCGGAACAGATGAGGCCATTCATCCTATAGTGCCACTGGGTGGCTGTCCTCTTTTGCAGGGCATTGGCACCGACCACTGCCTCGCAAGCCTGCTTGGTAATGCTGCTGCCTATCCTGCAGCCAGAGTGAGGGTAAAGGGCATCGTAGTGGGAATCCACAACATCCAAAGAGCGTTCCAGTGATGCGTCATTAAACCTAGGGTTTTGCCTTTCGTGGACATCTTCCCTGGAGCAGTCAGGGCCTGAAGCATTGAGATGTGTGCACGCATCTGGACCTTAAATTGGTTCCCGGTGTGTTGAAGCAGTGAAGTGATGGCAGGCGGGCGAATGAGAGCCCGCCCACCATGGAAACGGCATGTTTCCAGGGAATGCATAAATAACATGACGGGATTGGGATAATATGGCGTGAAAACCCTTCATCATTTTACCTGTCTGCTACCGCATTTAGTGCAAATCTGGGATGATTCCGCCCACCGTCTCGATACCTCGGGCATTGTTGAATCTTGAGCTACATTCACTACTGACAATTCATGAATCTTTTCTCCAGACATTTCATAAATCAATTATAGGTAAACTCAACCTCTACTTAAGGGATATTATGTTGATGGTTTATTAACAAATGGCCAATGGCTCATCTAATGAAAATATCTACAGAACGCACCCATGTGACTTGCTTTGTGACTAGTGTGTAGTTTTCTTAATTCTTTTCCATGTGCTCTGGCACAGTGCTCCCCCCTCGCTTGCTGCTGCACTGCAGAGAGGCTGCTGATCTGCTTGTCCCCTTGCCCTGGATGACTTTGGCGGATGTCTTCCATGCGTCTGAAACCTTGAGGGTCCTTCCATGTTAGAAGACTCCTGTTGAATGGCAGGAGGACCTTCTATCGCCACAACAATCAATGTGGACTGTGCCAATGGTGGAGGGGCAGAGGAGATGCTGCCCCCATCAAAAATGCCCTGAGAGGTGCTTATGGGTGGCAGCAATGGCTGCTCATCCTCTGCCACGAGGACCGATTGGTCCTCCCTGCCTTCCTGTGAGGCCCCAGGAGATGGCTTTGTGTCCAGGCTCCCAGTCTCCCTGTCGCCCTGGCTCTGGGTCACTGAGCTCTGGGCCATAGAACCATAGAACCATAGAACACTAAAGCACAGAAAACAGGCCAATCGGCCCTTCTAGTCTGTGCCGAAATATTATTCCGCTAGTCCATTGACCTGCACCTAGTCCATAACCCTCCAGACCTCTCCCATCCATGTATCTATCTAATTTATTCTTAAAACTTAAGAGTGAGCCCGCATTTACCACGTCAGATGGTAGCTCGTTCCACACTCTCACCACTCTCTGAGTGAAGAAGTTCCCCCTAATGTTCCCCCTAAACCTTTCCCCTTTCACCCTAAAGCCATGTCCTCTCGTGTTTATCTCTCCTAATCTAAGTGGAAAGATGTGCAAGGACACAAGATTCAACATCATTAGCCACACATGAATTATGAGATATGACACCTAGAAACCATTAAACCACTTATAACATCCTCACCAGGAAGCTACCCAGCCTTTGAATGCATAAACCACAATTTTACAATTCATGTAACCATGCCAAGCCTAAGTCACCCTCCATCTAGCCCTCTACCCATCTGTGTCCCAAATTTGGATAAAGCTCCTTGCAAACTCACCAGCCCAGAACTTTTCTCCAATTTCACCTCTGTCAATTGACTGGCTCCATTCTGTGGAGGACAGCAGCAGATCCTTCCAGCAGCATGAAGATTGCCAGATCGGGCAGGCCACCTCCAGTCCTGTTTCTCTCCCGGGCATTGTGGGCCTACTTTTCCTGAAATGAGGTGTGACATTGCTATGATGTTTATTCTCAGGTACATCCATTTTAACACATGACCATGCTCCAATGATTGGCAGCCTATACGCTGTGTACCCTACTCAAGTCTAAGACCAACCCCTAACTCCCTGCCAGAACCACAATGACACCTCCACAGAGGCATTGTTTGCAGTGTCATTTGTGCATAATGCTGCCTCGGACTTCTGAGCTACTCACAAGGCTCGATCGAGCCTTATCAAGCCTTCCTTGTACCTTCTGCACACACTGATAGACAGAGTTCAGACTCGCTCACACTTGCGGATCTCAAAAGGTCATTTAACCCTTTCTAGCATTGCCTCCAGCTTCATGACACCAACATTGCTGACCTCTGCAGACACCTTCATCCAGGCAGCTCGGGTCATTGAGCGAGTCCTTGTTTTAGCGTCCACCGACATTAGAACCTCACGCCTGGTGGACACAGCCTGGAGGAGGGCTCGGAGGGAGTCATCATCGAAACGTGGGGTAGTTTGGGACGCTCATCCTTCCCTCTCCCCTCACACCCTTCTCTTGGCCATCAATGGAGGAATACTTGTTGGAACAACTTAGCTGCTCAATATCCTTGGCCAAGACCCCCAAGTGATTGTTAAGATCCAGTTAGGAACCAATAACGTTTTGTTTAAAGTAGACAAATTTTGAGATGTAAGACATTTGCTCAGTGAATAAAACCACCAGATTCCACAGGTTTTGAACAAACAAAAATAAACTTTACTTTATAGGTCAGAAAGATAAAACTATTTACAATATCTATCTTATACTCCAACATTTAGGGTAAGTATGGGTTGCGTGTGAATTAACAGGCAACTGTGATCGAACACACCATACTATACAACAAATGGCAGATGAGACCTGGACAGAGTCCACGGATTTCTCAACAATGCACCCAGAACATCAGTAAACACTGTGAGTCAACCAACCTCACTGAAACTATGGGTTGAATAATACAAAGGGTGCAGACAGCAGGCCCGTTAAAGAAACAACATCGATGTGAAGCTGACACACTCTACGCCAACCTACCCCACAGCCATAAAGTGCTGCGGGGCTGATTATCAAGGACCAAGTGGGACTTCAGCCCCATGAGGGGCCGGCAGCTCCATCAGTCCCAGAATTGCCAGGAAGGCGTCAGTGGCTGCTGCCAGGACTGCTGGTGAAGACCGGATCCCAAGGCTTTGGATCTCTGGAGCAGCTAAGCCCGGGGTCTTGGGTTGGGTGGGTTTGGGTAGGTTAGGGAGAGGGGCGAGGGACAGTTTTGGTGGGGGGTGAGATTAAGGGATGGAACAGGTAGAAAGGAAGGTTGGGGGGGGATTCAACCTAAGGGGGCTGCTCTGCAATCAGCAAAGATCTTCCCACTCCCACCCTGCCTCCCATGCCAGACATTTTATGGCACGGGCAGCATATTATCAGGCTTGATAACAGGCTTAATTGACCCTTAATTGTTTATTTAAACATGGCGGCAGGCTGCTGATTTCGGCGCCCGCCTGCTCCCATATTATGGGGGTGAGCTTGGGGGTAGGTGGGAAGGTGATGGGATGCCTGTCCGCCCTATTTTACGTGCCCACTACATGGGAAACACGCCTGCCGGGGACACGTAAAATTCAGCCTCCTGTCTTTCTCATGAGGGATTCCAGTCTCCACCTTCAATGATGTAACCTGGGAAATCTCTCCAAAAGTCACGCTAACTCGGACGGCATCAACAATGGCTTCAATCTCATTTGCTGAGATTCCGTTCCCCTGAATTCCTAAGTATATACTCAAGAACCAACCCTCAAGCACAATTTCAGATCTTCGGCCATGCCGAGCAGAACACTACTGCTCCAAAGGGGCACCTTTGTCCCAACGGCCCGCAGCATGGAGTCAGTAACTTTCGGCTGCCTTCTTGGATCTTCAGGACTTGTCCTGATCCCTCTTTGATTGCCAGGGCTTCCCTTGAGCCCACTTCACTTAAGGTCTGCTACCTGCAGCCTTTTTCCTGTTTGGAGCCTTTTTTCTCTGCTTCTTTCTTTTTAACTGAACTGGGATCTCTTCCTGTCCCTTCCCTGGGACTCTTCTTATTGAGACCTCTCCCTGTCTCTTTCCCCTGCCCCCGCCTGGGACTCCTCTTTTTAATAGCACTCTGCATCTGGTTACCTGACCCAGGTTTTCATGCCATTTTCCTTCTTGCACAGGCACGCCTAGTCCACAGAATGTGAAAATGTAGAACTTGAATGTGCCTCCCAGTTTGCGCATGCGCAAAAGCTCTGAGGTTCTTCAGGAGTTGAAGTTCCCCACCTCCACTCTCAACACCAGAATAAGTTTGGTTTTCAGAACACTGTTTGCTTGGAAGAAAGGAAGCTTCACTACAGTGAGGGTTTCTCACAATGGCTTTACAAGTTCTTCACAGGAAATACTTAACATCATAAACTTCTAACAAATAGCTTATACTTACTGTACAGATAATCTTGTCATTTTGTTGCACAATTACACATCTCGCATTATGAAGGTACTGAGGCTTAACCAAGATAAAACCAACAACATGTAACAAGTAGGATTAGCAGAATTTAAATATCATAGAATTATCACAACTCAGAATCTGCGTTTTGTTTTCCTATGCCCGCTCTTTAATTCAGCAAAGAATGTTTCATTTAAGTCCTCAGCCCCAAAGTCTCCCTTTTCATTATCCGTAGGCGTAATTCCATCTTTAAGCTCATTTTCTGAACTCAGATGTGGTAAATTCTCATCTTGAGACAATAAGGTCAAAATGGCTTCTTTGTGCACCAACAACTCGTTTCTCCTCAGATCAAAATCTTTTTTAGCCGTTTCGAGGATGTTATTGAGGTGCTATTTATGTTCACACAAAGGAGTTTGGTATTCCTGCTTGGTTTGATCTCTGAACATTTTAAGATCTTGCAGTTACCCTGGATCCCATTCCAAATGGGTCTTATCTAATTCTTTCTGAGCAACGTCAACCGCTTCCTCATTCTGGACTTTATTTTTCCTTCCAATACATTGGGCAGAATTTCCTGGGTGATGTGCAGGGGGTGAGCCCCACACGTCTGCGCTTAAAATGTCGTGCGCTGATGTCGGACGAGCATCCTAATGTCAGCGCGCGCCATCGCAATATTTGGCTGGGTGGGTGCGCAATGAAGCGCGATGCGCACCTGCCATTAATTAAAGGGCTTGTTTAGGCCCTTAACTTGGCAATCGACGCCGATTTTGAGGAGCCCGTGCGATCTTCGGCTCGGCGCACAGGCGCAACGGGCAGGCAGGTAAGTGACTTTTTAACAAAGCTCATCCACGGGTGGGATATGTGGGCTCAGGTTGTTAATGTTTTATGTGAAGTATTTATTGCAGCAAGTGTTTTAAACTTGCCTGTGTGATCGATAGCCGTTCAGGTTGATTTCCAACAGCTTTCTCTGTATTTTGAAGCTTCAGCTCACCAGTCTGCAGACAGTAATCTTTATCCGGCCTGCAGCTTTCCGGAGGCCTCCATTTAGCCTGGGTATGGGTTCTGACATCTCCACTGGAGGCAGCTCCTCTGAGGAGGAAGGGAGGGCTAGAATAAGGAGGAGGCCAGGACTGGACAATCAGCCTCCAGGGGAGCCACCTTTGGGAGGCCAGGCGCAAGCACAAGAGGTGCAGGGCCAAGAGGTTGTCCAAGGTGGAAGGGGCCGCAAAAGACGCTACTATCCTGCTGCCAGGGTATACAGGCGGCGAAGCAGCTACCTCAATATGACTGAGGTGCAGTGCCGAAGGAGGTTCCGACTGTCAAGGGAAACAGTCAACTATATCTGTCAGATGATTGGCTCTGAGATCTCTGCTAACTGTGTGGGTGGACACCCCATGCCAGCGGCTCTGAAGGCCACAGTTGCCTTCAACTTCTATGCCTTGGGCTTCTTCTAGGGCTCGGTGAGTGATCTTTGCGGTGTCTCCCAATCAGCTGTCCACACTTATGTCAAGCAGGTTACAGACACTCTGTTCAGGCGTGCATTGACTTTCATCCACTTCCGCTGGGACCAGGCAAGTCAGACACAGCGAGCCAGAGGCTTCGCTGCCATTGCTGGCTTCCCCCATGTCCAGGGTGCTATAGACTGTACACATGTGGCCATCAAGGTGCCAGCAGGTGAGCCCGGTGCCTTCATCAACAGGAAGGGCTTCCACTCCATGAATGTGCAGATAGTGTGTGATCACAGGATGCAGATTCTGCAAGTTTGTACAAGGTACCCAGGCAGCTCCCACGACGCCTACATCCTCAGACAATCCCAGGTGCCGGGGCTCTTCAGTGCTCTGGCTCGGTTTGATGGATGGCTGCTGGGTGACAAGGGCTATCCCCTCAGAAGGTGGCTCATGACGCCTCTCCGCTATCCAAGAACAGAAGCTGAGCAGCGGTACAATAAGCGCCACACCTCCACAAGGGTTGTGGTGGAGAGAGCCATCAGTCTTCTCAAGATGCGCTTCCGATGCCTGGACCGGTCAGGGGGCGCACTCCAGTACCCCACAGATCGCGTCTCGGTGATAGTGGTAGCATGCTGCGCCCTGCACAATCTTGTGCTGAAAGGGGGGATGCAGTTGATGATGAAGACCTTGACGCCCTGGATGAGGCTGCACATGATGAATCCAGCAGTGCCTCAGAGAATGAGGAAGCATAGGGCAATGATGAGGGGCAGCACGCCGACCCGCTATTACACCAAGGAGGCAGGGACACGTGGGACACTTTAATCCAATGAACCTTCAGCTAGCTCCACACACATGGATCAGCAGGACCAGCATTGCCTGGCACTTCCACACGTGGCACTTAGGTGCCACATCTTCCACCTCATCAGCTGCAACTAAGGGCTTAGTACAGAAACATCAATGTCCATTCAAACACTCATGATATGTCTGTGAAACAGACAAATGCAGCACAAAGGAGACACCCTCAGCCATGGTCACAAATGTGGACTTTATTGCCACCAAAAACATGAAAAAACGTCGCTCTGACATTCACAAACAAAAATTCCCTAATCTAGGGCCAACAGAAAAGCACCAGTGACAAACCTGTGGAGTGCCTAACGTGCCTTATGCTTTCATTTGCCGGCGCTATGTCTTGGTGCTGCCCCATCACTCAGAGTGGCTTGTGAGACAGCCTGCTGACTCTGCTGTCCTGTTAGCCTCGATGACCTTGGCGGACGTCCTCTGGCCCATGGAGCCTGTGCTGCCCCCGCCTGGGAGGGAGTGGCCAGTTCCAGAACTGGCACCTCCCCAGTTGTCGCAGCCTCAACGGATGCAACGGTCACTGGCAGAGGGGCAGAGGAGCTGCTGCCATCTGGAGCGCCCTGAGAGGAGCTCACAGCGACAGCAGGCAGCTGCTGCACCGACATGAGGTCACATTGGACCTCCCTGCTCACCGTGGATGGATGGGCACCGAGCTGGGACACTTGGTGCCCAGAACATCTCCCAAATTGCCAATGACTACCTGAGGCCATTAGCGCTGTGAGGGCTTGCAGGTCAGAGCGTAACCCAATCAGATGATGATCAATCTGTTGGAAGCCCCTCTCCATGAGCGTCGCCAATCTCTCAATGGAGGAAGCCTGAAGCTCTGTCCTGAGGTTCATGCCATCACTGACACTCTGCCTGGATTCCTCCACCACAGAGACCAAGTGGAGCACACTCTCATGCAACCCTGCCAGGTGCTCCCATGCATCCTGCCGCTTGTCCTGCAGCTGCTGCATTGGTGACATCTCCAGAGGCACATCATCACTGCCCGACTCAGCATGTGCCTGGTCCCCTGCAGTCCTCCGGCTGCTGGCACCATCGGCACTCTCTGTCTGTGCCATCTCCTCCAGCGATTGTGAAGTACCCTCTCCACTGTGCCCCAGGACACTAGCCAATGTTATAATCCCCATCGATGTAGTAGTTGCTGCGCTGGCTCGCTACAATGATGTGACGCAAGTGCCAAGTGACGCCCCTCAGGTGTGGAGGGGGGGCTCTGGACGTGTTGGGGGCGGCCATTCGGTGGTGATGCTGAAATTAACAACAAGGACAATGCATCAGTTAGCGTTCAGTCAGTGACACAATTCATCCCTTACTCCCTCAAGGCCATAATGTGCTCAACCTTCAAGAACCTAAGGAGATGAACATTGGTGGGGTGGTAAATAGTCAAGAGGAGGCCCAAACATTACACGCGCAAACGGACAGGCTGGTCAGATGGGCTAAGGAATACCACATGGAATGTTACGTGGATAAGTGTTCGGTTAAGCACTTGGGCAAGACAAACAAGGTACAGGAATACATGAGTAATGGTAGGACCGTGGAAAGTAAGGACGATTACAGGGACCTTGCTGGGCAGACCCTTTAAGGTAGCAGAACAGGAACATAAGGCGTTTAACAAGGTAAAAGCCAGACTTGCCTTTATTAGCCGAGGAATAGAATGTAGGAAAAGGGAGGTCATGTTGCAAGTGCAGAAAACGCTGTCAAGGCCACAGCTACACTTCTGCGTTCAGTTGTGACCTGCGCTTCATGGGAGGGATGGCATTGGAGTGGGGAGAGTGCAGAGGTTCCTGACCTGGATGCATGCTGGCCTGGAGAGTTGGAGTTATGAGGAAACATTGCATACACTGGTGACATTTGCCATGGAGCACAGGAGATTGACAGGTCGCATTATTGACCTTCATACCGTTGTGAGGGGCATAGACCAGGTGGACAGAAGGCAACATTTCCCCTTGGTGCAGGGATGACTAACATGGTGGCATTTATTTAAGTTGAGTGCCATGAGGTTGACAGGTGAGGTGCTGAGGACCTTTTGGACAGAGTAATGTGGGACACACTGGCTGAGAGGGTGGTGGAGTACAAACCCTCCTAAGATGCAATAAATCTTTGGATGTGTAGCAGCGATGCCATGGCATGTTAGGCATTGGGGATAGTGGTCACAAATGGGATAAAGCGACTTTGGAAGGTGCTAGAGACGCTCATCCTCAAGGGGCCGAGGGACCTTTGTGTATGACCCACATGTCTGACTGTATTAGTCTGTGAATGAGCAGTGTTGCAGCATTAACGATTGCAGCAACCATCAGTGCTTTGGATGGTGGGAAGACAGAGTGGATGGGACTGTGAGCCTCAAACACCTGGCCCCTGCACTCCAGCCTCACCGACACCTGCCGACCTGGCCGCTTGCCTCCTCCCCAACTCCATGGCCTGTTCCTCGAAGTGAGACATTGCAAAGAAACCAATGTCAAATCAGAGAAGTACCAGAACAAGAAACAGCAAGTAACCCCATTGCAAGTAGAACATGACTTGAGGCACAATCCAAGTGCAACACTCCTAAAGACAACCAGAACTGTGAGAACGTACAGTGATCTCAAACCAACTGCACATTAACCAACAAACCACCATTACATTTCAGTAAATTATAATTTATCACTTTGTATACTTGATTTGTTTGAAGATGTAACAGTTTTCATTTGATGTCACTTACATAGGCAAGAATTTTCCCGTTGGCGAGTGGGGGAGGGGCCTGCTCGCCGATGCATAAAATGACGCGAAATTACGTCAGGTGGAACTCCCAATGTCATCCTGCCTCATTTCAATTTTAAGGTCGGCGGGGACGCAGCCGAGTCAGCTGTGCGCCCGCCGACCTATTGAGGACATTCAAAAAGCAATAAAAACAATTAATGGACCTGCCCGTCCAACCTGAAGGAGCTCTGGCGGCCACCTGAGAAAGCATGAAACTTCATCCACGGACGGGATGAGGTTTCATGACTGAATTAAAAGATTAAGATTAATTTTTACTTAAAATTATGTCCATGTCCCAACTCATGCCACATGAGGGGACTTGGATGGTAAATGAAATTTTCGAAAGACTAACTTTGTCACTTTGGGAACCGATCTCCCTGAGGCAGGGAGTCTCAGGGAGATGGGAGCGCACTTCAGCATTTGCCATTCCCACCAGCCCCCCACTGCCTGCACAGCACTTCCGTGCGGATGTCACACTGGGTGGGCCTTAATTGGCCCGCCCACGTAAAATAGCAGCGTGCCCCCGATCTGGGGTGCCGATCGGAGACGCGCCTGCACGCGCCCGCTCCTGAACATTCCCCCCCCGACGAGCGGAAAATTCTGTCCATGGGGTATGTGGAACATTCTTTGTTCCAGTCCTACTCAGGGCCCCTCCCACAATTCTTTCTCCAGTACATTGATGACTGTTTCAATGCCGCTTCATGCTCTCGTCTGGACCTGGAAAAATTTATTAATTTTGCTTCCAATTTCTACCCCTCCATCATTTTCACATGGTCCATCACTGGCACTTCCCTTCCCTTCCTTGACCTCGCTGTCTCCATTTTTGGTGATAGACTGTCCACCAATATTCATTACAAGCCCACCGACTCCCACAGCTACATCAACTACAGCTCCTCACACCCTGCTTCCTGTAAGGACTCCATGCCATTCTTTCAGTTCCTTCACCCCTGTCACATCTGTTCCGATGGTGCCACTTTCCAAAACAGTTCCTCCGACATGTCTTCCTTCTTCCTTAACTGAGGTTTTCCACCCACGGTGGTTGACAGGGCCCTCAACTGTGTCCGGTCCATCTCCCGCGCATCCGCCCTCACATCTTCCTCTCCCTCCCAGAACCATGATAGGGTCCCCTTTGTCCTCACTTATCACCCCACCAGCCTCCGCATTCAAAGGATCATCCTCCGCCATTTCTGCCAACTCCAGCATGATGCCACCACCAAACACATCTTCACTACACTACCCCCTGTCGGCATTCCATAGGGACCGTTCTCTCCGGGACACCCTGGTCCACTCCTCCATCACCCCCGCCTTAAACCCCTCCCACTGCACCTTCCCATTGTTTGCAGAAGGTGCAACACTGGCCCTTTACTTCTCCCCTCCTCACTGTCCAAGGGCTCAAATATGCCTTTCAAGTGAAGCAACGCTTCACTTGCACTTCCCTCAATTTGGTCTCCTGCATTCGCTGCTCCCAATGCGGTCTCCTCTGCATTGGAAAGACCAAATGCAGACTGGGTGACCGCTTTGTGGAATACATTTGGTCTGTCCGCAAGCATGACCCAGACCTCCCTGTCACTTGCCATTTCACACACCACCCTGCTCTCATGCCCACATGTCTGTCCTTGGCTTGCTGCAATGTTCCAGTGAAGCTTAACGCAAACTGGAGGAATAGCACCTCATCTTCCGATTAGGCACTTTACAGCCTTCCGGGCTTAACATTGAGTTCAGCAACTTCAGATCATGAACTCTCTCCTCCATCCTCACCCCTTTTTGATCCTCTTTTTTCAAATATTTATTTTTAAATTTTTATATATATATTTTTTCTCACCTATTTCTATAATTATTTTTAAAATGTATTTCTATTCATTGTTTTATTCCTACCTTTTAGACAATTTCAATCTTTTCTCCCACACCGTCCCCTCCCCCCCACCCCACCCCCACTAGGGTCATCTGTCACTTGCTCATCCTGCTTTCTACTCTTAATGTCACCATTAGCACCTCCTTTAGCCAGTATCAGCACCATCAACACCCCTTCGACCTTTTGTTTATGACATCTTTTGCAATCTCTCCTTTGCCTCCACCTATCACTGGCCTTCTATCCAGCTTCACCTGTCCCACCCCCTTTAACAGTATATATTTCATCACATTTCTACTTCTCTTTGGTTCTGAAAAAGGGTCATACGGACTCGAAATGTTAACTCTGTCTTCCTCTGCACAGATGCTGTCAGACCTGCTGAGTTTTTCCAGCAATTTTTGCTTTTGTCTCCATGTGGTTGGTGTGTTTATGTAAGATTGAAGACATGAAAACAAGACAAGAATACTACCACTGAACCATAACTAGTACTTCAGGGCTTTCAACCATTTAGATCTCACCCTGTGGGACTACCTTATTAACCTCCTCCGTCTTGTCACATTATTCTTTGACTTTAAAAAGCCCCTCAAAATATTTTTTTGACCACAATTTTGGCCAACGCTCTTTTTTCTCTACATGTGTAGTAAATTGTGCTTTTTTTTATTATGTTAAAGTTGCTTTGTGAATAAAAGTCAATGTTATTGGTACTGTATCAAATACCAAGCAGGCTTCCTTCATCAAAAATCAATTTGGGCCTCTGTTTCCTAATACTGTAAAATGAAAGACCCCATGTCATGAAGTACCAAATACAGTATGTTTCAAGGGTTCTATTTTGCTGAAAGGGTGAAATCAGACAGGGGCTGTGCTAGTAATGGAGATAGCATGCAATTTTGGGCCTAAGTCCTGATTACCACAATGTGAATTTACCTGGAGATGCTAAATCAGATACCTGCATGTTTAGCACTCAAGGGCTGATTAGAAGCAATTTTCATGGAGCAGTAAACGTGGGCTTCATGCACCCATTTCCACTGACGGTGTGAAGTGTGCTGACTGAAACACAGCACATGTTTAGGAATGGCTCAGGGACTGAGGGAGAGGGTGCACAAGTTCTCAGATGCGGCACTGGAGGTTCTGGTGGAGAGGATCCAGAGGAGAATGGGGGAAGGGGTTCATATGGCAGGGAATCCAAGAGGAAGCTCTCTGTTCTATTCTGGACTTTATCTACCTCAGAAGGTAAGATCCCAAAGGCACTAACCCATATGGCCTTCTTCCTGAAAGACTGCTCCAAAATATTGTCAATCCATGAAGTCCAAAATACAGTCAGCACCATAATCTCACACAACCCTCATTGGATCCTCTGCTATCAATTACTGTCATTGGAAAAATTCACCAATCTTGGGTCCGGATCAACATCAGCTTGTTGAGTTATTAACAGCCGGAGGCCTTGGTCCTGGGCTCCCGTTCTTATTTACCATGAGGAGAGGGTGGTGTTTTGGCTAGAGAGTACTTCCCTAAGGCAGTAACAAATGCTTTTCTTTCATTCTGTTCCTCAGGAGCCTGAGAATGAACACTGATTTCACAATGCTGTCAAGGTTTTCATGTAACTGTCACAGTGATGGCCCATAGTTCTAGTGAGCAATGTGTCACAGGGGGGTTAAAATAGAGGTCCACAGAATTGTACAGGAGAGAGAGATATCATTTGGTCTGTTGTGCCCATGTCGGCTCTCTGGAAGAGCTTCCAGTGAATCCCAATCTCCTGCTCTTTTCCTAAGGCCTTGGAAATATTTTCTTTTCAGATATAAATCTAATTTCCTTTTAGAGCTTACTTCTGATTCTGCTTCCACTCCCTTTCAGGAAATGATTCCAGGCCATAAGGACTTGCTGAGTTTAAAAAAAAATCTCCTGATTTCCTCTTTGGCTTATTTTCCAATTAACTTAAACCTGTCCTGTTGTCATTGGGACAATTTCTCCCTATCCATTCTATCAAAATTGCTCATAATTTTGAACACCTCTATTAAATCACACTTACTAATCCCAATTTTCCGAGCCTCCAAATATCAGAATACTCTCATCCCTGGTACCATTCTCGCAAATCTCTGCTGTACTCTCTCTACTTTGACATCCATCTTAAAGTGTTGTGCCTGGGATTGGATGCAATACACTAGCTGAGGTCTAACTAGGAATTTATAAAAGTTTTTAAACTTCTTGCTTTTGAATACCCCTATTTATAAAGCTAATGATTGTCTGTGTTTTTTAAAGAGCTTTATTAACTTGTCCTGCCACCTACAATGATTTATAGATGTGAACTCCCAGATGTCTCTGTTACTGTAACTCTTTTCAAATGTTGCCATTTAGTTTATTTTGCCTCTTTATTTTTTTGTTCTTCCAAATTGCAACATTTCAGACTTCGCTGCACTAAATTTCACTATGCCTTTTCTGCCTATGCCTATGACTTCCTAAAGAATGCAACTATCCTCCTCACTGTTTACTACATTTCCAAGCTTTCTGTCATCTTTGAAATTATGCCAATTTACTCAAGTTCAAGTCCTTGATATATATCAAAAAGAGCAATGGTCCTAATAATAACACGTGGGGGAACACCACTGTATACTTCCCTCTAGTCTGAAAAACAACCGTTCACTATTATTCTCTGCTTTTTGTCCCTTAGGCAATTTTGTATCCAAGCTGCCATCAACTCTTTATTCCCATTGGCTCGAATTTTGCTAACAAGTCTGCTGTGGGGTAATTTTATCAAATGCCTTTTGAAAATCTACCTACTCAACATTGAGTGTGCTACCTTCATCAACCCTCTCCATTACCACAGGATTTTAATGGCATAGAAGGAGGCCATTCAGCCCATCGTGTCTGCACCAGCACTCCAAATGAGCATTATGACCTAATGCCATTGTCCTGCCTTTTCACTGTACCTCTGCACATTGCTTCTATTCAAATAATCATCTAATGTCCTCTTGAATGCCTTGATTGAACCTACCTTCACCACACATCCAGGCAGTACATTCCAGATCCAAACCACTCATTGTGTGAAAAAGTTTTTTCTCACTTCACATTTGTTTCTTTTGCAAATCACTTTAAATCTGTGCCCTCTCGTTCTTGATCCTTTTACAAGCGGGAACAATTTCTCCCTATCTGCTCTGTCCAGCCCCCTCATGATTTTGAACATCTCCATCAAATCTCCTTTTAGCCTTCTTCTCTCCAAGGAGAACAGTCCCATCCTCTCCAATCTATCTTTGTAACTGAAGTTTCTCATCCCTGGAACCATTCTTGTAAACCTCTTCTGCACTCTCTCCAATGTGTTCACATCCTTCCTATAATATGGCACCCAGAACTGTATGCAATATTCTAGCTGAGGTCTAATGAGTGTCTTATATAACTTCAGCATAACCTCCTTGCTCTTTTCCTCTATATCCCTATTAATAAACCCCAGGATACTGTATGCTTTATTAATTGCTCTCTCCACCTGTCTTGCCACTTTCAATGATCTATGCACCTATACACCCAGGTCTTTCTGCTCCTGCACCCCCTTCAAAATCTCATCCCTTATTTTACATTGTCTGTCCATGTTCTTCCTACCAAAACGCATCACCTCACACTTCTCCACATTGAACTTCATCTGCCACCCATCTGCCCACTCCACCAACTTGTCTATGTCCTTTTGAAGTTCTACCCTGTCCTCCTCATAGTTTACAACACTCCCAAGCTTCGTATAATCTGCAAACTTTGAAATCGTCCCCTGCACACCAAGGTCTAGCAAGGGTCCCAATACCAACCCCTGGGGAACTCCACTACAAACCTTCCCCCAGCCAGAAAAATATCCATTGACCATTACTCTCTGTTTCCTATTTTTCAGCCAATTTTGTATCCACGTTGCTACTGTCCCTTTTATTCCATGAGCAATAACTTTTCTCACAAGTCTGTTGAGTGCCACTGTATCAAATGCCTCTAGAAAGTCCATGTACACCACATCAACAACATTACCCTCATCGATCTTTTCTGCTACCTCTTCAAAAAACTCCAGCAAGTTAGTTAACCACGATTTCCCTTTTAGAAACCATGCTGGCTCTTCCCTATCAACCTATATTTTTCCATGTGACTACTAGTTCTATCCTGAATAATTGTTTCTAGAATCCTGCCCACCACTGAAGTTAAACTGACTGGCCTGTAATTGCTGGACTTATCCTTATAACCTCTTTTGAATGAAGGCACAATTCTCCAGTCCTCTGGCACCTCCCCTGAGTCTAGGGAAGACTGAAAAATTATGGTCAGTGCCCCTGCAATTTCTACTCTCATTTCCTTCAACATCCTTGGATGCATTTCGTCCATTCGCGATGCCTTGTCAATTTTAAGTACCAACAGTCTATTCAACACTTCCTCCTTATCAATTTTGAAGCCTTCTAGTGACAGAGTTTCCTTGTCTGTCACCATGTCCTGGGTAGCATCTATCTCCTTGGTAAAGATGGATGCAAAGTATTCATTTAATACCTCAGTCAAGGCCCTTTCATCCTTTTAGGTCCTTAATTGATCCTACTTCTCCTTTTACCACCCTTTTACTATTTATATGCCTATAGAAGACTTTGGGATTCCCCCTTATGTTGGCTGCCGGTCTTTTATCATAATCCCTCTTTGTTTCTCTAATATGCTTTTTCTCTTCTCCTCTGAACCTTCTGTATTCTACTTGGTTCTTAATTCTATTTTCTGCCTGAAACCTGTCATAAGCACACTTTTTCTTTTTTATCTTAATTTTGATCTCCTTTTTCATCCAGGGAGCTCTGGATTTGTTTGCCCAACCATTCCCTTTCGATGGAATATACGTTGACTGTGCCTGAACCAATTCTTTTTTGAAGGTAGCCCATTGTTCAGCTACAGTTTCTCCAGCCAATCTTTCATTCCAGTCTATCTGGCCCAGCTCTGTTCTTACCCCATTGAAGTAAGTTCTCATCCAGTTAATTATTCTTGCTCTGGATTGCCTTTCGTCCTTTTCTATCATCATTCTAAAACGTACAATACAATGATCACTGTCTCCACTGACACTTGATCTATTTGGCCCACCTCATTTGCAAGAGCCAGGTCCAACAGTGCATCTTTCCCTGTTGGATTGGACACATACTGCTGTCGAAAATTCTCCTGAACAAAATCTAGGAAATTTTGCCCCTCTCCAGCCTTTACACTACCGCTGTCCCAGTCTACTTTCGGGTAATTAAAGTCCTCCATTATAACTACCCCATAATGCTTGCATCTGTTTGTAATTTCCCTGCCGATTTGTTCTTCTACATCCTTCTCACTAGTTGGTGGCCTATAGACTATACTGAGCAATGTGATTGCACCCTTTTTGTTCTTTAGCTCTAGCCAAATTGATTCTGTCCTTAAACCCTCTGGGACATCCTCTTTCTCCAGCACTGCAATGCTCTCCTTAACCAATATCGCCACCCCTCCTTTCCTATCTCTTCTGAACACCTTGTACCCAGGAATATTTAACACCCAGTCCTGCCCTTCCTTGAGCCAAGTCCCTGTTATCGCCACAACATCATATTTCCACATGGCAATCTGCACCTGTAACTCCCCAATCTTATTTACTATACTCTGCGCATTCACATACATGCATAGTAACCCGGATTTAGATTTTGTTACTTTCTCCCTAACCCCGACTTCAACTATTAACTTACTATTCTCTATACTAGTGCTATCTGCCTCTCCCAGTATTTTATGCACCCTGGTATTCCTCTCTAGTATTTTCTCTTGGTTCCCACACTCTTGCTGAGGTCGTTTAAAGTCGTCCCAACAGCACTAGTTAAACGCCCTGCAAGGAACTCAGTCCCGTCTCTGTTCAGATGCAACCCATCTGGCTTGTACAGGCGGCATCTCCCCGAGAGCCAGTCCCACTGTCCCAGGAATCTAAAGCCCTCTCTCCTGCACCATCTTTCTAGCCACGCATTCATCAACCTTATCTTCATATTTCTGTACTCACTGGCACGTGGTACAAGGAGTAATCCAGAGATTACTACATTTGAGGTCTTGCTTGCTAATTTTCTACCTATCTCCCTAAATTCTGATTCCAGGACCAAATCCCCCTTCCTACCTAAGTCATTGTTATCAATGTGGACCATGACCTCAGGCTGTTCACCCTCTGCCAGAAGAACGCCCTGTAGCTGTTCTGTGACATCCTTGACACTACCTGCCTACTCTTGGATTGCCTGGTGGTCACCCATTCCCTCTCTATCTCCAGGCCCTTAAACTGCAATGTGACCACCTCTCTGAACATGCTGTCCACGCATGCTCTCAGCCTTGCGGATACAGTGACTCCAGCCGCCGCTCCAGCTCTGAAACCCGGAGCTCAAGTTTCTACAGCTGACAGCACTTCCTGCACATGTGGGTACCCAGGACACCGGTAGCGTCTATGGCTTTGCACATATTACAGGAGACACATTCCATTCGGCTGAGCTGCCCTGCCATGTCTTAACTCTACTTCCTCTACATTAACTTTATTCTACTTTGGATTATTTATATTACTTTATTACATTGGCCCTAAATTTCCCTTACTCCTGGCGCTTCTCAGTTAAATCCAAGTACAGCAACTTGTTTAAAAAATTACACTTCTTTAATATACTCACCAGGTCCTACTTACCAAGGCTGCCGCTATTCTTTCTGAGGAAAGGTAGAGAAGGAAAGCAGCACCTCCTCCCTCCTCACCAAACTCCCTCAGTCACCTCTGCTCTTGAACTCTCGCCATTTCTTGCACTGTTTTTATAGCTCTTCTACTCTCCTCAAGGTGCTGCTGACTGCCTGTCCCAGAGTCCTTCTCTCGCACTCTCCTCCCCTGACTTAGGAGGATTACAGTCCGATTTCGGAGAACTGGACCAGCCATATAAATACTGTGGCCACAAGAGCAGGTCAGAGCTTGGGAATCCTGTGGCAAGTAACTCACCTCCTGACTCCCTAGAGGCTGTCCACTATCTACAAGGCATAAGTCAGGAGTGTGATGGAATACTCCTCACTTGCCTGGATAAGTGCAACTCCCACAACACTCAAGAAGCTTGACACCGTCCAGTACAAAGCAGCCCACTTGATGGGACCACATCCACAAACATTCACTCCCTTCACCATCGACTCACAGTAGCAGCAGTGCGTATCATCTACAAAATGTACTGCAGGAATTCACCAAGGCTCCTTTGACAGCACCTTCCAAACCCACGACCGCTAACACTTAGAAGGACAAGGGTAGCAAACGATGGGAACACCACCACCTGCAAGTTCCCATCCAAGCCATTCACCATCCTGACTTGGAAATATATCGCCGTTCCTTTACTGTCACTGGGTCAAAATCCTGGAATTCCCTCCCTAACCGCACTGTGGATGTACCTACACCACAAGGACTGCAGCGGTTCAAAAGGCAGCTCACCATCACCTTCTCAAGGGCAACCAGGGAAATAAATGCTGGCCCAGCCAGCGATGCCCACATCCCATGAATGGATTAAAAAAAGGATTACTGTCTGATTTAAGAGGATTTCTCTGATTTAGGAGGATTACTGTCTGATTTAGGCAGATTTCTATCTGATTTAAGAGGAATATTGTTTGATTTAAGAGGATTACTGTCTGCTTTAGGAGGATTTTGGTCTGATTTAGGAAGTTTTCTGTTTGATTTATGAAGATTTCTGTCTGATTTAGGTGGACTTTTGTTTGATTTATGAAGTTTCACGTCTGATTTAGGCAGATTTCTACCTGATTTAGAAGTGTTTCTGCCTGACATAGACAGAGAGCTGTCTGATTTAGCAGGATTTCTGTCTTATTTAGGAGGATTACTGCCAGAGTTAGTAAAATTTCTGTCTGATTTAGGAGATTACTGTCTGATTTAAGAGGATTTCTCTTTGTTTTAGGAGAACTACTGTATGATTTAGGAGAATTTCTATCTGATTTAGGAGGATTAGTCAGATTTAATAGGATTACTGTCTGATTTAGAAGGATTATTACCTCATTAAGTACGATTGTTGTCTGATTTAGTAGATTCACTGTCTGATTTAAGAGGACTTTTGTCTGACTTAGTAGGTTAATGCCTGATTTAGTAGGCCTACTGTCTGATTTAAGAGGTTTTCTGTCAGATTTATGAATGATTTAGTAGGTTTACCGTCTGATTTAGGAGGATTTCCATCTGATTTAGGAGGATATCGATTTGATTTAGAAGTATTACTTTATGATTTGATAGGATTTCTGTCTGATTTCAGAGGATTTCTTTCTGATTTGTTGGTATTAATGTCTGATTTAGTAGGGGTACTGGGTGAATACCTGCACCACCTTTCTGGAACTTTGGGTGACACAGAGGGCGGAGTCATCCCAGCCTTGCACTAAGTGTGGTAGTGGGCGGGGAAAAGGATGTTTTTCCTGTCGGTTGCAATGGTGGCTTTTTGCGCTGTATCATCCCATTCCTAGCCTCATTAATAATGCGTTCCCGGGAAACACGCCGGATTGCTGGTGGGGTAGCCTTTGATTCGCCCACCCTGCTCTCACCTCAGGCCTTCAGTAATCCAGATGCCATGTACAATGGGCATCCCTGCACAGATCTAGCACTATCTAAGGGATCAGAAGCTGCTGCAAAGTCATGGCTGCCAAAGGGAGGAAACATGCTGTCCCCAAATTTAGTGACACCTCTCTGGGGCACCTGCTGGATGGATTGGGAGGCCGCTGCGATGTCCTCTACCCCCGTTCTGGCTGCAGGAGGTCCACCAGAGTCACCAATCCAGCCTGGGAGGCAGTGGCAGCGCCACTGAACCACAAAGGAGATCAGACATCCAGTGTAGGAAGAGGATGAAGGTTCCCATCCAATCCGCCAGGGTAAGTCAACCACCTCATCATCCTCAACTCACGGATGCACAAATCCATCACACGTCCGCAGGGATCTCACACCTGAAAGAACAACACCACTAACTCTCACACACACTCTCACATCTCCACCAGGCTCATATCCTCTGGAACTTGTGTCCTCATCCCGTCCATGGCTCCACTTACCACACAAACATTCCACGCAGTGCCACGCATCCCGCTCACACTCTCTCCATCTGTTTTCAGGCAGGAGAAGCTGGCTCACACGGCAGGGAGAGATCCCAGACTAGAGTAGGGGTGTGGGGGGGGCGGTCCTGTGGCCCACATTAGGCCCCCTCACTCACTTTGAGGAGTGTGCCATCGTGCTGACTGACAAGGACATGGACCCTGCCTGTGGTGATGGTGAGGTTGGTGGCGAGCATCCACGTGAGGATCCTACAGAACATCAGCCCTCTCTCAACTCAACTGTGAGTACTCTCTCTCTCCTCCTTTTGACTCTGCTGCCATGCACTAATTATCTCTACTTTGGTTCACAGGGAGCTCTGCCAAGCGACTGACACCCTCAGCCAGCCAGTCCCTCAGCTCCATTCAGGTCCTCACCTCCAGCCGAGGGGACTCCTCCTCCATTGAAGAGCTGGAAATAAGCAGCCTGGAAGACCCGTCACAACGCTTACCCACACCCTCCACCAGTGCAGAGTTACACACCTCGGTGGGACCTAGATCTAGAGCAGGCTCGGGTTCACAATCTGGTGGTCACCGCACGGACACGTGTCCATAGCAGGAGGAGGCAGGTTCAGCCAAGCTCCCCAGCACTCAGAGGACTGCTGGGGAAGAGGTGTCTGTGAAGTCCGAGTCAGATGACAAGGCTCTGGATTTGGCCTTCCAACTCATTGTATGGAGTCAACAGAAGGTGGGGTTACATGACACAGAGCTGTTGGAAGCCCTCAACAGAGTGGCCCGTGAGTCAGATGAGTGCGTCCGCCTGCTCTTTGATGAAGTAGTGCCCACATGTGCGCATATGGAGGTCTCCATGAGGTAGATGGCAGACGTCATAGATTCATTGGTCCAGCAGAACACGGAGATGCGCACAGACCTGCTCTCCATCGCGGTAGCCACGGGTAGTTCCTGCAATGGCAATGTGAGAGGGAAGCGAGGCATTTCGACGTCCCTCCAGGTGCTCCTTCCCATCAAAAAGTCAGGCCTTGGGCACCTGAAGGGAGGAGGAGCAGCAGCTGGGCACCCCTTGGTCACCCAGTCTGGAATCTCAGAGGCTGTCCGCTCCTGTTGAGTCCCCTTTGCCTGTGACCCTCCTCAAGCTTGTCCTCTGTCCCCACAGAGGGAGCAGCTGTCCCACAGGAGGGCAGCCAAAGCAAGCTGGTGACCTCAAGGCCTTGGTTCTCCAGAGGATGCACGCTGAAGTCATCAGGGGGGACAGGGCCAACAACTGCACAAGCTGTCTCCACCCCTACTGCGGATGTCAGGGCAGCACTTAGAAGGAGTGGTAGCCTGGGAAAGTTAAGAAATTCTGATAACCAAGTGGTTGCACAGGTGAACACATTTTGTCACTTTATAACCTGAAAATATATTCACTTTCACTGAATGATGTGTAATGTTGTCCTTCAGCTTCGTTGGCAGGCATTGTGAGCCCTCCCACTGCATCGGCCTCCCCTCTCCCCCCACCTCACCCACTAGCAGTTCAGCTGCCAGCAGTTGGCACACGAGTGATTCTGGGGGGAGAAGTGTGTGTGTGGCAGGGCCTTTCAGAGCCTCGTGCAAACACTCTCCCACGCATGCGGAGCCTTCGTTCTTCAAGCTCATCTTACTATCCCGAGCACTTTTAATGCTGCCTGTTGGGGTTCTCTTTCGGTTGTTCATCTCAGCTGATCTACATCTCCGCCCACCCACCGATTGCACTCCCACGTTGCACATGTGCCCTTCCAAAATGAGGCTCCGCTCACTTTCAATTTCAATAACGATGGTCGCGGTCAGATTTTTGCTCAACTCCTCTGTCCTTTCCCCTCTACCAGACACCCATGTCCTTTCCCCTATCACTGTTGATACCCCTGGCATCATCTTCCACATCCCCACTGTCACCTACAACCCGAACCCTTGTCTTTCCAGGATGTCCAGGTGAACGTGCACGTTCCCCACCTTACTGAGAATCCCATCCCCATCCACATTGACCTCACCGACCTCCTCCTTCCCACTCCCAGGGCCTGTGTCTGCCTCCAAATTGCCACCAACCACCCTCCTAAAGACGCATCTTCTCCCTCCCACCTTTCCGGCTCCCTCTGCCTCTCTCATACTCACCATTCCCTAATAATCACCATTCCCTCCTAAGACGCCCACCTTCAGGCCACTCCCCAGGAGGCAGTCATTGACTCCACAGACCCCTCCCTTGCATGTTCACTTGGACAGCCCCTACTTAATTCCTCCTCCACCCCTAATCCCTGGCGCCCCCTCCCCCCCCACCATCCTCCCAGACTCCTTCCTCCTCCTGTACTCCTTCCCCCTTCCGAACTCCCTCCTCCCACCGGACACCTTTCCCTTCCCTCCAAGTTACTTCCCCACTCCAAACTCCTTCCCTTACACCTTCCTCCCTCCTTACATCTACCACCCCACTTGCCACATTCTCCGCTGTTACACCCTCCTCCACCAATACTCCCTCTCCCCCCCCTCCCAACATCACCCCCCCAACACCTTCACCCACCCCCAACCTCACCCCCCTCCCCAAACAGCTTCATCTCCCCACAACCTCACTTCTACCCCGACCCCCCACCTCGGTACTACTTCCCTCTCCTAGTCACACCTAAACATTCCTCTCTGGCCAGCCTCCGGTACACCTTCCTCTCCCACTTGCAGCAGGACCTTCCTCTCCCCCCATTTGCCCATCATCCATAGCAGACCTTGGTCAAGACTGTGATGTTCTGAAGCAGATTTGAGATATCAACACCTTCCGTGAGCTGCTTCGCGATAGAGCCATGTCCATGAGAATTCACCCAGCATGTGATGCACAGTGTCCTGTAGCTGTAGGGCTCCAGCATCTTCTGCTCCTTGGGGTCCAGGGTGAGATAAGAGTGACTGCCCCGGGCATCAAGGCAGCATTTGACCAGATGTGACATCAAAGGACCCTAGCAAAGCTGGAGTCAATGGGAATCAGAGGGAAAAATCTCCACTGGTTGGAGATAGAGGGTGATGACAGAAGGCTGCTTTAGTGACTGGAAGCCAGTGTCCAGTGGCATACCACAGGGATCTGTGCTGGATCCCCTATTATTCGTCATTTATATAAACGACATAAATGACTATGTGGGGGGTAGGATTAGTAAGTTTGCGGATGACACAACGATTGGTTAGGTGGTTAACAGTGAGGTTGAATGTCTTGGGCTACGGGAAGATATGGACAGGATGGTCAAATGGGCAGATAAGTGGCAGATGGAATTTAACCCTGAAAAGTGCGAGGTGATACACTTTGGAAGGAGTAATTTGACAAGGAAGTATTCAATGAATGGTATGACACTAGGAATTTCTGAGGAACAAAGGGACCTTGACGCGTGTGTCCATAGATCTCTGAAGGCGGAGGGGCATGTTAGTGGGGTGGTGAGAAAGGCATTTGGGACACTTGCCTTTATCAATCAAGGCATAGATTACAAAAGTAGGGAGGTCATGTTGGAGTTGTATAGGACCTTGGTGAGGCCACAGCTGGAGTATCGTGTGCAATTCTGGTCGCCACATTATAGGAAGGATGTGATTGCACTGGAGGGGATGCAGAGGAGATTCACCAAGATGTTGCCTGGGATGAAACATTTAAGTTATGAAGAGAGGTTGGATAGACTTGGGTTGTTTTCGTTGGAGCAGAGAAGACTGAGGGGCAACCTGATCGAGGTGTACAAGATTATGAGGGGCATTGGCAGGGTGGATAGGGAACAGCTGTTCCCCTTAGTTGAAGGGTCAGTCATGAGGGGACATAAGTTCAAGGTGAGGGTCAGGAGGTTTAGAGGGGATGTGAGGAAAAACTTTTTTACCCAGAGGGTGATGATGGCCTGGAATGCACTGCCTGGGAGGGTGGTGGAGGTGGGTTGCCTCACATCCTTTAAAAAGTACCTGGATGAGCACTTGGCAAGTCATAACATTCAAGGCTATGGGCCAAGTGCTGGTAAATGGGATTAGGTAGGTAGGTCAAGTGTTTCTCATGTGTCGTTGCAGACTCAATGGGCCAAAGGGCCTCTTCTGCACTGTGATATTCTGTGATTCTGTGATACCTAACACACAGGAAGATGGTTCTGGTTGTTGGAGGTCAACTATCTCAGTTCCAGGACATCGCTGCAGGAATTCCTCAGGGTAGTGTCCTAAGCCCAACAATCTTCAGCTGCTTCATCAACGACCTTCCTTCCATCATAAGGTCAGAAGTGGGGATGTTCGCTGATTGCACAATGTTCAGCACCATTCGCACCTCCTTAGATACTGAAGCAGTCCATGTTGAAATGCAGCAAGACCTGGACAATATCCAGGCTTGGGCTGACAAGTGACAAGTAACATTTGCATCACACAAGTGCCAGGCAATGACTATCTCCAACAAGAGAGAATCTAACCATTGCCCCTTGACACAAAATGACATTGCCATCACTGAATCCCCCACTATCAATCCTGGGGGTTACCATTGACAAGAAACTGAACTGGACTAGCCATATAAATACTGTGACTACAAGAGCAGGTCAGATGCTAGGAATTCTGCAACGAGTAACCCACCTTCTGACTCCCCAAAGCCAGTCCACCATTTACAAGTCACAAGTCAGGAGTGTGATGAAATACTCTCCACCTGCCTGCATGAGTGCAGCTCCAACAACACTCAAGAAGCTTGACACCATTCAGGACAAAGCAGTCCGCTTGATTGGTACCCATCCACAAACATTCTCTCGCTCCACCACCGATGCACAGTGGCAGCAGTGTGTACCATCTACAAGATGCACTGCAGAAACTCACCAAGGTACTTAGGCAGCACCTTCCAAACCCAAGGGCACTACCATCTAGACAGACAAGGGCAGCAGATAGATGGGAACACCACCACCTGGAAGTTCACCTCCAAGCCACTCACCATCCTGACTTGGAAATATATCACCGTTCCTTCACTATCACTGGCTCAAAATCCTGGAACTCCCTTCCTAACAGCACTGTGGGTGTAACTACACCACATGGACTGCAGTGGCTCAAGAAGGCAGCTCACCACCACCTTCTCAAGGGCAACCAGGGTTTGGCAATAAATGCTGGCCCAGCCAGCGATGCCCACATCCTGTAAATGAATGAAAAAAGGATGTCCATGACCTGAGCAAGACCCTAACAGTAACACCCGATTTTTGCACGTCACATTTGTCCAGACGTGTTCTGGACTGGCGTGTTTTCCTGCCGGTGCAATGGTAAGTCTGGCATGGGGAGGATGATTTCAGTCGGGCCTTACTTTGCATCCCATTAGCGGGATGCAAAGCGGGTTCACACCGACCCCCAGCCGGGTTCGCATTCTGCCATGATGGACACCATTGGGTGATCCTGCTGTGCTTTCACGCCAGCGCAAAACTGGTTTTTTGGCTTTCTCACCATATTCTGCACCCACCCCTGCCCGCCATGATGCCAATGGGACTGGAAAATTCCGGCCAGTGTCTACTCATGGTAAACTCAGAGACTGCTGCCATTGTCTCCAAGCATAAATACCTTCTTCTCAGTAAAACAATCTACGCCTTCCTTTAACCTCTAACAATCAACCCACCTGGGCTTACTGACATGAACCCCTTCATTTACTATAAATTTAAAGCTACAGCCCCAAAGTATGACAATTTTATAAAACCCATAATTGTTCCCCTCTGTGTTTAATTGCCTAGACTCATTTGAGGTGAAGGTGCTCTAGGGCAGTTATGCCAAATGGGTGAAAGCCAAAGGACAGCCCACCGTATACCCTACCCAATTCCTTCTTCCATTGAAGTCAAGTTGCCAATTCACTATTGCACAGTTTGTATTGCTGCCCAAGATCAAGCACATCCCTACTGCCCCAGCTCACATGGCAAGAGTGAAGTATAGTCATTTGTGCAAGGTAGGAAAAAGCTGCATGAGTCTTTCCCCATTACGACACTGTGTTGAACAGACAAGGGAAGAAAAAGGGGGAAGAGGGAGATATCTTGTAGCGTAATCATCAAATCAAACATTACAGGGATGAAACCAGCCAACAGCGCAAAATGGGCTCATAGCGAATTGGCAACTGACTTTTCACCAGTCCCAATCATCTTTCTATTGAAGGATAGTTCAAGCTGTTTCGGGAGACTTGCTTCCTAGTCCCATTGTCATTTTTACTTGGTTTGAAATGAAAAATTTTGCCAATATCTTCCAAGTCAATAGAAAATAAAAGCAGGCGCATGGAAAGTTGGCTCCTGATTTGCCATGAGCCTGATCTGTGCGACTGCCAGAGACCAGTTTCACCCTACATCTCTAATTTTAACTCCCAGGAGCGGCAAACACTTGATGAAACTTGAAGCACTTGCTACTTCATGGTCTCTGAACTTCCATTGTTATGAAACAGAGCGTGAACAGAATTGTGACATCTCCCAGCCCCTGACAAAGCACGCAGGAAACAGTCGATAGAATAAAGCCCTGCAGCCATTGGCAGCACCACCCCATTCCACACTGGAAGTCATTTAGTACTTGATGTGTTGGCATGGATTGTAAATGTGGCTCCTTCTCCCTGACCCTTGTTGGAGGGAACATATCTACAGCTGCTTTTGCTATTAAGTAAAGTGTAAAACTATGGGCAGAATTTTACATCCCACGGGTGGGTCTGCATCTGACCCGATCGTGTGTAAAATAGCGCCCGATAATGCCCTGATGTCATCATGCACTTGCGCGATATTTCGGTCGGCAAGTGCACGCAAGAGTCAGCAGCGCACCTGCCGACAATTGAGAGGCCTATTATGTCCATTGAAGTTTCAGTTAACGTGGATTTCTCGCTGCCCGTCCAACGTTACGGTTGGCGGGAGGGCGAATCGGCCAGGCGGCCTTTGCATTTTTGAGGAAACCTCATCCAATGAGGTTTCCGATATAAATTTTTTTAAAAAATGTTTGGGCAGAACATTTATTATCTCTATGTTCAGTTGAGTGAGCCCCATGTGGGGACATTGTTTTTAGAATTTAATTTTCTTTATTTTTGGATTTAAAATTCTCCAGCTCCCTGAGGCAGCTCTCTGCCTCCAGGGAGCTTTCATTGCACACTCTCCCATGCTGACGTCCCCGCTGGCCCTCTTCCCACCACCCCCCTCCCCACCCTGGCAGCATTGAGCTTTTCAGTGCACCTTTCACACTGGCTGGCTGTTAATTGACCAGCCAGTGTGAAATCGTGGTCGGGGGCCAATCGCAGGCGGCAGCCTGTTTCCTGGTCTCGCCCACCGCACCCACCCGACGACCCAAAAATCCTGCCCTATAACTTTATGTGTGACACGTTGCTCACTGTAACTGTAGGTCATCATCTATTATAACTCCGTGGTAAATGGCTCAGTGTAACTATGGGTCGTTTTCCATGACAACTGTGTGTGACACATTGCACCAATAACTGTGGGGCTCAATGGAGACAAAATGAACTGTCACCCGGAAGAACTATAGATTAATAAATGAGAGCAAACATTAATGTTTTTCAAGGCAAAATTGCAATTGATTAATTGAATTGAGTTCTTTAATGGAGTAATGAAGGGGGCTGATGAAGGTAGTATATTTGATGTTGATTTTCAAAAGGCATTTGATAAAACACCACATAGTGAATTTGTTAGCAAAATTGATGTCCATGGGATTAAAGAGTTTGGTGGCAGCTTGGATACAAAATTGGCTAAGGGACAGAAAGCAGGGAATAGTAGTGAATGGTTGTTTTTCAGACTGGAAGGAAGTATGTAGTGGTGCTCTCCCACTTATTATTAGGACCATTGCTCTTCTTGATATATATTAATGACTTGAACTTGAGTAAATTGGCATAATTTCAAAGTTTGCAAACGGCAGAAAGCTTGGATAAGGAGGATAGTTGCATTCTTTAGGAGGTCATAGGCAGACTGGTGAAAAGGCATAATGAAATTTAGTGCAGTGAAGTCTGAAATGTTGTAATTTGAAAGGACAAAAATTGGAGAGGCAAAATAAACTAAATGGCAAAATTTGAAAGGAGTTACAGTAACAGAGACACCTGGGAGTTCACATCCATAAATCATTGTAGGTGGCAGGAAAAGTTAATAAAGCTCTTTAAAAAAAACCACAGAGAATCATTATAGCTTTATAAATAGGGGTATTGAGTACAAAAACAAGGAGGTTATGAACTTTTATAAATTCTTGGTTAGATCGCAGATGTGTGATGTGTCCATTTCTAGGCACAACACTTTAAGAGGGATGTCAAGGTAGAGAGAGTGCAGCAGAGATTTGCGAGAATGGTACCAGGGATGAGAGTGTTCTGATATTTGGAGGCTCGGAAAATTGAGACTATTAAGCGTGATTTAATAGAGGTGTTCAAAATTATGAGCAATTTTAATAGAATGGATAGGGAAAAATGATCCCAATGACAGCAGGACAGGTTTAAGTTAATTGGAAAATAAGCCAAAGAGGAAATCAGGAGATTTTTTTTTAACTCAGCAAGTCCTTATGGTCTGGAATTATTTCCTCAAAGGGAGTGAAAGCAGAATCAGAAGTAAGCTCTAAAAGATTTATATCTGAAAAAGAAATATTTCCAAGGCTGTAGGAAAAGAGCAGGAGATTGGGATTCACTGGAAGCTCTTCCAGAGAGCCGACATGGGCACAACAGACCAAATGATATTTCTCTCTCCTGTACAATTCTGTGGACCTCTATTTTAACCCCCCTGCGACACATTGCTCACTAGAACTATGGGCCATCACTGTGACAGTTACATGAAAACCTTGACAGCATTGTGAAATCAGTGTTCATTCTCAGGCTCCTGAGGAACAGAATGAAAGGAAAGCATTTGTTACTGCCTTAGGGAAGTACTCTCTAGCCAAAACACCACCCTCTCCTCATGGTAAATAAGAACGGGAGCCCAGGACCAAGGCCTCCGGCTGTTAATAACTCAACAAGCTGATGTTGATCCGGAGCCAAGATTGGTGAATTTTTCCAATGACAGTAATCGATAGCAGAGGATCCAATGAGGGTTGTGTGAGATTATGGTGCTGACTGTATTTTGGACTTCATGGATTGACAATATTTTGGAGCAGTCTTTCAGAAACAAGGGTTAGTGCCTTTGGAAGCTACATTCTGAGGTATATAAAGTCCAGGATCTGCCAAAGAGAGCTATTGCTTGGATTCCCTGTCATATGAACCCCTTTCCCCATTCTCCTCTGGATCCTCTCCACCAGGACCTCCAGTGCCGCATCTGAGAACTTGTGCACCCTCTCCCTCAGTCCCTGAGCCATTCCTAAACATGTGCTGTGTTTCAGTCAGCACACTTCACACAGTCAGTGGAAATGGGTACATGGAACCCACATTTACTGCTCCATGAAAATTGCTTCTAATCAGCCCTTGAGTGCTAAACATGCAGGTATCTGATTTCACATCTCCAGGTAAATTCACATTGTGGTAATCAGGACTTAGGCCCAAAATTGCATGCTATCTCCATTACTAGCACAGCCCCTGTCTGATTTCACCCTTTCAGCAAAATAGAACACTTGAAACATACTGTATTTGGTACTTCATGGCATGGGATCTTTCATTTTACAGTATTAGGAAACAGAGGCCCAAATTGATTTTTGATGAGGGAAACCTGCTTGGTATTTGATACAGTACCAATAACATTGGAGTGGAATCATCCCAGATTTTCACCGTGTGGTCATTTAACCCACCGGCCTCAATGGCAGCTTTTCACCTCGTGTCGTGCTCAAACCCGCCGCAAATGATGCATTTCTGGGTAATAGGCCGTCTCAGTGCGGGCGGGCTCTCATTCGCCCGCCACGCCATCACTTCACCACTTCATCATGCCGGGCATCGTATTTAAAGTCCAGCCACGTGCACATGTCTCCATGCTTCCAGCCCACGACTGCTGTACGGGAACAGGATGGCCCCAAAAGGCAAGAAGACTGCAGCCCCCAGATTTAGTGACACGTCCCTCAAGCGCCTTTTGGAAGCCGTGGAGGCCCCGCTGTGATGTCCTCCACCCCTAGCTCTGGCTGCACGAGGGGTAGCGGCATCACCAATCCAGCATGGGAGGTGGTGGCAGTGGTGGTCGGCGCCAATGCCCTGCAAAAGAGGCCAGACGCCCAGTGCTGAAAGAGGATGAATGGTCTCATCTGTTCCGCCAGGGTAACTCACTCTTCTCATCACTATCAACTCACACACTCACAAACCCATCACACATCCACAGGGATCTCACACCTCAAGGGACAACACCACTAACTCTCACACGTACCTTCACATCTCCATCAGGCTCATATCCTCTGGAGCTTGTGTTTTCTGCCGCCATGGCTCCTCTCACCACACAAACATTCCGTGCAGTGCCATGCATCCTGTTCACACTCTCTGTTTCCATGCAGGAGAAGCTGGCTGACATCAGCAGGGAGCGGTCCCAGACCGGGGGTGGAGTGACCCACATTAGGCTCCTCACTCATCATTCTTACCGGTGAGGACATGGACTGTGCCTGTGGTGACAGTGAGGTTGGTGGTGAACACCCACCTGAGGATCCTTCACCACATCATCCCTCACTCAACGCAACTGTGAGTGCTCTCTCTCTCCTGCTTTTGACTCTGCTGCCATGCACTAATTATCTCTACTTTGGTTCACAGGGAGCTCTGCCAAGCGACCAACACCCTCAGCCAGCCAGTCCCTCAGCTCCATCCAGGTCCTCACCTCCAGCCAAGGGGACTCCTCCTCCATTGAAGAGCTGGGAATGAGCAGCCTGGAAGACCCATCACAGAGCTTACCCACACCCTCCACCAGCGCAGACACACACCTCAGTGGGGCCTGTATCTAGAGTAGGCTCAGGTTCACAATCTGGTGGTCGCTGCATGAACACATATCCGCAGCAGGAGGAGGCAGGTTCAGCCAAGCTCCCCGGCACTCAAAGGTCTGCTGGGGAAGAGGCATCTGTGAGGCCCGAGTCAGATGACGAGCCTCTGGATTCAGCCTTCCAAATCATCGTGGAGAGTCAGCAGAAGGCAGGGGAACATCACGCAGAGCTGTTGGAAACCCTGACAGAATGGCATGTAAGTCGGAGGAATGCATCTGCCTGCTTTCTGATGAAGTGGTGCCCACATGTGTGCATATGGAGGTCTCATGGGGAGGATGGCGGATGCCATGGACACCCTGGTCCAGCAGAATGTGGAGATGCATGAGTTCTGCACTCCGTCACAGGAACCATGGGTGAGTTCCTGCAGTGGCAACACAAGAGGGAAACAGGGCATCTCGATGTCCCTCCAGATGCTCCTTCCCCTCAAGGAATCAGGCAGGGGCCCGTGGGCTCCCAAAGGAAGGAGGAGTGGCAGCTGTACATCCTTGGGTCATCCACTCATGAATCTCAGAGACTCTCCATTCTCTCTGAGTCCCCTTTGTCTGTGAGCCCCTCAACCTCGTCTTCTGTCACTGCAGAGGGAGCAGCCGGCCCACACGTGATTCTTGATGGAAAAGTGTGTGTGTGGCAGGGCGTTTTGGAGCCTTGTGCTAGCATCCTCCCACACATGCGGATAGTTCACAATCATCTCAATGTCCTGACCATTTTCGATGCTGCCTGCTAGGATTCACTTTCAGTTGTCCACCTGAGCTGACCTGCATCTCTGCCCACCCACTGATCACACTCCCATGCAGCACCTGATCTCGCCCACTACGACTCTCGTTTCACTTTCGATTTGGACAGCATGGTGCTAATTCAGTTTTACTTTTGCTCCCCCATCCTTTGCCCTCCCCAAGTCACTCATTTCCTTTCCCCCATCACAGTTGACCCCCACGGCATCAACTGTCACCTCCCCTCTGTGACCTACCAGCCACAACCCTTTTCCTTCAGGAATGTCCAGGTGAATGTGCACATTCCCTCCCTTCCCAAAAACTCCACCCTCATTCACATTACCCATTCACATTATCCTCCCCGACCATCTCCTTTTCACCCCCAGGGTCTATGTCTTCCTCTGAGTCCTCGCTAACTGCCCTCACCACCCTTCTACTGTTGCTGTTGAACACTCACCCTCCCACCCTACCACCTCACTCTGCCCTCAGTCATTCTCACCATTCCCTCATACCACGCCATCGTCAGTTTGTTCCCCAGGAGGCAGTCATGGACTCATCAGATTCCTCCTTGCATGTTCACCTGGATATTGCCCCACCACCGGACCCTTTTGCCCCTGGAACCCCTTCCCCTCTCTGGCCCCCTTGCCTCCCAGAACCCTTCACCCCCTAGAACCCCTCACCCCCCTCCTGACCCCTTCCCCCCACCACCCCCAGAACTCCGAACCCCCCTCCGAACCCCTTCCCACCCCCTCCCCAGAACTCCTTCCCCCCAGAACCCCTACCCCCCTCTGGATCCCTTCCTCCCTCCAGACCCCTTCAACCTCTGGAACGCCTTCTCCCCGGAACCCCTTCCCCTCCACTTAGTCCCTTCTACACCCCTTCTTGCCTCCCTCCGACACCCTTACTTCTTCTGCCACCCTTAGTCCTTCCCCCCTCCTGACTCCTTCCTCCACCTTACCTCTCTCCAACCTCACTGCTTCCTCTAACCTTACTCATTCCTCCTTCCTGACTCCCTCAGACACCCTTACTTCTTCCCCCACCCTTTCTCCCTTCCCTCTCCACACTCTTTCCTCCGCCTTGACTCCCTCCCCTCTCCACATTCCTTCCCCCCTGGATTCCTCCCCCTCTCTGCACTCCCTCCATCCTCCAAACTCCTTCCCTTAAACCTTCCACTCCCTTAACAGCTACCTCCCCAGTTGCCATCTTCTCCTCTGTTACCCCCTCCTCCCCCGTACTCCATCCCCCGCAACCTCACCCACCTGACACCTTCATTCTCCCCCTTGCAACCTCACGCCCCCAACATCTCTTCCTCTCCTAGTTGATCCTAGACCTTCCTCTCCCACCCCCTCAACCATCATCCATTATGAGCATTAATGGTGACTTTCCAACTTGCGTGAGCTGTTTCGCAGCAGACCAATGTCATTGAAAATCCACCCAGCATGCCATGGGCGTTCCTCCATTGTGCCATAGCTGTCGGGCTCCAGCATCTTCTGCTCCTCGGATGTCCACAATACGAGCAAGGCCCTGGCGGTAAGTCCTGACGTCTGCACGGTCACAGTTGTCAAGACATGCTCTGCACCAGCGTGTTTTCTTGCATGGGTGGGCGATCCAGCAGGTGGGGGAATGATCAGTCTGGCGGGCTGGCCTTATAATGGTTTGCTGATGTATTATAATGAGGTTTCCGACATCCAATGGTGGGGAACGCGGCCCGCCATCAACGGGCTGAGCGGATGATCGCAAACTGGCTTCATAACGTTGTGAAACCAATTTTGGCCTTCCCGCCATATTGTCCACTCATGATACCGAACATGCCCGATGTCAGTGGGCACGGACAATTCTGCCCATTGACTTTTATTTGCATAGCAACTTTCATGTAATAAAACAAACCACAGTTTGCTTCACATGTAGTACTCGGAGAAAAAAGAGCGTTGGCCAAAATTATGTTCAAAAAGATATTTTGAGGGGCTTTTAAAGAGGAATAATGTGACAAGATGGAAGAGGTTAGCAAGACAGTCTCACAGCATGAGATCTAAACAGCTGAAAGCCCCCAAGTATTAGCTATAGCTCAGTGGCAGTATCCTTGCCTTTGAGTGAAGTTTGCGGGTGTCATGTTTTCTATCTTACACAAACACGCCAGCCACTAGAAGAGGGTTGTTAACTCAGTTTCTACTTGTTTCTAGTTTCTTGTCTTCATCCGGATCCAAATCGTAAGCCCGAGGTTCCATTGGTTTCCTTCCCAATGATATCAAGGTTGACTATTGCTGAAAAAATTCATTTTGTCGAAGTTTTTCATCTTGCACTCATTAGGACAATCGCAAGAATACCAATGTCAGGGGAAGCACCGACTTTATACTGTATGAGAAGAGAGTGCCTTCAACCTAAAAGACCTTCAGCCTATCGCACAAATGATTAATGTGGTATATGAATTTCAGTGCCATTGTGGTGATAGGTATGTAAGCCATATGTCCCAAAGACTGGCCGATTTGTGGGTCTTTCAGGTCTGCAGTCTTGGAGTGACTGTCTGCTGCCACCATATTTTGTCTTGCATTTGGGTTCTAGATGAGATTTCCTTAGGGTTTTTCAATTATCCTGAGAATGCTACCGTAGACTGTTATCCATATAAACCAGAGATAAAAACAAAAAACTGCGGATGCTGGAAATCCAAAACAAAAACAGAAATACCTGGAAAAACTCAGCAGGTCTGGCAGCATCGGCGGAGAAGAACAAAGTTGACGTTTCGAGTCCTCTTGACCCTTCAACAGAACTAAGTAAAAATAGGAGAGGGGTGAAATATAAGCTGGTTTAGGTGGGGTGGGGGGGTGGGTGGGGGGGGGGTGGGGGTGGTCTCCCCCCACCTTAAACCATCTTATATTTCACCCCTCTCCTATTTTTATTTAGTTCTGTTGAAGGGTCAAGAGGACTCGAAACGTCAACTTTGTTCTTCTTCGCCGATGCTGCCAGACCTGCTGAGTTTTTCCAGGTATTTCTGTTTTTGTTCCATATAAATCAGGCTTGTCCAACCTTTTCACTTGGCTGGGGGTGGGGTGGGATTGCGGGTGGTGTGGGGGTTGGGGACGCCTGGACACATTTCTATTTTGTTCTCACTCAAGGGGCCGATGAGCAAACCTCGGAAAGGTAAGGTTTGGCACAACATTAAACATGAATTTCAAAATAAAGTTGAGGTTTGAAGAAAAGAAACAATTTGTTGAGTAAAATAAAGCTATGTCAAAGCAATAAATTACAGTTTTAAAAATAGTAATTCATAAAGATCACTGTTAGAATGTGAGAGGGACAGAGTTTGTCTGGCTCACTCCCGATCTCTTGATGCTCACTCACCCTCACCCACTGTGCGTGTGGGTGTGATTGTGTGTTGGTGTGTGGGGGTGAGGGTGAGTGGGAATTCTGAGACTGAGTGAGCCAGGTACACACACAATTCCCACACTCACTCTCTCTCTCCCACACTCACTCTCTGTCTCTCCCTCCCACACTCACTCCACACTCACTCACTCTCACACTTTTTCTCTTCCACACCCACTCGCAATCACCCTCCCACCCTCGCACACCCCCTCTCCTTCCCACTCTCCCTCTCTCTCCCTCCCACCTTCCCCCAACCTCACTCATTCCCTCTCTCTCCCACCCTCCCTCCCTCTCTCCCACCCTCCCTCCCTCTCTCCCACCCTCACTTCTTCCCTCTCTCTACCATACTCACTCTCTCTCTCCCATACTCACTCTCTCTCTCCCACACTCATTCTCTCTCCCACACTCACTCTCTCTCCCACACTCACTCTCTTTCTCCCCCACACTCACTTACTCTCTCTTTCTTTCCCACATTCACTCACTCTCTCTCTCTTCCACACTCATTCACACTCGCTCTCCCCCACACACACACTCACCCTCTCTCTCCCACTCACTCTCTCTCTCTCCCACACTCACTCTCTCTCTCCCACACTCACTCTCTCTCTCCCACACTCGCTCACTCTCTCTCTCTCCCACACTCGCTCACTCTCTCTCTCTCCCATATTCACTCACTCTCTCTCACCCACACTCACTCACTCTCTCTCCCACACTCACTCACTCTCTCTCTCTCTCTCTCCCTCCCACACTCACTCACACTGTCTCCCACTCTCACTCACTCCCAGAACCACTGGGTAGTGAGTATCTTCACCCTCACCATTCTGGCCTGCACCAAGGCATCCAGCCTCTTCTGGCTCTGCAGCTTCCCCCTCCCCACCCGGCCCGGCAGCCTCCCCCTCCCCCACCCGGCCCAGCAGCCTCCCCCTCCCCTACCCGGCCCGGCAGTCAGCCCCTCCATCTCTCTTTTGCTCTCCCTCTACTCCCCCAACCAATATATCTTTTTTTGGAGCACCCCCGCTGTCACTAGTGTTGCTGCTCCTCCAATCGCAGACTGCTTCTCCCACATTTGCTGTTGATAGGCTCACTCGCGGTCTGCGGGCCACTTGTTGGACAAGCCTGAGATAACCCATTCTTGTTTATTTACAGATCTAAGTACATCTCTGTGCTCTACTTCAGCTTCCCACCAGATCTCGGTTACGTAATCATGTGACATTGCATCATAGTTACATCAGCATCAGGTACTCCTGGGGTGGAATTGTCCCAGACTTGCACTAAGTGCAGTAGCGGGCAGGTAAAGCGACGTTTTACCCGCCAGCTGTGATGGTGGGTTTTCACGCCGTATCACCCCAAACCTGCCACATTATGTGTGCGCTCCAGGGGAACATGCCGTTTCCGTGGCGGGCGGGCGGGCACTCATTTGCCAGCCCACCATCACCCTGCCGCTGCATCATGCTGGTCACCATATTTAAAGTCCAGCTGCAAGCACACATTTCGGTGCTTCCAGACCACCACTGCCGCAAGGAAGACATGGCCCTGAAACTGAAGAAGACTGCAGGCCCCAGGTTCAGCGACATGGCTCTCGAGCGACTTTTGGATGCCATGGAGGCCCGCTGGGATGTCCTCTACCCCTGCTCTGGCTGCAGAATGGGCAACAACAGCACTAACCCGGCTTGGGAGGCGGTGGCAACGGTGGTCAGTGACAACGCCCTGCAAAAGAGGACAGCCACACAGTGCCGCAAGAGGGTGAATGATCTCCTCCGTTCCGCCAGGGTAAGTCACTCTGCTCATCACTCTCAGCTCTCACACTCACAAACCCATCACACATCCACAGTGATCTACTCGCTGCCAGTTCAAGGGACATCACCATTCACTCTCTCACACTCACATTCATTGTCCTAATCCCGGCCATGGGACCACTCATCACCCATTCATGCCAGGCATACTTATCATCTGGCCTGGAAGGTGTCCTGCTTACACTTTCTCCATCTTTATCCATGCAGGACAAGCTGGTTCACAACAAGAGAGAGAGAGGTCGCAGACTGGTGGCGGAATGCCCGAAATTAAAGTCCTCACCGACTTTGAAAACAGAGCCATCCAGCTGGCCGGCGAGGATCTGGACCGGTCCTGTGCTGACGGTGAGGTCGCCTGTGCTCTACCAAGTGAGGGTCCAGCAGTGCAACATCCATCAGACAACAATGCTGTGAGTGATGTGTCCTCTTTCACAGGCCACTGCCATGCACTCATTATCTCTCCTTGATTTTGCAGGCACATCTGCCAAACAGCCAACAGAGTTCATGACCCAGGGCCTCCAATCAAGCCCCAAAGAAACCTCTGAAGAGGAATCTGGAGGCACCCTCCCTGAGGTCCCATCACAGCGCTCACCCACACCCTCCACCAGTGCAGAGACACACACCTCAGTGGGACCCAGCTTTAGAATAGCGTTGGGATCACAATTTGCTAAGCACGTCGCACTGTCTGATCCACAGCAGGCGGGTGGCAGGGCTTCCCAGATGTCTGGCACTTGGAGGATTGCTGGAGGCCAGAAATTGGCTGAATCCAAGTCAGATGATGAGCCTCTGGACTTGGTCATGTCACAGTTGCTGGTGCTGCAAAGGCAAGCTCGGGAACATCAGGAAAGGATGGCCGTTTGCCTTCATTCTGAGGTGATAGCGCCGGCATGCCAACGCATCGAGGTCAACACGAATAGGATGGTGGCCGTCATGGAGACCTTGGTCCAGGACTTCGCTCCTGCACTGCTGCACGGGCTCAACCCCATCGATGATGCCATAGTTGGCCTCCAATAGTGTGTACAGGAGAGGGATGCTGGACAGCTCGATCTCACTCCAGATACCCCTGCTCTTCTAGGAGTCAGCCTGGGGTCCTCAGACACCCATAGGGAGGAGGATCAGCAGGAGCCCATCCTGTGCTGGGCCCATCCATCCAGGTGACTCAGAGAGTGGAGAGTGTCCGGCCCAATGGACTTCCTTCTTCCTGTGATCTCAGCAGCTCCAACTCCACAGGCCAAGGAGGGTGCCACTGCCACACAGCAGGACTCCGAAAGCAGGCCGGGGCCCTCCAAATCTCAGCCCTTCAGAAGACGCCCGCCAAGGTCATCACACACACGGTATAGCAGTCAGCAAGCTGCCCCCACCTCCACTGTGGATATTCAGGGAGCACCAAGACATAGCAGCGGGGTTAGGAAAGTTAAGGAGAATTAGTTGCACACCCTGGGCACAGGTGTTAATCACTTGTACATACTGTTCAGTCTTGTCAATAAACTCCTAAGAATGTCTCCCTGCCTAAGGCTCCTTGTTATGATGAGCAGTGTTTGTGTCACTCAGATGTGAAACCTTTCTGCACAAGATAAAGGCAGGTGCCTCCATTCAGGGCCTCTTCCCTGTGCTCTGTGCAGCCTTCAGATCAAAGTGATGGTCCAGCCTCACACTCCCTGGACACATTACTGATGCCTGCACCTCGGCGGTGCTGGTCATTGCTGCCAGAATGTAGTGGGCAGGCGTCACAGAGTTCTCTCATTCTCTCTGTGTGCTCTCAGCATCTTTAAGGAGGGACTGTCCCCCATTTCTTCAGTATCTGTGACCACCGATGCTGTGCTCCAGCTCCTTAAGGGCTCAGGTGCTGAAGGCGGACAAAGGATCAGATGCTTCTAAAGTTTCATGGCTGCATCTCTATGATATGACCCCGATCACAGAGCACAAGCGAACTGCCCTCGGCCAGACAGGAGCCAGGCATTCTCAGAGGCTAGGTGAGGATTTATGGAGTGTCCTCACTGCATGTTATCATCACCATCCTGCAATCGAGCAACTATTAGGGCTTCCACTGCGTCTCCAGGACAGGAGCATTCTCATGGGAGGTATTCGCGTTGCCATAAGCCAGACTGCAGTCAAACGTTCACAGATGCGATGTGAGGATCTATGGGGACACCTCACTACATGTCGTCATCATCCTCCACAAATCTAAGAGCTATGAAGGCCTCCCGAGCCCACCTGCCTCACCTAGTCAGTGCGAGGACCTCGTCCCTGTCATCGTCGCCTCCGAGGTCCTCCTCAGCCTCATCTCAGTCAGCATCCTTCTCATTGGAGGAGACGCGCAGCTCCTCCACCTCCTCCTCAGCCAGCTTGTCTCCCTGTTGGAACGCCAGGTTGTAAAGGGCGCAGCAGACGATGACGATGCGTGACACCCTCTGCAGACTGTATTGCAGGGCTCCACCAGACCAGTCCAGGCATTGGATCCTCATCTTCAGCAACCCCATAGCCTGCTCCACCAAGTTACGAGCTGCAGCATAAGCCTCATTATATTGTCAGTCTGCTGCAGTCTGAGGCCAGCGCACAGGTGTCATCAGCCACGGCCTCTGTGGGTAGCCGTTGTCCCTGAGGAGCCAACCCTGCAGCTTCTGTGGACCCTGGAAGACTCCAGGGATCTGTGACTGACTGAGGATGTAGGCATCATGCACACTCCCTGGAAACCGTGCGTACACCTGCAGGATGTGTTTCTGGTGGTCGCACACCAGCTGCACATTCAGTGAGTGGAATCCCTTGCAGCTGATGTAGTTCACTGTGTGTTGCGATGGAGATCTAAGCGTCACATGAATGCAGTCAATCACACCCTGCACCTGTGGGAAACCCGAGATCTGGGTGAATCCAATTGCTCTTGCATCCTGGCTGTCCTGGTCCCGGGCGAAATGTACAAAGTTGTGTGCCCACGCAAAGATGGCATCCATGACCTCATGGATGCATTTGTGGGTGATGGATTGTGAGATCCCACAGAGGTCATCTGTGGTGCCCTGAAAGGAGTCACTGGCGTAGAAACTGAGTGCCGCGGTCACTTACACGGCCACTGGCAGTGGATACCCTCCACGTCCCTGTGGCACCAAATCCTGCAGTTGCTGGCAGATGTAACCGACCAGTTCCCTAGACTTACACAGTCTCTAGTGGCACTGGTTCTCAGTCATCTGCAGGAATGAAAGGCGATAGACTCTGGGTGATGTTAGGCGCCAGCCTTGATGGCTTGGCGTGTGCAGGAGCCCCAGCTGCCCCTTCTTCCTGAGGTTCTTGCTCCTGCCTCTGCGCAGCCAGGAGCTTCAGTTACTCTCTCCTCTGTCGTCTTCGCACTCTGTAGGCCATCAGGCATACAGCTAGTTCACCAGGCTCCATGCTCCTGAAGTACTCCTCCTGCAGGATGAAAGAGAGACACACGTGGTTAGCATGGGTGTACTAAGAACCTGTCTTGGTTAAGTGCGACAGCCCCTTAATGCATCCTTGAGAGTGCTGGCCACCACTTGGGTGGCCAGAGATTAGTGCACTGCATGGCTGCCGAAACCCTGTCTTCCTCCGCCCCACTCTACCCGACCAATTGGCAGCAGCTTTGCCCATTGGTCTGCATGCTGTGCTCTCAGCTCAGGCACAGGCATTCTCCTAACCAGCGCTGCAAGGCTGCACTGTTAGCTTGAACCATGGGGGAGACTGGTCCAAACCAGGATGCTGAAATTGCAAAGGGCTGTGAGCACCTCCAGCAGTGACTGCTCCATGGTCAGCTTTAGCGAGGAGATTGTACAACATGTGCAGTCATCCAACTGTTCTGCCATCCACTAAAATGCTCAGGACTTTGCAGACTGTGCCCCAGTGTAGGTTGGGGTGGGGGGGAGGGGTTTTGGGGGCTGGTGGCAGGTGAAAAGCTTTGGAGCACTTGGCGGCACTTTGATGCCTCTGCGTTGCTTGAGTGGGCAGATAAGCTAGAAGCCCAACTCCAATCATATCAATGTGGTTGTGCTTGAACTGTCTCAGTTGCAGAGGAAAGGTCACTTTATACAGGTTTCCCTAATGAGTGGGCACTTCCTTTGCCCATCCTACCCCCCGGCACCAAATGCTTGTGCGCTATATTAACGGCAGGCCCCCCCCCGCCTCCACAAGTCGCCTCAATGGCAGGGCTGTGCTTAACCTCGACCCCCCCAGTGCCCCTCAAGCTTGAAGTCCAACAGGCGACCCTGGTGAGCACTGCGCAACGTTACTGTGTACTCACCTCCGAGTTCCCCTCAAAGTGCAGGCCGCCAAGTGCACGTCGCTTATGTGCTGTTGTGAAACACATTGGAGTGCTTTCCTTCCGACATGGACGGATGATCCAGCGGTGACTGGGGGGGGAGGTGGCAGATGTTTCCGGCGGGCTAGCCTGATAATGATATGCTGATGTATTAAAATGAGGTTCCCGACATCCTATGGCGAGAAACACGACCCACCATTGGCGGGCTGAGCGGATAATCACGAAATGGTTTCCTACTGTCGTAAAACCATTCGCGCCATATTGTCCACTGATGCCATCGATCACGCCTGACGCCAGGGGGCACAGAAAATTCCGCCCCTGGTGTTAGCCCTTTATTCTACTCCTTAAATAAGGAGAGCAAAACTGTACACAGTGCCCCAGGAGGAGTCTCACCAATGTCCTGAACAGTTTTAACAAAACTTCCATACTTCTAAACTACATTCCCTTTGCAATAAAGGCCAACATTCCATTTGCTTTCCTAATTACTTGCTGTACCTCAGCACAGAATTCTGCAGTCTCTCTCTATTTAAATAATATTCTGTATTTTTACTCTTCCCACCAAAGTGAAAACCTCACATTTTCCCATATTATACTCCATCTGCTAAATTTACTGCTCTGCATTTAACCTATCTCTCTATCCCTTTGCAGACTCTGTGTCCTCCTCACAACTTGCTTTCCTAACTATCTTTGTATCATCAGCAAATTTGGCTGCAATACACCTTTTCTGTGGAACATTATAAAATGCCTTTTAGAAATCCAATTACACTACACTTACTGATTCCCCCTTATCCACCCTGTTTGTTACATCCTCAGAGAACTCAAATACATTTGGCAAACGCAATTTCCCTTTAATAAAACTATGTTTTCTCTGCTCCAGTGTTTTTTACTTTTCTAAATGTTCTGCTACTACTTCCTTAATAATGGTTCCAGCATTTTCCAAATGATAGACATTAGGCTATCTGGCCTATAGTTTCCTGCTTTTCTTCTCCCTCCTTTCTTAAAAAGAGGTGTTACATTACAAATTTTCCAATCCACTGGGATGTTTCCAGAAATGTTGGGAGATTACAGCCAATGTATCCACCAAATCTACAGCCATTCTTTTTGGACTGTAGGATGGAGGCCACCAGGTTCCAGAGACCTGTCAGTCCTTCGTGGCATAATTCACCTGATATTTTTTCTGTAGCGATAGGTGATAGTGATTATTTTAATTCCTCCCTCCTTTTTGCCCCTTGATTTTCTATTATTATTATTGGCGTGCTACTTGTGTCTTCTACCTTGAAGACAGATACAAAATGCTTGTTCAAAGTCTCTGCCATTTCCTTGTTTCCCATTATTAATTCCCCAGCCTCATCCTTTAAGGGAACAATGCTTACTTTAGCTACTCTTTTCCTTATATATTTGTAGAAGCTTTTACTGTCTGTTTTTATATTTCTTGCTAGTTCATTCTCATATTATAATTTTTACCTCTTTATTTTATTAGTTATCCTTTGCTGCTTTCTAAACTTTTCCCAATCTCCTGGTCTATCACAAAACTTTGCACCAGTGTATGCCTTTTCTTTCAATTTGCTAGCATCCTTTACTTCCTTAGTTAGCCCCCAGTGGTGCATCCTTCTTATACAGTCTTTCTTTCCCAATGGAATATATCTTTGTTGAGACTTATGAAGAACTTCCTTAAATGCCTGCCATTGCTTATCTACTGGCTTACCTTTTAACATATTTTCCCATCCACTGCAACCAATTCTGTCTTCATACCTTTGTAATTGTCTTTATTTAAGTTTAAGACACTAGTTTCAGATCCAAGTTTCTCAACCTCAAACTGAGTGTAAAATTCTATCATGTTATGATCACTCTTGCCTCGAGGATCTGTTACCATGAGATCATTAATTAACCCTGTCTCATTGCACATTTTCAGGTCCGAAATAGCCTGTTCTCTGGTTGGTTCCATAACATTTGTTCGAAGAAACTGTTCAGAATACAATCTATAAACTCATCCTTAAGGCTACCTTTGCCACAGGGAAATGGTAGAGGAAGATCTTTTGAATATGGAGGCTGTTGGGGTGGAAGGAGAGGGAAGGGGAACCTTGTCTCAGTTCTGGGATGGAGGGGAATGGGTGGAGAATAGGAATACAGAAAAAGGAATGAACATAGATGAGGGCTTGGTTTACCTCATTGGGGATGAATCCTCGGTTGAGAAAAGAGGAAAACAAAGCACTGGCATGAAAGGTTGCATCATCACAACAGATGCGATGGAAACTGAGAAACTGGGAAAGTGGAATGGAATGAAGGTGAGGTGTATTTGCTGTACACAATGCAGTCTGCTCTACACTGGGGAGACCAAATGCAGATTGGGTGACTGCTTTGCAAACACCTCCATTCAGTCCGTTAGACTGACCCTGAGCTTCCGGTCATCTGACATTCCAATTTTCCATCTTGCTCCCACTCTGACTTCTCTGTCCTCGGCCTCCTACAGTGTTCTAATAAGTTGAATGTAAGCTCAAGAAACAACAACTCATCTTTTGATTAGACAATTTATAGACTTCCGGAGTCAACATTGAGTTCAATAATTTAAACCATAATTTATGCCCCCATTTTGTTTCCTATTTCTTTGCACGTTTCGGTTTCTGCTTTCAGACAACAGCTGTTTATCATTCTGCTATCCACACCGCTTCTTGACACCTTATGTATCTCTATTTGTCCCATTACCAATTCCTTTGGCCTTGCACCAAAATGCGTTTTTGTCATTTCATCTGTCCTCTTTTCCACCCTAGCACAGACCTTCCCCTTTGCTCTTTTCCTACCCTCCTCCCCCAATTATAATTCCAACTTTTTTCAGTTCGGATGAAAGATCATCAATCTGAAATGTTAAGTCTTTTTCTCTCTCCACAAATGCTCTCTGACCTGCTCAGTAATTCCAGCATTTTCTGGTTCATTCCAATTAAATTAAAGGTTACAGTTATATGGATAGACTGACTGGAGGAGCAGGGGCTGTTCTCCTTACAACAGAGCAGGCTGAGAGGAGGTTTGATAGGGGGTGTTTAAAACCACAAAGGGTTTAAATAGAGTAAATAAAGAGAAACTATTTGCAATGGCTGGATGGTCAATAACCAACGGGTGCAGATTTAAGTTGATTGGTGAAAGAGCAGGAAGTTAGGATTTGGAATGCACTGCTTGATAAAGAAGTGGACACAGATTCAATTGTAACCTTCAAAAGAGAATTGGATAAATATTTAAAGGAGAAAAAACCCACAGAGTGGCGGGGGGGGGAAGTGTGGGGGGGGGAAGAGTGGGGGGGTGAAAGAGTGGGGAGGAAGAGTGGTGGGGGCGAGGAGAGTTAGGGGGAGTGGCGGCAAGGAGAATGGGGGAAGTGGGGGTGAGGAGGGAAGTGGGAGGGGAGCGGGGGAGCAGGGGAGGGGAGAGGGGGAGGGGGTGGGGGAGAGGGGGGAAGGGGAGAGGGGGGAGAGGGGAGGGGGAGGGGGATCCTGCAGCAGCAGCAGCCAGTCCTTTTGGGGGATACCCAATGTCAAAAGGAGGCTGCTGTTGGAGGCGCTACTCCCCACTTCCCGCCCGAGGTCTGAACAGGTTACTTTTTGGGGCCCCCACCCCCTCTGCCCTTGAACTCCTCTTGCCAGCCTGAAAATTGAGGCTGGATGGGAAATGGCTCTTAAGTGGTCACTAATACAATATAAGAAGAAGAATCTCCTTTTCCCAGAGTGGTGAGAATGTGGAATTTGCTGCCAAAGGGAAAGGTTGAAGCGAATAGTACAGGTGCATTTTAAGGGGTCAATCACTAATTGACCACTTAAGGGCCTCAATTGGGGAAAGTGGGGGGTGGGCTAGCCTAGGCCTCGCCTGTCCCAGTGTAAAATCACTGAGAGGCCGAGGTGGGTGGGAGCCCCATGGGAAGGCCATCCGAGAAATCTTACAGCCATCCCGGTGTACAAACCTGGCGGGGGGGGAATGTAAAATTCTGCCCATTGATTCTCTCTATGATTCGATGGTGAAACTCCCCTGCTCATCTCTGAAATAGTGTATCGGAACCTTTTATATTTACCTGAGAAGACAGACATGTGTCTCATGATGTCTCATTGTTCAGCACTCTCTCAGTACTGCACTGGAGCATTGACCTAGATTATGTGTTCAAATCTCTCACACACACACGCCTATAATTTCAGCAGTTAATAGAGTCTACATGAAGATGCCAGACAGTTAACACTGACAAGCTTTATAACCATGAGGCTGTAGCCAAATGAGATAAGTGCATTTAAAATTTAAAAAATGGGACGTATTGAATAAACTAGCAAACTGTAGTGCCAGACGAATAAAGAAATTCCTTCATTTAAGAAAGGGGGCAGAACATATCCAGCGAATTATAGACTGATCAGCTTCATGTTCGTGGGAGGAAAAATAATGGAATCCTGACTAAAAGAGAGATTAGAAGAACATCTAGAAATGAGAAATATAATAATGAATAGTCAGTATGGAAATCAAAATGGTAAATCTTTCCTGACCAACTTTATTACATTTTTTGAGGATTTAATCGAGAGAGTAAATTATGGTAAGGTGGTCAGAGTTATTTATCTGGATTTTTAGAGTCATGAATAAGTTCAGAGGATGTGGAGTCAGGGGACAAGTGGCAGAATGGATTGCTAGCTGGCTTCAAGACAGAAAGCAGAGAGTAGGAATAAAGGGTAGTTAGTTAGTTAGTTATTAGTGACAGAAGGTAGAAAGTAGTGTTCCGATAAGATAGATGCTGGGACCACTGCTGGTCACAATTTACACTACTGAGTTGGATTTTGGAATCAAAAGTACAATTTCCAAATTCGGGGATGACCCCAAATTGGGGAGCTAGTAAATACTGAGGGGAACTGTAACAATTTACAGGAGGATATTAATAAACTTGCAGAATGGGCAAATAATTGGTAAATGAAGTTCAACATAGATAAATGTGACAGTGTACATATTTAGAAGGATATTACTTGGAAGGGGCAAATCTAGGTGAGGTAGATAAACAAAGGGATCTCGAAGTACAAATGCATCAATTACTAAAAGTTGCACCACAGGTTCGCAAAGACATAAAAAAAAGCAAACCAATCACTAGGTTTTATTTCTAGAGCAGCAGAATTGAAAATTAGGGAAGCTATGGTAAATTATCTCAAACCTTGGTTAAGTCACATTTAGAGTACTGCGTGCAGTTCTGGTCATCAGGTGGCTGTGTATATAGATCTGCCTTGGAGACCTGCTTGCTACAGGCTGAGTGCAGAGTCATGTGACTACTACATCACATTCTGTCTTGGTGGTAATGATTGACCAGCAGCTTAAGATATGCTCCTTTAAAGGTACATGTACACCATATCACAACCATAACTAGAGGCCATCAATACAATATAATCACCAAGAAATACAATAGGAAATTCAGAAGAAATTTCTTTTCCCAGAGTGGTGCTACTGTGGAATTTGCTACCAAAGGGAGAGGTTGATGCGAATAGTATAGATGCATTTTAAGGGAAGACCAGATAGGCATATGAAGGAAAGAGAATAGAGGGTTGTGACGCTAGATTTAAATGAGAAAATATGGGATGAGGGTCAAGTGAAGCATAAATACCGACATGGACTGGTTGGGCCGAATGGCCTATTTCTGTGCCTTATATCCTATTTAATGTGTTGTAATGTAAAAATCCACTCAACAGCAACACCAAGCACTGGCCTGGCCTCTGCCTACTGCCATGTGTGTTTCATGTTGTTCTGTGGGGTAATGACTTGGAGTGCCTCATACAGTTCAAGTTCCATTTAGTCAGCCATTAAACAGGGCAGTTAATGGCACTGCCATTCAAGTGCTTACCCTCATTCATTTTGAATTCCACTGGTTATTTATTTGCCACTAGCCTTTGGAAAGTCTGAGAAAAAGGTTGGTGTCCTTCACACGCCATAAGGAGGACATATTTGTCCCCTCATGCAGCCACTTATCTTTAAATGGATATGTCCCTTCCAAAGTTGCAGATAATGTGCTGGTTTCCCCCAGTCCTTAATGGATGAATCCGCAGTCTCAAGCCAGGAGCTCACATTAAGCACCAAACTTGGGTCGAGTCCAAGGGACCTGAAGGAGTAGTCTCCACCGCCAATTGTGCAAGTAAAGGTTTTTCACTGTGTTGCTGTCGAGCTATTTGAAAGAAAGAAAGACTGTTGCCTTTAGTGGCTTTCACAACCTCAGACCGCTAAGTGCTTTACAGCCAATGAAGTGTAGCCACTACAGTGATGTAGGAAATGCAGCAGCTAATTTGAGCACAGCAAGGTCCCACAATCAGCAATGTGATCTAGTGATGTTGGCTGAGGATTAAACATTGGCCAGGGCTCCAGGGAGATACTCCCCAAGCAAAACAATATCATATGAATTAGGAACAGGAGTAAGCCACTCAGCCCCTCGAGCTTGCTCCTCCATATAGTAAGATGGTTGCTGATCTAATTTTAACCTCAATTTCACATTCCTGCCTATCCCCAATAACACTTCACCCCCTTACTTATCAAGAAACTATCTACTTCTGCCTTAAAGATATTCAAAGACTCTGCCTCAACCACCTTTTGAGGAAGAGAATTCCAAAGTCTCACCACCCTCTGAGAGAAAATTCTTTCCTCATCTCTGTCTTAAATGGGCAATCCCTTATTTTTAAATGGTGGCTTTTTACAACCCCCTGAGAGGGCAGACAGGCTCCTGGTTTAATGCCTCATCCGAGAAACAGAGCCACTAACAGCACAGAACTCCCTCAGAATGACACACCTAGCACCAGCCTGGATTTTGTGCTTGAGATTTGAACCCACAATCTTCTGACTCAGAGGCATTAGGGCAAATTGCTGACAACTGATGCCAGCACCAGGGAGAGAAGATTATACCTTCTTGTTTCCCAGATAGGCGTTCTGCAGAACAGAAAGAGAGCTGCAACGAGAATGATCATTTCAATCTAATTTGTTGATCGTAGGAAAGACTCACAATCATTTGACTTCTGCACAAAGCACATGACTTCACATCTTAATGAGATGTCAGGGCTTATCTAAAGACTGAGCAGCTTATTTCCTTTAGCAATCCGTTGCAAAAAATGAAGTAAACTAATTATGCACCGGCACGTGATCTAACATTAATTTAATCAGAAGTCTTGCCCTTCATTTAAGCAGCCTGCCTAGACCTACCCTTTGTCCTGCAGCAGTTGAGCAGAGGGGGGAGGGGAGAAGATTAATGTAGTGGCTTTTTGTGAACCGGCATTCATTTTAATATTCTGTTTGCGTCTAATTGTTTTTTACTTGGTGATAAGGTCCCAGCTCCAACTCGCAATGCTGACATAGATCATACTATTTTCTCTAACTTTCCGATTAGCTCTGCATATTATGATTGATCACGCTCTTGTGTTTGTCTCTCATACATCACTGCTGGCTTGAGCTTACATGCAGCAGCGCTGTGCTCAGTACATTGTGTTCCGACCTGCCAGTTGGAAAAACCCCTTACTCAAATTATCCCCAAACCGCCGCGCCCCATCTTTTCTCATGCCGATGTTGTTATGGCACAGCCGATGGTAAATGCTGAGTTGCTCAAATCCCAAAATGAAACTTGAAACAACTGCCACAACTTGTTTTGCAATTTGTATAAATTTCGGGATGCATTCCTTGAATTCAGATGGAGTAAGACCACCAAGTCTTATAAGTTTCTACAAAACAAGATTAAACATTTATTAACAAGAAAAATGATTTTAAGCACATGCATATGTCTACAAATTACCACTATGATAACTTCTAAATCCCCTAGCCAATCTAACTCCCAGTTACACTTTCGCTAAGGCAACAGTAAGACACATAGGGCGGAATTTTCCCAGAATTGCACTAAGTGCGGTAGCGGGCGGGTAAAATGGAGTCCTACCTGCCGACGAAAATGGTGGGTTTTCACGCCGTATCATCCTGAGCCCGCCTCATTATTTATTCACTCCAGTGAAACACACCGTTTCCATGGTGAGCGGGCTCTCATTCGCCCGCCTGCCATCACCCCGCTGTTGCATCACACCTGCCGCCATCTTTAAAAGGCAGCCGCCAGCAAAGTGCTCATCGCCACCAGCTCACCACCGCTGCCTGGGAGACATGGCCAGCAAAGGCAAAAAGACTGCAGCCCCCCACTTCAATGACAGTTCCCTTGAGCGACTGCTGGATGCCGTGGAGGCCCGCCGGGATGTGCTCCACCCCTGCTCTGGCCGCAGGATGGGCAGCAAAGTCACCAACCCAGCTTGTGAGGTGGTGGCAGCGGTGGTCAGCGCGAACGCCCTGCAGAGGAGGACAGCCACCCAGTGCCGCAAAAGGATGAATGATCTCCTCCGTTCCGCCAGGGTAAGTCACTCTTTTCATCTCTCACAACTCACACACTCACAAACCCATCACACATCCACAGGGCCCTCACTCACTGCCAGTGCAAGGGACATCACTATTCACTCTTTCACACACACCATCATTGTCCTCATCCTATCCATGGGACCACTCACCACCCACACAGACCAGGTATACTTATCATCTGGTCCAGCAGGCATCCTGATACACTCTCCCCATCTCTATCCATGCAGGACAAACTGGCTCACAACAGGAGGGAAAGGTCACAGACGGGTGGAGGGATGCCAGGGATCAAAGTTCTGACAGGATTCGAAAACAGACGGCAGGATTTTCCACACCCGCCTGTCACCAGGATCTTCCAGTGCCACTGCAAGTCAATGGATTTCAGGCCAGGGCACCACCTCACCCGCGGCGGATTCCACCCGCGAGGGGCCGGAAAATCTCGGCCAGAGCCATCCAGCTGGTGATGACCTGGACCGGTCCTGTGCTGATGGTGAGGTCGGCGCTGCTCTACCAAGTGAGGATCCAGCAGTGCAACATCCATCAGACAGCCATGCCGTGAGTGATGTGTCCTATTTCACAGGCCACAACCATGCACTAATTATATCCCCTTGCTTTCACAGGCACATCTGCCAAACAGACGACAGAGCCCATGTCCCAGGGCCTCCAATTAAGTTCTGAAGAAACCACTGAAAAGTAACCTGAAGGCACCCTCCCTGAAGTCCCGTCACAGCGCTCACCCAGACCTTGCACCAGCATAGAGGAACACACCTCGGTGGGACCTAGCTTTAGAGTAGTCTCAGGATCACAATCTGGAGAGCACTTTGCACTTTCTGATCCACAGAACATTGCTGAGTCTGAGTCAGATGTTGAGCCTTTGGACTCGGTCATGTCACAGTTGCTGGAGCTGCAAAGGGAAGCTAGGGAGCAACAGGAAGGGATGTCCGCTGCACTCCTCAGATTGCAAGGCACAATGGAGGAGTCTGTCCAACATCAGGCTGAGGTGATAGTGCTGGAATTGCAATGCACCGAGGTCAACACTGGCAGGACGGCAGCCGCCATGGAGACCCTGGTCCAGGATGTCACTCCTGCACTGCTGCACGGGCTTAACTCCATTGCTGATGCCATTGTTGGCCTCCAACAGTGTGAACGTGAGAGGTGTGCTGGGTAGCTCAATCTCACACCAGCTACCCCTGCTCCTCAAGGAGTCAGCCAGGGGCACTCGGGCACCCATAGGGAGGAGGAGCAGCAGGTGCACGCTCAGGGCCATCTACCCAGGTGACTCTGGGAGTGACTAGCCCTTCCGAATCCCATCTCCCTGTGACCTCTGCCGCTCCAGCTTCACAGGCCGAGAATGGTGCCACTGCCACACAGCAGGACCCTGAAAGCAGGCTGGGGCCCTCCAAATCTCGGCCCTCCAGAAGACGCCCACCAAAGCCATCACAGACAGGGCATCACAGTCAGCAGGCTGCCTCCACCTCCGCTGTGGATGTCCGGGGAGCACCAAGACTTAGCAGCAGGGTTAGGAAAGTTAGGTCAAAGTAGTTGCACAGCCTGGGCATGGGTGTTGATCTCTTGTATATACTGCTCATTATTGTCAATAAACTCTTAAGAATGTCTCCCTGCCTGTGGCTCCTTGTTCTGATGAGCAGCGTTCTTGTCACTTGGATGTGAAACCTTTCTGCACAAGATAAAGGCAGGTATCTCAGTCCAGGGCCTCTTCCCTGTGCTCTGTGCAGCCTTCAGACCAAAGTGATGGTCCAGCCTCACACTCCCTGGAAACATGACTGATTTTTGCACCCCGGCGGTGCTGGTCATTGCTGTCAGAACGTAGTGGGCAGGCGCCTCTCATTCTCTCTGTGTGCTATCAGCACCTTTAAGGTGGGGCTGGCCCCCATCACACCAGCATCTGTGACCAGTAATTCTGTGCATCAGCTCCTGAAGGGCTGAGGTGCTGAAGGTGGACACATCATCAGATGCATCTAAAGTTTCATGGCTGCGTCTCTGAGATGGCCCTGATCATGGAGCGCAAGCGAGCTGCTCTTGGCCAGACAGGAGTCAGACATTCTCAGAGGCTATGTGAAGATCTGCGGAGTACCCTCACTGCATGTTGTCATCATCCTCCCGAGATCGAGTGACTATTAGGGCCTCCACTGCAACTCCATGACAGGAGCAATATCACGGAGGGTATAGGCGCTGCGATAAGCCAGACTGGAGTCAAACATTCACAACTGCAATGCGAGGATCTATGGGGACACCTCAATGCATGTCGTCATCATCCTCCACAAATCAGGCAGCAATGAGGGCCTCCCGAGCGTGCCTGCCTCATCTTACCAGTGCGAGAGCCTCATCCCCGTCATCGTCACCACTGAGAACCCCCTCACCCTCATCACCTTTGGCGTCCTCCTCATTGCAGGAGACATGAATCTCCTCCATCTCCTCCTCAGCCAGCTCCTCTCCCTGTTGCAGACCCAGGTTATAAAGGACGCAGCAGATGATGATGATGTGTGACACTCTCTGCGGTCTGTATGCAGGGCTCCACCAGACCTGTCCAGGCACCGGAACCGCATCTTCAGTATCCTGATGGTCTGCTCCACCAAGTTGTGAGCTGCTGCATGAGCCTCATTATAGCGTCGTTCTGCTGCAGTATGAGGCCGCTGCATGGGTGTCATCAGTGGATAGCCCTTGTCCCCAAGGAGCCAACCCTGCAACTTCTGTGGACCATGTAAGACTGCAGGGATCTGCAAGTGACTCAGGATGTAGGTGTTGTGCACACTTCCTGGAAACTGTGTGCAAACCTGCAGGATGCGTTTCTGGTGGTCGCACACCAGCTGCATGTTCAGTGAGTGGAAGTCCTTGCAGTTGATCAAGTCCACTGAGTGTAGCGATGGAGACCTGAGCACCACATGAGTGCAGTCAATCGCACCCTGCACCTGTGGGAATCCCGAGATCAGGGAGAATCCAATGGCCCTTGCATCCTGGCTGTCCTGGTCCCGGGCGAAATGCACAAAGTTGTGTACCATGGAGAAGATGGCATCCGTGATCTCATGGATGCATTTGTGGGTGGTGGATTGTGAAATCCCACAGAGGTCACCTATAGAGCCCTGAAAGGAGCCATTGGTATAGAAATTGAGCACCGCGGTCACTTTCACAGCCACTGGCAGCGGATGCCCTCCATGTCCTCTTGGGTGCCAAGTCCTGCAGTAAGTGGCAGATGTAAGCCATCAGCTCCCTAGACATGCACAGTCATCGGTGACACTGGTTCTCGGTCATCTGCAGGAATGGCAGGCGGCGTCTATAGACCCTGGTCTCACTAGACGCCGACCAGCTATAGCTCACTGCCGCTCCTGGGCAGCATGTGTGGGAGCCCTGCTGCTCCTTCTTTATGAGGTTGCTGCTCCTGCCTTTGCGCAGCCAAGAGCATCAGTCACTGTCTCCTCCATCTTCTACGGTCTCTATAGGCCATCAGGCATACAACTTGGTCACCAGGATCCATGATCCTGACGTGGTCTCCCTGTAACATGAAAGAGAGGGAGACGTGGTTATCATGGCTGTACTTAGCACCTTTCCTGGCCCTGTGTGACCATCACTTAACACTTCCTGGAGAGTGCTGGTGACCCCTTGGATGAACAGAGATGAGTGCGCTGCATGGCTGCCCTGTCAACCTGTGACATGGGGTCACTGGTCCAAGCCGGGATGCTGAGATTGCAAGGGGCTGTAAGCACCTCCAGCAGTGATTGCTACATGGCCAGTGTTGGTGAAGAGATTGTACAACGTGTGTAGTCCAACTGCTCCGTGGTCCAATAAAGTGGTGGTGGACTCAAAGTCTGTGACGTGGGGAGGGGGCAGGGGGGGTCACTGGGGGGGTAAGGTATGGAGCACTTGGTGGCCTTTTGGTGCCTCTGTGATGCTTTCATGGGCAGGTAGGCTAGCACTTTGAACCCCCCCCGCCCCCGCCCGCCACTGACAACGGTCGCCTCTTAAGACTGGCCAGCACTTGTCCTGGACACCCCCGCCACCCCCCTCAACAGTCACCTCCGGGGCCAGGCATCAGTATCCCCCGCCCTCTTGGTGCCCCTGAGACCTGTAAACAACAGGCGAGCTGTGGAGAACGCTGTTGCTCACTCACCTCAGTTCCCCCAAAGTGAAGGCTGCCAAGTGCACGTTGCCTGCGTGCTGTTGTGAATCATGTTGGCGTGCTTTCCTGCCGACATGGACAGACAATACAGCATGGTTCCACTAGCCTGGTGGGATGGCCTTTTAGTTATATTGTAATGTATTACAATTAGCTCCTTGATGGCCAGTGGTGGAAAACATCAGCGAGCTGAGTGAGCGATCGCAACCTGCTTTCATGCCATTGTGAAGCAGGTCGCACCATATTTTCCACCTATCACCCCCGCTACCAGCGGGCTCAGAAAATTGCGCCTATAGATTTTAAAAGACCTAGGCAAGGTGACACACAACACCTTGAACCAGTCGAATTCAAAGTGAGTTTTCTTAATAAGACCATAAGACATAGGAGCAGAAATTAGGCCATTCGGCCCGTCGAGTCTGCTCCGCCATTCAATCATGGCTGATAAGTTTCTAAACCCCGTTCTCCCGTCTTCTCCCCGTAACCTTTGATCCCCTTACCAATCAAGAACCTATCTATCTCGGTCTTAAATATACTCAATGACCTGGCCTCCACAGCCTTCTGTGGCAATGAATTCCATATATTCACCACTCTCTGGCCAAAGAAGTTTCTCCTCATCTCTGTTCTAAAAGATCTTCCCTTTACTCTGAGGCCGTGCCCTCAGGTCCTAGTCTCTCCGACTAATGGAAACATCTTCCCCACGTCCACTCTTTCCAGGCCTTTCAGTATTCTGTAAGTTTCAATCAGATCCCCCCTCATCCTTCTAAACTACATCGAGTATAAACCCAGAATCCTCAAACGTTCCTCATATGTTAAGCCTTTCATTCCTGGGATCGTTCTCGTGAGCCTCCTCTGGACCCTCTCCAGGGCCAGAACATCCTTCCTGAGATACAGGGCCCAAAATTGCTCACAATATTCTAAATGTGGTCTGACCAGAGCCTTATAAAGCCTCAGCAGCACATCCCTGCTTTTATATTCTAGTCCTCTCAAAATAAATGCCAACATTGCATTTGCCTTCCTAACTACCGACTCAACCTGCAAGTTAACCTTAAGAGAATCCTGGACTAGGATTCCCAAGTCCCTTTGCACTCCAGATTTCTGAATTCTCTCCCCATTTAGAAAATAGTCTATGCCTCTATTCTTCCTACCAAAGTGCATGACCTCACACTTCCCCACGTTGTATTCCATCTGCCACTTCTTTGCCCATTCTCCTAACCTGTCCAAATCCTTCTGCAGCCTCCCCGCCTCCTCAATACTACCTGGCCCTCCACCTATCTTTGTATCATCTGCAAATTTAGCCAGGATGCCCTCAGTTCCTTCATCTAGATCATTAATGTATAAAGTGAAAAGTTGTGGTCCCAACACTGACCCCTGTGGAACTCCACTCGTCACTGGCCGTCATCCTGAGAAGGACCCCCTTATCCCCACTCTCTGCTTCCTGCCAGACAGCCAATCTTCTATCCGTGCTAGTACCTTGCCTCTAACACCATGGGCTCTTATCTTACTGAGCAGCCTCCTGTGCGACACCTTGTCAAAGGTCTTCTGGAAGTTCAAGTAGATAACATCCATTGGCTCTCCTTTGTCTAACCTACTCGTTACCTCCTCAAAGAATTCTAACAGATTTGTCAGGCATGACCTCCCCTTGATGAAACCATGCTGACTTTGCCCTATTTTACCATGCACTTCCAAGTATTCTGAAATCTCATCCTTAATAATGGACTCTAAAATCTTACCAACGACCGAGGTCAGGCTAATCGGCCTGTAATTTCCTGTCTTTTGCCTCACTCCCTTCTTAAACAGGGGGGTTACATTAGCAATTTTCTAGTCCTCTGGGACCCTCCCTGACTCGAGTGATTCCTGAAAGATCACCACTAACGCCTCCACTATCTCTTCAGCTATCTCCTTCAGAACTCTGGGGTGTAATCCATCTGGTCCAGGTGATTTATCCACCTTCAGACCTTTCAGTTTTCCTAGCACCTTCTCCTTGGTAATGGCCACCATACTCACCTCTGCCCCCCGACTCTCTTGAACTTTGGGGATGTTATTCGTGTCTTCCACCGTGAAGACTGACGCAAAGTACCTATTCAGTTCCTCCGCCATTTCTTTGTTCCCCACTACTACTTCTCTAGCGTCATTTTCCAATTTCAGTTCTTTGAAAACAGCAGCTTGAGGCATAGATGTTGAAGGCTTTTCACACTTGTTAGATCTTATAAATGCCTATCCTTTCACATAGACTTCGCTCGTTTATACATATTTTCCCCTTTGAATGCAAATTCCCATTGTTTCACTATGCCTTTGGACTTTACCTTCTTGATCATAAAAATTTATCATAGTACTAATTTTACCAGTAATCTTTAGGAAAAATAAACACACTGGGCTTGATTTTGCCATTGGCAAGCAAGGGGTGGGGCCCGCTTGCCGATGCGTAAAATGACGTGGGATGACGTCGGGCGGAACTCGTTTAAATTTTCAGGAAGGCAGAGGAGCAGCAAAACTAGTTGTGCGCCCACCGACCTGTCAATGGCCAATTGAGGCCATTGACAAAGCAATTAAAGTAATTAGTGGACCTGACCATCCAACCTTAAGGTTGGCGGGCAGGCCAGGAGCCCTGGCGGGAAGTAGAAAAAACATGAAACCTCATCCACAGGCGGGATGAGGTTTCATGTAAGGTTTAAAAATTTTTAATGAAGTCTTTTTGGAAAGTATGAACATGTCCCAACTCATGTGACAATGTAAGGGAATTTTTTTTTTCAGCGATCTCCCTGAGGCAGCACTTAGCCTCAGGGAGATGAGTGCACTCTTTTGTGCGCATGCGCGAAAAAGCGCACTCTCGATTTTAGGCATTTCTCCCCGCCCGCACAGGAAGCGTATAGCGCTTCCGTGTGGACGTTACGCTGGGCGGGCCTTAATTAGCCCGCCCACGTAAAATAGCGCTGTGCCCACCCATCAACTTTCCCCCCAACAGGGGGAAAATTCAGCCCCCTGTTTCTAAATTTCACCTGGCTCGGTGACATATTTCACTCCCTCTTTTGAAAACAATCTAGTCTGGTTCATTTAAAAATGCAAATGTCCTTCCCCCATGTTGGCCATGTTTACATCAAAGTCTTCAGACCAGCTGGCTTTAGGGCGCATGCACACATACACACCACTATTTTACAATAAATTCCAATAATATTATATCTTCCTAACAATGGACAATTGGCTTGCTTAAGATCATGAACTAATGCAGCATGTTAATTGTGGAGGGTGGGGGAGAAACCCAGCTGTACCAACTAATGATCCTCCATACTGATGAAATTTTGTACTGTCTTACCTTTGCCATATTTTTACATTCCACTGCAGTGAAGGTTATCCAAAATTCTGTTGCCCGTGTCCTTATTCCTGCTTACCTATTACCCCACGCTCAATGACCTTCATTGGCCCCTGGTTAAGTGATGCCTCGATTTTAAAATTCTCACCCTTATTTTCAAATTCCTCCATGACTTTGCCCCCTTCCCATCTCTCTAAACCCATGATGATCCTGCACTCCTTTAATTCTGGCCTCTTGAGCATCCCCTATTTTAAAAGTTCCAACATTGGGTCCACGTCTTCAGTTGCCAAAGCCTGAAGATCTGGAATTTCCTCCCTAAATGTATTCACCTCTCTAGCTCACTTTCCTCCTTTAAGATGCTCCTTAAAATTTACTTCTTTGACTAAGCTGTTGGCCACATGCCCTAGTATCACCTTATGTGATTTGGTGTCAAAGTTTGCTATAGAGCACTCAAATTTAACAGGAGAGTCCAGCAGCCTGGACTTCACTCCGTGAAGCGCCTTGGAATGTTTTCTTAACTTCAGGATTCTACATAAATACAAGTTGTTGTTGGCTGGGATTTAATGCCCTACCCCATGGCAAATTTTGTGGTGAGGGGCATTCAGTTGGATAGGAGGGGGCAGATGGGGACCCTGCCTCTGCTTTGATTAAGTCCATACCAGGAAAATGTGTGGATGGCTTTCCCACTCAGCTAGCAATTGGGGCCCTTACACGGGTATTCACCCGGCAGTATTCGGAGTATTCATCATGCAGGAAGCCCAAAAGCAAGTTTCTGTCCAACTGGGGGGGAGGCGGGGGTAGGCGGGGAGTGGGGGTGTTGGAGGCTCCCTCGTTCAAAGTCACTCAGTGCCTGATCAACGGAACTGGCACTGGGAAGTGGGGGACCCCGCTGAGAGCCAGCCTCCCCTGCCCTTGATGCTGACCCTCCTCCCTGACAATCCCCACCCTGAGATCTCACTCAGCCATCACTCACCTGTGGCTTGGGTCCCTCAGCGATTGTGGGCCTTGGGTGGGTGCATTGACAACAGCAGCCACCACCTCCCCAGTGGCACTGCCTGATCTGTTCTGTTGTCGCTACCCATAACGTGTACTGCTGGGACACCATGAAGCCATCCAGCTGAAGTCTTTATTAACAATACTGAACAATGTACAAATTTACAGGAGAGTGTAAAGGTATGGAGAAGACCCCATACTAGATTCTTACATGTTGCTACCGGTCTCTAGACTGGCCTTAGCTCTACATCAGGCTTGTCCAACCTTTTTATGTGGAGGGCCACATTTCCATTTTTTTCTCACTCAAGGGGCCAATGAACAGTTATCAGAAAGATATTCTGTCTTGGAAGAGTTTGGATTTCAGATCACCGTATTTGCATCCTTCTGCCATATGGCAAAGATCATTGATAAAGGAATCGACAGGCTCCCCAGGCTGCTGGACTCTCCTGTTAAATTTGGCACATTTCAAGGTCTTGTTGGATCTCAGGTTGAAGAAAAGGTTGAAAGATCTTAAAACATCGTTAAATTTAGCAGATGATTCATGTATGGCTTGCTTGGCGATCATATCGTCTACAATTGGCCCAATGGAATAAAGTAATGTGCTAACATGTTCTGCCTCTGACTTTTCATTTAATCCTGCAGCAGTGCTATACCTCAGTAACCTTTTCCTCCAATAACTCCAATTGTGAGAATGATCAAGGCTATAGGAGAGGCCCATTGGAAGTGGTAGGGAAGAATTGTGTTCCATCTTTAAAATATTTTAATGTGTGGATGTCCCCTTAAGAGTGAAGGGAATTTCATAGGAACATAGAACATAGGAACATAGAAGCAGGAATAGGCCACTCTGCCCATCGAGCCTGATCTGCCATTCAGTGCGATTGTGGCTGCTCAACCGCTTTAATGCCTATTTTCCACACTAACCCCATATCCTTTTATGTCATTGGTATTAAGAAACCTGCCAACCTCTGCTTTAAACAATCTCAATGACTGAGCTTCCACTGCCCTCTGGGGTACAGAATTCCAAAGATTCACACTCTGAGTAAAAAACTTTCTCCTCTTCTTGGTCCTAAGTGGCTTCCCCCTTATTTTGAAATAAAGTTCTAGACTCCCCAACCAGGGGAAACATCTTACATGCATCTACCCTGTCTATCCCTTTAAGTATTTTGTAGGTTTGAATGAGGTCACCTCTCTTCTTTTGAAACTCTAGAGAATACAGGCCTAGTTTCCCCAATCTCTCTTCACTGGACAATCCCGTCATCCCAGGAACAAGTCTGGTGAACTTTTGTTGCACACCCTCTATGGCAATAATATTCTTCCGAAGGTAAGGCGACCAAAACTGCACACACTTCTCCAGGTGCGGCCTAACCAATGTTCTATACAATTGAAGTAAGACTTTACTACTCTGGTACTCAAATCCTCTTGCAATAAAGGCTAACATACCAGTAGCCTTCCTAATTGCTTGCTGCACCTGCATGTTAGTTTTCAGTGACTTACTGATGAGGACACTCAGGTCCTTTTGTACATCTACACTTTCTCATCTGTAACAACTTAAGAAATACTCTGCACATCTGTTTCTCCTACCAAAGTGGATAGCTTTACATTTTTCCCCATTATATTCCATCTGCCATGTTCTTGCCCACTTACTAAGTCTGTCCAAATCCTCTTGAAGCTGGTTTGCATCTTCCTCACAACACACATTCTCACTTAGCTTTGTGTCATCCGCAAACTTGAAACTTTTACATTTGGATCCCGCATCCAAATCATTGATATATATTGTGAACAGCTGGGGCCCAAGCACTGATCCTTCTGGTACCCATGACAATGACCGACTCTCTGTTTTTTGCCTGTTAACCAATCCTTAATCAATGCCTTCTATCCCATGTGCTTTAATTTTACTAACTAACCTCCTGTGGGGGACTTCATCGAAAGCCTTCTGAAAATCCAAGTACACTATCTCCACTGACTCCCCTTTATCAATTCTGTTAGTAACATCTTCAAAAAACACTCCAACACTCAAATATGATTTCCCATTCATAAATCCATGTTGACTATACCCAATCAGATCATTATTATCCAAGTATCCGTTTATCAAGTCCTTTATAATAGATTCTAGCATTTTGCCCACCTATTGGTATAAGGCTAACAGGTCTGTAGTTCCCTATTTTCTCTCTCCCTCCTTTCTCAAATAGTGGGGTGACATTTGCTACCTTCCAATCTGTAGGAACTATTCCAGAATCTATAGAATTTTCGAAGATGATAACCAATGCAGCCACTATCTCCATAGCTCCTCTTTTAACACTGTGGGATGTAGAATATCACGGGACTTATCAGCCTTCAGCTCCATTAATTTCTCCAGACAACCTTCTTACTGATACTAACTTCCTTCAATTCCACATTCTCCCTAGTCCCTTGGATCTCTAATTCTGGGAGATTTCTTGTATCTTCCTCAGTGAAGACAGACAGAAAATAATCATTTAGCTTCTCTGCCATTCCTCAAATCCCCATTATAAATTCTCCTGACTCTGCCGGTAATGGATTTACATTTGACTTAGTCAAATGTTTCCTTTTTACATACCTACAGAAGCTTTTACAGTCCATTTTTATGTTTTTTGCTAGTTTACATTTATATTCTATTCTTTTCTTTATCAGTTTCTTGATCCTCCATTTCTGTATTCTAAAATCTTCCCAAACCTCAGGTTTAGCACTATTTCTGACAACTTTATAGACCTTTTCTTATAATCTTATACAATCCTTAACTTCCCTTGATAGCCATGGTTGACTGGCTTTTCTTTTGGGGATGTTGTGTCTTGAAGGAATGTATAATTGCTATAAACTATGTAATCATTCTTTAAAGACTCTCCACCGCCTGTGTGGTGTCATACCTTTTAATGTACTTTCCCAATCCACCTCACCAATTTGCCCTTCATAATTTCTTTTGTTCAAATTTAACACCCTGGCTTCAGGTTGAACGCCCTCACTTTCAAACATAATGGGCAGAATATTACCCTTGTTGGGTGGGCTCAGCAGGGTCAGGCGGGGCCGGTTGGGAAACTGACCACCACCCACGATCGGAGCTGGAAGATGATTTAATTGGCCCGCCCAGCTTGAAACGCGAGCAGCAGCGCTCAGCGCTGCCTGTGCGGGTGGGGGGAGGAGTGTGAGCGGGGCGAGTGTGACCTTTGCACATGTGCGTGTGTGCGTTTCATAATCTACCTGAGGTACAGAGCTGCCTCAGAGAGATGAAGAGTTATATAAAAAAGAAATAAAGAACTTAAAAATGTATTAAAACATGTCCCCCCATGTGACTCTGTCACATGAGCAGGGGCATGTTATAAATTACATTTTAAAATTTTTATTTTATTTTTATTTGCTTTAGGAAACCTCATCCCACCCGTGGATGAGGTTTCGTAAAAAGTGCAAAGGCCGCTTGGCCTTTTTGCCTGCCCGTCAACCGTAAGGTTGGATGGGCAGTGAAAAATTCTATTTAATTCCTCCTTTAATGGTCTTAACAGGCCTTTTAATTGTCAGCGGGTATGCAGCCGACTCCAGCGCGCGCCCACTGAACAAAACATTGCGTGACTGCGCGTTGACATCAGGATGTTCGCCCGATGTCAACGTGCATCATTTTACGCTCAAGCAGGTGGGGCACGCGCCCACCCACCAAGCTAAACATTTTACCCAATGTAAGCTTCTATCATATTATGGTCACTCATCCCTAAAGATTCTTTTACAACAAGATTATTAATTAGCCCTTTTCGTTACATAATACTAGATTAAAAATAGCTTGTTCTCTCATCGGTTCCTCAACATACTGCTCTAGAAAACCACCCCTAACACACTCCAGAAACTCATCCTCCACAGAATTCATGCTCATTAGGTTTATCCAGTCCATATGCAGAATGAAGTCACCCATGATTACTATAAAACCCATGCTACATGCTTCTCTAATCTCCTGATTAATACCATGCCCCACGCTACCACTGCTGTTTGGTGGCCTGTAAACAACTCCGACCAATGTTTGCGGCCTCTTGCTGTTTCTTAGCTCCACTCAAACAGATTCCACATTTTGTTCTTCTGATTTGAGATCCTTCCTTGTTAATGTATTGATCCCATCCCTTATTATCAGCGCAACGCCTCTTTTTCCTTTTTACCTGTCTTTCCTAAATGTCGAATATCCTTGAATATTCAGTTCCCAGTCTTGGTCAGCCTATAGTCACGTTTCCGTAGTGGCAATTAGTTTGTAACCAATTACCTCTATTTGTGACTTTAAATCATCTACCTTGTTGTGAATGCTGCATGCATTCAGGTAGAGGTGTCCTTAACTTTGTCTTTAATGACATTATTCCGCATTCTAAGCCTAGTTGATGCTCGCCTTTGTTTCGCCTGCCTTCTTTCGCTTGCTACTTTTCTACTCCCTGTTACCAGCTTTACTTCCTTCCAATTTGAACTACCCCTCAGGTTCCCATCCCCCTAACAAGCTAGTTTAAACCCTCCCCAAAAGCACTAGCAAATCTCCCTGTGGGGTTATTAGTCCAGATCCTGTTAAGGTATAACCCGTCCATCCTGACCCAGAACCGGTCCCAATACCTCAGAAATCTGATGCTCTCCCCCCTACATCAATTTTCCAGCCATGTGTTCAATTGGTCAATCCTCCTATTCCTATGCTCATTAGCACTTGTCACTGGGAGAAATCCAGAGATTCCTGCTTTTGAGGTACTGCTTTTTAATTTCCTTCCTAACTCCCTAAAATGTGCTTTCAGGACCTCATCCCTCTTCCTACCTATGTCATTCGTACCAATGTGGACTATGATTTCTGGCTGTTTGCCTTCCCCCGAAGGATGTCCTGCAGCTGCCCTGAGACATCCTTGACCCTGGCACCAGGGAGGCAATGTACCATCCTGGAGTCACATTTACTGCCGCAGAAATACCTGTAAAACCCCTTGACTTTTGAATCCCCTATCACTATTGCTCTTCCACTCTTCTTTGTCCCCTCCTGTGGCAGCTGACCCACCTGTGGCACCACAGACCTGGCTCTGGCTGCACTCCCCTGGGGAACCATCGCCCTCACCAGTATCCAAAATGGAAAATCATTTAGAAAGCAAGATAGACTCAGGGGACTCCTGCATTACCTGCCTAGTTCTCTTAGACTTCCTGGCAGTCGCCTATTCCCTCTCTCCCTTCACTCCTCTAACCTGCAGTGTGACCACCTCACTAAACGTGCTATCCACGTACTTCTCAGCCTCGTGGATGCACAGCAGTGACTCCAGCCACCGCTTGAGTTTCGAAAGCCAGAGCTCAAGCTTCTGCAACTGGTGATACTTCCTGCAGATATGTTTGTCTAGGTCACATGGTGTGTCCATGCCTTCTCACATACCGCAGGATGTACATTCTACTGGTTTGAGTTGACCTGTCATACCGTAACTCTAAAAACTATTTATTACAATTAGAATAAGTAGAATAACTTAGCAGTTACTCACCAATCAGCTTCTCCCCCTGCACAGAAGTAAGAGCCAGCTACTGAAGGCTGAAAAAGGGTAGAAAAAGAAAGGAGCACCTCCTTCTCCTCTTTACTGAACTCCCTCACTCACCAAACTCCCACTCAAAGCAGCACTCAGGGCTGATGCAACAGCATTGAGGAAGACCTGTTTTTATACTTTCTGAAAAACAACTGATTCAAGCTTCTGAAAACCAATTTAAGCTAGCTACCTAATCAACTAGCTGCAGCTGATCTCAGAGAGCTTCTATACCCCTATTTTAAGGCTGGAATAAAACTTAACTTCTCTTAACTTAAGGAGTAATTTTTAGTTAATTGATAAAATAAAGAAGAAAATAAAAGGCTTTCGATATAAATTAACCCTCAAAACTCCCTCACTCACCAGATGTCAGTGAAAACCAGACAGTACTCAAGATGGCACCTCTGGGTATCGATAGAGAAGGGATATTGGCACGCTTTGCAGTTTTGGCGCAAAATTCAAAATGGCAGTGGCGGTCTGCTGGGGAAGAAGAAGCATCAAAATGGCTGTGGGGCGGGTTGCTGCTGAGGGTTGGTTTAGCGAGGACGGCGTGCTGTAGGCCGGGGACAAGTTGGGAGGGCAGAATTCTCATTGACCTGGAGGCTGAAGAATCACAAGGCACCCGATTTATTTTATTTTTTAATTCCTGTGTTCAATCTCTTTCTTCTGTTTTACTTTTCGTTGACATTCCAGACTCGGAGAGCTAGGGGGATGGGCACTAAGTCAGAGTTTGGGCTAGTGACGACATGCACAACATAGTTACTGCCTGACTAGATTTAAAAATAAATGCTTCACAGGTCTGGCTTGCCTGGAACTTAAAAAGAATTCTATCCCACCCTGCAGACTGCTGGCTGTTGGCTCTGCTTTGTTGAAGCTGACCTTCCACAGGAATTCTGTGGAGATGTTTGCTTGAGCTTAACTTCTGCCTTTTTTTCTGCTGCCAGGCTCTCATGTCTCTGAAGCTTCTCAGGAGAGTTTTCTCAGTGTCATGCTTCTCGAGTGAGGTTGTTTCTGGGCAGAATTGTTATTGGTGTCCTTTTCTTGAGAGTTCTTCATCATCACTGCCACCACGATCTCTTCTGTTGTCATTTTCCGTGATGTGTACTGCTTGGACACCGTGAAGCAGTCTTGTTGAAGTTACAAAGAAGTCTTTATTAACAGTACTGAACCACGTACATATTTACGGTACAGGGTAAAGGTATGGAAAGGACCCCATACTAGGTCCTTATATGGAAGCTATGCTTGAGTAAAGCTCAGGTTAGGCCCCACCTTGAGTACTGCATTAACTTCTGAGCACCACACCTCAGGAAGATCTTTTGGCCTTGGAGGGTTTGCAGTATAGATTCACCAGAATGATACCAAACAATATCATTTAGATATTAAAAGGGTTAAATTTTTAAAAAAATCATTCTAGGGATGTGGGCTAGGCCAACATTTATTGCCCATCCCTAATTGACCTTGTTTGGAGGGCATTTAAGATTCAACCACATTGCTGAGGGTCTGGAGTCACATATAGGCCAGACCATGTTAGGACAGCAGATTTCCTTCCCTAACCAGATTGGTTTTTTCGACAATTGGCAATGGTTTCATGGTCACTAGACTTTTAATTCCAGAATTTTTTCATTGAATTCAAATTCTAACATCTGCTGTGGTGGGGTTCAAATCCAGGTCCCCCAGTGCATAAACCTGGGTCTCTAGGATACCACTATATCACCACTTCCTCCAGGAGGCTTATTGTGTAAATTAGATTTGGATTCCTTCTATAGGGGCAATCTAATTGAAGTGTTTAATATGATTAAAGGATTTCTTAGAGAGAAACTACTTAGTCAGGTAGGGGAGCCCAGAACAAGGAGGAAAACCTTAAAATTAGAATTGGGCCATTCAAGGGTGATGTCAGGAAGCACTTCTTCGCAATAAGTTGAAGGTCCTAGTTGACCTTCTCCATCCTGGTAGTCACAGGATATGATAATGATGGAGTTGTAGACTAATCACACTAAACAATCCCTATAAATTAGTCTAGAACAGACCCAGGACATGAGGTGAGGAAAACCACTGTGGTGAAAGCTTTGGGAACCAAAGGTCCAAAATCACCTGTTCCTCTCGAACACACCACACTTACTGGAATTCTTTCCCACAAAAAGCCAACGGGGCTTGGGTTGAATTGAAACTTTCTAACTTGGAAACAAGGAAGGAGGCCTTTCTAGACTGAGTTTAATAGGTTTTGTTAGGCAGGGGAATTAGGGGTTACGAAATCAGGAGGGTAAAAAGAGTTAAGATACAAATCAGCCGTGATCTAATTGAATGGCGAAACAGACCTGAGGCCCCACCACTGTTCCTATATGTTTCTCTAAGTGTGTGGCAGTCAGAAGCAGGATTAGGGTCCATGATTGAAAAAAGAAAGGAGTCGTTCTTTATAATTCTGAGTTCTGTTGAAATCTTTCTTCACAATGTTCACAATCCCAAAGTAGGACGGTGGGGAGAAATCCTCCTCCCTTCCCGTAACCATCAGTGTCCAGGAATTCATCAGGGAAAACCTCACATTCACCCCCAAATTGTGCTAAATCTTAGTTTTCGATTCCATAGCTCTGCTAATCTCTGGAGTTGAGTACTGAGGGAGTGTGGCACTGTTGGAGGTACCATCTTTCACAATGAAACATTAAGCCAAAGGCCTGGCTGCCCTCTCAGGTAGTTGTAAAATATCCCACAGCACTATTTTAAGAATTGGATGAAGGTTGCTGCTGTATTCCTTGCACCAAATCTTTCGTTATATGGCCTCTAATAGTATAGAAAATTTATCATCTGCCACTGTTGAATACAAAGGTTGGAAAGACCAATCTAATTGGCTTGAGACTATAACAATCACAGCAGTAACTTTGGAAGTGTGGTTTATAGGAGAGGCAGAACCATAATTTTTGTTTCAATTAAAATTCATGGAGGAATAAATAAATTGTTGCATGATCATTGTGGCCCCATTGTGTCAACTGGTCATTTCATTGCCTCACCCCCTAACCCCTCCCTAAACACAAAGAAGGTAATGAAGTCTGGTAAGATATCTCACCACGGGAACCACAACTATTCAAAGAGCATTTGATTGTTTTGTCTACTATCTCACAGGAGAGGGTTCAAAAGAACCACAATATCATAAAAAATAAATGCAGCAAATACATTTCTATTATTTATAGAATGTTGTTGACAGTACTCTGTTGACTCTGCAATCCTGTCAGTCTCCCTCTCACTCTGATTTCTTGAGTTTGTCCCATTCTCAGAGAGACAGGTGCAAGGACACAGAGCAAAGACAATGTGATCTCTGATCTCAGACATTAAACAGCACATCATAGTGTTAACATGGTCAGGGTAAGTAAATCAAAATTCAAGACTTGCATTCATAAAATACCTTTCCTGACCTCAGGACCTCTCAAAAAGCCTTACAACCAATTAAGTACTTTTGAGCTGTAGTCACTGTTACAATGTAGGAAACACAGCAGCTAATTGTACACAGCAAGGTCTCACAAACAGCAATGTGAGACCGACCAGATAATCTGTTTTAGGTGTTTGTTGAGGGATAATTATTGACCTGAACACCTGGGAAAAACCCTTTGCTCTTCTTCAAAATAGTGCCAAGGGATTTTATTGTTGCATCTGAAAAAAACAGCACCTCTGACAGCGCACTCCCTTAGTATTGTACTGGAGTGGCAGCCTTGATTTTGTGCTCAGGAATGAAACTTGAACCCATCACCTACTGACTCAGTTGCGAGAATGCTCCTAATTGAACAATGGCTGACATCCATATAACAGAGCAAAGCAGGTGCTCCATCTTGGGATACATTGCATTCTATTCTGGAATCTAAGACCCGGATTTTGCAAAAATCCCAGAATGGACGAAAATCCTAAGTCCCACCCCTGAACCCGACATTTTCTATCTTTGTGGGGACGGAACTGAAGTTGGACCGGGGTTTGTGTGTGCGGGATTCACTGAGGCAGCTGGCCATTTAAATCACCAGCTGCCGGCACTGAAGTGGGATTTTGGAAGAACAGGAGTGTGGAATGTGGAGTGTGCAGATTAGAACAGGTAATAGGAGGCCTGAACTTGATGGATTCTTATGGATAGTCAGGGTACTCCTTTGGAGAGGTAAGGTACCCTTTTAGATAGGGTTCTGGGATACCTTTGGGACAGATAAGGCACCCTTTGGGATTGTTAAAAGCGAACATGATTACGCACTTTTTACACACAAACTCATTGGAACTGTCAAGCTGTAAAAGAGGTGTCCAGCTGTCCAGGATCTGCCCAGCTGTCAAGGAAATATCCAAGAACTGTCCAGCTGTGCAGGAACTGTCAAGCTGGCAAGGAAATTTCCAGCTGCCATAGAAATGTTAAGGCACTGTCCAGCTGACAAATCTGTCAAAGCTATCCAGGAAGTGTCATTTGTGTAGGATTTACCCAAGAAGTGTTAAAGCTGTCAAGAGGCTGTCCAAGGGTACTAGATGAGTTGGCATGGAGGGGATAAGAGCAAAAGGTGGTGGAGGCATGGGTTGGCATGTGTTGGCACTAAGCTGCCACGGGGTATGGGGTGAATGGAGGAACATAGGGGTGTGAGGGGCCATGAGGTGTGGGTAGAGGGGCATTAGGTTGGCATAAGGGTGTGAGGGGTCATGGGGGTGGGTGGGAGGCATGGATTAGCATAGGTTGGCATGTTTGGGGCATAGGGAATGTGTGTGGGGTGAGGGATGAGGGCTGGGGGGGATGCTTGTTGTTTTATTATTTTTTTATTTATTTAAACACAGGCCGGGGCACAGAGGCAGGCCTTGTGCTCAGCCTGCCTCCGCGCCCGGCAGCCTGCAGATTCATTCTGGGGTCGTCCGTCCCAAATCCTGTTTCAGCTCGCCCCCTCTGACTGAAAATCCCACCTGCGGGCGGCCATTTTGAAGAAGAGTCATGCGGAGTTGAAACGTTAACTCTGTTTCTCTCTCCACAGATGCTGCCAGACCTGCTGGGTTTTTCCAGCATCTTCTGTCGATAACAGAAGGTGGTAGATGCGATGCTGAAGTCAGGAGAAGGATAGAGATATTTAGAAATAATTTCGTGAAGATGAAGGATGTGTTAACAACAAGAAAGCTCAAGCTTGTAACAAGAAAAATTGCTCACAAGATGTTACATTTTGGCCACTTTCTTGTCTGTCTCAGCAGCCTGGACAATAAGTAAAGATCTGTAGAAGAAAATAGGGGCCTTTGAAATGTGGATGCTTAAAATTCCATACCCAGACCTTAAGACAAATGAAGAGGTGCTTGAAATTGCAAGAGAAAAGAACTTTAAAAAGTGACATCTAGAAAAGAAAATGTCAGTATTTCGGCCATTTGATCAGAGCTAAAAAGTTACAGAGATCTCTGCGAGAAGGCAAAGTGGAGGGCAGCAGAAAGACAGTCGACCTAGGTGTAGTTGGATGACAGGTGTCACAGAGCAGTTGCAGACGAGCTACAGTGGATGTGTGAAGATGTGGCGCAAGACAGATGAGCATGACATACCATGACAGCAGATCTCCTGGGAGGCGTAGCTATAAGCAACAGCAGCAGCAGTTGCTGACCCACTCGCCAGGGGGAATACTTTTCCCCTCAAATCTATCAAAACCTCTCATCATCATGAAAACCTCTAATGGGCCACCTTTTAACCTTCTCTGCCTTTCTAACTTATCTAGCTTAAGCTCTCCGAAGTTCCTCGTCCCTTTTACACTTTCTAATATCTTTACATCTTTTCTGAAATGCGTGTCCAGGATTATTCACCATATTCCAGGTTAGGGCTAACCAGTGATTTATAAAGTTCTAGCATGATCTCTTTGCCTTTGTATGTTGTTCCTCTATCTGTAATTCTAAGTAACCCAAAGAAGATATTCAATGATTCAACCCAACAGAAAAGATATCCAACAATCGAAAAGGAGACTCTGGGTCTGGAGTTAGCTTTGCAGCATTTTGAGATTTATGTTGCAAGTAATTTGTCAGAAACAATTGTTTGTACGGACCACAATCCTTTAAAGTTTTTGGACAAATTTCGAGATTGAAGTGTAAGGCTATTCAGGTTATACGTGTGATGGGATGAGAAAATCTGATTGCGGATACGTTGTCAAGAGTTTGAACATTAAAGGGAAAATTGGACATTTAAAAACCTGGACACTGGACTAGAATAATTTCTGTTGATACCAATGATTTGGTATATAGTATTATGTTATTGCATGCATCTGGTCATGAATTCGTGTAATAAGTATAGGAGGTAATGTAAGATGGGTTCTGAAAATGAAGCCGTCTTTTTAAATTATGACGGTTCATTTTTTAATAAGGAGGGGGACGTCAGGAAGATATAATAATTTTAACCATTAATGGCCAGCTAGCGTGAAAGGCAGCACACTGAAATACTCAGCACTGCCGGGGTGGGGGTGGGAGGAGGGCGAGCATGGAAGTCTGCTCATTCATGGGGTAGTGCGTGCTGACAGCTCCTTGAGGGCACAGAGCCGCCTCAGAGAGCTGAGGAATTGGACACTGACCAATAAAGATTTTACAAATATTATAAACACGTCCCCACATGTGACCCAGTCACATGAAGAGGGATATGTTAAAAATGATGTTTAAACATTTTAATTTTTAAAAATTTACTGTTGGACACCTCATCCCACCCTTGGATGAGGTTTCCTAAAAAATGCAAAGGCTGCCTGGCGGATTCGCTCGCCCGCCAACCATATGGTTGGATAGGCAGCAAAAAATACAAACCAATTGCTAGCTTAATAGGCCTCTTAATTATCAGTGGGCATGCTGCTGACTCTCATGCGCGGTTGCCCACATGAGTATCACACAAATGTGCGATAATGTCGGGACGCTCGCCCAATGTCATCGCAAGCTATTTTACTCTCGATCGGGTCGGGCACGCGCCCGCCCATGGGACATAAAATTCTGCCGTGTGTGTGTGTGTGTGTGTGTGTAACTTAATTGAATTAAAGGCAGCTGGTCTGAAGGCTTTTATGAATCAGAAGATAAGCTAGGTTTGAAATGTAAACATGGGGGAAGTTTTAGAATGTAAGAGGTAAAGGCACCATTTGCATTTTAAACAAACCAGACTAGCTTGAATTCAAAGGAGGGGTGAAATGTTTCACCTAGCCAGGAGAAATTAAGAAACAGTGTGTTTATTTTTCCCAAAGATTACTAGTAAAATTGGTACTATGAGAGATTTTTATGAGTAGAGAGGTAAAGTCCAAAGACATAGTGAAACAATGGGAATTTACATTCAAAGGGGAAAATATGTATAGAGGAGGGATGTGTGTAAGGGAGGCATTCTAAGATCAAAAACAAGAGTGAAAAGCCTCCAGTATCTAAGCCTCAAGCTGCTGTCTACAAAGAACTGAAGTTAAGAAAACTCACTTTGAATTGGATTGTTCAGGGTATCGTGTTTCTCTGCCTGGGTCTTTTAAAATCTATGTGTCTCATTGTTGCCTTAACGAAAGTGTAGCTGGGAGTTAGATTAATTAGGGGATTTAGAAGTTATCATAGTAGTAATTTGTAGATCTAAGTGTGTACTTAAAATAATTTTTTCTATTAATAAAGGTTTATTTAGTTTTGTAAGAAATCTGTAAGACTCGGTGGTCTTATTACTATTGAATTCAAGGCATGCATCTGGAAATTTGTACAAATTGCAAAACAGTTGTGGCAGTTGTTTCAAGTTGCCCTTTGGGATTTGAGCAGCTCAGCATTTACCATTGACTCTGTCATAACACTACACTTTATAAAGTTGTGTCATTTATAATGTAACATTTTCCATATTAGTCCTCACAAAGTGCATCACTTCATACTTCTCCACTTTGAATTCCATCTGACATGTTTCTATCCATTTCACTACCTATACCATCCTGAAGCCCATATCATGATAATTTATTACTTTGCCAAATTTTGCATCATTTACAAACTTTATAATGCTGATCCCTACATCTGAATTGGGTTGTTAAAAAAAATTACAAAAAGTAATTAACCCAATATTGACCCCTATAGAATACCACTGCAAACCATCTTCTCGACTGTAAAACATCCAACTATCACCACCCTTATTCTTCCAGTCACTGAGTCAATTTTGTATCCAAGCCTCCATTTTCCCCTTAATACCTTGGGATCCATTTACTTAATAAGCCTCCTGTATGGCACCTTGTCAAATGCCTTTCAAAAGTCCATATATAGAACATCTACTGCATTACCTTAATCAACCTTATCAAATAATTCAATCAAGTTAATCAGATACAATTTACCTTTAACAAGCCCATGCTGGCTTTCTTTGATTAACTCATAACTTTTTCTTAGCTTACACTTTGCATGTTTATAAAATGTTTCAGGATTCAATTTTATGCTGCCTGCCCATCTTTTCTCATAACCTTTCTTTGCCTCCGCATCAACGTTTTGATAATCTTCCTGGCAATTAATTGAATCTTGCTCCTGACATTTGTCATTAGAATCTTTTTCTGTTTTAATTTAACTTTTATTGCCTTTGTCATCTAGGGTGCATTAGTTTTGGGTGCTCTAAATTTTTCCATTTGAAGGAATGTGCCCAGGTTTGCTCTTTAATGCCCTCTGTTGCTTCGTAACAGCTTTACCCTGGAATCACCTTTTCCAATCTACCTGTGTTAGGCCCTTTGTTAAATCATTGAAATCTACTCTTCCCAGTAGAGCATTTGTACCTTTGATATTTTCAGGTCTCTTGCCACAAAGTGTGGAAGGTTAGGGGGTCATTCTATCGAAGGTGTTTTTCTCATGGAAACAGATGAAAATGTTAGTGGGAGCTGGACCTAGAGGGGATCCCATGGCAACATCATATATTTGGGCATACATGGCATCGTTAAAGCTGAATTCAACTGCACAATTTGCTGAGTTCATAAGTTAAATTAATACAGTTTCAGACAATGGCAGCACGTCTATATCACCATGATATGGTGACATGGTGCAAATATCTACGGCTTCCTTGAGTGGTACGATAGCGAATAGGCTAGCAATGGTGAACGAGCACATGGGCAAGGCATTGCTATCGCCGTGCAAGTCATGTATGGTCTTCGCAAAGGTGAAGGGGTCCTTCACCGTGTATGTTGAAAACTTGCTCAGAACTGGTTGCAGCAACTCGCTCAAACATTTGACAAACTCATGTTGTGCAGAACCAGTCATAGATAAAATAGGGCGTAGAGGGGCATCACTTTTGTGTGGCTGGGAATTACTGCTCCCGATGGTGGTGGGTGCCATGGCAGGTGCAACAGCTAAATCTCACGAGAAGGCCCAAAGCCGGTTTTACGATGATGTAAAACGAGGAAGCGATTGTGCGCTTTAGCCGTCAATGGCGGGCCGCATTTCTCGCCACCAAATGTGGCAAATGTGATTAACATAAATCAGCATTTCATTATGACGCCTGCTTGCTGGAATCATCCCTTCACTCTGGATAAAGAGCCCATGTCAGTGTGCAATTAGAACGTGTTTCACAACAGGATTTAAACGATGTACAGCTCGCGACATGCACTTTGCTCCTGGCCCGAAGGTGAGTTTGCATACCTAGTGTCGTGCAGCGCCCACAGGGGTCAGCGCCAGGCTTCGAAGGCTGCACTGCATTAATTTCATGGGTGTCTCACAGGCAACTCTCTACAAGTACCACAGCACAGTTGAGGCTTTTACTCTGCTGCAGGGCAATGTCTCCACTGGGGAAGGGACCAGACGGGACTGAGGGAAGGGAAGGGGCTGCAGGGCAAGGGCTCCATTGGGGACAGCGAGCGGAGAAAGTTGCACTGAGACACATGACTGGGAGAAGGGTGGTGGGTGGCAGTAAAGGGCCACTCAACTGAACTGCTAGTTCCAAAATGGGGATAGAGGCACAGCTGAGACAGGTTAGCAGCTGTTCACTTGACATGCAGGGAGTCAGTAAAGTGAAGCAATAATGCCCTTTCATGCAACAATGATTGTTCCCCTAATTTTAACCCCTCATTTGCAGCCTTCAAATTCAGCAGTGTTATGGAAGTGCAGAACTATTGGGTGACTGGACAAGCTTGGGAACCTCCTTGGAAATATGGCCATTCATCACTCACAGAGAAGAAGCCTCCAGACCCCCTAAATTAATCTCATGTAGTCTCTGAACATTAACCTTCATGTTTAGTCCAAACAGCACAGTCCTGGAGCACAGGTAATAATGATCCCAGCACCTGGGCTGAAAGAAGAACATCCAATTGCCTGGCTGAAGCTTCTACCAGTCCATCATGTAGGTTCGATAGGTGGGGGTTCGTGGTAAACATTCATACACACCCGGCAATGGGCATCATTCCAGGGGCCAGTATTCTCTGGCATGCATGAAAAGGCCTTGAGCCCACAATTTTGGATAGAAAGTGAACCTTTGGCAACAAATGCTGATTCTTGCGTCTCTCATTGATACTGCAGTGAGGAGACCATCAGGAAGCTGGATCCTGGTGTTATCGCTGCCTACATTATTGCTTATGGACCGGAGAGAAGAATGAGAAGAAGGAAGCAGAGGTGCCTGGCTCACCAAAGGGAGGAGCAGAACCCTCAAGAGCAAAGGGGGCAGCAGATCCCCCTCCGGGCGCCGAGGATGATCCTCAGAGAGCCATAATTTGTAGGTGCCTCGCTAAACCCAGGATGTACAGGCATCATATGTGTTATCTGCAAGTGAATGAGAACCAGTGTCGCAGCTGCCTCTGCATGTCAAGGGGCCTGGTGACTCATATTTTCAAGATTTGGTGCCACGGGGACTTGGAGGGCATTCATTGCCTGTGGCTGTGAAAGTAACTGGTGCACTCAACTTCTACGCCAGTGGTTCCTTCCAGGGCTCCATTTGGAACTTCTGTGGCATCTCCCAAGCCATCCACCCACAAATGCATCCAAGAGATCACAGAAGCCCTTTTTGTCAAGGCCCATAATTTTGTTTACTTTGACAGAGATCAGGCAAGCCAGGATGCAAGAGCACTGGGCTTTGCAGAGCATTCCGATTTCCCACGACAGGGCACCATCGACTGCACTCGTGGCTATAAAAGCTCCCTGGCAGCAGGTAGTCCAGTATGTCAACCACAAAGGTTCCCACTCTCTCAAAGTGCAGCTGGTGTGCGACCACAACAAACACATATGGCTCGTGCATCTTGAGTAGGTCTCAGATCCCTGACATCTTCGAGGGACCGCACAGGATACAGGGTTGGCTCCTCGGGGACAAGGGTTACCCGCAAAGGACGTGGCTGATGACACCCATGCGGTGGCCTCAGACTGCAGCTGAGAAAAGGTACAACGAGGCCAATGCCGCAGCCCGGACATTGTGGAGCACAGCATAGGGATCCTGAAAATGTGATTCCCATGTCTGGAAAGATCTGACAGAATGTTCCAGTACACTCCCTAGAGGGTCACACATGTCATTATGGCTTGCTGCATGCTTATACGTCTTGGCTCTTCAAAGGGGGAAAACTTGGCAGATGACGAGATGGAGGAGCTGCACGTCTTCTCCAATGAGGAGGACCTTAAAGGGGGTGATGGTGATAAGGTCTTGTAAGCCGGCGATACAGGTGAAGTGGCCATTGCCCAGGCCAGACGAGGCAGGCATGCTCATCTGGCTTCAGAGGGAGGATGACGAGATGCACTGAGGATCCTCCTGGACAATTCTCCTCCATCATGGGCCAGCATGACCACCAGCATAGCTACTACTCTAATTTCATTCATGAACACCCAGATGACAGTGCGTCGCTGCACAGAACGTTCACATTGCTCTGATCCTGTGAAGGATGAGCAAGTCTCGAGGCCATGTGTCCATGAGGTGCTACCTGGAGGAGGGCGTTTCGGCATCAGACATCAGAAAGTGTAGTCTCTTCACATGTCCATCCAGCATCCAAGTCGCTACAGCACCCTACAAGACGCAGGGCACTTGCATGATCCTCAGTGGGCTGGCAGCTACCTGCCTTCAATCTGGCAAGACTCCTCATGGAGATCCATTGGAATGGATAATGTGTTATAATGTGTTGACACAGAAACATAAGACTTGGGACAAGCCAGCTGATGAAATACCGCTGCTGTGACTGCACTTAGAGATGACTCAAACGGATGTGTTACACTCCCCAAAATGACAGTGACTTCCGGCAGTTAAAGTTAGGAATCCTGAGCTGCATTTCTCTTCACCCTACTGTGAAGGCAGAGCACCTGAGCATGATCAGGTTAGACACTTGGCTGCCGGATATTGAGATGCCTCCTCTTACACACAACCAGTGTGCCCTCATGGCCAGCCCTGGCCCTAGCGAAGTCCAACATGATCAGAGAACATGAAGTCCTCAAAGGGCACCAAGGGCATGCGCCATTGCTAATGAGGAGCACAGTTCTGCTTCATCACATACTCGCTCCTATCCCTTTGTACCCTGCCACCTTGTTCGAAGCAACAATGTGCAATTCCAGAGCATGCCTCAAGGCTGTTTTAGCCTCTTGAAGTCGCCATTTGGAAGTAGCATCAGTAACCTCTTGGAGTGTCAAGGTGATGGGATGCACAGATCTGTCTACAACTTTGTGACCAGACCCCTCTCCCCACGATAGTCACAACTACAGGGTGAGAGATGCTTAAGGTTGGGCATCTGAGTACCTGCACACAAACGTGCCATCGCTTCGTCACCTTGAGGTGGCAAGGTTGTCCCAGTTTTTGCTGAGCTCAGCAGATTGACACTGGGAATGTCAGAAATCTTTTTGACTGAGGGCAGCGCACGTAAACTCTGAGTATAGGCTCATTTCATTATAACAAAAACAAAAATACCTGGAAAAACTCAGCAGGTCTGGCAGCATCTGCGGAGAGGAGCACAGTTAACGTTTCGAGTCCAAATGCTTTCATTTCATTATAACCCTGCCGAGAGACAGTGGGCACATGGAGTTGGACGGTACATGATCCTTCTTCATGGGTTAGCACATCTCTTCTTAAACAGCACACCTTCACCTGTCAAGAACGTAGACAAGATAGGGGTACACCCCTGACTCAATTGTTCAGAGCCAAGAATGCACATGATGGGACCCTGCGAGGCATGGGAACGAGGTTCATTCCACAAGCACACTTAACATGAAGGTGCAGGCATTACCGATATGGAGCATTATGTTGAAAGGGGACACTGACTGTGGTGAGGTGGCAGCACACTGCACAGAAGAGAGGCCCAGGAGAGAGACAATTGCCCTTAGTGGGTGCAAGAACCAAGGTATCGCATGTGATTGACAGTAACACAGCTCAACATAAGAAGGAGGCATAGACCAGAAGAGATATGAAATGGTTGCAAGTCTTTTAGATTTGTGAACATGATATACATGTGGTTAACGCCCCTGCCAATGTTGTGCAACTACATCATCTTCACTTTCTTTTTCCTGCTGCTATGTCTTGTTGCTTCCCCAACATCCACAGTGGAGGTGGAGGTAGCCTGCTGACTGCTACGCACTGTTGCCTGTGATGATCTTGGCGGGTGTCATCTAGAATGCCAAGACACGGTGGGCCCCGGCATGCTTTGGGTGTCCTATTTTGGGGCACTGACACTTAGTTTGGGTTCTGCCAGGGTCACTCAGCTTCTGATCTCATTACAGCCTTGGTTCAAACATGAACAAAAGAGCTGAACTCCAGAGGTGAGGTGAGAGTGACTGCCCTTGACATCAAGGCAGCATTTGACTGAGTGAGGCATCAAGGAACCTTAGCAATGGGAATCGGGGGGAAAATCTCCACTGGTTGGAGTTATACCTAGCATAAAGGAAGATGGCTGTGGTTGTTGAAGGTCAATCAACTCAGTTCCAGGACATCACTGCAGGAGTTCCTCAGGGTAGTGTCCTAGGCCTAACTGTCTTCAGCTGCTTCATCAATGACCTTCCTTCCATCATAAGGTCAGAAGTGGGGATGTTCGCTGATAATTGCACAATGTTCAGCAACATTCATGACTCTTCAGTAATTGAAGCAGTCCATGTCCAAGTGCAGCAAGACCTGGACAATATCCAGGCTTGGGCTGACAAGTGCCAACCAGAAGGGAAAAAACAATTTGGACCAGTTCTCTTATTTTCCAGTTTTTACTGTTTTTTCCTTCTGGGAAGTAACATTTGCGCCACACACATGTCAGGCAATAACCATCTCCAACAAGAGAGAATCTAACCATCGCCTCTTGACATTCAATGGCATTACCATTGCTGATTCCCACACTATCAACATCCTGGGAGTTACCATTGACCAGAAACTGAACTGGACTAGCCATATAAATACTGTGGCTACAGGAGCAGGTCAGACGCTAGGAATCCTGCGATGAGTAACTCACTTCCTGACTCCCCAAAGCCAGTCCACCATCTACAAGGCACAAGTCAGGAGTGTGATGGAATACTCCTCACTTGCCTGGATGAGTGCAGCTCCCACAACATTCAAGCAGCTTGACACCATCCAGGACAAAGCAGCCGGCTTGATTGGCACCACATCCACAAACATTCACACCCTCTACCATCGACGAACAGTGGCAGTAGTATGTACCATCTGCAAGATGCACTGCAGAAACTCACTAAGGCTCCTTAGGCAGCACCTTACAAACTCACGACTACTACCATCTAGAAGGACAAGGGCAGCAGACACATGGGAACACCACCACCTGGAAGTCCCCCTCCAAGCCTGACTTGGAAATATATCGCCCTTCCTTCACTGCCGCTGGGGTCAACTGACATCAGTCAGTCATGTGTTAGGATGAGATTGTTCATCCTCTTCCTGCACTGGGTGGCTGACCTCTTCTGCAGGGCGTTTGCACTGACCACCAATGTGACCGCCTCCCAAGCTGGATTGGTCACCTTGGTGGAAGGCCTGCTGCAAGAGTGGGGGTACAGGACATTGTGGCAGACCTCGACTGTGTTGAACAGGCTCTCCAGTGAGGCGTTACTGAATTTGGGTGCAGCATGCTTTTTGCCTTTGGGAGCCATGTCTTCACTGGAGTTGCTGCAGAGAGTGTGAACGCTGTGCAGGGTTAGGGCGTGTCAGATGCCGCCCGCCAGCAGGACGCATGCTTCCCATGGGTGAATAATCAATCAGCTGCGATGTGAACAATTTGCCGCAAAGAGCCGCCACTGTGGCCAGTGGGTGGAACGCCGTTTTTCCCACCCGCTAACGGACTTTGCGCATTTCAGGGAAAATCCCGGCCTGTGTCTTGGGTAACCCATACATATGTGGGCGCAGTGAACCTCAGATTAGGGTAAGGTGACTCAAAAATTTGAGCAACAGGTGCAGCTAGCCATTTCACGCTGCTAATATGCAGTGGCAACACGAGCGGTATTCTCCACTAAAAGGATGCTGCCGTCAAGCCGAAAGATGTTCTTCCTACCACACAAATGAGTAATGTGGGTATATAAATTTCAGTGCTGGTGTGACGCCAGGTAAGTAGGCCATACGCCCCAATGACTGGTGGATTGTATCAAACAACACGTCCCTTTGGCCGTTCACAACAGGCAAATTGTACTGACCATAATCAACCAGCCCATGCCAAAAAACTCAGAAGATAATATCCAACATTAGTTATGATTCTGCGATTGGGAAACACTTGCTAAACAATCCCAATTGTGCTAAGTATTGCACTGACAACCAATTTAAGGTTATCAGTTGGGGTTGCAGCCTGGTTCACTTATGCATGCAGTTTTGGTCTTTTCATTTAAGGAAGGATGTAAATGCATTGGAAGTGGTTCAAAGGAGGTTTACTAGATTGATACCTGGAATGAGTGGGTTGTCTTATGAGGAAAGGTTGGACAGACTGGGCTTGTTTCCACTGGAGTTTAGAAGAGTGAGGGGTGATTTGATTGAAGTATACAAGATCCTGATCGGCCTTGGTGGATATCGAAAGGATGTTTCCTCATGTGGGTGAGTTCAGAAGTAGAGGACTCTGATTTAAAATTAGGGGTTGACCTTTTAGGACAGAGATGAGGAGACATTTTTTCTCTCAGAGGGCTGTGCAACTTTGGAGTTCTCTGCCTCAGAAGGTGATGAATATTGAATAATTTTAAGGCAGAGGTAGATAGGTTCTTGTTAGGCAAGGGAATCAAAGGTTATCGGGCTTAGATGGGAATGTGGAAATCGAAACACAAGGTCAGCCATGATCTTATTGAATGGTGGAGCAGGCTCGAGGGGCTGAATGGTCTACTCCTGTTCCTATTTCTTATGTTCTTCTGAATGGGGTCAGAGGGAAGGAAAGAGAAGAGAATTTGGTGGGGGGTGGGTGTTGGTATCCAGAAGTTGTTGAAACTTGTAATCCTTGACACCTGCAAGGGAAAAATAAAGGTTTTTGTTAAAGCAAAACGCAAAGGATGAAATAGAACTGCAGACCAGCTTTGAGATAGCGCGAGTCAGTGCTGCTGAGGAGGGAAGTCGAGAGTATGCATGTGGCGGCACATGGCATTGAGTGTGGATCTCAGAATGGCAGCAAGAACAGCAGTTCCAGGAATGCTGAATATTTTGGAAATATCTGTAATCATGAGTGGACCTGAAACATGAAGGGTGGAATTTCAGTTGGAATCCATGTGAAATAAGTCAGATAACTGCTGAGACAATAGGTATCTGTTCAAACCCCAGAAAGTGATGAAGATGAACTGGGTAAAATAGGCAAATGGAAATCCTGTCGGAGAGAACAGAACTTCATCAAGGTGGGAATTCCTGGGAGCGCAGTGACTATGAATTAAACACAAATACAAAAGCAAAGGACTGCGGATGCTGGAAATCTAAAATAGAAACAGAAAAAGCTGGAAATATTCAACAGCTCAGGCAATATCTGATGAGAAAGAAACAAGAGTTAGCATTTTGGCTGATGCTCTGAATACCTGGTAACCAGGAATATTAAAAGTCTATTCCAGACCTCGTTTGAGACATGACTCTGCGAATGCAATCACACCATAATCAGTGTAGCAATTTGTGCCTGCAGCTCACCAGCCTTATTAGTTACACTACAAACATTGACGCACATGCAGTTTAATACCTCCTTTATCATTTTTGTTAATTTCTTCAATCTGCTCCCTGCAATTCCTGGGAAATTTCAAATTTTACTGCTGTTTCTATCTCTGTCCACTGATCTCATTTCTGTTTCTCTGTTATTTTTTGGCTCCTCTCTTCCTGCTAAATCAGTTTAAATCCTCCACAACAGTAGTAGCTAATCTTTCAGCAAGAACATTGGTCCCAGCTTTGTTCCATCCCATCTGGTAGAGGTGTGTCTTCCCCATAACTGGTCCCAATATCTCAGGAACCTGAAACCTTCCCTGATGTACCACTTCTCCAGCCGAACGTTCACCTACACTATCTTCCTGTGTTTTACACTTACTGGGATGTGTAACCGGGATTATTCCCGAGATTACTATGTTAAAATCCTGTTCTTAGTCTATTTCCTCGTTCTAGAAACTCTTACCTGTAGAGTGTCAGCACTTTCTGTATCATGTCATTGGTTCTAATATGGACTACAACTTCTGACCTGCCCCCTTTGTCTGGCAGAATTTCCTGCACCTGTTCAGTGATATCCTTTATCCTGGCACAAGTGAGGCAACATCATTTAGAAATTGTGTATGTGGTTACAGAAATGCCGGACTATGCCCCTAGCTATCAAATCCCCATTGACATCTGCATTTCTACTCTTTTTTTTCCCATGTCTGCAGCAGTGTTCTGTAGTGGTGGGGATTTCATTCTTACTGCATTCCTCCAAGGAAACACCTCCGTGCCGAATTTTCAAAACTGGGAACCGGTTAGTGAGTTAAGGGGACTCCTGCACCGTCTGCATCTTCCCCCTGCCCTGTCTGGTGGCCACACACTCCTGACTTCCTGCACCTTCTAGCTGTGGCTGTGATCTACATCCTGCAGTGTAGATGCGAAGAGGCTGGTAGAGTCCCGGGAGCACTTCAGCGACGCCAGCTCTGAAACTTGGAGCTGGATCCCAGGCAACTGGCAGCACTTCCTGCACACATGTCTATCCAGGAAGGGTCCTGGAGTTTCCATATGGAACATGATGTGCAGACAAAAGCCTCCCGCTGGCCTGTCAAATAGACTGACCTTTAAATCACTGATACCCTGGTCATGAAAATATTTACACTGGCCCCTAAATATCGAAGAAAATGATGTTGAAAACATTGAGACATTACATTTAAATTCCAAGAGACTGATTTCTGGAAGATTGAGATATTAAAATAGCAAAAAGTTAACTAAAGGTTTTGGGCATTATATCTTTCAATCTAAAACACAATGGAAATTGCAATTAAGTAAATTTCAACACTAAAAAACAAACAATTAATAAAAACAAACCTAACAATCCATTTACTTCATCACTTGGCTCATCAGCATTTAGCTCGTGCTCAGACTTTGGCTTACTGCTCTCACTAACTCTCTGTTCTCACTGTCTCTGCTCTCACTCACTCCCTCCCCTTTCACTCACTCTCTCCACTCTCACTCTCTCTCTCCACTCTCACTCACTCTCTCCACTCTCACTCATGCCCTCCCCTTTCATCCACTCTCTCTGCTGTCACTCACAATGCCCACTCTCACTCACTCTCCCCCCTCAATCTCTCTGCTCCCACTCACACTCTCCACTCTCACTCACACCGTCCACTCTCACTCACTCACCCTGCTGTCACTCACAGTCTTCACTATCACTAAGTCACTCTGCTCTCATTCACTCTCTCCACTCTCACTCTCACTCTGCTCTCACTCACACTCCCCACTCCCACTCTCTCTGTTCTCACTCACTCTCTCGGCTCTCACTAACTCTCTGCTCTCACACACCCTCGCCCCTTTCTCCCTCTCTACTCTCACTCACTCCCTCCACTTTCACTCACTTTCTCCACTCTCACCGCTCTCACTCACTCTCTCCACTCTCACTCATTCCCTCCTCTTTCATCCACTCTCTCTGCTGTCACTCACTCTCACTCCATTTTCACTCACTCTCTCTGCTCTCCCTCACTCTCCCCCCTTTCACTCACTCTCTTTGCTCTCACTCACTCTTCCCTTTCACCCACTTTCTCCACACTCTCTCCGCACTCACTCACTCTCTCCACTCACCCACTCCCTCCCCTTTTATCCACTCTCTCTGTTGTCACTCACTCTCTCCACTCTCATTCACTCACTCCCTCCCCTTTCATCCACTCTCTCTGCTGTCACTCACTCTCTCACTCACCCTCTCTCCTTTCACTCACTCTCTCTGCTCTCTCACCCTCTCTCTTTTCACACTCTCTCCGCTTTCACTCAATCTCTCTGCTCTCACTCACTCCGTTCCCTTTCAATCACTCTCTCCCCTTTCACTCAATCTCCCCCTCACTCTCTCCACTTTCACTCACTCTCTCCACTCTCACACTCCCTCAGCTCTCACTCTTACTCCCCACTCTCACTCTCTCTACTCTCACTCACTCTCTCCCCTTTCATTCACTCTCTCTGCTCTCACTCCCATCTCTGCTTTCACTAACTCCCTCTAGTCTCCATCACTCTCTCTGCTCTCACTGACTCTCTCCACTCTCACTCACTCTCTCTGCTCCCACTCACTCTCTCCCCTTTCACTCAACCTCTCTGCACTCACTGACACTCCCCACTCTCATTCACTCAGCTCTTACTCCGTCTCTCCGCTTTCACTCACTCCCTCTAGTCTCACTCACTCTCTCTGCTCTCACTCTCTCCATTCACACTCACTCTCTCCATTTTCACTCACTCTCTCCTCTCCCATTCACACTCCCCACTCTCATTCTCCCTGCTCTTACTCACTCTTCCCTCGCTCATTCTTTGCTCTCACTTAACTCTCTGCTGTCATTGACTCTCTCCACTCTCACTCACTCCCTCCCCTTTCACTCACTGTCTCTGCTCTCTCACATTCTCTCCACTCTCACTCATACTCCCCACTCTCACTCTCCCCACTCTCACTCACTTTCTCCCCTTTCACTCACTGAGTCTGCTCTCACTCCTTCTCTTCGCTTTCACTAACTCCCTCTAAACTCCCTCACTCTCTCTGCTTCCACTCACTCCCTCCCCAGTCACTCACTCTCTCCACTCTCACTCACACTCCCCACTCTCATTCACTCTGCTGTCACTCACTCTCTCCGCTTTGACTCAAGTCCTCTAGTCTCACTCACTTTCTCTGCTCTCAATCACTTTCTCTGCTCTCAATTACTCTCTCTGCTCTCCCTCTCTCTCCACTCACTCGCTGACTTCACTCTCACTGACCTCTCCGCTCACAATCACTCTCCCTGCTCTCACTCGCTCTGTTCTAAGTCACTCTCTCTGTTCCCACTCATGCTCTCCATTCTCACTCACTCTCTCTCACTCTCTCCATTCTCTCTAACTCCACTCTCACTCACTCTCTCCACTTTCACTCATTCTCTCCAATTTCACTCATTCTCTTCACTCTCTCATTCCCTCCACTTTCACTCACTCTCCCTGCTCTCACTCATTCTCCTCCTCACTAGCTCTGTTCTCACTTATTTTCTCCCCTCACTTACTCTTTCTGCTCTCACTCACACTGACCGCCCTCACTCACTTTCACTCACTTTCTCCAATCTGACTCACTCTCTCCGCTTTCACTCAGCCTCTCTAGTCTCACTCACTCTTTCCGCTTTCACTGATTTTCTCCACTCTCACTCACACTCTCACTCACTCTCTCAGTTCTCACTCACACTCACTCTCTGTTCTCACTCTGTTCTTTGTTTGCACTCACTCTCTCTCACTGTCTTTGTTCTCTCTAACTCCACTCTCACTCACTCTCTCCATTCTCACTCACTCCGCTCTCACTCACTCCGCTCTCACTCACTATCTCTACTCTCACTCACTCTCTCAACTCTCACTCACTCACTCCGCTCTCACTCACTGTCTCCACTCTCATTGCCCCTGCTCTCATTGTCCCTCTGGGTTGAATTTAATAAGGAGAGCATGGCACCCAATGCTGGAATGGAAGTGGTCTTCACTTCTACTTAATTGTTGGGAGCTTCCACACAACCAATCAGAATGGAAACACAGCAACATAGAAAATGGGACCAGGAGTAGGCCATTCGGCCCTTCGAGCCTGCTCTGCCATTCATCATGATCATGGCTGATCAGCCAACTCAATAGCCTGCTCCCGCTTTCTCCCCATGTCCTTTGATCCCTTTCACCCCCAAGAGCTATATCTAACTCCTTCTTGAAAACATACAATGTTTTGGCCTCAACTACTTTCTGTGGAAGCAAATTCCACAGGCTCACCGCTCTCTGGTTGAAGAAATTTCTCCTCATCTCAGTCCTAAATGGTCTACCCCATATCCTCAGACTGTGACCCCTGGTTCTGAATGTAAATTGTAAGTGCGTGTGGTAGGCAAATCCCAACTGGGGAGAGAGGCCAGGCTGGGAAATGCATGCTCATCATTGGTACCACATGCAGATGAAAGAGGGGAGCGATGGGGGTTAACTGATGAGGGATTGAGGTGTGAGTCACATAAATATTTTCCACATGGCCCTGCAGGTGGTCGATGACTTTCCCCAACTGGCACCAGTTACCCCTGCTGCAGAAATTGGATAATCGCAGAGGTGCGATTTTTATAGCCCACCTGATGTAGAATTAAGTCAGCTGATGGCACAGAGGGTGACTTGCTGCCCACCCGCACGGAAACATCCCAGCAGCTGAGGGAGGCTGTGTCAGCCAAGGTCCCTGACAGTAGGAGGGCTGTTGTGGATCAGGCCCATGCTGAGCCCCAGGCTGAGGACCGGCCTCCGGTCTAGGGCCACAATAAGCCTGCTGGAGATGCAGAGGCCGGCAGGGGAACATCTGGCGGAGATGCCAGGGACTATCTGCCTTGCGCGGATGGGCAGAGGAGTCCATCCAAGCCTTGTTCAGCCATGTAATCGGCAGGTGAGCACATGGCTTCCTCTACAGAGAGCTAGGTGACCGGAACGTAGAACCAGGTCTATCATACAGCCCATATGCATGGGGATATGCATTCCATCACTCTGGCCATTGCAGTAGCTCCCTACCTCTCCCTTTTCAAAACCTATGTCTTTGGCCAACCTTTCATAATGTCTCCCTATTCTGCTTAGGGTCAGACATTGTTTGGGAATGCTGCTGTGAAGTGCCTTGAGACAGCTTACCCTCTTAGGCAGTCTCTCGGGGTCGAGGATGACTTGCTTTCACTCTGGTTCCCGCCACCAGGCGGCGTTTTGGCTGCCTCCCCCTCCCCACATCACTGTCACGCAGCCAACTTTATCTCACAAACTCAACCCAAAGTTGAGAAGCTGAGATTTCGGCTGCCACCTAATTAAGTCCCCCACCCTTCCCCTGCCCACCATGTTTCCCACTCTAAGAGGCCCCATTAAATACAGCCCAGATACCTTGGGTTCTCCCGCTGTTATCTGGTGCTCTTTCACACTGCTTCCCCTCAGGTTTGCTCTCTCCGCTCTCACCAGAAGAGGAATTGGATCAGATCACTTAAAAAGGAATTCGCATAGGCATTTCTGCAACTGGAGTCCCTTTTCCAGAAATCAACTTTCCTGGCAATTCAGCAGAGTGAAGTATTAGCAATCTGCAGCATGCCAGGGGAATAAAGTGCTCCGTTATTTAAACCCTAAGCTCCCCCCACCCCCTGCATTGTGCAGTGGTTGGCGATAAGCCATGCAGCACAGGATAATATTTATGAAAAGCCTCTGCAGGCAATGGGCCTAAGGACAGCTCTGAGTGTAATTAAAAATAATACTATCACGGCATTAGTAATATCATCGAGGACAAAAAGATAAAGAAGCAAATGACTGTATTTTCAGAATAAGGAACATCTCTGAATCATGTCAGAAGGCTTCTGTCATCCTGCTCTCAAAAATATAGTTCAGAAGGCACACAGGATAAATTGCACCATGTGTGTGGGAGGAATTGATTTCCAGACACACTATTCCACATTGAATGCTCCATTGAGTCCATGCCTCTGAGATTGCCCCTCCATACGATCCAGTGCCCTCTTCAGCCACACGTTTGAGATTTCCTCCTCTGATTTGGTCCGTGACTGCAGATTCCACACTCACTCCATGGCTCCAATTCCATCACATTCCATGTCTCAGGCATCTCCTTCCTTCCCCAGGGTCTTTTCTCATGCCTCGAAGATTTCCTCCCTGGCCGATCAGATTTCCAAGTTCATCTCTTGGCCTCAGATAGTATGAAAAGAATTTCTGCTTTCCTCACAGATTTATAGGCATGTGGAGCAGACTTGCCAGCAAAAGCAGTTAAGGCTGAGTTAATTAATACATATGTGCAGCAAGGACCTGATTAAATATCTAGCAGCAATAGGATTGAAGGATATAGGGAAATGAAACAAAAAGCCTTTCTCAACCTTAGGATTTCCCAAAGCATTTACCACAAGACTGTGTTTCCTGCCAACATAAGATGGCCATGCAAGTTGGCCACCAATACCTGTCTGTGCTTGCGCACTTGTCTGCACGAACAGTATCCAGTGACGTAATTTGCAGGAGACACAGTGCCAGTTGGATCTTATTCATATCCTGAAGACGTTCACCCAGTTTCTGAGCCCCACGGCAGGCAGGCGATCAGAGTGCAGCCTCTGCGCAGTTTCCAGGGATCCGGATGGGGAGGGAAGGGAGGCTTCTGATCTACCCGGTGACGGCCACAATTGCGTTTGCAGCTCCGGGGCTTCTTCCCTGCAGATGGAGCGTGAAGGCGGATGGAAGTTTGAGGCAGAGATCTGCCCAGGCTGCCCTATGATTGTCTTCAAGCGGGAGGAGCGCGCTATACAAAATGTTCATCATAGTCCGCTTGGTTTTTCACATTGGTTTTGGTTGAATGCAAATTCATACAGTTACACAATTCTGCTCTGAATGCACATTAAAAGGATGCCACCACCCAGCCGTGATGACTTGAGCAGCGTAATGTTTGGTCCTGGCTGCTGCTTACTCTGTCACTCCAAATGACATCACGGAGCAACACGCTCGATCTGTGCAAGCACAGAGCATGCGCGGCTTTGGCTGGAAATGCAGCCTGTTATGACACAGCAGTTGGTAAAGGCTGAGTTACTTAAAATCCCAGAGGGAAACTTTAAACAACTGTCATAACCTATATTTTCAATTGGTATGTTTTGAGTTGCAGCTCCAAATTCAGGAATAAGACCACCAGTTCTTGAGAGGTTTTAATATCAAACTAAATGAAACATTTATTAACTTACAACAATTTAAACACATACACATGGCTGCAAATTATTACTATCATAACTTTAAAAAAAATTTCCCAAATTAATCTCCACTAAGGCAACAATAACCAATAGACTTAACCAGACACCAGGCAAAGCATAAAAACAAAAAGCTAAAAGCTACTGCGGATGCTGGAAATCCAAAACAAAAACAGAATTACCTGGAAAAACTCAGCAGGTCTGGCAGCATCGGCGGAGAAGAAATCAGTTAACGTTTCGAGCCTTCATGGCCCTTCTTGGCAAAGCAAAGCCAGGCAAAGCATTTTCACCTTACGAATTCAAAATGAGGTTCCTTTCAATTTGGTTCCATTGCAGACAGTTGTAGGCTTACAGGCTTAGATCTTACTTGCTTCTAACCCGCACACACAAACTCCTCTCAGGTTATACCTAGTCGTCCCTTTGAATGCAAATTCTCATTGTATTACCAGGCCCTTTGAACTCCACCTCTTCTAATAATAAAACCCCTTCCATAGCACCAATTATATTAGTAATATAAACATATTGTTTAGTGTCTCCTAGCCAGGCGCAAGATTCCACCCCCAGTCTTTGAATGCCCTATTTAAAAATGCAAATTGCCCCCATGTTTATCTAATTACCATTTCAAACCTACTTCTTTCCAACCATTCAAGCAGAACCTGCCCCACATGTGGCAGAGTCTGCAGATCACGCATTGCACTTCTCAGCCATCTCAGGACCCGTTGAACCAGAGTGGAAGCAAATCATCCTCGATCCTGAGGGACTGCCTAAGAGGGTAAAAGGTCCCCAGGCACTTCACAGCAGCATTCTCAAACAATGTTTGTCCCTGAGCAGAATGGGGAGACATTAGGAAAGGTTGGCCAAAGACGTAGGTTTTAAGAAGTGGCAGGTAGGCAGCCAGGGAGGGAATTCCAGAGCTTAGGCACTGGGCAGCTGAAGGTTCTTTCAATACAGTTCTAGTCTACTAGGCTACACACCTGAAGGTGACGGGCATATTATTTGGGAGGGCGCCAAAAACTGCAAGGAGTTTGTAGCCATGGTGAAATAGAAACTGGGCATGTGGGAGCAATGCTCTCTCTCCATTGCGGCTAAGAACCTGGCCATCAGATACGAAGCACTCTCTTTGTGCTCTACATGGTGCAGGTCTGGCCTATACCCTATTCCTGCACCATGGTGGTCACTCAAGCCATCTGCCGCCTTGTCTGGAGATCAAAACTGGACCGTGTCCACAGGGACACAATGCACAAACCTCTAGAGAAAGAGGGAAGGGACATACCTGACATCACCCTTGTCCTGAAGGTGACCTTTGTATGTGGCTGCATCAAGCTGCACCAGGGTCACCACTTGCTGAGGTTCTATCTCTCCCTGGTTTTGCAAAGGATGGGTCTGGCCATGTTGCCTCGGAACGTTCCTGTCAGTTTTTTGTGCAGAAAATGTTGGTGCAGAGAAACACCTTTGACTGCAAGTCCATCAAGCAGTGCTCTGCACATGAAGTCCTCAAGGCCCTTCGGGAAAAAGAGCTGGTGAATCCAGCCAGATGGTTCCCTGAGCAGGCTGTCAAAGTCATTTAGCAGAATGCCTCATCACCCTAACTTTCAAACAAGCACCAAGATGTATCTTGGCTGGTGGTGAGAAGGGTCCTCCCAGATGCTTCTTACACACTTGGAGTCTCACTGCCTCTGCATGCTGCCCTCGAGGCGGCTGTGGTGAGGAAATGACCATCACCCACTTCCTTCTGGAATTTGCCTTTGCAAAGCAGCTCTGGAAAGAGATGCAGCGGTTTTTGCTGCAGTTCCTCCTGAGCAACTCTGTGACACAGGGCTCTGTGCTCCATAGTTTGTTTCCATGGATGCAGACCGAGACAAGCATCAACTGTTGCTGCATGTCTACCAATTCAGTGAAAGGCACTCTTTGGTCTGCCTGAAACTCGTTGGTCTTCCAGTGCAAAGAGTTGTTCATGACCGAATGTTGCAGACTGGCACATTTCAAAGTCCAGGACTACGTGCTGAGGAGCAGCCGCTTGGAGCAGCCGCTGCAAAGGCTCACTAGGGAAAGGACACTGATGAATGCCCTCCCGGCATAGTACACCGAGGGGCTGGAAACCGTGTCAAATCCATTAGGCTGTATATTTGGCATGAAATGAATATTGTAAATAAAGCTTGTAATTGTAAGTGTAGTAAAGCATCTCAGAGTGCCACATACTGTATTGAAAGAAGCTAAACTGTTTTGCACTTAATTTAATGTAAATTTGAACTGTTATGTAATGTACTTTTATAAGTTTTATGAACAAAGCATATTTTTGGAAAACAAATACTGACTCAATACTGACAAGAGATGAGAAAGATCCTACCAGTCAGGTCCTTCCTGCACGCCCGGAGTCTCACTGCCTCCGCACCCTGCACTTGAGGTGGCTGTAGTGGGGAAGACATTGTTGCCCACCTCCTTCTGGAATGTGCCTTTGCAAAGCAGGTCCAGATAGAGATGCAGTGGCTTTTGTCAAAGTTCATCCCGAGCAGATCCATAGCATAGGAGTCTGTCTAATTGAGCATTTTTAAAATTCATTCACGTGATGTGGGCTTCGCTGGCTGGGCCAGCATTTATTACCCATCCCTAATTGCCCATCAGAAGATGGTGGTGAGCTACCTTCTTGAATCACTGCAGTCTATGTAGTGTAGGTACACCCACAGTGCTGTGAGGGAGTTCCAGGATGTTGACCCAGTGACAGTGAAGGAACGGCAATATATTTCCAAGTCAGGACGGTAAGTGGCTTGGAGGGGAACTGCTAGGTGGTGGTGTAACCATCTATCTGCTGCCCTTGTCCTTCTATATGGTAGTGGCCGTTGATTTGGAAGGTGCTGTCGAAGAAGCCTTGGTGAATTCCTGCAGTGCATCTTGTAGATGGTACACACTGCTGCTACTGTGCGTCGGTGGTGGAGGGAGTGAATGTTTGTGGATGTGGTGCCAATCAAGCGGCCTGCTTTGTCCTGGATAATGTCAGGCTTCTTGAGTGTTGTTGAAGCTGCATTCATCCAGGCAAGTGGGGAGTATTCCATCACATTCCTGAGTTGTGCCTTGTAGTGATGGACTGACTTTGGGGAGTCAGGAGGTGAGTTACTCACCGCAGGATTCCTAGCCTCTGACCTGCTCTTGTAGCCACAGTATTTATCTGGCTAGTCCAGTTCAGTTTCTGGTCAATGGTAACACCCCGGAAGTTGATAGAGGGGGATTCAGTGATGGTAATGCCATTGAACAAGGGCCGATGGTTGGATTCTCTTTTGTTGGAGATAGTCATTGCCTGACACTTGTGTAGTGCGAATGTTACTTGCCACTTGTCAGCCCAAGCCTGAATATTGTCCAGTTCTTACTGCATTTGGACATAGACTGCTTCAGTACCTGAAGAGTCATGAATGGTGCTGAACATTGTTCAATCATCAGCAAACATCCCCACTTCTGGCCTTATGATGGAAGGAAGGTCATTGATGAAGCAGCTGAAGATGGTTGGGCTGAGGACACTACCCTGAGGAACTCCTGCAGTGATGCCTGGAGCTGAGATGACTGATCTCCAACAACCACAACCATCATCCTTTGTGCTAGGTATGACTCCAACCAGTGGAGAGTTTTCCCCCTAATTCCCATTAACTCCAGTTTTGCCAGGGCTCCTTGATGCCACACTTGGTCAAATGCTGCCTTGATGTCAAGGGCAGTCACTCTCAACTCACCTTGGGAGTTCAGCTCTTTTGTCCATGTTTGAACCAAGGCGTAATGAGGTCAGGAGCTGAGTGGCCCTGGCGGAATCAAAACTGGGCAACAGCGAGCAGGTTATTGCTCAGCAAGTGCCGCTTGATAGCACTGTTAATGACCCCTTCCATTACTTTACTGATGATCGAGAGTAGACTGATGGAGCGGTAATTGGCTGGGTGGGATTTGTCCTGCTTTTTGTGTACAGGACATGTCTGGGCAATTTTCCACATAGCCGGGTAGATGCCAATATTGTAACTGTACTAGAATAGCTTGGCTAGGGGCATGGCAAGTTCTGGAGCACAAGTCTTCAGTACTATTGCTGGAATATTGTCAGGACCCACAGCCTTTGCAGTATCCAGTCCCTTCAGCCATTTCTTGATATCACGTGGAGTGAATTGAATTGGCTGAAGACTGGCATCTGTGATGCTGGGGACATCCGGAGGAGGCCGAGATGTTTCATCCACTCGGCACTTCGGGCTGAAGATTGTAGCAAATGCTTCAGCCTTATTTTTTGCACTGATGTGTTGGGCTCCTCCATCATTGAGGATGGGGATATTTGTGGAGCCTCCTCCTCCAGTGAGTTGTTTAATTGTCCACCACTCTTCATGACTGGATGTAGCAGGACTGCAAAGCTTGGATCTGATCCGTTGGTTGTGGGATCACTTAGCCCTGTCTATCATTTGCTGCTTATGCTGTTTGGCAAGCAAGTACATAAGAACATAAGAACTAGGAACAGGAGGAGGCAATTCAGCCCCTCGAGCCTGCCCTGTCATTCAACACGATCACGGCTGATTTCATTTCAGCCTCAACTCCAATTTCCCGCCCTCTCCCCATAACCTTTCAACCTGTTACTAATTAAAAATAGTCCTGTGTTATAGCTTTACCAGGTTGACAACTCATTTTTAGGTATGCCTGGTGCTGCTCCTGGCATGTCCTCCTGCACTCTTCATTGAACCAGGTTGATCCCCTGGCTTGATGGTAATGGGGAAATATGCCGTGCCATGAGGTTACAGATTGTGGTTGAGTACAATTCTGCTGCCGCTGATGGCCCACAATGCCTCATGGCTGCCCAGTCTTGAGTTGCTAGATTTGTTTGAAATCTATCTGATTTAGCGTGGCGGTAGTGCCACACAACACGATGGAGGGTATCCTCAATGTGAAGCTGGGACTTTGTCTCCACAATGACTGTGCGGTGGTCACTCCTACTGATACTGTCAAGGACAGATCCATCTGTGGCAGGTAGGTTGGTGAGGATGAGGTCAAATATGTTTTTCCCTCTTGTTGCTTCCCTCACACCTGCTGCAGACCCAGTCTAAAAGCTATGCCCTTTAGGACTCGGTCAGCTCGGTTAGTAGTGGTGCTACTGAGCCACTCTTTGGTGGTGGACATTGAAGTCCCCCACTCAGAGTACATTCTCCTCAGTGCTTCCTCCATGTGGTGTTCAACATGGAGGAGCACTGATTCATCAGCTGAGGGAGGGTGGTACGTGGTAATCATCAGGAGGTTTCCTTCCCCATGTTGACCTGATGCCATGAGACTTCATGGGGTCCGGAGTCGATGTTGAGGACTCCCAGGCAACTCCCTCCCGGCTGTATATCACTGTGCTGCCACCTCTGCTGGGTCTGTCCTGCCAGTGGGACAGGACATACCCAGGGATGGTGATGGTGGTGTCTGGGACATTATCTGTAATGTATGATTCCGTGAGGATGACCATGTCAGGCTGTTGCTTGACTAGTCTGTGAGACAGCTCTCCCAGTTTTGGCACTAGCCCCCAGATGTTAGTAAGGAGGACTTTGCAGGGTCGACAGGGCTGAGGTTGCTGTTGTCGTTTCCGGTGCCTTGATCGATGCAGGGTGGTCCCTCCAGTTTCATTCCTTTTTTGTGACTTTGTAGCAGTTTGTTACAACTGAGTGGCTGGCTAGACCATTTCAGAAGGCATGTAAGAGTCAACCACATTGCTGTGGGTCTGGAGTCACGTGTGGACCAGGCTGGGTAAGGACGACAAATTCCCTTCCCTAAAGGACATTAGTGAACCGGATGGGTTTTTACAACAATCAACAATGGTTTCATAGTCATCATTAGACTTTTAATTCCAGATTTTTATTGAATTTAAAATCCACCATCTGCCATGGCAGGATTCAAACCTGGGTCCCCAAAACATTACCCTGAGTCTCTGGATCACTAGTCCAAGATAAACATCAACCTCTGCTGAAGGACCATTAACCTAATCCAGCACCTGAAACATTCACTCCCTTCACCACCAACGCAGTGTCAGCAGTGTGTACAATCTACAAGTTGCACTGTAGCAACTGACCAAGGCTCCTTGGACAGCATTTTCCAAACCCACAACCACTACCACCTAGAAGGACAAGGGCAGGAAATGCAGGGGAACACCATCACCTGCAAGTTCCCCTCCAAGACACACACCATCCTGATTTGGAAATGCATCGCCGTTCCTTCGCTGTCGCTGGGTCAAAATCCTGGAACTCCCTTCCTAACAGCACTGTGGGTGTACCTACACCACATGGACTGCAGCAATTCAAGAAGGCAGCTCACCACCACCTTCTCAAGGACAATTAGGGATGGGCAATAAATGCTGGACTAAGCAGTGATGCCCACATCCTGTGAAAGAATAAATAAATAAATCAATCAATCAATCAGTGGGGGACACTCTTTAGTCTGCCTGAAACTTGCTGGTCTTCCAATGCAAAGAGCTATCGACAACCGACAGTTGCAGACTGGCACATTCCAAAGGCCAAGGCTACACATTGATAGACATACTAAAGCTTGGGGGTAGCACTGCAAGGACTCAATGGGGCAAGGCTAGTGTCTAAGGCCCTCCTGCCAGAGTATACTGAGGCTGGAAACCTCAGAGGCTGTATGAACCAGAGAATGTTTGACATGAAAATGTAAATGGACATTGTAAATACAATTTGTAATGACAAGTGTGATGAGGCACCTCATGTACTGTATTGAAAGAAACTGAATGATATTGCACTTTATGTAACTTCAAATTTGAACTGTTATGTAATATACCTTTACAAATTTCATGAATAAAGTATATTTTTGGAAAGAATACTGATTGGTGTACATTAATGAATGGTTCAGCATATTTTTTTTAAAACTATTTTCGGTGTTTTAAAATCAGGCTACTTATAGACAGAGGACTACATACTCATTAAAAATGCTTACCTTTTGTGATAAGCCCATTTTCTTTTTTTTTTCACTGTACGAGATTACTACTCTTAAATACATCAAGGAATGTGTCCTGGTTGAGGGAAGTTAGAAAGCAGCAAACAAACTTGATTGAAAACTTGGGAGGTAGAGTCAGTGCTTGATTCAGTGATTTAACCAGCGCAATTCACCCGAAATTGACCAAGTCAGCATTAGAGACATAACGGCCCAGACCTTGTGAGGAGTGGCAATTTTCATTGGATTGCCACGCCACTCGAACATTTCCCCAACTCAACGCTACTCCACACATTTCTTCCAGGACCATCCAAGCCCAGCTTTCCCAGAAATGTGGAGCACAATGTCCCTCCAAGATCTCCGTCACTGCGGAGTAGTTGGGGAGAAGGCAGGGTACGCCCCTCTTTTTGCGGCACTGGCTACCACATGGTAAGTATAAAGGTCCACTGTGAATGTTAGTGAATGGGTGACTGAATGGGTGAGTGGATGAATGAGTGAATGGGTCGGATGGGTAGGCGGGTGAGGTAAGTGGGGAAGTGGGTAGGGTTGGTGAGGCAAGTGAGTAAGTGGCAAGGGTTGGTGAGGTGGTTAAGTGGGTGGGGGGATAGGTGGGTGAGGTGGCAGATAGGTGACGTGGTAGGCGGATGAGGTGGTAGGTGGGTGAGGTGGTAGTCATTTCGGGGGGTAGTTGGATCATTGGGGGGGGGGTAGTCATATCGGGTTGAGAGGGTAATCAGCCTCAGGTTGCCGGGGGACGAGGGGGTGTGGGTGGGGCTGGTAGTGGTGGGTTTGTAGTTACCCAGGAGTTAGACAAGGGCCAGGATTTTCCAGCTCTGTTGGCATCAGGTGCCACGGTGAGGGGCAGGGGGAGGGAACAATATGGTGAGAAGGCCAAAAATCAGTTTCACACCGTCGTGGAACCAGTTTGCGATCGTCTGCTCCACCCGTCAATGGCAGGCCGCGTTCCCTGCCGCTACATGTTGGGAAACTAATTTTATACTTTTGCCTCTCATTTTCAGCCCTGCTCACTGGGATCTTCCCTGCACGTCAAATCTACCGGCCACGTCAGCGTGACTCCAGAACACCGTGCTTCACCTCTGCCTTTAAATGGAGTACGCCTGGTGACCAGAACTTCTGGGGAACTCTGAGGTGAGTGCACACAACCTTGCACAGCGCTTACGATCATTACCCGTAGGACATCAAGGAAGAGGCGCCGTGAATTTGCGGGGGGGGGTGTTGGGTCACAGGCAAGATGCTTTTTCCCAGCTGGCTTTCGGTGTGGTGCCGGGGCAAGGGCTCCACTGTGGGTCAGGCCGGCGGGGGATGGGAGGTGTGGGCAAGGCAGCACAGGCTGAAGGAAGTAATCAAGCACATACCGAGGGGCTGGGGCAAGACAGCACTGAAAACTGAAGAAAATAGTCACGCACATGTTGGAGGGATTGGAGGAACGGGAGTGAGGGAAGCGGCCACACACTTGGAAAAATCTTGTCGAAAGCGAGCATTCTTCCACAGCTGAGACCGTGCAGCTGCAGCTCCATTGACAGGCTTGGAGTCGGGGCTCTGAAGCTTTTCTGCCCACCCAAGCAATGCAAAAGCAGGAAAGTGCCACCAAGTGCTCCAGGACACATCCCTCGGGTGCAAATTAATGTGCATTTTAGGGGGCAGCAGAGCAATTGACCGACTGGGCAAGTTGTACAATCCCCTTGTGAAAGGCGACCATGGCACAGTCACTGGTGGAGGCACTCGGAGCCCCTTGCAATGTCTTTATTAATGTTTGGGCCAGTATCCATCATAGCTCAAGCTAACAGTGCAGCCTTGCAGTGCAGGTTAGCAGAATGCCAGTGCCTGAGCTGAGAGCACAGCATGCAGTCCAGTGGGCACAGCGGCCATCAGTCGGTCAGGTGGAGTGGGGCGGAGGTGGGTGGGGTTTTGGACAGCCAATGAGCGCACTACATACTGGCCATCCAAGTGGTGGCCAACACTCTCCTGTTTGTGAAGGGGTCTTCAGACTTAACCAAGAGAGGTCCTTAGGAGACATATGCTAACCCACACGTCTCTGTCTTTGATCTTGCAGGAGGAGAACATCAGGATCATGTAGCCTGGTGATCTAGCGGTATGCCTCATGGCTTACAGGGAGCAGAGGTGAAGAAGAAGAGAGCAGCAGAGGCACCTGGCTCGGCAAAGGGAGGAGCACCTCCCTCAAGATGGAGGGGCGGCAGGGCCTGCTGCACACGCAGCTGAAGATCACAGTGAGCCGTCGCTCGTAGGCACCTTGATAGACCCAGAGTCCTATAGGTGGCGCTTGTCATTCCTGCAGATGAGTGAGAACCAGTGTCGCTGAAGACTGCACATATCTAGGGAACTGGTCAGTCACGTGTATCACCTACTGCAGGATTTGGCACCAGGGGGACATGGAGGGCATCCACTACCTGGGCTGTGAAAGTAACCGCAGTGCTCAATTTTTACACCAGTGTCGCCTTCCAGGGCTCCACGGGTGACCTGTGTGGGATCTCACAAGCCTCCACACATAAGTGTATCCAGGAGGTCTCAGGCATCATCTTCTTGAAGGCACAGAACTTTGTGCATTTCGCCTGGGATCAGGAAGGCCAGGAAGCATGAGCGCTGGGATCTGCGCAGATCTCAAGTTTTTCACAGGTGCAGGGTGCCATTGACTGCACTCATGTGGTGCTTAGTTCTCCATGGCAACAAGCAGTCAACTATGTCAACCTTAAGGGTTTCCACTCATTGAATGTTCAGCTGGTGTGCGACCACCACAAACGCATCCTGCAGGTCTGCGCACGATCCCCAGGAAGTGTCCACTACTCCTACATCCTTAGCAGGTCTCAGATCCCTGACATCTCCCAGGGTCCAGAGAGGCTGCAGGGTTGGCTCCTTGGGGACAAGGGGTACCCACAGAGAATGTGGCTGATGATGCCCAGGCAGTGGCCTCAGACTGCAGCAGAGCAACAGAATAATGAGGCTCATACTGAGACCCAGACCTTGGTGGAGCAAATGATAGGCATTTTGAAAATGAGGTTCCAGCGCCTTGATAGGTCAAGTGGAGCCCAGCAATACAGTTCCCAGAGGGTGTCGCGCATCATCGTCGCTTGCTGCGCACTACACAATCTGGCACTGCAAGGGGGCGAGGACCTGGCTGAGGAGGAAATGGAAGAGCTGCACGTCTCCTCCGATGAGGAGAACATCAAAGGGGATGATGAGGTCCTCGAAGGCGAGGATGCCGGCAATGAGGCCATTGGACTGGCCAGACGAGGTAGGCGCACTCAGGAGGTCCCCATAGTCATAATATTCATGGAGGATGATGACGAGATGCAGTGAGGACAGTCCTGACATCCTCACCTTGCATCTGTGAGTGTTTGACTCCTGTGTGGCTGATCACAGCGCACATAGCCTCAGTGCTCAGATCATGGAGACGTAGCCATGAAACTTTAAATGCACCTGATCCTTTACCAGCCTTCAGCACCTGTCCTCTTCAGGAGCACAGCATCACTGGTCACAGAAGCAATGGGGGCCAGCCCCACCTCAAAGGTGCTGAGAGCACACAGAGAAAACGACAAAACTCTTGTGATGCCTGCCCACAACATTCTGGCAGCAATGACAAGCACCATCGAGGTGCAGGCATCACTAATGTGTCCAGTGAGTGTGAAGCCGGACCATCACTTTGGTCTGAAGGTTACACACTGCACAGGGAAGAGGCCTGGACTGAGACACCTGCCTTTATCTTGAGCAGGAACCAAGGTTTCATGTCTGAATCACACGAACACTGCTCATCAGAACAAGGAGCCATAGGAAAGGAGACATTTTTGGGAGTTTACTGACAATAGTGAGCACTATGTACAAGTGATTAACATCAGCACCCAGGCTATGCAACTACATCTTCTTAATCTTCCTAACCCTGCCGCTACGTCTTGGTGCTCTCCTGACATCCACAGAAGAGGTGGAGGCAGCCTGCTGACTGCTATGCCCTGTCTGTGATGACCTAAGCAGGCGTCTGCTGGAAGGCCAAGACCTGGAGGGCCCCGGCCTGCTTTGGTTGTCCTGCTGTGGGCCAGCTGCACCCTTCTCGGCCTGTGGACCTGGAGCTACGGGTGTCACAGGAAGAGGGGATTTGGATCGGCTGGACATTCCCGGAGTCAACTGGGTGGATGGCCCCAGGGTGTCGAGCTGCTGGTCCTCCTCCCTATCAGTGCCGGATGGCCCCTGGCTGCCTTCTTGAGGAGAAGGGGAAGCTGGAGTGAGATCGAGCTGCCCCACACCCCCATCGCATTGACACTGTTGGAGGCCAACTATGGCATCTGTAATGGTGTTCAGCCTGCACAGCAGTGCAGGACCGATGCCCTGGATCAGTGTCTCCATGGCGGCTGCCATCCTGCCATTGTTGACCTCGGTGCATTGGCATGCTGGCACTATCACCTCAGAATGAAGGCAGGCGGACTCTGAGGAGTGCAGCGGACATGCCTCCCTGATATTCCTGAACTTGCCTTTGCAGCTCCAGCAACTGTGACATGATCGAGTCCAGAGGCTCGTCATCTGACTCAGATTCAGCAGATTTCTGGCCTCCAGCAGTCCTCCGAGTGCCAGAAATCTGGCAACTCCGTGCCACCACCTGCTGTGGATCAGTCAGTGCGATGTGTTCACCAGGTTGTGACACTGTGGCCACCCTAGAACTAGGTCCCACTGAGGTGTGTGGCTCTGCGCTGGTGGAGGGTGTGGGTGAGCACTATGATGGGTCTTCAATTAGGATGCAGGTTCTTCTTCCGTGCTGTCTTCAGGGCTTGAGTTGAAGACTTGGCTTGTGGACCCCCTCAGCTGCTTCCCAGATGTGCCTGCGAAAACAAAGAGAGATAATTAATGCATGGCAGGGATGGCGGAACAGGGGAACTGACTCACAGTATGGTTGTCTGAAGGATGTTGCACTGCTGGGTCCTCACTTGGTTGAGCACCGCTAACCTCACCATCAGCACAGGAACGGTCCAGATCATTGCCGGCCAGGTGGATGACTCTATTTTAAAAGTCTGAGAGGACCTTGATTTCGGGCATTCCTCCACCGGTCTGCGACCTCTCCCTTTTGTTGTGGGCCAGCTTGTCCTGCATGAAGACAGATGGAGAGAGTGTAAGCAGGAAGCCTGGCAGGCCAGATGATAAGGATGCCTGGCACATGTGGATGATGAGTGGTGCCATGATGAGGACATGATCTGCAGGGCAGATGAAGGTGAGTGTGAGAGAGTGAATGGTGATGCCCCTTGAACTGGCAGTGAGTGAGATCCCTGTGAATGGGTGATGGGTTTGTGAGTGTGGGTGATGAGAAGAGTGACTTACCATGGTGGAATGGAGGAGATCATTCATCCTCTTTCGGCACTGGGTGACTGTCCTCTTTTGCAGGGCATTGGCGCTGACCACTGCTGCCTCCGCCTCTCATTGCTGGATTGGGGACCTTGCTTGTTGGTCTTCGCCCAGATCGGGGGTAGAGGCTTCATAGTGGCCCTTTACTGCGTCCAGTAGGCGCTCGATGGAGGTACAGCTAAATTTAGGGGCAGCATGTTTCCTCTCTTTGGCAGCGATGACTTAGCAGCAGTTTCCGATCACTTAGAAAGCACTAGCTCTGTGCACGGGCACCCTTTAAATATGGTGCCTGGATTACTGAAGGCCTGACGTGATGGCTGGGCAGGCGAATCAGAGTTGTCCTGCCAGCGACCCGTGCATGCATTATTAATGAGGCGCCAGGTATGGGACGATACGGTGTGAAAACCTGCCATTGCAGCCAGCGGGTAAAACGGCTTTTTTCATGCCCGCTACCGCACTTTGTGCAAATCTGTGACGATTCCTCCCTCAGTTTTAATCTGTCTAACATTTCCTGGGCAACTATCCAGGTGAGTACATCAGGACTGTCCTAAGTCTCCACCTCTAGCTCAGAACCAGAGACATTCGTGGAGGGTTCAGGGCGATTGCCCACCGGAAGTTTAAACTTCCCAGGCAATTCCCATGGAGGTCAATGCACCTGGACTTCTGTAGAGTCCCGATGCACATCTTCAGTGATACGTCCAGCCTTTGATGATACGGAGACTGGAAGATTTACCATTAAAAACCGGTATTAAAGGGTCAGCATCCAGCCCCGATTTACTTTTAATCACTAAGGAGAGAGAGCAGCATGTTCCAATTTACAGGAAGAGTATCCAGTCCAGATTATTGCTCAACATCAATATAAAGAGTAAGTGTCCAACTGGCAGTTATTGTTTCATACCAGTATAAAGCAGGGATGCTCATTCTGGAATTACTGTTAAATAATGATAAAAAGAGCAAAGTGTTCAATTCAGGGTTGTTGTTAATCTCTGATATAAAGGGGAAAATGGTCCTGTCAGGGGCTATAACAATACAGTACAGCACACAAGGAGATCATTGTGTCCATCATGCCAGTGCTGGCTCTTTGAAACAGCCATTCCATTAGTTCTACACCTCTACACTTTCCCTCTTGCCTAATTTTTTTTTTCAAGTATTTATCCAATTCCCTGTTGAAAATTATTAATGAATCTGTTTCCACTGCTTTTTCAGGCCATGCATTCCATATCATAACAAATGTTTTCTCATGACTCCTCCACTTCAATTGATTTTAATCTGTATCCTCTGGTTACTGACCCTTCTGGCACTGGAAAGCTTTCTCCTTATTGCTCCATTAAAAAAGCTTCATGATTTATTTCTCATTCATTCATGGGATGTGGGCATCGCTGGCTAGACCTGCATATATTCCCCATCCCTAATTGCCCTTGAGAAGGTGGTGGTAAGCTGCACTCTTGAACCACTGCAGTCCATGTGGTGTAGTTACACCCACAGTGCTTTTAAGGAGGAAGTTCCAGGATTTTGACCCAGTGACAATGAAGAAATGTCGACATATTTCCAAGTCAGGACGGTGAGTGACTTGGAGGGGAACTTGCAGGTCGTGGTGTTCCCTGTGTATGCTGCCCTTGTCCTTCTAGATGGTGGTGGTCATGGGATTTGAAGGTGCTGTCTCAGGAGCCTTGGTGAGTTCCTGTTGCTGTCACTGTGCGTAGGTGGTGGAGGGAGTGAATGTTTGTGGATGGGGTGCCAATCAAGCGGGCTGCTTTGCCCTGGATGGTGTTGAGTTTGCCCTAGATGGTGTTGGAGCTGCACCCATCCAGGCAAGTGGAGAGTATTCTATCTTACTCCTGACTTGTGCCTTGTAGATAGTGGATGGGCTTTGGGGAGTCAGGAGGTGAGTTACTCGTTGCACGATTCCTAGCCTCTGGCCTGCCCTTCTAGCCACAGTATTTATATGGTTAGTCCAGTTCAGTTTCTGGTCAATGGCAACCCCCAGGATGTTGATATTGGAGGATTCAGTGATATTAATGCCATTGAACATCAAGGGGCGATGGTTAGATTCTCCCTTATTGGAGATGGTCATTGCCTGGCACTTGTGTCACGCGAATGTCACTTGCCACTTGTCAGCCCAAGCCTGGATATTGCCCAATTCCTGCTGCATTTGGATATGGACTGCTTCAGTATCTGAGGAGTCACGAATGATGCTGAACATTATGCAATGGATCAACAAACATCCCCACTTCTGACCTTATGATGCAAGGAAGGTCATTGACAAAGCAGCTGAAGATGGTTGGGCCTAGGACACTACCCTGAGGAACTCCTGCAGTGATGTCATGGAACTGAGATGATTGACCTCCAGCAACCACAACCATCTTCCTTTGTGCTAGGTATGATGCCAACCAGCGGAGAGTTTTCCCCCTGTTTCCCATTGACCCCAGTTTTGCTAGGGCTCCTTGATGCCACACTCGGTCAAATGTGGCCTTGATGTCAAGGGCAATCACCATTACCTCATCTCAGGAGTTCTGCTTATTTGTCCACGTTTGAACCAAGGCTGTAAAGAGGTCAGGAGCTGAGTGGCTCTGGTGCAGCCCTAACTGAGCATCAGTGAGCAGGTTGTTGCTAAGCAAGTGCCGCTTGATAGCACTGTTGATGACCCCTTCCATCACTTTAATGATGATCAACAGTAGACTGATGGAGCAGTAATTGGCCGGGTGGGATTTGTCCTGCTTTTTGTGTACAAGGCATACCAGGGCAATTTTCCACATTTCCGGGTAGATGCCAGTGTTGTAGCTGTACTGGAACAACGTGGCTAGGGACCTGGCATGTTCTGGAGCACAAGTCTTCAGTAATATTGCTGGAATATTGTCAGGGCCCACAGCCTTTGCAGTATACAGTACCTTCACAGTGATATCATGTAGAGTGAATCGAATTGGCTGAAGACTGGCATCTGTGGTACTGGGGACCTTCGGAGGAGGCTGAGATGGGTCATCCACTCCTCACTTCTGGTTGAAGATTGTTGCAAATGCTTCAGCCTTATCTTTTGCACTGATATGCGGGGCTCCTCCATCATCGAGGATGGGGATATTTGTGGAGCCTCCTCCTATAGTGAGTTGTTTAATTGTCCACCAGCATTCAAAACTGGATTTGGCAGGACTCCAGAGCTTAGATCTGACCCATTGATTGTGGAATTGCTTAGTTCTGTCTATCACTTGCTGGTTATGCTGTTTGGCATGCAAATAGTCCTGTGTTGTAGATCCAGGTTAACACCGCATTTTAAGGTATGCCCTGGTGCTGCTCCTGATATGCCCTCCTGCACACTTCATTGAACTAGGGTCGATCCGCTGGTTTGGTGGTAATGGTAGAGTGGGGGATATGCCAGTCCATGAGGTTACAGATTGTGGTTGAGTACAATTCTGCTGCTGCTGATGGCCCACAGTGCCTCATGGTTGCCAAGTTGCTAGATCTGTTTGAAATCAATCCCATTTAGCACAGTGGTGGTGCCACACAACAAGATGGAGGGCATCCTCAATGTGAAGACAGCACTTTGTCTCCACAATGACTGTGCGGTGGTCACTCCTACTGATACTGTCATGGACAGATGCATCTGCAGCAGGCAGGTTAGTGAGGATGAGGTCAAATATGTTTTTCCCTCTTGTTGGTTCCCTCACCACCTGTCACAGATCCAATCTAGCAGCTATGTCCTTTAGGACTCGGCCAGCTCGATCAGTAGTGGCTCTACCAAGCCACTCATATTGATGGACATTGAAGCCGCCCCCACCCAAAGTACATTCTGCACGCTAGCCACCATCAGTTCTTCCTCCTTTTCAACATGGAGGAGTACTAATTCATCAGCTGAGGCATGGCGGTATGTGTTAGTTAGCAGGAGGTTTCCTTGCCCATGTTTGACCTGTTGCCATGAGACTTCATGGGGTCTGTCGAGGACTTGATGTTGAGGACTCCAAAGACAACTCCCTGCCGACTGTATGCCACTGTGCTGCCTCCACCTCTGCAGGGTCTGTCCTGTCAGTAGGACAAAATATACCAAGGGATGGTGAAGGAGATGTCTAGAACATTGTCTGTAAGGTATGTTTCCGTGAGTATGACTATGTCAAGCTGTTGCTTAAGTAGTCTGTGAGATAGCTCTCCCAATTTTGGCACTACCTGCCAATTATTAGAAAGGAGAACTTTGCAGGGTTGACAGGGCTGAGTTTTCCATTGTCATTTCCAGTGCCTAGGTCGATGTCGGGTGGTCCCCGGCTCTATCATATCACCCCTTAATCTTCCCTGCTATACAGAGAGCAAGCTCAATTTCCCTAATCTCTCCATGTAACTTTCATCCTAGCACTATTGTAGTCAATCACATCTTCACCCTCTCTAAGGGCTGGATATCCTTCCTAAAATGTGGTGCCTTTTGCTTTTGATCTCTATACCACTATTATAAAATAAGGATTCCTTATGACTTTTTAATGGCCTTCTCAACTGGACCTGTCACCTTCAAAAAAATATGTACAGATACCCCCATGTCTCTCTGTTCTTGTCCCACCCCTTTAAAATTATACCAGTTAGTTTATATTGCCTCTCCTCATTCTTCCTAGCAAAATGAATCACCTCACATTTGATACATTAAATTTCACCTGCCATTTATTTGCCCATTTTTCTTGTTGCCCTCAGGGAGCAGAAAACACAGGTAGGAATTGTTTATAGGCCCCCTAACAGTAATTGCATTGTTGAATAGAATATAAATGAGGAAATTAGAGGAGGGTCTAACAAGGGTAATTCAAAAATCCTATGGGGCTGCAATTTTCATACTGACTGGACAAATCAAATTGGTATAAGTAGCGTGGAAGGCAAACTCATGGAATCCATTCAAAATTATATGCTAGAACATTATGTTGAGCAGCCACCTAGGGAGCTATTTTTAAACCTAGTATTGTCTAATGAGACAGGATTAATTTACAATCTTATAGTAAAGGATCCTCTGGGAAAGAGTGATCATAATAGTATAGAATTGCATAATAAGTTTGAGAGTGATGTTGTTAATTACAAAACCAGGGTCTTATAAACAAACCTAAGTGAGGAGGTTTGAGAGGCAAATTAGATGCATATGAAATTGGCTGAGTGACAAGAAACAGAGAGTAGTGGTTAATGGATGTTCTTCAGGCTGGATGAAGATTTGTAGTGGAGTTCCCCAGGGGTCAGTGTTGGGTCCCTTGCTTTCCCTGATAAATATTAATGACCTGGACCTTGGTATACAGGGCATAATTTCAAAATTTGCAAATGATATGAAACTTGGAAGCATTGTAAACTGTGAGGATAGTGTAGAACTTCAAAGGGACATAGACGAGTTGGTGGAATGGGCAGACAAGCGGCAGAGAAATGTGAGGTGATTCATTTTGCTAGATCATGGAGAGACAATATAAAATAAGGGGTACAACTCTACAGGGGGTGCAGGGACAGAGGGACCTGGGTGCATTTGTACATAAGTCATTGAAGGTGGCAGGACAGATTGAGAGTGTTGTTAATAAAGCATACACTATCCTAGGCTTTATTAATAGGGGAATAGATATAAGAGCAAGGAAGTTATTTTGAACTTGCATAAGACATTAGTTCGGCCTCAGCTGGAATACTGTGTCCAGGTCTGGCTGCCACAATTTAGGAAGGACGTGAAGGCATTGGAGAGGGTGCAGAAAAGATTCACAAGAATGATTTCAGGGATGAGCATCAGTTATGAAGATAGAGTGGAGAATTTAGGACTGTTTTCCTTGGAGAAGAGAAGGATGAGAGGAGATCTGATAGAGGTATTCAAAATCATGAGGGGTCTGGACAGAGTAGATAGGGAGAAATGGTTCCCACACTCGTAAAAGGATCGAGTACAAAAAGGCACAGATTTAAAGTAATTGGCAAAGAAGCAAAAGCAATATGAGATAAAACTTTTTCAATCAGTGGGTGGTTTATAGTGTGGAATGCACCGCCTGAAAGTATGGTGGAATTGAGGGACCCAAAAAGGAATTGAACTGTATTTGAAAATAAACAATGTGGAAGGTTATGGGGAGAAGGCAGAAGAATGGCACTAGGTGAATTTGTCGGTGCAGACATGATGGGCTGAATGGCCTCCTCCTGCATTGTAACAATTCTGTGATTCAGTGAAGCTGGCTGAGGAAGACTGGGGACTTAAATGATATGATGGTAGATAGGTAATGATTTAAATAGATAATGGTTAAAGAAATAATATAAATTTCTCAATAATTAGACATCCTTTAAGGAATAAAATCTGCACTGGAAAAGTCGTACAACCATGGCTAACTAAAGAAATTAAGGCTAGTATTAGATTAAAACGAGAGGCTTATAGTGTTACCAAATGGAACAGTAAGTCTGAAGATTGAAAAGGTTTTAAAAGTCAGCAAAGGATTACCAAAGAATTGATAAAGAGGGAGAAAATAGTATATAAGAGTATATAGCCAGAAATGTAAAAAGAGATTGTAAGAGCTTTTGCAAGTATGCAAAATAAGAAGAGGCTGGCAAAAGTAAACTCAGGTCACTGAGAGGCAGAGACAAGAGAAATTATAATGGGAAATAAGGAAATATCAGAGATTTTAAACAAATATTTAGTTCCTGTCTTCATGTTAGAACCACAAATATATCAGAAAGTTTGTGGAGCCAAGTGTCTAATGAGTGTGAGGAACTTTAACTAATATTAGAATATAACACGTAATAGAGAAAGTAATGGGGCTAAAAGCCAACAAAGCCCCTGGACATAATAGCCTCCATCATAGGACTCAAAATGAGATGGCTGCAGAGATAATTGGTTTTGATCTTCCAGAATTCCCTCGACTCGAAAATGGTCCCCATGGTTTGGAAGATAGAACATGCAATCCCACTGCAACCCCATTGTTCAGGAAAGGAGAGAGAACAAACAGGCAACATAGGCAAATTACCCTGTCATCAGTAATAGGGACAATGCAAGAATCTATTATTAAGAAAATGATAACAAGGCGCCTGGAAAATCACAATATAATGAGGCAGAGTTAACAAGGTTTTATGAAACGGAAATTGACAATGTTTTTTGACAGACTGACTAGCAGTGCAGATAAGAGGGAAGAAGTAGATATGGTATATTTGGACTTTCAGAAGGCATTCAATAAGGTGCCACACAAAAGGTTGTTACACAAGATGAGGGCTCATAGGATTGGGGTAATACGTTAGAATGAATTGAGGATTGGTTAATGGACAGAAATCAGAGGGCCTGACTTCCGCGGTCGGATTGCCACTCCGTTCCTAGTTACTTACCTGGAAATCCAGCCGATCCTTTCTTGCCCGACCTTCCGACTCAGGCCATGCAAGAACTTGGTAGGGCAGCGCGCTCCTGAGGCCTTGAGTTGAAAGCTGCAGAGTCAGAGGTAAGGAAGCCATGCCCCCTATTTACAGCACTCGCTGCCGTCAAGCAGGTAAGTTTAAAGGTCCAGCCACTTTCAGAAGCCATGGATAAGGTAAGTTTGTAAGATAAGTGAGAAGGATTAGGGGGTTGGTTGGTTGAGGGGGGCAGGGGTTTGGGTGGTCACTGGGGATGGGGCTTGGGTGATCAGTGGAGGGGGGGGGTGTCGGTTGGGTGGAGAAGTCAGTTGGTGGGGTTTGTCAGGCGGGCGGGTGTTCAGTGGGGAGGGGGTCACTCTGGGGGGATCGGGGGGTTGGTCCAGGATGTCGGGTGGGCGGTGGGGGGAGGATTCCGTTGGGGGGGGTTGGTTGGGGGGAATTGGGTGGACAATGTGGGGGTGGGCGTTGCATGGTCAGTGCTTGGGGTGGGGTTGGTCGGGGGAGTTGGTCAGGTGGATTGGGTGGTCAGTTGGGGGGGTGGGGGCTGGGTAGTCAGTGGGAGGGTCGGTCAGGGAGGGTCAATGGGGAGGTCGGTCGGGGATTCAGTCGAGCGGGGGTTCGATGGTGGGGGGAGGTGTCGGTCGGCGGGGGTTTAATCGATGGAGTGTTTGGTTGGGGAGTTGGGTGGTCAGTCGGGGAGAGTTGTTTGGCTCGTCGGGGGGTTGGTCAAGGGTGGGTCAGGTGGTCACTGGGGGGCTCGGGGGTCAGGTCATCAGTCGGGGGTTGGATAGTCAGTGAGGATAGTCGGGTGGTCAGTTGGTGCAACGGGTGGTAAGTGGGTGAGGGTCGGGTGCTCAGCGGGGAGTGCGGCTCTGCTGGTTAGGCAGGTGGTCAGTGACGGGGATTGGTCAGTGAGAGGGGTTGGTCAGCGGGGGGCCGTCAGGGGCGGCTGCATGGGTAGCCGGGGTGGGGAGGAGGGCAAGGGAGTCCTGTGGAATTCGGGGGGGAACTATAGTTACTCAGGAGTTAGAAGTAGGTTTTAATTCTTCCAACTTTTCCTGGGTAACTATTACTGTAAGACAGTCGGAACTATCCGAAGTTTGCCATATAAATCATACTTTCAGATGGCTCTGATTGCAGGGCTTTGGCCAACATAAGGTTAAACTTCCTGAGCAATTGCCAGACAGTTCATAGCTGCAGACTTCCCAGGGGGTGTTCCCCAGTGCATATTTTGGGTACCACCCCCCACCCCCAGTTCCAACATCCTGGAGCCAGGAAGTTACAGGTCAGGCAGTAGAAATAAACGGATTATTTTCAGGATGGCAGTCTGTGGGGTGCCACATGGATCAGTGCTTGGCCCTCAGCTATTTACAATCTATATCAATGGCTTAGATGAGGGGACAAAGTGTAATTTATAAGCTTGTTGACATTATAAAACTAGGTAGGAAATTAAACTGTGAGGAGGATGTAAAGAGGCTGCAAAGGGATATAGACAAGTTAACTGATTTGGGCAGAAGTGTGGCAGATGGAGAATAATGTAGGGAAATGTGAAATTATTCACTTTGGAATCTAGAAGCAAAATATTTTTTAAAAGGTGAGTCTATTAAATGTCAGAATGATTTAGGGTCCTGTATACAAACTGCTGAAAGTTGATGTGCAGGTAATAGCAAGCAATCAGGAAGGCAATGGTATGTCAGCCTTTATTGCGATGGGGCTGCAGTATAATAGTGAAGATGTCTTACTGCAAATAGGTTTTGGTGAGCATACACTTTTGAGTACTGCTTACAGTTTTGGCCTCCTTATACAAGGAGGACATTCTTGCCTTAGTCAAGGTGCAGTGAATGTTTACTAGATTGATTCCTAGGGTGGAATGGTCCCAGATTTGCTCTAAGTGCGGTAGCGGGCGGGTAAAACGACGGGTTTTCACATCGTATCGCCCCCAAAACCACCACATTATTAATGCATTCCCAGGAAACATGCCGTTTCCATGGCGAGTGGGCTGTCATTCACCCGCCTGCCATCGCCTCGCCACTTCATCACGCCGGGGGCCATATTTAAAGTCTAGCTGCAAGCACATATCTCAGTGTTTCCAGCCCAGGACTGCTGCAAAAAAGACAGGGTCCTGAAAGGCAAAAAGACTACAGGCCCCTGGTTCGGCAACGCATCACTGGAACACCTTTTGGATGCCGTGGAGTCCCATCGGGGTGTCCTCTACCCCCATCTGGCTGCAGGATGGGCAGCAACCTCGCCAATCCAGCTTGGGAGGCAGTGGCAGCGGTGGTCAGCGCCAAAGCCCTTCAAAAGAAGACAACCACCCAGTGCTGCAAGGGTATGAATGATCTCCTCCGTTCCACCAGTCATAAGTCCATAAGTCACTCTTTTCATCACTCTCAACTCACACACTCACAAACCCATCACACATCCACAGGGTCCTCACACTGCCAGTTCAAGGGACATCACCATTCACTCTCACACACTCACAGTCATTGTCCTCATCCCGTCCATGGGAACCACTCTATGGAGCCCTGAAAGGAGCCACTGGCGTAGAAATTGAGTGCCACAGTCACTCTCACAGCCACTGGCATTCGATGCCCTCCATGTCCCCGTGGTGCTAAATCCTGCCGTAGCTGGCAGATGTGACCGACCAGTTCCCCAGACATGTGCAGTCTTCAGCGACACTGGCTCTTGGTCATCTGCAGGAATAACAGGCGGTGTCTATAGACCCTGGGCGCCGACCAGCGACAGACAGCTCGCTGTGGCTCTTCAGTGGTGTGTGCGGGAGCCCCAGCCGCCCCTTCTTCCTGAGGTTGCTGCTCTTGCCTCTGCGCAGCTAGGAGCCTCAGTCACTCTCTCCTCCGTTGTCTTTGCTATCTGTAGGCCATCAGACATACAGCAAGTTCAGCAGGCTCCATGATCCTGAAGTACTTCTCCTGCAGAATGAAAGAGAGAAACATGTGGGTGAGCATGGGTGTACTAAGGACCCGACCTGGTTAAGTGTGATGGCCCCTTAATACTTCCCGGAGAGTGCTGGCTACCACTTGGATGGCCAGAGGTTAGTGCGCTGCATGGCTGCCCGAAACCCTACCATCTCCACCCTAGTCCTCCTGACCGATTGGCGGCAGCTTTGCCCATTGGACTGCATGCTGTGCTCTCAGCTCAGGCACAGGTATTCTCCTAACCCCCGCTGCAAGGCTGCACTGTTAGCTTGAACCATGGGGGAGACTGGTCCAAACCAGGATGCTGAAATTGCAAGGGGCTGTGAGCACCTCCAGCAGTGACTGCTCCATGGTCAGCTTTAGCGAGGAGATTGTACAACATGTGCAGTTGTTCAACTGTTCTGCCATCCACTAAAACGCTCATGACTTTGCAGTCTGTCGGGGGTGGGGGGTAGGGGGGAATGGGAGGGGGAGGGGGATGAGGGGAGTGAAAAGCTTTGGAGCACTTGGCGGCACTTTGATGCCTCTGCATTGCTTGAGTGGGCAGATAAGCTAGAAGCCCAACTCCAAACAAATCAATGTGGTTGCACCTGAACTGTCTCAGTTGCACAGGAATGGTCACTTTATACAGGTTTCCCTAATGCTTGGCCACTTCCCTCTTCCACCCTAACCCCCGCCCAGAATGCTTGTGCACTATATTGAACAGCAGGGCTGCCCTTGCGCCCGACCCTACAAGTTGCCTTAACAGCTGGGCTGCCCCTCACCCCAACCACCCCCCCAATGCCCGTGAAGCTTGAAGTCCAACAGGTGACCCTGGCGAGTACTGCTCAATGTTACTGTGTACACACATCCGAGTTCCCCTCAAAGTGCAGGCCGCCAAGTGCACTCCTTTTATGTGCAGTTGTGAAACACATCGGTGTACTTTCCCGCCGACGTGGACGGATAATCCAGCGGGCTGGGGGGGGCCAATCTGGCAGTATGGCCTAATAATTGTATGCTGATGTCCTACAATGAAGTTCCTGATGTCCGATGGTGGGAAATGTGGCTTGCCATCGGTGGGCTGAGCGGACAATCACAATGGTTTCATGCCATTGTGAAACTGATCACACCATATTGTCCGCGCATGCCATTGAACACGCCCGATGCCGGTGGGCACAGAAAATTCCATCTTAGTTCCATGTGGAGAGATTGAATAGAATGAACCTATATTCTCTTGAGTTTAGAAAGATAAGTAATCTTATTAAAACATGTAAAAATTCTAGGGTGGCTTGACAGAGTAGATACTGAGGCTGGGAAGTTTAGATCTAGGAATCATGGGCAGAAGTTAAGGGTTCGGCCACTTAGGACTGAGATAAGCGGACATTTCTGCACTCGAAAGGTAGTGAATCATTGGGAGGTTGTGAATCATTGGAATTCTCTGCCACAGAGAATTGTGGATGCTCAGTCAATGAGTGTATTCAAGACTGAGATCAGCAGATATTTAGGCATTAAAGAAATCAAGGGATATGGGGATAGGGTGAGAAAGTGGAACTGATGTAAAAGTTCAGACATGAGCTTATTGAATGGTGGAGTAGGCTTGAGGGGATGAATGAGCTACAGCTGCTCTTACTTCTTATGTTCTTATATTCACTGTTTACTACATTCCCTGGTCTTGTGTCATTCACAAGCATTGAAATGATTCCCTGTAAACCCAAGCCCAGGTCATTAATTTATATGCATAGATGGTATGGATTTTTTGTTAAGGTCAATAGTGTGGGCTGTATGTTAAGGTCAGTGTGGTACAGAATTTCTGCTCAGATCAAAATGGTATGAGCTATATGTTAAGATCAGTGTGGTATAGATTTTATGCTTGGGTCAGAATAGAAAAAAAGTGAAGCCAATACAGAACCCTGAGGGTCCAACACATGGACCACTAGTCTGACCCTTAAATACTTCTCTCCAGTCTGAACTGTTCAGACTGAACTATCCTCTCTTATTTCCTGTTACTTGGCTAATTTTGCATTCACACTGCCACAGCCTCTTTAATCCCACAGGCTTCAGTTCTGTTAATAAGTATATGAAGTGATTCTTGATCAAACACCTTTTGAAAGTTTATACACACACACACACACATCAGTTGTTCATCGCTACACTCATCAACCCTCTCCCTTACTTCATCAGAGAACTCAATCAAGTTAGTAAAACACTGTTTGTCTTTAACAAACCATATTGGCTTTGATTTATTAATTTATAAACACTGAGATCAATGGAAAATGTGTCCAGCTGATTTACAGAGGAGAAAGATATTCCCAGTTGCTGTTAAATACTGGTTTATAGAGGGGTGGGGGAGAGAGAAAATGCATTGTTTAAACTTGAGGTCTTTGATTGAATATAAACAATTAATTCAGTTGGCATGAGTGTGAATCATTAATACAAAGTTGCTGGAGTACAGTACTAGATAATACCAAGACTTGGCTCCTCCATACAATTTTAAAGGGATAGTGATCAACATGTGAAGTACAGGCAGAAAGTTGGTTCAAATACAAGGGGAACGCTTAAGTGCTGAATACTTTAATTCACAGCCAATGTCTCTCAAGGATTGGGACAGAACAAGAAGACGAATGATTCCAGTTCTGGTTGAGGGCTTTTATTTTTGTTTGGTCAGATTAAATTAAGCAGGTCATATGATTTATCGTTGGTAAAAGAGCCCTGACTGAAACACTCACCAGTGGCTGCAGTACCGACTGTATCTCCATCTGCACAGAGCAACATCAGGACACACAGCCTCCATCTCTCACACACACACCAAGGCGGGACAGAAGGGAAGAGGCAATACTCGGCAGCCCAGCTTTGACAGAGGCAATGGGTTTAAAACCGACCGGAGCCGGCTCCCACCTCCGCTCACTTTACCTGCTGCCTTTCCTGGGTAAGTCAGCGGGCGCTGCTTGTTCTGTTGGTCTGAATCCGAGTCCCGCCCGCTCGAGTGGGACAAAATGGGAGGCTGCAGGGTGAGTTTCGCATGGGCGAAGTGTTGGGGACTTTGTAGTAGAGTCAATGTACCTGGAATGTGTGACAGCGTCAATGGGTTATGGCTTTTATGTTAAGGTCAGTGTGGCATTTGTGGCAGGGTTAGATGACACCGATTATTTGGGAAGTTCAGAATGGTATAGATTTTATGTTAAGATCAGAATGGTATGGGCTATATATTAGGATCAGTGTCATAGATTTTATGCTAGTTTCAGAGTACGTTAGGGTCAGTGTCTTATCGTTGTTAAGCTAGGGTCAAAATGGTATGAGCTATATATTAGAGTCAATATGATATAGATTTTATGCCAGGGTCAGAATGGTATGGGCTATATATGTATTAGGGACAGAGCATATAGATTTTTGTTACGGGCAGAATGGTATGGATTATATGTTAGGAAGAGAGCATATGGATTTTATGTTAGGGTCAGCGTGGTATGGGTATGGGTTTTATATTGGGCTATCGCGGTGTAGATTTTACTGTCGGGTCAATGTGATATAAATTTTATCGAACGGTCATTTGGCTATGGGTTTTCTGTCAGGGTTAGTGGGGTATGGGTTTTATGTCAGGGTTAGTGGGGTATGGATTTTATGTCAGGGTTAGTGGGGTAGGGATTTTATGTTAGGGTTAGTGGGGTAGGGATTTTATGTTAGGGTTAGTGGGGTATGGGTTTTATGTTAGGGTTAGTGGGGTATGGATTTTATGTTAGGGTTAGTGGGGTATGGATTTTATGTTAGGGTTAGCGGGGTAGTGAGTACAACATAGATTGGCAGCATGAGGGTGTAGCCGGGACAGTGTGAGAAGATATCTGTTATCGGGTCTGAGTGGACAGGGCGATGTAATTGGTGCGGTTGGGTCTGTGTACTATGGGTGTTGCATCCATGCCGGGCGAATGTGACAATATAGTCACTGACAAGTTGTCAGAACTGCTGCTTGCGGCAGAGTCACCGTCACGCTATTCAGTTTCAGAATTGGGCGCAAAAATAATTGCAGCCTTAGTGCAGCCTGCAGCTCAAAAAAATGAAAGCACGAACTGGGAGCTGAGCCACACTCATTTAAACAGGTGAATGTTCTTTAGTGTATTGGAATGGGAATGCATCGAGTGCGCATCTGAATGTGGAGCGAGAGGTTTTCTCATGCTCGGGACAATTGCCTTTTGATTAAGGACTTCCTCTTCAGAAGCTCTTCATTGTTTAACCAGCAATCATTTTCCCTCTCTCGCCTTTGTTTTCTTTCTCCTTACTCTTTTTTTTTTGCTGTGTGTGTGTGTGTGTGTGTGTGTGTATTTTGGCTCCCCTGCAGCCGACTCTGAACAGTGCGTAGTTGAGTCATACAAGACCAGAAAGCGCCCATCAGCATTAATCCCCGGGTTGTGTGCCCAGATGCCTCAGCACTCCCAGGGCAACATTCGGGGAGCCTCAGCAGGCAGGCAGCCCACACCTGCTGATGGAAATGTTGACCTCGGTTGGGGGCAGACATGAGCTTGGGCCACATGGCGGGAAACAGGACGATGGGCGCTAGGCAGCCACCGGGGGGACTGGAGCCAACAGAGTGGGGAAGGGAGCAGGAATTTTTTTTTTTTAAAAAGCATGAAATGTTGTTCCCGTTTTAAAGTTCTGATTCCAGCTTTCAAAGTTTGTTTATCAGGCATGTTGCTATGGAGAAAGGAATTTCCGACTGAAGGCACTCCGACATCACATAGCCTCCAGAATGAGTGTCCGACAAACCCTTTCTTCCCGCTTCCCCCCTTGTTTCTAAACACGCTGTAAGTTGCGAGAAAAACTGTCTATCCTTGCACCCTCCACCTATCACAGCGATAACACTAACTGGCATTTACCTGGCACCTTTGATGTAGTGAAATGTCCGAAGGTGCTTCATCAGACTGAATTTGGCATCCCAGCCACTTAAGCTGATATTAGGGCAGGTGGTCAAATGAGAGCTGAGTTTTAAAGGTGGGGGGCGGGGGGGGGGGTGGTCTTAAATGAGGAAAGTGAAGTGGAAAGGGGAAGGCGTTTAGGGAGAGGATTGGGCCGAAGCCGAGGCCACCAATGGGTGTGAGGGGATTTATGGATGGGCGTCATCTCGAGGCCCAGTTTACTTCCAGGTCCAGGGTCCAATAATTTACCACAAACACTAATTAAATAGGAAGGGAAAACATCAAATGTAAAGTTGAAGGATTGCACTCCTTTAACCCTTTCATCCTCTGCTCCCAACTAAGGAGCTGTAGTCACAGGAAGTATTTGTATGGCATCTGTCTGTCTCAGGAGATGATGGACTGTGCCCAGAGTGTATGTTATTTCTGTACTGAACATCATCTGTTGTGGCTGTAGATAGATGGGGACACCCTCACCTGCAAGTTCCCCTCCAAGCCACTCACCATGCTGACTTGGGAATATATTGCCGTTCCTTCACTGTCGATGGGTCAAAATCTTGCAACTCCCTCCTTCACTGCATCGTGGGTGTACCTACACCACAGATACTGCAGCGGTTCAAGAAGGCAGCGCTCCAGCAGCCTTCTCAAGGGCAATTAGGAATGGGCAATAAACGCTGGCCTAGCCAGCGACACCCACATCCCGTGAAAGAATTTAAAAAAGAAGCGGATTTGTGAGTGGCAGTCCCTTCCGTAGCTTGCGCAAGTAAATCATGTTGGCCTGAGATCAACTGATGTTTTTTTCCTTCTGGTGGGCTCTCTTCTCTGCCATGTGGGTAAGGGAACACAGATCAATAACATTCCTGTAGCCCCAATTCTACTACTCATGTTCTATGCTTGGGGATTATGGAATTAGTTTGACTGTGTGTATTTTCTTGTTTATATTTCAGATTTCAAGCAGTTGCGATTTTTAAATTTTTATTTCTTGCACATTTTTAAAAATAGAAACAGTCAGGTTGCACTTCACCTCTGAGTAAGATTGTGGGTTCATGTCCCACTCCACAGAATTGAGCACATAATGTAGGCTAACACACCAGCAAACTTCTGTCGCAAGTGCCCTTTTTCAGATGAGACATTAAACTGTAACCACAACTGCCTTCTCTGGTAGGTGCAAAAGATCCCATGGCATGGTTTTGAAAAAGAGCAAGGGCGTTCTCTCTCGTGGCCTGGACAATGTTTATCTCTCTCGCTTCCTTCAGGTACCATGCCCTAAGAGGGCATTGGCGACCATGGACTTCCATATATTGGTTCTTGGTTATGCTTGGCAAGGTATTGCAGTGATTTGCTATTGCCTTCTGCAGATTCTGGTTGACCAAGAGATTCTTCTCTTATTGCCTTTCATAGGTGTATGGGAAGGATTTGCATATTGATAGCCAACCTGTTTGGCCACATTCCTTCCCTGGCCATCAAGTCCCAGAGTGGGACTCAAACCTGGAGCTTTTCACCAGAGCAAACCCATAATATTTATACCTCAACCAAAATCACTAATTACCTGGTCATTCACTTCATTTATGTTTGTGGGGTCTTGCTGTGTGCAAATTGGCTCCTGCATTTCCTACATTGCACCAGAGTGTACACTTCCAAAGAACTTCATTGGTTAAAGGTGCTTTGGGAAATCATGAAAGACACTACATCAATGCAAGTCTCTGTTTTTACTTTTATTATCTTGCAATTTGTGAATTACAGTACATAGAAACAACAACTTCAAGGAAAGCCAATGTTAACAGGAACAAAGCTGGTTGGTGAAGCAGAAACCAAGATACAGAGCTTTTCTTTATTGAGAGAGTTTATGACTTGTTCAGTCTCACAGCTCCCTTCCCACACAGCCCAGTGTCCCAGCAATCCCCTGGTGTGCTGAAAGACAATTAATACCCAACCCCTGTTTCTCTCAACCTTAACAATGTAATTAGCATTAACAAACCTTAACAATGTAATTAATAAGACATTGAGAGCTAAGTAAAGTTTAAAATGTCATAGGAGGCACAAACAAGGAATCAACATTACAGCAACAACCAATGTAAGCAAGTCTTTGGGATCAAGGCAATTCATCCTAGAATTTACCCTGGTGAGGCATTTCAAGGCAACTAGAGGACAAGAGAAGAGTCATACGGACTTGAAACGTTAACTCTGTTTTTCTCTCCACAGATTTTTCCAGCATTTTCTGTTTTCGTTTCAGATTTCCAGCATCCGTAGTATTTTGATTTTATTATAGAGGACAAGTGTACTTCTTTAAGTAAGAACCATTCAAAATGTAGCAGTGGTCGTGTGCTCTGCAGATTCGAGCAAGTTATGAAATTAATAAGAACACGGGCAGCCTCTCCTGTACACAGCCTCCAACATCGTAGGAACATGAGAAGGCCACTTGATCAATAAGATCATGCTTGATCCATATCTCAACTCCATTTCATTGACTTGGCTCCATAACCCTTAATACCCTTACCTAACAAAAATCTATCAATCTTAGTTTTGAAATTTTCTATCAACCGCCAGCCTCAACAGTTCCTTGGGAGAGGGTTCCAGATTTTCATGAGACTTTGTGTGAAGAAGTGCTTCCTGGCATCATCCCTAAATGGCCAGGCGCAGTTCTACGATAGTTCATTCGGCGGGTGTGCATTGGAGCTGGCTGCCCGCCCGCCGACAATTAAAAGGCCTGTTAAGAACATTAAGTAACCAATTAAATCAAATTCTTCACTGCCCGCCCAACCTAGCAGTTGGCGGGCAGGCGAAAAGGCCAAGCAGCCTTTGCATTTTTTTGGAAACCTCGTCCATGGGCAGGATGAGGTTTCCAAAAGCAAATAAAAATAAAATAAAAATTTTAATTTTTCATTATTGACATGCCCCTGCTCGTGTGACAGAGTCACATGAAGGGACATGTTTCATTAAATTTTTATTTTTTTTTACATCTCTTCATCTCGCTGCCTCAGGGAGATTATGGAGCACTCCATGGAGCACTCCACTCCTCACTGTATGCGTGAAGTTTGCGCTCAGCCCGCTCTCCCTCCTCCCCTTCCCCCCACCCCACACAGGCAGCACCCAGCGCTGCAGCTCGCCTTTCACACTGGGCGGGCCTTGATTGTCCTACCAGCATGAAATTGCGATGCGGTGCCGACCACGGGCGGCAGTCAGCTTCCTGACTACCCCAGCCCGCCCCCGCCAAGCACCTCCCCCAAGGGCAAAATTCTGCCCTAGAAATCTATTGACCTCTGCTTCGAATACACTCGATGACTGAGCCTCCAGAGCCCTCTGGGGTAGAGAATTCCAAAGATTTCCACCCTCTGAAGAAATTCCTCCTTATCTCGGTCCTATATGGCCTACCTCTTATTCTGAGACTGTGCCCCCGGTTCTAGACCCCTCAATCAGGGTAAACATCCTCCCTGCATCTACCTTGTCAAGCCGTGTAAGAATTTTGCACACTTCAATGATATCACCTTTCATTCTTCTGAACTCTAGAGAATACAGGCCCAGTCTCCTCAATCTCTTCTCATAGGACGATCCCACCATCCCAGGTTTAGTTTGGTGAAACTTCTTAACACTCCCTCTATGGCAGTATATTCTTCCTCAAGTAAGGTGTTTCTTTTGTCTGCCTTATCAAATCTGTTAGTCCATTAAGGACACTCCTTAAACTTCTATATTCAAGGAATTTTATCTTTTTCAATATCTTTCTAGTTAAACATGTCTTTTCTGTAAGTGATTTGTATTGCTTTCCCATCCCCACTTTAACATAACTAAGTTGCCTTGAGGAATTGAGTCTGATTGGCAAGCCTCCTGCATTAGAAAGAGACATTTCATGCCTGGTTAAGAGACTGACATATTTGATTCAAATAAGAAAGTATTATAGAATTGTAGAAAGTTACAGCACAGAAGAAGGCCATTTGGCCCATTATGCCTGTGCTGGCTCTTTGAAGGACATAGTTAGGCATCCCCGCTTTTTGTCTGTAACTCTGTAAGTTTCTCATCCTGATGTACCTGTCCAGGTCCCTTTTAAAATTATTTATGGAGTCAGCTTCCACCATCTTTTTAGATAGAGCATTCCAGATCTGGACAACTCTTGAGTGAAGAAATTCCTCCTCATCTTCCCTCTGAATCTTTTGTCAATGATTTTAAATTGATGACATCTGATTATTAACCCATTCTCTGAAATTCTCTCTGCCCTTTGACTTTCCAATATACACAATCCAAACATTACTGATATGAAGAAAAAAATACTCAGAAGAGAAAAACCATGCAGGCAATACAATCTTAATTTCTTACAGTAACCATGGACTCTTACGTCACAGAAGGCAGCCATTGTGCCTGTGATAGCTCTTTGAAAGAGTTATCCAGCCAGTCCCACTCTAATTTGCTCTTTCCCCATAGCCCATAGGGGAGGTGGACGATTTAATAGTGATTTATAATGCTTAACCTGTTTACTTAACAAGAGTGACCATAATTATTTAGGCATTTCATTGTGCACAGCATTTTGAGAAGTGTCAAAGTGATAAGGCTTTAAATAAATGTATGCACGGTATTACATAAGGATTTGGTTTATGTCGTGTTAGATACAGAAAAGATAAAAGAGAGCGAGTGCTGGACAAATTTTTCTTCTGTGTTGTGCAAATGCCACAGCGTCATCTTTGTTGAAACATTACATCAAATAAGAGCATTGCATATGGCATCATCAACAGTCCTAGCTGCAAACCTAGGGTTAAATAATGATTGACACAGCACTGTAGCTCCTAATGAGTTGCACAGAATTACGTAGAGCATAGAAACAGGTCATTCGGACAAATGGACTGTGTCAGTATTAATGCTCTTCCACACAAGCTTCCTCACAACCAACTTCATTTCACCTTATCTGCCATCCTTCTATTTCTTTATCCTTCATATATTTACCTAGCTTCACTTTAAAGACAGCTCTGTTAATTGCTTCAAATACTCCATGCGGTAGCAAGTTGCATGTTGTCATTGCCCTCTGGGTGACCTGTGTAGCAGTTTTTTCAAACTCATCCAGAAACGGCATAGTTACCTTCTTGTGTCGATATTACGTTTAGGGATAAGGGCTAAGAGACTTCTCAAGTGGAATTGAAATTAAAAATAGTGTTTCCATTTGCCCTGATGTCTGTAACCAAACAGGGCAGGGGTGCTGAAGCTTGACCTTGGGCTTGAGCTCTCAGAGATGGAGGGAACTATAATTGTACTTTGTCCTTCAGGGAGGGGTAGAAAGGTTTTCTGATCGCTAATGGAAAGTGTGTGTGTGTGTGTGTGTATACACAGACACAAATACACACTTGTCCTTGTGTGAGTGTGCGAGCACATACACATATGCACATGTATCCTGTACATATCCTAACTGGCACCGAGCTCTGCTTGCCCATCATCCCCATGCTCACTGACCTACACTGCGCCCCGGTTTGACAATGCCTTGATTTTATAATTTATCTTTCTTGTTTTCAAATACTTCCATGGTCTCATGCCTTCCTGTCTCTGAGCCTCACAATCCTCTGAGATATCTGCATTTCACTAATTCTGGCCTCTTGTATATCCCCGATTTCTATAGCTCCACCATTGATAGCTGGGCCTTCAGCTCTGAAATCCCCTCTTTAAATCTCTCTGCCTCCCCATCTCTCTCTCTCTTCTCTATCCCTTTCTTCTCTACAAAGCTGCTTAACACGTACCTCCTTGATCAAGATTTTGGTCACCTGTCCTAATATCTCCTTATGTGGCAGGATGTTGACCCTTGTTTGCTAATGCTTCTGTGAAACACCTTGGGTTGTTTTACTACATTAAAAAGGTACATAAATGCGAGTTTCTGTTATCATGTATATGTGTGTGTGTGTGCATATGCACATGTGCATGTGCGTGTGTACATATGTGGATGTGCAGGACATACTGCGTGTGCACTGGACAAGAGAACAGGACTGAGCTTGGTTGTGATGCTCCTACAGTTGAATGACTTATTTATGTTCATTGGCTGGGCTAGGACATGAAGACATTGGCATGCTGGAATAAGTAGCGCCATTGCGTGCCTCTCAGCTTCTCAAAACATATGAAAAATATTAATTTGTTTATATAAGCCTGGAATAGTCTTGAGTTCAAAGTTAATATGATTTTTCATGTTGAACAGAGTGTGTCGACTACATCAAGCAACAGAAGGAAAATTAAACCTTGCACTTGTGACTTAAAGAATCTGATTTAACCAATTATGCAGCTACTGGAATTTTAATACCAACTCAAGAAAGACGGTTTATAGAAGCCTAAAAGATAACTGTTTCCTCAAAAATTATAATCCTGATTTATCAATTATTTTGTGCTATAGATTCCACATGTTGTTTGGAACGCTTATGCTAATGGACCTTGGCACATAATAATGTCGAATACATAATGCTGATGTGTTGTTATTTTGGAAGATGGATTAGCTAAAAGCATTTCACAATGTTAAATGATTGCTACTCTGGAGAAATTAGTGTACGAGGTGCCTAGAACTATACAGCACTCAGTGTAAATGATGCATTGGACCTTCGGGATCTCCCTCTTGTTCGTTTGGAAGGACTTTGAAGATGGATAATAGTGTGGAAATCTCAGTGTGTGTGACAGGCTGTCATGTGGAGATCTCACAGTGGCTGGACCAGTTAAGGTTCTGGTTAATGAAAACTTCCCAGGATTGTTGGGGGCTTCAGTGATGGTAATGCCGCTGATTGTCAACGGGCGATGGTTAGATTTTCTCTTGTTGGAGATGGTCGTTGGTTAGCACTTGTGTGGCGCAAATGTTACTTGCTACTTATCAGCCCAAACCTGAATGTTGTTTGGGTTTGTTGCATATGGACACAGACTGTTTCAGTATCTGAGGAGTCAATCATCAGCAGACATGACCAATTCTGACCTTATGTTGGAGGGAGGATCATTGATGAAGCAGCTGAAGATAGTTGGGCCTAGGCTCTACCCTTGAGGAACTTGTGCAGTGATAAATGATGCCTTCATGTCAAAGACAGTAACCCTCATGTGACCTCCGGAATTCAGCTCTTTTGTCCATGTTTGGACCAAGGCTGTAGTGTGGCCTGGAGCAGAATGGCCCTGGCGAAACCCACTCTGAGGTTCGGTGAACAGGTTTTGCTGATGAAGTGCCTCTTGATAGCAGTCAATGACACCATCATCATTTTTCTGATGATTGCAAGTCATCTGGAGACCTCGCACTGTGTGTGGGGCAGTGATGTGGAGACCTCGCAGTGTATGAGGGACAGTCAGGTGGAGGCTGCACAGTGTGTGAGGGGCAGTGAGGTGGAGATCGCACAGTGTGTGAGGGACAGTGAGGTGGAGATCGCACAGTGTGTGAGGGGCAGTGAGGTGGAGATCGCACAGTGTGTGAGGGGCAGTGAGGTGGAGATCACACAGTGTGTGAGGGACAGTGATGTGGAGAACTCGCAGTGTGTGAGGGGCAGTGAGGTGGAGATCGCACAGTGTGTGAGGGGCAGTGAGGTGGAGATCACACAGTGTGTGAGGGGCAGTGAGGTGGAGATCACACAGTGTGTGAGGGGCAGTGAGGTGGAGATCGCACAGTGTGTGAGGGGCAGTGAGGTGGAGACCTCGCAGTGTGTGAGGGGCAGTGATGTGGAGATCACACAGTGTGTGAGGGACAGTGAGGTGGAGATCGCACTGTGTGTGAGGGAGAGTGAGGTGGAGATCGCACTGTGTGTGAGGGGCAGTGAGGTGGAGACCTCGCAGTGTGTGAGGGGCAGTGAGGTGGAGATCACACAGTGTGTGAGGGACAGTGAGGTGGAGATCACACAGTGTGTGAGGGGCAGTGAGGTGGAGATCACACAGTGTGTGAGGGACAGTGAGGTGGAGATCACACAGTGTGTGAGGGGCAGTGAGGTGGAGATCGCACAGTGTGTGAGGGGCAGTGAGGTGGAGACCTCGCAGTGTGTGAGGGGCAGTGATGTGGAGATCACACAGTGTGTGAGGGACAGTGAGGTGGAGATCGCACTGTGTGTGAGGGAGAGTGAGGTGGAGATCGCACTGTGTGTGAGGGGCAGTGAGGTGGAGACCTCGCAGTGTGTGAGGGGCAGTGAGGTGGAGATCACACAGTGTGTGAGGGACAGTGAGGTGGAGATCACACAGTGTGTGAGGGGCAGTGAGGTGGAGATCACACAGTGTGTGAGGGACAGTGATGTGGAGAACTCGCAGTGTGTGAGGGGCAGTGAGGTGGAGATCGCACAGTGTGTGAGGGGCAGTGAGGTGGAGATCACACAGTGTGTGAGGAGCAGTGAGGTGGAGATCACACAGTGTGTGAGGGGCAGTGATGTGGAGATCACACAGTGTGTGAGGGGCAGTGATGTGGAGATCACACAGTGTGTGAGGGATAGTGAGGTGGAGATCGCACAATGTGTGAGGGGCAGTGAGGTGGAGACCTCGCAGTGTGTGAGGGACAGTGAGGTGGAGACCTCACAGTGTGTGAGGGACAGTGATGTGGAGAACTCGCAGTGTGTGAGGGACAGTGATGTGGAGATCGCACAGTGTGTGAGGGACAGTGATGTGGAGATCGCACAGTGTGTGAGGGACAGTGATGTGGAGAACTCACAGTGTGTGAGGGACAGTGATGTGGAGAACTCAGTGTGTGAGGGGCAGTGATGTGGAGACCTCGCAGTGTGTGAGGGAGAGTGAGGTGGAGGCAGCACAGTGTGTGAGGGACAGTGAGGTGGAGAACGCAGTGTGTGAAGGACAGTGATGTGGAGACCTCGCAGTGTGTGAGGGGCAGTGATGTGGAGAACTCACAGTGTGTGAGGGAGAGTGAGGTGGAGAACTCGCAGTGTGTGAGGGACAGTCAGGTGGAGGCAGCACAGTGTGTGAGGGACAGTGATGTGGAGAACTCGCAGTGTGTGAGGGAGAGTGAGGTGGAGATCACACAGTGTGTGAGGGACAGTGATGTGGAGACCTCGCAGTGTGTGAGGGACAGTGATGTGGAGAACTCACAGTGTGTGAGGGACAGTCAGGTGGAGGCAGCACAGTGTGTGAGGGACAGTGAGGTGGAGACATCGTAGTGTGTGAGGCGCAGTGATCTGACGACCTCACCCTGTGAGATGATTAATGATGCGGAGATCTCACTGTATGTGCCAGGTAGTCATCTGGACATATCATCTGGACACACTGTGCAGCCTCCGCCTCACTGTCCCTCACACACTGCGAGGTCTCCACATCACTGCCCCTCACATACCACAAGGTTCTTGAGGAGGTGGTGAGCCACTTTCGTGAACCAAAGCAGCCCATGTGATGTAGGTACACTCACTGCGCTGTTACAACGGGTACCAGGATTTTGACCCAGCGACAGTAAAGGACCAACAGTATAGTGTCAAATCAGGATGGTGTGTGGTTTGGAGGGGATTAAGCTACAGGTGGTTGTTTTCCCATGCGTCTGCTGCCCTTGTCCCTCCAGGTGGTAGAGACCACAGGTTTGGAAGGTGCTGTTGAAGAAGCCTTGACAAGGTGCTGCAGTGCCCATTTTGTGTATAGTACACACTGCTGCCACTATGCGCTCGTGGTCGAGGGAGTGACTGTTTAAGTTGGTGGATGGGCTACTTTGGCCTGGATGCTATTAAGCTTCTTGAGTGCTGTTTGAGCTGCACTCATCCAGGCAAGTGGAGAGTTTTTGGTCACACTCCCGACTTGTGCACTGTAAATGGGTGGCAGGTATTGGGGAGTCAGCAGGTGAGCTACTCGCTGCAGTATTCCTAGCCTCAGATTTGTTCTTGTAGCCACAGTATTTAAATGGCTGGTCCAATTAAATTTCTGATCAAAGGTAACCCTGCAGGATGTTGTGGGTGGGGTTTCAGAGATGGTAATGCAGTTGAATGTCAAAGGGTGATGGTTAGATTCTCTCTTGCTGGAGGTAGTCATTGCCTGTTACTTATGTGGCTTGAATGTTAATTGCCACTTATAAGCCCGAATCCGAATATTGTCCAGTTTTCTTGCTGCATGTTATCACAGACTGCTTCAGTATCTGAGTAATTGTGAATGGCACTGAACGCTGTACAATCATCAGCAAACACCCCCACTCCTGACCTTACGGGCAACATTTTCCCCCCATTGGGGGGGAGCGAGCGCGGGCGGCCAGGTTCCCGATCGGCGCCCCCAATTGGGGGCACGTCACCATTTTACGTGGGTGGGCTAATTAAGGCCCGCCCAGTGTGACGTCCGCCAGGAAGCGCTAATGGCCCCCTGTGCAGGCGGGGGGGAGGGGGGGGGGGGATTCCCTGAGCCGAGAGTGTGCTGTTTCACGCATGCGCACGAAAGAGTGCACGGATCTCCCTGAGGCAAAGTACAGCCTCAGGGAGATCGGCTCAGGTTTGAAAGGTTCAATAAAGATGAGAAAAAAATGTCACTATCACGTCCCCTCATGGGACATGTCCATAACTTTTATTTTTAAATATTTTGAAATTTTTAAGTCCCTCATGAAACCTCATCCTGCCCGTGAATGAGGTTTCATGTTTTTTCAGAAGCCCGCCTGGGCTCCCGGTCTGCCCGCCAGGTTGGACGGACAGGTCCATTAATGATTTCAATTACTTTTTTAATGGCCTTAATAGGCTGTTGACAGGTCAGCTACACGCCCGCCAACCTGAGACTGTAAATGATGTGGGGTGACGCCAGGACACCCGCCCAACGTCACCCCGCGTCATTTTACGCGTCAGTGAGCGGGCCCCGCCCCATGCTTGCCAACCAGAAGATGCAGCCCTATGTTGTAGGGAAGGTCATTGATGAGGAGCTGAAGATGGTTGGGCCTAGGACACTACCCTGAGGAACTCCTGTAGCAATGTTCTGGGGCTGAAATGAATGTCTTCCAAAAACCACAAACATCTTCCTTTCTGCTAGATATGCCTCCAACCAGTGGAGAGTTTCCCCTTGATTCCCATTGAATTCAATTTTGCTCAGCCTTCTTGATGGCACACTCAGTCAAATGCTATCGTAATGTCATGGCAGTGACTCTCACCTCACCTCTTGAGTTCAGCTCCTTTGTCCATGTTTAGACCAAGGCTATATAGAAGTCTGGAGCAAAGTGGTCCTGCTGGAACCCAAACTGTGCATCAGTAAACTGGTTATTGCTGCTTGATAGAATAATTCTTGATGTTTTCTATTGTTCGTTATCACCATAGCCTTAGTGGGGCCGTTAGCATTCTCTTGCTTTTTCTCTGGCTTTCTCCAAGCCTCCCTCAGTCCACCTCTCAATATTATCAATCCATCTGATTTTTCTTCTTCCTCTTCTGTCTTTACCCTCAATATTTCTTTCAGTTGTTGCCAAGACAAGACTGTCGAGTCCTCATTTCCAATGTCTGTATTTGGCTCTCTTTCTCTCTCTAACTGTACTTAGCAACCTTTTCCATTCCTGAACTTCTACTTTTGATCCAATCCACTCATTTCTCTTTCTGTCCATCCAGCTGATTCTGGAATCCTTTGCCATTCCCACATTTCAAAAGCTGTTATCCTCCTCCTTTCATCCCCTTCCTTCAGAGTCCAACTCTCACATCCATAGAGCGTAACACCCTGCACTACTGACTGTAATAGATGTTTGTCCAGCTTCTTGCTGATGCTTTTGGACTTCCAGATGCTACTTACTCATTGGTCAGGCCTCCTGCCGTAGTCAATCTAACCTGGATTTTAACCTTGGATGTATACGTTGCTGATAATTGAGAGTGATCTGGAGATATCGCTGTGTGTAAGGGTGGTGATCTGGAGTTCTCATGTGTTGTAGGAAGTGATCAGGAGGTCTTGTGTGATGGGCAATGATTGGAAATTTTCTCTATCTTTGAAAATCTCTCTGTGTTGGGAATCTCATTATATGTGTGGTGGGGTGATCTGGAGATCTTGCTGTGGTGTGTGGTGATCTGGAGATCTTGCAGTGTCTGGTGGACAGTGATCTAGGGATTTGGCAGCGTGTGATGGACAGCGATCTGGAGATCCCAGCTCGTGTGAGGGTCAGGAGATCCTTCTGCATGATCCTGCCACAAATGGCAGGCAGTGATCTGAAGATCCTGATGCGTGTGTCAGGCAGTGATCTGGAGATCTTATGATTTGTGATCTGGTGATTTGGCATATGAAGGACTGCAGCAGTTCAAGAAGGCAGCTTACCACCACCTTCTCAAGGGCAATTAGGGATAGGTAATAAATGCTGGGTTAGCCAGCAACACCCACATCCCATGAATTAATAAAAAAAAGTTGGCAAATGTCTTATAGATATACAGAATATATATAGTTAAACTAATCTGAGTGAGATATTCCTTCAGTGGTGTTTCTGGACTTTTTAATCACATAAAAGACACTATATCAGTGCAGTTTGTTGGAGTGGGTCTGCATCTCTGTGTGTTAAATGTTATTGTTTTTTTTCTTCTGTATATTGGGCTTTAGATCTGTCTGTTGAATCTTGTGTCTGCAAATGGGCATTAGTGTTTGCGCATTTGGTTCAATGTGTATTGGACATATACCCCTGTATATTGAAACCAACGGGAAGCACTGGGCTCTGGGTGTGAGGGGCTTGGTATCTGTCTATTGAACCCTGTGCCTGAGGATTGAGTTCTGTGCCTGTAAATTGGTTCTGTAATCTGATTCTTGGACTTTGTATCACTTCATTGCAATATTTAAACCAGATGGATTTTACATCCATCTTACATCCATGCATTAAGCCTTATGGCTGCTTATGTTTCCTATTTCTAGGAATTTGGCCCAATGTCTAAATGTAATTCTTTAGGACTGCATAACAGATACTGTGGACCGGATTCTCATGGAGGCGGGGAGGTGGGCTTGGAGGCACTTTCACACTACCAGCTGATTTGCTGGCCTGCCAATGCGTTCCCACCTCTGGCCTATTTTGAAGGAGCTTGCTTCAGGGTAGGGGATGATGGCTGCCCGCCAATTACAGGACCTATTAAGGGGCACTCATCAAATTTTCCTGATTGATGAACTGCACATCTGCAGCTGCAAACCATCCTATAGAGAGGTATCCCTTCCATAATGATGGTCTGGAAGATGTGTCCACTTTTTATTCTTAGATATTGAAAAGGCTTCAAGGGGTGACTCCATCTAGAGGTACTCTTTTGTTCTCCTACCTACATTAGCAGGGTCCGCTCTGCCATTTGGCAAAATCAGGACCTGGGAATGAAAATGTTGCCCTTTGTCTATGTAATTAGCTCCCAGTTCGCTTAGCTTTCTGTCAGTGATGTTTGCAAATCTGTCATTGATGCAGATGCCTTGCACTAAGGGGATAAAACTGTGACTTGGAGGAAGCCAGAGTTGGTGTGTTATGTGACGCACCTCTACAGGCTTCAGAGATGGGAGATGACAAAATGGAGTTGCGAGACAGGGAAAGATGCAGCCTGAACATTAAAGAATAGTGGCTGCAAGTGGTGAAGGACTCACTGAGAGAGCAGCGCCAGCTGGTGAAATAGGGGAGAGACGAATATACTGTTAAGAGTGAATGGCTCATGTATGAAACTCCTCTGCCATGTTATCACACGTTCTACTGATGGAAACAAAAAAACTCAAGTAATATAAGACAAGACAGGAAGTTCATACTTTATATTGAGATTATTTCAATTAACTAATTGCCTTTCTGTGTTGCATCTCTGCTTGCTTGCCCTTAATGTTATGCTCCTGCAGTTTATTATTAAAATCCACTATTCCTTACATCAGTTCTTCCTATAAATTCCCTTAATCCTGGCACAAAGTTTGAAAGTTACAGATCACCAGTCATTTCATACACGGAGATGTTTAATCCACCGTATTTGCACGTATGAGCCAAGTAGCATCCTTCAGGGATATCGTAGTTTGTGACTTCTGTACCGATGTATAGTGGTTGTGGCCAGGTACCTTACTGTCATCATGATTTTGATAGTTGTCAAGGTTGGAGAATATACTTCCTACTTTACAAATTGTGTTTGTATCATCAATGCTATTTATAGCTTCAGTAAAAAAAAATCTGATAGCATTATTTTGAAGAAGAGCAGGGCATTCTTCCTGCGGTCCTGGCCAATCCATAGCTCGATTTGCACTTGGATCAGAGGAAACTTCCCCTTTATTTACAATGTCATACAAATGCTGATAGTGCACAGGTGTCAACCATGGTCCAGTGGCAACATTCTTGCCTCTGAGTCACAAGGTCACAGATTCTAACTCCACTCCAGAGACTTGAGCACATAATCCAGGCTGACAGTCCAGTGCAGTGCTGAGTGAATGCTGCACTGCTGAAGGTGCTGTCTTTCATATGGGGTGTTAAAACGAGGCTCGTCTGTCCACTCAGATGGATGTAAAAGATCTCGTGGCACTATTGAAAGCAGGGGAGTTCGCCTCAGTGATCGTGCCAATATCTAATCCTCAACCAACATCACTGAAACAGTTGATCTGGCCAATATTGCTGTGCTCATATTGGTTGTTGCTTTCCCTATATTACAATGGTGACTAGACTTCAAAAGTACTGCATTGGCTATAAAGTGCTTTAGGGAATCCTGAGATTGTGAAAGATGCCATAAAAATACAAGTCTTTCTTTTTTTCATTATGAACGAGACGTACTCTCTTTCCCCTTTAAGGTATTATTTTTCAATTCGCTATAGAAAGAAAGAAAGAGAGAAAGAGAAAAAAAGACTTGCATTTAAATAGCATTTTTCACGACCACTTTATAGGCAATGGAGTACTTTTAAAGTCTAGTCACTGTTATAATGCAGGATGTGCAGCAGCTAATTTATGCACAGCAAACTCCCACAAACAGCAGTTTGATAATGATCGGATAATCTGTTTTGACTGAGGAATCGATCAAGAAATAAATATTGGCCATGACACCAGAGAGAGTCACTTCCAGCAAAGAAGGCCATCTGGCCCATCAAGTCTGTGCCAACTCCCTGTGGAGTGTTATGGGGCTAAGACCTCACACTATATTTTTATCAAATATATATATATCGTGACTAATTCCTAAAATTTTAAAATGACTGAAGCTATGTCGGACGGTGACCCTAAACAAAAGAGCTACCAGGGCAGCATTGTAGAGACTTGCGCCTCATTGCTTATGAAGAGATGCTAATGTCTCCTGTGGACTGCAGAGACCAAATTCAAAAGGAATTATACAAAGGCCATTTCCATTTCATAAGCTAAGCCTAGCCAACCAGAGCCGAGTCATCTGCTCGGGCAAAGAATCCTGCAACCTTCCTTTCAAATTTTTAATGGTTGGAACATTAACAATCTCAGGAACCTAAACAAAAGGAATATACATACACACTTTGTCAAAGCCAACATGGAGAGATAAAAGTCATGTGACATGACCCTCACCTAGCTGGGAGAACCAGTTATACTGTCTTGCTGTACTGCAAATCAGTCTGCCATCTTCCATCTTCCAAAAGGGGCTCTGACCAGATTTGAAAGCCTGACCCCCATCTACACAGGTTCTACTGGAACTTCTGAACTTCTATACCATTGCCTACAAGATTAATTTGTTTCTGCACACCTGTCTCATCATGGGAGTCATCTCTACGGAAAAAAGTGAATTATCCAGCATCAGCGTTCAACCTGCTGACCTCTATGAAGGAATACACCATTGGATTTTGATGCTAGACTCTGGACTCACGTGAAACAATAATTCTTTTTTCTGTAGTCTTTGCTCTGTAAACCATGCTTTCTCTATCCCTCTTTTATTGTATGAATGTACAGGGGGCTACATAGCAACATCCCTGCCGCAGTTTGTGTGTATGAATAAACTAACCCTTTGAGTTCACCCTATCTTCAGTTTGCTATGGGGTTATGAATGTAAATTGGATCAGACCAAAACTGAGGTTGGGAAATACACCACCACTTACAGAGGTGAGAAATCAAAAATCCAAATACCTTTCTGTTTACAGATGGATGGTGAGAGGAGAAATCAGTGCTGTTTATATTAAATCCCCTCCTGTCATAACAGTAGCAATCCAGTCAGTCCCATTCCCCTGCTTGATCCCCGTAGCCCTACAAGTTTATCTCCTATGAGTACCCATCCAATTCCCTTTTGAAATCAATGATTGTTTCCACATCCACTACCTCTGTGGGCAGCGAGTTCCAGGACATTACCACTTGCTGCATAAAAACATTCTTCACAATCCCCTCTGCATCTCCTGCCCAAAATCTTGAATCTTTGTCCCTTTAGTTCTTGTACCATCAGCTCTCTTTCATTAACTCAAACCACTCTAAGTGTCTGTTGATTTTTTTTCCCCTGATTAAGGATTCTAAAACCTTAACCGCTGCTGCTGGCCTGTGGTTGCTAGGACCGTCCTTACAGCCTCTCTTGAATAAAGGTGATACCTTTGTCACTCTCCAATCCCCTGGCACGTCCCCTATATCTAGAGAAGTTTGAAAAATGAAGGCATGCCCTTCTGCTACCTCCACCCCCACTTCCTTTAGTAATCTGGGATGGAAGCCATCGCTTCTCGGCCTTTTGGCTAAGATCAAGTGTTGCAGGGACGACACCATGATCCTGCCAAGGCAAGGTCGGGATGGAAAGGCTATAACCAATCGAAATCCATACCGTGGGTTACCTATCACCGTCCGAGTCACGGTGAACGACAGCGAAGGAGGATCACCTATGGATCGGGTCTTCTTCGCCAGGAGATATTTTATGAATAAAGTATATTTTTGCAAAAAAAAAAGCTTTTTTTTATTCTTTCATCCTCAAAGGCACCCAGAAAGCTAGAAAGGAACAGAGGGAAATGTCCCGACTCCAAAAAAACATGCAGAATCTGCTCCGGCTGCAGTCGATGGGGGTCGGTGTCAAGGAGGAACTCCATGAGGTGAAGAGCCAGCAAGCCTCGCTCTTTGCCTCGGAGGCCTCCAAGATCATCTTCCGTTCCAGAGTCCGCTCCATGGAGCAGGATGAGACGTGCTCACGTTTCTTCTTCCAAGACGTACACAGAGAGAGCTCTGTGATCAGCAGCCTGAAGGAAGAAGACAGCTCAGTAAAGTCATCACAGTCTGACATTTTGAGGATCAGCAAATCCTTTTATGCCGGATTGTATGACGTGAAGCCCACAGACAGCACGGCCTCCCAGTCCTTCCTGTCCTCTATCACGGAGGTCTTAGATGACAGTACAGGGGAGAGCCTGGACAAACCGCTAACTCCTGACGAACTGCCTAAGGCCCTTGAGTCCTTCGAGAAGAGTAAAACTCCCGGAAGCGACGGCTTGCCGGCGGAGTTGTATTCAGCTCTGTGGGACTTGATCGGCCCAGACCTGCTAGGAGTGTACGAGAGTATGCTCCTGGCCGGTAATATGTCAGAATCCATGAGGAAAGGCATCATCACCCTCATCTACAAGCACAAGGGGGAAAGGGAGGAAATTAGAAATTGGTGACCCATTTCACTGTTGAATGTGGACTATAAGATCCTGTCCAAGGTCATCGCCATTCGGGTCAAATCCGCTCTGGAATTGGTGATCCAACCCGACCAGACCTGCACTGTACCGGGCAGGAAGATCTCTGACAGCCTAGCGCTGCTCAGGGATACGACTGCCTATGTGCAGGACAGGGGGGTGGACACCTGCCTCAGCAGCCTGGATCAGGAGAAGGCCTTTGACAGAAATCGCACACCTACATGGTGGATGTGCTCTGCAAAATGGGGTTTGGGGAGGTAATTCGCAATTGGATCCAACTGCTCTACACTAACATCAGTAACGCAGTCTCAATCAATGGGTGGGAATCAGATAGCTTTCCTATTAAATCTGGAGTCAGGCAGGGCTGTCCTCTCTCGCCTGTTCTTTTCTTGTGTTGCATAGAACCCTTTGCTGAGTCCATCAGGATGGATCCGGGCATGAGAGGAGTGACGATCCCAGGCAGTGGAGGCACTCAGATCAAAGCCTCCCTGTACATGGACGATGTCGCCGTCTTCTGCTCGGATCCGCTGTCGGTGCGCAGACTGATCCACATCTGCGACCAGTTCGAATTGGCCTCAGGAGCCAAGATAAATCGTGGGAAGAGCGAGGCCATGTTCTTTGGGAACTGGGCTGACCGATCCTTTGTCCCCTTCACCGTCAGGGCTGACGGCCTGAAGGTGCTGGGGATATGGTTCGGAGGGACCGGGGCATGCGTTTGATACTGGAAGGAGCGAGTGTCTATGGTGAAAAGGAAACTGGGCATGTGGGAGCGACGCTCCCTCTCCATTGCGGGTAAGAACCTGGTCATTAGATGTGAGGCGCTCTTGATGTTGCTGTATGTGGCGCAGGTCTGGCCCATTCCACACTCCTGCGCGATGGCGATCACCCGAGCCATCTTTCGCTTTAAATGGAGGTCGAAAATGGATCGTGTCCACAGGGACACGATGTACAAGCCTCTAGATAAAGGGGGAAAAAACGTGCCCAATGTCGCCCTCATACTGATGGCCACCTTTGTGTGTGGCTGCGTCAAGCGGTGCGTAGACCCTCAGTACGCAAACACCAAGTGTCACTAAGTGCTGAGGTTCTACCTTTCCCCGGTGTTGCGAAGGATGGGTCTGGCCACGCTGCCGCGGAAAGCTCCAAGTAGTTGGACCATGCCACACCACCTGTCCCTCCTGGAAATATTTATGCAGAGAAACAGCTTTGACCACAAGTCCATCAGGCAGTGATCGGCACGTAACGTCTTAGAGGCCCTGAGGGAAAAGGAGAGGGTGGATCCTGTGGGATGGTTCCCTGAGCAGACTGTCAAAGTCATTTGGCAGAATGCCTCATCGCCAGAACTTTCCAACAAGCACCAAGACGTAGTTTGGCTGGTGGTGAGAAAGGCCCTCCCCATCAGATCCTTCCTGCACGCCAGGAGTTTCACCCCCTCTGCACATTGCCCTCGAGGTGGCTGTGGTGGGGACGAGACTGTTGTTCACCTCCTTGTGGATTGTGCCTTTGCAAATAAGGTCTGGAGAGAGATGCAGTGGTTTCTGTCAAGGTTCATCCCGAGCAGTTCTGTGACACAGGACTCTGTGCTCTACGGGCTGTTCCCAGGGACACACACCGAGACAAACATCAACTGCAGCTGGAGGATCATCAACTCGGTGAAAGACGCTCTTTGGTCTGCCTGAAATTTGTTGGTCTTCCAGCGCAAAGAGTTGTCCCCGACCGAGTGTTGCAGCCTGGCACATTCCAAAGTCCAGGACTACGTGCTGAGGGACGCACTAAAGCTTGGGGCAGCCGCCACAAAGGCGCAATGGGGAAGGGTCGCTGTCTAAGACCTTTCTGCCACAGTGCACCGAGGGACTGGGAACTGTTTAGAGCCCCTCAGGATGTACAGCTCAAAATGAATGTCTGCAAATGATTGTAATATTCATTGATGGTATTGATGCACCTCGTGATACATGTTGTAAGAGTTGAACCTGATTGTACCTTTGTGATGGTGATTTTGAAATGGTTTGGTATGTTCTTCCAGACATTTTATGAATAAAGTATATTTTTCCAAAAAAAAAAGCTTTTTTTTATTCTTTCATGGGGATGTGTGCATTGCTAGTAAGGCCAGCATTTATTGCCCATCCCTAATTGCCCTTGAGAAGGTAGTGGTGAGCTGCCTTCTTGAACTGCTATAATCCATCTGGTGTAGGTACACCCACAGTGCTGTTAGGAAGGGAATTTGAGGGTTTTGGCTCAGCGATAGTGAAGGAACGGCGATATGTTTTAAAGTCAGGATGATGTGTGGCTTGGAGGGGAACTCGCAGTGGTGGCGTTTCCATCTGTCTGCTGCTCTTGTCCTTTCAGGTGGTAGCGTTCACAGGTTTGGAACGTACTATCGAAGGAGGTTTGGCGAGTTGCTGCAATGCATCTTGTAGCTGGCATACATGGCTGCCGCTGTGCACTAGTGTTGGAGGGAGTGAATGTTTAATATGGATGGCACGCTGATCAAGTGGGCTGCTTTGTTCTGGATGGTGTTGAGTTTCTTGTATGGAGAGTGTTCTGTCACACTGCTGACTTTTGCCTTGTAGATGGTGGACAGGCTTTGGGGAGTCAGGAGGTGGGTTACTCACTGCAGAGTTCCCAGCCTCTGATCTGTTCTTGTAGCCACAGTATGTATATGGCCGGTACAGTAAAGCTTCTGGTTAAAGGTAACCCCCAGGATGTTGATGGTGCTAAAGAGGTGGGTTTTGATGGATATTATTAGAAGAGGGCAGAGTGGTGGAGAGTCACAGGGTTTAGGGAGGACTTTCCAGGGACTGAGACACAGGGCAAAAGAATAATATTTAATATTGTCTTTCCCATTTCTCTGTAGCTATGTCTGAAGCCATTGCTGAACTGAGGACAAGATCCAGGTCTTTTACAATGACACTTTGAGCCAACTTTTACTTTGGTATGTGAAGGCAAGGTGCAGTGATTTGCTGTCTGACTTAATTCCCCATTCACCTAGAGTAATGGTTACAGCACAGAAGGAGATAATTTGACCTGTTGTGTCCATGCCAGGACAGGAAGTGCCTGATATCCACTTGGCACCTACTCTTCTGTCACTGTGTGACTTGATGAAAACAGTAGCTTGCATTTATATATAGAGCCTTTAACATGGCAAAATAGCCCAAGGCTTTTCACAGGAGTGTTACAAACAAAATTTAACATGGAGCCACACATGAGGAACTATTATGACAGGTGAGCACAATCTTGGTCAAAGAGATAGATTTGAAGGAGCATGATAAAGGAGGAGACATAGGGAGAGTGGTTTAGGGAGCGGATTCCAGAGCTTAGAGCCCAGGCAGCTGAAGACACGATCATCAATCGTGGGGCAAAGAAAACCGGAATCCACAAGAGGCCAGAACTGGAGGTGCACAGAGATCTCGGAGGGTTGTAGGGCCAGAGGAGGTCACTGAGATAGAGACCCATGAAGGGGTTGAAAACAAGAATAAGAATTTTAAAATCAGGAAGTTGCAGGACCAGGCATCAATGTAGGTCAGCAAACACAGCATGACGGATGAATGGGACATGGTGTGAGTTACAATACAGGCTGCAGAATTTTGGGTGAGCTCAAGTTTATGGAAGATGGCAGGTGGAAGGCCAGCCAAAAGGGCATTGATACAGTTGAGTCTGGCGGTAACAAAGATATGTCAACAATGAACAGTTTTTATGCTGTGCAGATGTCATGAATGCAAAGTCATCTCTTAACTCTCTTTAGCACAGTACCCAGGAACACAAACTAATGACACGATCGCATTGTCCCTTCTTTGCACCACCCCTACTTTAACACAATCATAGGCAGGCAGAACATTCTTGTTCAATGGTGAAACTCTACACACAGGAAGAACACGCCCCCTCACTGGTGAGACTCTCCACACAGGTACAACAATTTCTCTCAGCAGCAAACCATTATACTCTTGAGCAAGACTGATGGGCAAAATAACAAATTCAATTAAGGTGATAGCCCCTTAAAGGGGCACTGTAACAAAACAAACTCCAACGGAAACTTGTCTAACTAAATCATAATGCAGTTCTGGGGGCCGATGAAGCACTCCAACCTCCGCCATGCCTACTGGCCGCAGAAGGCCTCAAGTGCACTAGTGGACACCATGTGCTCCCTCTCTAGGGGCACTCGCCCGTGAACATGGAAGAGGGGCAGACAGCTGGGCTGGATGACCCCTTCGACTGCCTGCTGCCTGGACCTGTTAATGGCCATCTTGGCCAGGCACAGGAGCAGGCTTACAAGGAGGTCCTCCTCCTTGCCCACCCCCTCCACACTGGGTGGACAAAGATCGGCAGCGTGGGGCTGAAGTGCAACCAAAACTTGAGGAGCAGCTCCTTCAAAAAACTAAAAAGGAGCAAGCCATTATAAGACCCTTTCAGTCACAGTATTGCAAGGATGTTTGGTTAGCTTCTCTGGCTGGTAGGCATGGAGGTACAGCTCATTTCAGTAATAACAGCCCATGAAAAATGGCTTACTCTCTGCAAGCCAACAATATGCCTAAATCCATTCAGATCAATCTATACCAAATTCCTTTATTTCAAGAATGCTTTCAGTCTAAATTAAATAGTATTCTACAACCTCAGGCTACTGAAGCTTGTTCCAGAAGACTCTGCTGTGTGCAATCTGAAGGATTTTAGGTTAATGATGCATACTAGGCTGCATTGAATCGCAGATGGGTTTGAGCTTCTTCTTATCGTGTCCACGGATAGTCTATACATGGCCCAGCCAGAACTGGACACATTTTTGCACCTTGTTGTTGAATTCGGCAAGATCTTCAACAGTGCAGGGTTCCTCTAGCGATAGGCATTGCTGGAGATGTTGCATAGTCTGTGGCTCAGTTCCACATTCACAAGTTGTCGAGCTGGTTGTATATCCCCATTGGCTTAGTGACACCTTTGAACAACCTACACCAGTCCTAAGTCTGTTAAGGCACTTCCAGGTTGCCCAGTTGCAATTAGCTCCTGGGGGAAGGCTTTCATCCGGTAGAATTACCATCGCTGGGGGTTGTTCGAGACTGGCCAGCCAGTGTTTCCACAAGGCGATGCGGGCTTCAGATGGGGTTGATTGTAATGGAACAACACTGTTCATGAAGCTCTTCCTTGACTTTAGGCAGCTTGGTGTAGGTGTATGACCACGTAGAGGGTGCCTCTCATCTGATGTTGGACGGAGTCGCTCTTTCTTGCTGGCTACCGTTCTTCTTCTATCAGGGGGAGCGATACCCACCAGGATATATAGGCTGTTGGTGTTTGTTGGTTTTAAACAACCTGTGATAAGTCGGCAGCTTGCATTCAGAACGGCATCCATCTTCTTAGCATGAGTAGATCTTTCTCATGCAGGGCAGGCATATTCGGCAGTGGAATAGCAAAGAGCAAGTGCACTGGTTCACAATGTTTTCGAGTTTGCTCCCCAGTTTGTGTTAGTGAGCTTATTCAGAATGTTGTTTCTGCGCTCACTTTTGCCTTTGTCTTTTCGATGTGGTTCTTGAAGATGAGGCATCTGTCAAGGGTGACTCCTAAGTAGATAGGGTGCTCGCAATGCGTCAGTGTTGCTCCACACCAGGTTACTTTAAGCTGGCGTTTGGCTTCATGGTTTCTGAGGTGGAATGCACAAACTTGCGTCTTTGATGGGTTTGTGCGAAGGTGGTTTTCTTCATAGTAGGATGTTAGTCCCTCCAAGGCCTCAGAAAGCGTTTTCTCCACGGCTTGAGCTAAAGTCTGTGAAAGTAGAATTGACGGGGGCTGGAGGGGGCGGGGGTAAAATTGGTCAATGACAGGCTTGTAGTAAATCAGCAGTCAAGTTTTCACTGTGACAGTTTTTATTTTATTTTCTATTGACTTGGAAAATATTGCCAAGATTTTTAAATTCAAACCAAGAAAAAATGACAGCCAGATGAGGAAACAAGTCTTTAAAAAGAGCTTGAAATATCGTTCTGTCAACTTCAGTGGCAGGATGATCGGGCGGGTATGCCAATTCACCATCAGATTGTTTCAGGCTGCTGGCATAGATCAACTTCACCCCCTGAATGTTAGGTCAAAGCTTCTCTGTGTTAACACCCAGAAGTCAACTCTACTGATGGCTTAGCTGGGAAGGACCAGCGGCCAAAGACCAGCAAAGGCAGGATGAGGTATTTGTCTACATTAAAGACACAATCGGGTAGAAATTCACCATTGGGCAGCAACATACTGGGCAATAATAGAGAGCAGGTGGTATCAAATCAGTAACCTATTATATAGCCTGTACAACATTCGGCTCCAAAAAGTGGCAGTTTTGACCCCGTGTCTATGCGGAATGAGCTGATATTCACCGGGGCAGTAGGAGGGAAGTCCTTGGTGCACTTGGGCTTGGGAGGAGAAGGGAACACTACCTGACCTTCCTGCTCACTGTTACCTAACTTGTGTAGAAATTAGAAGAGGATTGGGTTGGTCTTAGCTGTGATTCGCTGGTCAAACACCCACAGCCTAGGCCAACATGTAAAGAGTACCCACTTGGGTGAGGTTGATTGGTGCCATGGCACCATAATAGTCAGTGCCTCAGATGAAGAGGAAAGAGAGAATACCCAGAGACACCTCCAACAGAGGGCAATATAGCTCCTTGTGATTAATCTTAAAGCACTGATTCCAGTTTAGCTACTTGGGATATTAGCATCCTTTCCAAGTCATTCAACATCCTGTTGTAGTACTGATGCCTTGTGTTCCAGAACTAAGCCTCACCCCAAGACAAGTTGCTTCAGTACAGCTACAACACCGGTATCGGTCCGACCATGTGAGAATTGCCCAGGTAACTCAAGCCCATAAAATGCAGCACAAATTCAATCTGGCCAATTACCCCCCTACACACACACACACACACGAGCAAAGTGATGGTGAGTCATTGACAGTGCTACCGAGCGGGATTTACTCATCAATAACCTGCTCGCAGAAGCTCAGTTTGGGTTCCTCAGCCACAGACCACAGCCTTGGTCCAAACATAGACAAAAGCGCTCAATCCCGGAGATGAGGTGAGAGTGACTGGCAAGTAACAATCACATGTCACAGATGCCAGGTAAAGACTATCTCCAACAAGAGAGAATCTAACCATCTCTCTCCCCTTGATGTTCAACAGCATTACGATCACTGAGCCCCCGACCATCAACATCCTGGGGGTTACCATTTACCAGAAGCTTGACTGGACCAGCCATGTAAACACTGTGGCTATAAGAGTAGGTCAGAGGCGGGGAATTCTGCAGCGAGTGACTCACCTCCTGACTCCCTAAAGCCTGTCCAGCATCTACAAGGAGCAAGTCAGGAGTGTGATGGAATACTCTCCACTTGCCTGGATGAGTGCAGCTCCAGCTCAAGAAACTTGACACCATCCAGGACAAAGCAGCTGTCTTGATTGGCACTCCGTTCACTCCCTCCACCATCAGTGCACAGTGGCAGCAGTGTGTACCATATATGAGATGCACTACTGCAGCTTGCCAAGCCCTCTTTGACAGCACATTCGAAACCCCCGAACTCTACCATCTAGAAGGACAAGGGCAGCAGGGTCATGGGAACACCACCACCTGCAAGTTGTGCTCCGTCTCACACCATCCTGACTTTGAAGTATATTGATGTTCCTTCACTTCTCTACATCTAAATCCTGAAACGCCCCACCAACTGTACTGGAGGTGTATCTACACAACATGGACTGCAACGGTTCAAGAAGGTGGCTCCCCACCGCCTTCTCAAGAGCAACTAGGGATGGGCAACAAATGGTGGCCTTGCCAGTGATGCCCACATCCCAAGAACAAATATACAAAAAAATTTCTGCCTTGGGCATACCATAGATCAAAACTATAAGTCGGCCTTGGAAGTTTTGAAAATCCTTTCAAAAAATTGGGGGGTCAGCTTAAGCACTGAGTATAAAATGTGTACCACCTGTGTTGGTGCAGGAGGACCCATTCCTTTGTTGGTCACCATGTGCAGTCTGCTCTTTGTGGGCCTGTCCTAAACTCCTGTGCATCTTCTTGGTAATCTTGCTGGTATCGCCTGCTTGATCCTATGCGCCGACTTATAAGGCGAGAGTAACCCTAAACATGTATCTCTGAGCTGAAAAATTGAGGCCAACTCCTAATGAGAGTATAGCCCTAAACATTCATATATAGCTGAAAAATGTGGGGTTGCTTTATATGCTGAGTATAGTCCTAAGCATGCATTTTGACACAGAGAAAATGGGGTAGTCTTAAACGTCAGGTCAGTTGATATGCTGCGATCTACGGCATCTCGCCTATCCTTTACTGTCACTGAGTCAAAATCCTGACACTCCCAACCTAACAGCACCGTGGGAGAAACTCCACCACTTGAACTGCAGGTGTTCAAGAAGAAGGCTCACCACCCTCTCAAGGGCAATTAGAGATGGGCAATAAATGCTGGCCTTGCTTGCGATGCCCACACCTCAAGAATTAATTTGAAATAATGAGATTAATATTAATGGGAGATGGTGGCGTAGTGGTAATGTCACTGAATTAGTAATCCAGAGCCCCAGCTCTGGGACATGGGTTCAAATCCCATCATGGTGGCTGGTGGAATTTAAGTTCAAATTAAAAAGCTGGAACTAAAAAATAGCAAGCTTCAGTAAACTGCTGTTAATTGTTGTAAAAACCCACCTGGTTCACTGATGCCCTTTAGGGAAGGAAATCTGCCGTCCTGGCCTACATGCGATTCCCGACCCACAGTAATGTGGTTGACTCTTAACTGCCCTCTTGAAATGGCCGAGCAAGCCACTCAGTTCAAGCGGGTGGGCAACAAATTCTGGCCTTGCCAGTGATGCCCACATCTCATGAAAGAATACAGAAAAAAGATTAGCTCAGGATTTGCACTCAGTTATACTGCTGACCAACTCAGCTATCACATATGCATTTCTAAACCTATTAGGCAAAACCTGCTGGCAAAATGCAGGAAAGTTTAATGCGCACACTATTATTAATGTATACATTATCCAGCAATATTCGGCATGGATGAAGTTGTTGAATGATTTGTACTGCCCAGCCAGGAGTCCTCACCGCCGAATTACTTTCATGAAATTCCTGCATTTGCACATTAATTACCAACTAAACTTTTTGCAGAAAGTTAGGTCTGTTATTAGCAATGTCAGTACTTTTTTAATGAGGAGATTTATGTTCCTGCAATATGTCTGAACCTCCCCAGCCGGAGAGGGAACAATTTAAACGATGGCGCCTCATTCCTACACGCATTAACTAGTTGTTAGAGATATTTAAAATGTAATTTTTTTTTTTCTTCTTGTTGCCCTCAATCCAATCTTCCTCTCCCTCTCTCTATTATACAAAGGTAATTCCTTCCCCAATATTCTTGTGTTTCTTAAATTTAATTAGTTAAGGAAATAGACTACTGGGCCTGTCGTTCAAACTGAGTGTTATCCTAGATTATGCCTTTAGGTCTCTTAAGTGGGGCTTGAACCCAAAACCTTCTAATTTAAAAACGAGAGTGATACCCACTGAGTCACAGCTGATATCTCTTGGGATCTCCATTCACCATTAATAGGAGCAAACAACTCTAACCTCTGCAAATTTAATTTGCTCAGCATTTGTTCACTTAAGCATATAGTCTCATATGATGATTGATAAATACTGTGGCTACAAGAGCAGGTCAGAGGCTGGCAACTCACCAAGGCTCCTTTGACAGCACCTTCCAAACCCATGACCTCTATCACCTAGAAGGACAAGGGCATGGGAACACCAGCACCTACATGTTCCCTTCAAGTCACACACCATCCTGACTTGGAAATATATTGCTGTTCCTTCACTGTCGCTGGGTCAAAATCCTGGAACTCCCTCCCTAACAGCACTGTGGGTGTATCTACACCACATGGACTGCAGCGGTTCAAGAAGGCAGCTCACCACCACCTCTCAAGGGCAATTAGGGATGAGCCATAAATGCTGGCCTAGCCAGCGATGCCCACATCCCCTGAAAAGAATAAAAAAAATGATTATCCTCAAGTTGATGGCTGCATTCCTAATAGTCCAGATAATGAAATCTTCAATGCTGTGACACAGTGAGGAGAATATTAAAATATCTTGCTGCAATTGACCAGGTCTCCTCTCAATCTTTCAGTTTGTCATGGTCTATTGGCATAAAGACATCATCTTCAAGGCAAAAGTGTTTGGCAAACAGTTTTTTTTGCTTGTTCACGAACACAGTCATGGTAGTCTTGAGCTGGTTAACAGTATAAGATGTGCAGTATTGATTCAGCTGCCCATGTGATAATTTTGATTTCCATTTAAGTCACTGGGAGAGATGAATAGTAAGAAACTGAATCGATATCTCCTGTTTTCCCACTATTGTCCAAGGTCCGAGATTTTTTTTAATGTTGCTGAGTAACCAAGGCAAAGTTGCATGGTGCAGGAAAGTTGAAAGGAAGAGCAGGGGAGATGAGGTAGTGGCACTGGTTGCGTGATGTGATGAGACATATTTGTGTGTTCATTGCCATTTTTGCCACAAGCTTGCCTTCTCAGCCCTCTCCATAAGCATTGGCCATAACACTTATTTGTGAAGGCATTGTCCTTTTAAAAGAAAACAATAAGGATACAGAAGTCATATGAGAGATCAGTCTCAAAATTAACGGAGAGGTGAGAAGGGTGCAGGAGAGCTCACTAACAGGCAATGACCCCGGCAAAGCCGGGGAAGTGGAGGCCTGGCTGGTCTTAATGGCGGAGACTCATTTAACATATCCTTGGCTGCCTGCTGCCTGATACCTGGCTGGATTGACTGCCTGGCTGATGGGTGGGAGGAGCAATGTAGCAGCAGGAGACATGGAGATAGTTGTCAGCAATCAGTGGAAGGAGGGGTTTGGAGGTGTCAGAGAATTAGGGGTTTCAGCGAGATTGAAGTTGAGGGGGGAAAAGGAGGAAGGCCCGGGATGGGGAGGCCCAAGAACTCTTTGAGGGGCTTCTCTTGCTGCACCTGGCCCCACAAGGTGTTCTAAAAGGAGTAGGTTTTTAATATTTACTTTAAGTTAGTTGGTGGCTCCCAGCTTGGATCTGCTGTCAAGTAGCCGACAGTGGGCAACTTCTGATGTTCAGATGACTGTACATGGCAGAGCTGACAACTTCATCAAGTCCATGACTTTAAAACATTCATGAGACTCCTGGTTGTCTTTTATGGGAGCCTCGTTGATACCTTGACCTGGCGCAGTAAAAATTCTAATGGTGGGGATGCCTGCAGGTTGGATCCGGGAGGTAGAATGTTTTCATCTTTAACCTTCCCCAGGCACCAATTCCACTGAGCTGGGGGATGGGGAGAGGTAAAGTTGGGGATACTGTTTCACTGAAGGTTATGCTGTAGAGATGGTGCTTATGGTCCCTATTGGTGAAGGAGTCAAAAATTATAGCCTTGATATACATTTTTGCAGAATAATCTGGCATTATTCCTGTGGTGTTTATGACAGAAACCCATTTGGTAGCATCTGTAAGGAAAAGATGAGAATTCAACCTAAACAGCTAGGAGCTTCTGAGTTGCAAAACCCGCCCCCTGAGTCCTTTCAGTACCTGGCAGCAAGTCTGTTCTGTTGATGATGATAAACTTCTGTCTGCAAGGAAAAGAATGCCTCCATAAAATAATACATTTGGAAACCAAGATGATAAGCGGATTGGAGCACTTACCCACTCAAATATCAGCCAGTAAAATGCTAAGAGGAACGGCTAGCCCTGAGTTAGGTATATCAGAGAGGGACTTTTGGTAAAGAGGGGGGTTATGAACAATATACTGGCAAAGCACTAGTGTGACCCTTTTTTTCAAATCCCTCTCCATGGCCTTGCCCCTCCCCAGCTCTGTACCCTCCTCCAGCTTTACAACACAATGAGATCTCGGCATTCCTCCACTTCTGCCCTCTTGCTCATCTCTGATTTTAATCGCTCTGCTATTGGTGGCTGTCAACTGCCAAGGCCCTAAGCCCTAAGATTCCCTCCCTTAACTTCTCCTCCCCTTGACCTCGCTTTCCTCTGTAGTATAATGGTCTGGCATATATAGGGTTAATGTGGGACTGAGTACAGGACTAGTTTGGTAAATTTGTAGATGAAGTAATCCTAATGCAGTGCATTGATGTATCCTCAACCAGCTTCAATGAAATATTAAAAGACTTTGACGAATATTTTAATCTTCAAATTGTGGGGCGCACAGGGCTTAAAAAGAGAGATAGAAACCCCCCTAGTAAAGCTTTTAAAGGGTAAAAGATATTACCTGAGAAAACCACACGAGGCAGAGAGGCAAAGAACTTGCAAGAAGCCCCAAAAATATATATATTTAGAAATCCTGACACATTACCCAAACTGCAACAGCAGCTGGCAGTGCGGAGTGACTGTGAATGAAGGAAAGCTATCTAATGAAGTCCAAAATACACAAACCCTGCAAAAGACAAATGAAATAAGGTTGGAAACTGTTCACATCAAAGCTGAATTGGAAGATTTGAAAGACATAATTCAAGCTGAGTATATACCTTTGAAAACTCATGATAAACTAAAGTCTTCAATGAATCAAACTGCTTGAGTTCTGAACAAACAAATTTCTGAAACGTCATAAAGGTACCAGGAGGAAATAACAACTGTGAATTCCATTGTTGGTAAATTGAAGTATGAGTTGGAAAAACTAAACCAGAAATACAACCAGGCACAACAGGAGGCAGAAAATGTACTCAAATAAGTTACGACCTTGAAAGGACCGAAGAACCAGTTGGCAGAGAAGACTCAGGAATGTTCTATATTCCAGGAAGAAGCCAAGAGTTACATGAAAGAGGCTGCAGAGCTGAAGAAAATGGTGGGACATTTTGATAAAAACTTAGGAAAACATTACATTTCCATAGACATATAAGAAGAGATGGAAATTAAGAACCTAGAATAAGAGCAAGTAGAACTTCTCACAGAGAGTGAAGAGTCTCAGAAAAAAATGGCAGAAGTGCAATTAAAGAATGTGAGCTTGAAGGGTAGCACAGAGGAATTATGCTCTGCTAAAGAAAAACTGACCAGCGTAGAGAACCAGCTTTCACGTATGAATGATGAGTTTGTAAAGGAAAAATGAGAAACGGTGAGAACACTGGAATGTCACTCAGAGAAAGGGGTAGAAGCAGTGGCTGTCAGCTTAAAATATGGTAAGTTGTAAGAAGGAAAAAAAACATGGTGCTGGAACCATACCACTAAAATTACAAAGTGTGAATTTCTTCCTTAAGGGTTCACAAAAAAGTTGAATGTATATGCTTTCAAAGCCAAACAACAAGCGCCTTTAATGTAGTGAAGTGCCTCAAGATTCTTTACAGGGGTGTTATCAGACAACAGTTGACACTAAGCCACATAAGAAGATATTAGGAGAGGTGACCAAAAGCTTGGTCAAAGAGTCAGATTTTAAGGAGTATCTTAAAGGAGGATGTTGTAAGGTGTTGGTTACTGTTCAGTAGGTGTGGTGTGAGAGTTTCCTGGGTTGGAGGTTGTGGGGAGAGGGTGCAGGGGGGTCTGCAGTAAGGGCAGGGGGTGGTGGCTCTCAGTGGACCCCCCTTCTCAATGTCCAGCCCCTCGATCAGACACTGTGTGCCTTTGATTAAGGGACTGCCCCCACCCCCTGAGGTGACAAGCTGGCCGCACAGTTTTACATGTCGTGTATGTCTCATGGTGACAGGTCCACCTGCAGCTGGATTAATACCAGTGGCGATGGGATGAGGCCCTTAAGTTGTCATTAATTGGCCAGATAAGGGCTTCGATTGGCGGCAGGGTGGGAAGGTCATCCATGGGCCTTCCCACCCAAAACTTAATTCTGGTGGAGTGGGAAGGTGGTGGAGCTCCTGTATGCTGTTGTGGGTTTTATAATGACATAGAAGGCACCAATCACTCATAAGGGATTGTGCAAACACATTGTGGGCTCATTTATTGAGACTAGGCACATTGGGAACATTTAACCAGAGGCATAAAGCTTGAAGACACCAGCAGAGGAGCTGTCTGCGTATGTTCTGCTTAAAAGCAAAAGTGAAACTAAAACTGGATTGCTTGACACACTTCCTTTCCAGTGATGTCATGTTCCTGTACTTTAATGATATATCACAATATATGCCACCATCCCACCTAAGTAAATGCCTTACTGCCTCCAAGCTCGCCACCAGCGAGAGCACAAGATTCCAGCGCATGAGTCAGTTAATATCATTTTGCAAGAGAAATCAGTTTTTTCATTGGAATTGGAGACATTAATATGAATTAATCGGATCAGAGGATAGGACCAAAGGCTATCAGAAAAATCTACCAGATATTACCTTGCACAAGAACCCAAGGCACAGAGGTTTTATGTTGAGCTGCTGTTTCTAAGGATCACAGTTACAGGTGTGTTCATCAAGACCTTGTCTTCAAAGGAGTTCCCAAATAGCATGAAATGCAGCTTTTTTAAAACTCAAAAACACTTTATTGCTGAAACTTTATGAAGCATGGCCTACTATTGTCTTCTGTGAAAGTCTATCCTCTTCAAGACTAGTTGTAGGTAGAGATGTTCCCTGCTTGAAAGCAATAACTGCCTATCTTTGAGCAGACTGTCACAGCCACTATGGAATTGAAAAGATTTGAAAATCAAATAGGGAGTGGAGTTTCAGTGTTGATGAGTTTTACTTAATCTAAAAATGTTACTAAGATCCCTGTATTTAGAATTTCACCAGAGAATTATAGTGTGTGACATGGCTCATTAGCCACAGAAATAACAATATTTGAGTTGCTGTACATAGTTTAAGGATAGATGTTCTTGTGTCGGCTTTTTGAAAAGCTATCCAAGTGGTTACAGTACCCTGCTCCTTCCCCGCTGTCCCTCAGTGTTTCCTTCTCAAGTATTTGAAAGTTATTATTGAATCTGCTTCCACCATACTTTCAAGCAATGCATTCCAAATTGAAGCTCTCTACATAAATCATTGTACTCTATCCATGGTTCTTTTTTTTCCAATTACTTTACATCTGGAAAGAGTTTCTCCTGATTTACTCTGTCAAAACCCCTCATAATTTTAGTCATTGTATGGTTGTTGTGTGCCAGAATGTTGCTTGCCATTTATCAACCCAAGCCTGAATGTTGCCCAGGTCTTGCTGCATATGGGCATGGGCTGCTTCAGTATCTGAGAAATTGCGAATGACACTGAACACTGTGCAATCATCTGTGAGCATTCCCACTTCTGATCTAATGTTGGAGGGAAGGTAATTGATGAGGAGGTCTTTGCCAGGTTAACTGGGCTGGGTGTGCCTTTTTACTGTTTGAATCTGATGCCTAGGTTGATCCATCCAGTTCTTTGCTTATTGCAAATTTTTGTAGCAGTTTTATAATGCTGAGTAACGTTCCCCCTCAGCCAACAACACTAAAATAGATTATCTGGCGCATTCTTCCTTCACGACACTCCTTTTTCAAAAGGAAACTGGATTCATTAGACACAAGGAAAAATTTGCAGGGCAGTGGGAAAAGAGCAGGGGGCAATGGGACTATTTGAAGAGTTGTCACGGTTGGCACGAGCCAAGTAGTCTCCTTCTGTCTTCTCCTTCAGGTACCCTCCTCTTGCCAAGAATTTTTGCAGCAAGGTTTCATTGCTAACTATGGGATGATACTTGGTAAGATCCCAATCTTTTCCAAGGTGATGGGCCACAAGTCTGCTTCATCAGGAGGGTGTACTGGATTTGTCACACAAATTGCTAGTGTCCACCTTCAGAGCCACTGTCCTCTGGCTATGATCATCTGCCTCTTCTATCATTCCAGACTTCAAGCACTTAGAGGCATGAGATTCTCTTTCAACACCGGATGAAACAGATGATACCCTCATTTAGTTTAGCTTGTCAGCCGAGGCGAGGTTCCAGGGTGCGCCCGCTGGTGTACGTACAGCTGCTTGGAGGCATAAGTGAGCGCTGAGGATGCCAATGAGCATTACCCACATTCAAAACCAGAGTGTGTAGCTGGTAGTAACTCAGAGGTACTAGCCCTGTCACAGAAATCCCTCTCCTTTTGTACTGTTCAATTTTGCACAGAACCCTCACCAGTTTTGGCCTTACCCTCGGAACTCACTTCCCAAGACCTCAGCCCTGCTATCTCTCCCCATCTGCAAAAGCTTCTGTCATCTCTCTTGACAGCAGCCACTGCTTAGTATCTGTCTCTTACATTGTGAAATACCTCAGGTTGTTTACGCAATTTAAAGATGTGAGCCAAATGTATGCGGTGAATGAGGGAAAGAAAGAATTATATTTATATAGTGCATCTCAAAGCGCTTTACAGCCAATGAAGTACTTTTTGAAATGTAGTCACTGCTGTAATGTTGAAAAGTGAGAGCCAATGTGCACACAGTAAGTTGCTATAAATGGCAATTTATTGGGCCAAACATCCTCCTTCTGTGCTGCCAGATGCTATGAAATAACAACCAATATTTTTTACTGCTGTTGTTTGAGGTATAAATATTGGCCATGCAAACACCCTGGGTCTTCTCCAAAATTGTGCCATGGGATCATTTACTTACTGAGAGCACAGACTTGGTCCAATCTCTCATCGAAAAGATGGCACCTCCAGCAGTGCAGCACAACCCCGGCACTGCACTCCAATGTCAGTCTGGTTTTGGTGATCAGTCCTCTGACACAGAGGTGGGACCTCTACCTACTGAGCCACAACTGCCACAAGTGGACATGTGCAATGAATGAAACTTTTAAGTGACCCATCTGGGAAAGTTCTAGTGTTGTGAGCCAGTGTCCTGATAGGGAAATTGAGAAGGAAATTGTGTAATGAGTTATTCATTTTTCAAGACAAAATCTCTCACTTTGGCATTTAAATAGTCTTTCTGTTTAGTTTATTCTTTTGAGTTGCATGAGGTTTCCAGGTCTGATATTTAACATTTGCCTCAGGTTACACATTAACCCAGTGGATTATGGAAGATTTTCTTTCCTGAAAGTGTTGTTGCTTGAGTGTTGGCAATTGGAAACATTCCATTGCCCACCACTTTAGATTGACTATATTTCTCAAACAGCTAGCTATAAAACTTGTCGACACAGTTTTCACCCCTGCTCATCAAAAAGATAAAGTTAGGTTTTGTTCCTGAGTGACTTGTATCCCGAAATACATTTCTAACATGTCTGTCCATTGGTGCCTATTCAGACCATTAGATTGGGGGCCTCTGTTGTGGCTGGAGGCAGAATGGCTGCAACAAGCACAGCATTGATAGACAACAATATGGGCTTCTGTATTGTTATCTATTAAGTTTTTGGCCATAGAAGTTAAATTTGAGTTGTGACTCATTCACAATTGTAATTGGCCAATCATCAACAGCAATCATCAACTTTCATTTATGCAGCACCTTTAATCTGGTAAAATGTCCCAAGGTGCTTAGAGGATCAATCATCAAACAAAATCTGAAACTGAGCTACATGAGGAGATATTAGGACATGTAATCAAAAGCTTGGCCAAAGAAGTAACTTTCAAGGATTGCCTTAAAGGAGGAGAGAAAGATGGAGGGTTTAGAGAGGAAATTTCAGAGCCAGGGTCTAGGGAGTTGAAGTGATGGTCACCAATTGTGGAGCAATAAAAATTAGGGTGTGCAAGAGGCCAGATTTAGAGGAAAATAGAGATCTCAGTGTGTTTTAAGGCTGTCTCAAGTCTCACCTTGAAATGGTTCAATACTTTGAAGATGGCAGGACAAGTTAATAAGGCTGTGTAGAATCGCTTTAGAGAACCTGGGCTTTAGAAAATGAAGCATAAAGTCTAAAAGCAAAGCAGCTATGCCAAACATTTATGAATCATTGGTGAGGTCTCCACTGGAATATTGTTTCCAATTTTGGTTACCATACTCGAAAAAATATTTCATGGTCTCTTGGAGAGGGTGCAGATGAGATTTACTACAATGGCAGCAGGGATGAGGGACTTTAGTTGTATGGAGAGGTTAGAAAAACTGGGATTGTTCTCATTAGAACAGAGAAGGCTAAGGGGAAATTCCATTGAGGTGTTCAAAATAATGAGGAATTTCAATCATGTAGCTGGGGAAAATTATTTCACTGCTGGTGGGTGGGATGTTAATAACCATTTGATACAAATTTAAAGTAATGTGGCACTGCCCAAAGGGGAATGAGCAAAATATTTGTTTTATGCAGCAAGGTGTCATGATCAAGAATGCAGTGCTTGAAAGGATAGTAGAAGCAGATTCAGAAGTTTGGTGATTTTGTTTGAGGATTCAGGACACTTATGTACATGGCAAATATAATACACTAACCATCAAGGTTTTGGCCATAGATGTTACATCTGTGTTATGACTCATTCAAAAGTGTGATTGGCCAACTTTTATTTATACAGAGCATTTAATGTGGTAAAATGTCCCAAGGTGCTTCACAGGATAGATCATCAAACAAAATTTGACACTGAGCTACGTGAGGAGACATTAGGACAGGTAACCAAAAGCTGGTGAAAGAGATAGGATTCAAGGATTGTCTTAAACGAAGAGAAAGAGACATGAGCTGTGGAGAGGGAATTTCAGAACTTAAGGTCTAGGAAGCTGAAGCAATGTCTGCCAATCATGGAATGATAAAAAATAGAGGTGTGGAAGGCATTGTAATAAGCCTTTAAGTGATAGTAGCATGACATCAACAGAAAGGAAGTGTGTCATGTGATCCAGTCTCAGTTTCACTTTGGCCTGTGAGCAGAACACAGCACACACAGCTCTGCTGCTGATATCTTCAAGCATTATACCTTTGCATAAATGTTCTCATGTGCCTAGACTCAGTAAATTAACCCACAATATGTTTACCCAATGCCTTATGAGTCATTAGTGCTTTTATATCACTATAAAACATGACATGGTGGCAGTGGTGGGCCAGAATCTCTTTCAAGCTCACATGGACCACATTACATGCACTGTGGCAGGTTGCATCTGCATTGCTGATGACATTGCTATTGTGGGAAGAACAAAGTGAGAACATGACCATAATCTGCATTGATTGATGTAAGTAGCATGTAACAAAGGATTGGTATTCAACAGTCTGAAATGTGCCATCAATGTGCAGTGGATCAATTTCTGCAGTTCTATTTATTCTAGTACTGGCATATGTCCTAATCCAAGTAAAATAGAGGATATTAAAGTCATACCAACTCCTCAAGATAAGGATAATCTTCAAGGATGCCTAGATCTCTTTAATTTCTTGCCTCCAGACATTCCCATTTTCATTTAAAAATTATCCCCGCTAAGGGAATTGTTGAGAAAGGATGTGCCTTTCTTGTAGCATGAAGACCACTAATGTCTCTTTGAACCACTGAAACAGTCATTATCAGAAGCATCGGCATTGGAATTTCATGATCCTAAGGAGACAAGTACCCTGGAGATAGATTCCTCACAGAAAGGTCTAGGAGCATGCATGCTTCAAGAAGGCAAACTGATTGCATTTGCGTCAAAATCTCTGACCCTAATGCAATCCAACTACTACAATATGGAGCTGGAAACATTAGCTTTACTGTTTGGAATCATACATTTTCATACCTACTTATTTGGCAAAAGATTTGACTGACCACAAGCCACTGGAGATGATTTGGTGAAAACCATTGACCAGTGCACAGCCAAGATTGCAATGTCTCTTGATAAAGATTCAAGGTTATGACTGTGAGATTAGGTACAAGCCAGGTAACTTGATGGTCACATCGGATACACTTAGCAGGTTGCCTAACCCAGTGAAAACAAAAGCTATATCCTTACAACTACAAGTTGACTTAATTGACATTGAACTTGAAGATGTTTTCCAGATTGATCTCGTACATTTTGCGCAATGCAAATGCCAGCAGCTACAAGAAGAAATGGTGACAAAATCCGCACTATAGAAACTGTGGAAAACCATCATTGAGTATGGCCTGATTTGATTTAACATGCCCACAAACACATGAGACCATTTTGGTCTTACTGGGATGAGCTAGGCATCTCCCGGGGTGTCATTCTTAAAGGCAGGCAGGCCATCATTTTGGAATCTTTGCCACCTGATATTCTTCAACAACTTCACCAATCACACATGGGCATAGATCAGATGAGAAGACTCGCAAGAGAGACAGTCTGTTGGCCGGGTATGAACAATGACATTGAAGTCGTGAAGAAGTGTGAGGCATGTCAAGAGCATATGCCAAGCACAAAGAGAACCACTGATTTGCACATGAAGTTCCTACCCATCCTTGGTCCAAAATTGCATCCAACCTCTTTCCTGTCCATGGCACTGACTTCATCGTCATCATTGTTGTCGACTACTTTACCAAGTACCCCACTATTTGACAATTGCACAGGACGTCAAGTACAACTATCACGCGCACTCTAAGTGCTATTTTCAGTTTATTTGGTTTGCCTAGAGAGATAATTATGGATAATGGTCTGCAATTTTTTGGCAAGCCATTTCAGGATATGTGTGAGAAGTGGAATATTGATCACACTACTTCTCCTCCCTACCCTAGACCTAACAGCCGAGCTGAACAAATGATTCGCACAGTGAAGCTCCTACTTTTCAAATGTGGACAGACCAAGCAAGATCTACTAATTTCAATGTTACACCTGACAGCAACACCTTTAACTGCAACTATTCCATCACTGGCAGAGCTCATGTTTGGCAGACCGGTGCATACCAATCTACTATTCTACTCTCCTAGAAACTAGAGAGCAACTTTTAAAACTGCAAGAGTAGATGAGAAACATGTATGATAAAAACATGGGTACATAATTGCCAAGTTTACAGATGCAACAACGAGATTTCATCCAGGATCCCACAGAACGTACATGGCAATCAGCCAAGGTGACAAGGATATGTTCAGAACCAAGGTCCTATGAAGTCATTACATACAAAGGCGCAACAGTGAGGCATAACTAAGGACAGCTCAGATGCATTCCAGCTCCTCAACCATCATGCAGACCTATTGTATTGAGGGCAAGATCCCAAATGCAACCAGGAACAACATCTGACAACTCCATAGATCACTGTGAGCGATTAAAGAAACCTCCAGGCATGGTTACATTACAAGATCTGGGCATGCCAGCAGATTATTTTTTCAAATTCATTTATGTGATGTGGGCATCGCTGGCTAGGCCAGCATTATTGCCCATCCCTAATTGCTTTTGAGTAGGTGAGCTGCCTTCTTGAACCGCTGCAGTCCCTGTGGTGTAGGTACACCCACAGAGCTATTAGGGAGGGAGCTCCGGGATTTTGACCCAGCAACAGTGAAGGAACGGTGATATGTTTTCAAGTCAGGATGATGAGTGATTTGGAGAGGAACTTCCAGGTGGTGGTGTTCCCATGGTATCTGCTGCCCTTGTCCTTCTAGATGGTAGTGGTTGTGAGTTTGGAAGGTGCTGCCTAAGGAGCCTTGGCGAGTTTCTGCAGTGCATTTTGTAGGTGGTACATACTGCTGCCACTGTTTGTCAGTGGCGGAGGGTGAGAATGGTTATGGATGGTGCCAATCAAGTGGGCTGCTTTGTCCTGGATGGTGTCCAGCTTCTTGAGTGTTATTGGAGCTGCACTCATCCAGGCAAGCAGAAAGTATTCCATCACACTCCTGACTTGTGCCTTATAGATGGTGGACAGGCTTTAGGGAGTCAGGAGGTGAGTCACTCGCTGCAGGATTCCTAGCCTCTGACCTGCTCTTGTAGCTATAGTATTTATATGACCAGTCCAGTTCTGTTTCTGGTCAATGATAATCTCCAGGATTTTGATAGTGGGGGATTAAGCAATGGTAATGCCATTGAATGTCAAAGGGTGATGGCTAGATTCTCTCTTGTTGGAGATGGTCATTGCCTGGCACTTGTGGCACGAATGTTACTTGCCACTTGTCAGCCCAAACCTGGATATTGTCCAGGTTTTGCTGCATTTGGACATGGACTGCTTCAGTTTCTGAGAAGTTGCGAATGGTACTGGACATTGTGCAGTCATCAGTCATCACTTCTGACTTTATGATGGAAGGAAGATCATTGATGAAGCAGCTGAAGATGTTTGGGCCTAGGACACTACCCTGAGGAATTCCTGCAGTGATGTCCTGGAACTGAGATGATTGAGCTCCAGCAACCACATGTGCCTTCCTTTGTGCCAGGTATGACGCCAACCAATGGAGAGCTTTCCCATTGACTCAATTTTTGCTCAGCCTCCTTGATGCCACACTCGGTCAAATGTTGCCTTGATGCCAAGGGCAGTCACTCTCACTTCACCTCTGGAGTTCAGCTGTTTTGTCCATGTTTGAACCAAGGCTGTAATGAGGTCAGGAGCTGAGTGAACCTGGCGGTACCCAAACTGGGCGTCAGTGAGCAGGTTATTGCAAAGTAAATGCCACTTGATTGCACTGTTGATGACCCCTTCCATTACTTTACTGATGATGGAGAGTAGACTGATGGGGCAGTAATTGGCTGGGTTGTATTTGTCCTGCTTTTTGTGTGCAGGACATACCTGGGCAATTTTCCACATAGCCGGGTAGATGCCAGTGTTGTAGCTGCAATGGAGCAGCTTGGCTAGGTGCGCGACAAGTTCTGGAGCACAAGTCTCAGTACTATTGCCGGAAAATTGTCAGGGCCCATAACCTTTGCAGTATCCGGTGCCTTCAGCCATTTCTTTATATCACGTGAAGTGAATCGAATTGGTTGAAGACTGGCATCTGTGATGCTGGGGACCTCTGGAGGAGGCCGAGATGGATCATCCACTCGACACTTCTGGCTGAAGATTGTTGCGAATGCTTCAGCCTTACCTTTTGCACTGATGTGCTGGGCTCCTCTAACATTGAAAATGGGGATATTTGTGGAGCCTCCTCCTCCAGTGAGTTGTTTAATTGTCCACCACCATTCACGACTTTGAATGTGGCAGGACTGCCGGGCTTAGATCTGATCTTTTGGCTGTGGAATCGCTTAGCTCTGTCTATCACTTGCTGCTTATACTGTTTGGCATGCAACTAGTCCTATGTTGTAGCATCACCAGGTTGACACCTCATTTTTAGGTATGTCTGGTGCTGTTCCTGGCATGTCCTCCTGCACTTTTCATTGAACCAAGGTTGATTCCCTGGCTTGGTGGTAATGGTAGAGTAGGGAATATGCTGGGCCATGAGGTTACAGATTGTAGTTGAGTGCAATTCTGCTGCTGCTGATAGCCCACAGCGCCTCATGGTTGCCCAGTCTTGAGTTGCTTGATCTGTTTGAAATCTACCCCATTTAGCACAGTGGTAGTGCCACACAATCGAGGGTATCCTCAATGTGAAGGCGGGACCTCGTCTCCATAAGGACTGTGAGGTGGTCACTCCTACTGATACTGTCATGGACAGGTGCAGCAGGCAGGTTGGTGAGGATGGGGTCAAGTGCGTTTTCCCTTCTTGTTGGTTTCCTCACCATCTGCCATAGACCCAGTTCGCAGCTATGTCCTTTAGGACACTACCAGCTCGGTAAGTAGTGGTGCTACCGAGTCACTTTTGGTGATGGATATTGACATCCCCCACCCAGAATACATTCTGCGCCCTTGCCACCCTCAGTGCTTCATCCAAGTGATGTTCAACATGGAGGAGCACTGAGTCATCAGCTGAGCGGGGTGGCAGGGGGGGCGGAATGTGGTAATCAGCAGGAGGTTTCCTTGCCCATGTTTGACCTAATGCCATGACACTTCATGGGGCCTGGAGTCGATGTTGAGGACTCCCAGGGCAACTCCCTCCCGACTGTATATCACTGTGCCGCCACCTCATGCAGGTGAGACAGGACATACCCAAGGATGGTGATGGTGGTGTCTGGGACATGATCTGTAAGGTCTGATTCTGTGAGTATGACTGTGTCAGGCTAATGCTTAACTAGTCTGTGAGACAGCTCTCCCAATTTTGGCACAAGCCCCCAGATGTTCCTCAGGAGGACTTTGCAGGGTTGACAGGGCTGGGTTTGCTGTTGTCTTTCCCAGTGCTTAGGTCGCTGCTGGGGATGGTATGTCCGGTTTAATTCCTTTTTATTGACTTTGTAGTAATTTGAGTGGCTTGCTAGGCCATTTCAGGGGGCATTTAGGAGTCAACCACATTACTGGGGATCTGGAGTCACGTGTAGGCCAGACCAGGTAAGAACAGCAGATTTGTTTCTCTACAAGACATTAGTGAACTTGATGGGCTTTTATGACAAACTGCGCATCACTGAGCAGGTTATTGACAAGCAAGTGCCGTTTGATAGCACTGTTGGTGACCCCTTCCATCACTTTACTGATGATGGAGAGTAGATTGTTGGGGCGGTAATTGGCGTGTTGGATTTGTCCTGCTTTTTGTGTACAGAGCATACCTGGGCAATTTTCCACATTGCCGGGTAGATGCCTGTGTTGTAACTCTTTTTGAGTACAACTAATTAAACTAAATTAAAGAGAACAAGGAACAAAGTAAGAGGCAGATGACTGTGTTGTAGCTGTACTGGAACAGCTTGGCTAGGGCATGCAGCAAGTTCTGGAGTACTATTGTCAGAATATACTGCCTTTGCAGTAACCAGTGCTTTCAGCCGTTTCTTGATATCACATTGGGTGAATCAAATTGGCTGAAGACTGGCATCTGTGATGCTGGGGGCCTCTGGAGGAGGCCGAGATGGGTCATCCACTAGGTACTTCTAGCTGAAGATTGTTGCGAATGCTTCAGCCTTATCTTTTGCACTGATGTACTGGGATCCTCCATCATTGAGGACGAGGACATTTCTGGAGCCTCCTCCTCCAGTGAGTTGTTTAATTGTCCACCACCATTCACAATTGGATGTGACAGGACTGCCAAGCTTAGATCTAATTGGTTGGTTGTGGATTCACTTAGCTCTGTCTGTCACCTTTCATGGTCATCATTAGACTTTTAATTCCAGATTGTTATTGAATTCAAATTATTACCATCTGCTGTGGTGAGATTTGGACCCAGATCCCTAGAGCATTACCCTGGGTCTCTGGGTTATCAGTCCAATGACAATGTCACTATGCCACCGCCTCCCCTTTACACTTTAGAGACTCATAGATTTATCTGTCCTACATACTTATTCAATGGTAACTAAACATGAACATGTATTGTAAATAATTATACTTCATTGGAAGGGTGGAAAGTATCTTTAAAAAGAAAGGGGGATGTTGTAGTGTGCCTTTAAGGGATAGCATCAATAGAAGGGAAGTGTGTCATGTGATCCAGTCTCAGTTTCACTTTGGCATGTGAGCAGAACACAGCACGCCCATCTCTGCTGCTGATGTCTTCAAGCTTTATAACTTTATATAAATGTTCTCATGTGCCTAATCTCAATAAATGAACCCACAGTGTGTTTACCCAATCCCTATGAGTGATTGGTGCTTTTATATCATAAAAACAGGACAGAAGAGGCCAGATTCGAAGGAATCTCAGAGCATTTTAGGGTTGTTTCCAGTCTCAGTTTGAAATGGTTTCATACTTTGAAGGTGGCAGGACAAGTTAGTAACACTGTCATAAAATTGCCTTCAAGATGCTGGGCCTTATAAATAGAAGCATAGAGTGCAAAAGCAAAGAAGATATGTGAAAAATTTTATAAGTTATTTATTAGGTATCCACTGGAGCATTTTATCTAATTTTGTATATCAGACGTTAGGAAGGATGGCAAAGTCTTCGTGAAGGTGTAGATGAGATTAACTATTGTAGTACCTGGGATGAGAAACATCAGTTCTCTGGAGAGGCTAGAGAAGCTGGGATTGTTCTCCTTAGAACAGAGAAGATTAAGGGGAGTTTCCAAAATTATGGTGTTCAAAATTATGAGGAATTTCAGTTGAGTAGATGGGGAAAAACTATTTCCACTGCTAGGAGGGTTGGTAACTAGATAATGCAGATTGTAATTAGCAAAAAGAATAAGCGGGGGGTTGGGGGGGGGGGTGGGGTGGTGGGGAATGAAAGGATGATTTTTTTCCTGAAGTAAAAAAGAAAGACTTGTTGTAATTATTGTTTCACAACCTGAGCAAGTCTCAAAGCCCTTTACAACCAAAAGGTAATCTTGAAGTGTAGTCACTGTGGCAATGTTGATATGTAACAGCCAATTTGTGCACATAAGCTCCCACAAAGAGCATGGTGATACTGAGCAGATAACCTGTTTATGTGACATTGGTTGAGGGTTAAAAATTGGTTGGAATACCAGAGCTAACTTCTGTGCACTTCTTCAGAATAATATTATGGGATCTTTTACACCCACCTGAGAGAACATGGCCTTGGTTTAGCACCTCTGACAGTGGGCCACTCCCCCAGTAACACACTGGATTATGCAGTAATCTTTCTGGTATAGTACTTGAACCGGCAACCTGCTGATTTAGCAAGTGAGAGTACTACCCACTGAGCTACAGATGACATTCCAGCCAATTGCTCATATAAGCTGGTTATTGTGATCTTTAGCCTATGTCCCTCATACATTTTGCTCAATATTTCGAGAGACACAATTTGGAGAACATCCTCAAATTTGATGTCAATGAAGTCAACTTGTAGATCTAAGAATATATCTTCTGTTTTTGCTGAGGTATGCAATCTGCTAAGTGTGTCCGATGTGACCATCAAACTACCTGACTTGTACCTGATCTCACAGTCATGACCTTGAATCTTTATCAAGAGACGTTGCAATTTTGGTGATGCGCTGGTCAATGGTTTTGCCAAATCACCTGCAGTGGCTTGTGATCGGTGTTCACCACAAATCTTTTGCCAAATAGGTAGGAATGAAAATGCACGATTCCAAACACTGAAGCTCATGTTTCCGGCTTGATGTTGGAGTAGTTGGATTGTGTTACGGACAGAGATTTTAAAGCAAATACAATTACTTTGCCTTTTTGTAGCATGCGTGCTTCCAAACCTTTCTGTAAGGATCACCATATCTCCAGGATGGGCGTCTGCCTAGGATCATAAAATTCCAATGTTGATGCTTCAGATAATGACTGTTTCAGTGGTTTGAAGAGGTATTGATGGTCTTTGTGTCAGAGGAAAGGCACGTCCCTCCTCAACAAATCCTTCAATGATGAAGATTTTTGAGTGAAATTTGGAATGCATGGAGACAAGAAATTAAAGAGATCTAGACATCTTTGAAGATCATTCTTATTTTGAGGAGTTGGCATGCCTTAATATCCTCTATTTTACTTGGATCGAGACATATGCCAGCACTGGAATAAATAGAACTGAAGAAATTGATCTATTGCATGTTGATGTCGTATTTCCGACTGTTGAACATCAATCCTTCATTACCTGCCACTTGCATCAAAAAATGCAAATTGAAGTCATGTTCTCGCTTTGTTCTTCCCATAACAGCTATATTAACTGCGATACAGATGCATCCTGACACAGTGCATGTAATGCGGTCCATGTGAGCTTGAAAGAGATCCTGACTAACAGCCCGAAAAGAAGTCCAAATGATGTACAAAATGTAGTAAACTCTTGGGACTTCTCCGTGAGATGTACTGACCAGTAACCATGCTTGGTAACCAGCTTTGAGAAAAATTTTGCACCTGCAAATCTTGGATTTAACTCTTCTAATGTGGGTATTTTGTAAGAACAACTTTTCAAAGCTGCTTTTAAATGTCGTGGATTGAGGCATACTCTCAATGACCCGTTCTTCTTTATGACACATGATTGAGCTGCACCAATCTGTGTGTTCTTGTACTCTTCTAATGATGCAGCCTTTCTCCATTTTGTCTAGTTTAACTTTCAATTTGTCTTGTATGTGGATGATGCACTTACATGGTGGATGAATTGACGGACTTGCATTCTTATGCAAGTGTAATGTTGAAGCTTCCTTGGAACTGCCAATGTTGTTGAAACATTCTGCATATTTCAATGTTTGGATGTGAACTGAGGTGATAGGAGTAGCTTCTGAGGTTGATCTGCCCTGTGATGTCTGACTGATTCCATGGATTGTTGCTAGTTGAGGTCACAACATACTGGTAGACCTGCAATCGATGGGTCTTTAGTTTCCATGATGTTGAACATCATGCAGGAGGATTGATTGTACTTGCACTCCAGGACCATGGATCCTGCACATGGAGTTAGTGAACCATTGTATGTTGAAAGTTTCACAGTAGAAGGTTTCACCATTGCCTTCCATGTCTGTGAATACATGTTTTTTAGAATTTGCAGAGGTAGTATGTTGGCATTTGCCCCGTGTCGATCTTGATGAATAAAGAATAATTTGAATCTTGGCAAACACTTCAGGTGGTGTGATGGCATTTATGTTTTCCATGGGATTGATGGTGTGGAACGTGTGTTCACCACTCTTTGTCTTGTGCACATCATTGTCATTTTCTGTTTTGTCAGTCACTTCATGTATATGTTTTTGATGGGATACTGGATGGTCATTCTTATTGCTGGAGGGTACCGTTGTGGTCGGTCTGTTTGGACCAGTTTACAACTCTTTGTCGCTACATCAGCCGTTGCTCTAGTGCACTGCCAATGGCCCTTTCTGCCACATGCCTTGCAGAACTGATGAAAAGCTTTCCTTGGTGCATGCAGAAGGCCACACCTTCCACTTGTCTCATTAGGCTTGAGTGTTCTGGTGAGTGCATCAACAATTGGTTTGTACTTTGGACCTGTAACCTTTGCCTAACCGCAAGGCTCACTTCATACTTAACGTCCACCCTTGAGTAGCTCTTCGATGCTATACGTTTTGGGCTTATATAGCAGATCATTCTGGAACGTTTCCATGGGAGTTGACGTGATCACCGACTCAACAATTGTGTCTGCTAGCTCTTCGTTTGAAAGATCACAGAACGTACCCTTTTCTTTCCATCTATGGATTCTGTAGGTTTTTGTTGAAATGTCATGAACTCCCTTCGATGAATACGGAAGTTTAACCTGTAGTAGTACCTGGGATGAGTGTCACTATAGCCATTTTCACGCACTTTTCCAAAGCTCTGCCCGCGAAGATGGGTTGTGGCAGGAACGAACCAAGTGATTCTGTGATTCTGTAATGGCATCTGTGCTTTTCATTCAATTTATTGTTCAGCAATTCCTGAAGACACCTGTTATAATCTCAATCTTCTCTGGCCCCATTTTTGTGATGGTTCTTTTTGTTTGTCACTCCCTTGCTTGTTATCAATCCAACCCACACCCTGGTTACTTGCCTTTCCCGACTGAGTTAACCCAGTGCTGGTCCTCTCGGTGCACTGTCCCACTCAGAGAACTGACAGGCTACGCGGTGCAATCTCACCACGAGGGATCTGTCTGCTTATCAGCTCTTTACTTGAGCACAAGCTCGACGTTATGTCTCCAAAACATTTCTTCAGTCACAGCACTGCGTTTTCAACACTCTCCGATGCTGCATCTTTGCTGTGATCTGATCAAAATGTTGAGAGTCTTCTCATTACCATGTAGCACAACCTAAGGCTGTTCACCACGTCGTACCTGTACTTAACCTTGCTGCTATCTGTCTTACCACCGCTGACCATCATTCTAATGATATAATACCTTGGGCTTATTTACAATGCAAGACCCAAGGCACGAATCGCCCGTAAGGAATTGGGTAAACACGTTGTGGGTTCATTTATTAAGACAAAACACATGAGAACGGTTATACATCGGTATAAAGCTTGAAGATATCAGAGCTGCATTTGTGTGCTCTGCTCATAGCAAAAGTCAAACTAAGACTGGATCACATGACACATTTTCCTTCTAGTGATGTCATGCTGATATCCCTTAAAGGCATATTACAACGCATCACACCCATTTACCCAATATTTCGATAGACAGACTGATTCATATTTTATCAAGACATGGTCATACATAAGTTCAAAACTGGTTTATTCTCTAAATTAATAGAGAAATATTTCCCACCAATTCGTGTGTGTGTGTGTGTGTGTGTGTGTGTGTGTGCGTGTGTGTGTGTGTGTTGTCAGGTCAGCTCCTAAAAATGTATAGCATAGACTGAGTAAAAAAGGATCATCATTCAGTATAGCATTGCACCATTTGAGCATTTCTTCCCTAAATCTCTCTGCCTTTCTACCTCTCACTTCATCTTTAAGGCACTGCTTAAAACCTACCTCTTTGACAAACTTTTGGCCACCTACTCTAGTATCTCCTTACGTGGCTTGGTGTCATATCATGTCTGATACCACTTCTGGGAAAACCCCCTTGGCATTTTACCACATCTGGGGTGCTTGATAAATGCAAGTTGTTGTTGTTGCTTGACTAGCCTGTGGGACAGTTCATCCAACTTTGCACAAGATCCCAGAGGTTAGTGAGAAGGACTTTGCAGGGTTGATGGGCAGGGTGTGCGGTTTATCATTTCCAATTCCGATGCCTAATTCGGAGGCTGGGTGATCCATGTGGTTTTATTCCAATTGTACCTTTTTTGTAGTGGTTCTGTACTGCTGGATAACATTATCCCTCAACCAGCTGCAATAAAATAGATTATCTGGTCCATTCTTCCCTCACTATGCTCCACGTTCAAAAGGGAATTGGATTTGTACTAAGGAAGAAAAAATTTGCAGGATTGTGGGAAAAGAGCAAGGAAGATGGAATTATTTGAAGAGCCATCATGGTCATGATGGGCCAAATACCCACCTTCTTTGCTGTAAGAATCTGTGACTATCAGCGGCAAAAACCTTCATCTGTTTTGACCCTACTCTCCGGAACTCACTTCCTAAAGCCTCTGCCCTGCTATTTCTCATCACCTACAAAAACTTCCGACAAACTAACAATCATCCCTCCTGACTGCAACCACTGCCCAGCTTCTGTAGCTTGGGTTGTCTACACCATTTTGAAGTCGCTGCCAAAATGTAAGTGGTAAAAGCAAAGAATTGCATTTTTTATGGCACCTTTCACAATCTCAGGAAGCCCCAAAACATTCACAGCCAATGAAGCACCTTTCACAGTGTTGTTATATTATATTATATATATTATAATATATTATATTAATTATATATTATATTATATTATATTATATTATGTTATATTATATTATATTATATTACAATATTACATTATAGGAAATGCGCCAGCCACTTTCTGCACAGCTTGGCCCCACAGCAATTTGCTAGGCCAAACGTCCTCCTGGCTCCTTCTGTACCATTTGATTCCAAGAAATAGTGACCAACATTTTCTACTGATGTTGTTTGAGGGATTGGCCAGGGGAACCCTTCTTCAAAATTGTGCCATGTTTTCACTTCCTAATATGAGAGGACAAATGGGGCCGTAGTCCAATGGTTCACCCAAAAGAAGAATGTCCAACAATATCGATCTCCCTCCTGCAGTGTCAGGCTGGCTTTTATGCTCAAGCCTCTGGAGCGGGTACTTGAGCCCGAAACCTTCAAAAAATAATTTGACTCTGGTGTTTATATAGAATTTCAGTTTAGATTATTCTTTTGAGTTGTTTGAGGTTTTCGAGCCAGATATTTCATGCTCGCCTGAGGTTACACGTTGGGCAAAATTTTTACCTCGACGGCCTGACGTCAACACACAGTCGCGCAATATTTCGGTCAGCAGCGTACTTAAAAGAAATTTTTCGCTGCCCGTCCAACCTTGCGGTTGGCGGGTAGGCAAAAAGTCCAAGCGGCCTTTGCACTTTTTAGGAAACCTCGTCCATGGACGGGGTGAGGTTTCCTAAAGCAAATAAAAATAAAATTTAAATTTTAAAATTTAAAATTTAATTAATAACATGTCCCTGCTCATGTGACAGAGTCACATCAGGGGACATGTTTTGTAACATTTTTAATTTCTTTACTTTTTGTTAAAAAGCTCTTCATGTCCCTGAGGCAGATTACCAAGCATGCACTCGCTTGCATGATGAGGTTCGCACTTGCCCCGCTCACCCTCCTCCCCCTGCCCGTATAGGCCGCGTTGAGCACTGCCGATCGTGTTTCACCCTGGGCGGGCCTTAATTGGCCCACCAGCGCAAAATCGCCTTCCGGCCTCGATCGTCCACCCGACAAGGGCTAAATTCTGCCCATTAACCCAGTAGATTATTTAAGGATTTTTTCCCTGAAAGCATTGTTATTTGAATGTTGATAATTGGAAACATCCTGTCGCCTACCACTTTGGATTGACTGTGTAAATAACTTGTTGACATACTTTGCACTCCCAAATTCTGCTCATCGAAAAGACAATGTTAAGTTTTGTTGCTGAGTGACTTGTATCCCGAAATACATTTCTAACATGTCTGTGTCTATTGGTGCCTATTCAGACCATTAGACAGGGGGCCTCTGTTGTGGCTGGAGGCAGAATGGCTGCAACAAGCACAGCATTGATAGACAGCAATATGGGCATCTGTATTGTTATCTATTAAGTTTTTGGCCATAGAAGTTACACCTGAGTTGTGACTTATTCAAAAGTGTAATTGGCCAATCATTAACAGCAACTTTCATTTATAAAACGCCTTCAATATGGTAAAATGTCCCAAGGTGCTTAGAGGATCAATCATCAAACAAAATCTGAAACTGATCTACATGAGGAGATATTAGGACAGGTAATCAAAAGCTTGGCCAAAGCAGTAGCTTTCAAGGATCGTCTTAAAGGAGGAGAGAAAGATGGAGGGTTTAGAGAGGAAATTTCAGAGCCAGGGTCTAGGGAGTTGAAGTGATGGTCACCAGTTGTGGAGCAATAAAAATTAGGGGTGTGCAAGAGGCCAGATTCGGAGGAAAATAGAGATCTCAGTGTGTTTTAAGGCTGTCTCAAGTCTCACTTTGAAATGGTTCAATACTTGGAAGATGGCAGGACAAGTTAATAAGGCTGTGTAGAATCACCTTAGAGAACCTGGGCTTTGGAAAATGAAGCATAAAGTCTAAAAGCAAAGCAGCTATGCTAAACATTTATGAATCATTGGTGAGGTCTCCACTGGAATATTGTTTCCAATTTTGGATACCATACACGAGAAAATATTTCATGGTCTCTTGGAGAGGGTGCAGATGAGATTTACTATAATGGCAGCAGGGATGAGGGACTTTAGTTAAACTGGGATTGTTCTTCTTAGAGCAGAGAAGGCTAAGGGGAAATTCCATTGAGGTGTTCAAAATAATGAGGAATTTCAAGCAAGTAGCTGGGGAAAATTATTTCACTGCTGGGGGGTGGGGTGTTAATAACCAGATGACACAGATTTAAAGTAATGTGGCACTGCCCAAAGGGGAGTAAGCAAGATATTGTTTTATGCAGCAAGGTGTCATGATCAAGAATGCAGTGCTTGAAAAAATAATAGAAGCAGATTCAAAAGTTTGGTGGTCCTGTATGAGGATTTAGGACACTTATGTACATGGCAAATATAATACACTAATCATTATCTTAGCACGAGGAGGTGTGCTTTGAATGAATCATCTTTCTGTCACTCAACCTATAAGCCATTTCTGCATGCCTAGTTTAGAGATTGAAGAGGGCATCTAATCCAATTTTTTTTATTTTTCTGACTTCAGTGACATTGGTCACTTCATAAGCCAATCCTGCATCTCTTATGTTCTGGAGTTTGCCCAACGTCTGGTTATATGATGCACAAGCTGGGTGAAAGAAAAGGAACGTAACAGTGAAAGAAAAATAAAAGAAAGACCAGCATTTGTGTAGGACCTTCCATGACCTCAGGACATCCCAAAGTGCTTTATAGCCAATTACGTACATTTTTTGAAGTGTTTACCATTTAATGTTGAATTGAGGGGTTGGAAAAGGGGAAGGTCGGGATCTCTTAAGCACAGTTCCTTCCCAGTTATTCTTTATACCCCTACTGCCACTCAGCCATTGGCATACGCTAGACCAGCATCATAAAATATTACACAGAATTAGCTGGAAACTGCAGCACAGAAGCAGGCCACTTACCTCTATATCCACCTTGTGAGATGGAGACCAGAGCTGTGCACAGTATCTTGTCATGAAAGCTGTTTTTGAATGGTGTCTTACTGTCAGCATTCTATTGTGTGTCCTCTGATCCTGTAGGCACCCATGCGGAGGATGTAACCTTTACCATTAAGTTCAGTTGGTAACAAGCCAAAATAGACTTTACAGCTTTAAAATGTGTGGGCTCTGAAAGTCCATGGGTTGGCTCATCTTGGCCCACCCCTGATGCCAGCCACTGACCAGCCAAAGTTTGTGGGTCAGGTGGTGACATTCAGGGTGCCTTGCCTGCTAAAGAGGCCAGACAGCAAGGCTGAATGGAGGTATTGGGTCTCTCTTTACACCACACTACACATCCCCCCCCCACCCTGCCAACCCAACCAAAGGAAAATTTAGGTGCCTCCATCCTCGTCTGACAAACAGGATTACCTTAAACTGTGCTTTTTTTAAATGATCTTTTGGAAATTACTGACCTCAATTCTGGCCTGGACCCCCAAGTGGACTCTATTCCTGTCATTTGATTGGCTGGTAAGCTTGTTTGTCATTCAGAATCCCTCCCTCAAGCCCCACCTCCACCCCCACCATGGCCATTTTCAGGTGGTGGGAAACTCTCTGCCTTTGTATTTTCCCAGTTTCATGTTAGAGATGGGGGAGTTTATGGAGGAATTTGGAGGATTTAGGGCATAGGCAGCTGAAGGTTTGAACTTCAAAGGTGGAGACCAGAACTGGAGGAGTGCAGAGATCACATAGGGTTGAAGGATCTAGGACAGTGAGCAGATAGAGAGCAGTGAGGCCATGCAGGAATTTGAAAAATAAGGATGACAATTTCTCTCTTCACCTACCTTTTTAATCAAGCTTTTGGTCATTGTCCTAGTATCTTGTTAGGTTGCTCAGTGTCAAATTTTGTCTGATTGCGCCCCTGTGAAACACCAATGATCATTTTGCTATGTAAATGATGCCGTCTAAATGAAAGTTGCCTTTACGTGAACTGTACCAGTTGAGAAGAGTGTGGTAAGACTCTGATGGGCCTGTGTGCTTTTTTTAGGGCTGCCTTTAACAATATTCTCTGTCTTGCTATTTGACCCTGGATACCATATCATTGTGCAAAGAAATGGGCTTGTCTAACTAACTTGATTGAACTTTTTGAGGTGGTAACAGAGTCGGTGAGGTTAGCCTGTTTGATGTGGCGTATGTGGGTTTTAGCAAGGCTTTTGTCAATTTCCTACATGGTAGATTGGTCAGAAAAGTAAAAGCCCATGGGATACATGGGGAAGTAGCAAGTTGGATCCAAAATTGACTGAGCGACAGGGAGAAAACTGGAATGATTGGTGGCTGATTTTGTGACTGAAAGGCTGTCTCCAGTGGAGCTCCGCAGGGCTCAGCACTGGGTTCCTTGCTGTTCATGATACACATTGGCAATTTAGGCTTAAATGTCGGGGCATGATTGAGAAGTTTGCAGATGATATGAAAATTGGCCATCTGGCTGATAGTGAGGAAGGAAATTGTAGACTGCAAGAAGATATCAATGGACTGGGCAGGTGGACCTAAACATGGCCATGTATCTCATTGCTGTTAGTGAACATAAGAACATAAAAAATAAGAGCAGGAGTAGGTCCCTCAAGCCTGCCCCACCATTCAATAAGATCATGGCTGATCTGCTCCAGTCCTCAACTCCTCTTTCGTACCAGCTCCTTAAAGCCCTCAACTCCCCGATATTTCAAAAATCTATCTAACTCCTCTTTAAATACTTTCAGTGATCCAGCCTCCACAACTCTCTCGGGTAGAGAATTCCAGGCAGTCACCACCCCCCGAGAAGAAATTCCTTCACATCTCAGTTTTAAATAAGTGTCCTCTTATTCTGTGACTATGTCCCCTAGTTTGAGATTCCCCCACTAGTGGAAACATCTTCTCAACATCTACCTTGTCAAGCCCCCTCAGAATTTTGTACGTTTCAATAAGATCACTCCTCATTCTTCTCAACTTTAATGAATAAAAGCCTAACCTGTTTAGCCGTTCTTGATAAGTCAACCCCTTCATCCCAAGAATCAGCCTAGTGAATCTCTTTTGAACTGCTTCCAATGCCAGTATACCCTTGCTCAAATACAGGGGCCAAAACTGTACACAGTACTCCAAGGTGTGCCTTACCAACACCCTGTACAGTTGTAACAAGACTTCCCTATTTTTAAACTCCAACCCCCTAGCAATACAGGCCAAAATTCTATTTGCCTTCTTAATTACTTGCTGCTAACTTTGTATGCTAACTTTTTGTGTTTCATGCACAAGAACACCCAGATCCCTCTATCTGCACTGTTTTGGAGTCTCTCTCTATTTAAATAATAGTCTGCCTTTTGATTCTTCTTACCAAAATGCATGACCTCACACTTTCCTACATTAAACTCCATCTGTCAAGTTTTTGCCCACTCACTCAACCTGCCTATATCCATTTGCAGATTCCTTACGTCCTCATCACAACATGCCCTGCCACCTATATTTGTATCGTCAGCAAATTTGGATACATTACACTCTGCCCCCTCCTCCAAGTCATTAATATAGATGGTAAATAATTGAGGCTCTAGGACTGATCCTTGTGGCACTTCACTAGTTACATCTTTCCAACCTGAAAAAGACCCATTAATCCCAACTCTCTGTCCTCCGTATGTTAACCAATCCTCAATCCATGCTAATACGTTACTCCCAATACAGTGAGCTCCTATCTTGTGCAATAAGCTTTTATGTGGCACCTTATTGAATGCCTTCCGAAATTCCAAATACACTAGATCTACCGCATTCCCTTTATCAACTCTGCTTGTTATATCCTCAAAGAATTCTAGCAAATTTGTCAAACATGATGTCCCTTTCACACAACCATGTTGACTCTGTTTGATTGCGTTAAGCTGTTCTAACTGTTCTGCTATTTCTTCCTTAAAAATGGACTCTAGCATTTTCCTAATGACAGATGTTAGACTGACTGGCCTATAGTTTCCTGCTTTTTGTCTCCCTCCCTTCTTGAACAGGGCTGTCACATTAGCAGTTTCCCAATCCGCTGGGCCCCTCCCGGAATCCAGTGAGTTCTGGAATATTTCAACCACTATCTCTGCAGCCAGTTCCTTTAAAACCCATGGATGCAGGCCATCAGGTCCTGGCGACTAGTCTGCCTTTAGTCCCATTAGTTTGTCAAATGCTTTGTCCCTCGTGATAGAGACTGTTACAAGATCTTTCCTCCCATTAGCTCCTTGCTTATCTGATATCTTTGGGATGTTTATAGTGTCCTCCACTGTGAAGACCAATGCAAAATATTGGTTTAAATTATCTGCCATTTCCCTGTTCCCCATTATCAATTCTCCAGTCACATCCTCCAAGAGTCCCATGCCCACTTTAGCCACTCTCTTTTTATATACCCGTAGAAGCTCTTGCTGTTTGTTTTTATATTTCTTGCCAATTTACTTTCATAATCAATTTTCTCCCTCTTGATTAGCTTTTTGGACATCCACTGCAGGTTCCTAAAAGATTCCCAATCCTTTGGCCTACCACTGGTTTTCGCTGTTTTGTATGCCTTAGATTTTGATTGGATACTCTCCTTGAACACCTTTGTTAACCACGGGTGGTTCATCCTTCTCATCGAGTCCTTCTTTTTGACCGGGATAAACTTTTGCTGAGCGTTATGAAATAACTGCTTAAATGTCTGCCACTGCTTGTTCACTGACCTTCCCTGCAGTCTATTTTACCAGCCCTCTTTAGACAACTCTTTCTTCATATCTCTGTAATTGTCCTTATTTAAGTTGTGGACACTGGTTTGAGACTCGAGTTGCCGGCCCTCAAACTGAATTTGAAATTCTATCATGTTGTGATCGCTACCCACTAGGGGATCCTTAACTACGATGTCTCTTATTAATCCCATCTCATTACACATTACTAGATCTAAAATAGCCTGTTCCTGGGTAGGTTCTGCAATGTATTGCTCTAAGAAACAATCCCTGATGCACTCTACAAATCCATCTTCCATGTTACCCTGCCAATCTGATTTGTCCAGTCAATAAGCAGATTAAAATAACCCATGACAATTGTAGCGCCCTTCTTACACGCCTCCATTATTCCCCAATTTATACTTTGTCCTACAGTGAGGCAACTCTTCGGGGTCCTATAGACGACCCCCACCCGTGACTTCCTCCCCTTGTTATTCCTTATTTCCACCCAAACTGATTCCACATCATGATCTATTGCACCTATATCATTACTCGCCACCATACTGATATTTTCCTTAATTAACAAAGCTACCCCACCTCCTTTTTCTTTTTGCCTATTTTTCCGGAATGTTGAATACCCTTGATTATTGAGTTCCCAGCCTTGGTCACCCTGCAACCACGTCTCTGCAATAGCTATCAAGTCATATTCATTTATTTCTATTTATGCCGTCAACTCATCTAACTTGTTACAAATGCTGCGTGCATTCAGATAAAGAGCCTTAAGATTTGACTTTTTACCATTATTGCTCGTTCTGGTTCTAATTTCTACTGCAATCTTCTGCTTATACTTTCTGCCCCTTCCTGTCACACTTTAATTATCATTCGCCTCTTCACCGCCCTGCACCTCTGCTCCCTCGTTTCTTTTTGATTTTTTAAACTTCCCTTCAATTGAACCCACCCCCCCCCCCCCTATTAATTAGTTTAACGTCCTATCTACAACCCTAGTTATACGATTTGACATGACACTGTTCCCAGCAGGATTGAAATGAAGCCCGTCCCAATGGAACAGCTCTCTCCTTCCCCAGTACTGGTGCCAGTGCCCCATGAATCGGAACCCATTTCTCCCACACTAATCTTTGAGCCACGCATTTACATCTCTAATCTTATTTACCCTAAACCAATTTGCATGTGGCTCAGGTAGTAATCTGGAGATTATTACCTTTGTGGTTCTGCTTTTTAATTTGGCCCCGAGCTGCTTGTAGTCCCTCAGCAGAACCTCTTTCCTAGTCCGACCTATGTTGTTGGTTCCTACATGGACCATGACAACTGGATCCTTCCCCTCCCACTTCAAGTTCCTCTGCAGCCCAGAAGAGATGTCCTTAACCTTGGCACAAGGTAGGCAACACAACCTTCAGGACTCTCTGTCTTTGCTGCACAGAACAGTATCGATTCCCCTAACTATGCTATCCCCTATTACAATTACATTTCTTTTTTCTCCCCCCCACCCCATTTGAATGGTGCTCTGTACTACAGTGCTGTGGTTAGTTCACTCATCCTCCCTCATCCACACTGGGAGCAAGAACCTCATACCTATTGGACAAGGGACTGGCTGAGGCCCCTCCAAAGCTAAATTATGGATCCCCATACCTTACTCACTCGCAGTCACACCTTCCTGTCCCTGACCACATCCAAATTTGATGCAATTAATCTAAGGGGTGTGAGTGTCTCCTGAAGCACTGTGTCCAGGTAACTCTCCCCCTCCCTGATGTGTTGCAGTGTCCGCAGTTCAGACTCCAGCTCATCAACTCTGAGCCGAAGTTCCTTGAGCAGCCAACACTTGCTGCAGATGTGGTCACCATGGATTGCACTGGCGTCCACCAGCGCCCACATGCTACAGCTGCAACACATCGTCTGCCCAGCCATCTCTATTTAATAAATTAATTTGGATGTTAAGTATTTTAAAAGTGAATTTCTTAACTGTACTCTTCAGCTATAATAATGCCTCCTGATTTAAACAACTTGGCCAATCAAAAGAGACACAGAAGAGATACCCACCAATCACCTACCTGTTTTCTTTAGACCTCACACTTTGACTATGACAGGTAGAAACAGGTTGAAGGGACTCTTTGCCGCCGGTTTTTAACTTCCGCCATCACTGCCCTTCTCATGCAGCAGGGCTTGTTGTGTGCAAATTGCCTGTTGCGTTTCCTACATTACAATGGTGACTATGCTTCAAAAAGTACTTAATTGGCTGTGAAGTACTTTGGGGCATCCTGAGGCAGCAAAAGGCAAATTCTCTCCTTAATTCAATTCTGTATGTTCCCTCTCTTCAAATTCTCTTCAAGCTTTTCCAATTACTTGGTAGATTGTGTACCAACCCTGTGTTTTCTTGGAATAGTAAATGTGCAGAAAAATAAAAATAAAGAACTTGCATTTATAATACGCACCCATGGCTTCAGGACGTCCCAAAGTCCCTTACAGTCAATGATTTACTTTTGAAATGTAGGGCGGAATCGTCCCAGATTTGCACCAAGTGCAATAGCGGGCGGGTTTTCACGCCGTACCGTCCTAAACCCAACACATTATTTATGCATTCCCAGGAAACATGCCTTTTCCATGGCAGGTGGGTTTCGATTCGCCAGCCACGCTGTCACCTCGCCACTTCATCACACCTGGCACTACATTTAAATTGCAGCCACGCTCAGTGCTTCCAGTCCAGGACTACAGCAAACAAGATATGGCCCTGAAAGACAAGAAGACTGCAGCCCTTGAGCACCCTTTGGACGCCATGGCGGCCCTCTACCCCCGCACTGGCCGCAGGAGAGGCAGCAACATTACCACAATGGCATGTAGGCGATGGCAGTGGTAATCAGTGCCAATGCTGCACAGAAGAGGTTGGCCATCCAATGCAGATAGAGGATGAATGACCTCATCCATGCAGCGAGGGTATGGCAACCATCTGAGCAGTTTAAACTCACACACTCAAGCCCATCACACATTCACTGGAATCTCACTTACTGCCAGCTCAAGGGACATCACCACCCATTGTCACACACATACCCTTACATGTCCATCTGGCCTCATCTCCTCTGGATACTGCCTCCTCAGGCATCAGCATCTTGAGGTCACTTGCACAGATCAACATGTGCCCCCACACACACCCTGGGTTACCCTCCTTCATCAGTGCAGCCCTCGTCCTTCAGCTTCTTCCCTTGCTTGAGGCCACTTCTCCCCTTTCGCCAAGCAAGCCCTAGTCCTGCAGCCATTGAAAAGCCACCCGCATACGGCTGATCTGGTAGGCAGAGACCTGCCGTGAGTCCCCACTAACAGTGATGTGGTGCTGCCTGCGAAGCCTGGCGCTGATGACTGCAAGTGTTGGCTGAAGCAAGGTAGGCAAACAAACCTTGAAATCCTGAGTGAAGCGCAGGTCGCTTATGTGCTGTTGTGAAACACGTTGGCATGTTTTCCCACCGACGTGGGCAGACGATCCAGCGCGGAGGGGGATGATTCTAGTGGGCTGGCCTAATAATGATATGCTAATGTATTACAATGAGGTTCCTGACATCCGAGGGCAGAGAACGCAACCTGAGCGGACGCAGCATCAGCGGGCTGAGCGGACGATCGCGAACTGGTTTCACACCATCATGAAACCGATCGTGCCATATTGTCTGCCCACGCCACTGAACATGCCCGATGCCAGCGGGCATGGAAAATCCCAGACATAGTCACTGTTGAAGCCAGATTGAATTATGAGAGCATTCTTGGTGCTTAGTGCTTTAATTTTCTGTGTTGAATCACTTTTTGGGGATAGCATGACATAGAACAAGAATCAGTCAAAGAAAAATAGTATAGGATTTGGATTTGATCAGTTAAAATTAAGTGCGAATTACTCACCTGGGAAAGTACAAGGTATTTAATTTATTTCCCCATTCTGTATCTCACTCACTGCTGTAAGAAATCTAAGGGATAAAAGACAATAGTATGTTTTATTTCTCATTTTCTTTGCACACTATTGTTTATTACTTATGAAAATATGGGAGATGGCAGAAAATAGGCCATTTGGCTGGCATGGTGGGATGCCATAATGTTTCCTACATTACAATGGTGACTACAATTGAAAAACACTTCATTGGCTATAGAGCACTTTTGGACACCCTGAGATCATGAAAGGTGCTATGTAAATGCAAGACTTCCTTTTCTTTCCCTTGTTCCTTGGCTGCTGCAAAGTGGTGGTGAGCCAGGGTTTAAGCAGATGGCCCTAGTCTCCAAGATGTCATTTGTTTAGTCTTCCTGCCCCTTCAAGTGATGATGTCGTCTTTACTTCTACCAACTCGCAGATATTTAGAAACATAGAAACTAGGAGCAGGAGTAGGCAATTCGGCCCGTCAAGCCTGCTGTGTCGTTCAATATGATCATGGCTGATCCTCTATCTCAACGCCATATTCCCACTTTCTCTCCATACCCCTTGATGCCCCTAATATCGAAAAATGTATCACTTTCTTTCTTGAATACACTCTGTGACCCGGTCTGCACAGCCTTCTGTGGTAGAGAATTCCACAGGTTGACCACCCTCTAGTGGTCAATCTCATCTCAGTCTACAATGGCGTGCCTGTATGCTGAGACTGTGGCCCCTGGTTCTAGCTTCTAGCAAGGGGAAACATCCTCCCTGCATCTAGTCTGTCTGTATAGCCCTGTTAGAATTTCAATCAGATCCCCCCTCATTCTTCTAAACTCTAGTGAATACAGGCCCAGTCGAACCAATGTCTCCTCATATGACAGTCCTGTCATCCCCGGTATCAGCCTAGTGAACCTTCGCTGCACTCCCTCCTATGGCAAGTATATCCTTTCTTAGGTAGGGAGACCAAAACTGCACACAGTACTCCAGGTGTGGTCTCACCAAGGCCCTCTATAACTGCAGTAAGACATCCCTACTTCTGAACTCAAATCCTCTTGCAATGAAGGCCAACATACCATTTGCCTTCCTAATTGCTTGTTGCATCTGCCTGTATACTTTCACTGACTGGTGTAGAAGGAGACCCAGATTCCTTTGTGCATACACATTTCCCAATATACCACCATTTAAATTATACTCTGCCTTTCTGTTTTTCACACCGAAGTGTATAACTTCACATTTATCACGTTATACTGCATCTGCCCTGTGTTTGCCCGCACACGCAACTTGTCTAAACGCCCTGAAGTCTCCTTGCATCCTCCTCACAACTCACAACCCCGCCCGCCAGTTTTGTGTCGTCAGCAAACTTGGAAATATTGCATTTGGTTTCCTCATCCAAGTCATTTATATATATCGTGAATAGCTGGGGCCCAAGCACTGATCCCCGCGGTACACCATTAGTAACCGTCTGCCATCCGGAAAAAGACCCATTTATTCCCACTCTTCTTTTCTGGTCTGTCAACCAATTCTCAATCCATGCCAGTATATTACCCCCAATCCCATGTGCTTTAATTTTGTCCACTAGCCTCTTATGTGGGACCTTATCAAAAGCCTTCTTGAAATCCATATACACCACATCCACTGCTTCTCCCTTATCTATTCTACTAGTTACATCCTCAAAAAACTCCAGTGGATTAGTTAAGCATGATTTCCCTTTCATAAACCCGTGCTGACTTTGTCTAATCCCGATAATGCTTTCCAAGTGTTCTGTTACCACGTCTTTTAAAATAGATTCTAGCATTTTCCCCACTACTGATGTTAGGCTAACTGGTCTGTAATTCTCTGTTTCTTCTCTCCCTCCTTTTTTAATAAGTGGGGTTACATTTGCCATCCTCCAATCTGTAGGAACTGCTCCAGAGTCTATAGAATTTTGGAAGATAACACCAATGCATCCAATATTTCCAGGGCCACTTCCTTTAGTACTCTGGGATGTAGATTATCAGGCTCTGGGGATATTTTAGCCTTTAACCCCATTAATTTCTCTAGCACCATTTTTTTACTAATACTGATTTTCTTCAATTCCTCCCTCTCACGAGACCCTTGGTTCACTAACATTCCTGGGAAATTATTTGTGTCCTCTTTTGTGAAGGAAGAACCAAAACATGTGTTCAATTCTTCTGCCATTTCTTTGTTCCCCATTATAATTTCCCCCATTTCTGACTCTAAGAGACCTACATTTGTCTTTGCCAATCTTTTTCTCTTCACATTTTTAGAAGCTTTTACAGTCAGTTTTTATGTTCCCTGCAAATTTACTCTCATACTCCATTTTCCCCTTCTTGATCAATCTTTTTGTCCACTTTTGCTGAATTCCAAACTGCTCCCAATCCTTAGGCTTACTGCTTTTTCTGGCAATATTATATGTCTCCTCTTTGGATCTAATACAATCCTTAATTTCCTTTGTAATCCATGGTTGAGCCACCTTTCCTGTTTTATTTTTGTGCCAGACAGGAATGAATAATTGTTGTAGTTCATGCATACATTCTTTAAATATTAGCCATTGCCTATCCACCGTCAACCCTTTTAGTGACATTCCCCAACCCATCATTGCCAACTCGCGCCTCATACCCTCGTAGTTCCCTTTATTTAGATTCAAGACCCTAGTCTTGGATTCAACTTCTTCACTCTCCATCTTAATGAACAATTCTATCATTTAATGTCACTCTTCCCCAAGGGACCCAGCACAAGAAGATTGTTAATTAATCCTTTCTCATTGCACAATACCAGTCTAGGATAGCCTGCTGTCTAGTTGGTTCCTCACCATATTGGTCTAAAAAACCATCACATACACACTCCAGGAAATCCTCCTCCACAGTATTATTGCTAGTTTGGTTTGTCCAATCTATATGTAGATTAAAGTCACCCATGATTACAGTCATACCCTTCTTGCATGCGTCTCTAATTCCCTGTTTAATGCCTTCCCTTACATCTCCGTTACTGTTTGGGGGCCTATAGACAACCCCCACCAATGTTTTCTGCCCCTTGTTTCTTATCTGCACCCAAACAGATTCCACATCATGATTTTCTGAACCAATATCCTTCCTCACTACTGCACTGATTTCCTCCTTTAATAACAATGCTACCCCACCTCCTTTCTCTATTTGTCTGTCCTTCCTAAATATTGAATACCCCTGGATGTTCAGTTCCAACCCTTGGTCACCCTGCAGCCATGTCTCTGTAATTGCAACTATATCATAACCGTTTATATCTATTTGCGCTGTTAATTCATCTACCTTATTGCGAATGCTCCGCGCATTAAGACACAACACCTTTAGACTTGTCTTTTTAATCTTGTTAGTCACCTTAGCTTTATTTTGCACTATGACCCCATTTGTTTTTCGCCCTTGTTTTTTCTGCCTTCCACTTTTGCATCTTACTTTTCTCTCTTTCGTTTCTATCCTTGTTTCCCCCTCCTCTATCTCCCTGCTCAGGATCCCATCCCCCTGCCATTCTAGTTTAAGCCCTCCCCGATAGCGCTAAGAAACATCCCTGCTGAGGACATAGGTCCCAGTCCTGCCCAGATCCAACCCATCCTGTTTGTACTGGTCACCTTCCCCAGAACTGGTCCCAATGACCCAGGAATCTGAATCCCTCCCCCGCACCATTTCTTTAGCCATGTATTCATCCGATAAATCTTGTTATTTCTACTCTCGCTAGCACGTGGCAGCTGGTAGTAATCCTGAGATCATTACCTTTGAGGTCCTACTTTTTAATTTACGTCCTAACTCCCCATATTCAGCTTGAAGGACCTTTTCCCTTTTTTTACCTATGCCGTTGGTACCAATATGTATCACGACCACTGGCTGTTCGCCCTTCCCCTTCAGAACGCCCTGCAGCCTCTCTGAGACATCCTTGACCCTGGCACCAGGGAGGCAACATACCACCCTGGAGTTTCTTTTGCGGCCGCAGAAACCCTTTCTATTGAATCCCCTATCACTATAGCCCTGCCACTCTTGTTCCTCCCTTCTTGTGCAGCAGAGCCACCTGTGGTGCCATGGACTTGGCTCCTGCTGCTTTATGTTTATAAGTTTGTGCAAATGGTCACAGACTAGATGCATGTAAATGTAATAGAACTTTTTTCTGTATGAAAGGACTATGGTGTTGGGGAAAGAGGCTTTAATGCCCATATACATGCCATCCATATGGCCCTGCACATTACAGGAATGTGCTGGATAGATGAGTGCAATGGTCTGTTATACGACTGGCTGTTTTCCATTGGGAAGGCGATGAATGAATATGCCCAACTACCAAGATATCTGTCAGCTAGTTTAGACATCGATACACCTACTGATGAGGATTTTTGGCATTAATTCCCTTCTGTTGCTTGGAGAGGATTAATCGGACATAGTGCAGGCCTTTAAAACTGGTTTTACAGGGTACACATGGAGCAGATGTAGGCAGATCAAAACTAGGGGTCCTAAATGTAAGATAATTGCTAGTAAGTCCAACAAGGAATTAATGAGAAACCTCTTTATTCAGAGAGCGGTTAGAATGTGGAACTCGCTACCACTTGAAGTAGTTGAGGCAAATAGCATAGATGCATTTAAGAGAAAATTAGACAAGGTTATGAGGGAGAAAGGGATAGACTGATATGCAGATAGGGTGATGTGATTTTTTAAAACTCATTTACGGGATGTGGGCGACGCTGGCTAGGCCAGCATTTATTGCCCACCCTTAATTGCCTAATCACTAATAATGTAAACTGAGATGAAGTTCATGGGGAGCAGCATAGCCTCTTTCTGTACAGAAACTTTATATAATTCTATGTAATAGAACGAGTTCAAGGCTGCAATTGCTTTAAAAGCTGTTGGCTTAACCCCTGTTGTGAAACTTAGTTGAAAGTCTGGTTTAAGGAGACAGCGTCCCTGGCAAATGATGAAGGCAAGTCCCTCTTGTACATCTTGTGCTTTCTTCTCCAATACCAGCTAATAGATCACATCCCAATCAGAATCCTAAAATGTAATTCTGCAACTTGACTTGTAACAGGTTACAAAATGCAAGGTTACAAAATCAAATTGGATGATTCCAGTGGTAGGTCTAAAGTTGAACCACGCAATGAACCATGTGTCAATAATCTGCTTGGAAGCTGAATATAGTTAATAAATGAACTTCCGCAACACTCCTCGAAATGTCTGGCTTTCTCATCTCCACGGCGCCCATTGTAAATGGATGATCAAAGCTTAAGTACATTCTTCGTACAAAACGCTGAAAGTTGCAACACTGAGTTCTTTATGTACATACGTTTTTGGAGTCTTAATGAGGGTTCACCAAATTCACAATGGCTCCTCTGCCCTAAATGGAGAAAATGTTGTCCCAGTGGAGAAATGGATCTAAGGCCTGTGCATTGCTCCCCACCCCCATGCTCAGCCAAAGGAACAGAAGTCTCTTGTCAGGGAATCAGACTATTAGTGGAGAAGTGTGGCTAATAAACATAATTAAAGAAGCATGGGGCTTTGAATAGTGCTGTGCTATTCATAACAAACCAATTAATGAAGCTGCAGGAAAGTCCCCCCTGCTGCTTAATGGACGTATTAATTTGTTCATTTGTTAATACTGCACAATATGATTTCAGCCCAGTGGAGGTGGCGATAAAGGAAGAAATGTATCTCTTACAGGAAAAGCTGAAACCATGACACCAGCAATGAAAGGTCGCAAGGGAAATAAAAACCTTTTGCCCATACTGCTTCACCATGCTTCCACTTGTACAGCTTAGTAAAAAAATGTTTGCAGCCAGATGGAGTTGCTTGTGGAAGGTTAGTGAGTAGTTTATAATTATCATGGGGCATATGGGTCATTAGGGGGATATGTACACCCGGTGATGAGTAACAATTCATGCCATCCATCATACATATCCAGGGATGATTCAACTGTTAATGATGGATAATAATGGTGGGATTGATGCTGTGCAGTGGTTCAAGGAGATGGCTCACCACCATTTTCTTAAGAGCTATTAGGGATGAGCAGTAAATGGATGTGTTCAAAATCATGAGGGGCCTAGATAGAGCAAATGGAGGGAAATTGTTTCCCTTGGCAGAAGGTGTGATAATCAGAAGAGAGTGATATAAGGTCAATGGTAAAAGAACCAACAGTAACATAAAGAGTGGTTAGAATCTGGAATACACTGCCTGAGCATGTGGTAGTAGCATCGAGGCTTTCAAAAGAGAATTGGATAATTATATGAAGAAAAAACATTTGCAGCGCAACGAGGAAAAAGCACGGGAGTGGAACTAGCCGATTTGCTCTTACTGAGAGCCAGCACAAACATGGTGGGCTGAATGATACCCTTCTGTGCTATGACCATTCTATGAAATGCTGGCTTTGTCAGTGACCTCCGTATCCCATGAATGAATAAATTTTTAAAAAAGGTAACCGGGGATGACGGCTATGGAATTGAAGACAAAATTATTGAGGACATACGTGGACAGGAAACTAGCTGAGTGGCAGAAGCAATAGAGAGTCGTGTTAATGGATGAGAACTCTATTTGGCAGAACATGGCAAGTGATGTCGTAAGGATCTGTATTAGCGCTTCAACTATTCACCGTATTAATGACTTAGATGATGGGACATATTCACATATTGACCACATATTCAAATTTGTCGGTGACATAATGGTAGACGTAATGACATAATGTTGGAAGCAGTGTAGACGGAAGCATAAAATTACAAAGAAATATTGATAAGTTAAGCAAATGAGTAAATCTGTGGCAAATGGATTTCAATATAGGCAAATCTGAAAGTAATCCACTTTGGACCTATAAAAGATAGATAGAAATACTTTCTAAATGGTGAAAAGTTAGAAACAGTGGAAGTCCAAAGAGACTTGATGGTCCAGGTACATATATCATTATGATGTCATAAATAGGTACAGAAAATAACCAAAAGGTGTAGTACAAGGGTATTCGGCATAACAAGAGTTAATGTAGGACTGGGGAAACAGTACTGTCCACACTATGATATAGAGAGTCTCATGATAATGGACTGAGTGCAGTCGTAGTCTGGCAGAAGCCAGCATGAGGACAGCACCTGGTATGTTGGAGATGTATATAGTTATGAGTTGTTAATAAACACAATTGGATCACCACTCCGCTCTTAGTTACCCAGACTGAAATGCAGCCGCAACTTTCTCGCTCGACCTTCTGACTCAGGCTGGGTGAGATGGGTGCAGTGCAGCTTGTTCCCGAGACCTTCAGTCACGTGCAGGAGAGTCAGGGGAAAGGAAGACACTCCCCCTTATTTATGGCACTAGGGGTGGATGGTCATTAGGGGATGGTCAATGGGAGAGGTCAGGTGGTCATTGGAGTGGAGCCGGGTGGTCAGTATGGAGGGGGTTGTGTGGTCAGTGTAGGTGGATTTCAGTGGGTTGGGTGGTCATTGGCGGTAGTCGGAGGTTGGTGATGTAGTTGGGGGGTGGTGGTGGGGTAGTTGGGGGGGAGCGGGGAGAGCTGTCAGGGGTGGGGAGGGCAGTTGAGGGGTGGGGGTGGGGAGTCAGGGGGTTGGTGGCATAGTCGGGATGTCCTGTGAGGGGCCGGAGGTTGGGGGGTCAGTACTATAGTTACCCAGGAGTTAGAAGTGGTTTTAATTCTTCTAACTTTTCCTGGGTAACTATTGCTGCAAAAGAGTTGGAACCATCTGAAGACTGCAATTTAAATTAGACTAAGTTTGAACTTCCCAGGCAATTGCCATGAAATCTTTACATGGGGACCTCCGGCGGTGGTGGTGGGTGGGGGACCCCAGCACATCTTTGGGGTACCCTCCCTGGGTATGGTACTCCGGAGATTGGAAGTTATGGGCCAAGATATTAAACCTCACAAGCCTCCAGGCCTCTTGGTAAGACACAAACAACCTTACAACGAAAGGCTAATGGAATGCTGGCCTTTATAGCTAGACAACTAGAGTACAAGGGAAAAGAAGCCATGCTACAGCTATGGAAAGCCCCAATTAGACCATGCCTGGAGCACTGGGCACCCACCCTAGGAAGTATATATTGGCCTTCGAGAAAGAATATTGTAGATTTATCATAATGATCCCTAGGCTCTAAGGATCAAATCAGAAGCAGATTACACAAACCAGAGTTGTATTCAATGGAATTTTTCACGCAATAGGTTGTTTGGATTTGGAATGCACTGCCTGAGAGTGGAGGCAGGTTCAATGGAGACACTCAAGAGGGAATTGGGTTTTTATCTGAAAAGGAAGAATGTATGAGGAGAAGGCAGGGGAATGGCACTAGGTAAATTGTCCCAAGGAGAGCCAGCACAGACACGACAGGCTGAATGGCCTCCTTCCGTGCTGTAACAACTGTGTGATTCTGTTAAAGGCCGATTTAATCAAAATTTTCAAGATATTAAGGGGAACAGATATGGTAGATAGAAAGGAACTATTTCCACTTGTTAAGGAGTCTAAGACTAGGTGATATTGTCTAAAAATTAGATTCAGGAGTGAAATTGGGAAATACTTCTACATGCACAGGTTGGTAAACGTTTAGCACTCTTCTGTAAACAGCAATTGATATTTTGTAAATTATTAATTTTAACTCTGTGATTGATAGATTTTTGCTAACTAAAATATGAAGGGATATGAACCAAAGGTGGGTTTATGAAGTTAGGTTGCAGGTCAGCCAAGATCTCAATGCATGGCAGAACAGGATTGGTTGGCTAAATGGTCGATTCCTGTTCCTATGTTGATATTCTGTTCATGATGGGTAGGTGATGATGATTGTTACTGTGCATGATGGGTAGATGAGGGTAATTGTTACTGTGCATGTTGGGTAGGTGAGGGTAATTGTTACTGTGCATGAAGGGTAGGTGAGGGTAATTGTTACTGTGCATGATGGGTAGATGAGGAAGATTGTTACTGTGCATGATGGGTAGGTGAGGGTAATTGTTACTGTGCATGATGGGTAGATGAAGATGATTGTTACTGTGCATGATGGGTAGGTGAGGGTAATTGTTACTGTGCATGATGGGTAGGTGAGGGTAATTGTTACTGTGCATGATGGGTAGATGAAGATGATTGTTACTGTGCATGATGGGTAGGTGAGAGTAATTGTTACTGTGCATGATGGGTAGGTGAGGGTAATTGTTACTGTGCATGATGGGTAGGTGAGGGTAATTGTTACTGTGCATGATGGGTAGATGAGGATGATTGTTACTGTGCATGATGGGTAGGTGAGGGTAATTGTTACTGTGCATGATGGGTAGGTGAGGGTAATTGTTACTGTGCATGATGGGTAGGTGAGGATGCTTGTTACTGTGCATGGTGGGTAGGTGAGGATAATTGTTACTGTGTATGATGGGTGGATAAGGATGATTGTTACTGTGCATGATGGGTAGATGAAGATGATTGTTACTGTGCATGATGGGTAGATGAAGATGATTGTTACTGTGCATGATGGGTAGATGAAGATGATTGTTACTGTGCATGATGGGTAGGTGAGGGTAATTGTTACTGTGCATGATGGGTAGGTGAGGGTAATTGTTACTGTGCATGATGGGTAGGTGAGGGTAATTGTTACTGTGCATGATGGGTAGATGAAGATGATTGTTACTGTGCATGATGGGTAGGTGAGAGTAATTGTTACTGTGCATGATGGGTAGGTGAGGGTAATTGTTACTGTGCATGATGGGTAGGTGAGGGTAATTGTTACTGTGCATGATGGGTAGATGAGGATGATTGTTACTGTGCATGATGGGTAGGTGAGGGTAATTGTTACTGTGCATGATGGGTAGGTGAGGATAATTGTTACTGTGCATGATGGGTAGGTGATGATAATTGTTACTGTGCATGATGGGTAGGTGAGGTTAATTGTTACTGTGCATGTTGGGTAGGTGAGGATAATTGTTACTATGCATGATGGTTAGGTGAGGATAATTGTTACTGTGCATGATGGGTAGGTGACGATAATTGTTACTGTGCATGATGGGTAGGTGAGGATAATTGTTACAGCGCATGATGGGCAACAGCTTAATTTTTATCTTTTAACTCTACTACTGCTGCCTCTCACTCATTCCCACACTCTCCTGCTCAGCATTGGATTCCCTACTGCATCAAACATTTGCTTCTTTTGGTGTCTCTTAAAAACTGATCTCTGCCCATGATTTCACTACAGTCAACTGTTGCAATGGAAATATTTTGTATTAGAAGTGTTCTTGCTCAAGAGAAAACTGAACTCTCTGGACCTCTGTATTGAGGATGAGGACACTGTGTGCAGAAATAAGTGATGGTTTACAGCAGTATTGGTTTGTTATATGAACTACCCAAGGGGCTTGGGACTGAAGAGTGAGCACTGTGAGACTGGCTGAGACAAGTGTAAGAAGAATAAAGTACAGCCTAGAAATTTCAGATAGATACAGCTCTTTTAATTACTTAATCTGATCCGTGTTGTTTTACTGGATATTATACAATCTAATTGGCATCATTTGACTATTTGAATTGGGTTGTCTTGAGTGAAGGTCATAGGCGTAAAATTGAGTACGCGTGCAGATAATTCCCCTCTGTCTCTCAGTGTAAGTGTGCAGTGCATGGGCATGTAATTTTGTATTTTCCATCAAAGTAATAGGAACAGTGACCAACTGTTAGCAGGGCCCATGTGCTCCTCACAACCAAGATCACATGGTCTGCCCATAATTAAATCAAAGAATTATGTTGCCTTTCAATATGTCAACAAGTTTCGCGAGAGCCCTTAGAGAGGCAAAATTGACTTATAAGTGTCTGTGTCCTGTGATTAAAATACAACATTTTTCCATTACAGGCGATGGCCAAAGCTTCTTTTGAAATGCTCCCACTTGATTGTTTCTTGTGCATAATGCCTAAGACGAGGGGTAGACTGTGTGGAAAAGCCACAGAAGCATAAAGGGTCAACATGAAGCTCGATGCTGCGTCTCAGATACCATTTTGTCATAGCCTGGTGTAGAGAGGACCTGCTGTGAGATTCAAAAGAGTTCACTCAAATATGTGAATATTGCCCTCAAACTCAGGGGAGGGGGGCCAGCTCTTGAAATGTGGGGTGATTGCGTTTTGTGGTCTTCTCATTTTTAAAAATAACCTTGTTTAACCATCTTCTTTCTCTTTCCTCCTGATTCAGGCTATGGTACAACGTCACCAGTGACCATTCCTCCTTTTGTATGTATGTATGTATGTGTATGTATGTGTATGTGTGTATGTATGCAGTACAGAGAGCATTAGAGCCAGGCTGGTCAGGGGTTGATGTCAGGCTGGAAGCACTTCACACAAAGGGTAGAGGAAATTTGGAATTCTGTCCCCCGACAAAAGATTATTAAGGTTAGGGGTCAATTCAACATTTCAAGACTGAGATTGATAGATATTTGTAGGGTAAGGTAATTAAGGGTTGCAGAACCAAGGTGGATAAATAGAGTTAAGATGTAAATCAGCCGTGAAGTAATTAAATGACGGAATAAGCTCGGTGTGCTGAATGGCCATCTCTTGTTCCTCTGGTCTTCACCTGCTTGGTCAGTGAAATTTCTCCTCATCTCAGTCCTACATAGCCAGCACTTATCCTGCGACTATGATTCCTTGCTTTAGACTCCCCAGAAAGGGGAAACATCTTCCTAGCATCTATACTGACAAGATGTATATCAATGCTATGTTTTAGTTAGGTTGCCTCTCATTCTTCTAAAGTCCAGGGAATACAGGCCTGGTCTATTCAATCCCTCCTCATAGGAAAATCCTCCCATCTTAAGAATTAGTCTAGTGATCCTTAAGTGAGGAGACCAAAACTGCACTCAGTGCTCCATGGGAAAAATTTTCCCCCCCGTTGGGGGGCAAGTGCCAAAGCAGATGCGAGTGGGTGGCGCCTCCGATCAGCGCCCCCATTTTACATGGGCAAGCCAATTCAGGCCCTCCCAGCGTGATGTCTGCCAGGAAGCGCATGCGCACACAGATCTCACTGAGGCTAGGTGCTGCCTTAGAGAGAGATCGGCTCCAATTTAAAACTTTGAATAAACATGCTTTAAAAAAATTTCCTCCCATGTCCCCTCATGTGACACTGTCACATGAGTTGGGAAATGTCCATAAGCTTTATTGAAACCTTTCTTAAAAATTTAAATACCCCCATGAAACCTCATCCCGCCTGTGGAGGAGGTTTCATGCTTTTTCTGAAGCCCGCCAGGGCTCCCAGCCTGCCCGCCAACCTTAAGGTTGGAGTGGCAGGTCCATTAATGACCTTAATTAGATTTTCAATGGCCTCAATTGGCCGTTGACAGGTCAGCGGGCCCACAGCTGACTCAGCTGTGTCCCCGCTGACCTGAATATCGAAATGTTGTGGGGTGACGTTGGGAGTTCCACCCGACGGGATCCCACGTCATTTTACGCATCAGCGAGCGGGCCTTGCCTCCGCTCACTGACCGGAAGATCCTGCCCCATGTGTGGTCTCACCAAAGCCCTATATAATTATAGTAAATGCTTACTCTTATACTCCAATCCCTTTGAAATAAAGTACTTTTGAAGCATTGCTATTGTTGTAATATAGGAAACATGGCAATCAATTTATGCATCGAGGGATCCCACAAACAGCATTTTCATAATTAATATATAATCCATTTTGATTATGTTGTTTCAGGGTTTAATATTGACCAAGGCACCAGGGAGAACTCCCCTACTCTTCTTCAAAAGAACACCAAGGCATCTTCTACGACAGGGCAAACACAGCCTTGGTTTAATGCCTGATCCTAAAAGCCACACCTCTGACAATACAGCACTCATTCAGTACTGCACTGGGAGTGTCAGCCTGAATTATGGGCATAAAACTCTGGCGGGGGCTGAACCCACAACTTTCTGACTTAGAAGGAAGATGAATTGGGCCATGGCTGATATCTTCACTAGAAGCCTAAAGGGAGAGATGAGAGGAAAAATTCTGACACAGGGTTATTGGCGCATGGGATGTCTTGCTCGCTGTGATCAATACTAAATAGGTTCTGGTCTTCAGTTAGGCACTGGAGAATTATTTAAAGGCTTTGAGGATAAAGAATCCTCTGGGGCAGAAAGAAGGAAAATCAGAATATATGGTGGAATCTCAATTAGTCAAACTTGGCTCACATGAACCTCCGCTTGTATCAAAGTTATCAACCATTCCGACAGCAGAATAGGAAAGACAAAGAACTATGCTCGTCATTAGAATAATGCCCGTCATTAGAATAATGCCCATGATTAGAGTACTCCCTGTGATTGTCTGAAATTAGGCATTGATCGTTCTGGGTTGGCAAAACTTTTGCTTGGCGCCCTAGAGAGAAATAAGATCGAAATTGGGGCTCATGTGACTGCGCCAACCAATCAGAGGAACCAATCAGAGGACCTAAGTGTGCTCGAATTTCTCTGTGAAGTGACTTGCAAAGCATGTGGGTATGACCAAACCAGTGAGAAAGTTAAAAGTGTTGTCGATCGGAGAGCAGGTGAAGTTGAACAGTGATGGCAATAGGGGTCAAATTATCTCATTTTTCATTATTTGTTTATAGAATATGGGCATAACTGCCAAGGCCAGCATTTATTGCGCATCTCTAATTACCCTTATGCCAACATGCCCATGTTTCTGCTTCTATCATCCAGTTCTGGAAGATTCAGAACCAATCCTGAGACCTTTTGAATGCAGAAAGAGAACAATTAAGGTGTTGCTATCCCATAAAAGGAGTAATAGATTAGGGGAAAAGGAAGAAACCAATAAAGCAAATCCTTCAAGACTTGTACACATCTATTTGAAAAAAACAGGCCCATGATGTCATTGGTCACAAAGGTCACGTCATTGTGAATTGGTCCATTTGAACCTTTCTGATAACCACATGCAGCCTGTCATGTGCCTCGTGTGCCTGTCATTTCAATTGGTTTTGCCTTATAGGATCAGCACTGCATTTTCAAAGACTTGCTATGATATTTTTATTGGGCAGTTATCCCGAGGGGACCCAACATTCCACTTTTTCTATTAAGGTTCATTATAAAGCGGAACTGAATTTGTACTGTGTAATGTTTTGCTCATATTGAGAGCACCGGATGAAATGCACAATGTCCTCTATTTTGTTTCTACTGACTTTGAAAAAGGGGAAATTTAGGCCACAGAGATTGCTAGATCTATGTGGGCAACTTTCTTCGAGGTCAGTGGTTGGTGCTGTCACTTCGCTGCTGACCTTAGAATACAGGTCATCATCTTTCTGGATGCTTCTGGTTTGTCCCTCTACTGTGCAAATGATAGTCACAACTGCACAGAGGTAATGTGGAGGTTGGTGGACCCAGCATATTCTGGTTCCACTGTCATGGAATTTGACAGCTTCATAGAATCAAAGCTCCATGCTGTAGTATTGGGGTGTTTGGGAGAGCAAGGGTTAATGTGGGACTGGGGAACAGTACCGCCCATGATCATAGACTGTGAGTAGTAGGGTTTAGCAGAAGTCAGCACGAAGACTGCACCCATGCAGGGCTGTACCTTGGAGATGTGTATAATTATGAGTTGTTGATAAACAGTTTATGTTCAACCATACAAGCCTCCAGACCTTAGTGAGACAACAAACAACTTTACTACATGGTGGCAATGAAGGATTGACCCTGAAATCCCAGGGCAAGGGAGACAGGAGAGCCCAGGCCAAAGGAGGCAATGCCTAAGTAAACCACAAGATGGTCGCAGACCATGTTAGCGTAATGAAGTGCATGAGCCGAAGAGTTTAGTGCAGAAGAAAGATGGGGCTGAGAAGCAGCCGAAAATCTTAAAAATTGAGCTTTTTGAAAATGCTGACACATTACCCAAACTGCAACAGCAAGTGATAGTGCAGAGAGAGCAGTTGGTTGTGAATAAAGGAAAACCATGTGATATAACCCAAAGACATCAAAGCCTGCAAAAATAAAATGAAGCTATTCCACAGGAAAATGTCCGTATCAAAGCTAAGTTGGAGGAACTCAAGCATAAGTACAGCCAGGCACAATAGCAGGCAGAAAAGATACTTAAAGAAGTTGCTGCCCTGGTAAGGTAAGACCCTTTGAAGAATCAATATGTGGCCCTGGAAAAACATGACGAGCTAAAAAAGATGTTGAATACTACTTCAGGAAAAGCCTAATTGGAACTATCAGTAGCGACAAAGCAATGCACCGAATCACAGCAAGAGGTCAACAAGAAAATAAACAGTTGAATGAACAGCTGATTGCCCTTCAAGATCAAATGCGAAAGGAGTACACAGCTCTTCAGCGGCACAAAGAAATGAAGAGTGTCTTGAATAGCAGAATGGAAGTACAGCAGAACAAAGTTGAGGAGACTGTTGCACTACAAGAAAATTCAAGATGAGACAGTTGGGTTTCACAAAGAAAAGCAAAACCTGTTGAAGGGCCTTCACATGCTACAATCATACAGACCTCTTAGTGAGACATCAAACAACCTTATAACACAAGCTACAGTGATGCAAAAGCAAAGTACTGCAGATCCTGGAAATCTGAAGTAAAAAGGAAAAATTCCAGAAATACTGAAAGATCTGGCAGCATTTGTGAAGAGAAAATAAGTTAACGTTTCAGTTTTGTGGATTTTTTACAGCTTAGTACTACACTGATGTGTCAGCCATGATTTGGGACTCATGTGCATAAATGAAGCTTAAACCTACAAGGCAAGGATGGTGTTAGCAAATTTGAGCCATGGGATCAATTCTAACCACCCAAGCAAGCAGATGAGGCCTGGGTTTATCTTCTCCAACGGTAGAGTACTCCCTCAGCATTGCACCTGAATGTCAGCCTTGTGTTCAGATCAGTGGCACTTGAACACAGAACCTTATAACTCAGAGGTGAGAGTATGACCAACTGAACCATTGCTAATACTCTAGAATAGTGGCTACCTGGGAATGGGTTACAGGCTGGAATCTAATCGAGGGGTTCTGATGGTCTCAAGACTGATATGTGCTCCCAGTGCATGAAGTTTCCCCCTGGATTTGCAGAGTCCAAGAGCAAAACAACTCATTTCATCATCTCTTATTTTTTAGCTTCAGAAATTTGTTTATTTCCAGTTGAACAACAGGCTGCGTGTGCCTTGTGACTACTGGCGAGACAGTACTATTCCTTTATCTAATTTACAACTCATTTTCTCCTTTCAGTTGTTTACAGAACCTTTCAATGATTTAAAAATCCTCTCTTTTTGGTCATCTGAAGTGATAGAGATTCCAGATCATAACAGCTCATTATGCAAAAAAAGCTCTACTTATATCCCCCCAGTTCCTCTGCCGATTCTCTGTCCCTGGCTATCACTCTTCCTGTCAGTAGAAACACTTGCTCCTTATTTACTCTCATTAAAACCCCATCAAATTTTCAACAACTTTATTAAATCTACCCTTAACCTTCTGTGCTCTAAGGAGAACCATCCCAGCTTCTCCACAGAACTGAAGTCCCTAAGCTTTAGTACTATTCGAGTCAATCTACTTTCCATCCTCAAATGGTCTTGACATCCAGCTAAAGTGTCATTCCCAGAATTGAACATGATTGGAGGCCTATTGAAAATTGGTTTCCTTTTATTCAGAACAAAACTTGAGACTTTTTGAATGAAGAATGAATCAAGCTGTTGCTATTCCACAAAAGAGTAATAATACATTAGCAGAAAAGGAAGAAACTGATAAAGCAAATCCATCAAGACTTACACACATCCATTTGAAAAGAAACAGGCCCATGATGTCATTGGTCTCAAAGGTCACGTCATTATGAATTGGTCCATTTGAACCTTACTGATAGCCACATGCAGCCTGTCAGGTGCTTCGTGTGCTTATCATCTCAATTAGTTTTGCCTTACTGGACCAGCACTACATTTTCAAAGGTTTGCTGTGATGTATGTATCGGGCAATTATCCTGAGGAGAATTCAATGTTCCACTTTTTCGATTACAGCTCAACACAAAGCTGAACTGAATTTATACTATGTAATGTTTTGATCATTTTGAAAGGACTGGATGTAGTGAGTAGTGTCCTTTTTTTTTGCTTCTATATTACGCGGTAGTTAACAGTTGGCATATGTTTAGGCAATGAGTATGTTGGCCCAGAATTCGTGGTAGCCATGTGGTGAAACTGTCAGGATTGTTGTCATTACTCCAACAAAACTGAGGGCAATGTCTGGAGTCTGCACATATGCAGTTAACCGCCAAAATTCAGAAGTTGCTGCCAGTGTATTCTTGAAGACCCCCAGATTGCAATCAAGTAGAAATCACTGAATTAATAAGAACTTGTCCTTTTATGCTATTAGTTTTGCTATAGAAGCTGTTGAAAAAATTGCACCACGTTGAATGGGATTTTAACGATATGCCATGTTTGTAAATACTGCCGAAAAACTCCTCTGGCCCTGAGAAACTTGTTTTATATTTGCATAATGTCAAATTCTTCCATTATGATAAATTCAGATTATTTTCGCTATATATTTTCAAGCTTTGGTTATGATACTTCAGCTTCAACCTTAATCCCCTGTGCATGTTCGAATCATTAATTTCATCTCTGTAAGATATATAACAAGTGAAGGATAATCAGTGCATATTACATTCTGGTTTGCTATCTGTGAGAATTCTTCAATGCGATTGGCTACATATCCTGTAATTGATATCACCTGGAGCTATCACCTGGAGATAATCTTGATTTGGTGTCAGATTCAAACTGACTTTGGGAAGGGGGAAATCCAGGCCAGGAGATTGCTAGATCTATTTGGGCAGCTTTCTTTGAGATAAGTTGTTGGTGCTGTCACTTTGCTGTTGACCTTGGAATACAGGTTCCTCTTTGTGGTTGCTTCTAATTTGTGCCTCTGATGTGCAAACAACTGCACAGAGGTAGTGGTGGAAGCTGGTGAATCCAACATATTCTGGTTCCACTCTCCTGGCATTTGGGAGCTTCATAGAATCAAAGCATCATGCCACACCAATACAAAAGCAAAATACTGCAAGATGCTGGAAACTTGAAATAAAAACAGAAAATGCTGGAGGTACACAGCAGGTCAGGCAGCATCTGTGGAGAGAGAAACTGAGTTTACCTTTCAGGTCAATGGTTTTTTTTTAGCGCTTAGCATTGCACTGAAGCGTCAGCCAATATTTGGACTCGTGCTGCAGTGAAGCTTAAACCTCCCAGGCAAGAATGGTATGAACTAATTTAGCTGACACATATCTTCTGACAATGTGACAATTACAGGCTGGAATCTAATCGAGGGGTTCAGATGCTTTTTACATAGAATAATGGATACCCGGGAGTGTGTTACAGGCTGGAATCTTATTGAGGGGTTCAGTTGGTTTATATATGGAATAATGGATACCGAAACACAGAATCACAAAATCACACAGTGCAGAAGAGGCCCTTCGGCCCATAGAGTCTGTACCGACACGTGAGAAACACCTGACCTACCTACCTAATCCCATTTACCAGCACTTGGCCCATAGCCTTGAATGTTATGACGTGCCAAGTGTTCATCCAGGTACTTTTTAAAGGATGTGAGGCAACCCGCCTCCACCACCCTCCCAGGCAGTGCATTCCAGACTGTCACCACCCTCTGGATAAAACAGTTTTTCCTCACATCCCCCCTAAACCTCCTGCCCTTCACCTTGAACTTATGCCCCCTTGTGACTGACCCTTCAACTAAGAGGCACAGCTGCTCCCTATTCACCCTGTCCATGCCCCTCATAATCTTGTACATCTCGATCAGGTCGCCCTTCAGTCTTCTCTGCTCCAACGAAAACAACCCAAATCTATCCAACCTCTCTTCATAACTTAAATGTTTCATCCCAGGCAACATCCTGGTGAATCTCCTCTGCACCCCCTCTAGGGCAATCACATACCCGGGAGCGTGTTACAGGCTGGAATCTAATTGAGGGGTTCAGATGGTTTATATATAGAATAATGGATACCCGTGAGTGAGTTACAGGCTGGAATCTAATCGAGGGGTTCAGATGGTTTATATGTAGAATAGTGGATACCCAGGAGTGAGTTACAGGCTGGAATCTAATCGAGGGGCTCAGATGGTTTATATATAGAATAATGGATACCCGCGAGTGAATTACAGGCTGGAATCTAATTGAGGGGTTCAGATGGTTTATATATAGAATAATGGATACCCGGGAGTGAGTTACAGGCTGGAATCTAATTGAGGGAGTCAGATGGTTTATATATAGAATAATGGATACCCAGGAGTGAGTTATAGACTGGAATCTAATGGAGGGGTTCAGATGGTGTCAAGCCTGATATAAACTCCTGGTGAGTGAAGTTTCCCACTGGAAATGCAGTATCCAAAGCTAAAGAGTACAGATAGATTCTTGATTGACAAGGGAGTCAAAGGGTATATGGGGTAGACAGGAAAGTAGAGGCCACAATCAGATCAGCCATGATATTATTAAATGGCGGAGTCTTTGTGAGGGGCTAGATGGCCTATGCCTGCTCCCAATTCGGATGTAAAATGACTCATTTCATCATCTCTTGTTTTTTACTTCAGAATGTTGTTTATTTTCAATTGAACAACAAGCTGCGGGTGCCTTGTGACTATTGGCGAGTCAGTACTGTTCCTTCATCTAATTTACAAGTCATTTTCTCCTGTCAGTTGTTTACAGCGCCTTTCAATGGTTTAAAATCCTCTCTCTTTTTGGTCATCTGAAGCGACAGAGATTGCAGATCATGACAACTCATTATGTAAAAAAAAGCTCTCCTTATATCCCCCTGGCTCTTTTGCCGATTCTCTGTTCCTGGCTATTACCTTTCCTGCCAGTAGAAATGCTTTCTCCTCATTTATTCTTATCAGAATTCCATCTAGTTTTCAACAACTTTATTAAATCTATCCTCTCTGCTATAAGGAGGACCATCCCAGCTTCTCCAGAGATTTGAAGCCCCTAAGTTTTAGTACCATTCGAGCAAATCTACTTTCCATCCTGAAATGGTCTTAACACCCATCTTAAAGTGTGATTCCCAGAATTGAACACAATTGGAGGCCTATTGAAAGTTGGTTTCCCTTTATTTTTGAGCATTGTAATGATTATAACTGAGTGTCTCATAGGTCATATAGAGTCACCTGTTGGTCAGGTAGGAGGATTGCCAGGTTCCTTTCCCTGAAAGACATTAATGAAAAACTAACTGGGCTTTCCCAACAATCTAGCAGTTTTTGTGGCCATTTTCTGGTGCCAGGTTTATTAAGTTAATTTTCACAACTTTAAAATAAATCATTCCTGTTCATCTCAATTTTGCCTTGAGAAGGTGATGGTGAAACGCCTTCTTGAACCGCTGTAGTCTAATTGGTGTAGGCAAACCCATAGTGCTGTTCGGAAGGGAGTTCCAGGATTTCGACCCTGCGGCAGTGAAGGAACAGCGATATAATTCTAAGTGACAATGGTGTGTGACTTGGAGGGAAACTTGCAGGCAGTGGTGTTCCCATGTAGCTGTTGCTGCTTTTCCTCTTGGCACCTGATGTCGTGGGTTTGGGAGGCACTATCAAAGAAGCCTCGGTGAGTTGCTGCAGTGCATCTTGTTTATGATGCACACCAACCAGGGTGGGCCAGTGGCAGAGGGAATGAATGTTTAAGATGGTGGATGGGGTGCCGATCAAGTGGACCTCTTTTTCTGGATAGCACTATTTGAATGGTGTTGGAGCTGCAATCATCAGAAAGTATTCCATCCAACTCCCAACTTGTGCCTTATGGCTGTTGAAGAGACTTTGGGAAGTGAGGAGATGAGTTATTTGCTGCGGAATTGCCACCCTCTGATCAGTTTCTGGAGACACTTTATTTGGCTAGTTCAATTAAATCTCTGGTCAATGATAACCTCCAGAATGGCGATGCTGGGTGTTTCAGTGGTGGTAATGCTGCTGAATGTCAGCGGAGGTGGTTAGAGTTCCTCTTGCTGAATTCATGATCCTGGGTTGCTGATTCAATCCAATAACTACTAGATTACTTATGGTGTGTCTAAATGCAAGCAGATAGCAACCTGATGACCTTAACGTCAAGAGACCATAATTGGAAAGCCTGTTTTTAACATAAATCAAGTGATTTTAATTTCCAGTTTGTTAAAATGCTTGCAATAATTAGTGGAAATTGTCTATTCATTGGATCACTTCAATCAGTACTGGCAGATTAAAATGGTACAAAGTCTTATGGTGGATATTAACTGATTCAGTCCATCGACCTTCTGAGGCACACCCTGCAAGGCAACAAATCCCCTGCACCCTCCTCAACTGTTCTATGCAAATCGTTCCGTGCAAACACACACATACCTGCTTGCATAATCAGCTAACTCACTCACATGTGCTTACCCAGACTACTCCATTTGTAAAGACACCAACTATGACCCACGTTCATGTATCTATTTGTTGCTCCCCATTCTACCTCCCCGCAAGGTAAAAATGAACTCATCCAAAGCTCTGCTGCCCGTAACCTAATTTGCATTAAGTCCTGTTCCCCCATCATCCTCCCATGAACTTGTCACCCCACCCAGGGCTGGATTTCCCCTGCCCCATGAAGATGGAGTTGGAAATGAGGGGGAAACCAGGAAAATGGGGAAGCCATGTCTGGACAGCTCCCTGATCATTCCAGCGAGGCAGCAGCCAATTAGGGCTCCACTTTGGGATAATTTTTCGATAGCCCTGTTATTTTACCAGTGTTGGAGTGGCCTCTCATCATCGAGTGTGGAGGCGCCAGCTCAATAATCAGGCAGCCTCCCAGCAGCATCTCAGGGGGTCATCGGAACCAGAGGTTCCATGTCGAATGACAGGGCTGTGGGGCTGAAGGGCCGCAGCTCCGCCCATCACTAATCCAACAGGTTGCTTTCCCTTCCAACCTGTGTCCTTACTGATTTTGAGCCTCTATTTCATGAATTCAATGGCGAACGGCTCCATATTGAGGCAACTTCACTGTAGTGATTGAAGGTATAACCTCTCCTACTGCCTATTAGGGGTCACGCCCAGAAGGAAAGAACAGTTCAGACCAATACTCTTATTTCCTAGTTTTTACGGGTGTTCCATTTTAAGGTATACAAGACCAGTTTGGACCAGTATTCTTATTTCCCAGTTTTTACTGTTTTTTCATTCTGCATCTCCTTACAGTGTGAGAGCTGTGTTATCACACAGGATGGAAGATGGTTCCGAAAGGTCAGTAGGCTATGTCTCCAGAACCCTCTCTACAGAGAAGGTTATTCACAACTTGAAAGGGAAGGTTTATCAGTGATATTTGGAGTGAAGAAATTCCACCAGTATCTGCATGGACAACATTTCACCATTGTGTCTGACCATAAACCATTAATGGGTTTATTCAGTCAGGATAAAGCCATTCTGTCAATAGCCTCAGCAAGAATTCAGTGTTGGGCTTTGATATTATCTGCGGATAAGTATACCTTTATACACCGTCCAGGTGTGCATATTGCAAATGCGGACGCACTCAGTCATCTCCTGTTACTAGATAGCATTGTACATGCTCCAGTGCCACAAGAAGTTGTGCTTGTACTGAATTGCTTGAACTCTTCACACTGTGTGTGCGAAGCAAATAAGGAATTGGACAAACAGGGATCCAATTTTGTCAAAAGTCCAAGACCTTGTATTGCAAGGATGGCTGAATTCACCAGTGTCTGAAGAGATAAGACCATTCCATGCCCTTAAACCGAGTTAAGTTGTCAAGATGGAATCTTGTTGTGGGGATCAAGTGTTGTCATCCCTTTGCAAAGAAGAGAACCACTCTTGACAAGACTTCACAATGCGCACCTAAGCATACCGAAGGTGAAGATGCTTGTGTGAAGCTATGTCTGGTGGCCAGGCATAGACAGTGACATTGAAAGCATAGTCAAGCACTATCTCCATTGCCAGAAACAACAGAAGTTGCCTGTTTCAGTTCCACTGCATCCGTGGGAGTGGCGTGGTCGATTCTGGGTTAGACTACATATAGATTATGTTGGTCCATTTTTAGGTGCCACGTTTTTATTGATCGCTGATTTGCATTCTAAGTGGATGGATGTGTATGAAGGTAGATCGCCGACATCAAGTGCAACTATTGAAAAGCTGCGCCAATGTTTTAGTACACAAGGCCTATCGGAAGTAATTGTTTTGGATAATGGTACTGTCTTTACTAGTACAGAATTTCAAAGATTCATGAGTTTAAATGGAATCAAACATATTAAAATAGCACCATATCATCCCTCATCAAATCCCTCATCAATTAGCTGAAAGAACAGTGCAAACTTTCAAATCAGGAATGAACAGGTTATCCGAAAATACTGTAGAAACTTGACTTTCCCGTTTTCTTCTCAATAATTGTACGACTCCGCATGCAACTACAGGTTCAACGCTGCCTGAATTACTGATGAAACGCTGCCTACATGCAAGGTTAAGTCTGGTGTTTCCAAACTTAGAGGGGAAGATAGAGAAGAATCAGAGTAATCAAAAATTGAATCATGATATTCATAGCAAAGCTCGAAAATTTACTGTGGGAGATACAGTTGTTGTGTGGAATTTTGGAAATGGACCTAATTGGGTACCTGGTATAATTGCCTTTGAAACTGGATCCTTGTCATTCCAAGCGGAAGTGGAAGGCTGGAGTGTTTGAAAACATGTGGATCCTCGAAGGAGTAGAGAGACATTCCAACAACCAGCTATTCCGCTTGTAATTGATGTCGAACCTTTAATCCCTGAGGCGACAGATTGACCTAGAATAGACATATCTAATGTCTCTGTTGAGTTGCCTGACACTGAACTGCCAGTTCCTAATGATGTACCCGATGCTGCAGTTCCTGATCATGTCGATCTGGTGGGAGAACCTCAAGTGGTAGAGTTACGCCGCTCTAACTGAATTAGAAAACCACCTCAGAGGCTTAAATGTTAATCACCTGACCTGTGTGTGTATGTATATGTTGTGGATTAAAATGTTCTTTGTAAATAGGAAATGTAAAAAAACACTAAAGGGGGAGGAAATGTAGTGATTGAAGTTATAACCTTTCCTATTGCCTATTAGGGGTCACGTGATTGTTCTTGATGAATGAGCCCTAAGTGCAGGTAGTCCGGTGTGGCAGAGCTTTCTAGCTGTGGAACCAGTTCAAGCCTGTAGCTTCTAAAGAGCTCTGTAATAGGGTTATCTGTTTCAAGCAGAAACCTGCCCAGTACATCAAGTTCAAAACACTCATGCTCTCCGACCTGCCGCATCAGTACTCACCTCACCCAGTGGGGCTGTCAGCCTGATATTGCTGCAGGCCCACTGGTGGGTTTCCATCCTTGGGAGGCCACCCATCACCTTTAGTAGGATGGCAGGCACAGGGGCAGACAATTTGGAGGCCAACACCCAGTAGGTTGGATCACGGGCCCACTGCTGAGATGAGCGGCCTCAAGACCTGCACATGGGCCTGATGTCAGTGTCCTGAGGTCTGCCAGAAAATGCAGCTTCTTATCCCAGTGACCTTCTCCAGCTCTCTAACCTCCCAAGATCTCTGCACTCTTCCAACCCTAGCTTCTTGTGCATCACTGTTAATCACTCCACCATTGGCAGCTGCCTATGCCCTAAGCTCTGGAATTCCCTCCCCAAACCTCTCTGCCTCGCTTTCCTTTAAGTGTTGCTGTGGCTGTGTCCGTAGCACTCTCACCTCTGAATCATAAAGTCCTGGGTTCAGGTTCCATTCCAGGGCTTGAGCCAAAAATCAAGGTTGACACTTCAGTGCAATACTAAGGGAGTAGTGCACTGTCAGAGGGGCTACGAGGCATTAAACAGAGGCATTATCCACCCTCTCAAATGGATGTATGTGATATTATTTTAAAGAATAGCAGGGGCATTATCCCCAGTCTCCTGGTCAATATTTATCCCCCAGTCTACATCATAAAACTAGGTTATCTGGTCATTATCACATTGCTGTTTGTGGGAGTTTCCTGTGCACAAATTGGCTGCCGTATTTCCTACATTACAACAAATATACTTCAAAAGTATTTCATTAGCTGTAAAGCACTTTGAGACATCCGGTGGTCATGATAAGTGTTATATAAATGCAAGTCTCTCTTTTAAAATCAACCTCTTTGTCCAAGCTTTCGGTATCTGTCCTAGTATCTCCTTTTGTAGTTTGGTGTCAAATATTGCCTGATAATCGTTCCTTGGGACATTTTGCTGTGTTAAAACCGTAATACAAAATGTAAGTTGTTGTTGTACCTCTTTCTCTGGTACATTGATGACTGTATCGGTGCTGTAAGGACTCCATTCCATTCTCCCAGTTGCTCCGTCTCTGTCACATTTGTTCAGACAATGCAAGCTTCCAAACTAATGCTTCTGATATGTCTTCCTTCTTCCTGAACCAAGGACTCCCCACCCACCATGGTTGATGGGGCCCTTGACTGTGTCTGTCCTGTTTCACATATTCTGCTTTCCTCACTACTCCCCCTCCACACCACCACGCACCCCCCCCTCCCCGAGAACCATGGTAGAGTTCCCCTTGTCTTCAGCTTCTATCCCATCAGCTACCTTATCCAATGGATCATCCTCCCCCATTTTCACCATCTCCAGCATGACGTCACCACAAAACACATATTTCCTCCCCTTTAAGCATTCTGAAGGGATCTTTCCCTCCGCAACAGCCGGGACCACTCCTCAGTACTCCCAACAACCTCATGGCATGTTTCCATGCAAACGCAGGAGATGCAACAACTACCCTTTTACCTCCTCCATTCTCACCGTCCAAGACCACAAACACTCCTTCCAAGTGAAACAGTGATTTACTTGTATTTCTTTCTATTTAGTACACTGCATTTTCTGCTCAAGTTGTGTTCTCCCCATTTGGGGAACCAAACACAGACTGGATGACCACTTTGCAAAACACCTCCATTCAGTCCACAACATGACCCTGAGCTTCCAGTCAGCTGTCAGCTTAATTCTCTACCTTGCTCCCAACCTGACCTTTCTGCCCATAGCCTGCTACTGTGTCCCAATGAAGCTCAGTGCAGGCTGGAGGAACAGCACCTCCTCTTTCAGTTGGACACTTTATAACTTACTGGGCTTAGCATTGAGTTCAGTGATTTTAGATCATAACCTCTGTGTTGTAGAGTGGCTGAGTTGTACTATTAATGATAAGGTTGATCTGCAGACACTTCTTAGGTGGAAACATTAAGTTTATTTACAATATACTCAGCAGCAACTACATGTGTGCTTTCAACTCCAACTCTATCTCTATACTGTCTGCTGAGGTAGCCCGTGCTACTCTCCTATTGGTTACTACAGATCATGTGATCTTGCCTAACAAGTACTATTCTTAAAGGTACATTACACACTAAATTAAACCATAATTACTACATTCCTCCCCCTTTAACTCAGCTATACATGTTATATTTGCAAGTACATATTTTTCAAAACAACATAATATTTACATAGGGTAAGGAATTTACAAGTTCAGTCTTTAAGGTGGTTTCCTGCTACATTTGGAATGTCTCAGCTCCACAACTTCAGATTCTTTGTCAGGAACCTCCTTTTTCTGGAGTTGCCTGAACGTCAGGTGCTTCAGTGGGCACTTGCAGTTCTGTATCCTCGACTCTTCCAGAAACATCAGACATGTCAGTCTTGGGTTGAGTATCCTCAACAGGAAACGCAGACCCGGTCATGATCACTGGTGGAATCAAATCTTGGGGATTTGTCTCTCTCTTCCTTAAATGGTCCACATGTTTACGGATGATCCATCCTTCCAACTCTACGTGGTAAATAGAGGTCCAGTCACTGCACTTATTTCACCCAGTAACCACTTCCCCGAAGTTCTTCACGTATGCCAGCTCTCCCACGGTAAATTTCAACTTATGACTATGCCAGTCGTGTCTAGTTTTCTGGCTTCCCTGACTCCTTTCCACCTTCCCCTCTAAATTCAGCATTATTAAGCTCAATCTCGTCCTGAGATGGCATTTCAACAATAACTCCGCAGGCATGACACCTGTTCTTGTGTGAGGGGTAGTCTGTAATGAAAAAGAAAGTGTGCTAGCTTGGTCGCCAAGGAATTGCCAGTTAGCTTTTTTCATGCCTGCCTTGAATATTTGAACCACCCTTTCAGTCAGTCTGTTTGAGGAAGGGTGGAACGGTGCAGTTTTCACATGATTGGTACCATTGAGGCTGATAAACCGTTGAAACTCCGCACTCATAAATGCCGTGCCATTATCGGAAACGACTACTTCTGGTAGTCTGTGAATAGCAAAACTCTGACGTAGTTTCTCAATTGTAGCAGCCGATGTTGGTGACTTCACCTCATATACGTTTAAACACTTTGAATGGTCATTGACAATGAGCAGAAACATTGTTCCCAGGAAAGGTCCAACATAGTCAATGTGCAACCGCACCCAGGGTCTACCTGGCCATTCCCATGGGTGTAATGGAGCTGTCACTGGCAACTTTTGCAGTTGCTGACATTGCACACAGTGCTTTACTAAACCCTCTATTTCGCCATCCATCCAAGGCCACCATAAATAGCTACATGCTATGGTCTTCATTCGGGAAATTCCTCGATGGGCACTGTAGTTCAATTAAAAGTGGCTCCCTTCCCTTTGGAGGGACTATCACTCATGCTCCCTACAATAAGATGCCATCCTGGCTGGTTATTTCATGTCTTCTGTTGAAATACGGTTTAATTTTGTCATATAAGGGCTCCTGTGACCAACCATGTAGCACTTATTCTCGCACCTGAGATAGGACTGGGTCCCAACTTATCCAGTCTCTGATCTGTGAAGCACATACTGGTGAGGAATCTAAGAAACTTAACAGTAAAACAAGTTCCTGTGGAACTGGGGCGTGCTCATCATTTTCTTGTAAAGGCAAACGACTAAGGCATCAGCGTTTGCGATTTGATTGCCAGGCCTATGTACGAAAGTGTATTCGTATGCTGCCAGAGTTAAAGCCCATCATTGTATTCTTGCTGAGGCTATGGGTGGCATAGCCTTGTTCTCACTAAACAATCCTAGCAACGGTTTGTGGTCTGAAATGATTATAAAATGGCAGCTGTGTCCATACTGAAATTTCTTGACACCAAAGATGATGGACAGGCCTTTTTCTATTTGCGAGTATCCCTTTTCTGCTGTGGTGAGCGTTCTTGATATGTAACCTATTGGCCGTTCCGTGCTGTTGTCCATCCGATGAGAGAGCACTGCTCCCACTCCGTTGTGAGATGCGTCACATGTCAGCACCAACTCTTTTGTCTGGTCATACTGCACTAATAGATTGAAAGAGAGCCATAATTGTTTCACCTTTATGAAAGCTTCTTTCTGGGGCACCTTCCAAGACCAATGTTGGTTCTTTTTGAGTAGAGAATGTAGGGAGAATGCAGAACCCCTGCCCCCCCATAATAGTTGATCATCCCTAGGAATAACTTGAGCTCTGAGGTGTTCTTTGGCGCAGGTGCCTCTCTTATGACTCTCACTTTCTCCTCGACCAGGTGGAGGCCCTATTAGTATTTCTTTATCTTCTTTCTATGTGCCTTCTTTCTAGCACAGACTTTAATCTGGACCTTCTTTTTGACTTCACTGTTGGCCAGACTTCTCTCAGGTGCAAGCTCAACTTGTCTGAGCTCAGTGGCTGAGCCTCCCAAAATTTCATTTGGGAAATTCTGCGACTTTTGCTTCCAAAACCTCTTTGGCTTCATTAAGCAGATTCCTTAGCTCTTTGCAAGACAGCTGGCTTCACTGAGCCGGCACTGCCTTGGAGTTTATCCAAACTCCTGTCTCCTGGCTGTATCCAGCTATACACAACTCTCAGGACTTCTTGTGAGCCCTTTCTGATTACCTGGGCTTCCCCTGACCCTTTGTTGATCATCGGGGCTTCCCCTCAGCCCTCTTTGTGTTTCTTCTGCTGTGCTTCCATTCCACAGTTTGAGGCAGTCTTCATTTCTTCATGTTGCTGAATTTTTAAAATTTCATTGGATACAGGCATTGCTGGCTAGGCCAGCATTTGCCCATCCTTAATTGCCCTTGTTCAGAGGGTATTTAAGAGTCAACCACATTGCTGTGGGGTCTGGAGTCACATGTAGGCTGGACCCAGGTAAGGATGGCAGATTTGCTTCCCTAAAGGGCACAAGTGAACCAGAAGGGTTTTTACAATAATTGACAATGGTTTCATGGTCTGGTCTTTTAATTCCAGATTTTTATTGAATTCAATTTTCACCATCTGCTGTGGTGGGATTCGAACCTGGGTCCCCGGAGCATTACCCGGGGTCTCTGGAATACTAGTTAGTGACAATACCACTATGCCACTACCTCCCCTGCATTTGATCTTGAAGGACAATCAATTGTCCTTTCAACTGTTTAATTTCTTGTTGCCATCCCTCTGGGCTTTCCTGTTCCCCTTGGCGGAGTTGCCCTCTCTCTGGGGTCTCTTGTTGTTGTCCGCAGTGTTGCCCTCTTTCTGGAGTCTCTTGTTCTCTTCGGCAAAGTTGCCCCCTCTCTGAGATCTCCTCTAATTTTCTGTCCATAGCCATTTTTCTTGTATTTACCACTTTAAATGTATTGCCAGTTTAAGAGCAGTCACTGTTGCTTTAACTTGGGCTGTCTCTGCAGCTGTTGGCTTTCCTGTGCTGTGTTTCCTGCGCTTTTCGAATTTTGATGGGATCCCCGCGACCTTGGACCTTCTTCTCTTTTAACTTTGTAAAACTTCATTCCTGTTCGGAAAAAAAACACAGCAGCGATTTCTTCTCCCTTTTCTGGGCAATTCTTTAGTGTTTTTTTTTAAAAACTGCAGCACGGCTTTCTGCTCTGATTGCTCTTTTTTTAAAACTTGCGAGCTGTGTGCCAGCTTTTCTAACCTACTGAGTCTGCGGGACTGCCGCCTATTTTACAATATTTGCAGATTCTCTTTTTTTATGTTTTGCTCTCCCGTCTTTTGGATTCTCACTCCGGGTCTTGTAATTTTGGTATTATTTTTTAAATATCAGGAGTGCTCTGGGAGATTTCTCAGCCATTTGGATTGGAGCCCGTTTCTTCTTTAACTTAAAGCGACAGCATATCTGGTGAGTATATCTCCCTTTCTTTCTAATTGTCTTAAACACTCACAATCGCCGGGCGAAGGACAGTACCGGATCTGATCCCATCCTCATCGCCAGTTTGTTGCAGGGTGGCCGAGTTGTACTATTAATGATCAAATTGATCAGCAGACACTTCTTGGGTGGAAACATTAAGTTTATTTACAAAATACTCAACAGCAACTATACATGTGCTTTCAACTCCAAGGGCAGAATTTTCTGGTCAGCGTGTGGGGCGGGCCCAACACGCCGACGTGTAAAATGACGCATGATGACGTCGGGCATGCATCCCGACGTCATCGCATGTCATTTCGGTATTTCGTTCAGCGGGTGTGCACCAGAGTTGGCTGCGCGCCCGCCGAAATATTAACAGCCTATTAAAGTCATTAGGAAATCAATTGAACCACTTGAGAATGCTGCCCGTCCAACCTTAAGGTTGGCGGGGGGGCAGGCAGAATGCCCAAGCGGCCTTTGCGTTTTTCAGGAAACCTCAACCACGAGCGGGATGAGATTTCCTGAAGCTTTTATTAAATTAATTAATTAATTTTCATAAATATAAAAACATGTCCCCACTCATATGACACAGTCACATGAGGGGGGTATGTTTAAATAAATTTTTAAATCAATTCTTTAATTATTTTAATATCCATACGATCTCCCTGAGCTCTGTGCCTCAGGGTGATTGCTGCGCTCTTTCACACGTCCTTAAGGCACAACCTTTGTTTCTTTACTTGTTCCATTATCACCTTTTGTTCTTTAATCTCTCCTTGCCCATTACCCTATCACACTTTATCCTTTCCCACCCTCCACTCCTAAACCTATCACATTTCTAACTCCCCCCTGTTCTGATGAAAGGTCACAGACTGGCAACGTTAATTCTGTTTCTACCTCCACAGATGCTGTAAGATTTGCTGAGTATTTCCATCATTTTCTGTTGTTATTTTAGATTTCCCGCATCCACAGTATTTTGTGTCTGGACTGTTGTTAATGTTGAAAGTCTCAGGTGGAAATAAAAAGGTGAAAACAGTTCAAGTCAGTTAACAAGATATTGTCATGTAAAAGGGGTGCGGGGATTGATGCTGTGCACAACTGTGCTGAGTTTGGTGCATTTCTCTGGGAGAGAACTGATCCTTATTGATCTTGGTGATGTTTCACTTTATCACTGGCCTTCGTACTGAATTGTGCTCAGTGATACGGCACACAAGGCGCAAGATCACATCTTTTTAACATCAATTATTTTAATGTTTTCATTTCAACCAGGGGAGAGGGCATTTTTCATGAAGGTTTGATTAGGTTGGTTTCTTACTGGGTCTTGGGCTGTTTGACATGCGTACCAACCAGGTCCAACCTGTGTCCTAACTCTGTCCCAAGGACAGTAAGTCACTCCGAATCCCCAATTACTAGACTTGCCTGTTACCCTGGCTCCTCCTTTCTCAGAACATCCCCTCACTTTGACACCCCCATTCCAGATTGACCTCCATTTTGCCCCCCAGTGTCTCAGGATTGACCTAATGTCCTTCGGGGGGTGGTGTGGGGTTGGGGGCGGGGGGGGGGGGGGGTGGTGAATCTGCCATCCTTTCTAGCCTACATGTGACTTCAGACCCACAGTAATGTGGTTAACCCTTAACTTCCCTCTGAAATGGCCTAGCAAGCCACTCAGTTGTATCAAACCATGGCAGTTAAAAGCACTGTGGGTATATTGACACCACATGGATTGCAGCAGTTCAAGACGGTGGCTCACCACGACCTTTTTGAGGACAATTAGAGATGGGGATCCTTGTCAACAATGCTCACATCCCGTGAACGAATAAACCTTCACTCTGATTATCCTTGTCTCAGGACTGACCCTCACTCTGACTGTCATCTGTTGAGGGACTGACCCTCACTCTGACTCCTCCGTCCTGAGATTGGCTCTCACTCTGACTCCTCCCTCCTGAGTTAACCCTCACTCTGAATGTACCTGACTTTCACCCTGACTCGCCCATGCCAAGGATACCAAGAGAATCCCAAATTGTCTCAGTTAGCAGGAAATGTCACTGCCTTGAGACACTCCTGCTCAGAATCATTGGGGGGAATTTTACAGCCCTCCCCCCCCACCCCCAGGGCCCCCACCGGTGTATGTGAAGGCTTGGGGTTGGCGGGGGGTAACCCAAAATAAAATGGGTGGCTAGCCTACCATCACCCCGCTCACCCCAAGCTGCTCCTCATATTATGGAGGGCGGGTAAAATGTCAGCCAGTCTGCCTGCCCTTAAGCCTGTTGAGTCCCTTAAGTTGCCAGTTAAAGGCCATTTTCTAGGGCCTCTTTCCACCTCCACCGCAATAATACAATGGGTGGGAGAAGGTGGAGGGAAAATGGCCAGCTCACTACTTTCCCAACACGGGGTAAAAGGCAGGAAAAAAAGGGAGGTACCTACTTTGGGGGTTCCCCTGTGCCCATCAGGGGCAACCGCCAACAAGATGGTGCTCCTCCTTTGTGCATTCCCCAGCCTCTCCAACCTGACCCCCTCACCCCTCCCATACCAGGGTCCCCGATCCCTCCCTGACTAAAAACCCTGGACATACCTTTCAGTCTGGTATCCATGATCTTCTTTTTGGGACTGTCTTGTATTTTAAAACTCTCATCCTTGTTTTTAAATCCCTCTGGACCTCACTGCTGCCTGGCTCTGTAACCCCCTCCAGTCCCATGACCCTGTGAGATCTCTGCGTTTCTGTAATTCTGGCCCCCTGAGCAACCCTGATTGTAATCACTCCGCCATTTGTAGCAATGATGCAGCTGTCCTGAGCTCCTACCCTCCCTACTCCTCTGCACCTCGCTACCTCACTTTCCTCCTTAAAATGCCTTAAAACTGATTTCCTTGACCAAGCTTTTGTCTGGCTGCCTTAATATGACCTTATTTGGTTCTGTGTCTAATTTTACTTCATAAAGTTCGCCTGAAGCACCTTGGGATGTTTTATTGCAGTAAAGGTGCTATATATATATTGTTGTACTCAAGGTTTATTGGCCATTACCAAGTATCTTGCTTAGAAACATCCTATCCAGCAAAAATATAAGAATTAATAGTTTGCATTCTGAGCTGAAATCACTTTTTATTAAGCAATTAAAAACCGTGGCCTGTATTCAAGTAATTACAATAGTTTTCCTTCAGGTTTCAAGGAGACCCATCTTTATGGAAAAGTGTCCACGAAAGCTTTTCTTGCTCCCTCCAACCTTCTCCTCACAATGATTGCTGGACAGTTAGACTGGTTCAGGCTGCTCTCCCCTACCAAACTGAAGCAGCTGTTCTCCAGTTATGAGTCTGGATGGTCAGTGTCCACACCCATGGGGCATCATTAGTAAGCCTGACCCTGCAGTCCATGATGCACACTTCTCATAAACATCACTAGATAGCACTAAGCCAAACTGCAGTTTATTTATCCTTCTTAATTTCCACTCAAACCATCATCCCAACTAGGGCCAACAACAGAAGCTTGCATTTATATATATTTTTCTTTGTTCTTTCACAGGATGTGGGCATTGCTGCCAAGGCCAGCATTTGTTGCCCATCCCTAATTGCCCTTGAACTGAGTAGCTTGCTAGTCCACTAGAGTCAGCCGCATTGCTGTGGGTCTGGAATCACATGTAGGCTAGACCCAGGCAAGGTTGGCAGATTTCCTTCCCTGAAGGACATTGGTGAACAAGATAGGTTTTTTACAACAATCAGTGGTAGCTTCATGGTCACCATTATGGAGACTAGCTTTATGTTCCAGATTTATTTATTGAATTTAAATTCCATCAGTTGCCATAGTGGGATTTGAACCCACGTCACCAGAGCATTAGCCAGGGATTACTAGTCCAGTGATGTTACCACCATCTCCCCCTGCGAGTGCCTTTGGTGTAATAAAACATCCTAAGAGGCTTCACAGGAATGATTATCAAACAAAATTTGACACCGAGCCAATATCAGGACAGGTGGCAAAAAAAAAGCTTTGCAAAGAGGTAGTTTTGAAGAAGCATCTTAGAGGAAGAGAGAGAGAGGTAGAGTGGTTTAGAAAAATAATTCCAGATCTTAGAATGGAGGCAGCTCAAGGCAGAGCCCAGTAATGGAAGCAAGAATCTTGGGGATGAGCAAATTCGGTATCTTCATTACAATAAAAGGTCAAGCATCAAACCGGGGATCAGCGTGACTCAGTGCAGCACCATGAGAATCACAAATTTTAACAGCACAGAAGGAGGCCATTCAGCCCATCATTTCTGGACAGCCTCTCCAAATGAGCATTATGAGCTGGCGATGTTGCCCTGCCTTTTCCCTGTACCACTGCATACTGTTTCTATTCAAATAATCATCTAATGCCCTCTTGAATGCCTCGACTGAAATTCCCTCCACCACACTTCCAGGTGGTGCATTCTAGACCCGAACCACTCGTTGTGTGAAAAAGCTTTTTCTCACACCACATTTGTTTCTTTTTCCAAATCGCTTCAAATCTGTGCTCTCTCGTTCTTGATCCTTTTATGAGCAGGAACATTTTCCCTATCTACTCTGTTCAGCCCCCTCATGATTTTGAACATCTCTATCAAATCTCCTCTTAGCCTTCTTCTCTCCAAGGAGAACAGTCCCAACCTCTCCAATCTATCCTCATAGCTGAAGTTTCTCACCCCTGGAACCATTCTCGTAAACCTCTTCTGCACTCTCTCCAATGTTTCACATCCTCCCTATAGTATGGTGCCCAGAACTGTACACAATACTCCAGCTGAGGTCTCATGAATATCTTATATAAATTCAGCATAACCTCCCTGCTGTTGAGCTCTATGCCCCTATTAATAAATCCAAGAATACTATATGCTTTATTAATTGCTCTCTCCAACTGTCCAGCCACCTTCAATGATCTATGCACATATACACCCAAGTCTTTCTGCTCCCACACCCCCTTCAAAATTTCAGCTCTTATTTCATATTGTCTGTCCACCATGTTCTTGCTACCAAAACGCATCACCTCACACTTCTCCACATTGAAATTCATCTGCCACCTATCTGCCCACCCCACCAATTTGTCTATGTCCTCTTGAAGTTCCACACCATCCTCCTCACAGTTTACAACATGCCCAAGCTTTGTATCATCCACAAACTTTTAAATTGTCCCCTGCACACCAAGATCTAGATCATTAATATATATAAGGAAAAGCAAGGGTCCCAATACCAACCCCTGGGGAATTCCACTACAAACTTTCTTCCAGCCTGAAAAATATCCATTGACCATTACTCTCTGCTTCCTATTTTTCAGCCAATTTTGTACCCACATTGCTATTGTCCCTTTTATTCCATGAGCAATACCTTTTCTCACAAGTCTGTTGTGTGGCACTGTATCAAATGCCTTTTGAAAGTCCATGTACACCACATTAACAGCATTACCCTCATCGACCTTTTCTGTTACTCTTCAAAAAACTCTAGCAAGTTAGTTAACCACGATTTCCTCTTTAGAAATCCATGCTGGCTCTTCCTTATCAACCCATATTTTTCCATGTGACTACTAACTCTATTCCCAATAATTGTTTCTAGAATCTTGCCCACCACTGAAGTTAAACTGACTGGCCTGTAAATGCTGGGCTCATCCTTACAACCTTTTTTGAACAAGGACGTAATGTTTGCAGTTCTCCAGTCCTCTGGCACCACCCCCAAGTCTAGGGAAGACTGAAAGATTATGGCCAGTGCCCCTGCAATTTCTACTCTCACTTCCTTCAATACCCTTGGATGCATCTCATCCGGTCCCAGTGCCTTGTCAACTTTAAGCACTGACAGTCTATTCAACACTTCCTCCTTATCAATTTTGAACTCTTCTGGTGCCGGAGTTTCCTCGTCGCTCATCATGGCTTGGGTAGCATCTAGCTCCTTGGTAAAGAGGCATGCAAAGTATTCATTTAATCTCTCAGCCATGGCCCCTTCGTCCATGTGTAAATTCCCTTTCAGGTCCCTAGTCGGCCCTACTCCTACTTTTACCACCCTTTTACTATTTACATGCTCATAGAAGACTTTGGGATTCCCCTTTATGTTGGCTGCCAGTCTTTTCTCATAATCCCTCTTTGCTTCTCTAATATGCTTTTTCACCTTCCTTCTGAACTCTCTGTATTCCTCTTGGTTCTCAATTGTATTTTCTACCTGACACCTGTCATAAGCGCACCTTTTCTTCTTTATCTTAATTTCTATCCCCTCCTATCTCTTTCTATCTGTTCTATTTTTCAGTTTGCTACCTGAGTGATGAACTGGCATTGCCAAAACTGCCCAACTTTTATTTGGATTGGAAAGGAAAATTGGACAGCCAATTCAAAAACTGGTTTAACATGCATACGACAAATTGCATTCTTGTCCCAAGTACAATAGCTCCATGTTATACAGTGTTCTTTGTCAGTCAGGTGTCAGCTATGGATTCATGTGTAGCACTCTTGCCTCTGAACTTGGAGGGTCATGGGTTCAAATTTCACTTTAGCACCTAATCCTGACTGGCAAGGGAATGTTGTATTTTCAGGCGGGATGTTGAACCAAGGCTTTGTCTGTCCTTCCAGGTGGATGTAAAAGATCCCATTGTCCTATCTTGAAGAGGAAAGTGTTCTCCCCAGTGTCCTGGCCAACCTTAATTTCCTGACCAACATCACTAAAACAGATGAATAGGTCATTATCACATTGTTGTTTGCGAAGCTTGCTGTGTGCAAATTGGCTGCTGCATTTCCGACTTTATAACAGTGACTACACTTCAAAAGCATTTCATTTTCTGAGAAGTGCTTTGGGACATCCTGAGATGGTGAAAGGCCTTGTGATCGAGCAAGGTGTTTGGAGATAAGAGATGGACTTCTAGGAATACTTCAAAACCGAGTTGGAAACCTGATGCAAAAAGCACTATATAAATGCAAGTCTTTCTTTTCTCTTCAACTGCTGTAGGAATTTTGCGGGAATTAAAACAAACATCTCGAGACAGATCACTTGCACTGTGCCTGGACATTGAGAAACTAAATGTCACCGTGATTTTGACTAATGCTGATTGGTTTCTTGCGCAAATGCCTGGGCTGGCAATAGCATGAAGAAAATGGAAGTGATCAGGAGAGAAATGCTGTTATTAGGGTGTAGATGGAAACCTTAGCCTGGATTCCTGAAATACACACAAAAGGCCCCAAGCTTCCTGTTTGCATTGTTTGGGAGGGATAACTGTAGTCTCGTTCCAATATGATTATCCAACCTCTTAGGAAACGTGAATCAACCTACACACAAAGACCTGGGCTTGATCCAGCTGGATTTCTTTACTTTACTTAGGAATTCTCAAAGCTGGGGACAGGTTTTCTTGCAGATCTTTTATTCAATGGCATATGTCTATGTCTCACAATGCTTTTTTAAAAAAAGAATTCTCCCTGCCTCTGCCTCCCTTAAAATGTATTCTAAGATTGGGGAAACAGAAATAATATGATAGATTTAATGAACTGAGAGATGGGTGAGTGAGGCCGGCTTAATGTCAGCCCTTTGCTTTTGTTGTGTTTGATGAGGTTAATTCATCATTCTGTCATTTATCAAAAGGAGCCTCAACAAAAGGCTCTTTCTCTTCCACCCCTTAACTCTCCCCGCCACAACCCCCACCGCCCCTCCCCGCCACCCCCCCCCCCCTCCACCCCCACCAACCCTGACTCTCTTTCTCTCTATCCCTCTCACTCTGTTAAGGATTTATGCAACTGCATGCAGAGTGTACTCAATAGGCAACCACAAAACACTTCCCTGTTACGAATACTGATTGTACCATTACTAGGGTCTGCATTAATCAATCTTGAAAGCACCAAGGTAAAATGTGGCCTCAGCAGAGAAGGAATTTGCTGCTAAGAATTGGAACTTGCATGTCCAATAAGGGTTCAATAGCTGTATTAAATTCTGGGTGAGGGGTTGTTGTGGGGGTGGGGGGGCGGTGGTGATGGACTCTTAATAATGGACATTGAGCAAAAACAATGGGCTGTAAAGTTCCATCTCCTTACTTCCCCCTCCCACCACCACCAATTCGCCCTCCCAAACTTGGCAGTGAGGCTGAATAAATGTCTGGTGCCCTTGTTTGAGGCTCGGAGAGATAGCGGCAGCATGGAAAGAAAGTGGCATTGCCCGCGTTGCCAAGCTGAAGGAAGCTTACGGGAATCACATGGGGGGTGGGGGTGGTGGTTTTGAGCCAGTCTTTGGCTCAATGGGCAGCGCTTACTACTGTGGACTGTTAATTACGTGACCCAACTAGTGAGTTGTAAAAGTCCTTCAGTTCTTTGAATAGTTCTGCCTGGGCCAAGGTTCTGTCTAGGTCTCGTGGGACTATGAGTACGAAACTATTCCATGGGAAAGCTGGCGGGAGACCCCTTGGAGAGATGACAGTGAGCCAATATATATTGAAGGGGCTTTTACCAAGGCATCTTACCAACATAATGAAGATGTTTGATGAAGAGGCTATGCACTGACGGCATTGCCTTTCCTCTCTGAATAAGAAAAGCTAGACCCATAAAGATGAGGTCCTGAGCTGAACATTGAAATTGTTTTTCTTCAGCCAGTTTTTAAGGTGGCCCAATTGAAGTTGGAGCATCAGTTACTTCACAAGCCTCCAATGTACAGAGAATTTGTGAGGCCTCCATCTTCTACCATTCTTAGTGGCTTTTGCTGAGATTGATGTCTGAAAGAAGTCGGCTACCCAGGCAAACTCACACATTGTCTGCAGAGGTGGACCTATCTTTCATGTATCTCTCAACCCTGAACCTTGCCACTCACTGTCTTGTTGCCTTGACATATTGAATGTATTGGTCTGGATATTGTGAAAAGTGTACAGCTCTACAGCAGTAAAAAGCTTTCTTTCATGGCCTGTGGTGTGTCATGAGAAGAATTGTAGTTACATTGAAAGTGGAGGGGGACACAGGCCTGTCAGAATTCCTAGACATATCCAACATCCCATCTGGAAATAATCTCAGGTGCATAAACGTGAAATTTCCCCTATGATGTTCATCACTCTGATAGCAATGGATAGCACTTTGGCAGCAATGGTTCTCAGCTCTGGAATTCCCTCAGTAAACCTCTCTGACACTCTATTTTCCTCTCCCTTCCTTTAAGATGCTCCTTTGAACCTACCTCTATGACCAAGCTTTTGATCACCTGTCTTAATAACTCCTTATGAGACTCAATGCAAAAGTTCTGTTTAATAATACTTTAATAAAGGTGTCTTGGAATGCTTTGTTTCATTTATACCGTGCCTTTAATGCAGTTTGTTTAGCGGGGAAACAAAGATGTACGGTGTATCTTCTAAGCATTCATGGCCTTGGGACATCCAAAAAAATTTTACAGCCAATTAGTCACTGTTGGAACGCGACAGCCAATTTGTTCACCACAATGTTCCTCAGCAGTGTGATAACAACCAGGTGATCTGTTCAAATGGTTGACAGATAACCCAGGGAGAACTGATCTTCGGTTTGAAATTGTACCATAGGATCTTTTACATCCTGAGAGAGCAGATAGGACCTCAGTTTAACATCTCATGCGAAAGATGGTACCTCTGACAGTGCAGTACACCTTCACTAATTCACTGAAATGTCACTCTGGATTATGTGCTCAAGTATCTAAGGTGGATCTTGAACCCAAAACCTCAGAGGGGAGAACTCTACCACTGAGCCATGGCCGACTCTGTGGAACATTAAAATTAGCAGAGGAGGGAGGTAGCTCATTGGGATTCAGACAGGGAGAGGAGGTAGAGGATTGGGAATTAGCTAGGAAGAGGGAGGTGACACATTGGAAATCAGACACGAAGAGGGAAGTGAAACATTGGGAATTAGCTAGGAAGAGGGAGGTGTAACATTGGGAATTAGCTAGGAAGAGGGAGGTGTAACATTGGGAATTAGCTAGGAAGAGGGAGGTGTAACATTGGGAATTAGCTAGGAAGAGGGAGGTGTAACATTGGGAATTAGCTAGGAAGAGGGAGGTGTAACATTGGGAATTAGCTAGGAAGAGGGAGGTGTAACATTGGGAATTAGCTAGGAAGAGGGAGATGGAACTTTGAGATTCAGGCAGGAAGAGAGAGGTGGAACATTGGGATTCAGGCAAGAAGAGGGAGGTGGAACATTGGGATTCAGACAGGGAGATGGAGGTGGAACATTGGGAATTAGCTAGGAAGAAGGATGTAATGCATTGGCAATCAGGCAGGAAGAGGGAGGCAGAACATTGATAATTTAGGCATCCAATTTGGGAGAGGCATTAGGAATTGGTCGGGTAGAATGAGAGTGGCATATACAGTACATCAAATTTCCTTGTTCAAAGTCTCTTCCAAGTAAGCACTTAAGCCAACAGGCAAGAAAGAAATAATGTAACAAGTGCTATTATCCAATCCCAGTGACCGATCCGTTGCAACTAGGCTTGGATTTGTGTCCTGATTCTAGAATTGAATGCGTGCCATTCCAACATAAAATATCATTCCCACTCTTCTATTTGTCCCTGAATGTCTGTTATCTGAAATACCTAAAACAGTTCAGTCGGAGTGCACTGCCTTCCGTACTCTGTGATATATCATTCTTTGATTCATTAAATGCTACTGAGGACATATGGGTGAAAGAGTTTGGCATACTCCCACAGTCTCACACAGTTGTTCTCTTCCCTTTACAGTGTCGAGCTTTGGAAGCCATCTCAATGAGGGATCTGCAGCAGCGGGGCAGACGCACCTTCAAGCATTGAACCAATTGGACACAGATCTCCCACAAGGGATTGCTGCTGAGGGTAAGTGATGACAGAACCAATGAGGATGTACCGAAGTGAACGGGCAAGTTGACAGGCTACGTGTGGACTCTTTGATGGTAACTTTGGGAAACTTCATTAGGATATCTACAGTCTGTCATTGAGGTAACACAATCTCACAGCTTCCATTTCATATCAGCATCAGAAGCGTATAGACTATACCAGTGGGAAACTGGCTGGTATGACCGGTTAAATGGACCTTTCATTTTTGGGACCCACAATCAAATCCAGCCCAAGATGATGTAGTGAAAGACTTCCCTCTAGCTGGCTGTAATGCTTCTATGTGAGATGGACAACAGGGTTATTGAGTGTGTCACACGTCAAACTGTTTTCACACAACACCTAATAATATCTCATTAACGGAAGGTTGTAAAGTACCCAGGAGGAAGGTGAAATGCTGTTTCTGAAGTATGCATTAAATTTGACTGAAACAGGGCAAGAAATGAAAGGTAAGGGTGAGAATTTGAAGTTGTTGTGGGGTTGGGGTGTGTGGGTTGGTGCATAATTTGGTCGGCCACAGGGAGCTCAGAATTTGACAAGGTAAGACAAACAGTACCAATTAAAAAGAAGTTCAAATGCTGACAATCAGAAGTAAATACAGAAAATGCTGTTCATGCATTTTGTTAATGCTGTTGGCCCAGCAGCACCTGAATAAAAGCGATGAACCAGGCCTTCACTTTTCAGATAACACGAGTAAAATACTGCGGATGCTGGAAATCAGAAATTGAAAACAGAATATGCTGGAAACATTCTGCAGGTCAGGCAGTATCTGTACAGTGAGAAGCTGAGTTACCGGACAGGATTTTTCCAGCCCTGACACCGACGGGCATCATCACAGGCGGGACGGGAAAATTTGGAGAGCCGTTAAAAGTCAATAGCCCTCCAAATTTACCCATCCTTCCCGTGACTATGCTCACCAGTGTCAGGGCCAGAAAAGGCCGCCCAACATTTCTGGTCATGTCTGACCTTTTTTTAATTCATTTACGGAATGTGGGAATCGCTGGCTGGGCCAGCATTTATTGCCCATTCCTAATTCCCCTTGAGAAGGTGGCGGTGAGCTGCCTTCTTGAACTGCTGCAGTCCCTGTGGTGTTGGTACACCCACAGTGCTGTTAGGGAGGGAGTTCCAGAATTTTGCCCCAGCGACAGTGAAGGAATGGCAATATATTTCCAAGTCAGGATGGTGCGTGGCTTGGAGGGGAACTTCCAGGTGGTGGTGTTCCCATGTATTTGCTGCCCTTGTCCTTTTAGGTGGTAATGGTCATGGGTTTGGAAGATGCTGTCTAAGGAGCCTTCGTGAATTGCTGCAGTGCATCTGGTAGATGGTACACACTGCTGCTACTGTGTGTCGGTGGTGGAGGGAGTGAATTTTGTGGATGGGGTGCCAATCAAACGGGCTGAATTGTCCTGGATGGTGTCCAGCTTCTTGAGTATTGTTGGAGCTGCACTCATCCAGGCAAGTGGGAAGTATTGCATCACACTCCTGACCTGTGCCTTGTAGGTGGTGGCCGCTCTGGGGAGTCAGCAGGTGAGTTACTGGCCACAGAATTCCCAGCCTCTGGCCTGCTCTTGTAGCCACAGTATTTATATGGCTAGTCCAGTTCAGTTTCTGGTCAATGGTACCTCCCAGTTGATTATGGGGATTCAGTGATGGTAATGCCATTGAATGTCAAGGGATGATGGTTAGATTCCTTCTTGTTGGAGATGGTCATTGCCTGGCACTTGTGTGACACGAATAATACTTGCTATTTGTCAGCTTAAGCCCGGATATTGTCCGGGTCTTGCTGCATTTGGACATGGACTGCTTCAGTATCTGAGGAATCGCGAATGGTGCTGAACATTGTGCAACCATCAGTGAACATCCCCACTTCTAACCTTATGATGGAAGGAAGGTCATTGATGAAGCAGCTGAAGATGGTTGGCCCTCAGACAATACCTCGAGGAACTCCTGCAGTGATGTCCTGGAACTGAGATGATTGACCTCCAACAATCACAACCATCTTCCTATGTGCTTGGTATGACTGCAACCAGCGGAGAGTTTTTCCCCCGATTCCCATTGACTTCAGTTTTACTTGGGCTCCCTGATGCCACACTCAGTCAAATACTACATTGATGTCACGGCCAGTGACTCTCGCCTCACCTCGGGAGTTTAGCTCTTTTGTCCATGTTTGAACCAAGGCTGTAATGAGATCAGGAGCTGAGTGACCCTGGCAGAACCCAAACTGAGCGTCAGTGAGCAGGTTATTGCTAAGCAAGTGCTGCTTGATAGCACTGTTTATGACCCCTTCTGGTAATTGGCTGGGTTGGATTTGTCCTGCTTTTTGTGTACAGGACATACCTGGCCAATTTTCCACATTGCTGGATAGATGCCAGTGTTATAGCTGTACTGGAGAGGCTTGGCTAGTGGAGTGGCAAGTTCTGGAGCAGAAGTCTTCAGTACTATTGCCAGATTATTGTCAGGGCTCATAGTCTTTGCAGTATCCAGTGCCTTCAGCCAGTGGAAGACTGGCTACTATGATGCTGGGGCTCTCCGGACAAGGCTGACATCGATCATCTACTCGACACTTGTGGCTGAAGATGGTTGCAAATGCTTCAGCCTTATCTTTTGCACTGATGTGCTGGGCTCTCTCATCATTGGGGATATTTGTGGAGCCTCCTCCTCCAGTGAGTGTTTAATTGTCCACCACCATTCACAACTCGATGTGGCACGGCTGCAGATTTAGATCTGTTGGTTGTGGGATTGTTTAGCTCTGTCTATCATTTGCTGCTTATGCTGTTTGACATGCAAGTAGTCCTGCGTTGTAGCTTCACCAGGTTGACACCTCATTTTAGGTATGCTTTTTCCAGCTCCTGGCATTCCCTCCTGCACTCTTCATTGAACCAGTTGATCCTGGCTTGATGGTAATGGTAGAGTGGGGGATATGCCAGGCCATGAGGTTACAGATTGCATTTGAGTACAATTCTGCGACTGCTGATGGCCCATAGCACCTCATGGTTCCCTAGTCTTGAGTTGCTAGATCTGTTTAAAATCTATCCCATATAGCATGGTGGTAGTGCCACACTACACAATGGAGAGTATCCTCAGTGTGAAGACGGGACTTCATCTCCACAAGGACTGTGCGGTGGTTACTCCTACCGATACTGTCATGAACAGATGCATCTCCGGCAGGTAGGTTGGTGAGGATGAGGTCAACTTTGTTTTTCCATCTTGTTGGTTCCCTCGCCAGTCTAGCACAGACACAGTCTAGCAGCTGCGTCCTTTAGGACTCGGCCAGCTTGGTCAGTGTTGGTGCTGCCTGCTGAATATTTTCATCATTTTCTGTTTTTATGCCACTTCTTTGTCTCCTGTTCTGATTCTTTGAGGCTTTGGAAGGAACCTTCATCATAATTGGAAAGACATGGCCTTTAAAGGACTCTTTTGCTTCTCCTGTTTCATTTTTTTTCCTTTGGCTCCTCTCTCCGAGCTTTTCTTTTCTTCCAGCTACCTCACACTCTGTCTCTCTGTCAGCATCTCATTCCATTTATTTCTCTATTTCCTGTCCTCTCTATTTATATTGTTGCTCATCTTTACCACTATTCCGTCTCTAACTGTCTCAGTTTTTTCTCTCTCCCTTTTGCCTCAGTTTCTCTCTCTCTCTTTGACTCTCTCTCTTGCTCTCTGCCTCTCTCTCTCCCTTTCTCCTTCTCTCTCTCTCTCTCTTTTTCTCTGTCTTTCTCTCCCTGTTTCTATCTCCCTTTTTCCTATCCCCATCTCTCTTCCTGCCTGCATATCTGTTGTCTCTTCCTCTCTCTCTCGCTCTACCTAGCTCTCTCTCCCTGTCTACCTACCTATCTATTTCTCTGTTAATGTCTTTATCTGATATCCCCATCACCACACTCACATTCCAATTTCAGGAATATTGCAGGAATGGAAATTTTCGATTTTGGTAAGGTGGCTCTATATCAGCAAAGGGGCCGGCTGAACACTATCTTTGGAGTCAGCACTTGATTATTTTGGGGTGGAAGCAGGTTGGACTTCTAAAGCATTAAGTGCGCTGTGCACCGAGGGGCTAGTGTGTTGCTGGAAAGGTATTGCACAGGGCAAAAGTAGGGCCTTGGGATTAATGCCTGCCATAAGCATCTTGTTACATTATATTTCATGATACTATAGAACTCCAGTGATCACAGTGCTTACTTTGGACTCATTCTCACCATCTTGAACCAATGGAATAGTAAAACCTGCGGCAACATTACACAAGATATAGGGCAGGATTTTCTGCTTGTCGGGCAGGCACGGCAGGCGGGCCCGTGAGCGTCTGTGAAACAGCCGGTCACCCGCGATCGGGCCCCGACCGCGATATCACGCTGGCTGGCCAATTAATGGCCAGTCGGCGTGAAAGGCTCAGCGCTGCGGGGGTGGGTGGCGGGAGGAGGACGAGCGCAGAAGTCTGAGCATGTGCTGGGGAGTGAGCACCAAAAGCTCTCTGAAGGAGCAGAGCTGCCTCAGGGAGCTGAAGAATTGTACAATCAGAAAGGAAGATTTTAAAAATGTTAAAAACTTGTCCCACCTTAGAACTCAGTAACAATAGCAGAAACATAATAAAAATTATGTCTAAAATTTTAAATTTTAAAAAAACTTACCGATGGAAACCTTATCCTGCCCGTGGATGAGGGTTCATAAAAAAAAGCAAAGGCCACCTGGTCGATTTGCTCACCTGCCAACCATAAGGTTGGATGGGCAGCGAAAAATTGCTTTCAATTATTTGATTAAGGGCACTCTTAATTGTCAGCAGGCGTGCCCGCTGACCGAATTATCGTGTGAGTGCGTGATGATGTCAGGACGCCCGCCCAACGTCATCGCGCACTATCTGATGGCCAATCAGGTTGGGCGTGATCCTGCCTATAGTTATAATGGACTCACCACAAGTACTTGCTGCGTCTCCAGAAAATACTCATGAATAAGGTTTTTACGAGCTTTGCCCAGAAAGCTCCTTTAACATAACATGACTTTGGTAATTATTTATTCCAACGTGTGCCAACAGCAATTTTGAAGGAGCTTTTGTGATACAATTAATGACTTCATTGAAGCAATTGGTACATTACAGTAAATTAATCAGTAAGGCAGCTCTGGGAGCAGACATTGAGCAGCAGATGTCTCAGATTCACTGTCTGCATCAATGTAATAATAATGAGGCTCCATTACTATTAGGGTGGAAGCCATCACAAGCCTGCATTAATAAGTAGATATCATTAGTAACATTCTGACCATCCAACACATTCTATTAATAAATGGATTCTATTCAGAATAGTGAGATCAATCCAAACAGTGTATTAACAGATAGATCCCATTACTAACAATGAGACCAATCTATACACCGTGTATTAATAAATAGATTCCATTACTAAAAGTGTGATCCATCCCACACTCTATTAATAAAGCATAGAATCATTGAATTGTTGCAGCACAAGAGGAGACCATTTGGCCCATCAAGTCCATACTGGCTCTCTGCAACTACAATTTAGCTAGTCCCACTCCTCTGTCCTTTCCCCATAGCCCTGCAAATTTTTCCCTTCAGGTGCTTATCCAATTCACGTTTGAAGGCCATGATTGATTCTGCCTCCACCATGGGTCTATTACGCTGCTGAATATTCTGTACTCAACTGCTTTTGTTGCCCACACAGAGACTGAACCAGTGACAATGGAAGATGATTCATTGCATCAACTTGAGGAATTGCCATTTCTCTTCCCTGTTCCAGAGGTTGCCCCCTCAGGTAAAAGTGTTGAAAGACATATAAATGCATTGCAAGTAAACTAATTATGCAATATGAAACGTAATGAGTAGTGAATGTATCAAGCCCGTATGGCATTATATTACCATTTTTACCTGCCACACTAGGTTCAATGTTGAACTCACCCAAAACTCTACTGTCCAGATCCTAACTCACACCAAGTCTTGTTCACCCATCATCCCTGGGCTTGCTGAGATACATTCACTCCCAGTCCACCAATGACTCAATTTAAATTTGTTATTCTTGTCTTCAAATTCCTCCATGGCCTCACTCCTCCCTCTCTCTGTAACCTCATCCAGCCTTACAAACCTCTGAGATCCCTATGCTTCTCCAATTCTGGCCTCTTGCAAATCCTTCACTTCCACTGCCCTATGATGGGTGGCTGTGTCTTCAGCTGTTTCATCCCGAAGCTCTGGAGTTCCCTCCCTAAACCTCATTGCCTGTCTACCTCTCCCTCCCTCTTTAAGACGTTCTTTAAAACCAACTCTTCGATCTGTCCTAATGTCTACTTCTTTGATTCAGAGTGAAATTCACTCCTGTGAAGCACCTTGGGATGTTTTACGATGTTACAGGTGCTTTATATTATATGATAATGTATTTGGTGCATTTTCCATTGGTGTTAGGATAAACATACAGTGTGATGACTTCACAACCCTGCCACTAGCTTTGGCATCTTGACCTCAACCTCCCTACAAATTTCGTGAAGTTGCTACGTTTTCACATCAATTGCCCATTAAACTCACCACAGAAAGTTCAGTCTGGTACTTAGAAGCTTAAGTACCCTTCTACAGAACCACAGAATTTTACAGCACAGAAGGAAGTCATTCGGCCCATCGTGTCTGCACCGGCTCTCCAGATGAGCATTATGACCTAGTGCCATTGCCCTGCCTTCTCCCCTGTACCCGTGCACATTGTTTCTATTCAAATAATCATCTAATGCCCTCTTGAATGCCTTGATTGAACCTGCCTCCACCACACTTCCAGGCAGTGCATTCCAGACCCGAACCACTCGTTGTGTGAAAACATTTTTTCTCATGTCACATTTCCTTCTTTTGCAAATCACTTTAAATCTGTGCCCTCTTGTTCTCGATCCTTTTACGAGTGAGAACAGCTTCTCCCTGTCTACTCTGTCCAGCCCCATCATGATTTTGAAATCTCCTCTTAGCCTTCTTTGCTCCAAGGAGAACGACCCCAACCTCTCCAATCTATCCTCATAGCTGAAGTTTCTCATCCCTGAACCATTCTTGTAAACCTCTTCTGCACTCCCTCCAATGTGTTCACCTCCTTCCTATAATATAACGCCCAGAACTGTACACAATATTCCAGCTGAGGTCTTATGAGTGTCTTATATAAATTCAGCATAACCTCCCTGCTCTTGCACTCAGTGCCCCTATTAATAAACCCCAGGATGCTATATGCTTTATTAACTGCTCTCTCCACTTGTCCTGCCGCCTTCAATGGTCTATGCACATATACACCTAAGTCTTTCTGCTCCTTCACCCCCTTCATAATTTCACCCCTTATTTTATATTGTCTGTCCATGTTCTTCCTACCAAAATGCACCACCTCACACTTCTCCACCTTGAACTTTGCCTGCCAACTATCTGCCCACTCCACCAACTTGTCTATGTCCTCTTGAAGCTCTACACTGTCCTCTTCGCAGTTTACAACATTCCCAAGCTTTGTATCATCCGCAAACTTTTAAATTGTTCCCTGCACACCAAGATCTAGATCATTAATACATATCAGGAAAAGCAAGGATCCCAATACCGACCCCTGGGGAGCTCCATTACAATCCTTCCTCCAGCCCGATAGATATCCATTGACCATTACTCTCTGCTTCCTATTTTTCAGCCAATTTTGTATCCACATTCCTACTGTCCCTTTTATTCCGTGAGCAATAACTTTTCTCACAAGTCTGTTGTGTGGCACTGTGTCAAATGCCTTTTGAAAGTCCATGTACACTACATTAACAGTGTTACCCTCATCTATCTTTTCTGTTACCTCTTCAAAAAAACTCCAGCAAGTTAGTTAAACACAATTTCCTTTAGAAACCCATGCTGGCTCTTCCTTATCCACCCATATTTTTCCATGTGACTACTAATGCTTTCCCAAATAATTGTTTCTGGTATCATGCCCACCACTGAAGTTAAACTGACTGGTCTGCAATTGCTGGGCTTATCCTTACGAACGTTTTTGAACAAGGGCATAATGTTTGCAATTCTCCTTTCCTCTGACACCACCCCCAAGTCTAGGGAAGACTGACAGATTAAGGCCAGTGCCCCTGCAATTTCTACTCTCACTTCCTTCAATATCCTTGGATGCATCTCATCCAGTCCCAGTGCCTGGTCAACTTTAAGTACCAACAGTCTATTAACACTTTCTTCTCATCAATTTTGAACCTTCCTAATGACAGAGTTTCCTCATCTGTCACCATGGCCTGGGTAGCATCTAACTCCTTGGTAAAGACAGATGCAAAGCATTTATTTATTTATTTGAAAAATATATTTATTCAAAGAATATCTGGAAGAACACTACAAAACATTTCTAAATCGCCATCACAAAAAGTGCAATCAGATTCAACTTTTACACATGGATCACGAGGTACTTCAATCCAATCAATGAATATTACAATCATTTCAATATGGTCATTACAGCCAATCAGACAGTGCAATGGTATTGGAGTTATCAACATACATCATGTTGCACTCTGAGGTGCTTCAATACAATTATAATCTAATTAGTGTTCAATGCATAAAGCATTCATTTATTACCTCAGCCATGGCCCCTTCATCCATGTGCAAATTCATATTTACGTCCCTAATCAGCCCTACTCTTCCTTTTCCCACCCTTTTACTATTTATGTGCCTGTAGAAGACTTTGGGATTCCCCTTTATGTTGGCTGCCAGTCTTTTCTCATAACCCCTCTTCACTTCTCTAAAATGCTTTTTCACCTCCCCTCTAAACCTTCTATATTCCTCTTGGCTCTCAATTGTATTTTCTACCAGACACCTGTCATAAGTGCACTTTTTCTTCTTTATCTTAATTTCAATCTCCTTTTTCATCCAGGGAGCTCTGGATGTGTTTGCCCTACCTTTCTCTTTCGATGGAATATACCTTGACTGTGTCCGAAACAATTCTTTTTGAAGGTAGCCCATTGTTCAGCTGCATTTTTTCCCGCCAATCTTTCATTCCAATCTATCTGGCCCAGCTCCATTCTTGCCCCATCGAAGTCGGCTCTTTTCCAGTTAATTATTTTTACTCTGGATTGCCTTTCGTCCTTTTCTATCATCATCCTAAAACGTACAGTACAATGATCACTGTCTTCTAAATGTTCTCCCACTAACACTTGATCTACTTGGCCCACCTCATTTCCAAGAACCAGGTCCAACAGTGCATCTTTTCTTGTTGGATTAAACACATACTGCAGTAGAAAATTCTCCTGAACACAATCTAGGAACTTTTGCCCTTCTCCACCCTTTACACTACCACTATCCCAGTCTACGTTCGGGAAATTAAAGTCCCCCATTATAACTACTCTATAATGCTTGCATCTCTTTAATTTCCCTGCAGATTTGTTCCTCTAAGTCCTTCTCACTAGTTGGCGGTCTATGGACTACACCGAGCAATGTAATTGCACCCTTTTTGTTCCTTAGCTCTAGCCAAATCGATTCTGTCCTTGAACCCTCTGGGACATCCTCTTTCTCCAGCACTGCAATGCTCTCCTTAACCAATACCGCCACCCCTCCTCCTTTCCTTCCTTACCTATCTCTTCTGAACACCTTGTACCTGGGGATATTTAACACCCAGTCCTGCCCTTCCTTAAGCCAAGTCCCTGTTATCGCCACAACATCATATTTCCACATGGCAATCTGCGCCTCTTTAACTCCCCAATCTTATTGCATTCATATACATGCATCGTAACCCTGATTTAGATTTTATTACTTTCTCCCTTGCTCTGGCTTTACCTTTTAATTTACTATTATCTATACAAGTGCTATCTGTCCCTCCCAGTATTTTATGCACCCTGGTATTCCTCTCTAATATTTTCTCTTGGTTCCCACACCCCTGCTGAGTTAGTTTAAAGCCCTCCCAACAGCACCAGCAAAACGGCCTGCAAGGAACTCAGTCCCGTCTCTGTTCAGGTGCACCCCGTCCAGCTTGTACAGGCGTCATCTCCCTGAGAGCCAGCCCCAGTGTCCCAGGAATCTAAAGCCCTCTCTCCTGCACCATCTTTCCAGCCACACATTCATCTGCCTTATCCTCCTATTTCTGTACTCACTGGCACGTGGCACTGGGAGTAATCCGGAGATTACTACATTTGAGGTCCTGGTTGCTAATTTTCTATCTAGCTCCCTAAATTCTGATTGCAGGACCAAATCCCCCTTCCTACCCAAGCCAATGGTACCAATGCAGACTATGGCCTCTGGCTGATTACCCTCCCCCAGAAGAATGTCCTGCAGCCGCTCTGTGACATCCTTGACCCTGGCACCAGGGAGGCAACATACTATCCTGGAGCCAAGTCCATGGCCACAGAAACACCTGTCTGTTTCCCTAACCAATGAATCAATGAATCCCCTATCACAATAGCTCTTCCTTTCTTCTGCCCTCCTGTACAGCCGAGCCGCTTGTGGTGCCTCAAACTTGGCTCTGACTACACTCCTCTGAGGAACCAATGCCCTCACCAGCTTCCAAAACAGAAAATCGATTTGTGAGCGGGACCCCAGGGGACTCGCACTACCTGCCTACTTCTCTTGGGCTGCCTGGTGGTCACCCATTCCCTCTCTGTCTCCAGGCCCTTAAGCTGCAGTGTGACCACCCCTCTGAATGTGCTATCCACATAGCTCTCAGCCTCGCAGATGCGCCACAGTGACTCTGCAAACCCAGCTCTGAAACCCGGAGCTCAAGTTTCTGCAGCTGACAGCACTTCCTGCACATGTGGTCATCTAGGACACTGGTAGCATCTATGACTTCACACATATTACAGGAGACGCATTCCACTCGACTGAGCTGCCCTGCCATGTCTTAACTCTACTTTCCTTATGATAACTTTATTCTACTTTGGTTTATTTATATTACTTTATTATGTTGGCTCTAAATTTGCCTTATTCCTGGCGCTACAGTTAAATCCAAGTAGAGCAACTTGTTTAAAAATATTACACTTTTCTAATTTACTCACCAGTTCTTACTTACGAAGGCTGAAGCGCTCTTCTTTCTGAGGAAGGGTAGAAAAGAAAAGGAGCACCGCCTCCCTTCTCACCGAACTCCCTCAGTCACCAAACTCCAACTGAAGAATCCAACTGCAGCCAAAAACAGCACTTCAGTACTTTTAATGACAGAATAATTGTTAATAACAGCCAGTTAACCTCCCTAGCCCAGAAAGTAAATAATTAAAAGTGTTGATTCTCATTCCTTCAAGTGAGTTGCTTTAGGAGATTGAAAGAAACTCAAATTTAATTTGTTTTGTACTTCCTTCTTTTTTCTTTTCCATTGTACCTGATTTGATGTGGTATTCGCCTACTTTAAATCATCCTCCTCAGTCCTTCTATGTTTACTTCTAATTCTCATTGGTTAAGGAGTTAGACTTTTGGCCCCATCATTCACCAACACCCCAGATGCCCTTTGGTCTTTGTCCCGCTGTTACCTGCTCAATTTCCAGCAACTTACAGCATAAAACAGTTTTGTGATGAAGAGTACAGGATAGACTCTAAATTCAATCTCAAGATCTTTAAGCTATTATTAGATAATTTTTCAGGACATCGTGTCAAGGTCAAGTGTAGTTTTCAGGTGCAGTGGGGTTAACTGGCAGGAGTGAGCTCATCGGCATAATTCCGTTCCCATTTGAAATCACCATATTTTCATTGTAAATGGCTATGACCAAATTTATAATGGAACCCCTTCCTCAAAAAGAACTTGAAGGGGGAAAATTTGCAGGACTATGGGAAAAGAGCAGATCAGTAGAACTAACTCCATCAAAGAGCTGATACAGGCATTAGGGGCAAAATTACCTCCTTCTATGGTGTATGGTTTTATGATACATCTGTAAGCTCCCCACACTGGCCTTTTGCCAGTGATAGCACTGCAGTGCATCTGCTCCTTAGCCTTTACTGCAGGGAAGCATTAAAACAACAACAATTTGCATTTATGTAGCACGTTTAACATCGTAAAACATCCCAAGGTGGGTCACAGAAGCTTTAATCGAACAAAAACCAGACCAAATTAGAGACATTAGGACAGATGACCAAAAGTTTGGTCAAGTAGGTAGGTTTTGGTGAACATCTTAAAGGACGAAAGAGAGGAATAAAGGCAGAGAGGTATAGGGAGGGAATTCCAAAACTTAGGACCTAGGCAGTTGAAGGTATGGCAACTAATGGTGGAGTGATGAAAATTGGAGATGCACAGGCTGACGGAATTGGAGCCATGCCGAGATCTCGGAAGGCTGTAGGGAGGAGGGTGAGGCCATGGAGGGATTTGAAAACAAGGATGAAAATTGTAATATTGAGTCAATACTGGACCAAGAGCCAATGTAGGTCAGCAAGCACAGTGATGATAGGAGAACAGAACTTGGTGCAAGTTAGGATACGGGCAATAAAGTTTTGGATGAGCTCAAGTTTATTTAGAATGATGGATATGTGGTTGGCCAGGAGAATATTGGAATAGTCAAGTTTATAAGTAATAAAGGAATGGATGAGGATTTCAGCATCCACATGTCTTTATATATAAAGTTTCAAATCTAGAACTGATATCACATTTGAAATCTTATGCAACATTTGTGCCTTAATAGCACTTGATTACCTTACACATACTCATAAAACAGCAAATTACAACTCCGAGCACAGGAGTTAGACAATGAACAAGCAGTTGCTTAAAGTATAATAAAAATTGTTACCTTCTAGTTAACCTGAAGAACTGTCTATGAACAATGATCTTTGTGACTTTAAATTGATTGAAGTCACTATACTCTCTGGCTGTGTAATGGCGGGATGAATTGGCACATCACGGAATTGTGTCATGATGTGTGGGACATAGATCTGTTTAGAGCTGCTGAATGTTTAGTAGAGTGGGGGAGTGATAACCAGAGAGGTTTCCCACTGGGCCAGTCAGGAGGAACCGCTGGGAGAGAGCCGGTAGTGTTACTTAGTTAATTCCTTCCCTCATGTTTGGTTACGAGAAGTATCTAGGCTTTGTACACCCAGTTAGCCGAGAATGCACTCAGTCAGGGATGGTTGCTTAACGTTACGCTTTATAAAATAATGTATTTCTTTTCATTGCAGACTATTCTGATGTGGTTTGGTGGTTTACATCTTGTGGAGCTAGCGGCCCAAATGGTCCCACTCAGGCCCAGTGTGACAATGCCTACCGCCACACAAACGTCTCTGTGAGTCTACAATCAGAGGGACCCCTCAAGGGGATCCAGACTTGGCAGATTCCAGCCACTAGCAAATATGTGTAAGCGGAACTTTCTGATTCCCGTTTAAAGCCAGCACATCCTGAATCAGGAGCAGTCTATACTGGTCTGGGGCAGGGGGCAGAGGGCAAGGAGCCATCTAAATCAGTGACTGCAGGTCTTAGTGGACCCAAGCAAGCTTAGCTTTTGACTGCAGCCAGCCCTAAGACACTCAGGTATAGAGAGCTACGGCTAACAGTACAGGATAAGCGCAGTTTCTTAAAAACCCACCAGAATGTTTCCTTCTACAAGGCTCCCAATAACCCTTGTTGCCACGGCTAAGTGTCGAGCTCATTGGCTCAATTTCCATTTAAAGAAGGTACACTGCATCTGTCATGTCTCAGTGCTCAACAGCAAACCAATGTATTCTTGTTGACAGGTTAGCCATTAACTCCCTTTAGCCCAAGATTTGATTTCAGTAGATAAAGTAATCTTTTTTCTTCTTTCACGGGATGTGGGCATCGCTGGCTAGCCCAGCATTTTTATTCCCCATCGCTAATTGGCCTTGAGAATGTGGTGGTGAGCCGCCTTGTTGAACCGCTGCAGCTGCACGTGGTGTAGGTACATCCATAGTGTGGTTAGGAAGGGAGTTCAAGGATTTTGATCCAGCGACAGTGAAGGAACAACAATATCGTTCCAAGCCAGAATGGTGTGTGACTTGGAGGGGAACTTGCATGTGTTGGTGGTGTTCCTATGCCTCTGCTGCCTTTGACTTTTTAGGTGGTAGAGGTTGTGGGTTTGGAAGTTGCTGTCAAAGGAGCCTTGATGAGTTGCTGCTGTGCATCTGGTGGATGGTACACACTGCTGCCACTGTGCATCGGTGGTGGAGGGAGTGGATGTTGAAGGTGGTGGATGGGGTGCCAATCAAGCAGACTGCTTTGTCCTGGATGGTGTTGAGCTTCGTGAATGTTGTGGGAGCGGCACTTGTCCAGGCAATTGGAGAGTATTCCATCACATGCTTTGGGAATCAGGAGGGCAGTTAATCTCTGCAGAATTCCCAGCCTCTGACCTGCTCTTGTAGCCATACTATTTATTTGTCTGGTCCAGTTCTGTTTCTGGTCAATGATAACCCCCAGGATGTTGATAGTGGGAAATTCAGCGATTGTAATACCATTGAACGTCAAGGGGAGATGATTGGATTCTCTCTTGTCGGAGATGGTCATTATTTGGCACTTGTGTGGCACAAATGTTACTTGCCACTTATCAGCACAAGCCTGAATGTTGTCCAGGTCTTGCTGCATAGGCACATGGACTACTTCAATATCTGAGGAGTCATAAATGGTGCTGAACATTGTGCAATCATCAGCGAACATCCCCACTTCTGGCCTTATGATGGTGGGAAGGTCATTGATGAAGCTGCTGAAGATGGTTGGGCCTAGAACATTGTAATAATAGATTTTAATATTGTCTAAAAGAGCAGGTCAGAGGCTGGGAATTCTGCAGAGACTAACTCACCTCCTGACTCCCAAAGCCTGTCCACCATCTACAAGGCACAAATCAGGAATGTTATGGAATACTCTGCACTTGCCTGAATGAGTGCAACTTCAACAACACTCAAGAAGCTCGACACCATACAAGAGAAAGCAACCCACTTGATTGGCACCCCATCCACCACTTTCAACATTCACTCCCTCCACCACCGATGCACAGTGGCAGCATTGTGTACCATCTACAAGATGCAATGCAGCAACTCACTAAGGCTCCTTCGATGGCACCTTCCAAACCCGTGACCTCTACCGCATAGAAGTATGAGAGGAGCAGACGCACAAGACAATAAATCTTTGGTTTGTCTAGCATCAGCAACATCATTTGGTACTTCCACAGTCATCCCATCCATCCACAAGGCAGATTTGGCAACCCAAACGATGTGTCTCAGTGAGACCATACGCTAGATCCAACATATCCATTTCTTCATCAGTGAAGCAATCCAATTTCTTGCAGATGGGCTTTTCAAAGATTAGTTAACAGGTGGAGCATACCAAGATTCCTTCACATGCACCAAAGCTATTGATATTCAAGGCCGGGATTTTCCGATCCCACCACTGCGGCGGGCATCATTGTAATGGCTCCAAGCTTTCTCATCCCGCTCGCAACGATGCCCACCAGTGACAGGGTTGGAAAATCCCAGCCCAAGTTATTATCAATGACAGGATATAAAATAGACTCGCTGCCCCCCCCACCCCCCAAGCCACATACCAACCTGACTTAGATCTATACCGCCATTCCTTCACTGCCACTGGGTCAAAATCCTGGAACACCCACTCCAAGTGGGTGCACCTACACCACATGGGGTGCAGCATTTCAATAAGGCGTCTCACCACCACCTTCTCAAGGGCAATTAGCGATGGGCAACCACCTTGCCAGTGATGCCCACATCATAAGAATGAATTTAAAAATCCCCTATGCTAATCTGTACTAGTTCTGATTTCAGTAGTTCCTTCACTCTGGTTAGTCCCAGCTCTGATTCCAGTTAGTCCATCATTCATTAGTCTGCGTTTTGATCCTAGTTGATCATATTTGCTGTCTAGTCCCAGTGCTAATTCAAATAGACCTCTCACTATTTAGTCTCTGCTCTGATTTCAGCAGTCCCTCATCAATCCCTTTTCTTTAGGGTGTCGGCTTATGGAGCTGCTGGTGGGAAAGGAGCCCGGAACAGCAATAAGAGGTCACATGGAATTTTCATTTCAGCCATCTTTCATCTGGAGAAGGACGATCTTCTTTATATCCTGATTGGACAGCAAGGAGAAGACGCCTGCCCAGGGGTATGTGGAATGTCTTACAAATCTTGTGTGTCACAGCACAAGGATGAAGGGTGCTTGACTCAACAGTGTGAATGTATCAAGGGCAAGTAGACAAGGGGACTCTAGACTTGAATGATGCACCCATCATGAATCAGACCCACATGATTGGAAAATATGTCTTGTTGCCTTGCCCTCTTGACTGTAGAACAGGATGTCGCATTCCCCATGGAAACATAAAATGGTTACAGCACAGAAGGTAGCCATTCGGCCCATCAAGTCTATGCTGGCTTTCCACAAGAGCAATTTAGTCTCAGTCCCAACCCTTTCCCCGTACCCTTGCACATTTTTTCTCTTCAGGTGCTTATCCAATTCCCTTTGGAAAGCCATGATTGATTCTGCTTCCACCAAGCCCCCAGGCTACCACATCTAAATCCTAAGCACTCACTGCGTAAAAAAGGTTTTCCACATGTCATCTTTGGTTGTTTTGCTCAGACTTGTCAGGATCTGGAATGTAGCACCTGAAAAGGTGTTGAAGCTGATTTCATAAATTTAAAAGGGAGTTGGACAGTTACTTCAGAATGAGAAACTTACATGGTTGCAAACAAAATACAGGGGTGAGCAGGGCTAAGCACTGCTCTTTTAAAGAGGCAGCATAGGTACAACAGGCTGAATGGTCTCCTTCTGTGCCTATAAAGAGCAATTAGGATAGGTGACAAAAAGCTTAGGCAATGTGGTTGGTTTTAAGGTGCAATGTAAAGGGGGTGAGAGAGGTAGAGAAGCTGAGAGATTTATGGAGGAATTTGAGAGCTTAGAGGCTAGGTACCTGAATGCATGGTTGCCAATAGTGGAGTGATTAAAATCGAGGCTGCTCAATAGCTCAGAATTGGATGCCGTGCAGAGATCTTGGAGGGTTGTAGGGCTGGAGGAGGTTGCAGAGATGGGGAAGAGCAAGGCTAAGGAGGGATTTGAAAACAAAGATGAGAATTTTAAATTGAAGACACCAAAGATCTCAAGACCTTTATATCTCCTCGCTGCTGAGAATTCCGCACTTAGGACATGCACCATCACATCTCACTACTTAATACACTTAAGAAGGTAGAAAGATCACATTGGATCTCAATGAATTTTCCTACAGTCGTGCCTACAAAAAAAGAGCATTGCACTTCTTTCAAAAATAGCCAGAGCAGACACTACAAGCTTGGTCCTCTCTCCCATTTGAGAGAAAGGTCCAGTGGTTCTTCCAGTCACCTTTACATGGATCTTGAAGCTGCAGTAGTTAAACTTGATGAACTTCATTATTGCTGTGAGAAGCCATCTCCAAATCCCACCCATATATCCAGGAGGACAGAGCTTCTGGTGCCATTATCACCAACTCACTCCAGCCAGAAGAGAATGCTGAGGGAGATTAGGGAGGAAATCTTGAGGCACTGTCCATAACATTCTAATCCTCGTTAGAAAAAGGGGTAATGCTAGAGAATTGCAAATGTTACACCTCGTTTAAAAACAGATGTAAGAGTAAACCTAGCAACTACAGACCAGTTAGCTTAACCTCGCTAGTGGGGAAGTTTGTAGAAACAATAGTCTGGGACAAAATTAATTAAGGAAATTCAGCATGGGTTTTTTAAAGTCAAATCATGCTTAATTAACTTGATTGAGTTTTTTTGATGAGTTAACAGAGGGTTGATGAGGGTAATGCGGTTCATGTGATGCACGTGGACTTCCAAAAAGGCATTTGATACAGTGTTAGATAGAACCTCAGGATTGTTACAGCACAGAAGGCCATTCGGCTGTGTGTCTGTGCTAGAGCAATTCACCTAGTCCCACTCACCCACCTTATCCCCACAGCCCTGCAATTCTTTTTTTTGCCTCAGATAATTGTCCAATTCCCTTTTGAAGACCTCGATTGAACCTGCCTCTCACTCTAGGGCAGTGCATTGCTGGTCCTGACCGCACGCTGCATAAAAAAGTCGTTCTTCAAGTCGCCGTTGCTTCTTTAGTCAATCACCTTAAATCTGTGTCCTCTGATCGTTGACCCTTGCCCCAATGGGAACTGCTTCTCCTTATTTAGTCTGTCCAGACCCCTCATGATTTTAAACGCTTCTATCAAATCTCCTCTTAATCTTCTCTTCTCCAAGTAGAACAGCCCCAGCTTCCCCAATCTATTTACGTCGTTGAAGTTCCTCATCCCTGGAACCATTCTCGTGAAGCTTTTCTGCACTCACTCTATTGTTTCCACATCTTTCCTAAAGTGTGATGCTCAGAATTTGGACACAATTATCCAGTTAAGGCTGAACCAGAGTTTTATAAAGGTTCGTCATAACTTCCTTGCTTTTATAATCTGTGCCCCTATTTATAAACCCCAGGATCCCCGCCCCCCTGCTCGCCGACTGGATGATGCAACCGCATGAACCAAAATAAGCAAATTTACCAATTGGCCTCCAAATGAAGAAATTACCAACAGGATTTCACTTTCTGTAACTTTTACTTTAACACAAACCAGAATAGCAGATATAAAGACTAACTCACATCATTTGTAGGTAGTCCACCCCACCTGTGTAGTCCCAGTTTCAGCTACACAGTCTTTCCAGGCAGAATTCCAGTTTCAGCTACACAGTCTTTCCAGGCAGAATTCCGGTTTCAGCTACACAGTCGTTCCAAGCAGAATTCCGGTTTCAGCTACACAGTCTTTCCAAGCAGAATTCCAGTTTCAGCTACACAGTCTTTCCAAGCTGAATTCCAGTTTCAGCTGCACGGTGTTTCCAAGCAGAATTCCGGTTTCAGCTACACAGTTATTCCAAGCAGAATTCCGGTTTCAGCTACACAGTCTTTCCAAGCAGAATTCCAGTTTCAGCTACACAGTCTTTCCAAGCAGAATTCCAGTCCTTTTCCTTCAAGAATTTATTCAATTCTCTGTAGGCAGCAGCTTCCACACAAACAGAGTTCTGCCCATGCAATCTTCCCTATGGGGTGCACGGTCTTTCCAGAACCTTCTCAATTCTCATCTCATCATCTCTCTGGTCTTGGGTTGCCACATGGCCTTCACATTTTTAACCTCCTTCCTGTTCTGCTTCCAGGTCAAGGGTCGCCAGGTCGCCTGGACCAACATTTTCATATTATGGAAAAATTACAGCTGATTGCTTTTCTTAAAAATTTTAATTTGTTTTTAATTCTTAAAATTCATTTTCAAGTATATTTAGAACCAATTATAGATTCACTAAATATTTTAAAGTTATTACCGATTTCCCTTACTGTTACTGTTTTCAGGTCAAAGGCGTTACAGTTAACATGGATCAAGAAAAGCAATGTCCTAACCCCACTAGGGAACCCCACTATATAATCTCCCTCCAGACTGAAAAATAACCATGCGCCATGCCCATTTCTGTGTTTCCTGTCACTCAGCCAAATTCAAATGCATGCTGCTACCATCCCTTTTACTCCATGAACTTCAACTTTGCTGACAAGCTTGTTATGTGACACTTTAACAAATGCCTTTTGGAAGTCCATGTACACCACAACAACCACATAACATAATAAAAAAAACACAAAACATAACATGAACCCTTGATATTTGAAGCTTGAGCAGGATTTATTGGATGGCAGTGTTTCCCACCCTGCCACCCAAAGGGTCAGTGGGGAATGTAACCCCACCGATAGCGGCTGCCCAGCAGTCATTTCATGTTTTGCTAAGTCATTTAATGTTTTAGCTGGCTAAGATTCAGAGTTCTGCCCCCATCTGGAGAGGAAGTCCCGCCTTTAGAGTGCTGTCAGCCAATCAGATGGCCAGCAGCACTGTAGTCCCAGCAAAGCCAATTTCAAGCAGTAGCCACTGCTGGGACTACAGCCAGTCCCCAAGGAAGAGGAGCTGATGGAGGCTGGGCTGAAGGTAAGTCCAGTGTATTGGCAGGCCCCAGCGAGGGGAGTGAGGAGGTTGGGAGGCCAGGTTTGAGAGGCTGCGAGGGGAGGGGTAAAGGGGGTTATGAGCTTTGGGGGTGGTGCCTCCCCAATGGGCACAGGAAACCCCCAAATGACATACATCAGCCACCCCCACTTTGCCCAACAGCAATCTGCGCAGCTAAAACTGCCAGGCTACCTTTGACGTGTGTCCCCCATGCCATGGGTAAAATAGCAGAGGGCTGTGCGATGAGGCACTTAAGTGTCCATTAATTGGCCTCAACAGACCCAAAGGTGGCAGGCCTCCCGACGACTCCACAGGTTCCCTGTAAGATGGAAGACAGGTTAGGGTCAGGCAGATAGATGGTGGGCACGCCACAGGCTGCATTTTGCAAGCCTGCAAACCCAACTCTGGGGGGGGGAGTAAAATTCTACCCTTAGATTTTATAATCAAGTTTATACGGCCATGTCCCTTCCCAGGTGCTGGTAATCCAACGTTTCCTTTACCACTCTAAAAACAAAAAGAAACTCTTCCAGTGTGCGTTTTCCACCCATTTGGTCTGGAGATGGAGATGGAATTCTGTGCATGCCAGTTACCTGCCTGACCAATAAAAACTACACTCGGCTGTGTTTGCAGGTCATCTTTCAGCCACAGCTTTCCACTCTTATCTGATATTATCTTCAAGCCGATCCTCAAATCCATTCTAACAAATCAGCATTTCATACAATGGCAGCTAGCTGCTGTGAATAGAATTACATAGGATCATAGCACCGAAACAGGCCATTTAGCCCCACTGGTCCATACCAGCATTCTGCTCCACCTGAGTCTCTCCTAGCACATATCTTTCAGTTACTGTTCCCTCATGCCCTTATCTAGCTTCCCCTTAACTGCACCTATTAAGAGAAATAAACTACAGTCTATAGAATGGCTGCAGCATGACTAGAGATGTCTAGAAGTTAGCAGCATCTGTGCTTTTCTCTTTAGAAAGATGCCATGACTCAGAAGATATGCTTGGGAGAATCTTCCATCATCGAAGATGAATACAATGCCAATAATGCCCTGTCAGAATGGGCAGGAGGTGGAGGTGGAGGCGGAGGAGCCACTCATATCTTCAAGGTATACAAGTTCTGTTATTAGAAACATAATTGTGTGCCTTTGTTATGACCAAGCAGTTGGTAAAGGCTGAGTTATTTAAAATCCCAGAGGGAAACTTTAAATACCTGTCATAACCTACATTTTCAATTGGTATGTTTTGAGTTGCAGCTTTAAATTCAGGAATAAGACCACCAGTTCTCGAGAGGTTTTTATATTAAACTAAACAAAATATTTATTATTTTACAACAGATTAAATACATACACATGGCTACAAATTACTACTATCATAATTTTTAACAATTTCCCAAATTAATCTCCATTAAGGCAACAATAACCAATAGACTTAACCAGACACCAGGCAAAGCATTTTCACCTTACAAATTCAAAATGAGGTTCCTTTCAACTTGGCTCCTTTGTAGACAGTTGTAGGCAAACAACTGATTTGATGTTACATGCCTCTGCCTTTCACACACAAACTCCTCTCAAGTTATACCCAGCCTGCTCTTTGAATGCAAATTCTCATTGTATCACTAGGCCGTTTGAACTCCTTTCATAGTACCAATTTTATTAGTAATATAAACATTGCTTTGTGTCTCCTAGCTAGGAGCAAGATTTCACCCCCACTCTTGAATGCTCTATTCAACAAAATGCAAATGTACCTCTACCTCTGTTTACTTCTCAAAACTACTACACATCAAAGCACCCAGACTAGCTGGATATAATCCAATTAACACACGTACAGACTAAACCTCTATTTAAAAAAAATAATATCCGATAACATTATATACATTAATAGTTTCATGACAACCCCCTTCCTATCAAAAAATGATTCGTCATAATTCTAAAAGATGGCTTCATTTTTTAATAATTCATCTCACAATACCTCCTACGCTTATTACACTATTACATCACCAGATGCATGCATTAACATAACAATATATATACACAAGTCCTTGGTATCAACAGAAATCACTCCAGTTCAGCGTCCATGGTTTTAAAGATGTCCAATTTTCCTTGAAGCTTCAAACTCTAGATAACACATATGCAAACAGATTTTCTCTTCCAGCAAAATGTATAATCCGTAGGTTAAATGGATGTAATAATAGACTTCATCTAAAATGTCTTGCACTTTTGTCTCAAAATTTGTCGAAAAACCTCAAAAGATTATGGTCAGTATAAACAATTGTTTCTGATGAAATGTTTGTAACATAGATTTCAAGATGCTGCAACGCTAACACCAAATCCAAAGCCTCTTTTTCAATTGTTGAATATTTTCCCTGTTGTACATTCAGCTTCCGTGAAAATTACCCGATTGGTTTTTCAATTCCAGTGCCATCTTCTTGTAACAGTACAGCCCCAATGCCTGTATCACTTGCATCGACGGCCAACTTGAACTGCTCGGCATAATTGGGTACTGCCAAAACTGGTGTCATAGTTAATAGTTTTCAAACTACCAAATGACTTCTGACACTCCAGTGTCCATTGAAACTTATTGTTTTTTTTTCATAGTTCAGTCAGTGGAGCAACCTCACCGCTAAAATTTGGTACAAATTTCCAGTATAACCCACTCATGCCCAGAAATCTCAAAACTTCTCACTTTGTTGTAGCCACTGGGAAACGATAGCCTTGACTTTTGCATCTCTCAGAGCCATCTTATCATGTCCAATGGTATGGCCTCAATTTGTAACTTGCGCTTTTGCAAATTCACTTTTAGCCAAGTTCATCTCCAAATTAGTTTCTTGTAGTCAAGTGAATAATTCTTCCAGATGCTATAAATGCTCTTCCCAAGTCTAACTGAAAATGATTAGATCATCAATATAAACAGTATAATTGCTTAGACCTGCAGTTACTTTGTTTGTCAGTCTTTGAAATGTTGCAGGTGCATTATTCATACCAAATGACATGACTTTAAACTGATATAGCTCACTGACATTACAAAAGCTGATATCTCCTTTGCTCTCTCCAACAACGATGCCTGCCAATATCCTTTAAGAAAGTCAATCTTTGTGATAAATTTCAATTGTCCCACTTTCCTAATGCAATCGTCCAACCGTGGTATAGGATATGAAGCCGCTTTTGTCACTGCATTCACTTTTTGATAGTCCACACACAGTCTTTGTGTTCCATCCAGTTTTGGTACCAGTACAACAGGCAAACTCCAGTTACTGCAACTAGACACAATGATAATATTTTGAAGCATGAAATCAATATTTTTTTGTACTTGTGATAACTTTGCTGGATTTAACCTATAAGGATGTTGTCTTATTGAAGATGAAATTTCTATACATACATACATCATGTATAGCTAAATGTATCGTTCCCAACTTATTTCCACAAAATAGGTTTGTGTGACTGCAATAGCTTTTCCAGATCACTTTGAACTTGCTTGGAAGGTATCTCAATATTTCATTTAAATTTTCAAGCACCCAATTTGTTTAGAGGAAAATCAATTTCAGAGTCCTGCACACCTATCTCTCTCATCATCCACCATCACTAATACCTCTTTTTGTTCCTCTTCCCTGTCAAAGTACTTTTTAAGCATATTTGCATGACCCCCTGCTTCTTTCTTCTATCTGGAATATTTATTAAATGAGTTACTTCACTCAATTTCTTTTCAATCCTGTAAGGCCAACTAAGTCTTACATTTAATGAATCACTTAGTACTGGTAACAAAACTAGTACTTTCTCTCCAGAAATAAAACTGCGAGTTTTAGCTTTCATATCTGCCTTCGCTTTCATCATTTGCTGTGATGTCTTTGAATGTTCCCTAGCCACTCACATGCCCTGTTCAATCTTTCCCTGAAATTTGAAATGTAATCCAGGAGAACAGTTTCTGAATTTTGACCCACCAATTTCTCATGAATCAATTTTAGTGGTCCCCTTACCTCATGACCATAAACTAGTTCAAAAGGGCTAAAACCAGTTGATGCATTAGGAGCATTACTAATAGCAAATAACAAGAATGGAATTCCCCTAACCCAACCCTGTGGATAATTCTGACAGTAAGCTCTCATCATAGTTTTGATGCCATCTGTCCAAAGCTCCTTACGACTTTGGATGATACACTGTTGACTTAAACTGTTTTATCCCCAAACTGTTCATTACTTCCTTAAACAGCTGTGACATCAAATTTGACCCCTGACCTGATTATATTTCGTTAGCTACACCATATTTTGTAAAAAACTTAATTAACTCCTTACTTGTTATATTTCTTAAATGTATCGCTTCAGGAAAGACACATCCATTATTGTCAGTAAATGCTGATTTCCACTTTGAGTCTTAGGGAGGGGGTCCTACAAAATTAATCACGACCCTGGTAAAAGGTTCTTCAAATGCTGGTATTGGGATTAAAGGTGCCGGCTTAGTCATTGCTTGTGATTTTCCTGTTATTTGACATGTATGACAGGTTCTACTAAATTTGACTATATCTCTATGAAGTCTTGGCCAAAAAAAACCACTGTATCTTTTCCTGTGTTTTCCTAATTCCTAAATGCCCTCCCATTGGAATTTCATGAACAATCCTCAGAATCTCATTTCGATACCCTAATGGGATAACAATGTGATGCACCTCCGTCCAGCTTTCATTTGCTGAAACATGATCCGACATCCACTTTCTCATTAAAATATCTTCCCAGAGGTTATAACATACTGGAATACATTTTGCTTCTGTTTCTGAATAAGCTTTCTGATATAACTGTTTTAATTGCAAATCATTTTTTTGTAACTCCACTAACCTCCTTGAGTTAAACACTTCAGCTGAATTGTCCTGTATTCTTTCCTCCTGAACAATGTTATCAACACAGTGCCAGCCACTTGGATTTCAACACCCTTTGAACTGCCTGCCTTTCTTGTTTTTCTTGTTCTTCCTTATGAGCCTTTGATCTCATTACAACACAATCAGGAAACAATCTGGGATGTTCCTTCTGTAATATCTCTGTTGAAAACACTTCTCCAGGCTGCTCAACTACCATAGGCATCACCCACATTTGCAATCCAGCTATATCATTACTCAGAATAAATTGCAATGGGCAATTTTTCCACCATTCCAACTATAACCACCTACCTTCCTTTCACCTTCCCACTTTTTATCCTTTACCGATTTCACCTGCCTTCCATTTGCTTTTTAAATTTACCTTCCACAATGGAATAGATTTAGCATCTGAATGAACCCCACTTATTATTACCTGCTCCTGCAATACTCCCTTTGAACAACAAATATCACTATCCCACAACATTAAAGATTGGCTAGCCCCTGTGTCTCTTAAAATTTTAACATCTTTACCTACTCCACCCTGTACACATGGAAAGGCTTTCCCTTCATGCACAAAGTCTGTAAACATTTCTGCAACCTGCTCCTCAAAATTCTCTTGAGTAGACCGTGAACACATTCCCACTTCTTCACCCTGTTTCATCTGTACACAAACCACTGGTTTCTCCTGTGCCTGAACCCCAGAACCCACAGTACTTTTACTTCCAGGGCATTTCTGTACCCCAACAATTCCAACAGATTTTTCCTGCAATTTCCAACACACTCACTCTATGTGCCCTACTTTATTACAATGAAAACACATTAATTTTCAAATGGCACTTCTACCTTCAGCACCTTCCTTTTTATTCTGAGAAGAAACTTCCTGGGAACTTCCAGCTACTCCTTCTCTTCCCTGACTACCTACCTTTCTTTCACCTTCCCACTTTCTATCCTTTACCAATTTGAAAGGGTGATGAAAAAGAGGTTTAGTTCTATGAACTAACTCATAATCATCAGCCATCTCTGCTACTTGTCTTACAGAAGCAATCCTCTGTTCCTCCACATGAGTTCTCACTACCGAAGGGATTGAATCTTCAAATTCTTCCAACAGAATTACTTCCCTAAGAACTTCATACATTGTCTCTATTTTAATGCTCATATCCACCAGTCAAAATTACTTTGTTTTACTCTGTCAAAGTCATTATAAGTTTACCCATGCTGCTTTCTCATATTCCTAAATTTCTGCCTGTATGCTTCAGGAAACAACTCATATGCACTCAAAATAACCTTTTTCACCCACATCATAATTCACCGACATTTCTTCTGATGGCGAAGCATATGCCTCATGCGCCCTACCCACTAAATTAGACTGTAATAATAACATCCAGTTTTCCTGTGGCCATTTCATCTGTTTAGCTTGCTTCTCAAATGAAATAAAGGATGCTTCAATATCTTTTTCCTCAAAGTTTGGAAGAGCTTGTACAAATTTAAACATCCCCCCACTGGGTTCCACCCTGGAGTTAAGTCCTTCCTTACCTCCTGGCACCTCTTTTCTAACTGTCAACATTTTCTGTTGGAATTCTCTTTCTCTCTCTTTTTCTCTCTCCTCCTTCTCTATCCTCACAATTTCTAATTCCCTTTCCTGTTTTCTCTCTCTTCTGCCTTTCTACCTGTTCCCTTTTTAAAGCCATTTCTCTTTACTTCTTGCTTCTAATTCAAGCTTTTTCAGTTCCTTTGCTTGTTCAAATTCAAGTGTCTGCCCTTTGAATGCAAGTTCTCATTGTATCACCAGGCCCTTTGAACCCCTTTCATAGTGCTAATTTGATTAGTAATATAAACATTGCTTGGTGTCTCCTAGCTAGATGCAAGATTTCACTCCCACTCTTAAATGCTCTATTCAACAAAATGCAAATGTACCTCTACCTTTGTTTACACCTCAAAACTACTATACATCAAAGCACCCAGACTAGCTGGCTTTAATTCAATTAACACACGTACAGACTAAACCTCTATTTTAAAAAATAATTTCCAATAACATTATACACATTAATAGCTTCATGACAGTCTTCGCACATGATTCCACTTTATAAAATGCTGGAATGTCTCTGGGTGCTTTCTGTCTCTTAATTTCCATATCTTAGAATCAGTGCTAGCCCTCCTTTAGTCATGTAATATGCACTCCAACTGGAACATTAAGCAGTGCTTGTGAAATCTAAGCATAGTTGGCCTTCTGGGGTCCTTTGATCACTTATGACTTGATAGCACGTTCCAACTGGCGTTGCTCATTTGACCAGTTGAAGGAGAGAGAAGAAATGCATGCATTTACATAGCATCTATCACAATCTCAGGGTGTCCCAAAGTCCCAAAGTACTTTACAACCAATGAAGTACTCTTGAAGTGTAGTCACCCTTGTAATGTATGAAACATGGCAACAAATTTGCACACAGCAAACTCCCATAAACAGCAATGAAATAGTGACCAGTTAACCTGTGTTCTTAATGATGTTGGTTGAGTGATTTATATCAGTTTGGGCTCCCTGCCGATCTATAGTGCCCACCTGAGAGGGCAGGTGAGATTTAGGTTTAATATTCCATCTCAGAGATGGGACCTTCAACTATACAACACTCCCTCAGTACTGCACTGAAGTGTCAGACTAGATTATGGACTCAAGTCACTGGAATGTAAACCTTCTGATTTAGAGGTAAGTGTGCAACCACTGAGCCACTGGTACAAGTAACAATTGGTAGTTTGCTGCTAACCACGTGGGACAAAGTATGAACAAGAAGTGAAGCTTATTGAGATTCATCTCAAATTAGATGATTAATATTCTATAGGACAGCAAGGCCTACTGGCGATGGGGCTTGGGATTGTTTTTTTATGGAGAACAGGAGGATTCAATAGATTTCAGTTCATTGGAAACTAACCTTGTTAAGAAGACTTTTGCAATTCAAAGTACAGAACAAAAATGGTTATTTTCTGTTTTTCATTTATGATTTTTATGCAGATGGAGAATGGGGTTTCAGTGCCACTGTTGATTGCAGCCGGTGGGGGTGGAAAAGCATATTTGGAGGACCCAGATGCCATAATGGATGATCTGATGGTGGAGCAATATGAAAATGACACGTTAGTGCCTGGATTCAACGGCCAAACAGGGGCAGCAGGTTAGTGGGGGGAGAAATGACTTGTAATCTTCTTTTATCAGAATTCTCAGTGGGACAAGATTAAAAACTGACATGATTACAGTTAAGTCAAAGGAGACGTTGTAGTCTCTTGTTTAGATATGCTCCATTGTAACTGTTGTGATATGTCTTCCAAAGCCTTAGAGAGAAGGTTCAAATTTGCTTTTTGTAACTTTTGATGTATCGTTGGTAAGGCCAGCAGTTGTTGTCCAACCCTAATGGTCTTGAGAAGATGGTGGTGAGCTGCTTTCTTGAAACTCTACAGTCCATCTGTGAGATTCGGGAGGGAGTTTCAGGCTTTTGGCCCAATGACAATTAAGGAACGGCAATATTGTTCCAAGTTAGGCTGGTGTGTGGCTTGGAGGGGAACTTGCAGTTGGTGGCATTCCCAGGCATCTGGTGCCCTTGTCCGTCCAGGTGTTGGAGGTCACATGTTTGGAAGGTGCTGTCGAAGGAGACTTGGTGAGTTAGCCTGAATGGTTCAATTGCACCTCCCCCATAGCTTTTCAACTGAAGGGCAGTGACTATGTAATCTGCAGGCCTCAGGCAGGTCTTGATAATTGTTTTCTAATCCACTCTACAGTACACCCAGGGAGACATATCTCTGAGGCATTGGAATGACAGATAGTGTTCTTGTAATGTGAGTGACTAGCAAGGCTGCATTTATTGCCCATCCCAAGAATACTGACTTGAACTTTTCAAATCTGAGGAGCTTATGAGTTACAAAATCAAGGCAGTGGATGGAGTCAAGACGCAGATCTGTCATTGTCTAACTGAATGGTGGAACAGACTCAAGGGGCTGAATGGCTGACTCCTGTTTCTATGCTTGGTAGAGTATACTTGAGGGAATGCTTCCATTTTGGGGGGAATCCAAAACTAGGGGCCATAAATATAGGCTAGTCAGTAATAAATCCAATAGGGAATTCAGGAGAAACCACTTTACTCAGAGAGAATGTGGAATTTGCTAGTACATGGACCTTTGAGGTGAGTAGTGTATGTACACTTATGAGGCAATTAGATAAATACCTGAGGGAGAAAGGAATAGAACGTTATGCTGATAGAGCGAGATGAAGTTGGATGGGAGGAGGCGCCTGTGGAGCTTAGACACCAGCATAGACCAGTTGAGCTGGAGGCCTGTCTCTTTGCTGTAAAATTGTCAGTCATTCTGAGACAATGAAGTTTGAGTGAAGGCTGATAGAGAAGCTAGCATCATTCTAATATATGGTGTTTCCCTAAATTGATGCAACTCCAAGTTAATCATATTCTAGGACAGCAATTTGGGTTGGGAGGTGACTGTTCAACTCCTGAGTTTCCCTGTCACGTCTGAATAAAGAGGAAGAAGATTGACTTGATTGAGGTAGATAAATTAGACAAAGGTTGCTTATAAGGTAGGCTAAATCTCTTCAGCCTAATTTAATTGTTTGTAACTTCTGACCTGCAGGTGGAGGTGGTGGTTGGAATGACTTCACCAAGCATCCCTGGGCAGGAAAGTCTCTCATGGAAGGCGCAAGTGGGGGCAGTGCATGTCCCCAAGCTCTGAAGAAGCTGAAATGGGCAACGCATGGAGGCTTTGGAGGGGGTGGTGGGGCATGCACGTCAGGAGGAGGAGGTGGTGGATACAGAGGTAAGCCCTGGGAAACCATATTGTATAACAAAGCAAAATGCTGCAGATGCTGGAAATCTGAAATAGAAACAGAAAACACTCAACAGGTCAGGCAGCATCTGTGGAGAGAGAAACAGAGTTAACACTGCAGGTCGGTGACCGTTTGTCAGAACCATTCTATACCATTTGTATTCATGAGTCATTAGGATACTCATGAGTTGTAGATTAAGACACAAGGATCAATAATGTTTTCCCATTTCTGGTTACTTTCAAACTTTGAGGTGTTGCATTCTTCCTTTGGAAATATACAAAAGAATAATTCACAGTTATATTGGTTGCCCATCCCAAAATCCCCAACTTACTCTTGTAAAGCGGACAGCCATTTTAGCCAGCCCCTATGACAGTAATGAATGGGAGTGCCTGCCTTTATCCTGGTTTCGGATATACTATTTGGACCTGAGGCCAACTTAAGTGCCAATTTAGTGCCCCATGGAAAACAGAGAACATGGTGCAAGGCATATGTTGAGGGATTATTTAGTACCTTGCCAATATGCACTACCATTTTCTAAATTAGCCAACAATATTAAGCCACAAATGAGAATAACCTGGATGAAATTCAGGCCTTTATGATTAAAACACTGCAATTGGTTAAGATGTACATTGCAGGTTTTTTGAGGTACTAATATATCTGTTTATTATGAATAATAGCATTGTATTATCAGTTCAGCAAGTGATGTTGCAACCCACCAGTAAATTAAAGGTCGTTTCAGCCTAGACCAATTCCTTACATACAACTGAGATAAGTGCTGCCTTCTTCCTCATTATCACCATTAAATGATGGGTCAGTACACCCCCCTTCCCATTTCTGTCTCTGCTTCAGTGCAGTAGTGGTGGTCTGCCCAAGGGCTGGTTCTCTGCTCATTTCTCTATGCCTTGCGCTTCTGCACTTTCCTCTTCAATTAGTCTTAAGAGCCTCCCATTTTCAACTTCAACGAAAAATATGATTGGGAAAAGAATACATGAGGCGGGTCCTGTTGCCTTTCACATGTGGGGCTAAAGGAAACATAAGTCCTATTCCCGAAGGTTCCTCCACCTGTAAGCAGCCATTGTCCCTCGTGGCTCCAGCTATCCCACCATTACCATCGAAAATTTGCTGGTTCCGTCATTGGCTGTGACTCATAGCCCTGACCTTGGGAACCTTAACTGGGCCCGGGGTAACTCGCAAAAGGGAAAGGATGACAGTCCCGTGAAGTCTCAAATGACCCTGCATCAGATTAGCTGCCCTGATTTAGAGCAACAAATGGTCCTCCAGCTGTGAGGAAGATGGCATAACTGGCCCATTGGTTTTATACTGGTTCTGAAATGATCAAAATCCTCCTGCATGCCTACCTGTAAATTATTCTTCATAGGGTTAATTTTGCCGCATCTGATTCTCCCTACGTGCTGGTAAACACATGCCTGCACAAACTGACATGTTGTTAAAAACTTTGGAGTTAGAAGTCAGAAGGTACCTCCTATAACCGCAGGGTCCCCCATCAAGGTGTGCTGGAAGCTTCTCTCAGCTTGTCCAGACAAAACTTCCCAATCATTAGGGCATTCATTTTTAGAATTATCGGAGGCTGAGCAGGGAGAAACCCGACTTCAAGAGAGGAGCTAACAGGCCACAGAAACGTACAATAGAAGAAAGAAAGACCCAGGACAGCCCCAAAGGCTTCAGAGCCAATTAAATACTTTTGAAGTGTAATTGTTTTTGTGATGTAGGACACGAGGCAGCCAATTTACACACAGCAAGTTGCCACAGACAGCAGTGAGCTAATGACCTGATAGTCTGGTGACACCAGGGAGAACTCCCCAGCTCTTCTTTGAAATAACACCACAGGATCTTTTCCATCCGCCTGAGGGGGCAAGCAGAGCCTCAGTTTAATGTTTCCTCTGAAAGGTGGTACCTTCAACAGTGTAGCACTCACTCAGCCGAGATTATGTGCTCAAGCCCTTGGAGTGGGAACTTGAATGCAGTGTTCTGACCCAGAGGTGAGAATGCTAAGGCTGACACTTTGTAAGTGACACCTTTAATGGAAAGTGTAGCAAAGCAACTGTATAACTTATAAGTGCGAGGCTCTCCTTTTTTGTGCACCTTTTCCAGGTGGAGATGCATCTTTAGCTGATGGGATCACAGCGGACGGCTATGATGGAATTTCATTTGTCAATCAGGCTGGCGAGATCTACCTCCACCCATTGGCAGGTAAAGAAAAACAATGGGCCACCAACCTGGGGCTGAGTTACATGATAAAACAAAACTACTCTTCAACAAAGCCTTGCGCTTTTCAAAAATGATTTACTCTTGTTCAGTTGATGAGATGGTGGTGTAGTAGTAGTGCCATTGAACTAGTAATCCAGAAGCCCCAGATGATGCTCTGAGGGCATGAGTTCAAATCCCACCAACGGAGCTGGTGGAATTTAAATTCAATTAATAAATCTGGAATTAAAGGCTACTCTCAGTCACGGTGACTATGAAACCATTGTTGATTGTTGTAAAAATCCATCTGGTCCACTAATGCCCTTTAGGGAAGGAAATCTGCCATCCTTACTTGGTCTGGCCAACATGAGATTCAGACCCACAGCAGTGTGGTTGAGTCTTAACTGCCCTCTGAAATGGCCCAGCAAGTCTCTCAGTTGAAGGGCAATTAGGTTTGGACAATAAATGCTGGCCTTGCCAGTGACACCTACATCCCATGAAAGGATAGAGTTTGGCTTGGTATCAGTGTACAAAGGTTTCACCTACAAGGGCATTTTAATTAATCCTCGGCAGCCAGGTCTCAGTTGGGGAAAGTTCAAACGTAGTCATAGGAACAAAGGAACATTCTCTCTAGTCTGTTCCATCTTTATTGAGCTCATGGTTGATCTATATCCTAACTCCATCTGCCCACCTTGGATCCATATCACTTTCTCCCCCTTGGTAACAAAAAAGCTATTGATCTCAGAGTTAACATTATTAATTGAGCTAGAATCTACTTTTTCGTGGGAAGAAGTTCCATTCTTCTGGCACCCTTTGTGTGAAGAAGTGTTTCCCAACTTCTCTCCCGACTGGCTTGGCTCTGATTCTAAGGTATCCTGACTTGTCCTAGACTTCCCAACTAGCAGAAATAGTTTCCCTCTATCCACCCTTTCAATTATTTTCAAAACCCCAAAAATCTCAATCAACTTGTAGTATAATGGTATCTGGCATAGCAAAGGGTTAATGTGAGACTGGGAACAATACCACCCACATTGTGAGGTAGAGTCACATGACCTAAGACTAGAGCGAGTTGTGGACCGTACGGAGACCTGTGTAGAAGCCAGCATGGAGTTAGCTCCAGGCTTGGACCTCACCCTATATGTATATGTATATTTTTATGTGTTACCAATAAACCCTTAATGTTTAACCATACAAGACTCAGAAACTCTCCATGAGACCTACTGAATATACAACATACAACCAAGCTCACTCCTTAACCTTTTGTATTGTCAGGAATGCAAGCTTAATTTATGTTGTTTAGCTTCATTGTCTAACCTTTGGAATTCTGGTATCACTCTGGTGAATCTATACTGCATTCCTTCCAAGGCCAGTGTATGTTTTCTAAGGTGTCGTGTCCAGGACTGTACACAGTTACTCCAGATATGGCCCAACCAGGAGCTTTGTAAAGCTGTAGCAAAACCTCCTCCCCTTTATATTCTCGACCACTAGTTATAAAAGCTAACATTCTATTGACTTTTGAATTACTTTTTGTAGCTGAATACTACATTTGAGTGATCTTTGCATGTGGACATTTAAATCTCTTTGGACCCCCACTGTTCCAAAATTTTCGCCATTTACATAATGCTTGAATCTATCCTTTTTTTGGCCCAAAATGGATGACCTCATACTTACTTGCATTGTAATCCATCTGTCACTCGCTTAATCTATCTGCCTCTTTGTCATTTGTTGCTCTAGTCTACACTGTTCACAATGCCACCAATCTTTCTATTATCAGCATGCTTGACTATATGACTCTCCATTGCATTATCTACATCATTAATAAATATAGCGAATATTTGATGCCCCAGTTCTAATCCTTGTAGGACAACATGCAAGGAACCTTAGGGACTCATTTGTTGATGGAGCAGCAGGATCATTCCTGGGTCAGCAACCTGACCCTTCAAGTAGCGGGTCTTCCATGTGAGTGTTGTGAGGGCCAGCCAATAAAGAGGGCACCTCTGGGATTGCCAACCTGATTAGGTGCAGCAAGTGGGTGAAGAGTCAGAAGCAGTGCTCACAGTGGCACCACTGAGCATTGTGGATAGCTAATTCGTAGATACAAAAGGAGGAAAATGGATGCCACAAGACAAAGGGCAGTCCCACGATTCACAGACATGACAGTTGAGGTGACGGTGAAGCCTTGAGAGCACGGAGGCTGATGCTCTTTCCAGAAGATGGCAGGTGGAGGCTAGTCAGTCTCATCAAGCAGGCATGGTTGGATGTCACAGGGGAGGTGAACAGTAGGAATGTGGAGCACAGGACGTGGATCAAGTTCAGGAAATACTTCAGTGACCCCTTGAAATCCGGCATCTACGTTTGTGAGTTGCAGATTGTTAAAATCCAACAGATGTTTCAGGCTGAGCACTGAAATGAGCCAGATACATAAAAGGTCAAAGCTATGGTCACCATGACCACCTCGGGCAATGTGTGGCCTCTGCTCCTAACAGCATTAAGCCTTCCTCCAGTCACTGCATACAGATAGAGTCATAGAGGTCTACAGCACAGAAAAAGGCCCTTCGGCCCATCAATTTACGCCGGTCAAACAAGTACCTAACTATTCTAATCCCATTTTCCAGCACTAGGCCCATAGCCTTGTAAGCAATGACATCGCAAGTGCACATCCAAATACTTCTTAAATGTAATGAGGGTTTCTGCCTCTACCACCCTTTCAGGCAGTGAGTTCCAGATTCCCACCACCCTCTGGGTGAAAAAATTCTTCCTCACATCCCCTCTAAACCTCCTGCCCCTTAGCTTAAATGATGCTGATCCCTGGGTTGCCTGCTGCTGCTGCTGGTCCCATGGCACATGTTGTTGTGGCACACCCTACCTTGGAGTATGGGGAACCTGTGTTCCCGTGTAAAATGCAGCTTTAAAGCTCAATACAGCCATTTATCTCTCCAACTGGTCTCAATGGAATGACACCAATTTCCTCTTGCTGCAAACTATCCAAAATACTCACTTCAAGGAGAAGCTCCTGTCAGCGCTAGCTTTAACACTATGGCTGGCCCACTGAATGCCAGTTTCCCGCCTTATACTGCTGTAATGATGTCAGGTTGAGCCCTCCATGCCTACCCGCCTTCCTTAACTTACTGCACGGCCGATACGGCAGGTGATCCTTACACCGTTGGGAAAGACCCAATGCACCTGTAAAATGCCTCTTCATTGGCATCTTAATTGTCCTAATTGGCTGCGCGTTTCACCCATGGGGATTCCCAACCTCACTGGTAACCCACCCATGGGGAAATCCCAAGGGAGACGGGAAGGGGTCGGGCTACGGCCCAATGGCTTTTCTCACAGCTCTCCCAGACCACCCACCCCCAATCCCATCTCCAATTGCCTGGTAAAATTTCATGCCACTAGCACTAATTCCACTTCAAATTCTACCGCCTAACCGATCTCTTAACCAGGCCAGCAATTTGCCTTCAATTCCATGAACTTCAATTTACCTAGCAGCCTCTTAAGTGGAACCTTAATGACTGCCTTCAGGATGTCCATATAAGCTACATCTATAGACTTTCCTTAACTACTTTATATCCTTTCTCAAAAATCCAGAGTTTTATTAGATATGCAGACTCTTTGCAAATCCATTTTGACTTTCTCTAATCAGCTCAAATTTTTCTAAGTGCACAGGCAACTGTTTTGAATTATAGATGACAACTCTCCGCAATAGATGTTGGACTAACTGGCCTATAATTTCCTGGTTTGTCTCTCCCCTCTTTTTCAAAGAATGGAGTTACATTTTCAATTTTCCAATTTAAAGGAATAATGGGTGGCGATGAGGAAAACAAGGGTCAAAAAGAGCTGGTGGGAATGGTTTATAGGCCCTTTACCATAGTAATACCATTGGACAGAGCATTAAGCAATAAGTAATTAGTCCCTTTACTGTCGCTAGGTCAAAATCCTGGAACTTCCTCCCTAACAGCACTGTGGGTGTACCTACACCACATGGACTGCACCAGTTCAAGAAGGCAGCTCACCACCACTTTCTCAAGGGCAATTAGGGATGGGCAATAAACGCTGACCTAGTGAGTGATGCCCACATCCCATGAATGAATTTTTAAAAATGGAGTTTGTAACAAAAGCAATGCAATAATTGCAGGGAATTTTAATCTTCATATAGACTGAACTAATCAGATTGATGAAAGTGGTCTGGAAGGTGGGTCTGTGACAGTCCTGGAACAATACCTTGTGGAATCAATCAGGGATAAAGCTATTTTAGATCTATTATTGTGTAATGAGGCAGGGTTAACTAGTAATCTCATAGTAAAAGATCCATTGGGAAAAAGTAATTGTAATACAGTTGAATTCCATACTAAGTTTGAAAACATCACACTCCAGCCCCAAACAAGGGAATCTTAATCTCAGAAAAAGCCAATTATGTAGGTATGAGGAGAGAACTGGCTAAATAGACTAAAAGAATTGGCGATAAATAAACTGTGGGAAATATTTAAAGAAATAATTTAAAATATTCAACAAAAATACAACCCATTGAAAAACAAAAGCTCAGCAAGCAACATCCATTGTGGCTTACTAAGGAAGTTAAGGATAGTATTACATTAAAACAAGAGGCTTAAAATGTGGCAAAAAATTATAGTGAGCCTGAAGATTGGGAGTGTTTTCGAAACCAATAAAGGGCCACCAAAACGTTGATACAAAGGGGGAAAAATAGAATGAGGGTAAACTAGCTAGGTGTATAAAAACAGATTGTAAGAGCTTTCACATGTATAGAAAAAGGAGAGGGATAGCTAAAGTAAATGTTGGTCTCTTTGAGGCAATGACAGGGGAAATTATCATGGGGAATGAGGAGCTGGCAGAGGGGTTGAACAAATATTTTGGCCAGATTTTCATGATAGACATGGGAATCACGCGTCAGGCCATTTCCTAGTGTCGTGTTCCCAAGTTCCGAATGAACCTGCATGCACATGTTATTTTCTTTCTGGGGAGTTTGGGTTGGGCTAGATTTAGGATTGCCTCTTCCTGAAGCAGGCCAAGGTGCAATGGGGTCTGGCAATGCCCAAACCAGCAGGTTAGATAGCCTGCCTCTGCCCCCTGGCACATCAGTCCATTTCTATTCATGACTTTTAGGCCCCTTAGACTCATGCTTCGCTCTCTCCACCCACCCTCATGCCCCTTCCATTCTCCCTCACATCTCCCATGCCTCCTCATATCTCCTATAGCTCCTCCATGCCCCCATGCACCTCTATACTCCTATGCTACCTCCATGCCCACTCCAATTCCCCATGCATCCTCCATACCCACTCCTCCAGTACTCATTCTGTTCAGAACTCACAAGCCCTATAATAGCACTTAGAAGACTTTGAAATGCTCATGAAAAAAAATCATACATTTAAACTCCACTTTAAAAAATTCTTCTCTTAGGAGCTCATAAACCTGTCAATCAAACTCACAGGTATTCAAGCTTCAGTTGAAAGAAAATTATTCCTCTTAAATATTCAACAAACAAACATTCAAAAAAATTTAATTCCATTAACATCTGATAAAACTTTCAATCAAACAAAGCTCACAGTCCCCTTCACAGCTGTGAACATAACCCCTGCTGGGCTAAATGCATTAGTGGGGCTTGGAGCTCAGCCAAGAATTTATACTTGGACCCCATTGCATAACTGTATAACCAAACCTTCCAGGGCCTTTGAAGTTGCCTCAACAGATGGCTAGACATCTGTTATTTTTTTTCAAAGGCTCAACATATAGACTTTTAATCAATGAAGTCAGGTCTCTGTTCAGCTATTTCAAAGGCTCAACTTAGTCTGGACTTTACATCAATGTAAAAATCAAGTCACAATGCCCATATTACATGTTACTATTTGATTCTCAATACTGTTGAATGCAGAAGTGCACTTTATCCACTAGAAAAAGTACTCTAATGTATCTGAATGCTTAGACAATACTGGTCAATTTAATGGTCACTTACCTTTTAAGGACAGAGCCCTATTATCAATTGCAGCATTAAAAAACATACTTAACTTATCAAACAGCATCTAACTTTGACATTTAAAGTTGGCAAGACCTTTTAAACTTACCTGTCAAAAGGTTTCCAACTCCACAGCAGGCTTCCCCCAAAGTTCACGAACTAACTGACCTGGCACATTTCACATAGGCTTCAGGAAACCACCCCGCCTCTCACTGAACATTCCAAACCCTGGGAAATTCAAAATTGAGGCAGGCATTTAAAAGGCTGAAATAAAAGCAATTACTTTTCAGTTCTTTCCTGGTGTTCGATTAGGTGTCCACTAAAACTTCCTGACATTGTTATCAAACATGCTGATGATGTTGTTGTCTGTCATACCAACCTCTAACTTGAAGGGGATGAGTGCCAACTCCACATACGTTTTCTTACCTCCCCCTGGACCATGACCCCACCACCTGAACATCAATCCATTGTTTCCAGGACTGTCACTGACCTCATCTCCTCTGGAGATTTTCCCCCCACTCTTTCCCACCTCATAGTTCCCCAACCCTGAACAGCCTGCTTCTACCTCCTTCCCAAAATCCACAAACTGGACAATCCTCGTAGACCCATCATTTCAGCTTGTTTCTGCCCCACTTAACTTATTTCTTTCTATCTTGACTCATTTTCTCTATTTTTTCTCCTCTTGTCCCATCTTTTCCCACCTATAGCTGTGACTCATCTCATACCCTGGATCATTTCAACAATTTCCAGTTTCCTGGCCCTAACTGCCTCCTCTTCATTATGGACGTCTAATCCCTCTACATCGCCATCCCCCACCAGGACAATCTGAGGGCTCACCGCATCTTCCTCGAACAGAGTCCCAAACCAGTGCCTATCCACCACCACCCTCTTCACCTGGCTGAACTTGTTCTCACATTGAAAAAATTCTCCTTTAACTTGTCTCACCTGCTCCAAATAAAAGGCGTTGCTATGGGTACCCATATGGGCCCTAGTTATACCTGTCTTTTTTGTGGGGTATGTGGAACACTCCTTGTTCCAGTCCTACTCAGGCCCCTCCCTCAACTCTTTTTCTGGTACATTGATGACAATATCAGTGCCAATTCATGCTCTTGCCCAAAACTGGAAAATGTCATCAACTTTCCTTCCAATCCTTCTTTCACCTTCACATGGTCCATCTCTGATACTTCATTTTTCCTCCTCGACTTCTGTCTCCATTTCCGGGGATAGGCGGTCCACTAATATTTGTAAACACACTGACCTCCACAGTTACCTGGACTACACTTCCTCACACCCATGTCATGTAAGGACTCCATTCCATTCTCCCAGTTTCTCCATCTCTATTGCATCTGTTCTCATGATGCAACTTTCCATAACAGTGCTTCTGACATGTCTTCCTTTTTCCTCAACCAAGGACACCCCCACTGTGGTTGACAGGGCCTCAACTGTGTCCAACCCATTTCCTGTACTTCTGCTCTCACCCCTTCCCCTCCCTCCCAGAACCATGATAGGGTTCCCCTTGCCCTCACTTTTCACCCCATCAACCCCTACATTCAGGGGATCAGCCTCCACCATTTCTGCCAACCCCAGCGTGCTGCCACCATCAAACACATCTTCCCCGCCCCTCCCCTCTCCTGTCAGCATTCCCAAGGAACAGTTCCCTCCGCGACACCCTGGTCCACTCTTCTATCACTCCAACAGTTCATCCCTTCCCACAGCACCTTTCTATGCAATCTCAGGAGGTGTAACACCTGTCCTTATACCTCCTCTATCTTCACTGTCCAAGGCCTCAAGCATTTCTTCTAGGCGTAGCAGCTATTTACTTGTACTTCTTTCAATTTACTCTACTGTATTCTCTGCTTACAATGCGGTCTCCTCTACATTAGTGAGAGAAAATGCAGATTGGATGACCTCTTTGTGGAACACCTCCACTCAGTCCGCAAGTGTGACCCTGACCTTCTGGTTGCTTGTGATTTTAATTCATCACCTTGCTCTTGCACTCAAATCTCTGTCCTCGGCCTGCTGCAATGTTCCAGTGAAGCCCAACACAAGCTCGAGGAACAGCACCTCATCTTCCAGCCAGACACTTCACAGCCTTCTGGACTCTATATAGAGTTCAATAATGTCAGACCATGAACTCTGTCGCCCATTTTGACTTTTTTTTGCCTGTGCTGGTCTGAATCATGATTTTCACGTTTTTGCTTTCGGACAGAGCTGTTCATTATTGCGCCATTCAAACTTACTCTGCACAAATGCTTTGTTTCTTTAATGCAACTATGACCACGCTCTTTGCCTTTCATTCCATGACATCTTTGTAATTTAATCTCTCCCACCCTGTACCTTATCCCGGGCCTTCCCTTTTATTCTCCCCCCACCCAACTGCGTAAAACCCATCACATTTGTACCTTGCTTTACTTCTGAAGTCACATTCCCTCAGCCCAACCATTTTCAGCTCCGTTGTCATAAGGTCAGAAGTGGGGAAGTTTGCTGATGATTGCACAATGTTCAGCACCATTCGCGACTCCTCAGATACTGAACCAGTCCATGTCCAAATGCAGCAAGACCTGGACAATATCCAGATTTGGGCTGACAAGTGGCAAGTAACATTCGCGCCACACAAGTGCCAGGCAATGACCATCTACAACAAGAGAGAATCTAACCATCGCCCCTTGACATTCAATGCTTTTACCATCACTGAATCCCCCACTATCAATATCCTGGGTTACCATTGACCAGAAACTGAACAGAACTAGCCATATAAATACTGTGGCTACAAGAGCAAGTTGGAGGCTAGGAATCCTGTCATGAGTTCTCACCTTCTGACTCTCCAAAGCCTACCCACCATCTACAAGGCACAGGTCTGGAGTGTGATGAAATACTCACCATTTGCTTGGATAAGTGCAGCTCCCACAACACTCAAGAAGCTTGACACCATCCAGGACAAAGCAGCCCGCTTGTTTGGCACCCCTCCCACAAGCATTCCCTCCCTTCAACACTGACGCACAGTAGCAGCAGTGTGTACCATCTACAAGATGCACTGCAGAAACTTAGCAAGGCTCCTTAGACACACCTTCCAAACCCAAGACCACTACCATCTAGAAGGACAAGGGCAGCTGACACATGGGACTACCACCCCTCCAAGTCACTCACCATCCTGACTTGGAAATACATTGCCATTCCTTCACTATCGCTGGATCAAAACGCTGGAACTCCATCCCTACCAGCACTGTAGGTGTACCTACACCACAGGGAGTGCAGCGGTTCAAGAAGGCAGCTCACCACCACCTTCTCAAGGGCAATTAGGGATGGGCAATAAATGCTGGCCTAGCCAGCGATGCCCAAATCCCATGTATGAATTTAAAAAAAGGCGAGTTTTCATGATCTGGAATGCACTGACTGAAAGGATTTTGGAAGCAGAATCAACAGGGACCATTTTTAGGCCACAAATTTGTCCACTTGGGGCATGCCAATTTGTTGGCTCTATCCTGCTTCCAACCATTTTCCTGAAAGTGAGATCGGAGTCGGCAGAACTACCTACCTGCAAGTGATGGGTAGTTACTTAACATTAGTTAAAGGCCTATTAAGGCCAATCCTCAGAGGCCAGCTGGAATTTTGCAGTCAGCCACCCCAAGATGTTTGGGACCATATCAGCTGCTTTGAGGCGGGCTTCTAGCGACAGACTGGGGCCGGCTTTTCTGGCAGCCTTTGAACCCCTCCCCATCTGCCTGGCCTCATTTGTGGTTGCAGGCTTTCCTGTGGAGGGGTTTTCCTCCACAATGATGGCCTGGCAACTGTGGGCAATTTTAAATTTAAATGTTTAAAATGTTGGTGAGAATGTGGGCCAAATTTTCAACATGGAGGCGGGAAGCTCAAGTTGAGGAATACCCCAACTCAGCAGACCCATCTCCTTGGAAGTGACCCCTGCAGGCATAATTTTCTCTCCAGGGCATCAGGAGAGTTATTGAGTCTGGAGGGGAGGCAGTTTGGAGGTCGCCAAGGAGGTGGGTGAGTGCTGAGGTGGGCTGGTTAGAAGACCCACCTCTGTTCCCTGAAACCTCAGCCAAGTATTGTTAGGCTCTCTACCTCTCACCACTCATGCCATCTCCATAGCCACTTACCCAGTATCCACTATGACCTCAAGAGCCATGTGGAGATGAAAAAAATTAAGCTTCTAAAAATCTAAAGAACACTTAGTCACAAACATTTGATACAGAAAAAAAAATCTATTTCATGAAATCCAAAGATATTAAATTCCCTTCAATGATTAATCCGTTAAAGAAACAAATAAAGTTTCATTCCATAAACACATCAAGGACAGCTAATTCTTTCATAGTATTTTAAAACTGTCAATTATAATGTGAATTCAGCTCCCCCCACCCCCACTAACATAGGTGAGCTAGGTACTTTTGAAACTCAGCCAAGCATTTATAATGGGCTCAGCTGTAAGAACAGCCCTTGGGAAATGCCAACAATGAAGTCTATTGAACCTGCAGGAACAGATGGTAATGGGTTTTTCTAAGCTAAACCAGATGGCTTGTCAATCAATGCACTCCAGCAGAGGGTGTTTGTTTTTACTCTAACTGGCAGCTGCAGCCTGTTTTCTTTTATTTTTAAAAGGCTGGGATTTAAATAACTTTAGATCATGATACTTAAACAGACCTTATCCACCCGTCAAGAGCATCTACGCCTCCTCCATAAATTCATGATTCCTACACTGCTTGTTAAGACCTTTGGAACAGCGAAAATGGAGCCTATTTGAGCTCAGCACTAATTTCAAATGGAACAGCTGTGTTCAGGTTTTCCATCTATGTCATTCACACCCCACCCACTTCTCACACCAACAAAAATGGGATCTGCTGGAAATGGGGGCGGGACTTCACATTCCCATTTCAAAAGGCCTCCGGGGTCAGCCTGACTGCAAAAATCCAGCCCTCTGCTTCAAAACAAAGATGCCCTCTCTCTATCGCTTACCTGAACTGCAGGCTGCAGCTTCAGTGCTGGGGGTGGGGGGAGGGTGAGGGCTCCAATAGCCCTCCAGCTTTGAGAGCCCCCCTCCCCACCATCATTATTGGACAGCAAGCCTGCCTTCTGGCCATTAATTGGACAACTGAAGGAAAATCACTGCTGTGTGACTGTTTTCCACACAGTGTGGGTCTTAACCCCCATTTGACCCCGATGCCGGGGTCCCGACCTAAAGAGCAAAACCTTGCCCGTGCTTTCAAATGAAAACAGGTAAATGTTTGAAGGAGGAAAAATTGCAGGGCAATGAAGAAAGAGTGTGGAGAATGGGACTAATTGGGTGGCTCGACCAAAGAGCTGACACAGGCACAATGGGTCAAATGGCACCCTTCTGTACTGTAAGATTCTGTGATTCTAGTAAACTGATAAAGGGAGAGTGTTAATCAATTGTAGCAGGAAAGAGAGGCTGGCCAGGAAGGGCAAGTGGAGGATGTGGGAAAGGGTGTAAGATTGAGGACTCATCTTGGACTGTCATCATTGTATCTTACTTAATGTGGTTTGTTTAATAGACTCCACAGGGGAAGGGTTCACTATAACTTACCATTGAAACACAGAATGTGCTACTTGCTCATTTTCAAAAGTGAAGTTCAGAACTCTTCAGCAAAACCTTGCTCTGTCGATGACTTGGGTTCACAATCTGGGTTTTCAGTGTAATTTGCTGCCAACAGCCTCTGATTAAGTTGCTTTTCACTTTGTTTACAGCCATGGAAAGTCATGGAGAAGCTGAAATTCGGATCCATATCAACTGCAGTCATTGTGAGTCGGACAACTGTGTACGGGACCAGGAGTCCAAGAAGATAGTGTGTCTGTGCCTGGGTGGCAAAGTTTTAGCCAAAGATAATGTTACCTGTACAGGTAAGAACAAATTTCAAGATCTGGTTGCATAATAAAGTGCTCTGTATTGTCAGTATAATGGAAGTTTGTCTCTGTATTGTCAGTGCGATGTTTGGCACTCTCATCGTCAGTACAATGGAAGTCTGGTTCTGCATTTTTTTTCGAAAAATATACTTTATTCATAAAAGATCTGAAAGAACATTACAAAATATTCCTAAATCGCCATCACAAAAAGTGCAATCAGATTCAACTTTTACACATGGATCGCAAGGTGCTTCAATACAATCAATGAATGTTAAAATCATTTCAATATTGTCATTACAGCCAGTCAGACAGTGCAATGGTATTGGAGTTATCAACATACATCATGTTTCACTCTGAGGTGCTTCAATACAATTATAATACAATTAGCATTCAGTGCATACATTCATTGTCAGCCGTACAGCCCGAGGGGTCTATACCTTTCCCAGCCCCTCGGTGCACTCAGGCAGAAAGGTCTTAGACAGCGACCTTTGCATTGCTATTGGAACGGTAATGAATGGGTACTTGTATTGCACTAATGAGTGGAGTATTGGCCCCTAGTGCAACCTAACATTCTTTATAATAAATATAATTAAAAGCATGGGTGGAATTTTCCGATCTCGCCAGCAGTGGGAACCGTGGCAGGCGAGGGCACTAAATTTGGCGTAATTGGTAAAGCCTGTTTCCCGCCGGTGGAAAATTAGTTTGGAGTTTTGTTCTCCTGACTTTGATGGTGGGTAAAAGGCAGGTCAAATTTCCCATTGACCTATGTCAGGAATCATGTTTGCATTCATTTGCATCTCATGAATGCCCATTAAAAGGCCAACTCACTGGAGTTATGTTTCCCTCCAAATTAAGAGCCCCACCAGTGGATAATGAGAATGTTCAGTTTTACGAGTGTAAATAAATAGCATGCAGCTGGTGAGCTTTGGCTCATGTTCAACTTGGAGGTCAGCAGACACTGCTTTCACCTTCCTTTAAGACCATAGCTGCGAAATATCGGGCGCCTGTATCACAAACTGTGCAAAATCTGGGCATGGGAGTCAAGACCTGCGGGAAGCAGGACTCGGGGGTGGGGAAAGTGGGGAACATGAGAGGGGAGGGGTGAGACAGAGGCTGGACTGAAGGGGGGTTAACACAAGAGGGGAGAGGGGAGACAGAGGCAGTACTGGGGGTGGAAATACGAGAGGAGGGGTGAGATGGAGGCAGGACTGCAGGGGCTTTAACACGAGAGAGGATGGGGAGACAGAGCCAGGACTGGGGTGGGTGGGGGAATATGAGAGGGGAGGGATAAGACAGATGCAGGTCTAGGGGGTGGTCAAGGAGCAGAGTGGAGTAGTGAAAGACGGTCCTGGAGCAAGAGTTATAAGACTGGCAGTGGAATAATCAGGGACTGCCCTGAGGCTGAGGCCATGCTGTTGGGGACATATTGATGAGGCTGCCCTGAGGCTGAGGCCATGCTGTTGGGGACATATTGATGAGGCTGCCCTGAGGCTGAGGCCATGCTGTCGGGGACATATTGATGAGGCTGCCCTGAGGCTGAGGCCATGCTGTCGGGGACATATTGATGAGGCTGCCCTGAGGCTGAGGCCATGCTGTTGGGGACATATTGATGAGGCTGCCCTGAGGCTGAGGCCATGCTGTTGGGGACATATTGATGAGGCTGCCCTGAGGCTGAGGCCATGCTGTCGGGGACATATTGAAGAAACTGTCCTGAAGTTGTACGGGCCATGATAAAGGGCTCTGCATAGCAGAAATGTCTTGATCTCGGCCCTGGGCGATGGGGAGGACTCTTGGTGCAGTGACGGTCCTGCACAGTATGGTATGCAGGGTGTGGTCGGTCACCTAAGGCATTTGGTCCTGGGGTTTCAAGTCATGGTATTGTGAGACAGAGGGCACAGTAACGTTCAAGAAAGGATCCTGTATGTCAGTAGCTGAAAAGTCATGGCGGGTATTGGATGGTCTCATGGAGGGGGTCCCGAAAAATAAGGGTGCGTGTGGCTTCGAGAAGGGGAGGGATCCGGTCGACAAACGGCATGGGGACATCAACATTAAAGAGTTCAGCAGGGAGAACAGTGATATCTACATGAACAATGATGGGGTCAAGGGTAACAGGGGGAGGCTGGGTACCTACAGGACAAAGGGGAATCAGGGGGTGGCGAGTATGGAGGAGGATGGCTGGACCTTGGTGGGTGATGGGGGAGGTTGGAAGCCGGCCGCACTCACAAAAGTCAACAGCACCATTTTTGCATTCTCCGAAGAATGACACAGTTGACAAACAAGCTAGAAAAAAATCAATCGGGGAGGGGTCTCAGGGTGTGTGGGAGGAGTTCAGCACAGCAATTTTGGGCCGATTGACCCTATAAATTGATTGGACCCTATAAATTTCCTGTTCAAACCATGGAGAGCATGGATCAGCTGAGTGCTGGACTCGAGGGTCTAATGCACAATGAATGAGCTTGGCTCATTTACTAATGGTGCACATTTAGGCGAGATTCCGTTAGGTTTAGGCACTGCGGTGCATTTGGTCTTAATTGGCATCTGATTCTTACTGAAGCATGTGAGAGTGGATGTAGGATCAAATAACCAATGGCCCCGGCTGCTGCACAGAAGCAACATGGACCCTATAAGCCTCAATGTTCCAAATGTACTGGTCATGACATTCAAGGCACCATGCTTGCAGTCATGATATAACTGCAAGGATTGGATATTGATACTTATTGTCAAGGCAACTGGAGGACAAATACCAGAAGCCTGAGTGTGGGTTATAGGACATAGGTCTTTTGAGCCTAATTAAGACCCTCGTGAATACGCAACCACGTCTGAGAGGAATGCGCAGCCACCTGTCATCCTCCCGGATGATATCATCCTGCAAGGTGTGGCCTTGGTATGCAATGTACAGACTGAGGGCAGGTCAAGGGCTGAAGACTGGATTCCTGCCTTGTTTATGGAGAGAGACCATTCAAGGGAAGCTAACATTGATTGCTCAATTGTATCCAATCATAGATACAAGGATGAATAGAGAATTCGGGCTGCAGACAACGCTGCCTTGTTGATGGGTCTGATTAGAACAAGGAGAAGAGGGACCTGTCGTCAATTGGTACGACTCCTGGAAGACCATTGCCCTGGGGATCAAGAACCAGTGGAGCCCCAGGAAGTCCCAGATGCTGCTGAGGGGGGGCCAAATCCATGAAGACATTTGGCACGACCAAGGTTCTACAGAAGACGGAGCTTATACATGGAGATGAGTGAAAGACATTGCCACAGCATCTTCACTTGTCTAGGGACATGGTTGCTCACATTTTCCACATTCTCCATGAGGAGCTCATGCCTCACGGACTTGGAGTTCATCCAATGCTGGTTGCTCCAAAAGTTACCAGCGCACTGAACTTTTTTTTGCTCGTGGACCCTTCCAGGGCTCCATTGAGGAGCTTTGTGGAATTTCACAGTTGGCTTTACAAAAACCCATAAGAGACATGATAGATGCCCTTTTCAGTAAAGCTCATTATTACATGCAATTCTGCCTGGATGAAGCAAGCTAAGCTGCCTGAGTTGTGGGTTTCACTGCGATCTCATTTCTTGCAAGTGCAGGGTGCCATCGCCGGTACACATGTAGCCTTGAGAGCTCCCTGGAAGCAGCCCGTGCGATTCATTGATAGGAAAGGATTTCACTCTCTGAACGTCCAGCTAATCTGTGATCACAGAAAGCAGATTCAGCATATTTGTGCAAGGCACCCAGGGAGCTCTTATGACTCTTACATTTTGAGTCACTTGCGGGTATCAGAGATATTTGAGGATTGGCTCCTCAGTGATAAGGGGCAACCCAAGAAGACATGGCTAATGACGCCAGTTCATTTGCCACAGAGTGTATCTGAGGAGGGGTACAATGCTGCACAATCTGCCACAAGGACCTTCATAGAGAAAACCTCTGGCCTCTTAAAGATGCGATTCTGATGTTTGGGCAGGTCAGACGGGGCTCTGCAATACTCACCACAGAGACTGTCAAGCATCATCGTTGTTTCCTGCATCCTGCACAACCTAGCGCTGAAAAGGGGGGATGTGTTGCCAGAGGGACTCATTGAGGAGCTAGTTGTCTCCTCAGATGAGGAAGACTTGGAAGAGGATGACTGATGCGGGTGAGGATTCAAATGGCCCACATGAGGATGCCATTGTACTGGCAAGGCACGACAGATGTGCCCGTGACAAACTCATAGCTACAGGATTTCATGAGGAATCAAGTGAAGACAAGTTTTCACAATCAAAATTATCTTCAGATTTCGATGCAGGCGACACAACAAAACCTTCAATTGTCAGAATCAACATATCAGGAAAAGTCATCAACCTCACAATGATCACGGAAGCAGTACAAGTCTCCTTCTGCCCTAAAGATGGGGTCATCCTTGGAAGGCACAGTAGCCTTGGGAACATGTGGCCACTGTGGAATATGATTAGCATTCCATTAGCACACCTCTTTAAGCAGCCCTTTCAACCACGGCGTCATCAGGTTGTTGGGCTTGGCAGTTTTCAAGCAGCTGAAAATCCATTGCATGCATGGATGCACTCATGCCAGTGAGACAGCAGCTTAGCAAGGCAGTGCTAACAGGAAAAGACATTCATCAATGGTCAGGACTTGACAGTTTGAAGAAATCGCAACATCCAGACAGCATCATCTCTCCATTCATCAGCTCTCATGGATGAATAATGCAGAGGCCTCATCTTACTACTGAGCCCCAGTATGCCTTCGGACATCAGTACACAGTGACCTGTTACTCTGCAGCATGCACACAAAGCTGCAAGTCATGTTCGCATCGTCCTCACAGAGAGTGGCAGGACCATGGTTTGATTCTTTACAAACACTCATGCCCCTGCATTCATCAAAAGCCTGCCAAGTTTCAGTCCTGCATTACCTTGGCATTTGGAAGAAATGTGGCCCAGTCAATTTAAGCTATGTATAAATGTTCCCATGTGCCTAGTCTAAGTAAATGAACCCACAATTGTTTACCCAATCCCTTATGAGTGATTAATGCCTTTATATCAGTATAACAACACGACAAAACCAACTTCCATCGTTCAGTGCCATGCATGGTGAGAGTGAGAGCTAAGAAATGAATAATGTTCAGCCTTAAACGCGGAGACGATAGCATGCTGCAGGGAGGCATGAAAGCCTATGGTGTTTGACGATGAATACTACTCTTCCCAAAAATTCACTGCCATAAAATAAACGGCATTGCGAAGTACAATTGGAAGAAACTATTTTAACATTTGTCGCAACGAAAACTTGTGCCATCCACAAACTACAGACTTCAGTGCAGTGGCATCAGGATAATCACTAACCTTGATGTGCAATTCTCCTGAACCCAAATATGCCTGCCCAGCTATCACTGTCACATATGAAGTGCCTTTGTTAATGTCGCAGATTTGGAAATAAAGGCTAATCACTGTGATGAGACTGGGTGAGACTTAATGCATCCGAGAATCCAGGTGGGAGCACATTGCGGGGTACATTTTGGACCCTTGAATAAACGCGGGACCTTGCATCAGATCGATTAGCTCTTGAATACCTGAGACTTGGAGAGAGATAAATGCAAACTACATTTACAATTTTGAAGAGTAAATACAGTGATAGAACAGCCATGTCACCATTGTGCATCCAAAACTTGTTAATTTTTCTTACCCTACCGCTACAACTAGGTGCAGCCCCGCCATCCACAGCAGAGGTGGAGGCAGCTTGCCGACTGCTATGAAATGTTGTCCAAAATGACTTTGGTGGACGTCCTCTGGTTGCCCAAGGCTCAGAGGGCCTGCTAAGGGTCTCTTGCTCTCCTCCTCATCCTGACCTGCTGGAGTTGTGGTCGCTGGCAGAGGGGATTTGGAGTAGCAGCACATCCTTGGCGTGTCCTGGGTGGATACCCCTGGGGTGTCTGGCTGGCGTTCCTCCTCCCTTTGGGTACTGGAGGGCCTCCTCCCTAACTCCTTGATGAGAAGGGGCACCCGGCAGGAGGTTGACATGCCCCATTCCCCTCTCACCTAGTCACTGCTGGAACACACCCCTGGCTAGTGTGATGGTGTGTAGGTCCGAGCAGAAACTGCTGGACCTGAATCTCCAAGACCACCCTTCCCATGGAGACCTCTATACACTCGCATGCCGGAGCCACAACATCAGACAGAACGTGGAAGGGCTCCCCTATCCTTCATTCCAGTCTGTTAACGGCCTCTGACAACCCTGCCTTATGTTCTCCTGCCTCTCCCTGCATTTCCAACATTTCTGTCAGGGCCAATATCAGAAGCTCATCATCAGACTCAGTCTCAGCGGGGGCCTGGTGTCCAGCAGTCCTGTGAGTGTCAGAGACCCCGACTGTCGCTGCCCCCGCCTGCTGTGGACCCGTGTCTGTGAGGTGATTACCAGATTATGAACCCTAACCTGCTCTAAAGCTAGGTCCCACTGAGGTGTGTATATCTGCGCTGGTGGAGGGTCCAGGTGAATGTAGTGAAAGGTCTTCATCAGATGGTTGTTCTGCATCCTCACCTGAGCTGGTGTAGGTGTGGGGTGCTTGCTGGAGCACATCCTTCACCTTTTCTCACTGGGAGCTGGAATAGAAGAAAGAGATAATTAGTGATTGACTAGGCAGGCTCCAACATTATAGGGCACTCACAGTCATGTGGTTGACGTATACTGGATGCCCCTCACTGGCTTGTAGTGGGGAGGCTGATCTCGCCTTCCACACATGAACCCTTCCAGCCAGCTCTGTGGCCTGTTCCTCGTGGGGGAAGAGTATCCTCAACTCTGGTGTCCTCCTTCCAGTCTTGGATCTCTCCTCTTTGTTGTGGGAAATCTTGTCCTGCATAAAGACGGATAGATTGACTGTGAGCAGTATGGATGAAAGAGCATTTTAGAAGCATGCATGCCTGTTCTGTCTGCTGAGCACTCCCCAGTAAGGGCTGAAGACGCCGTTTGTGCAGGATCTTACATGAGATGGTGATCTTAAAGTTGCTGACAAACATTCAGTGCTGATGTCCCATTTGCTGCTCATGTGTGACATCGCTGTGGACTCTAACCCTTAGACTGCCTGATGCCCTTATGAGAGTGAGAGTTTGGAATGAGTAGAAGTTTCACTCATGCTGGTGGAGCACATCAGATCATTCATTTGTTTCCTGCACTGCAGGGTGGTGCTTTTTTGTTTCCCACTGACCCCCACACCGGCGACCTCCTCCCAGGCTGGTCTAGTCAGGTGGGAAGACCACCTGCTCCCAGCCTGAGGAAAGAGGACCTCCCGCCTTTCCTGGACAGACTGGACGACAATCCCTAGGGAGGACTTGCTGAACGGTGGAGCGGAGGGTTTGGATCTTTTTGGCACCTTGGAGTACCTGTCCAGCATAACAACCTGGACCAAAGTGACTGAATGTCTCTCTGGATGCCATTTATATATGGCAACAGGACCTTCAACCCCATGAGGTAACGGCGGGTGGACGAATCCCTGCCCACCCTGCCACAAGATTCGACGAGCTGATGCATAATTAATGAGCTAAAAAGCGGAAGGTCACACGGGTTCATCTTGCTGCCCAGCAGGAATCATGCCGACTTTCTCACCCGCCACTGCACTTAGTCTCCAGATCGGAAAATTCTGCCCCATGTGATTAACAATGATTGAGAGCATATTGTTCATTGCCAGCCCTTTTTCTGTACTGTCTGCATGTTTCTGATGATTTTTTTTTGGTACTGGTATGGATTGAATAAAAAATGGAGTTGAATAGCCTCTTTACTGAATATAGGTGCAATCTAGATGCTCTCGATATATTGATAAGATATCGGCAACACTCAGCAATAAATGTCTCTTATTGCATGGAATGTATTGTGTTTCAAAGACAGCTGGCCTATTGTTCTTGGCCACTTACCTTTTGACTGATAGGCTTTGCCACTCTTTACAATTTTAAATATGAGCCAACATAGATTTTAAAGCAATAGTTTTCTAAAATATCTTTGCGGATTGATAATGGAAAGCTACTTGTAAGTGAATGAAGTCTTAATGGGTGCTTCTTTTTTCTCCCCCTTTGTCTGCAGTTGCTGGAGGCGCCAACCCAGAAGGACATCTTCCTTTCTCCCTCATAATTGTCGTGGTTACGTCCACCATTGTTACTGGTGTAGTTCTAACCTGTGCTGGACTTGCTCTCAGTAAGAATTTCATTAAACTTTGTACTGCACAGCTCCCTTCTCAACCAACATTTCACAAGCTATGAGCTCAGGAGAAATTTTCGTTTTGGTTTTAAATTGTTGTTGCTCGGTTCTTCTTCCAATAACGCCATTCTGTGCATGAACGCATCATTGAAAACATTTAACCACCAGCTTCACTTCCTCCAATCCATCCATATCTGACACAGGCTAGGAAAGGAAGTTAGTAACGCAAGAGATAACAGTGTAAATATGTGTGTTATGCGGCTTCACCTTTAATCCTGTTTATGTTCTTTGTATAGATAGAATGCCTGGCTCATTATATTCCTACCTATACCAGAGTTGGTTACCTAGATGCTAAAGTTTGGAAGACCCAGTATGCATATCTCAAAATTTATAGAATGTCAGTTCATGAGGTAGCAGGAAAACCTGCATTTATGCTGCTGTTTAACATAACAAAATATCCCAAGGTGCTTCACAGAGGTGTTATCAGCCAAAAACTAACTAAGCCAAGGAAGGAGACATTAGAACAAGTGGCCGAAAGTTTGGCCAAAGTATTACAGAATCAATTGCTTTTAAGGAGGGTCTTAAAGGAGGAAAGAGAATTGTAGAGTGGTGGAGAGGTTTAGGGTGGGAATTCCAGAGGCTAGAGCCTAGGCACGGCCGCCAGTGGTGAAGCAAAGAATATCGAGGATGCGCATGAGGCTAGAATTGTTGGAGCGCCAGGATCTTGGAGATTATAATGTTTGAAGAAGGTTGCTGAGATGGGGAGGGCCGAGGAGTTTGAACATGAGGAAGAGAATTTTAAATTTGAGGCATTGGTGGACTAGGAGCCAATGTAGGCCAGCAAGGACAGGGAAGGTGGATGAACATGACTTGGTGCAAGTTAGAATTCTGGAGCTGACTCAGGATAAGACGTCAAGAAAATGTGAATAAAATCTCATTCCTCCAGTTCCCTCTATCACTCATTTTATCCACCTGCATATGGAATATCACAAGGATTTTGCCTATCTTACCCCATTTGTCAGATTATTCCAAATATTTAACACTGTTTGAGCAAAACTGTACCTTTCATTTTGGTTTCAAATTTATTTTTAGTTCATATCTGCTGATTATACTTCCTCAAATTATTTTAAAAGACAGCTGGCCTATTGTTCTTGGCCACTTACCAAGTAGTAAAAGTCTCTCCATAAATGCATATTATTAGACCGTAAGATACCGGATCCTCTGTGAAATGTAGGAGCAGGAGTGGGCCATTCAGCTCTTCGAGCATGTTCTGCCATTGAATTAGATCATGATTAATCTGTATCAAAACTTAATCTACCTCCTTTGGTTTTGTAGCCCTAAATAGCCTTGAAAAACAAAGATATAACAAACTCAATTTTAAACTTTTCGATTGACCTAATTCCAACAATTTGGTCAAAGTTCCAGATTTCTGCTACCTTTGTGTAAAGAAGTGCTTTTTAACATCGTCCTTAAATGGCCCAGCTCTGACGTTAATGTTATGGCCCCTTGTTCTGGACTTCTCCTCCAGAAGAAATGGTTTCCCTTTATTTACCTGATCAACCCTTTTAATCATATAAAGTACCTGAATTAAATTACCTTTAACCTTCTATAGTCAAAGGAATGCAAGCCTAATCTGTGGAACATGTCCTCATAATTTAACCCCTTTAGTCTCTGTAATGTTTTTGACTCTATATCTCCTCCAAGTCCAATTCTTCCTGAATTGCAGAGCTCAGAACTGAGTGCAGTATTCTAGATTTTTGATAGACAAGGGAGTCAAGGGTTATGAGGGGCAGACAGAAAAGTGGAATTGAGACCACAACCAGATCAGCCACGATCTTATTGAATGGTGAAGCAGGCTGAAAGGGCTGAATGGCCTACTCCTGCTCCTAAATCCTATGTTCCTAAATGGGGTCTAACCAGAGCTCTGTACACTTGTAGCGTAACTTCCGACCCTTTCTGTTCCAGTGCTCTTGAGATAAAGGTCAACAATCCATTAGTCTTTAAGGTTATTTTTTGTACCTGTTCACTAGCTTTTAATGACATCTGTACTTGAACCCCTAAACCTCCCTGCCCCTCCACAGTACCTAGCTTCTTGCTATTTAGAAAAATATTCTGATCTATCTTTCTTAGGTCCAACCGGATGACCTATATTGAACTTCTTTTGCCCATTCACAATCTATCAATGCCCCTTTGCAATCTCTTGCTCTCATCTACACTGTTTACTGCACCACCTAACTTAGAGTCATCAGCAAATTAAGATAGACGGTTCTGTATCCCTTAATCCAGATCATTTATAAATATAGCAAAAAGCTGAGGCATCAGAACAGATCCCTGATTGACACCACGTGTTACATCCTGCCAGTTTGAGTACATACTCATTATAGCTGCTCAGTCTCCTACAAACTAGCCACTTCCCTAACCAAGTCAGTAGGTTGCCTCCAATTCCATGCACCCTCATTTTTGTTAACAGTCTCTTACGTGTGCCTTTATCACATATCCACCCTTTTATTCCATATCAGTGTTAATGGCGCTGATAGGATGGTTGACATAATTCCTTTAACCTGCGTTTATTTTTCTGTAATTGTTCTCTGATTTTTCTTTTTCCAACAATTTTTATTTCTCTGCTCTCATGTCCAAGTTGACTCCTCGTTTTCTACTGCGCCATTGCTGAAGGCCCATCAGCTAATTGGCCAGTGGTCATATATGAGCCTTGAAAGCAAGCACTGGCCAGCTTTTGATGATGAGATTGCATCTTCCTTGACTGATCATGCATGTGTACAACCTCCCAGCAGTACTCTCTGTATAGTAAACAGGATCAGGAACAGTGGCCAGTTTCACCCTCCCTAACCAGGGAGCATGAACTTTATTAGTAGCCACAAGCTACATCAGCGCAGACCAAGGATGGAACATGGGATTTATCTGGTCCAAATAGTTCAGCTACACTCCAATTAAACTCACTGAGCTATGGGGAGATTCATCTTTTATTTAATAGTAAAGTAGAAAAATGACCAAAAATCCTGAATTACATGTCTTATTTACTTGATTATCTATTAATATTTGCTGCTAGATACTGTCATTTGCATGAAGTACCATTCTTTGATCTCATACCTTATATCAAAATCGGTTCAGTAGATAGTTCTGCTGCTGTAGAACATTTGCTATCGTATCCTAATTAACTAATATGGCTGATGCAATATATAGATCCTGAATTTCTGTCTTGTATCTTTAGGTGAGCAGAGGGTATAATAGATTACTTGTACCCTACATCAGTTGGCCAAAAGACTAAATTTTAGTTGTGACACTTATGGGTAACAGGAGCTATATTTGACCCAGTCTATTACATTATAATCCTGCATATGGGTATTTAGAGCCCAGCGTTGGGTTTTGTATATTTCAGCTTTGGCTGCAGCAACCCAAGTGCTTGGTGTTTGTGAAGCTGTTGTGACTTCTTGAAGGGACAGACTGATGAGACAGCCTCTCTCTGACACCGGGAAATTCAGTGCAGTTTTCTCTGTGTTGACCAGAGTACCAGGCAATGGATGCACAGACTCATGTAGACCATCCTGCATTACAACAGTGACTTTACTTCAAAAGCACTTCATTGGCAGCAAAGTGCTTTGCAACATCCTGAGGCTGTAAAATGCACTCCATAGATTCTCCTTAACATCATTGATCTTGGTTACTAAGTCACCAAGAGCATTAAGGAGGTCAGAGTTGTAATCCTCTCAGCTGGAGATTGGACTCGTTCCTCCCATTATATGACCATTTGAGTTATTTTGCTCATTAGACAATCTGAGAATTTTCTCCAACACCGGCCTACCCTGTGAATTGACCCCATGTCCCTCTCTAGTTCCTGTAGATTGAGTTTACCCATTCACTATACTGAGGATGGTTCTCATGCTTCTTCTGCCCCCACTACACTACCAGGTAACGGACTAATCCTTTTTCCTATACTCTTCAGAATTCCTTAGTAAATTAGTTAAGTTTAGAATTCTCCTCATTCCTTGATCCCAACGCATTAAATGGATGACATAAAGTGATATTTTGGTATAGGTTTACTTAAATTGCTTTGTATCATTTACAATTTTTTATATATTTATATATATATATATATAATCCCATATAAATTAGGAACAAGTAAACTTCCTTGGTCTTTAATGTCAAACCCTGGTAGGCTGTTCAGTGTTTCAGCATGCGAGTATCTATTGTACGTCCACTAGAGTTTATAACTGATGTATGTCAGAATGATATCAGTTATGCTTTGAAATGACAGTTGGATTACAAATTCATTAGAAGAAAGGATTCTGAACACAGAGAGCTGAATGGAACCAGTTCCAAGTGGATAGTTTGAATACTGAGAGCCAGCAGGGTATTAGTCTGAATGAGCTGCCTGGACATAGTAAGCTGACTCCAATGTGACCTGAGTAACAAGTATAAACATGGTGCACTTGTTCCAAGTAGTTCAGGGTGAGCAATTCTTACCTGGTTCCTTCGGGGATATGGTGAGTTGTACTGTAGGTGTGGTGGGAACTTATTTAAATTAGGTGGTTGCATTGTAACAGATAAGCTGAATTCAGCTGGAACTAAGGTCTGCATATGTTTATGACTGTAACAATGGTAAACTATCCTCCTCATCATTCTTGACTTATCTGTGGCCTTTGACACAGTTGTGGCCGCATCATTTTTGCCTAATGCCACTAATCTGTCATCCAGCTGAGTAGGACTGTGCTCGCTTCGTCTATTCTTAACTAGCTCATTGTAGCCAGAGAATCAACTGCAATCACTTCTGTTCGTGCTCCTGCACCATTACCTCTGATATCCCACAAGGATCTATCCTTGACCCTCTTCAATTTCCCACTCAGCAACATCATTTGAAACCATGCTGGATTCCACATGTACATTGACAACACCCAGCTCTGTCTTGCGCCATCTCTCTTGACCCTTCCACTGTCTCTGATTTGTCACACAGCTTGACCAACATCCAGTACTGGTTGAACAGAAATATTATCTGACTAAATATTAGGAAGTCGGAAGCCATTGTCTCCAGTACCTGCTACAAACTCCATTCCTTAACTACCCACTCCATCACTCTGGCAACTGTCTAAGGCTGAACCAGACCTGTTTGCAACCTTGGTGTCATATTTAACCCCGATCTGAGCTTCCAACGCCTATTTCCACCTCTCTAATGTCGCCTGTCACCGCCTCTGCCTCAACTCATCTGCTAAAGCCCTCATCCATTCTTTTGTTACCTCTATACTTTTCTATTGTCCACCTGACCGGCCTCCCACATTCCACTCTCCATAAACATGAGTTCATCCAAAACTCTGCTGCCCAAGCCCTGACCAGCAGCAAGTCCCTTTCACCTCTGTGCTTGATGACTTACATTGGCTCCCAACCTGGCAACGTCTGAGTTATAAAATTCTCATTCTTGTTTCCAAATCCCTCCTTGACTTTTCCCTCTCCTGTGTGTGTAATCTCCTCCAGTCCTACAACCCTTAGAGAGTTCAGCATTCCTCCGATTCTAGCCTCTTGCACGTCTCTGATTTTAATTGCTCCACTATACCTTCAGCTGCCTAGGCCCTAGCCTCTGGAATTCCCTCCATAAACCTCTCAGTTTCTCTACCTCTCTCTTCCACTTTAAGAAGCTGTTTGATTCTTTCCTCTTTGACCAAGTGTTTGGCCATTTGTCCCAATATCCCGCTTATGTGGCTCAGTGTCAGATTTTGGTTGATGATGCTCCTGTGAAGTGCCTTGGGATGTTTTACTATGTTAAAGGTGCTATATAAATGCAAGTTGTTGTTGTGGAAGCAGGTAATCCATAACCTAGAGTGTATTATAATTGCAAGTATTAATGAATATCAGCAAGTTGTACTCTGTGGTAGCTAAGAAGTGCCTATGTTTCTGGGTATTAAGGTGCTGTGTCATGTGGTAGCTACAGAGTGGAAGTGTGAATGAGTACTAGATATAATGTGCCCTGTGGTAACTACAGAATGCCAGTATTGGCTATTTAGTAGAGAGGTTGTATTTTTCCCTGCTGCACCACTGTGGCTAACAAGGAGTGGCTGATTGTGTTGATCTGTCACCTTTCCACGTCCCAAGCATTTCAAACATAAAGATTGTCGAAGAGTCTTGCGATCTTTTAAGTCTGAACCACGGAACAGATAGATGGGGCCTTGGTTTAGTGCCTCAGTACTGCACTGAAGTGTCAGCCTTGATTGTATGTTCAAGTCTTAGAATGGGACTTGAACCCACAAACTTCTAACTCAAGAAGGGACAGTGCTACTACTAAGCCAATGTGATGTTTGTTTATCCAGTAACTGTCAAAAGGGAATTTGATATATACTTGAAAAGAAAAAAAAGGGGGAAAGAGCAGGGAAGCGGGAATAATTGGAGAACTCTTTCAAAATGGCACAGGGACGATAGACCAAATAGTCAAATTCCTTCAGGATGGAATTACTATGGTGAGAGAACCTGACAGAAAAATATATTTCCATTCATGAAAGATCAATTAACAAATAAACACAAAATCTGTTTGTCTTAATGTTCTTTTTAATAACCATTAATGTTCGCTGCTGAACTTACTCTTCCCATTGCTCTTGCCACTTGGCATTCTGTTATCATATTTTTATGCCATCTTACTATTTGTTACCATGTACCTCAATGGTCACTCACTTTAGAGATTGTGAATGTGCATAAGATTGTATAACTGATGGTTATCGGTCGACAACAGCTCATTAAGCCAGCTTAAAACCCAAAGAACATGATGAAGGAGATTAAAATGGTGGAAGAGGCTAGGGAGCAATAAATGTTACCCTGGTTTGTGAGCAGTAATGATGAGCCTGTGAGCAATTGACATCAAGCTAAACAACTAAATGGTAGACCACATATCAGGTCTGTTGGTCACCTTGCCTTTTTTTGGCTGTAGCTGAGCATTTTCTATACCCTTTTTGAACTGTAGAGGACATAAATGTCCATTCATGCTGTTCAGACACACTTTAAAGGTTTATTACCAGCCCTTTCTCTTTGATGCATAATCTCTGCATGTTCATTATTCGCTTTCCAGTTACTCTTGTCTAAAGTTAGTGAGTCCAAGCTTAAGTTCAATCCACTGGCAGCAGTAGATCTCTGGTACATCGAAATGACCATTATTCATGTGCATGCTCAGAGAGTGAATGTTGGCCACTTAATAATGGAAGGCACCACAGTGCATTTCAACCATGTTTATCATTCCATGCCTGCTCATCTGCTCTTTCCAAATGGAGCCACTGAATAGAGATCAATAATGGGAACCAAAGCTGCTTTCCACACCACCCTTTAGTCCCTTTGCCCACTAGCCCAGGGACACAGACCTAAGGAACAAGAATTTATAATCCCTTGGCACTGCCCAAATATGGAGAGAGTGTCAGTATCCAAACTGAGATTGGTTAATGCAGTCTAGAGCAGGAGATGAAACTGGGACCTTCTGGCCTCCATTGCATCAACTGATGGCTTCACTCGATTGGCCATTGATGGGGCTTTATCAGCCATGATGTGACACTGCTGTATTAGCATCATCATGGTCACCATTCTCTCTGACATCATCACCATTGTATCTTTGACATCATCACCATTGTATCCTTGACATCATCACCATTGTATCTTTGACATCATCACCATTGTATCTTTGACATCATCACCATTGTCTTTGACATTATCGCCACTGACAAACAATTAACACTATCTTCAAGCCCAATGAATGTAATGGGAAGGATCCACATGAACTAACTAGTTATTCTGACTAATCAATTTCACATGTTGCTAATCAAGATAATAACAAATAGTCGCTTGGTAGTACAGAACTTGAGTAGTGCTGAGAAAAGAGGCATGCTGTCAAAGGGTTACATTTTGCAATCACCAGGGCAGATGTAAGAATACCAAATTTCAAAAGGAGCAACAATTTATACAGCATGAGGAAAAGGGTGCTGCTTGATTGGCAAGGTGACTTTGAATTACATGAACAACCAATTTAAGATTATAAGTCAGGCTCACAATGTGGTTCACTCATGCTTGCTAGAAGCTACATATATTCATATGCAGGAACCTGTCTCCTGCAGGCAAAAGAAACATGTTCAGGCATGTGCCTTTTTAGAATTAAACATAAGTGTGGGGGACAGTAGTTCCCTGGTGCATTTTCCATGCCAACACCTTGACCAATCAGAGTCAACTTGCCAATCAATGAGCAATCTTTTTCTCATGCAGTATAAATTGTTGCTCCTCTTGAAATTTGGCATTCTTGCAAATCTGATCTGATGAGGGCAAGATGAAAAGCTTCAACAGCATGTCTCTTTTTTCAGCAATACTCAAGGTTGTAAAACTTGCATAATTCATTACCAATTCTTAAAACCATGCTCAAAGAATTTTCTTTACCTCGTTTGAATTATGGCTCCACAGTTTGTACATCTGAACTGAATTCAGCTGGCTTTAGAAATTTTAATCTGCATTTGGGTTTCTGCAGAGCCTGTGATGCAATGCCAAGTTGTACACTGTGTCTATCAGAAGAGGCAAATAAAGGCTCACTAGAAAACGTTCTTCGTGTCTGGTGCAATTATTTAACTGCTGCTGTACCAGTAAGCGATCAGTGGAAAGCGGACTTGTGTAGGCTTCAACTTGGGAAGGGATTGGGCAGTGGGTCGGTATCAAGGTGCTGTTCCCCCGAACCTTCCTGTTTCTCTTGTCTCCGCACTCAGGTAAGTATATTTTCAATGTTTACTATATCATGTGTGACCTGCAGTTTCCCTTTACAGGCTGCATGTTTAGCTGCATGTAAACCTGAATGCAGAAGGGGACCTCAAACAGGTATTGGACCCCTTATTTGAATATCTAAAGGACCATTACTCCAGTTTCTGGCCCTTGGATGCCTATTATTTTGCCTAGACCGGTAGGAAAGCACTTGCTAAGATTTTCCTCCTTCTTGTAAATTATTGACCAGGAACCTTCAACAAAGAGGCTTCTGATGTTGCTAGGTGAAACATTTATGTTAGATCCATGGATTTGATCAGATGGAATGGATTTGAAGATCAAGGATTAGGAAAGCACCTTTATTTTGCTTGTGTCAGATCAGGTAGCAAGACCAGTTGATAAATAATGCTTTCAGTAAATCAGACCAGGAGAGAATATGAATTTACTCAGTACAGCAGAATCAAAATCCAGGGGATGAAATTTTAGTTACATTTTCACGTTTCAAAAGGCAACTTTCATCAAGTGAAGTCAATTTGAAAAGATTAGTAAAGAACTTTCATAGAGTCATAAGAGACTGGAAGGTCAGTGGTGGTGTTGCGGCTTTATCTAATTGATTGAATAAGGAACTTCGTCATTTCTTTGCCTCCATTTATTATCCCCCTTAACCTGAAGGCTCCAACTCTTGCTGGTTTACAATTCCACAGAGAGTCGACAGGCCCCTTGAACATGAAGAATATCACAATTCAGTTAAATCCCTACCAAACTCTACACATGCACTTTGCAGCATAGATGCTGATCAGAAACAGGAGCCCTGGTGGATTTCTCTCACTTGCCCCAACCCCCTTCCACTGTCCCAGTGGAGATCAGATAACTCAGTTTGGACCTGGCATCCAGACTGGGGCCACCTTCTGCTTTGCCCAGTGCTACCACTCTAGGCATTGCCATTACCCATTGCATGGTGACGTTCTTATTGCAGTTTGTAATGTGTTAAGAAATATATAGTGGGACTGGCACTTATTTTCCCTCTTTCCATGATATAGTCACAATGCTTCTGCTCATTGTGTGTCAGGGAACTGATCAATAATTCATTGTCCAGCTAAGACTTAAACCTAAGGTCCGCAGCTCCCACTCCATGATGAGGCACATTAATTATTTTACTTAAGTTTCTGTGACCCGACTGAACAAATAATGCTGTAAACTTTCAGGAACACCTTGAATCCATTATCCTGTGTTCTCACAGCTTTGAATTCTTGCTGATCCAGTGGGCTAAGATCTGAGCAGGTGTTCAACACAGAAACCTATGCTTGGATTCTAACCACTTTTGGAGCAGCTTAAATATATTCACACAGTCATGAAGTGGACTGAGCTGTACCAGGCTGGGTTCATTTTGTTTTCTCTTCCCTGACTTAGTAGGGAGCTAAGCTGTGTACCATGTTGTGTTCACTTGTTCCAATGTTCTCTGACCAGTGGCGAGCTGCACTATAGCAGACCATATTCACCTGTTGCAGTGTTCCCACACTGCTTGGGAAATTAGGTGAATTATACTGGGTCCCATTATTCCCATCCAGTTGTGAACTGGTCTAGCCCAGTCTTGTCCCAGTATTAAATAAAAACAGAGAATGCTGGAAATACTCAGCAGTTCAGAGGGACAATTGGAGTTTTCCTCTCCATAGATACTGCCTGACATGCTGAATACTTCCAGCACCCTTGGGGCAAAATGTGGTAGCCCCTGAAATCGGGTGCGGGAATTATATATTGCGTGACGATCCGTACCTATCTAAAGTGATGCTACTCATAATGATAGTGGAGCACAGCTCAATGATGAACATCCTGCTGAGTGGCTGCATGCCTCATTAGGAGTCCCAAGTTTATGTGAGATTAGCATCACTTAAAGTTAATCTGCTCTGCTTAAAGCCAGGTGGCACCTCTGAGAAGGCAAGACTCATTCTGGCTGCAGCAGGGAATAGAACTGGGTAAAGAAGAGTTGGAGACCAGGAAGTATCTACTAAAATGGCACAACAGGGCAGAGGGCGTGTCCCAAGGTTCTCAGATGCCATGCCGGAGGCCTTAGTGCAGGAGGAGCCCAGAAGGAGAGAGGTCCTCTTTCCTCGGGGGGTCAGGAGGCGGTCCAGGCAGATTACTAAGAAAGCAGTGGGAGCAGGTAGCCATTGCAGTCAATGCCAGGACTCTAGCTCCATGGACCTGGATGCAGTGCCGAAAGAAATGTAATGATCTCGCATGAGTGGTCAAGGTCAGTGAATACATCTTCACATGCCACATCCCACCAATTGCACCACTAGTATCACACACTGCTCAAAGCACCACACCCCACCACTCACCTAACAACAATCTCTATCAATCATGACTCATACCTCACATTCTTAGCCTCACCACTCACACTTCACACTGCTGAAAGCCTCATACTCACACTGCCAGCTATTTAACTGTGGCAGGCCTATCACCCAAACATATCACACCGCATTTACTGACACATTTAACCTCTCTCTTGCAGGACATGTTGGTGCATAATAGGTGGCAGCAACAGCTAACCAGCAGCGGGCAGGCACGGCTGCATGTACTGGATGGAGGAGACAGTGCTGGCCATCATTGAGTCAGTGGCCAGTGATGAGGCTGAAACCACTGAGGATTACGGTATATTTCTACCTAATGCATCTTCTCACAGCCCACTTCACCCTTACCCTGCGATCTGTTATGATGTACAAGCTACAGATGATGTAACCATGCACCTCTTGCTTCCCCCACCACCTCACACCCCCTCACCTTTCCCTCACCTCAATCCTGCCTCGTGCCTTCACGCTTTCAGATACTCAGATACAGGCCAGGCAGTGCTGTGGGAGGCTGAAGTCCTAGAGGAAGAAGAGACTAAGGAAGAAGACGCATCATTATTTGTTATGACACTCGCAGCTACCAGCTCAGATACTGCCATTGACCATAGTTTAGAGGGTGATACAGAGATGGTTGAGTCTCTGGGCACCAGTGGGCTGCAAAAAGGCCATGGGAAAGGTGCCAGCTCCCTAGTGATGAGGTTGCAGATGAGTTCTGCTGCAGGGATGAGGACTTCAACTGGGTGATGTACAGAAAGAGGCTGAGGGGCACGCATTATGAAAATCTTGGTGGCAGGTCTGGCTGAAAGCCTGCAGTCACTGTTGTGGAGAATGGAGGAGAGCGACTCCAACTTGGCACGGGGCTTCATGCAGAACTTGGAGTCCATCCTTTCCAGCATGGGATTGGTGACTGACTCCATGAGAAAAGCCGGGGTCCAGACCGTGAAGCAGCTTCTGATGGTCGATACCTCGGTTCCCATTGCAGCACATGCCACCCAATGTCTGGGCGCTGCAGTGGAAGCACAAACTGAGGTCACAATATCTCAGCTTGATGCCACGCAGGCTGGAGCTACTGCCATCATGACTGTGGGCACCAGCGCTCAAAGGAGCTTTTAGTGTTTCATGGCAGTGCAGCAATCTGTGCCCCAGCAGACTACTAGGATTGCAGAGTGGCAGTGGGTCCGTGGAGCATGAACCTGCTGCCCCCTCTCAGGAAGACAGCACTTGTCTTTTCACCACTGCCACTCTGTCTGTGCCCTTGCCTGTCAGCCAGCCAGGCCACATTACTGCAGCCTGGGCCAAGCTGGTGCAATCGGAAACCAGACTTTGGGATCTACCAAGGCCTCGACCAGGGAAAGTCAGCAGCCTTCCACCAGCTGTGCTACAACCACTGATGTAGTGCTGCACCGAGGCAGCAGAACGGCAAAGATAGATACAAGACAGGCACTAAAGAAATGCACAAGACTGGTTAGTTGAGCCTTGCATGGTTTATTGTTTTCATTGCTGGACAAAGTTAAAATGAAATGGTTATTTTTTGGTCACTTTTATTTCAGGAACGAGGCCGACAGGACCCTGTGATGGTGTGTTACTGAGGGATGGGAACCTGTGGGGTTTTTGGACAATGTGGATCTAGGTTGTATTGATGGGAACCTGGGCCAAAAAGGGTGCTCACGGACAGCCGGTCCGGAATGTGGGCGTGGCGGCTGCCTCCCTCTCCTCATCCTCCTCCTTCTCCTCCTCCTCTTCCTCCTGAGGTGGTTGCTGAGTCTGTGGTGGCAAGGGCTGTGCCCCATGATTGCCATGATTGTGGTCTGAAGAATGCAGCAGACCACCACAAACCAGGACTCCCATTCTGGTGAGTACTGGAGGGTTCCTCCGGAGCTATTCCGACAGCGGAACCATTGTTTCAGCACTCCAGTTGTCTGCCCAGTGGTGTTTCTCATGGCAGCTGGGCTCTTATTATACAAGTGCTGGCCACGGGTGGTGGGAATGTGGAGGGGAGTCATCAACCAGGCCTTGACGATGGACAGCCTTTGTTGCCCAGCAGCCTCCTCCTGTTTTGAAAGATTGCCGGAACAAAGAACTGGCACAAGATGAACACATCATGGCTGGTACCAGGATAGTGGGCATTCACTAGTTGGATGATACATAATGTGCCAAGTGTGATTGCATGCCAACTGCGCACTGAGTAGTCGCAGTGCATCTCAGCATTGAGATGTGGCACCTGCAAAGTTATGTGCATTCAGTTGATGGCACCCTCCACCACGAGAAAGCCCACTATCCTGGCAAAGCCACCTGCACATTTCACCTGCTTCTCTCTGATTAGAAAGAACACCATGAAGTCTCTTTCTCCTGGTGTGCAGAGGCTTTGCCACCTCTCTGACGCAGCGATGGATGGTTGACTACGAGATTTTAGCTGTGCCGCTGTTCCAGCCTGGAAAGATCCTGACGTGTAGACGTTGTGGGCCACAGTCACCTTCACCAGCACTGACAGCATCGCCCCCCTCATGGTTTGGAGACTGCAGGTCTGGTTTCAAGAGGTGACAGAGTTCAGCAAGAACCTCCTTCATGGTTCAGATACAGCGAACTCACTGCTCCTGGCTTAAGTGGAGGTTAAAAAAAAGGCTCTAGAGGGATAAGACCACCTGCTGAGAGCACTTCCTCCCCCTCCTATTCCTCCATCCATGAGCAGCTCGTCTTCCTCTTTTCCTGTGTCTGCACCATCTTCCTGTCATACTGCCATCCGAGGAAATGTGCTCCTAGAGTCCCCTTAACTGCGATAAAGAAGAGTGCACGGAAGTTTTGCAATGTAGCTCCCAATGTCTTCTTGACATGCAGCACCAGTCTCTGCAGTCCTCACTAACTTTAAGCAACTTCCCCAAACATTCAGCACATCCACAAACTCAAACAGAGCCAGTAGAAGGTAATCAGCAACTAACCTCCAAGCTGGGTGGTGATGCCTTTGAATATGGCTCTGGTGGGGGTGGGGGTGGGGGTGGGGTGGGGGGGACAGATGCCTTCCTGCTGCTGAACGCATGTTCAGCTGTCTGTGTTTAAGACAAAACATAACTAAAGCGTTGAGTTTCAAAATGCCAGTGTAGGTATTAAATCAGCATTAGACGCTGATTGATGTCTGCCTACTCTGTATAGCTCCTACGCGTGCTCATAACATGCATGCTAATGCCCTTGACGAGATGCCATTTGGCACGGGCCTTGTCGGAAGGCAACACAAGCAGACTGCACACCATTTTTCTTTTAAACCAACACAGGTAGCACCGAAACTACTGTCACTAAATGGAGTCGGACTTTGCTGCCTCTCTGTCAAGACGTACAACATCTACAGTATTTTGATTTTTTTCCTGGTATTTCCAGACGAGTTGGGAGCTGGCCTTTCCCAAGCTTGTCCCAGTATTCCCAGAGGTGGCCTATCCAGGCTTGTCCCATTATTACCAGAGTAGGCCAGCTCAGACTTGCCCCTGTATTCCTAGAGGTGGCCTATCCCAGGCTTTTCCCAGTATCGTAGAATGGACCTATTTTTGGCTTTTCCCAGCATCCTAGAGTGGGCATTGTCCCAGTATTCCCAGAGCTAGACGTCCCATATTTTTTCAAGTATTGCCAGAGCTAACCTGTCCCAGGTTTTTCCAGCTTTCTCAGTGTTGATTACTAGACTATAAATGTACTTGTTCTGCTATTTATTCAAACTGGTTTTGATTTCAAACTGTTTTGGGTCATAAAACCACAGAATAAACTATAATAGCTTTCAGAACCAATTAAAGATTGTTGGAAAGCATTAGTCCATTGGGTATATTAAAGAGACTGCAATTAAGGAGCACCTTATTTATTCCAGAAATGTAAATACCAAGAATTTCTTGCAGTTACTGTTATTATATTGGCAAGGCAGGAGGCAATTGCACATAAAGCTTCTCCTGGAAGTAATTGATAAAGATTTATTGGCATTTGAAAAAGCCTCCAAAAGTAGGATTGTTTTTAAAGAAAGAAAATGCACAATATTCAGAATGAGGAGATCTGGCAAGAGGATTTGGTAAGAAAATCCAGTTAGGAGATCTAGCATGGGGATCTGCATAAGAGAATCTCCAGGGAAACCAGGTAAGGAGGCTTCATAAATGAAGTTGTAATTTGCTCTTGAAATCCTCTTGTTTCTTTGTTTGGTTTTGGGGTTCCTCTGTTACGGGTGGTACCTGCCTTCTGGACACATTCATCTCCCTAGGTAACTCCTTGTAATAACTAGTTGGAGTGAGACATCCAAACTACAAACAATTACCCTTTCTGAACGCTTTTATATGAGACTCTGGGGAAAAGTGAAGATTTGTTTCTGATCTTTCCCTGTCGGATCAGTTGGAAAACTCATAAAGTGTGGACTTGAACAGTACAGACAGTAAGCCCCAGATTCAGGGGCTGGTCTTTGCTGAATTAACTGCTAATAGTTGGTATTGCAATGGGATTCGGGGTCTCTAGACCAGGGGAGGAAGAATCAAACAATTTTCCTACTCCTGCAGTCATGGCTTGGTGGTAGTACTCTCACCTCTGAGTCAGGTAGTTGTGGGTTCAAGTCCCACTCCAGAGACTTGAGTAGATAACCTGGGCTGATGCTCCAGTGCAGTACTGAGGGGGTGCTGTGCCGTTGGAGGTTCTTTTGAATGAGATGTTAACCACAGGTTCTGCTAAGGGTCTGTCCTCTCAGATCCCTTGAGAGTTTTCAAATAAGGGCAGGGGAGTTCTCTCACTGTCCAATATCACTAAAAAAAACCAGATTATTTGGGACCTTGCTGTATGTAAATTAGCTGCAATGTTTCTTATGTCAGAAAAGTAACTAAAATTAACTTGTTTGGCTGTAAAGCACTTTGGGATGTGCTGAGGTTGTGAAAGGTTCTATATTTTTGCAAGTTCTTTCTTTCTCTTGGTCTTCCTCTCTATCTTTTTGGTAATCTGCTTACCTGGATGTGTGCAGCTCCAACAACATTTAAAAAGCTTGGCGCCATTCGGACAGTCTGTTTAATAGGCACCTCACCAATAGGCACCAGTGTACTGTGGCTGAGTGTGTACTAACTACAGGTTACAGTGCAGCAACTCACCAAGGCTTCCTTTGTAGCATCTCCCAAACCCACAGCCTCCATAACCTAAAAGGACAAGGGAAAACCATCACCCCGGGGTGTCCTTCCGCATCACATGCCACCTGAATTGGACATATATTGCTGTTCCTTCACTGACACGAGGCCAAAATCCTAGAATTCATTGCTTAACAAAACCAAGAGAGTGTCTGCATCACATAGACTATAGTGGTTCAAGAAGGCGGCCCACCACCAACTTCCCCAGGATAACTAGGGATGGGCAATAAATATTGGCCTTGCCAGTGACACCTGTGTACTGAAAATGAATTTTGGAAAATGAAGGTGTATGGATTGCAGGTAAGGTATATACAAGCTCAGCTATGCTAAATGGCTTGCGCTCCAACACTCATTGTTTACATCCATGAACAGCTGGCATGTGTGCAAGGCCCTGAGAGTCAGCAGCAGCTGTAGAACAATACCCTGGCAAGGGAAGAGGGAAATTTGGAGGTATGTATAACTTAACACTTCCAAAAAATTAAAAAGTAATAATTTAATGTACGTAACACAATAAAATCTGAACAGGTTGTTACTAGTTACAAACTGGAATACTGATTCTCATTGGTTGAAGTTCCATTAGTCATTACAATTTCAATATTAATATGTAAAATGAATGCACTCAATCCCTAGGTAATCTTGCCAACACAATATCATCTGCATTGCAGTTGGTTCAGAGATACCCAGAATAGACGCTCCAACATATAAGTACAGTCATTTTAGCCTTTTCTGAGATGTCAGCTAGAGTATAAGACAGGAAGATCCAATAGTTTTCCATTTGTTAGTATACATGTCTTGTATTAGGCCTAATATGTGTATCTACTTCTTTAAGATTTAATCTATACCCCAAGGCAAAAAGTAGCATTATCCTTCAACTGGAAGATGCACTGCAAGTGAGACTTGCTAGACGTGTTTTATTCTTTGAGGTCTAAGATATAGGCAAGAAGCCACAATGGATGTTGGACTCTTTATGATATGGAAGATATATTGACTTCAGAAACTTAGGGCAGGATTTTCTGCCTGTTGGAGGGGTTGTGTGGGCGCGTTTGTGGGTGGGTGGGCCGCCATTTTATGTGGGCGGGCCAATCAAGGCCTGCCCAGCGTGACGTCCGCCCTGAAGCGCTGTGCACTCTCTGTGCAGTCTGGGGGGGGTGTGGAGAATTCCCTGAGCAGGTCTCTGCGCTCTTTCAACATGCACGAAAGAGCCCACAAAGTGCTGCCTCAGGGAGACTGCTTCAACTTTATAAGCTGTGCTGAATGGAGGCGAAAGAAATTGTTGACGTGTCCCCTCATGTGACACTGTCAACTGAGCTGGGACATGTCAATTGCTTGAATGTTAAAACTTAATAATCATTTTTAAAACCCTCATAAAACCTCATCCCGCCCGTGGATGAGGTTTCATGTTTTTTCGGAAGCCCGCCTGGACTCCCGGCCTGCCCACCAACCGTAAGGATGCATGTCCGATGTCACCCCGCGTCATTTTACGTGTCGGCGTGCGGGTCCTGTCCCTGCATGCCGACCGGTTAATTCTGCCCTTAATCTGCAGTTTTTCAAAGCCTCAGAACAGAAAATGCAAAAGAACAATTGCAGTCATCCTCTTTCTACCCAATTATTGCCTCCATCTCTCACCAACCACAACTTGCATTTATATAGCTCCTTTAATGTGGTAAAACATCCCAAGGTGCTTCACAGGAATATTACCAAACAAAATTTGACACTGAGCCACATAAGGAGATATTAGAACTGGGGGATAGACAGAAGGTCAGAATTGGATGACCGCAGACTTCCTGGATGGTTGAAGGGCTCAAGGAGGTTAAAGAGATAGACAGGGATGTGGCCTTGGAGCGATTTGAACACAAGGATGAGAATTTAATTATTTGCAATGGCTAACTCACTATATTGTGCAAAGGATCATCAATGGGAGTAGGTGTTCTCTTTAGCACTGCTAAAGTCTGCTAGCTTATGAGTAAGAATACCATGAGTTAGCTATGTAGAGCGAGCCTCATGGATGCATTCAAAATTATTTTGCCCATTTTTTAAAGAAAGCAGTAAGATAGACTTATTTGTATCGTGCCTTGCTTGGCTTCAGAATATCTCAAGGCACTTTACAACCAATGAAGGACTTCTGACGTGTAATCACTGTTGTGATGTAGGAAACATTAACAGAAGGGAAGTTCAATTCTGTTGATTATTTAATAATTAAAAATGATTAATGTGTATTGTAATGTAATGTGAAGTGAACATAAATAATGTCATCGCAATAACCCCTCCCCTACAATGTTCTATTTACCCCAGTTTCACTGTAGTTCTACAATCTGCCTCCAGCCGATGCAGGACATACTAAGGCAGCATGAGATTTAAAGAATAGGAGTAGCTACTGTCTCTCAGGGCAACCCTCTATTCATGCCTCCTAAATGACCTATTTGGAGCTTGGATATGAACAGGCCCAGTCAGAACCATAATTGAAGACTTGTTTGGAGATGCTCAGACCTCATGACCTTGCAGAAGGCAGCACTGAGCCACCCCTGTCCTAGGAAGCTCAAGGAGGAGGAGGAGATACTGTCGCTGTGGGGAATGGCTGGGCTAAGAAACACAGAAACAATTTTTAAATTCACATCCTTTTTATTTCCATGGCCACATGCCTCCTAATTGCTGTAACCTTCTCCAGCTCTACAACCTTCTGAGATATCTGCGCTCCTCCAACTCTGGTCTATTGGCATACCCAATTTTCACTGCCCCACCAGTGGTGGTCGTACTTTCAGCTGTCTTGACCCTAAGCTCTGAAATTCCCTACTTAAACCTCTCTGTCTTTCCACCTCTCCTCCTTTTAGTTGTTCCTTAAAATATACCTTTAACCAGGATTTTGGTCACCTGTCCTAATATCTCCTTTATGTGACTCGGTATCAAATTTCTTTGATAAAGCACCTTAAAATATGTCTCAATGATAAATGTGAGGTTGGGCCAAATGGTTCCTTATTGTGCTACATAAAATACCCTCTGAAAATCTGTACACGCTACATCTATCACATTCTCTTTATCAACATAATCGATAAGCTCTTCAAAAACTCTGTTGAAGTTGCCAAACACAAATTTACTTTAACAAATCCATATTGGCTGACTTTGATTCTCCCATGCATTTCTAAATGTTAACTAATTTTATCTGAAAGTTTTGGATTCTCAGAGTTTGTCCGCAACCTGCATTAGACTAACTGATAAAAAGCTATCTACTTAATTCTTCTCTCCCTCCTTGAACTGAGCTGTCTGAAATTCCTTTGCCTGTACCCCATTAAAATTAGGAGATTGCATCCACTGCATTACATGTTGCCAACCCTACAGGATTGGAGCCTCCAGGAATTGAAGGTCAAACTCCAGGACACTGCTGTGTGCAATCCTGGAGAAAAATCATTGGGACGTTAAAAAAGATTGCTTTTTTTGGTCATTTTCTTTGAACATTTTTCTTTACCAGATATAAAAATGTTGAAAATGGGGCAAAAAACAGGCTGTTTGGGTGACAGTCAAGCATCATCCAATTGGATAATGAGTCTTTTTGCTTTTCAGTTAGCGTAGGAAGGCAGTATGTCACAAGGGTGGATGTGTTGGCCGACTAATGACAGGAGTGTGGGAGCAAGTCATGTGATGAAACCTCCAGGAATACATTTAATCATTGTTGGCAACCCTAACTGCATTATGCTTACATAGTAGATACTAGATGTAAAGAGTGCAAGCCTTCTCAAGTAGGCCTCTTAAAGGTAAATAAATGTTGGTTTCTCCTGGAGGTAAAAAAAATGTTTTTAATTGTCTATTGCTACATTTTTATCCAGTATGTTACTAGCATATGCACAACAGAGTACAGAAGTGTTACTTCCTAAGGTATTTTTTACAGCGAATGAAGGACTTTTTTGAAGTATAGCAACTGTTATAATGTTGGAAATGCAGCAGCCAATTTGCACACAGGAAGGTTTCACAAACAACTAAGTGATAATGACCAGGTCATCTGCTTTTAGATGGTGGTTGAGGGATAAATGTTGGTCAAGACATCAGGGAGAACTGCCCTGCTCTACCAGTCAAAAGGTTTTTTATATGCACTGAGAGGGCTTCTGAAAGGTAGCATCTCCGGCAGTGCGGCACTCCTTCAGTACTGCACTGGAGTATCAGCCCAGAATATGTAGTGAAATCTTTGAAGTGGGGCTTGAACTGACTCAGACTCAGGGCGGGCGACTGTTCTCCAAATGTTAATGGGCTATTGGCAGAAAAAATGTGCCCATAAATACTTGGTTGGGGAGCATGAAATCTGGCAATGCTCATCAAAAAGGGGAAGATGTGGTTGCAGCAGAAAGTGGGTAGATGTTTATAATGGCACATTGGAGATATCCAGGTACTACCGCCCCTGTGTGGGAATGTGGCCCTGTTTCACTAGTTGGCCTGGCTCCCTCAAGTGCAGGACATTGTAGATGCCATGCATGTGGACATTAGAACTCCTGATATTAAAAACATGGCTCACATGAGCATTCAATTTATGTTCAGGTTGCAATAACTTGGTTTTTATTTCCCGGCACACACGAGATTGAGGGGTGACCATTGAGGTGTTTAAAATGATGAAAAGAATCCGATAGAGCTACAGAGAGACTGCGTCCTCTGGTGGAGGAATCAAGAATGGTGGGAATTAATCGTAAAATTGGAGCCAGTCTTATCAGGAGTAAAACCAAGAAGCACCTTTTTTCCTCAGCGGTGCAGTGAAAATCTGGAATTCTCTCCCCAAAAGTGCTGTTGCTGTTGACACAGTTGGAACTTTCGAGGCTGAGATTGATGGATTTTTGTGCAGTAAGGGTGTCAAAGGATACGGAGCAAAGGATTCAAGGTAGAGGTCAGCCATGATCTAACTAAATAGTAAAGCAGCCCGGGGGCTGAATGGACTACTCCTGTTCCTATATTTCTGTGGTATCTGATTAATTAAGTGTGGGTTCCAGTGTAGGGTAGGGTGCCTCAGTAGTTTTTAAAATTTATTCTTTCATGGGATGTGGGCATCGCTGGCTAGGCCAGCATTTATTGCCCATCCCTAATTTCCCCTGAGAAGGTGGTGGTGAGCTGCTGCCTTGAACCGCTGCAGTCCCTGTGGTGTAGGTACACCCACAGTGCTGTTAGCAAAGGAGTTCCAGGATTTTGACCCAGAGACAGTGAAGGAACAGCGATATAGTTCCATGTCAGGATGGTGTGAGCCTTGGAGGGGAACTTGCAGATGGTGATGTTACCATGTGTCTGCTGCTCATGTCCTTCTGGAGCTAGAGGCTGCAGGTTTGGAAGGTGCTGTCGAAGGAGGCGTGACAAGTTGCTGCAGCACATTTGTAGCTAATACACACTGCTGCCACCTTGCATCAATGGTGGAGGGGGTGAATGTTTAAGATGGTGGATGGGGTTCCAATCAAGTGGGCTGCTTTGTCCTGGATGGTGTTGAGCTACTAGAGCGTTAATAGTGCTGCACTCATCCAGGCAAGTGGAGAATATACCACTTGTGTCTTGTAGATGGTGGACAGGCTTTGGGGAGTCAGGAGGTGAGTTACTCTCCACAGAATTCCCAGCCTCTGACCTGTTCTTGTAGTCACAGTATTTATGTGATTGGCCCTGTTATGTTTCTAGACAATGGTAACCCTCAGGATGTCGATAGTGATGGATTCAGTGATGATAATGCCATTGAATGTCAAGGGGAGATGGTTAGATTCTCTGTTGTTGGAGTTGGGGTGATTGCCAGGCACTTGTGTGGCATAAATGTTACTTGCCAGTTATCAGCCCAAGCCTGAATATTGTCCAGGCCTTTCTGCATATGGACACAAGCTGCTTAAGTATCTGAGGAGTCGCGAATGGTACTGAACATTATGCAAACATCCCCAATCATGACATTATGATGGCGGGAAGATCATTGATGAAGCAGCTGAAGATGGTTGGGCCTGGGACGCTACCATGAGGAACTCTTGCAGCGATCTCCTGATACTGAGGTGATTGATCTCAAACAACCACAGCTATTGTCCTTTGTGCTAGGTATGACTCTTACCAATGGAAAGTTCTCCCCTGGTTCCCATTGACTTCAGTTTTTCTAGGACTCCTTGTTGTCATATTCAGTCAAATGCTGCCTTGATGTAGTGGTAGCCGCACTTCCATTTATTGGTCCAAAATGATTTGCCCTTGTTCAACTAAATCAAGCAGAACCTTTAAATGAATTCTTGTCCTTACCACTTTCTACTGAGCAACCAAGAATAATGAAGTAAAAACATTGGCAGGAAAACTGTCCAATGATGGCCCACCACTCAGCAAAAGCAGCAAACGCATGGGAATTTAACTGAAAACACAAATGCTTGCTATAACAACTGTGCAACCTTAGCTAAACTTTAAGAAGCCCACTGAACTGTCCACGTTCCAGGATCTCCAGTGTTCTCACTTTACATAAATGCATGACTCACCCGGAGATTCAACATAGGATTTAATTTCATTAACCTCCCGATCGAAATGAGGCCAGGACATGTCTCCAGTGTGCCCCAGAAACAGAGTATTGTAAAATGTGGTGGACGGTGAATTAGGAATGCCAACTCAAACACCCAATTTTTCGCCCCATACCCACTACAAGTTGTGGTTAACAGCTTTTCATAACTGCTACACAATGCTGCATTCTTTTATTTCAATCAGCTTCTAAGATTAAGTTCTCTCAATTACATTAAGGCTGGATAGTTGAATTGTACAGTCAGGATCCCAGATCTCTGCCCCTATGCCACTCAGTCAGTCACTGCTACCTTCCTCCTCCCAACTGCGCTGGCCTATCTACTGCCTCCAAACTTTGTTGCCTCTGCCTCTCAGAATCGTCGCCATCACTCATCCCATGTCCTCCAATCATTGCTGTCTCCTTCAATCCCCCAAAGAAATTTCAGACTGGAGTTTTTTTTAAACATCGAAATAATTCTATTTAAAAGTGACATTTTTTAACAAATGGAATCAATGTTTATATAAAGCTATTGATGATTATTTGAAAGGATACCTGTCTGTTACTTATTGGGGACATCATTAATCCCATAGTCAATCAGGACAAATTTGAAGCTTTCATTTTCAGTTGAAAAAGCACTTTTTAAAAAATAAAATGAATTAAAAAGAAAGAAACTTGAATTTATATAAGCACTTTTCACAACCTCAGGAATGTCCCAAAGTGCTGCACAGCTATTGAAATACTTTTGAAGCATAGTCACTATAGGAAACATGGCAGCCACTTTGAACACAGCAAGATCCCACAAAGAGCAATGGAATAATGACCAGCTCATCTGTTCTTTTTTAAGTAATGCTTGTTAGGGGATAAATATTGGTCAGGACACCTAGAATGGGATTTAAACCCACAACTTTCTGGCTCAGGGACAAGAATGCAATGACTGAGCCATAGGTGAGTTTAACCCTTACGATGAAACGCTCATGGTGACTTTTAAGTTCATGAGCAGAGATGTTATGGATTCAAAGATCAGATTATAATCAGCTAGAAATAAAAAACTTGCATTTATATAACAGCTTTCACAACCTCAGGGCATCCCAAGGCGCTCCACAACCAATGAAATGCTTTTGAAGTCTCGCCACTGTTATAATGTAGAGCAGAAGGCTTCAGCACTCGCGTGAAAAAAATTTTAGTTGTTGATCAAGATTGTTGCAGCCCAAGAAATCTATAGTGCACAGGGCCTTGCAAAGTGTAAATTTGTTCCTGCATGAGGATCTGTCCATTTGTGTGGATCGCATGTATGAGTGTGTTTATTGGTCTGCATGCGTGAACTGGTTGATGTGCAAGACCTCATAACTGAATCCCCATCAGCTCCTGATCAACCCTTGTATTATTCCCATTGCAGTTTACTATCGCAAGAACAACCGGTTCCAGGCAGTGAGGGTGAAGCTGCAGAGCCCTGAATACAAGCTGAGTAAGATCAGAACCTCTACCATCATGACCGATTACAATCCAAACTATTGCTTCGCTGGCAAGGTGGCATCACTCAATGAACTCAAGGAAGTGCCCAGGAGAAACATCTCCTTGCTGAGGTGAGTGGCATTAAAGCTCTCAAGGAGAGTCATAGAATCATAGAATCTTACAACACAGAAGGAGGCCATTCAGTTCATCATGCCCCTGCCAGCCCTTTGAAAGAACTATCTCATTAGTCCCACTCCCTGCTCTTTCTCAAAGTCCCAGGGAATGTTTCCATGTATCCAAATCCCTTTTGAAAGTTACTATTGAACCTACTTCCTACATCATTTCAGTCAGTGCATTTTAAGATCATAAGATATGTAAAAAAAATTGCCTTTATCTTTCCTATCCCTGTCACCCCACCCCCACCAGTTTTGTGCCAATGATCTTAAATCTGGGACCTCTGGTTACTGATCCTCCAGTCGATGGAAACAGTTTCTCCCTACCTTCTCTATCAAAACTCCTCATAATTTTGAAAGCAATTCAATCTTCTCTTTAGCCTCCCTCTTCTAAGGAGGACAATCCCAGCTCTGCCCAGACTGCTTGGGCTACAGCACTATTGGGCAGCTCAGATGCAGCAAGGTAGGCTTGAGCAGGGGGTTATCATGGAGCTTGGGCTGGGGTGGGGAAGCAGGCAGCATTATACTTCTGAAGGCCTAGGAGGACGCCCGTTCCACCTAACCCCTCAGAAATAATGTTACCCTTACCATTTTTGATCCAACTTGGTTGTGCCACTCGACAAAACCTGTATGGTGCAAGCTTCGCCAAGTTAGCTCCCAAAATGGTCATCTATATGTTGCAGGAGCCCGATTTGCATATTAAAATGGCCTGAGGTATTGTTTTGGTAGAGATTGATTACGGCTTGATCAGCCTTGATGTCTCCAGCCAGATCAGGTGATTGATTGTTAACCAGTTGCGCTCCAGATATACTCAAGATAGCATAAGGAAGTGCAGTTTTGGTCCAGGTAAAGGGATATAGACCAGGTTGGACAAAAGTTAAGGTTTTGCTGGGAACAAGGATGTTAAGGGCAGGATTTTCAGCTCGGCATGTGGGCGCATGTCTGACACGCCCGACCATGAAATAGCGCGTGATGACATCGGGCAAGCGTCCCGACATCATCATGCGCTCGTGCGACATTTTGGTCGGAAGGCACACATGAGAGTCGGCAGTGCACCCGCCAGCAATTAAGAGGCTTATTAAGGCCCTTAAGCTGGTAATTATGCTGAATTTTTCGCTGCCCGTCCAACCTTACGGTTGGCGGGCGGGCGAATAGGCCAGGCGGCCTTTGCATTTTTTGCAAAACCTCATCCATGGGTGAGGTGAGGTTTCCAACTGTGAATAAAAATACAATAAAAATTTTTTAAACTCATTTTCAACATGTCTCTGTTCATGTTTCCCTTATTTTTCAAATCTTTATATTTCATTTTTAAATCCTTCAGCTCCCTGAGGCAGCTCTTGTGCCTTCAGGCAGCTTTCAGTGAGCGCACCCCCCCGACCATGCGCAAACTTCACCGCTCGCGCTCCTCCTGCTCCCACCCCGGCAGCACTGAGGGTCTCAGCGCATGTTTCATGTTGGCTGGGCGGTAATTGGCCAGCCAGCGTGAAATCACAGTTGGGGCCCGATTGCAGGCAGCGGTCTGTCTCACGGCCCCTCTCGGGCCCACCCACCACGTTCCCCCGACGAGGGGAAAATCCTCCCCTAAATGTGGGTGTGAAGGAGTCATTTAGGCATATTGTAATGAATAGGGGAAAGTCTGACCAGAGGTTAAATTCAGAATGCAGGTGTGACTTTGGGGTGTCTTTCTTTTACTGACTGACATAGAAGATAATGGGTTTGGTTGTGGGTAGGGGAATGTGGGTGCTGAGGGAAAAAAAAACTTGCATTTATATAGAGCTTTTCACAACCACCAGACATGCACTTTACAGCCAATGAAGCACTTTTTGAAGCATAGCCTCAATAGTAATGCAGGAAACATGGCAACCAATTTGCACACAGCAAGCTCCCAGAAGATAATGACCAGATTTTGTGATGTTGATTGAGAGATAAATATTGGCAAGAGACCGGAGATAATTCTCCTGCTCTTCTTCAAAATAGGATCTTTTGCATCCACTTGAAAGGGCAAAGGAGACCTTGGTTTAACATCTCATTCAAAGGATAGCACAGCACTCCCTCCATACTGCACCGGGCTGTCAGCTTTGACCTTTTGGGGGGCTCAAGTCCCCAGAGTGGGATCTGAGCCCAGAATCTTTTAACTCAGGCATAAGAGGGCTACCAACTGAGCCACAGCTGACATGATGTATGAAAATGCTCAGAGATGGCCTTGTCTATGTATGAGACCCCACCCCCCCACCATGAGAATGGAGAGGTCCTGCAAGAAAGCCTTGATGATCTTGTGTTGCCAAGCTCCAGTGACAGATTAATGCGAGGAGCTGTGGGGACATGACCTCTGTTCATTACTGATTGATGGATGGGAAATCATGGCGGGGGTTGGGGGGTGCGGGGTGAACGGGAAGGGGGCAGGTAAGCTTGCAGCATCCTCACATGCACTGTCAGAGGGCACGACACCCCACTGAGTCCACACATTCACTGAAAAGCAATGGTCTTTGCTGTCTTGCTAAATTGCTGAAACGCAACTTGATAATAAGGTCCATTTTACAGCACTGCTAATATGGTTGACTCTAACCGAGAATTCATTCATGCTTTGCTTCTTAGGGCTCTTGGCCATGGTGCATTTGGTGAAGTGTATGAGGGTCACGTGGTTGGAATTAGTGGAGAGTCTGTCCCTTTACAAGTGGCAATCAAGGTTAGTAATGGACTTATCCAAAATTTGTTGTTCTGTGATATGTCACTCGCGAATGTCCTCCAGTTATAAGAGTGGATAGCTAGGTTTCCCCAGTGGACTGTGGATTTCAAACAAACTGACTTATAAACCCTTGCATGGCCACTGTCCATGAAGGGAAGATCATAATCCTATCAACTGTACGACTACCAGTCCAGGCACCTGTCATGGTGATGACAGAAGGGTATTAACCTACTAATTGTGCCATAGTCAAGGAAAGATGCTAACTCTACCATCCCTCTCATAGTCAAGGAAATGGTGTAACTATAATTGTCATAGGGAGCATCCAGTCAGTGACATGGCTTTATAGAAGACAGAGAGTTGGGATAAGGGGGGCATTTCTGGGATGACAACCTGTAACTAGTGGAGTGCTACAGGGATCAGTGCTGGGGCCTCAATTATTCACAATATATATTAATGACTTGGATGGGGGAAGTGAATGTACTATCGCCAAGTTTGCAGATGACACAAAAGTAGGTGGGAAGGCAAGTGGCGAGGATGACACAAAGAGTCTACAGAGGGATATAGACAGGTTAAGTCAGTGGGCAAAAACATGGCAGATGGAATATAATGTGGGAAAATGTGAGGTTATGCACTTTGGCAGGAAGAATAGAGGAGCTGACTTTTATTTAAATGGAGAAAAGCTGCAGAAAGCTGCAACACAGGGGGATTTGGGAGTCCTCATGCATGAATCCCAAAAAGCTAACATACAAGTTCAACAGGTATTAAGGAAGGCAAATGGAATGTTGGCCTTTATTTCAAAGGGATAGAGTATAAAACTAGGGAAGTCTTGCTAAAACTATACAAGGCACTAGTTAAACCACACCTAGAATACTGTGAACAATTTTGGTCTCCTTATCTAAGGAAAGATATACTGGCATTGGAGGCAGTCCAGAGAAGGTTCACTAGGTTAATCCCGGGTATGGAGGGATTTTCTTATGAGGAGAGATTGAACAGGTTGGACCTGTACTCATTGGAGTTTAGAAGAATGAGAGGCAACCTTATTGAAACATATAAGATTCTTAGGGGGCTTGACAGAGTCAATGCTGAGAGGGTGTTTCCTCTTGTGGGAGAGTCTAGGACCAGAGGGCATAATCTCAGAGTAAGGGGGCGCCCATTTAAAACAGAAATGAGGAGGAATTTCTTCTCTCAGAGGGATAGTGAATCTGTGGAATTCTTTACCACAGAGGGCTGTAGGGGCTGGGTCAATAAGTATATTCAAGGCTGAGATAGACAGATTTTTAATCAGTAAGGGAATCAAGGGTTATGGGGAAAAGGCAGGAAAGTGGAGTTGACGATTATCAGATCAGCCATGATCTCATTGAATGGCGGAGCAGCTTCAATGGACCGAATGGCCTACTTCTGCTCCTACAGCTTATGGTCTTATGGCTCTGATTGGATTTTCTCCACCACCATTAGTAAAGCCACTGCTCTTCTTCGAAATAGTGCCACGGGATCTTTTAGGTCCACCAGAGTGCCCAGCTGCCTTGGTTTAATGTCTCATCCAAAAGGCAGCAGCTCCTCAGGACTGCAAAGACTTGATTGCTGTGCTCAAGTTCTGCATTGGGAACTGAACCCTTGCTTTATGGCATAGAGGTTTTTAGTGCTACCAGCTGAGCCACAGCTGACACTGGTATCATGGGCTGTGACTTGGAGGGGGACTAGGATGTGATGTTGTTCCATGAAGTCATATCATCTACATCTGTGATCCAGGCTGTCTTGGACCATCCCTGGACTGCCAGATACAGTTCAACCTTCCTGATCGAGGAAGGCAGCATATCAGCAAGAAGCTCCAGAGACAAATAAAGTGGCAAGAAAACAGAAGCGATCATAACCTTGGTACTCAAAAAAGACACAAAACTATAGGATTTTGAATTTCATAAGACAAAGAAAGAACCTGCAATGACACTGATTTGTTTTTTCCATATTCGGGATGTCTGAAAAGCTTCACAGCCAATGGATTGGCTTTGAAAGTAGACATGTCGCAGGCAATTTGTTGCACTGAAAGAACCCACAAACAGCAAATGAGGTGAACGGTATATTACTTTGTTTTGGTGCAGTTGGTCAAGGGATGAATATTAACCTGGACACCAAGAGAACTCCCTCTTCTTCAAAAAGTCTTATGTTCATCTGAACAAGCAGATTGGGCCTCAGTTTGCCATCTGACTGAAAAGGCAGCCCTGTTGTCAGTGCAGCACACCCTCTGGGTGGAATCGCCCACTCCTGTTTGCGGCAGGCATGACAGTGGGCGGGAGCGGAAAATAGTGGGAGATGGCAAAAAATCGGTTTAACGTTGTTGTAAAACCATTTGTGATTGTCTGCTCCACCCATCAGTGACAGGCTGTGTTTCCTGCCACTGCACATTGGGAACCTAATTTCAATACTTTAGCATCTCATTATAAGCCCTGCTCACTGGAATCACCCTCCATGCTGCATCATCCGGGTATATTGGCATGATTACACGCTGGTGGGTTTCACAAATGTACATAAGCGATGTGCACCTGGCGAGCCACACTTTCACTCAGGACTTACTTTGAGGTTTGTTGCCTACCTCGCTTCGGGCAGCACTCACAGTCATCAGTGCCAGGCTTCACAGGCAGCATCACAGCACTTTTAGGGGGGCTCATGGGCAGGTCTGTACCTACCAGACCAGCCGTAAGGCGGGGGTGGCTTTTCAACAGCTGCTGGGCTAGCTAATGAGAAATGTTAACTATGTTTCTCTCTCCATAGATTCTGCTAGACCTGCTGAGTTTTTCCAGCATTTTTTGTTTTTGCTGCAGGGCTAGGGCTTGCTTGGGGAAGGGACAGAAGTGGCCTCAGGCAAGGGAAGAGGCCGCAGGACGAGGGCTGTACTGTGGCAGGAGGGGTATCCCAGGGTTTGTGTGGGGGCATATGCTGATCTGTGAAAATGGCCTCAAGATCGTGTGGGCTGAGGAGGCAGTCTCCAGAGGAGATGAGGCCAGATGGAGATGTGAGGGTGTATGTGAGAGTGAGAGGTGATGTCCCTTGAGCTGGCAGTAAGTGAGATGCCAGTGAATGTGTGATGGGCTTGTGAGTGTGTGAGTTTAGAGTGATGAGATGGTTGCCTTACCCTGCGGCACGGATGAGATCATTCATCCTCTATCTGCACTGGATGGCCAACCTCTTCTGTGCAGCATTGGCACTGACCACCACTAACATCGTCTTCCAAGCCGGAGTGGTGAGATTGCTGGACCTCCTGCGGCCAGAGTTGGGGTGGAGGATATCACGGTGGGCCTCCGAAAGGCATTCCAGTGACGGGTCACTGAACTCTCCTTGGCTTTCAGGGCCAGGTCTTCACTGGGGCTGCAAGCATTGAGAGCTGTGTGCGCGACTGCAGTTTAGATGTGGCACCTGGAGAGAGGAAATGGTGAGGTAACAGCGTGGCAGGCAATTCAGAGGCCGCCCGCCAGTGAGACGGCATGTTTCCTGCGGCTGCATAATTAATGAGGTGGGAAACGGACAATATGGCGCAAAAAACCGCCATTGCGGCCATCGAGTAAAACATGGCTTTTCATGTCCGCTACCGGAACTGTGCAGAAGATCTTGAGTGGGATTTGATTTCCCACCCATGTGGCTTCAGGCTGAGGGTGATGGCAACTGAGCTGATGCTTCATCAGGCTTATAAACTGCTTCTAAATCTAAGGGCAGAATATTGTGCTCGTCGGGCTCGTCGCGATGACATCGGGTGAGTGTCTTGACGTCATCGCGCACTCACGCGATATTTCGGTCGGTGGGTGTGCACGGGAGTCGGCGGCACGTCCACCGACAATTAACAGGCCCATTGAGGCCATTAGAGATCGAATTAAATGAAACTTTTCGCTGCCCGTCCAACCTTAGGGTTGGCGGCCAGGCAAAAAGGCCAAGAGGCCATTGAGTTTTTTGCGAAACCTCATCCACGCGCGGTCATACATCAGTCATCAAAAAAAAAAGTAAAATTTTTCAAACTAATTTCTAACATGTTCCTGCTCATGTGACAGGGTCACATGCGGGGACAGGTTAATAACATTTTAAAAATCTTTCTTTTCTATTATAGAAAATCTTGACCTCCCTGAGGCGGGCGCCCTTGCGCATGTGTGAACTTGCGCGTTCGCCTTCCTGCGCCCCCCACAGGTAGCGTTGAGCGCTGCAGCGTGCGTTTCACGCTGGGCAGGCCTTAGTTGGCCTGCCAATGTGAAATCACGGTCGGACCCCAATCACGGGCGGCAGTCGCTTCCTGCCACCAACTTGGCATCAGTCCTTTCAGTCAGGCTTGAAAAACCTCAACTCCAAGCAAGGAAGCCTGCCAGTGAACATGGGCGCAGTTCCCTTACACCTTGCAGGCCATCCAGGCAGAGCAGCCGCTGCAGTAGCAGCCCCGCGCGCCATGAGGAAAGGTCCACAGCCAGCCATAGACACAACCTCAGCAGCCAGCACAGAGGGAGAAAAGGAGCCGAGAATACCCTGAGCACCCTGTGTATCGCAGCAGGCTCACCTACCTAGAGATGTATGTGACTGCCAGTGCACGAGTAGACATCAGCTGCCCAGGGAAATAGTGATCAGCCTCGGTGCCATCCTTAATAATGAATTGGTCCCTAGAACCACACAGCGACAGGCTGCACCAGTAGCACTGAAGGTGATCATGACCCTCAACATCTTCATCATGGGTTCGCTTCAGGGCTCTGCTGCTGACCTCTGTGGGATCTCTCAGTGGGTAGCTCACTCCTGCATTCACACCGTCACTGATATCCTCTTCCCGCAGGGCAACAGATTTTGCATCAATAGCTCCAAGTCCAGGGATTGCAACCGCGTGGCCATTGAAGGCCCCCACAGGAAGACCTGACAGGTTCATTAACAGGAAGGGATGCCATTCCATCAATATCCAGGTGGTCTGTTTCCATTGGGAGAACTCCCTGCACATCTGGACATGCTTTCCAGGAAGCTGCTGTGACTCATTTATACTCAACAAGTCAAGGCTGCCCCACCCTCCAGGTACACGGATGGATGCTGGGCGACACAGTCTGAGGAGGTGGCTTTTGACCCCGCTGAGGCACCCTTGAACCGAGCCCCAGCGCCAACACAATCAGAGCCACCTGCACACAAAATGAGATTTTAATGCCTTGACCGCTCGGGTGGAACCCTACAGTACTCGCCTGTCAGAGTCTCCCGGATGGTCGTCGTGTGCTGCGGGCTGCACAACATGGCACAGCGGAGGCGCTTGAGAAGACAGAGCACAAGGAAGACCCCATATCATTGGAAGAGGAAGAAGAGGAAAAGGAGGAGGAGGATAGAGAAGAAGGCACGGGGGATTCAGGGGCAGGGGAGACATGGCGCAGGACAGGCCCAGAGGCATGGAGAGGAATCCATGCAGGATGCCATTGTTGCAAGAGATCTACTGTTCCAGCAGTGGCTCAGCTGAGGGCAGGCACGCTGAGGAGCTGCTGACAGAACATATGGCTGGCACTGGACAAAGCCTGAGCCTTCACATGGACGACAGCCAAGCCAACTAGCTTCCCAAGACAGCTGTTACATTAAGATAGTCCACTGGCTGCAGTCTCCACCGAGAACCTTATAAATTCTGTGTATATTGTAAATAATCTGCGATGTGGATTGGTAAATAGCATACAAACCATTGCAGAAACCAGTACCTTTTATATAGCTTTGAGACAATTTTCTTATCTACATACATATATAACACGCCACAGTGACCCACTCAGTGATCATGGCAATGCGGTATCCTGTGAATGCACTGTGAATGTATGCTATCCTACGGAGTGATCCTCCTCGTTGCCTCGGAGGAGGTGGAGACAACCTGCTCACCTTTTTGGCTATGTGGCAGTGAGGACCTTGGAGGTTGGCTTTGTCAGCAGCGTTCCATTGGAGGCCTCACAGTGACTGTGTTGCCTGCATCTCTGCAGGGTCAGCCATCATCAATGGGCCCTTGATCACAGAAGCTCCCTGAGTCAGAGCGGCTGAAGAAGCCGAAGATGTTGAGTTTCCTTCAATCCAAATGGAACCCTCAATCCTCATCTGTAGCATCCTTGGTACGCTCTCCCGCTGGTTGGAAAGAATCTGCTGCTGGGATGGAGCTGGCATCAAGTCAGAGTTGGGCCACCTGCAAGAGTGTCCTGTTCAGGGTCCTTAGCTCCTCATGTACTCCACAGGTTTAGACGCTCAGGGTCTGCACTGACTGGTCCAGGCTCTGAACAGACTGATCCAGGCTACAGAGAGAGCCATGCACCCTGTGCAGGACATTACCCTGCTCCTGCATGTGCTCCAGGTGCTGTTGCATGTGCTTCCCCATGAGGTTTGTCACTTTCTCATGGGAGGAGCTCATGCTTTCAAATCTCCAAGCCATGACTGCACTCATCTGCACCCTCAACTCCTCCATTCACAGCACATAAGTTCTCGATGCCTCAGGGAACTCTGCCAAATTGTCACATCCCTGTTGCTGCAGCTCCAGATAATGAACCCCAAACTATGACTCCTGAGGCCCTTGTTCACTGCCCCACGGATCATCGTTGCATCTGTGCCCCCCGCCCCCACCGCTCCAAGGGGGAATGCCCACAGATACCTCTGCCTCAAACACCTTCTCCTGAACACAAGTGCTGTGCTCCTTACCCAGCGTCACCAACTGGATCCATCGATGTCCATGTATCTGCGTTGATGCCTGGTGAGTTAGCCTGGTGTGACGCTGCTTTCTAAGATACATTTCCTGCCGCTTGGTGTCCAAGGCTCTTGTCAGCTCCTGGGGGTGGGCCACAACTCTGGGACCAGTGTGCGACACAAGAGAAGCTTATGAGAGAAAGGCAGGGAGGCCCTCATCCCCATGGAGGCCCTCTTGATCATGATGGGGGACATTTTATGGCCTGACGGTTTGAGTATGTCTTTACTGTCACTTACCGCTTGCACCAAGGTGTCCAAGTCGCGGCCACTGACAGCTGGTGGGTCCCGGTTCTCCCAGCTGCTTCCTGGCTCCAAAATTCTGGCATTGGAGTAGATGAAGTACATGTGTGTGATGCACCATGACATGATAGCGAGGGGATGGTGTTTTCTGCTCTGAATACCAGCGTTGAGTTCACCATGTATGTGGTGACCTCACTAATGCTGTGCAAGTGCCAGTGTGCACAACATGCATTGACACTGTGGAAAAATTCTAAGGGCCAGAGGCTTTTGAGGGGCACACATGCCTTGGGGCAAAGTAAGGTTAGGAATAGCCAGGGGATTGCTCAGAGCACTCCTCTGTTGAGGCTGTAGAAGGAGGGGTGGTGTGCATGGCTGCAGAATTGAGCTCTGCATATGGACAGCTGCCCCAGAGCTGGGCTGCTATGCACACTTGCCAAGCGTGCTGCGACCTGCTGTATTCACTTGACAGAATGCAGCCACTTGCAGGGAAGTGCAGAGAAAGGCTGGGCTGGTAGACTCCTCAGAGCTGGTAGCAAACCATGAGAGCATTGGTTCACGCAATGGGCTGGGAGTTTACTGAGGGCTCCTTCAGGCTGGGCCAACTTTCACAGGGGTAACAACCTAGTAGCCAGCAATGACATCAACAATGACACTAAGTGCTCAAGGGTTAAAGTTCAGCCAACTGCTCCAGCACATTTTTCTAATTTTTGCGGCACCAAGATGGCGACAAGGTTTCTCGGTCCCAGGATAGGATAGACCCGCCTCCATGTCCGACTCTGCTCCCGCTGCTGACTGCTCCTCCCTGCTGGAGCAGGAGGTAGCAGGCCTGACCGCAGCCCATCTCTGCCTCCCCACCATGAAAATAGTGTCCACAGGCACTGCCACATAGGAGGCGGGATCATGACATTGTGAAATCTCCGGACTCTCAATTCCCACCTCAAACATGAAAGTCCAGCTCATATGATCTCTTAAACGCTGATATATTTCTGCATCCCTTTAGTGAAATATTCATATCAGTTTGCTACCATTACAGACTCTTCCAGAAATCTGCTCCGAACAAGATGAAATGGATTTCTTGATGGAGGCTTTGATTATCAGGTAATACTGTCAGTTCTTCTCTATTGTCCTCTGATCCCTTGACAGTCACTTCTCAACATCTGAATGGGTTACTGACAACAGATCAGAAATATCCGTCATGGGTAACAGGGATGGAAAGGTAATTTCAAGGGGTGTTGGTTGGATAATCAAGCCTATAGTACCCATCTCCAGCCTCAGCTCACATCTAGTCAGACAACATACTGTGAGTGCAGCCTGAACTTACCCTAGAGTCTTCATATAATAAGCTTCCCTCTTAATCTTCCCTTCCTCTTTTAAGCTACAGACCTTCAATCCCTCCCCAATTTTATTTTATTCATTAACTTGATTTATCCCATTTCTACTGCTGCTATTTCTGCCTTGGCAAAGATCCATCATTTTGGGCCTTGGACCTTAACCAGCTTTGCACATGCTCTTTATTATGAGTCTTGGACCATCACGAGACTGACTGGCCTGTCCAAGCCTGCTGCAGAGAACTAACAAACTGGCCTCCAGCAGCATCACACTGATGTATTTATTTGTGCAGCTGAAGGCCCAAGATGAACAGAAGCCCTAAGATTAAAGCAAAAAACTGCGGATGCTGTAAATCCAAAACAAAAATAAAAATACCTGGAAAAACTCAGCAGGTCTGGCAGTATCTGCGGAGAGGAACACAGTTAACGTTTCGAGTCCGTGTGACTCTTCAACAGAAGAGTTCTGTTCTGAGTTTTTCCAGGTATTTTTATTTTTGTTATGAACAGAAGCCCCTTGGATATAAAACAACCCAGCCTGCTAATTTGTGCAAAGCAGTGAGATGGATGGAAACTTTCATCCAACCAGTCAGCTGGAGGGAAATCCATCCTTAATTGTTGTAAATATGAATGGTTTAGAGATAAAGGAGAATGCACTGGCTGGAAAAATGGTCAGTCTAGACAATATGGTGATCACATTAAAAACATTATATTCCAGATTTTAAATATCCTGATTATTAAAATGACCAGCGTTTCTAGAAGGCGGCTCACCACCACCTTCCCAAGGGCAATTTGGGATGGGCAATAAAAATGCTGGCCTTGCCAGTGACGTCTATGTCTCGTGAAAAGAGTTTTTTTTAAATTGCACAGAGTCAGTGTTCATAATCAACATTCTGGCCTGGTAATCTTTATCTATGAATAACATTACTGTGGAGTTATAAATGCCAACACAGAAAATTAACAGGAGCTGAGCAAAAGCTTCAAAAAAGCTGACTCAATAGAGGTTCTAAATATAGACCCAGAACATGCAAAGACAAAGAGTTAGGCCGAGAGTGCAGTGACAGAGGTTTATCATAACCCACATTTCAAGTATACCCACCATCTCATTATTTCTATTGCATTATACAAAAACACACCCACCATCTCATTATTTCTACTGCATTATACAAAAGCACAGTTAGCACACAGTTACTGGTGAGTACTAAAGGCTGGAGGATTATTTTCTTTGGCTGTCCCCCCACAGGGCTTTTCCATTTTTCGACATCTGATTTGGTGCCATGTATTTACATTTGGGAACCTATTATAATTCTTAGTGAGAATATCAGTATAGATTTTTTGAATTAAGTAAAATGCATCCGCATGCAAACCCAACTTCGTTACATTTCCAGAACTCCACATTCCATGAGAAATGGAATCATAGAAGTTAGTGTAAAAGGAAGCCATTTGGCCAATTATGTCTGTGCTGCCTCTTTGAAATAGCTATCCAATTACTCCCATTCTCCTGCTCTTTCCCCATAGTCCTCCTCATTTCCCCTTTTTACCAATTACTTTAAACCTACGTCCTCGAGTTACCTATGCTTCTGCAGTGGAAACTTATAGGCAGAGATTTGTTAAACAGAATTGTTTTGAGGAGTTCATCAATGTTTTATACAGAAACAATCCATGCAAAAATAACAGATTTAATCTAGATGAGAAGTCCAGTGAAGGTGAAATACTTTTCCCCCATTATTCCAAGATTCCAACAATGTTAGATATTTTGCTTAACGCTATTGATGTATCTTTATTGCTCAGAACTTTTTGTATTTTGACTGTTTGCTTTTTCCCTGTTGTTTTTTAAACAGCAAGTTTAACCATCAGAACATTGTCCAATGTATCGGTGTGAGTCTCCAAGCTTTGCCTCGGTTTATCCTTCTAGAGCTCATGACTGGAGGGGACATGAAGACTTTCCTCCGCGAAAACAGGCCAAAAGCTGTAAGCACAAAAGCGAACACTTGTCATATTTTTCGTGTGGTGCCCCTCAAATAGCAAAGAGGAAGAGCCCAGATTAGGTCCAGGCATAAACAACAGATAGAGAGATACAAGTATAAGCGGCTAATATGTACACACAGTGAATCAACACCCCCTCATGGGAAACACTCTATTAAAGCCAACATGCCAACCACTTTCAACCAAATAATAAGCCTGCACATTAAGATTAAATGGGTTGTCTGTATATACTCAGCAGCAGTGCATCAGATGTCATAGGGACATAGGCCATCCAACCCCTTGAGACCACCCCACCATTCAACTAGATCATGGCTGGTCTGTACCTCAACTCCATTCACTACACCTTAGCTTGATATCCCTTAATATCCTGAACCAGCAAAAGACCCGTGATCTCAGCCTTGAAAGATCCGATTGTCAAAGCGTTCACAACCCTGTTGGGGGTGAGAATTCCAGAAATCCACTACTCTTGTGTGGAAAGATGTTTTCTTCCTGAATGATCCAACCCTAATTTTAAGATTATGGCCTCTCACTCTTGACTCCCCTCACAAAATTTAATGGCATTTTATTCATTATATATTTGAGTGATAACAGTTTGATGGTGAATCTCAAGATGGGTTAAGGTCTTGATATTAATGGAGAGGAGGGAAGGGCGCATGGGAGACAAAAATATTTCAAAAAACCTGCTAATTCTGGGGACACTAAGGTCCTGGTGATCTTAACACTGGGGGGGAAGCAGGTGATTGGGGATGGGGGAGGCTGAAGGCTTCCTTGAGGTGCCTGGTGGGGGTGGTGGGGAGCACTCCTGGAATACTGAACGAGGCACACTTGCTTTAGGGAACCTTCAGCTCCCACCAGGATCATCTACTGGAAATCCCACAGCTCAGTCACCCCCCCCTCACTACCTTTCACATTTACTTTGTGGTGCCAATGATGTCATCAGGCCATGACAATGTTAATTAAGTCCCTCTAGTTTTTTGAGGGAACCTCGTCCATGACCTGATTCCTGCATCTTAAAATTTAATGGGTCAGGAATGGATTTGGGTCAGGGTACATTTGCCCATTCCTTTATATTTTAACCCCTGCCTGACCCTCTCCCACTCATTGTGGAGAGGGGTTGGGGGTTTAAAATGGAAGCATAGAGCGGCTGGTAGAGTACAGTTCTACCAAAGACCCTAGTTTAGTGCAGTTCAGCTCTTAAAACAAAAGGCCTGCTACGACACAGTGAGCAGAGAACTTTGCATGCTGAAATGTTGCTCTTGCCACCACATTTGTTCTCTCTTTACAGAAGGCAGACACTAAAGCTTTCTATCAAAACCATGGCCTCGAACAACAAATTATTTTACCTTAACAAAAACAAAAATACCTGGTAAAACTCAGCAGGTCTGACAGCATCTGCAGAGAGGAGCACAGTTAACGTTTCGAGTCCGTATGACTCTTCAACAGAACTAAGGAAAAATAGAAAAGAGGTGAAATATAAGCTGGTTTAAGTGGGGTGGGGTGGGACAGGTAGAGCTGGATAGAGGGCCAGTGATAGGTGGAGATAACCAAAAGATGTCATAGACAAAAGGACAAAGAGGTGTTGAAGCTGGTGATATTATCTAAGGAATGTGATAATAAAGGTACAGATAGCCCTAGTGGGGGTGGGGTGGGGGGAAGGGATCAAAATAGGCTAAAAGGCAAAGATAAAACAATGGATGGAAATACATTTAAAAATAATGGAAATAGGTGGGAAAAGAAAAATCTATATAAATTATTGGAAAAAAGGGGGATCGGAAAGGGGGTGGGGATGTTCTAAGCTGTCCGTGCCCCCAGCTTCATTTAATCCATCCATTGTTTTATCTTTGCCTTTTAGCCTATTTCGATCCCTTCCCCCCAGCCCACCCCCACTAGGGCTATCTGTACCTTGCTCGTCCTGCTTTCTACCCTTAATGTCATCTATTAGCACATTTCTTAGATAATATCACCAGCTTCAACACCTCTTTTTCCTTTTGTCAATGACATCTTTTGGTTATCTCCACCTATCACTGGCCCTCTATCCAGCTCCACTTGTCCCACCCTCCCCCACCCCCCCCCCCCCCCCACCCCTTCCCCCCCCCCACCCCCTTAAACCAGCTTATATTTCACCTCTTTTCTATTTTTCCTTAGTTCTGTTGAAGAGTCATACGGACTCGAAACATTAACTGTGTTCCTCTATGCAGATGCTGTCAGACCTGCTGAGTTTTTCCAGGTATTTTTGTTTTTGTTTTGGATTTCCAGCATCTGCAGTTTTTTGCTTTTATCTTAATTATTTTACCTTAATTGATTTGCATGAATAAGCAGTATTTACTTTCCACAGAAAGGACCACGAATTTCTTTTCCACTTTGTTTGGTGGAAAAACAACAAAGATATAGAGCAGTAGCATTAGGAGACTTTAATTACTCTAATGTAGACTGGGAAGAACAGGATGTTAAGGGTAGGGAAGGATTGGAATTTGTGTGCGATATGTGCACAGAATAACTTTCTCGATCAATATATCTCTAGTCCAACGAGGAAGGAAACAGTGTTGGATCTGGTCCTGGGAAATAGAGCCATGCAAGTAGAATGTGTTACAGTAGGATATCATCTAGCTAACAGCGACCACAACATAATGCAATTTAAATTATGGAAAGAGGTCAGAAAATATCAAAGATAAAAATGCTCAACTGGGGAAAGGCTAATTTCATTTATTCAATTATAACATGGGTAGATTGGGAAAGGGCGATTTCAGAGCACAGCAATAATGGAGCAATGGAGAGATAGTTCTGGTACAAACTAGGCATATTCCTTTGAAGGTTAAAGGTAGAGAATCCAAAGTTAACGTACTTTGGATGACAAGGGGAATAAAGTTAAAATAAAACTGAAATAAGAGGCTTATGAAAAATTGGGAAGAGTATAAAAAGCACAGGGGGGAATTGAAAAAGTTAATATGCAAGGTAAAGAGAGGTTACAAGAATAGATTATAACATATAAATGTAAGTGTTGCGGAAGGGTTTGTTCGGGAAAGGTTCGGCTTACTTTGGATGTTCTGCGATTGTCTCCACTGAAGAAAGGGATAATGTGAAGATTACACTAAAGGAGGGAAGGGAAGTTATGGACAAGATAATAGAGAATGCAAACTAAAAGGATAATCATTACTGAAAATGCGCAAGTCACCTGGTCCAGATGGAACCTACCCTCGTTTGCTGAAAGAAATACAGGTAGAAATAGCAGAGGCTTTGGTTACAATCTTTCAGTCCTCATTGGAGTAGTATACTGGAGTAGTGCCAGAGCACTGGAGGGTTGCCAATGTTGTACTGAAATTCAAGAAAGGGCTAGGGAATCAACCAAGAAACTACAGGCCAGTCAGCCTAACATTGGTGTTTGGAAAGTTATTAGAAACCATTATCACGGACAAAATAGACTTTCATTTCAAAGGGCATGGATTAATCAAGGAGAGCCAGCATGGGCTTATTAAAGGTAAATAGTGTCTGAATAACTCGCCTGAATTCTTTGATGAGGCAACAGAGAAGATTGGTCAAGGTAGTGCAGTAGATGTTGTATATATGGACTTTCCGAAGGCATTCGACAAAGTGCTACACAAGAGGCTTATTAAGAAGATGGAAGCCCATGTAATTAGGGAAAAGTGGAAGCAGGGATACAAATTGGCTCAGTGACAGGGAACAAAGGGTGGTCATGGATGAATGTCTTTTGGACTGGAGGTGGTTTGCAGTGCTGTTCCCCAAGGATTATTTTTGGATCCATTACATTTTTATAAACGATCTAGACAGAGGTTAGTAAGCAGCATTATAAAGTTTGCAGATGATTCTGTTATGCTCCCAGCTGATGTTACTACTGGATAAGCCAGATCTCCAGGTGGAACACGGTTTATAGATCCTAACTTTTATTTTTTGTTTAGAAACTTGGAGGGCGGCTACTGAACAGAGTCACAAGAATCAGCTGATGAACTTTTAATAAACGAATAAAACATTTATTAAACAAGAAAAGATTAACCATATTACAATACTCCTTCACCCACAACTATACCTTTACAGATATATACAGATTTGTAAGGATAACATAAGTTACAAATGTTCAAAGTAAGTACACAGTCCATGTAAACCAATAGGTGACCTGTGGTCAGGCACACCACACCCTGAAACCAAGTGACAGATTTCACCCTAAACAGATGCTATGGAGTCTCTCATCAATTCCCCTCAGACACTTGTCACCACCTTGAGCCAACCTGTCTTATTGAACTCCATCTTTCACACATGGGTTTCCATTCTCCACTCTCGAAGAACCCACTTTGAAATCTTCTCCCAGACAACACTCCTTTCAGATGCCTCTTACAATGATCCACCTCCAGGGTTTCGAACTCTCCTTCCGTTGTTCCTCTCCCCTGGATCACCACGTGCATTCAAGCTTTGCCTTCCACGCACTCTCTCAGCTACTCAGCTGTGCCAACAGAACACCACTGCTTCACATGCCCATAGTAAGAAGTCACCAACCTTTGGCTGTCTCCTTGGATCTTCTGGCTTCTCACAAGCCTATTTTGCTTTAAGTCAGCATCCCACAGCTTTCTCCCTTTAAGCTTGGGGCCTTCCTCTCTACTCCTTGCTTTCACTTCCACTGAATAGAACATTTTCCAGATTCCTGTTCTTTTCCTTTGACTAGAAGGTCTTCTTGGGACCCCTACTTTCTGTCTCACTTCTTGGCTTTGGGACCTTTTGGTTCTTTTAGGAAACCTGCTTTCTCTGCAGTTCCCTCTGCTGCACCCAGTTTCTCCTTGCACCTGCTTCCAACTGCACTAAAAAACCTGCTGTTCTGCTTCTCCCTGTCTTTCTGTGTGGGCCTCCTGTTGCTAGGCAACAGCCCAGTTTTTCTACCTTGTGTTTATTTTAACTTTCTTTCAAGAGTTGGAAAGCCTCATTAAAATGCAGGTGTCTTATAAAGTTAAACCAAAACTCAAGTTTCCCCTTTCTTAACACACAAGTACAGAAATACAACTTAAACTTAAATGTATACCTCATTCCTAAAACACACAGAAATACACATATAACTTACTTAGAGCAGAATTTTGACGTCAACACGTAAAATGACACGTGGTGATGTCGGGCGTAAGTCCCAACGTCACCGCGCGTCATTCAGACCTTTTGTTCGGCAGGTGCGCACTGGAGGCGGCTGCATGCCCGTCAAACTGTCAAAGGCCTATTAAGGCCATTAATGAACCAATTAAAGTAATTATCAATGCTGCCCGTCCAACCTTAAGGTTGGTGGGCAGGGCGAAGAGCCGAAGCAGCCTTCGCCTTTTTCAGGAACCTCATCCAAATAATTTTTGCACAATTCATAAACATGCCCAGCTCATGTGACACTGTCACATGACGGGACATGTGTAAATAATTTCTTTGTTTCTTTATTCAAAAATTTCACTCTGTACTTAATTTCGTGGAGGCAGCTTCGTGCCTCAGGGAGATTTCTGGGCTCTCTCACGTGCATGCGAAAGAGTGCAGGCTCCGACTCTCTCTCTTCCCCCCTGAGTGCTACTGGCTGTGCGTCACGCTGAGCGAACCTTAATTGGCCCACCCACCTAAAATGGCGGCGCGGAGCCGCTCCTGACCAGCCCGCCCGACATGAGGAGAATTCTCCCCTTAAACTATCTCTAGTTCCTAACAATACACAACTTACCAAAGTAGTAGATAGTGTTGAGGATGGTCATGGGCTTCAGGTAACATGGACGGTGAAATAGGTAGAGGCATGGCAGATGGAGTTCAATGTGAAGTGTGAAATGAAGCACTTTTGAGGGAAAGACTGTACAATATAAATGGCATGATTTTGAAAAGTATAGATGAGCAGAGTCCTTGGTGTCCATGTTCACAAATCCTTAAAGGTGGCAGGGCAAGTTGACAAGGTGGTTAAAAAAGCATTTGGGTTTAGAACTTTATAGATTGGCCTTAGCTGAAGCATTGTGGACAATTCTGGACACTGCGCTTCAGGAAGTTGTAAAGGCATTAAAAATGCTACAGAGGAGCTTTACCAGGAATGAGGGACCAGTAATGAAGAGAAGTTGGAAAAGTTAGAACTGTTCTCCTTGGGACAGAGAAGATTAAGAGGTGACCCAATAGAGGTTTACAAGATGATGAGAGGTTTTGTTAGAGTAAACTGGGGGAAAAAAAAATTCTGTCTGGCGAGTGGGTCAACAGTTTGAGACCATGGATTAAAAATCATTGGTAAAGATCCAGAGGGCAGATGAGAAGAATTGTTTCACTCAGAGAATTGTCAGAATCTGGAATGCTCCACCTGAAATGCTCATTGCACAAATAAATTTAAAAGGGAATTGAACAGATTCCCCAACAACTCCCTGAGTGGAAAACCTCTTCATATACCCTTTCTAAATTTTTTCTCCATGATTTTTGAATACATGACCTATGGTTATTGACCCACTCGCCACAGGGAATACCTTAGGATGAGGAGCCTACAAGGTTCAAACAAAAAGCTAGGATGTGAGAATAGGCACATTCTCACATCCATTGATAATGGATTCTCCATTCAAAGAGCTAGCAGGGGCACAATGGGCCAAATAGCCTCCTGTGTTAAGCATTTTTATGATTCTACGATATTAGCTTGTTGCTTCCCTGGTTTACAAGAATTATTTCAAGTTACAGCATTCTTCACCTAGCTGGTCCAGTCTTTCTGGTGTTACCTGAGAGAGCATAGAGTGGATACTCTATGGCCAGGATTTTCAATTCTGGGTCAAGAACCTGGTCGCTAGTTCAGTTCCGGGTCCTGACCCTACGCTTCATGTCTGGACCTGTCCAACTGCAGGGCCAATTAATGCCAGAGAGCTGGCTCATTGTCCAATTCAGAATGGTGGGCAGGCTCCCGAGGCTGGACGGCCAATGAGAGACCCTTCAGCACTGACACCTCGGTATCCCCCAACAACTAAGGTGGGAACTACAAATACATGATGGAGAAAGAGAGGGGGCAACTGAGAAGAAGTCATTTATTTTAAATTTAAAACATGACATTCCCTCCATGGGATGGCTAGCAACCGCAGTCGTGACCCGGCAGCCATTATAGGTCATGGGGGTGTCCTTCGCATGATCCATCACTATTACCCACCACCTACCCACTCCCTGCCCTGAGCCCACCGCATTGATGTGGACATAGTCCAGGCTGACGTGGACCATCCACATTGCCAGCTGAAAATCCTAGTCAGCGTGGGAGCAGGGCTTCAATAGGCCCTATAATTAACAATTATTGGCCTGAATTGACTGCCCTTTGGGACATGGCGGGCAGCTGTCCTGACCCCGAGGCATCCTTATTGAAACTGGCTCGGGGTCAGAATCATGGTGGCGCACTGGCATGGAGGCCGGCGGTGCAAAATTGTGTGCCTGCCCACCTCCAATCCAGACCCTGCACTGGTTTAAAAATCCTGGCCTATGTCTGAAAGAAAGAGGGAGTGGGAGAAAGACTGCGTATTAAGTTTGTGAGCTTTAATGTAAGGCCCACTATACCATCAGGTCAGCACATTCAATGAAAAGTCTCCCCTTTAATGTAGGAATGTGAGGCTCCCAGATTTCCATCTTGGCTAAACCATAAGCTGTGACCATGGAATGTGGCAATTCCTGGCCACTAAATTGTTGCAGAGAAACTATTTTACCACAACACATGAAATGCTTGCAATTTTACACAATGACCTGCATTGTTTGTGAATTATATCCCAAGTTCCTGAGGAAGCCAATCCACATATAGTCCTGTTGAACTTTTGATACAAAATGATGAATGTAAATACAAAAGTATTAAAACATTGCATTTACTACAGCACAGTAACTGGCCATTGACCCAAATGGTCCACATTGACATTTGTGTTTCGCATGAGCTTTCTTCCACTTTAAATCATCTAGCCCTATCTCATATTCTCTAATTGCTTTCTCCCCCATGTACTTATCGATCTTCCCCTTAAACACACCGCTTGTCTCAACCTCACGTGTGGTGATGAGTCCCACATTCTAAGCACTCAACAGGATAAAGACATTTCCCTGAATACCTTAGTGACTATTTTGTATTTATGGACTCTGGTTTTGGACTCACTCAAAAGCAGAAAGAACTTCTCTACTCCAATAAACCACTTCATAACCTTAAGGATCTTTAACGGGTCACTCCTCAGTCTTCTCTTTTCTGGGGAAAAGAGCCCCAGCCCTGTACAGTCTTCCCTAACAACTATAACCATCCGCTCTGGTTTCATCCCGGTAAATTCTTTTTGCACCCTCTCCACTGCAACTCGATCCTGTTTGTAAAATGTGTTCTATGTGTAGGGTGACATCTCTTCTTTGTCTATATAGGTTCAATGGATGACAATGACTGACTTGAAATTGCTAGGAGGCCTTAAAGTGTTTCTCATATTTAGACCAATTTGAGTGGACCATCTCACACCAGCACTATTTGTAACTCTATTTCAGACACAAACATCTACATTGACAATGCTGGACCTTCTGAACATGGCCAAGGATATAGCTTGTGGCTGCAAATACCTGGAAGACAATCATTTCATCCATAGGTTAGTCATGATTTTCAGTGAACAGAATTTTATGTTAAATAGAAGAAAATGGATAAATGAAATGTTTTAATTAGTTATACCCATTGCATGTACTGTAGCAGTGCCAATAATTGTACTGCAGCAATACCCATTATTATTGCTAATGAATATATGATATATTACTTAATTCTATTTCTTGGTTTGCTCTTCTCAGGGACATTGCAGCAAGAAACTGTTTACTAACCTGCAGTGGGCCCAGGCGAGCAGCCAAAATTGGAGACTTCGGGATGGCGCGAGATATTTATAGGTAAGCCCTAAATCCTTGACTGTCTCTTGTGTTAGAGCTGAGCTGTGACTTTCCAATTGAAAACCAGACCAGTTCAAATCGTTTGATGTCACAGTGTGACAATTTCCATCCCGTTATTGGGCACCAGCTCATTGTGCCATTTGCCTTTGAGTCAACACAGCCAATAAGCAACACTTCACATGGGGCACGTGGCATGGTTTGTGGCATCTTGCATCTATGTCAGCCTTGGACATGATTGATTACACCATCCTCCTCCAACACCTCTCCTCTGGTATTCCAATGGCCTCTTGTCACAATACTACTGAAACATCCCAAAGATCTATCCTAGGCCCTGTCTATTTTGTTTCATTCTTTCACAGGATGTGGGCATCGCTGGCTAGGCCAGCATTTATTGCCTATCCCTAATTGTCCTTGAGAAGGTGGTGGTGAGCTGACTTTGTGAACTGCTGCAGTCCATGTGGTGTAGGTACACCCGCAGTTCTGTTTCGGAGGGAGTTCGAGGATTTAGACCCAGCGACAATGAAGGAACAGCGATATAGTTCCATATTTCTCATCTATGTGCTGCACCTCAGTGACGTCATCCAAATGACAGCCATAACACCTTGCGGGCAGGCTAAAAAGGTGATAGTGGGACTTGGGTCCCTCAGTGGGAGGAAGTCCTGCCCTTGAGAGCTGCCGGCCAATCTGATTGGCTGGCAGTGCCAGATTCCAGTAGTGGGCATTGCCAAGACTGAAAGGAGGCCCAGGAAGAAGAGAAGATGGAAGCAGAAGCCAAGTAAGTTGGGCCTCTTTGGGCAGAGAGAGATCGGGCAGCCTAGGGGGAAGGACAAAGGATTGGTGAGGGTGGGGGCTGGTTTTGGAGGCCAAGCAGGAGGGAACCAAGTGCGGTGGGGGGGGGTAACCATCAGGGTGCCCCCAATGTGCACAGGGTGGCCCCCCAAAGGATGTACCTCCCCCTTCCTTTCCACCTTTTGAAACACTTGCATTTAAAAATGACCTGTCCACTCCCACTCCCTCCTGCCCATGCTAACTGTATAATGGTGTGGGCAGCGTATCATCTGGGTCAATTGGCTGAAAACAGGCCCAGCGGGAGGGCCGTAAAATCAGCCCCATGCTAAAGGGAACTATATAAAAGCAATTTGGTGTTACTATGGAAAGAAGTTATCTTCAAAAGCTCGGTTCCTAGGTGTAGTTCTTATTGCCTGATCCTAATTCTAATTACTTCTGTATCCAGGGCAAGCTACTATAGGAAAGGCGGACGTGCCATGCTGCCAGTCAAGTGGATGCCTCCAGAAGCTTTCCTTGAAGGAATCTTCACATCAAAGACAGACACATGGTAATACAACAGACTCTTGTAACACAGCACACTCCTGATAGGTTGGGCTTTGAATGTCAGCATCTGAGTTCACTGCTGCAGAGCTAGTCCATGATCTCACCCTCAGCGATCTGGCATCCTTCAAGAGGTACAGGCCATCTTCCAGTGAGGTCAGAGATGCCCGAGGTCCTGACCCAGCAGAACAGGCCTGCAGCATGGGTAGTAATGATTGCATGCCTCCCTCATTATAATGAATTGCAAGCATATGTTCTGTGCATCCTACCTCCTGCGTGACACTTTGGGGTGTGATTAAATTTCTAAGCCATTGTATTGAAACAGTGCTAGGATAATAAGACAGACATCCACCCACGAGGCAAGCATAACAGTTTACAACTTATTCAGCATCATTAACCAAGGTACTTAGCGGAGGAGAATGTTTGGCAACAGAAAGAATTGAGAGGAGCGTTAGGGCTGGTGATTGAAAGCAAAACCTAAGAGTTAGGTTTTGAGGAGGCTTTTGAAGGAGGAGAGAGACATTACAAGACAAATCAAGACATTTGAAGTGAAAATAAGGGAGTGGAGTGAGTTTGTCACTAAACAAAGAAGCTTTGGATTGTCCTTAACTTTTGGGATAGCTTTGGAATGGTGGAAGAATTTAGATGAAGCTAGGAAGCTACGATATTGCTTTTGATGATGAAGCCAGATGTGCCAGTGCATAACAAGCTGAATCTGGCTATACTGGCTATTCTCAGTAACACCCAACACCTCAACAGGAAACACAGGTAAGTGGATACATAGAAATTTTTCTACATTAAATGGACAACCTAGGTCGCTGTAGCTACTCACAACCCACTGGGGTCAGTCAGAGTGCAAGTGTAACTGCCTGTCAATTTCAGAGTCCAGGTCAGCGACTGGGGTACCTCTAGCTCAGTAATAGCCAGGTTAGTTGTGTGTTAATGCCAAACCACTGCAGAATTTTGCCAAGCAACACATAGAAGTCCATGGCTGCCAATGCCCTCTAAGGGCATGGTACCTGAAGGGAGAGAGAGAGTTGTGTGCTATATAGGGTACCTGAAGAGAGAGAGTTGTGTACTATGTATGGTACCTGAAAAGAGAGGGAGAGAGCTGTGTGCTATGTATGCTCCAATATGTAGCCTTTTGATTTAGGAGCGCAAGGATGAGATTGTACATGGGGATTGATGGGAACAGGATACAGAGACAGACCTAAAACAAATGACAGCATCAGAGGCATAGGTAAGGGAGCTTTTGGGCAGGCGTGCTGAATTGGCCAGAGGACATTGGAATTTGCAAAAGGTTCTAGGATGAGAGCAAGGGGTTAGGTTTTAAAGGATGGCTTTCTTCCAGGAAGTACATGGTTTTAAAGTTGTTTTAAGCAGGTAGGGTAATGTGGATAGTAAAAGTAAATAGATGTTTTGTTTTGTTTGCTTTATTTTGCTTTATTATTTTCATGAGATTTGGGTGTCGCTGACAAGGGCAACACTTGTTGCCCATCATTAATTGCCCTTGAGAAGATGGTGGTGAACTGCCTTCTTGAACCGCTGCAGCCCATCTGGTGTAGGTACACCCACAGTGCTGTTAGGGAGGGAGTTCCAGGATTTTGCCCCAGAAACACTGAAGGAACGGTGATATAGTTCCAAGTCCAGATGGTGAGTGGCTCGGAGGGGAACTTCCAGGCGGTGGTGTTCCCATGCACCTGCTGCACTTGTCCTTCTAGCTGGTAGAGGTCACAGATTTGGAAGAAGCTATTGAAGGATGGTGAGAACCTTATAGTACACATTACTGCCACTGTGCGTCAGTGGTGGAGAGAGTGAATGTTTAAGATGGTGGATGGGGTTCTAGTCCAACTGGACTGCTTTGTCCTGGATGATGTTGAGTTTCTTGAGTGTTGTTGAAGCATTACTCATCAAGTCAAGTGAAGATCGAGATCTTATTATCCAATCCTCATTATCCAAATTCTTTGAGATGGCGTCAAAGGAGTGGCCATATTTGAAGTTGAGGAGTGTGTATGGAGAGTGAAGTTGTATGAATAAGCCTGGAGAGAAATCACAGGATAGGAGGGAAGGAAAGTATAGGCAAAGATTGAAATAACTTATGATGACAGTCACAGTGCAGAGGCAGAGGAGGTTTTGACTGAGAAATTGGTGGGAGACTCAGGGGGTCTGTCAGCAAGAAGCCTGAAAGAGAAATGCAAACATACAAAGGAAAAGGGCTACTGGTTTTCTAGTCTGTTTCACATAATCGCAATGCCTCGTGCATCTCGATACGTTCACTTCCCACCTCACCCAGAACTATGTAATCTCCTGGGAGAGGTGGAACACCAGAAAAAAAACTCAGACCAGTTAAGTGGTCGGAGTGGTTGGGGGGGTGGGGGGGGTGGGGGTGTGAGGGGGTGGGTGGTGATGGTGGATGTGGACAAAAACTGGAAAATTCCTCTTCAAAACACCAACCTCCTCCCTCGCCTTAGGTGATTGAAACTTATCCAAGAGACCACTGTAGCACTAACATTAACATTACCAGGTACCTACATCTTATATGACATGATTTCCAACTCAGCCGGAAGTAGGTCCACCCCTTGCTTGAAGAAAAAGAAGTGGTAGAGAATGAGGTGCTTAAAGAAAGTATTAGGGGAGTAGGGGGACAGGGTAAGATGAAAGCAGGCAATGATTACCTCGCTACCCAAGGTTATGATGGGTAGTGCATGTTAATAAGACAGGTAGAAGGTTATAAGACTGTTGGATGGTATCGAAGCTAATACATGACAATGAGACATCCTGAAATGTGTGATCTGTTAAACTATTCTAGGTTGTATCATTGGAAGCAAGGAAATATGTAATCACATGACACACCCTTATATCTTTGACTACTTGGCTGGGCCACTTTCACAGATAATACAGTTTAAGGACAATGTGGCCCAATGATTCATTCACCTGTAGCCTTCATGCTGCTTGGTATGTCACTGGGCCTCTATCAATAGCCGACTGGCTCTGCAATCTTTCTGGAATCGGTTGATGATAATCAGATAAGTATTGGATGATGGTCCTCAATTATGAGGTGTTGGTTTAGCCTTGACTGGACCATTCTTATTAACACAATGGGTAGTAAACTCAGCCAGAATGTTGAACCAGAGTCACACCCAGTCTCATCAGTTTCCCAACCGGCTGTCCCACCAATAAAATTGCTCCCTCTGTGCCTAACCATGCTCCGACCTAAAAATGGTCAATCATCCAAAGCCTTTAAAGAATCAATAACAGAAACTGCAGAAACTTGAAACTTCTTAGCCTTGTGCAAATAGACATTGTGCAATTGACAGCAGAGATCAGAGAGCCAGAGCTGTCAATCAAGCAATTTTCAGGGAAAACATTGTTTGATTGACAGCTTTGTCTCTCTGATCGCTGCTGTAAATTGCACAATGTTTATTTGAGTAAGGATAAAGAGTCTGGATGATTGACACTTTTATTGGGCTGTACTGATATAACTTTTTTTTAACATAATGTAAAGTAATGAATGAATTACTGCTTTTTTAAAGCATTTTTTTTACACATCCTATTGTCTCCATTGGGTTAATTGGTTCTATACAGTGTATAGTTTGTCAATGGGCATGTAAGTGCCAGAGCTTGACATGGAGCATGAGGGGACATGGTGGTGGGTGGGGGGGTATAGCTTGGCATAAGGGGCATGAGGGACTATTGGGTGGGTGATGGGCCATAGCTTGGCATAGGGGCTACTGGGGATGGTGGGGCACATAGCCTGGCATGGGCGCTTCAGGTGGCATGGGTGGGGCATGGGGAGTGTGTGAGGGGTGAGGGCTGGACGGCCTTTTTGTTTTTATTTTAACTGGGACAAAGTGTCACAGCAGCGAGGTGGGCCTTTTAAACATTTTAAACAAAAGGCCTCTACACCCAGGAGCCCCTGTGGCTGCCCCAAACTTTTCCCTGGGTCAGCTGGCCTGACTGCAGCCCACATACCCTCCACCCCGGCAACGAAGATCCTATCCTTTGTGGGCACTTTCTCCTGAGGTGGGCGGGCAGAGCAGGAATTTTCCCGCCTTGGTGATGTAAATCCAGGCCTATACGTCAAATTTACATTCATTGGTGCAAAGTGCTTTTGGAATCCTGAGGGCATGAAAGGGGCTATATGAATACAAGCTCTTTCATTCCTTTAAATGTTGCTGTAGGTCATTTGGCGTGTTGCTGTGGGAAATTCTGTCGCTTGGATACATGCCATACCCTTGCAAGAGCAACCAGGAAGTCTTGGAGTTTGTAACCAGTGGCGGAAGAATGGATCCACCCAAAAACTGCCCAGGGCCTGTGTAAGTATTCCCGAGAGAAAGATGGAGATGTCAAGCTGGTATCATTTCAAACAGTTGGATACAGCAACACCAGCAAATGCACAATCAATAACATGACTAATCCAGGATCTGCAACACCATTAAATATAACACCGAAAACACTGATCAATCCTGATTAGTCGAGTTGCTAAATAAAGATCAATAACGCCATTAAATACAGGATCAATAATATTTTTTCACACAACGAGCTGTTCAGGTCTGGAATGCACTGCCCTGAATTGTGGTGGAGGTAGGTTCAATCGAGGCATTCAAGAGGGAAGTAGATGATTATTTGAATAGAAACAAGGTGCAGGGGTACAGGGAAAAAGCAGGGCAATGGCACAAGGTCAAAATGCTCATTTGGAGAGCCGGTGCAGACACGATGGGCTGAATGGCCTCCTTCTGTGCCATTAACGTTCTGTGATTCTGTGATTATTGCTGAATACAGGCCCAATAATATTGCTAAATACAGGATCAATAGCTAGGTGTATACAGGCCCAATAATATTTTAAATACATGAGCAATGGAGATCTGGTGATGCAGTGGGTAGTGTCCCTGCCTCTGAGTCAGAAGCTCTGGTTTCAAGTCCCACCTCCATGACTTGTAGGCCAATTAAAGAAGGTGCTAAGGAAGGTAATATAGTGTGGCCAAAAGTATCAACCTTCAAATCCTTCCAACACACTTCAGCGGCAGGCGGTAAGAGCGGGAGAGACTCCGGATCAGCCATGTGATGGAAAAAAATTTGGAGCCTCTACCATCACTATCCATAGCTCCAAGTGACAACGTGCATGTAAAAGTACATGTTGCCACAGCAACTCAGATGCCCTGAGTGAACTGTAACACCACAGAGTCAGTAACCCTGCTAAATATAGGGAGTAGGTAGTTGCATTTCTTTAATGCCTTTCACAACCTCAGGAGATCCCAAAGCATTTTACAACCATTAAAGTACTTTTTGAAATACAGAAACACAGAATCACACAGTGCAGAAGAGGCCCTTTGGCCCACCGAGTCTGCACTGACACATGAGAAACACCTGACCTACCTGCCTAATCCCATTTACCAGCACTTGGCCCATAGCCTTGAATATTATGACATGCCAAGTGTTCATCCAGGTACTTTTTAAAGGATGTGAGGCAACCCGCCTCCACCACCCTCCCAGGCAGTGCATTCCAGACTGTCACCACCCTCTGGGTAAAAAAGTTTTTCCTCGCATCCCCCCTAAACCTCCTGCCCCTCACCTTGAACTTGTGTCCCCTTGTGATTGTACACCTCAATCAGGTCACCCCTCAGTCTTCTCTGCTCCAACAAAAACAACCCAAGTCAATCCAACCTCTCTTCGTAACTTAAACATTTCATCTCAGGCAACATCCTGGTGAATCTCCTCTGCACCCCCTCCAGTGCAATCACATCGTTCCTATAATGTGGCAACCAGAACTGCACACAGTACTCCAGCTGTGGCCTCACCAAGATTCTATACAATTCCAACATGACCGCCCTACTTTTGTAATCTATGCCTCAACTGATAAAGGCAAGTGTCCCATTTGCCTTTTTCACCACCCCACTAACATGCCCTTCCGCCTTCAGAGATCTATGGACACACATGCCAAGGTCCCTTTGTTCCTCAGAACTTCCTAGTGTCATGCCATTCATTGAATACTTCCTTGTCAAATTACTCCTTCCAAAGTGTATCACCTCACACTTTTCAGGGTTAAATTCTATCTGCCACTTATCTGCCCATTTGACCATTGCGTCTATATCTTCCTGTAGTCCAAGACACTCAACCTCACTGTTAACCACCCGACCAATCTTTGTGTCATCTGCAAACTTACTAATCCTACCCCCCACATAGTCATCTATGTCGTTTATATAAATGACAAATAATAGGGGACCCAGCACAGATCCCTGTGGTACGCCACTGGACACTGGCTTCCAGTCACTAAAGCAGCCTTCTGTCATCACCCTCTGCCTCCTACAACTAAGCCAATTTTGAATCCACCTTATCAAATTACCCTGTATCCCATTTGCATTTGCCTTCGTTATAAGTCTCCCAAGTGGGACCTTGTCAAAGACTTTGCTGAAATCCATATAAACTACATCAACTACACTACCCTCATCTACACACCTGGTCACCTCCTCAAAAAATTCAATCAAATTTGTTAGGCATGACCTCCCTCTGACAAAGCCATGCTGACTATCCCTGATCAAACCTTGCCTCTCCAAGTGGAGATAAATTCTCTCCTTCAGAATTTTCTCCAATAGTTTTCCTACCACTGACGTGAGACTCACTGGTCCATAGTTCCCTGGCTTATCTCTACAACCCTTCTTAATATAGAGCTGCATTTTACAAACGCCCTGCTGGGAGCACTTTCGGTGATGGGAGGCATGTAAAATAGGGCGGGTGCCCACCCCCGAGATCACCCCCATAATACAGGGAGTGGGCGGGTGCCGAGATTGGCAGCCAGCCCGTCATATTTAAATAAATAATCAAGGGTCAACTGAACTTGGACAGTCAGGTGGGAGTGGGCAGGCCATTTAAAAAAAAACTTTCTAAAAGGGCGGGAAGGAAGGGGAGCTACTATTTTTGGGGGATACTGTTGGCGCATCAGCGGGCAGCCCCCCCACTAAGATAGTAGCCCCTCCCTTTCTTTCTGCCCATCTGCTCTGTAAAACCCACCACTCCCAGCACCCCCTCCTCCCTTCCCTAAACTGCCCGAACCCTCCCTGCCCAAGACCCCAGACTTGCCTTGCTCTGAGCTCCATGGGCCTTCTTCTTGAGCCAGGCTGCAGTCCCAGCAGCGCACACCAGTGAGCCCTTGGCGCTGCTGGGATTGGATTGGCCTGCAGCTCCAGAGGGCAGGACTTTCTCCCCAATGAGGGGCGGAAATCCCCCGCTGTCAGCCTATTTAGCTCGCCCGCAGCGCTTCATGGCTGTGAGGTGGGCTGGCATGGAGCAAGCCAGCTCATGCTGATTTTGCTTCTGTGGTCGGGGGAGGAGGGGGAGTGGGGTGAGCTGTCTGCACCGCCTCCATCCCCATAATATGCTGCCCATAGTTACTTCTGTAATTTAGGAAAAGCAGCAGAGCCCATGTAAAAATGTGGATTAGTAACAGCACTAAACGCAGATCAATGTTCAGTAATACCACTAAACGCAGGATTAGTAAATCTCTAATTATGCTAATCTATGTTTATTATAATGTGTGTAAGGCAGCAAGCACATGGATAGAACACAGGAAGATCCATGCCAGAAGCACATGCCAAGAAATTCTATCACCCCAGCCCATGATCATCCATCCACTAATCTGGCTCGTGACAGAAACATAAAAGCATAAAATAAGATCCGACTCTGCCTTCACATGCTTCCTAAGACCTTCCCCAGTCCTGCTGGAGCACAGTACAACCTTCCCAAATTCAACCCCCTTTCTCCACATGCTCAGATCTCAGGACCTTCTCTCGTTGCTCACAAATTCTCATTCCAAGTTATCCCTAATCCAGTAGTCAAAAGACTTGCTCCAGTGTTCTCATACCTCCTCTAGTGTTTGTAGACTCTGTGATGCCTCTTCCAAATACAGCTAGACCCTGAGACCCCTTCTGCCAGGCACTAGGGCCACCTCCCCAGTGTTGTTAGATCCCAGCACCAGTACTGATTGTGTTAGTTGGCACGCTGACTCGCTATAAGCACTGCCATGGAATATTTGAACTGTACCCACCTGACCACACCAGGGCAATATTAGAAGTGCAAGAACTGACCTCAATGTCAAGGCAAGGAATTTCAGCATGCCCCCCCACCTCCTTCTGATTACTGTCCAGCACCTTCTGTGGGATAGTGTAAATATGGTCATCCAGGGAGGGAGGGAGTTGAGTTATGATGATCTCCATAGGTGAGGAGTCTGCACAAATTCACTGTTGAGATTCACAGATGAAATATGATGACTCAGGGTGAAGCATCAAGTCTTGGCGACATGTATAGAAACATGTTATAGCAAAAGACAGGAGAGGAAGGCAAAAAAAATGGGAAGAAAGTTCTATTTCACATGGTGTCAGCCTTGGCGCATTGGCAACATTCTCTTCCCTGATGATGTTAAAGGATTCCAGGGACTTGTGCACATAATTGAGGCTGACACTCCAGTGCAGTACTGTAGGACTGATGCACTGCCTGAGGCGCTATCTTTCAGGTGAGATGTTAAACCTCAGCTAGGCTTAAAAGATCCCAGGGTAATATTTGAAGAAAAACAGGGGAGATATCGCGAATATTTATCGCCCAACCAACGTCACTAAGACAAATGATCAGGTCATTATCTTGTCGCTGCTTGTGGGACCTTGTTGTGCACGATTTGGCCATTGTGTTTCCTACTTTACAACAATGACTACATTTCAGAAGTCATTTTTTAGGGCTTTGGGAAGTCTAGAGGATGTGAAAGTTCTTCCTTTCGCATTATTTTTGTCCAAATGATGGTAAATGTGCATTGGATGAATTTATCTGATTCCGTTTCTTTAGATATCGGATTATGACCCAGTGCTGGCAGCACAGACCTGAATACCGGCCAGATTTCTCCGCCATATTGGAAAGAATTAACTACTGTACCCAGGTATGGAGCTGCACATACACTCATTGGAGACATGAGGGATAAAACTGGTGGGATGCAGTGCGGGCGAAATCAGATTGGCAATCAGTTTTACACTCCACTTGATTTTCCTTCCTTGTAAAGATAGAAGGCTGTCCTCATGAGCTGGTCTCTCTGAAAAAACCTAGTCTCTGTGACTGTTAAAGGATGTTAGGGATCGAGCAGGCGGTGACAGCCGAACTTGTTTGAATGAGCTTTCGTCGTAGAAATGAATTGAATTTATGGTAATGTAACAGTAGTCTCTTATCCTGTGACCTGGCCGGAGAAGGGAAAAGATGTAATTTTTTGGAAGGCAACTAAAAACCCTTTGGCTCAAAGAGAAAATAAAGCAGTTTCAAAGAGGAGGAGTGAATAACAAGGCCCCAGCCTGAAACGTAAAGGCCTTTTAGTGGGGAAGAGGCTGCCATCCAGTCAGAGATTGCCTTAACTTACCGGAGACCTGACAGCATTGACCCTGATGCCTTAATGATGATCTGAGTGTCGATTAACACACGGTGAGATTTTGTGTATTCTGCAGGTCGGAGATCAGAAGTCCAGCGGCTTTGCAGGGCTAAAGGAGGGTTTTAGACAGAAGCCAGATTAAAAGATTTGGAACCCTGGGCACCCCAAAGCAGCAGGAGAGCAGGAATAGATTAGGTAGCGCATGAGGAGAAAAACAATGGTGCTGACTTGGCCAGTCTAAGCCCTGTAATCTTCTCTCCTCTAAAACAGAAGGAATTAGGTGATGCCAAACTTGGACTTTAAGAGCCTGTAGATTATAGACTGGGCTATTGGGCATCCCTCTAGAGTCATTAATAGTGTGCTGTTACTGGTGCCTGACCTATCAACATCCATTTAGTGTGTTGGAACATATATGAGCACACTGGCCATCAATGTGTGACACTTGGATTCACGCACTTGACAATGACAGTCACTACCCTATGACCCTATTAACCCTATGATCCATAAGCATTGTTTAGAAAATATTATTATTTAGGAAAGCTGTTGACATTGTGAGAACCGAACCCAACAAGCATCACAACAACAAATTGCATTTGTATAGCACCTTTAAAGTAGGGAAATGCTCATAGGTGCATCATAGAGGTGTAATCAGTCAAAATTTGACACTGAGCCAAAGAAGGACAAGTGACCAAAAGTTTGGTAAAGATGATAGCTTTCAAAGAAGAATCTGAAAAGAGGAGAAAGAAGTAGAGAGCCAGAGAGATTGAGGGAGGAAATTCCAGAGTTTAAGGCCTAGTCAGCTGAAGGCACGGCCGCCAGTGATGGAGTGAAGGAAATAGAGATGGACAACATGAGAGTTAGATGAATGCTGAGATCTCATAAGGCTGTAGGGATGGAGGATGTTACAGACATAGGGAGAGGTGAGACCATGGGGAAATTTGAACATGAGGATTAGAATTGTAAGATGAAGATGTTAAGAGACCAGAAGCCAATGTATGTGAGCAAGCACAGGAATGATTGGTGAACAGAACTTGGGCTGAGTTAGCATACTTGCAGCAGAGTTTTGGATGTGTTTAAGTTTATGGACGGGGGATAAAAAAAAACTTGCCTTTATGTAGTATGTGTCATGACCTCATGACATCCTAAAGCTTAACAGCCAATTAAGTTCCTTTGACGAGCAGCCACTGTTGTAATGTAGGAAACCTGTGTCCAATTTGCTCACAAGTTCCCACAAACAGCAATGTGATAATGACCCCATAATTTGTTTGTTAGTGACGTGAGTTGAGGGATAAATATTGTCACAGTTCAATCCCATGGCACACTATGACTTTGATGGGTATGTGGCTGGATTAGTAACCCAGTAGCTGTGAGGTCAAATCCAACCACAGCACTTTATTTATGAATTCAGTTAAAGGATAAATATTGTCCAGGACCCTGGTAAGAATGTTGCTACTTCTCTTCAAAATCGTGCCCATGGGGATCTTTAAAGTCCATCTGAGAGGACAGAAAGGGCCTTGGTTTAACATCTTGTCTGAAAGAAGGAAGTTAAGAGGCTGTCCAAGCGAGCATCAGAATGGTCATAACTTTCAGAAGAGGAGGGGGAGAGACAGGAGTTCAAAAGTGGAAATATACATTAAGTTCTAATGCCTTGCTTTTTTACTTTCAGGACCCGGACATTGTCAACACTCTCCTTCCTGTTGAGTATGGACCCGTGTCAGAGGATGAAGGAAATATGGTGATGCGTCCTGACAGCTCGAGCGACATGACCCCATTAAGGGTCAGCCCAAGTATTGCACCTCAAGTCGCCAATCAGATGTCTGAGTTATTGCACTCTGGACCGAAGCTTCAACATCCTCAGGAGCTACCAAAGAGAGAGAGCTTTGGCACCAAGGCAGACAGCGGCCACCAAATAGCTTCAGTTGGCGGCCACTGGCTTTACCAAGATACCGGGGCCAATCACTACTCTGAAGCAATATCTCAGCAAGGGCAGAGGCTGAAAAACCAGACCAAAACCTTGTGGAATCCGACTTATGGCTCTTGGGTCTCTGAGAACTACAACAGAACTGCAACAGTGTCAGAGGTGGATGAGAAGGCCCTGGGCACCCCTGAGCAGGAGGATTCAGGCTTAGATTGCAACAGCAGCTCTCCACCCAGCTCCCGGGAGTCCCCTTCTCCGGGCAGCCACTACCCGGCTCTGGAAATCGGAGGGCCAGCACTGGTCAAAACGCAGAGCTTCCCTTGTGGAAACATAAATTATGCTTACGATGGCCTTGTCTATGATTCTGAGGGCACACAGGTATCGTCAGACACAAGTGACGAGGATGGTTCCAGGCAGAAGATGCTACCTCTCGATAAGGAAATGCATTGCCTTTGCAACCCAGAGAAGTCAGCAAGAGATCGTGATTCAGGCCTGTCACTGTCTGAAGACCTCAGCATCACCCCTGTATAAAAACTACCAATGACCTGAGGCACATGTGAAATTGCATGGATTGGTCAAGTTCAGTTAGAACTTAAAATAAGTTAAGAGACACATTTCCATTTGTCACTATATCTGGATTGTATTGTAAGCTTCCTCCAAGGTCAGTAAATCCTGATGAGGCTCAAGCTAGGAGATAAGCTACCTCATCAGGTCAAAAGACCATTAGACCCGACACAGGATTCTCTCACTCAGTTCATTTTTCTTTAATACTGATAAGGCTGATAGGAACTGTATGTATTCCAGAAAATGGGATCTCTAACCTGGACTTTGAAGCCTTGTCTTGCTGGCAGTTTCCACAGTTGGTCCTGCAAATCCTCCTCCTTGTAGATGATACACTCGGCTAAACGCTTTGTCCTTAATGGAACAGCCCAGCAAGGAACTGATGAATCTCACCGAACAGAGGGAAGCAGCTCAAATGCCAGTCAAGGCTAAGATTCAAACCTTTGACCCCAGCAGTTGAACAGTGTACCCACGGAGTGGGCAAGGGCTGCTGCTGGAACTCATGAGCCCGTTTTACGGGGGAAATCTATTTGTACAGATTGGGATTACAGTTTATACTGAAAGTCTAACACTGGAACCTCTAAGTATCTAGACCAACTCATTTCCCAATTACTAGGACCAGTTTTAAGGAGTTGTCTATCTGAAATCACTGTGAGGTGCAGTTTTGTCGCTGGTTATCACACTTAGATGTGCTTTGGGGATCATTGGTGTGCATCATGCATTCTGTAAATAAGAAAACCATATTGTCAAGAAGACATGGGGCAGAATTTTTACGTTGGTCAGCGGGTGCGATCGCCAGGCCCGGAATCGGCTGGGGAACGGACCGCTGACCGCGAGACGCGGACTGTAAAGCTCAGCGCTGCCAGGGTGGGTGGGTGCTGACGTCTGTGCGGGTGAGAGCTGACAGAAAGCTCCCTGAGGGCAGAGTGCTGCATCAGGGGAATGAAGAGCTGAAAAGCATTAAAAAATGCCCAAGCATCACAATCAGTCACCTGAACATATGCACAATAAAAATGCTGTCCATAGATTTTTCTTTTTCTTTCAGTTAATAACGGAAACCTCATCGTGCCCTTGGATAAAGCTTCATGAAAAACGTAAAGTCCGCCTGGCCCGTCCATCAACTGTAAGGTTGGGCGGACCACGAAAAATCGCAGACAATTGCACCTTCAAATACCTTAATTGGCCTCTTAATTGGCGATGGGTGCGCGCAAGAGTCGGAAGCGTGCCTGCTGACTGAACTATCATGCGAGCGCAGGATGACATTGGGACGCTCGCCTGACGTCATCTCGCACAATTTCGTGTTTGATCGAGTGAGGCGTGTGCCTGCCCACCGAGCTAAAAATTCTGCCCATGGAGTAGATATTTTGAAATAATCTGGTGGCGGGAAAGGAGAGTGCATTGTACTTTCACCTACCTTTAACCCTGACCCTCCCACGCCATCCCTGGTTACTGCCAAAGTTACCGTGTACAATAGCAAGAACCCCTAAAAACTACAGTACTTCTCTTGTTGCAAAATGTTCTGCGTACGGAGTGAACTAATTTCACGTAGGTCATCCTCACTCCTTTTTTTCCTATCTCTTATATTGTTGAACATTATTGTATATTATTTATAAGAAAATGGGAAAACACACAATTTATTTAATGCCCCTGGGATATTTTCCACATTGGTTATCATAGCAGTGAATCCTAGAATCTCCAGAGAAATCTTGAAGATTTGGCAAAGATAATTCAACATCATGGTTTATGTTAACTTTTATGCAACCATTTTGTATTTTCTCTCCTAATATTTCTTTTAAGTCAAACACTGAGGTGGGGTGGTGGGGATTGGTGGAGGGGTGGTGCATTGACTGCTGGTGATGAATGAAGATTTTTGTGCCGATCACACACCCTGAATGCTATTTGTGGAATCTTTTCAGCTGTATTGGATAGTTAAAACACTGCATGAGATAATTTTAAAATATTAGTTAACATTAAGTTGCAATTTATAAGAATTTTTATTTCTGAAGGTTGTCACTGGTAAAATTTACTAAATGTCTAACACGTTTAACTTAAATGCTGATAAAGCTAACTTGCCTCAGTCTGCTGTTCAGTAACAAAGGCTGTGATTAGTCTAATAGGAAAACAAAATTCTGCGGATGCTGGAAATCTGAAAGTAGAAAATGCTGGAAATACTCAGCAGCTCAGGCAGCATCTGCGGAGGGAGAAACAGAGTTAACGTTTCAGGTCAGCTTTCATCAAGCTTTTGCTCAGCTGGCTTAATATCTCCTTATGTGGCTTGATGTCAAATTTTGTTCCATTAATGCTCTTGTGAAGCACCTTGGGACATTTCATTATGTTAAAGGTGCTATATCAATGCAAGTTGTTGTTATCCTTGTTGTTGCGGTATAACCAAGCTCAGCCTTCTATGTTATAAAGACTGTGATTAGTCTGACCAGGCTCAATCTCTGTTCATGTTACACAGACTGTGATTGGTGTAAATAAGCCTGACGGTCAGCTCATGTTTCACAGATTGTGATTGGTCTAAATAAGCTTGATATTTGGTTCATGTTACACAGACTGTGATTGGCCTAAATAAGCTTTTCAGTTCATATTATACAGACTGTGATTGGTCTAAGCAAGTTTATTCTTCCTTTTGGATTGATGATTATTATTCGGTCTGCAAACAAAATTCACAGTTCCTTTACAATACTAACAATATGCGATTTCTTTTAAGTTGATGTTTGCAATTTTTCTTTTTGGTAACCTCTGTACAGAAGAATGCTTCATAAACTGCACACTAAAGGTGATTAACATAAATCTCCGAGCTCTCTCCAAACCTTAAGTGATATTTCTGCATCCGAGGTGGAACTGAACCCTGAAAACTAGGGAGACCCTGTTCAGTCTCTCGTTGGCTTCAATCAGGACATTGGTGGGGTTGCACAATTAGCTTCAGTCCCGAGGCTGGGAAAGAGAAAACATCAGCCAGGGTTCCTGTTTCTGATCACTTACCTTTGGCTTACGTTGGAGGGTGCAAGCACAGATGTGGTGGATGGGACGGGGGAACGAGACAAGACAGGATGGGGCTTGGCTTTCATCGTTGAACAGCATGCCATCTCAGCTCATGCACGATGAATAGATATTTGGGTGAGGAATGGAGGTTTGGGGGCCTTCCGAAGTCTGTACCCCGACTTTAGACTGCATACTCAGGAGAGGAGGGAATCATACCGCGAGAGAAGAGCATGGAATTCTACCTTGACTGGAATTGTAAAGCTAACTCACTGAAGGGATTCACTGAACTCGCCCATACTCTGGGTGTGAGGCACTTTGGTGATGGGCTGTACATCGGATGAAACACACTGAGCAATGCAATGTGGTGCCTCAAAACACAATTGGACCGGAAACCTTTCAGATGGGACAAGATAATAATTGCTTTATCAATCGATGAGAAGGTTACTGGGTCCAGCCTCCTCATCCAAGATATCCTTATTAGGATTAATTAAACAAAAGGCTTTTTTAAAAAAAAAGAATGTTAGTGTTTTCAGAACAAAAGAACTGTGCAAATTTATCAACAAGATCTCAATTTAACACAGCCTCTACCATTTAGGAGGAGAAAGACACATGGGAATGTCACAATCTTCAAGTTTCATGTCTGAATCACAAACTGTCCTGATTTGGAAATGTATCACTTTTCTTCATCATTGCCAGTACAAAATCCTGGAGCTCGCTACCAAACATCGACTGCAACAGCTGAAGAGGATGGCTCACCATCACCTTCTCAAGGACAACTAGGAATGCACAATAAATGCCGTCCCTACCAGTGATATTCACATCCATTCAGGACCCGACTGCTGTCCACTGATCCTTGCTAGGAAGTGTGCACGTGTGAAAACCTGGGTTAAATTTAGGGTTTAATTTGGTGGTAATGCCCTTGCGGAAGAATAGCCAGGCAACACCCACTGTCTCAGCTCATGCAAGCTGGACAAAGCCAGAGAGGGTGAACAAGGTTTATGAAAACACTACGATTGTACGGGACAGTAAGGAAATATGAATGCTATACTGGCTCATGTAACATTCTTATTTGCAAATTCAAACCTAGTGGATGGCGAACCCCTGCTCACATGACAACTCATCTCCAAATTAACAGCCTCGCAGCTCTCCATGGGCGAGCTACATGCAGGGATCGCTCCATAGACTCTCCACGAATGTAAAGATCCCATAGCACTCTTTCAGTTTTCTCTGGTGTCCTGGCTGATATTTGCTCCTCAACTGACATCACCATTACAGATTGTTTTGTCATTATCATATTACTGTTTGAGGGGTCAGGCTGTGCAAAGATTGTCTGCTGCATTTCCTACATTACAAAGTGACTACACTTCAAAAGTAGTTAATTGACAGTAAAGTGCTTTGGGATGTCCTGAGGTCCTGAAAGTCACAATATAAATACTTTCTTTTAGTAAGGGTCCCATGGCAATAACTCAATGCATCCTGCAGTAGCCATTCTGCTATATTAAGCTGAGCTCCTCCACAGTCGCTCATGTTATGCATCAATGCTCGATCCCCACTAGGGGGAGGAATGGCACCCTACTTGGATTGATAAAGCTGCCTAATGATTCAATACAGATACTGTTATGCACAACCACACCAGTCATGACTTGAAGATTAAAACAGGCTCGTGCTAATTGTGAGTAAATTATGCTTGTCAGTGTTTCATTTTCCCCACGCTGCTCTTTGAGGTAACAATGCACTGAACATTTTCCAGCATTAATCTTGATACGGCTTCTGAATTTAGAATTGTACCTATACCTGCTTCACTAATAAATAAACTACTTACCACATGCCACAGTGTGTTGTGCTCTGTAATGACAGTGTCACCTGATGATCTGCGCTTTCAGTTTGAGGCTGGATTCCCTATTGCTCACAGTAAGTCAGAGAATGTGCTGTTTTGTAAGGATTAGGAGAGTTGTATCATATAGTTCACCAAATAGTGCATTTTGAAAAGTTAAGAACTTGGCCTGTCCCTATAAGGCTACAAGGACTTTATTACTGTTAATAAGTGCTTGTTGGGGTCACTCAGAATCAAATTTTTGTGAGGTGCATCTTAAGGTCACTTAGAGGGCAATTGCCTCTCTGTATAGATTGGCAATTATTGGTTAAATCCTTCGCTCGTCCCAAATGTCACCAAAAAAGCAGGAAATTACTGCTTCCTAAGTTGTTTTGTAACTAGGTTAGCCCTTTCAGGTCTGGCCTGTCCCTCAATGAAAAACTTGCAAACATTTTATATACTGAGGGAAAGAGCCTAATGTATGGCAGAGGACAGCACCAAACTTGGGAAGACTTTTCCAGCTAATTTCAGGAGGTTGTAGAGCTGGTGGTGGTTACAGAGATGGTACCAAATATTATACCAAAACACGATAAGTACATTAAAGATTTATTTTACAACATATCTCCTCAACTCAGTCATAAAAAAACACACTGTAATAATTATTAGTAGTGTTCAGTAACATACAATAGAGATTCCTCTGGATACTTTACATTCCCACTTGGAATAAGCACTCCAAAATATGCAGACAATTGTGTCTCTATACGTCAGGATTCCAGGATAATTTTCAGTTTCCAGTGAAGCTCTATGTAGTTTGCATTAACTTTGAACCTCATAACATCTTACAACTGACAACAGAAGTTATACTATGCATACCAGGTTTGGACATGTATGATTCCCTTTCTTGGAGTTCTACTTCGCTCTGTAGGTCTTCTGAATGATTCTTGGGCAGATCCATTCTACCCATGGCTGGGAATTGGGTTGGGCAGTTTTTCTAATTTCTCAGACTCATTTCTTCTATGAACTGGGGCTTGGATTGAGAGACATCCTAATGTCATTCCCCAGGGAGCTAGGACTCAGAACTCCTGATTAACATCTTTGAATCCATCAGTGATGAACATCATACTTTCTCTGCAAATTATCTGTTTTAATTCATGGAATTCTCCCACACCATTTTTGAACAAAACGGGAGAGAAAATGTACCACAAGACCATGGGTATGCTTGGACTAAAGCTGCAGGTAAAGAGAAAATGAGCAAGTATATCCAGGCAGTGTACACAAGGATTTAGAAAACAGTTCCCCTTTAGCTTTCAATTTTTTCTTCCTTTCTCCACTTTGTTTTTCACTTTTTCCCAAGTTTTTCTTTTACCTGATCTTCTTTTCCCCTGTTGCTTTGATCTATCTCTATTCAGCCTTTTAAAGTCTCTCTTTCTCTCCATGCCTCTCTCATCATTCTGTGGCTCAATGGAGTGGGTCAATGATCCTGCACCCTCTATGAATCTCTCACCTACTGCATATCAGCTGTGACAGTGCTGCAGTGATTCTCTGGACCGCTAATCCAGACAACGTGAGTTCTAATCCTACCATGGCAGTTTGAGACTTTGAATTCAGTTTTTTGTTTAAAAATCTGCGAGTAAGAAGCTGGTGCCAGTAAAAGTGACCATGAAGCTGTTAGGTTACCATAAAAACCCAGACAGTTCACTAATGAGAAGAACACTACATCGCAACCTTAGACAATACACTTCAACGTTCCTTCATTGGCTGTAAAGCACTTTGGGATGCCCTGAGGTTTGGAAGTCACTATAGAAATCCAAGTTGGTTAACTGCTCTCCAGCTAAAAGTAGCCTAACAAGCTATTCTGTTACATGGAGCAACCAGGGTGGACAATAAATGCCAGTGATACATCTGAAGAATGAATATTAAAAGCACAATTCAGGGATCTGACAAGAACACAGGCTATGGCTCCAGCCATCGTGGTGTGAAGGGTTAACCACGACTTTAGTGATTCTCTGAGAATCAAGGGAGCCATTTTGGATGTGAACAAAAGGGCGGAGTTTTGAAGGGGTAGATCTGGAGGAACAGTTTCCACTGACAAAAGGGTAGGTAACTAAAGGACGCAGATTTTAAAAAACCGACAGAAACATCAGTGGGGTGATGAGGAGAAATGATTCTGTTATGATCTGCACTGTCTGAGAGGGTGGTGGAAGGAGATTCAGTAGTAACTTTTAAAAGAAAATTGGATATATACTTGAAAAGGAAAAAAAAATGCAGGGCTATGGGGAAGAGCAGGAATTGCTCTCTCAAAGAATTGGCATAGGCATGATGGGCTGAATGGCCTCCTTTTGTGCTGTAGGATTCTATGAACTGCTATACCCTAATCCTATAGATTTCCACTCTTCTGCCAAGGTCTGGGATACCTACTGAGTGAAGAAAGCACTATCGATCTGGAGAGAGAGACACTCATTCTCAAGATTTCAGAATTTGATCCCTGCTTCAGAAGATGTGAGGTCAGTACTCTAAGCGGTTCCCGCTATTAGGCTTGATACTACATCTACATCAAACAATTCTGGATTTAACACTAATACAAGTGCAAAGTACTGCAGATGCTGGAAATCTGAAATTTAAAAATAAAATGCTGGAAAACCTCAGTAGGTCAGGCCTGCTGCCTGTGGGAGCGAAACAGAGTGAATGGCCGGGATTTTCATGCTTGGAGCAGGTAGCGGGAGTCGGGGAAATTCACGGCTTGGCCTGCCCACCTCGGGAGAAAGTGCCCACGAAAGGCAGGATGTTCATTGCCAGAGCGGGCGGGTGTAGGTTGGAGTCAGGCCAGCCGACCAGGGAAGTAGTTTGGAGGCAGCCAAAGGGCCTGCCGGGTGCGGCGGTGGGCTGCTTAAAGGGTCGCCTTGGTGCTGAGGGACCACATCCCAGTTGTAAGAAAGGGCCTCCAGCCCGCACCTCCTCACCCCCACACACGGCCCATGCTCCATCCATGCCACCTCATGCCCCCAATGCCGGGTTGTGTCCCCCCAAACGCCTCCCCCTGGCCCTTTCATGCCCCCGTGCCAAGCTACGGAACTTCCATGCCCATTGACCCAATATACATTGCATGGAACGAATGAACCCTATAGTGACAGTAGTATGTGTAAAAAAAACAACTTTTAAAAAAAGTCATTCATTTATTTATGACTTTCCATTATCTTAAAAAAAAAGTCATTCCACTACAAGGCAATGTAGTGAAAACGTTGCCTCAAGAAGACGAGGGTTCACGACCCCTCTGAGGGGCCATGAAACACGTCTCTTTAAACACCTGGCCCGACACCATGAAAATTGCGGAGAAGTAGGACATGCCTACCTCTGCAATGGAGCCGGTCAGGTCGGGAGTGCCAGATGCGGGCTTTCATCAGGAACTAGCCCGCATCCTTTAAAGCCAATCCCGAAAATTGCACAGGCCAGGAGTGGAGTCAGAATCCCCGTTCAGGCCCCGCCCGCCATTTTTAAAAGGCTCCCAAGTCATCCCGACTCGGTGAAAATTCAGCCCCAACGTTTCAGGTCAACGACCTTTCATCAGAACATCATAGATTCGGTGAAATGTCATCGACCTGAAACATTGGGAAGAATTTTCCCGCTTGTGAGCGGGGGCGGGGACCTCTCGCCGACACGTAAAATGATGCGTGGTGCTGTTGGGCGGGCGTCCCGACATCACCGGGCGTCATTTAACTGTCAGTTTGGCGGGCGCGCAGCCGATGTGGCTGTGTGCCCACCAAACTCAAAGGCCTATTAGGGCCATTAACAAAGCAATTAAAGTTGTTAAGTATGCTGCCCGTCCAACCTTAAGGGAGATTTCTGCACTCTTCCCCGTGCACGCGAAAGAGCACAGGCCCCGACTCAGGGAACACCCCCCCCTGCACAGGGAGCGCTCAGGGGGCGTGTGTCACACTGGGCGGGCAATTGGCGGCGCGCAAGCAATCAGGGCACCAATTGGGTTCGCGCTCGCTCCCACCTCCCCCGCACAACCCCCCCCCCCCGCCCAATGGAGGGGGAATTCAGCCCATTAACTCCTGTTTCTCTCCACTGATGCCGTCTGACCTGTTGAGTTTTTCCAGCACTTTTTGTTCTTAATTCTGGATTTAACTTTAGTAAAGAGAACAATACTGAGGTGATGAGCAATGGTTCTCCAGCCCAGCTCAGAATCCAGGAGATGAGGCTTTAGCCTGCACTGGCGATTGACGTTATCTCAGGATAATTGGACGGCTCTGTGTGGTAACGGGGTAAAGGTTAAAGCTGCCAGGAGAAGGCTAATCCTGCACCAGCCTGAGAGTGGGAGAGGAGGGCAATAAACAATGCCAGGGTAATGCCCAGCTATTTCAGGGATAAACCGACAGATAGAGAATTCTACTACCATCTACTATCATTATGGGGCATCGGACCATAGGAAGGATTTATTGGCCTTGGAAGGCCTTGCGCAGATTGGCCAGAAGGATACCGGAGTTTAAAGGGTTAAATTACGAGGAGAGAATGTATGGACCTGGCTTCTATTCCGTTTGGTTTAGATATTTGAGTGGTGCTCTGGTTGAGCTGATTAAAATGACAAAAGGACTCCATAAGGTACACATAGAAACACAATTTCTTATGCTGGGGGAAGTTGAGAGGAAAGAGACACAATTTTAAAATCAGAGCAAGGCCATTTAGAAATGGCAACAGAAAGCACTTTATGACAAAAGGGGAAATGAGGAACTCTCTCCCTCAAACTGTTAGGTTGCTGGGCGTCAATCAGAATTTAAAAGTCAGAACAGAAACACCGCTCAGCTTTGAAAAGCCCTTAGAAAAGGTGAGTTACACAGAGAGGGGTGCAGACTATATTGGTGTGGCACAGAGAGAGGGGTGCGGAGTGTATCGGGGTGTTACACAGAGAGGGGTGCGGAGTATATCGGTGTGTTACAGAGGGGTGTGGAGTATATCAGTGTGGTACAGAGAGCAGTGCGGAGTATATTGGTGTGGTACAGAGAGAGGGGTGCGGAGTATATCGGTGTGTTACAGAGAGAGGAGTGCGGAGTATATTGGCCTGTTACAGAGAGAGGACTGAGGAGTATATTGGTGTGTTACTGAGAGAGGAGTGAGGAGTATATTAGTGTATTACAGAGAGAGGAGTGCGGAGTATATTGGTGTGTTACAGAGAGAGGAGTGCGGAGTATATTGGTGTGTTACAGAGAGAGGAGTGCGGAGTATATTGGTGTGTTACAGAGAGAGGAGTGCGGAGTATATTGCTGTGTTACTGAGAGAGGAGTGCGGAGTATATTGGTGTGTTACAGAGAGAGGAGTGCGGAGTATATTGCTGTGTTACAGAGAGAGGAGTGCAGAGTATATTGCTGTGTTACTGAGAGAGGAGTGCGGAGTATATTGGTGTGTTACAGAGAGAGGAGTGCGGAGTATATTGCTGTGTTACAGAGAGAGGAGTGTGGAGTATATTGGTGTGTTACTGAGAGAGGAGTGCAGAGTATATTGGTGTGTTACAGAGAGAGGAGTGCGGAGTATATTGCTGTGTTACAGAGAGAGGACTGAGGAGTATATTGGTGTGTTACTCAGAGAGGAGTGCGGAGTATATTGGTGTGTTACAGAGAGAGGAGTGCGGAGTATATTGGTGTGTTACAGAGAGAGGAGTGCAGAGTATATTGCTGTGTTACTGAGAGAGGAGTGCGGAGTATATTGGTGTGTTACTGAGAGAGGAGTGCGGAGTATATTGGTGTGTTACAGAGAGAGGAGTGCGGAGTATATTGGTGTGTTACTGAGAGAGGAGTGCAGAGTATATTGGTGTGTTACAGAGAGAGGAGTGCGGAGTATATTGCTGTGTTACAGAGAGAGGACTGAGGAGTATATTGGTGTGTTACTGAGAGAGGAGTGCGGAGTATATTGGTGTGTTACAGAGAGAGGAGTGCGGAGTATATTGGTGTGTTACAGAGAGAGGAGTGCGGAGTATATTGGTGTGTTACTGAGAGAGGAGTGCGGAGTATATTGGTGTGTTACAGAGAGAGGAGTGCGGAGTATATTGGTGTGTTACTGAGAGAGGAGTGCAGAGTATATTGGTGTGTTACATCAAGGATTTTGAAGTATTTCATTGTGTTTCAGCAAGGGGTATTCTCATATCACCTTTAAAACCTACTTGTTTGGCATAATTTCTGGTGCTTTAACATCTATTTATTACAAAAGGAAAATACTATGGATACTGGAAACCTGAAACATAAACAGAAATATCTCCTTTCATGATTTTGTGCCAAATTTTGTTTCATAGGGGTCCTGTGGAGTGCCGTGGGATTTTTTTACAGAGATGAGGAGAATTTTTTTCCTCTCAGGGGCTCGTTAGTCTTTGGAATTCTGTTCGCCAGTGAGCAACGGAGGCTGGGTCATTGAATATACACTTCATAAATGAAAATACACTACATTAATGCAAGTTGCTTTTGTATATAAGGATGTTAAGGGGAGTGTGGTGTCTATCATAGTGTTACAGTGTAGGGTATGGGATATATCAGAGAGTGTTACAAGGAGAGATGTGGGATATATAATGTTACAATGAGAGGTGTGCGATATATCAGAGAGTGTTACAGGGAGAGGTATGGGATATATCAAAATGTGTTACAGTGAGAGGTGTGTGATATATTTGAGAATATTACAGTGAAGGATATGGGGTATATTAGAGAGTGTAACAATTAGAGGCATATCAAAGACTGCTATAATGAGGAGTGGGAGGTTATCAGTGTGTTAAACGACGAGAGGTGTGAGATATATCTGAGAATAAGGAGTTTGGGATATATAAGAGTGCTATAATCAGGAGGATACCAGTGTGCTACAGTGAGGAGTGTGAGGGATGTCAGAGAGCAATACAGTGATCGTTGTGGAGTATATTAGGGATTGTTACAGTGATGTCTGTGGGGCATATCACTGAGTGTTACAGTGAGGGTGTGGGATAAATCAATGAGTGTTACAAATAGAGATGTGGGATATATCAGAGTGTTACAGTCAAGGATGTGGGGTATATCAGTGACTGTTACGGTGAGATATATAAGCTATATCAGTAAATATTAAAATGAGGAGCGTGAAATAAATCAGCAAGTGTTACAATGAGGGGCGTTGAGCATAGCAGAGTGTTAACATATAGAATTGAGATATATATCAGTGTTACAGTGAGGAGTGTGTGGTACTTCAGCATTACAGTGAGGGGTGTGGGGTATATCAAAGTGCTACCATGTACAGTTGAGATATACATCAGTGTTACAGTGAGGGGTGTGTGGTAGATTGGTATTACATTAAGGGGTGTGGGGCAAATCAGTGTTACAATAAGAGGTGTGAGGTATATCAGTGTTATAGTGTGTGTTATAGATTGCATTTTGAAACAGTTTATTGTATTCAGATATCTTACTGAAGGGTTAATAGTTGAAAGTGTCAGCATTATTGTTGATTACAAAAAGTAGTCTTAATGATTTAGTGACAAAAATGTGTTAATCTACATCTTTCTTCATTCTTTATTTAATTTGCAAATGTTGCAGTGATAATTTATAACTGATTTTTTTACTTTGTAATTTCATAGAAATTTGTATTTCTCTGCATTAGTTTCCACACCATAATACAGGTCTGCTTAATCAACAGACTCCAATCTGCAGCTCAATGAAACAAACAGGGCTTAAGCTTAGTTGTGAGGCTGCACCATGAGCAATGCAGAGGGGACCTTCATGCTGTGTTAGCCATGGCTCATAAGAATATAACAGAAGGGAGCTGGAGTAGGCCACTTGGCCCTTCGAGCCTGCTCTACCATTCAATAAGATCATGGCTGATCTTCCACCTTAACTCTATCTTCCTGCAATATCTCAATACCTTTTAATTCCCTTAGTACCCAAAGATATATACCTCTTTCTTGAATATACTCAATGGGTGAGCATCCACTGTTCTTGGAGGTAAAGATTCACAACCCTTTGAGTGAAAAAAATTCTCCTTAACTCAATCCTAAATGGTCAACCCCTTTGCCTGAGACTGTGATCCCGTTATAGATTACTCAGCCAAGGGAAACTACCCTGTCAAGCCCCTTAAGAATTTTATGGTTCAATTGTATCATCTCTCATTCTTCTAAATTCAAGGGAATTTTGGCCTAGCCTACTCAATCTCTCCTCATTGGACAATCCCCTCATCCCAGCTATCAGCCTAATAAACGTTTGTTGCACTCACTTTTGGACAAGTACATCTTACCTTTGGTTAGGAGAGCAAAACTGTACACAGTACTTCAGCTGTAGCCTCACCAGTGCCCTGTATAATTGTAATAAGGCTTCTTTACTCTTATACTCCAATCCCTTTGTAATAAAAACTACCATACCATTTGCCTTCCTAATTGATTCCTGTACCCGCATGTTAACTTTCTGTGATTCATATACAAGGATGCGCAAAGTCTCTGAATACAAACATTTCCCAGCCTCTCACGATTTAAAAGATATTTTGCTTTTTTATTTTTCCTTTCAGAGTGGATAACCTCATACTTTCCAACATTGTATTTCATCTGCCATACTCTTGTCCACCCACCCAACCTGTTGACTGTATATACCTCTGCAGCCTCTTTGGGACATCCTCACCACTTACATTCCCACCTAACTTTGTATTGTCAGCAACCTTGGATACATTGCATTCAATCTCCTCACCTGAGTCATTCATATAGATTGCAAACAGCTGAGGCTCAAGTACTGATCCTTGCAGCATCCTCATTATGGCTTACCAACCTGAAAATGTCCTGTTTATTCCTGCTCTCTGCTCCCTGTCCATTAGTCAATCTTCAATTCATGAGAACATATTAGCCCCAATCATATGAGTCCTCATTTTGTATAATAACCTCTTGTACATGGCACCTTATCAGTGGTAGCACTCATTCCTTTGAGTCAAAAAGTGTGGATTTAAATCCCACTCTAGAGACTTGAGCGTGAAATCTCAGCTAACTCTCCAGAGCAGTACTGAGGGAGTGCTGCACCGTTGAAGATTCCCTTTTGGATAAGACCAGGTGAAACAGAGGCCCAGTTTGTCCTCTTAGGTGGATGTAAAATATCTCGTGGCACTATTTTGAACTATTGCAGGGGAGTTCCCCCTCTCTTCTGGCCAATGTTTATCCCTCAACCAACATCACTAAAACAGATAATCAGGGCATTACCTCTTTGCTGTTTCTGCGAGTTCGAAATCTATGATGACTTAGACGAGGGGACTGAGTGTAACAAATCAGTTCCTGTGTTTTCCTACTTTACAACAGTGACTACACTTCAAAAATAGTCAACTGGCTGTGAAGTGCTTTGAGACATCCTGAAGTTTTGAAAAGCACCATAAAAGGCTAAAGGTTTCTTTAGGAGAGATCCAAGATGCTTTAAATAATATTAACTCGTTTCCTTACTTTCTCCTGCAGTAGCCACCATTCATAGCCTAAGGCAAGAGGGTGTGGGGGGATGTGGAGTGGGGGGGGGGAGGGGGGGGGGGGGGGGGGGGGGGGGGAGGCTGGGAACTTACTGCCACCTTTTGGCCACTTCTGCTTTAAACCTGAGAGTTGCAGCCTGGCGAGGGAAGCATATTATCTGTCAGGAGAGCACCATGAACCTTCTTCTTTTGCATTAACATCATCCATTTGTAAAATCTAATTGTCATTGTGTTTAAAATGTATTTCAAAATTAATCCTAGAATAATCATTCAAAACTGCCCTGCAGTGATAGCAACGATATATCCCGCTTGATATGAGTGTCACCTTCACCATTCATATTCCTTTGTGTACACCATTCACTGTGTGGGTCCAATTAAAATTCAGAGTCACCCAAGAAAAAGCCTATTGTCGATGGAGAAACCTCAATTTTTGTCTCGCAGCTTTGTTTTCTCTCTTTGTCTATTCTCCCACTACTTTGAACAGCAGTGCCTCATCCAGGTTGAGAAGCAAAGGGCCGGATAACCTTCCTGGTGCCCAATGGAAACCCCATGGCAAAGGAGGAAGTTGCCCCAAGGTCATTCGTGAAGTCCCAAGATGTCGGTTGTAATGTCAATCATGTTGTCAAGCCCCCAGAGGTAGCCGTCTTCCCTGTTGCCTTCCTGCCATGGATGACGGTGGTTAAGAGTCTTTCCGCTCGGTAGCCTTGTGGTCTTACCAAAGTCAATCAACCACACCTTTGCCACTTCGCTCTTGTCGTGAATGAAGAGCAATGAACTCCCAATAACCTGCATCAAGTAGGGGAAGGTTGAAAGTCAAAAACACACTTGCAAGGTTGAGAAAATAACCGCGGCATTTCCGTATTAAGATAAAATTTATTTTCACCAGAACGATGTGGGGACTTTAGAGGGATAAATTATAAGGACAGGGTTCATAAACTTGTATTCCCTTGAGATTATAGGACGGAAGGTGATCTGATCGAGGTGTTTAAAACATTAAAAGGATACAATAACGTAGACATAGGGTATATATTTCCACTGGTGGGAAATAGAACACAAGAAGACATAATTTTCAAATTAGAGCGAGGTTGTTCAGGAGAGAAATTAGGAAGCATTTTGTCACAAAGGATTGTGGGAAACTAGAACTCATTTCCCCAAAAGCCTGTGGATGCTGGGGCTCGTTTGGAGCTTTCAAGGCTGAGATCGATAGGTGTTTTTCGGGGTAAGGAACATGGAGTACAAGCAGCAAAATGGAGTTGAGGTAGAGACCAGCCACGACCTAAGTGACAGGGCAGGCTTGAGTGGCTGAATGGCTGACTCCTGTAGCTAGGACTGAAGGAAGAAGTAAGAGGAACTTCCTCAACACATGATACAAGAACAGGGAACTGCCACAACTGGCATGGGGGCAGAGATTGTCATAACATTCAAAATGGAATTGGAAAAGTATTTGGAAAGGAAGAGTATAAAGAAGGGAATGCGATTGGAATATGGAGGGCCAGCTGAAGAGCTAGCACAAAGGGGCAGAAAGGCCTCCATTTATAATGTAAATCCTAGGAATCCAAGATTCCTAGAAAATATGAATTTCTCAGCCTGTAAGGTGGATTACCTGGGTGGAGAGGGACTCAGTCCAATCTGAGGTTGTGACCTTGTCAGGGAGGGAGTTCCAGGATTTTGACCCAGTGACAGTGAAGGAACAGCGATATATTTCCAAGTCAGGATGGTGAGTGGCTTGGAGGGGAACTTTCTGTGGTGGTGTTCCCATGCGTCTGCTGCCCTTGTCCTTCTAGATGGTAGCAGTCGTGAGTTTGGAAGGTGCTGTCTAAGGAGCCTTGGTGAGTTCCTGCAGTGCATCTTGTAGATGGTACACACTGCTGCTACTGTGCGTCGGTGGTGGGGGAAGTGAATGTTTGTGGATGTGGTGCCAATCAAGCGGGCTGCTTTGACCTGGATGGTGTCAAGCTTCTTGAGTGTTGTTGGAGCTGCACCCATCCAGGCAAGTGGGGAGTATTGCATTACACTCCTAACTTTGCCTTGTAGGTGGTAGACAGGCTTTGGGGAGTGAGGAGGTGAGTTACTCCCTGTAGGATTCCTGGATCCTGACCTGCTCTTGTAGCCACAGTATTTATATGGCTAGTCCAGTTCAGTTTTTGGTCAATGGTAACCCCCCAGGATATTGATTACAGGTCCATGACTTGCCAACTGGTGCTTCCTGAGAGTTGGTAGCACCTGCTCAGGGAATCATCCCTATAACCAGTCCCCTCATATACATAAGTGCACAGTCAGTTGCCTGCTACATACCTCATGCTTTTTGAAGAACTCCGATGATTCTAGAGTTTTCCGGATCTTCTTCAGTCTCGTCAGATAGGCTTCCTTCAGATTCAAACAAAGCAGAAGTCTAAGTGATCAGTAATGGATCAACATGAATGAGATTAAATAGACACGGTCCCTGCAGATCTCAGCTGACCTCAGTTCTCAGCGGATAGGGTGCTGCATGCAGCCCTTGCGTCCATGGACAAGGGATTGGGAATCAGGCAGAGTTCCTGCTCCTGATCCAGATCCACTAGACACCCACAATGCCGTCTGCCTTTTAGTCCTTATATTGATGTCTTAGAACCTTATAATAGTTATTTAACCCATTATAATGTTCCTTTAAGCCTTTCTATTGGTGCTTTTACCCCTATATTTGGTGTTCTAGCCCTTTTATTGATGATAACTTACCAAAATATTCTTGTTTCCATTGACAAAGTCGACAAAGACCTGGAGAATCTGTTGCTTCGTTTTGGTCCTTTTGAAGTTAGTGCTGCCTGTCCCATCTGCTTTCTGTAACCAAGAGTGAAAACATGGTGACCATTACACCCGGGAAGGGGCACAGCAACTGGACAGAATTTGGGGCCTCAATTAAAAAATAGAAGATAAGTTAGTTAAGGCCGGACTTTATGTAGAGACTGCAGATCTCCTCCCTTATAACACCTCATACCCTGTACCATTCTCCCTCCAATAATATACTGTATTGTAATAACTTCTGCTCTCCTGCTGTGGAGCTACTCCCTGTAATGTCCATCATGTGTTAACTGTCTCCTCGTCTTGCTGTTAAATTCTCCTTTATAACATCCTTTGCCCGCTGAATACCTCTCACTCTCCCTTGAAACATTTCCTCTTGTACCGCTCCTTAACTCTCAAAAGCTGTGCCCCTGGCACTCCTTGTAGCATCACCTCTTTGATCCTCTTGTAACACTTCATGCCTCTTGAAGGAGTTCCTCTCACTGCTACTTGTAAGGCTGGTCGGTAGGCAGCACATTGAGAATTGTAAGCACTCTTCCCAACTTATGTCCTCACTGCCTGCATGCGATAATATGAATTCTTCTAGAGGGGCCCAGGCCCAGGCCCAGGCCCTGTGTCACCCTGGGCAGCTTGAATTAAAAATGAGGCATTCCATTCTGGTTATTTTTAAACACTTGCTTTTGCTTTACAGTTCAGGCATTTTTAAGAAAAGAATAGGAGAAACAAGCTTTGGTTGGGTTTATTCATTATTCAGCAGACTAACCTGACCATAAGTTACTCAAACTCCCCACCCCAGTCGGAGTGGCAGTTGCCTCCCTCTAACTCTCCCCAATTCACAGTGTGGCTCCCTCCACCTTTACCCTACACCCTCTTTTTCGATCCCCCTCCGTTACTGAAAGCCTCATTCACACCATTGTCAACTCTGGATTCAAGTCCTCTCCCCCCGCCAACCTTTCCTTCTCCATAAACTTCAACTCATCCAAAGCTCTTCATGGACTTCCCCCGACCCCTACCTCTTCCAACTCTGTGACACCCTCTGTCCCCACCTCCAAAGCTCTCTACTCCATCAATTCTGGCTTGTGGGCAGCCCCTTCCCTTTGTTCCGCCATTGGCATCCATGCCCTCAACTGGCTGGGCCCAAAGCTCTGGAATTCCCTCCATCAACCTCGCCCCCTTCTGCTCCCCTTAAAACCTCTCTGACCAAGCTTAATCTCTGAGTCCAAATCACTCCTTCCTTGGCTCATTATCCATTTCCCTTCTGTGGAACCCCTTGGGATGTTTTCCAATGTTAAAGGCATTATATAAATGCAAGTTCCATCTATCATGAGCCCAGAAATCCCCAATGTGGAATCCAATGGAGTCAAGCAGCACATTGAGAGGTAGAGAACCAACAGTGAGAAGATCGACAGGACCTGTGCAGTGGCAATATTCCCATGCAGTTAGTTCCCTCATGGCAACAAAACAGCCGTGGACCCCTGAGCTTGCTAATTTGGCAACTCAGTAAATAGTAACTGTGCCTGTTTACATACAGTAAATAGATATGCTTCCATCCTCACTGTAAGGACCCTGTGTGAAATGAGTCTGGGACAGTTTGCACTTATCCAGTGTTGGGTGCGGACCGACAATACAATACTGGCACTACTTAATGTCACTCTATGGCTAGTGGAAAATGTGTGGTACTATTGTTGGGCATTAAACACAGAGAATTGTTGGCATTAATCTGAGTCTAACATATCAAACCTGATGAAGGAGTGTGCATAGGTCCATACTTTACATGCACATATGAGAGTGTGTGTGCATACGTGTGCATATATATATGTATCTATGTGTTTATAATGTATGTATGTATATGTGTATATACACAATATGTATATACACACATTATGTAAAACAATCACAATCATAAGCTTATGCTGTTTGCCAAAATTGTGATGTGCTGCCACTCTCCTTCCCACCACCAAGCGGCAGAATGCTCCAACATTTTACCAAGGGTTACCGAATGCTCTGCTGCGGGTTGGCCAGCCCCGGTTTTATAATGAATGAAAAAATACAGTTTTGTTGACCCACAATGTACGCTCGCCAGTGGTGGCTGCTCCCATGGAATGCCACAACACATTCCAGATTCCTGTCCTGGCAGTGAAAGCTTCACTGGAGATGTTGCTACTTGGCTGGGTGACTGTAAGTTCTTCAGGGCCAGAGTACAGCCAGCAGTATGACCTAGCAGCAGTGATAACTGACTGCCCTAAAGCTAGTGCTGGTGTTAAACTGATAGCTGCAGCAGTGTAAACCGTGCCAACCCTCGCTAGCAGCTGCAGGATAGGCACTGAACTCAGGCTGGCCATAGCAGCTCATTGCTAGCCACGTTCCCAAGTTACTGAGCCACGGGCTAGCAGGGGATAGCTGCTGGTATCCTTTGACAGAGTGTCACATGCTCCATTTTGGCACCAAGAGGTGTGATATTAGAAGGGAGGTGGATGTTTTCTGATTTCCAAATCTGACTCCAAGTGACAATTGTATTTTCCGTGCCCTGTTGCCGTTGCAATAAAATTACCACCTGAGAGATCAGGTTCAGGCCGTGGACCCTCAGTGGATGGGAGCACGGTTCAGTGGTCAGCGTAGCCAATTCTGGGCATTCCTTTTGAGTAAAATGAATAACGGAAGTTTCTGAAATTGGGCGCACACACCTCTGTGGCCAGTTCTCCGACCTTAACTGGGCAAACTCCTTACTGAGAGCAGAACCACACAATAATAACAGCAACTTATACTTTTATAGCATCATTAATGCACTGAAACGACCCAAGGCACTTCACAGGAGCAATTATCAATCAAGATTGGACACCAAGCCCCAGAAGACTAGCCCTTTAACACAGCTCACTGTAGCACTGACTGACGCTTTAACACAGCTCACTGTATCACTGACTAGCCCTTTAACACAGCTCACTGTATCACTGACTAGCCAAAAGCTTGGTTTTTAAGAGGCATCTTAAAGGAGTAAAGAGGCCGAGAAGGTTAGTGAGGGAATTCCAGAGCTTACTGTCCAGGCAGCTCAAGGGACGGCTGCCAAGGTGTAGCAAGGAGAATGAGGGACAAACAAGAGGCCAGAATTGGAGAAGCGCAGAGATGTGAGAGGGTTATAGGACTGGGGGAGCTTACAGAGATAGGGTGGGGCGGGGCCAATGGAGGGATTTAAACACAAGGATGAGAATTTTAAAATCAGAGGCATGGGTGCTGGACCTGGAGCCGGTCTACGTCAGTGAGCACCGGACTGATAGACAAATGAGACTTGTCTGGGTTAGAGTGAGGGCAGCAGAGTTTTGGATGGACTCAAGCTTATGGAGGGTGGAAGCCAAGAGAACATTGGGATAGCTGAGTCTAGGGATAAAAGTATGGATGAGGATTTCAGCAGTGGATAAGTTGAGGGAGAGGTTTAGATGGGTGATTTAACAGGGCAATCTTTGTGATGGCGAGGATATGATTTTGGAAGCTCAGCTCAGGGTCAAACAAGGTTCCTGCTAAGCTGCATGTGTGCATGACAGCGCAACAACCTGGAAGGTGCTGCATAGCTTTGTGTTAAACACTGTGCATGTGTGACCACACAAAAAACTTAAAAGGTGTCAAATATTGGAAAACTGGCTGCACACAACAACAAAATTTGACAGGAATTATTGGGATCAAACAGGATGCTAAAGATGCAACAGTCTGCTTCAGCCTCAGACAGTGGCCAGTGACTAGGGAATAGTTTGTGATGAGGCTCAATGGCTTCAGTCTTCCTAATATTTAACTGGACGAAATTGGAGTTCATCCAGTATAAACATGAATTAGGAGCAGGAGTAGGCCACTCAGCCCTTCAAGCCTGCTCCACCATTCATTAAGAACATGGCTGATCTGATTGTAACCCCCCGCTACCCCCAATAATCTTTCAACCCCTTGTTAACTGAGAATCTATCTAGCTCTGTCTTAAAAATATTCAAGACACCTCTTACTCTTCTAAACTCCAGTGGATACAACCCTAATCTGTCCAACCTTTCCTCATAAGGCAACACACCCAATCCTGGTATTAGTCTAGTAAACCTTCTCTGAACTGCTTTTATATCTTTCCTTAAATAAGGGAACCAATACTGTACACAGTACTCCAGATGTGGTCTCACCAGTGCTCTGTATAACTGAAGCATAACCTCCCTACTTTTGTATTCAATTCCCCTCGCAATAAATGATAACATTCTATTAGCTTTCCTAATTACTTGCTGTACCTGCCTTTTGTGATACATGCACTAGGACACCCAGATCCTTCTGAATCTCAGAGCTCTCAAAACTCTCACCATTTAGATAACAAGCTTCTTTTTTATTCTTCCTGCCAAAATGGACAATTTCACATTTGCCCACATTATACTCCATTTGTCAGACCTTTGCCCACTCACTTAACCTATGTCACTTTGCAGCCTCCTTACATCCTCTTCACAATCCACTTTCCTACCTATCTTTGTGTTGTCAGTAAATTTGGTAACCATACCCTCTGTCCCTTCATCCAAGTCATTTCTATAAATTATAAAAAGTTGAGGCCCCAGCACCAATCCCTGTGGCACATCACTTGTTACATTGCGCTAACCAGAAAAAGACCCATTTATGGCTACCCTGCTTCCTGTTAACTAGCCAATCTTCTAACCATGCCAAAATATCACCCCCCTACACTATAAGCTTTCATTTTCCACAATAACCTTTGATGTGGCACCTTTTAAAATGCCTTCTGGAAATCTAAGTATGGTAACCCTAACCCTAACCTTTAAGAGACTGTGAGCAGATTGACCACGTGACTGTAAGACCCAATAGCTGTGTAGCGCGGGCTACCATGTTAATGTTAGTCTAGAGAAGGGCCTGGTTGGAGAAGCACACGTCAAGTTAGTGCTCTGTTGTTTCATATTGGTCTCTGTGTCTGCAGTATATTGTGATCGGCAGATAAGCATGAGACCAGTTCGCGAGCAAAGCGACCCTATGGTAAAACATAACACTAAGTAGAGTACAACCAGCTGCATACAGAATGTTGGGCAAGCAATCTGACAACTCATAGACAGTGCAGGAGGTTGAGAGGTGGTGAGGGAGAGCTGGGTGTCATACATGTGGAAGCAGGCAGTATGTTTTTGGATAATGTTGCTGAGGGGCAGCAGGTAGATGAGAAATACGGGAGGAGGCTGAGGATAGCTCCTTGGAGGACACCAGGGGTAACGGTGTGGGAGCAGAAGGAGAAGCCATTACAGCAGATTCTCAGACTATGGCAGGAATGGATTCAGGTGAGGACAGTCCCACCCAACTGGATGACAGAGGCAAGGTGTTGGAGGAAGATGGCAGGGGTCACTTGACTCAAAGGCTGCAGCCAGGTCGAACAGGGATAGTTTACAGCAGTCACTCTCATGCAGAATATTATCTGTGAATTTAATAAGAGCAGTTTCAGCACAGAGGCAGGTAATTGGCTTGTGAGTTACAAACGCGGAGTTGCGGGGAAAATGGACATGTATTTGGGAAGTGACAGCACATTTAGTGGCTTTGGAGAGGAAAATGAGGTTGGAGATGGGGAAGCATTTTTTTTTAATGAGAGAGGGATTAAGTGTGTTCGTTTTCAGTAGGGCGATGGTGAGAGATTTGAAAGGACGAAAGGGCAGTACCTGAGGAGAGGGAAGAATTTACACTTTCAGCTAACATGGGGGCCAGGAAGGAAAGTTGAGTGGTCAACAGTTTGTGGGGATATGGTCTATGGAGCAGGTCGTGATTCTCATGGACGAGATAGGTAGGAAAGTTGTGAAGAGGACATGAGGAGGCTGCAGGTGGATATAGATAGGTTGAGTGAGTGGGCAAAGATCTGGCAAATGGAGTTTAATGTGGGAAAATATGAAGTTGTTCACTTTGGCAGGAAGAACAAAAAAAGCAGAGTTACTTAAGTGGAGAATGGCTGCGTAATTCTGAGGTGCAGAGGGATCTAGGTGTTCTAGTGCATGAGTCACAAAAAGTTAGTTTGGAGGTACAGCAAGTAATTAAGGAGGCTAATGGAATGCTATCCTTTATTATGTGAGGGATTGAACATAAAAGTAAGGATGTTATGCTTCAGTTATACAGGGGATTGGTAAGACTGCTGTGTAATCGAGAGGGAGAGGTTTGGCTGCAGCCTTTGAGACAGGTGACCTCCGCCATCTTCCTCCAACACCTTGCCTCAGTCATCCAGTTGGGTGGGACTGTCCTCACCTGAATCCATTCCTGCCATAGTCTGAGAATCTGCTGCAATGGCTTCTCCTTCTGCTCCCACGCGGTTACCTCTGGTGTCCTACAAGGAGCAATCCTCAGCCTCCTCCCGTATGTCGCATCTACATGCTGCCCCTCGGTGACATTACCCAAAAACATACTGCCTGCTTCCACATGTATGACACCCAGGTCTCCCTCACACTATTGCACGATTACTCGAATACCGTGTGCAGCTTTGGTCTCCTTATTTAAGGAAGGATGTAAATGCATTGGAGGAGGATCAAAGGAGATTTACTAGATTGATACCTGGAATGAGTGGGTTGTCTTATGAGGGAAGGTTGGACAAACTGGACTTGTTTCCACTGGAGTTTAGAAGAGTAAGGGGAGATTTGATTGAAGTATATAAGATCCTGAACGGCCTTGACAAGGTGGATGTTAAAATGATGTTTCCTCTTGTGGGTGAGTCCAGGACTAGGGGGCACTGTTTTAAAATTAGGGGTCGCCCTTTTAGGACACAGATGAGGAGAATTTTTTCCTCTCAGAGGGTTGTGTGACTTTGGAACTCTCTGCCTCAGAAGGCAGTGAAGGCGGGGTCATTGAATATTTTTAAGGCAGAGGTGGATAGATTTTTGTTAGGCAAAAGAATCAAAGGTTATCGGGGTTAGATGGGAATGTGGAATTCAAAACACAAGAAGATCAGCCATGACCTTAGTGAATGGTGGAGCAGGCTCGAGGGGCCGAATGGTCTACTCCTGTTCCTATTTCTTATGTTCTTATGAGATGGGCTTGGAGAGGTCATGAGAGGCGATAGGAGAGAAACCAGAGAAAAATGACCTTCCCTTATCCCCCACACAAAACCATGGGTCATTGCTCATCAGAAACTCTTCCAGGAGGACTAGATCAGGCTATCGTACCTTAACCCCTTCAATACGAAACCCGAGTGTTGCTGTAGAACTGAGGGTTTCCCTCCACTGCATGTAACGTGGTTTGATCACAGCTTGGAGTGTGTGCTCCTGTGGTGTTGGGGCTTGAGGGTCAACTTCCACCATTTTTTTGTACATGTCTTTCCGTAATTTTGGGTTCTCTCGAGCTTTCATCAGCTCTTCTTCCAGATACGTTCTACGGAGGGGAAAGGATGGAAACATTGGAGAATAAGAACAGTTTTCAGAGACTCCACACCCCTCACTGTAACGCTGATATATCCCACACCCCTCACTGTAACGCTGATATATCCCACACCCCTCACAGTAACACTGATATACCCCACACCCCTCACTGTAACACTGATATACCCCACACCCCTCACTGTAACATTGATATATCCCACACCCCGCGTTGTAACGCTGATATACCCCGCACCCCTCACTGTAACGCTGATATACCCCACACCCCTCACTGTAACACTGATATACCCCACACCCCTCACTGTAACACTGATATACCCCACACCCCTCACTGTAACACTGATATACCCCACACCCCTCACTGTAACACTGATATACCCCACACCCCTCACTGTAACACTGATATATCCCACACCCCGCATTGTAACGCTGATATACCCCGCACCCCTCACTGTAACGCTGATATACCCCACACCCCTCACTGTAACGCTGATATACCCCACACCCCTCACTGTAACACTGATATACCCCACACCCCTCACTGTAACACTGATATATCCCACACCCCGCATTGTAACACTGATATATCCCACACCCCTCACTGTAACACTGATATACCCCACACCCCTCACTGTAACACTGATATACCCCACACCCCTCACTGTAACGCTGATATATCCCACACCCCTCACTGTAACGCTGATATATCCCACACCCCTCACAGTAACACTGATATACCCCACACCCCTCACTGTAACACTGATATACCCCACACCCCTCACTGTAACACTGATATACCCCACACCCCTCACTGTAACATTGATATATCCCACACCCCGCGTTGTAACGCTGATATACCCCGCACCCCTCACTGTAACGCTGATATACCCCACACCCCTCACTGTAACACTGATATACCCCACACCCCTCACTGTAACACTGATATACCCCACACCCCTCACTGTAACACTGATATACCCCACACCCCTCACTGTAACACTGATATACCCCACACCCCTCACTGTAACACTGATATATCCCACACCCCGCATTGTAACGCTGATATACCCCGCACCCCTCACTGTAACGCTGATATACCCCACACCCCTCACTGTAACGCTGATATACCCCACACCCCTCACTGTAACACTGATATACCCCACACCCCTCACTGTAACACTGATATACCCCACACCCCTCACTGTAACGCTGATATATCCCACACCCCTCACTGTAACGCTGATATATCCCACACCCCTCACAGTAACACTGATATACCCCACACCCCTCACTGTAACACTGATATACCCCACACCCCTCACTGTAACACTGATATACCCCACACCCCTCACTGTAACACTGATATACCCCACACCCCTCACTGTAACACTGATATACCCCACACCCCTCACTGTAACACTGATATATCCCACACCCCTCACTCTAACACTGATATATCCCACACCCCTCACTGTAACACTGATATACCCCACACCCCTCACTGTAACACTGATATACCCCACACCCCTCACTTTAATGCTGATATATCCCACACCCCTCACTGTAACACTGATATACCCCTCACTGTAACGCTGATATACCCCACACCCCTCACTGTAACACTGATATACCCCTCACTGTAACACTGATATACCCCACACCCCTCACTGTAACACTGATATACCCCACACCCCTCACTGTAACGCTGATATACCCCACACTCCTCACTGTAACGCTGATATACCCCACACCCCTCACTGTAACGCTGATATACCCCACACCCCTCACTGTAACTCTGATATACCCCACACCCCTCACTGTAACACTGATATATCCCACACCCCTCACTGTAACACTGATATACCCCACACCCCTCACTGTAACACTGATATACCCCACACCCCTCACTTTAATGCTGATATATCCCACACCACTCACTGTAACACTGATATACCCCTCACTGTAACGCTGATATACCCCACACCCCTCACTGTAACACTGATATACCCCTCACTGTAACACTGATATACCTCACACCCCTCACTGTAACACTGATATACCCCACACCCCTCACTGTAACACTGATATACCCCACACCCCTCACTGTAACACTGACATACCCCACACCCCTCACTGTAACACTGATATACCCCACACCCCTCACTGTAACACTGATATACCCCACACCCCTCACTGTAACGCTAGTATACCGCACACCCCTCACTTTAATGCTGATATATCCCACACCCCTCACTGTAACACTGATATACCCCACACCCCTCACTGTAATACTGATATACCCCACACCCCTCACTGTAACACTGATATACCCCACACTCCTCACTGTAACACTGATATACCCCACACCCCTCACTGTAACGCTGATATACCCCACACCCCTCACTCTAACACTGAAATACCCCACACCCCTCACTGTAACACTGATATACCCCACACCCTTCACTGTAACACTGATATACCCCACACCCCTCACTGTAACACTGATATACCCCACACCCCTCACTGTAACACTGATATACCCCACACCCCTCACTGTAACGCTGATATACCCCACACCCCTCACTGTAACACTGATATACCCCACACCCCTCACTGTAACACTGATATACCCCACACCCTTCACTGTAACACTGATATACCCCACACCCCTCACTGCAACGCTGATATACCCCACACCCGTCACTGTAACACTGATATACCCCACACCCCTCATTGTAACGCTGATATACCCCACACCCCTCACTGTAACACTGATATACACCACACCCCTCACTGTAACACTGATATACCCCACACCCCTCACTGTAACACTGATATACCCCACACCCCTCACTGTAACGCTGATATACCCCACACCCCTCACTGTAACACTGATATACCCCACACCCCTCACTGTAACACTGATATACCCACACCCCTCACTGTAACACTGATATACCCCACACCCCTCACTGTAACACTGATATACCCCACACCCCTCACTGTAACACTGATATATCTCACACCCCTCACTGTAACACTGATACACCCCACAACCCTCACTGTAACACTGATATACCCCACACCCCTCACTGTAACACTGATATACCCCACACCCCTCACTTTAACCCTGATATACCCCACACCCCTCACTATAACACTGATATACCCCACACCCCTCACTGTAACACTGATATACCCCACACCCCTCACTGTAACACTGATATACTCCACACCCCTCACTGTAACACTGATATACCCCACACCCCTCACTGTAACACTTATACCCCACACCCCTCACTGTAACACTGATATACCCCACACCCCTCACTGTAACACTGATATACCCCACACCCCTCACTGTAACACTGATATACCCCACACCCCTCACTGTAACACTGATATACCCCACACCCCTCACTGTAACACTGATATACCCCACACCCCTCACTGTAACATTGATATACCCCACACCCCTCACTGTAACGCTGACATACCCCATACCCCTCACTGTAACTACTGATATACCCCAAATTGGGTGTTTGTTATTCTGTCCATTACATCAGTGTCTACACAAAGTTTTTCATTGGCTGTTAAAACCCTTCAGGCTGTCCTGATATCATGAAAGGAAAAAAAGACTTGTATTTATGTAGCGCCTGTAAAGCACAAAGCACTTTACAGCCAATGAAGTACTTTTGAAGAATAGCCACTGTTGTAAGGTAGGAAACGCAGCAGCCAATTTGCGCACAGCAAGATCCCACCAACAGCAGCAAAAAGGACCAGATACAGTGTTTTTGTGATGTTGGTGAAGATTGAATATTGACAAGGACTCCAGGGAGAAATTCCCTCTGCTCTGCTTTGGGATCACGTCATGGGATCTTTTATGTCCACCTAAGAGGGCAGACAGGGGGCTCAGTTTAACCACATCTGAACGTGCTGCACTGGAATGTCAGCCTCGATTTCTACATCCAAGTTTCTTGAGTGGGACTTGAACCCACAGCCTTCTGACTCAGACACGAGAGTCCAACTGAACACAGCTGACACATGATAAGTGTTATATCTATTTAAGTTCTTTCTTACTGGTGTTTTCACCAGGGTTAACTGTGGTTAGATTCTAAATGTCATCTTAATTGAGAGTGCTGTTACAACGCTGTGCCGGAAATCAACCCTACACATCATATTTAGGAAGCCAGGCTCAAGCCACATGAGCACAGATGGGCAACACCAAGAACATAGAACTGAACGGAATTGTGGATGCTGTCCTTCTGCAAGCCTGTAAGGGGGAGGCTTCAGGCCTACACAAAGGCCTTCCATCTGAAATAACAGATGAGGCAATGGAACAAGGAAGGGGCCTTTTGATCCATCAGGGCCACAGAAGAATCAGAACTTAGCCAATGGATTGGGTGGGCTGCTAAAGAGCTCCCACTTTCACCTGAGAGATGTGGGACAAAAACTTCCTGGCCATGCTGAGGCAGGTATGCAGGCGGGACAAGGACCAAAATCCAGGCGACCTTGCCAAAGATGGAGTGGCATTGGTGCCAGCTACCCGCCTGCCAATGGCTGGTAGTTAATTATAAGCAACTAGGTCCCTACTTTGGGGCAAATTGGTGGTCCCATTAGGATCTTACTGGCTCAAGGTCGAATCCCAGCAGGTGCCTGGAGGTGACCTCCCAGTGGCAGCAGCCAGGGGAGAGAGGACCAGCAAGGCCTCCTTTAACTTTTCCCCCCTCAAACCCCTGCAGCCACAAATCCCAGAGGGCCACAGTTGTAGCCGCAGGACCTCACCACCCTCCCCCCACTACCCACCAACGCATGGAGAGGTTCTCCTCCGCAAAGATGTTCTGGCAGTTTTGGCCACAGTTTACTCGGTTTTTTCTGAACTGTTCAGGTGGTGCCTCCATCTTGAGATGCCCTCAAGGTCTCCCGCCTACATCAGCAGTGCCACCTTTTCTGACTGGGGCTGCTTGTCGCCCAGGGCCTCAGGCGCTTCCATTGGTCCTCCCGCCTGGACAGCCCTCCTGCCGCTCTTAACTGGATGGAGTCCTGGAGGCAGCTGGTTAATTGGCCACTCCTAGTAAGATCTCATGGGCAGATGGCCTTCATAAACCATTGGGGCCCAGACCTGGAATTGGTCCCGTCCCTCTTTTGAAAACCAAGGCAGCAAGATTCAGCCCATGAAGTCACTGCAGCTTGGTCATTTCAGGCGCAGGGCTCACTCCCAGTTCCATTGCTGACTGTTGTGACAGTGTGGCAGGCTTAGGAGTCAGTTGGCTGCAACCTCAGCTCTGAGTCAGAGGTTCAAGCCTCACTCCAGGGACTCGGGTGAATGATCCAGACTGACACCTCAGTGTAGCACTGTCATTCTGCCATTCAGGTAAAATATCAAACTGAGGCCCCACCTACTCTTGCAGGTGGATGTAAAAGGTCCCATGGCACTAACAGAAAAACAGCAGGGGAGGTCTCCCATTGCGCCGACCAATATTTATTGCTCAACAAACATCACTAAAAACAGATTATCTGCTCATTTATTTCATAACTTGTTCTGCACGTATTAACTGCTATTTTTCCTACATTCCAATAGTTCAAATGCACGTCACTGTTTTTAAAGGTGAAAGCTGTCCAGAACGCTGCAGAGAAAGCCCCTGCTTTTGTTTGAAATAGAGGCCGTGAGAATCTTTTACGTCCACCTGCAATGGCAGGCGGGGCCTGGGTTTAAGGCCTCCGCGCCTCCAATGATGCAGCACTCCCTCAGTGCCGCACTGGAGTGTCAGCCTGGATTATGACTCTGGGGTGGACTTGGGAACCCACAACTGTTGGCTGAGAGGCGAGAGCCACTGAGCTGCTCTGTAAGGGCTGAAAGATGAGATACTTGATACATGAGATTCTTCATGCATTCAACTGAAGGTGCAGTGCTGATCAAAGTTTGCTGACTCTTTGCATGACGAATAAACGCTGGACACTTGTGTTTCCCTATATTCCGCCCAGACCACCATGTTTATGGAGGCGTTTCAGATGCTGGTGCGTGAAGACTGTTCTAGCACAGTGCCTTGGACCAAATTTACAACAGAAAATGTGAAAACTCAAAAATAACAATAACAGGGAGGCTCAGTGGGATCAATAGAAGTAAACATGTTCAATAAGATTCTTGAGGTTTTCAAGCAGTGGAGTCCTAGAGGGGAAACACAGATCTATCGCCGATAAGAATCTACATTGTTGTCAACTACACTCCTCTTATCTCTGCTGGGTGAGCTAGCATTCTACAAACCAGCCAATCAGAGAGACAACCTGGAAGCTGCAGTGCAAAAACAGAATTGCTAGTTGCCTGTGGTTGTGTGTGTGGAGGGGGGGGGGAGGTGGTGGTGATCACAGATTCAAGAAACTAAACCATTTGTGATTGTTGCCTCAGTTGATCATGTTACAGAGTAATGAGTTGACTGATAAATACTCCAGTCAGCTTCTAAACACACTGCAAACTCAAGTGACTTGGGGGCTTGGTGTAAATGGAAGGCTTGTTGATTGAATTGGGTACTCTGTATCATTTGCAGAGCAGCAAGTCACTTTGACAATCATATTCCATCTTGCCCTTTTACTATTGCCAGTCCAGCTGCTCACTATGCAGATGCCAGTCTAATTAGTCACTGTACTAGTCCCAATCTAATTGGTCGCTGGTCTGCCCTAGTCCAGCAGTTTGCTGGGCTGGTCCCAGTTCAACAACAATAACTTGCATCTATGCAGCACTTTTAAGGTTGTAAATCCTCCCAAAGCGCTTCACAGGGCTGTAAATCCAAAAAAAAAGGTGACATTGAGCCACATAAGGAAATTAATAGGTCAAATGACCAAAAGCTTGGCAAAAGAGGTAGGTTTTAAGGAATGTCCTAAAGGACGAGATAGAGGTAGAGAATTGAAAATGTTTAAAGAGGGAATTCTAGAGCTTGGGGTCTTGGCAACTGAAGTCATGGCCGCCAGTGGTGGAGAGGTGAAAATCGGGGATGTTCGAGAGGCCAGAAGTGGAGGAGTGCAGATATCTCAGAGTTGTAAAGTTGGAGGAGGTTACAGAGATAGGAAGATGCGAAGCCATGGAAGAATTTGAAAACAATGTTGATCAGCGAGCACAAAGGTGAATAGGGAACCTGACTTGGTACCAGAGCGCATAACGAAGGAAGTTTTAGGCTATTCAAGTTTATGGCGGGTGTGAGGTGGGAGACTGGCCAGGAGAGGACTGGGATAATCAATTTTCAATGGCACTTCAGATGGTGTCTGCCTTGCTCCCAGAGCAACTGGTTATCATGCTGCCTATTAGAGTGAAAGAGAATAAACGTACATGTTGGCTGTTGCCATCATGAAGAAGTAGAGATTGTGCCTGCACTCTGAACCTTGACCTTTCACCTAAGTTTGTCGATGAATAAAAACCCTGGTGTTTGGTTTAACACAGAAGTCAGGTGTACTCATTACCTGAAAGCAGAAAGCTGCCTGTCACATTTCCTACAACAGCAACCACACTTCAAAAGCACTTCTTTGGCTGTAAAGTGCCATGAAAGAGGGCATTTAAATGCAAGTTAAAAGCAAAGTACTGCGCACGCTGGAAATGTGAAATAAGAATCAAAAATGCTGGAAAAACTCAACATTTCTGGCAACATCTGTGGAGAGAGAAACAGAGTTAACGTTTCAAGTCTGTATGGCTTTTCTTCAGAGCTAAGAGAGATAGAAATGTGATGGATTTTATACTTTTTAAGAGTGGGTGGAGCAGGTGGAGCAAAATAGAAAGTGAGGGATAGGTGGGACCTCGGGAGAGATTGACAAAGATGTCATGGACACAAGACAAAGGGAGTGTTAAAGACTAAAGAAGGTGCTGATAGTGGCATAAAGGTAAGATAGCAGAATGTGTTAAGAGCAGAACAAGGGTCAGCACTCTGTGAAAGATCAACATAGAAACAAGTGACAGATGGCCCTGTGGGGGGCTGTTTTTATTTAAATGCAAGTCTTTGTTGATTCCAGTTCATCAGAAACACCTATGCTGATAGAGATTGTCACCTACCTTGTTCCCATTTTACAGTCCATGACACATGGATTGTCAAACTCAGCCAGCAAGTCGTCCAGCTGAATATACAACTCTCCTTCTTCATTAGTAACGCCATGGTAATTGGGTACGAAGGGAGCTAGTGAATCCATTTTTAATTGCTCAAAGCACATCTTCTCGTTCTCACTGTACTTCTTCAGGATCCTCCCGCCATCCCCTGCCTTGAAACTACCTAAATGACAAACAGAACAAGGCACCATTTTAGCATGTGTGCGTATTCGCGGCAATGTCCTGTAACACTCCCAGATGTCAACGAGGAGTGCAGGAGTGCTCCACACTTGCTTGTGATCCTCTCAAGGATTGTTATCAGAACCTCCTTGTTTCCCCAAGGATGGCGTTACACACCATGTCCCCGCACCACGTCATTTAATCATTGACCAAATCACACCACCACCCCCACCCGCACCCCCTCCCTGGTTTCATTCATCACAATTTATCCACATTGGTGAAGTTTGCTCTATATTTCACCGGGATGATACAGGGTCAAAAAAAAGTTTAAATTCTGAGGACAGGTATCCTAGAGCAGACTTGTGTTCCCTTGAATATAGAAGGTTAAGGGATGGTCTAATTGAGGTGTTTAATAAGACTAAAAGATTCGATAGGGTACATAGGGAGAAATATTTATAAATCGAATAAACAACAGCATTGAGAGGAAATTATTATTTTTTTAATATCCTTGTGATTTTTCTCTCAGATTGCTCCCAGCAGTGTCCTGGGGATTAATCTTTTATTCCTGGAGACTCTGGAACAAGGGAGAGTTGGCAACTTACTTACAGAGCTAACAATCACAAGATTTGTCAACAATGTAGGTTTTTATAGTCATCATGACTCCTTAAACCACCAGCAGCAGATGAGTGAAGAAGCTCCCTTGGACCTTCATTGCGTTTATGGCTCAATGTCCCAACTTGGAGTCCGCTTTGTGAGTCTCGCTCTGTGAGCGTGGGCATTGGCAGTGAAGTGCCCACACTGGCCCCCGATAATTAGCAGGAGGGAGGGAGGGCAAGGAGGCTGAGGGGGAGCCCCGATAGCGGGTAACAAATCCAGCGAGGCGGCGATGCTCAGGGCCTGCCAACGTTAATGGCAGGGCCTCATTAAAGCGAATCTTTGCAGAGCCCTGCCCGACACCCAGTCAGGTGGGCAGCCTGCCAGGGGTGGGTGAGAGCAGGCATCTGATGACAGGAGGCCACAGCCAGCACCCGTGAGGATTGCCCCAGAAAGCAGTGCAGGGGGTAAGGTTTTGGGACTGATTGGGAGGAGGAGGGGCTCTGGAGAGAATTGGGGAATTGGAAAGCAGCCCTTCCCTCCTCACTCCCAATCCTGTTGAGCTTCTCTCTCCTCGATCAGGAGATTGGAGCGGTAAAGCGGTGGCAAGATTGCAAGGAATCGCAGCCCTCCGCAAACCTGGCAAGCATTTCAGCTTAACCTAACAGTGGGATTAAATGACTGGTAGCTAGTTGGCGGGTATAAACTTAGGGTCACTGTCTTAAAGCATTGGGCAGCAAGCTAAAAGGGTTGGCGGGGGAAGAGGGGTGGGGGAGGATGGTGTTGTTGAATTGAGCTTTATTTCAAAACATGACTGCTTAGAGAAACTGACCCGGGCTGACGGCGCTTGAACGTGGAGACAATTATCAAGATAAACGCCCACGGACACCAGAGAAAATTGTAAACAGGAAGTGACAGCCCTGACCATAGAGTACCCAACACTCACACTGAGATCAACGACCACATCTGCCCACAGCAGTATAAGATGGCCAACCTGTTTCATTCATGCCAAAAACCTGAAAATTTTAGCGTCAACATTTTTGTTCACTGCTGGAAACTTTATCAACGTTTCTGAGCAGAATATATTATTTTTGAATCTCTGCTCTGGCTGTTAACATGAATCCATTTTGGCCCTACAAGACTTAGCCACAGAAATGAGCCAATCATTGAGGCTCAGTCAGTTGCACTCTTATCTCTGCATCAGAAGGTTGTGAGTTCAAGTCTCACTCTGGAGACCTAATCAGGCTGCGAGTCCTGTGCAGTGCTGAGGGAGGGCAGCCCTGTCAGAGAAGTTAAACTGAAACCCTGTCTTCCCCTGAATGTAAAAGATACCATGCCACTATTTTGCAGAAGACTAGGGGAATTCTCCCCAGTATCCTTCAACCAACAGCACTAAAACAGATCATATTTTATCAGAGATAAAAACAAAAAGCTAAAAGCTACCGCGGATGCTGGAAATCCAAAACAAAAACAGAATTACCTGGAAAAACCCAGCAGGTCTGCCAGCATCGGTGGAGAAGAAATCAGTCAACGTTTCATATTTTATCACATTGCTAAATGTGGGAGATTGCTGTGTGTAATTTGACTGTTGTGTTTTCCTACATTACAACACTTCAAAAGCACTTCATGGGCCATGAAGCACTTTGGGTACCCTAAAGCGGTGAAAGATGCTATATAAATGAAAGTTCATTCTTTGATTACAACAGAAATTTCTTCCTTTAATTGCAATGATGGCCGGCACAGACATGATGGGCTGAAGGGCCTATTTCTGTGCTGTTTTACTCTATGACTCTATGACAATAACAAGTTCAAAGGAAGCAGCAAGACAAATGTCATTCTCAAATGAAGGTTACTTCTAGATTAACATAGCCCAGAGGGGGATATGGTGGTGTAGTGGTTTAGTCTTCCTGAGTCACTGGTTAATGCTATGGGGCATGGGCTCAAATCCCACTGTGGCAGCTGGTGAAATTTAAATTCTTTTCAGTGAAAGCTAGTCTCAGTAATGGTCACTATAGTCCTATCATTGAAAACACATCTGGTTCACTGATGTCCTTTAGGGAAAGAAATCTGCTGTCCTTACCTGGTCTGGCCTACATGTGACTCCAGATCCACAGCAATGTGGTTGACTCTTAACTGCCTTCTGGTTTAGCAAACCACTCAGTTCACAGGCAGCTAGGGATGGGCAATAAATACTGGCCTTGCCAGTAATGCTCAATCTCATGAAAGAATAAATTTTTTAAAAAAGAGGTCAGTTACCTGAATGACCAGCCAGTTGAATCCATGAATATTGTTTCTTGAAGGAGACCATGAAGGGTGAGCAGTGCACTATTGTTTTAGCTTTCCGCCAGGGTTTATGCTGCAAAAACAAGATGAGAGAAATTGAGGCCTCTCCTCTGTCGGATTTCTCAGCATCGTTAAAACAAAAGCACCATTCATATAGCACTCTTTCTATGTTGAATTGTATGCAGGTTACGTGAAAGTGGGGAACAAAATAAAGGAGAGGAAAGAGTGGGGTGCGGGAGACAGACAATGAGTGGCGTTCAGTCTACAACAGGAAATTTAAATTTAAACAGAAGGTTCACCAGACTGATTCCTGGGAGGAAGGGGTTGTCTTATGAGGAAAGGTCCAGCAGGTTGGGCCTATAATGGGGTTTAGAAGAATGAGAGGTGATCTTACTGAAACAAATACATTTCTGAGGGGGTTCGAAGGGTCGATGCTGAGAGGAGGTTTGCCCCTGTGGGGGAATCTAGAACTAGGGGGCACAGTTTCAAAATAAGGGATCTCCCATTGAAGGTGGAGATGAGGAGGAATTTCTTCTCTCAGTGAGTCATTAGTGCTTGGAATTCTCTTCCCCAGTGAGCAGGGGAGACTAGGTCATTGAATATATCCAAAGCTGCGACAGAGAGATTCTTGAGCAACCAAGGGCTATGGGGAACAGGCAGGAAAGTGGAATTGAGACCAAAGTCTGATAAATGTAAGGTGGCACATGTTGGTAGGAAGAATGGGGAGGTTGCTTATTACTGGAAGGTACAAGTTTAGGCAGGGTAAAGGAGTAAAGGCATCTCAATGTACAAATACATTAATCACAAATACATTAATTACTCTTAGTCGCACCACTGTTTAGCAAAACCATAAAAAAAGCAAACCAGGCACTAGCCTTTATTTCTAAAGGTTTAGAATTGAAAAGTAGGGAAGTTATGCTAAACCTGTATCGAACCTTGGTTAGGTGACAGAGTATTATGTGCAGTTCTGTTCGCCATATTATAAAAAGGGTATAGAGGCACTGGAGAGTGCACAGAGAAGATTTACAAGGATGGTACCAGAAATGCATGGGTGTACACTTCAGGAGAGGATTAACAGGCTGGGTCTCTTTTCTCTTGAAAAACAAAGGCTTAGGGGCATGATCTATTTGAGTTATTTGAAATTCTGAAAGGTTTTGTTAGAGTGGATGCAGAGAGAATGTTTCCTCCTGTGGTGAAGAGCATAACTAGATGCAACAATGTAAGATAGTCACCAAGAAACCCATTAGGGAATTCAGAAGAAAGTTCATTATCCAGAGAGTGGTGAGAATGTGGAACTCGCAGGGAGTGGTTGAAGTGAATAGTATAGATGCATTTAAGGGGAAACTAGACAAACATTTGAGGGAGAAGAGAATAGAGGGGTTACGATGATAGATTTAGATGGGAAAAGATGGGAGGAGGCTCAGTGGAGCATAAACGGTGTCAGGGACTGGTTGGGTTGAATGGCCTGTTTCTGTGCCATATATCCTATGTAATCCTATGTAGATCATGATCTCATTGAATGGTGGAGCAGGCTCGAGGGGCACATGTTCTGCTCATGCTCCTTTTTATTATATTCTGATTCTGTTAACATGCAAAACATTTTACCTCTCCCTTCAGGCAAGAAGTAGGCATAGTAAGCAAGCTGAATATTTGAGAAATTAGGATTAATTTGTGGCCAATGCCCGGTACATCAGATTTTAATTCTGAAGGTAGGATGATGAATAAAGATTCCTCTCCATTGCTTCCAACAACATATTGGAACTCCAACCTCGGCACATTTACTTCACTAGAGATATTTTAGCGTGTTTTTAATAAGACAGTTTAGTGGCATTTAGTGGGCAGCTTTAGACTGCTTTCTAAATTTCCCTAAACTCAATAAACTCATCCCATTATTTTGCACAGGATTTAAACATCAAAGTTGTAAGACTTCATGTTTGGCTTTCTTTGTCAATGTTTAGAAACATAGAAAATAGGAGCAGGAGTAGGTCATTCAGCCTTTTGAACCTGCTCTGTCATTCAATATGATCATGGCTGATCCTCTATCTCCATGCCATACTCCCGCTCTCTCCCCATACCCCTTGATGCCTTTAGAGTCCAGAAATCTATCTATTTCCTTCTTAAATATATTCAGTGCCTTGGCCTCCACAACCTTCTGTGGTAGAGAATTATGTAGGTTCACCACCCTCTGAGTGAAGAAGTTTCTTCTCATCTCAGTCCTAAATGATCTACCCCGTATCCTGAGACTATGACCCCTTGTTCTAGACCTCCAGTCAGAGGAAACAGCATCCCTGCATCCAGTCTGTCCATCCCTGTCAGAATTTTATACATTTCCATGATATCTCCTCTCATTCTTCTAAATTCCAGTGAATACAGGCCTAGTTAGTACAATCTCTCCTCATACAACAATCCTGCCATCCCAGGAATCAGGCTGATGAACCTTCGCTGCACTCCCTCTATGGCAAGTATAACCTTTCTTAGGTAAGGGGACCAAAACTGTACACAATACTTCAGGTGTGGTCTCACCAAAGCCCTCTACAAGTTGCAGGAAGACATCCTTGCTTCTGTAATCAAGCCCTCTCACAATGAAGGCCAATATACCATTTGCCTTCTTAACTGCTTGCTGCACCTGCATGCTTGCTTTCAGTGATTGGTGTACAAGGACACCCAGGTCCCTTTGTACATCAACATTTCCCAATCTATCACCATTTAAGTAATACCTTGGCATTCTGTTTCTCCTACCAAAGTGGATAAATTCACACTTATCCAGGTTATACTCCATCTGCCATGCATTTGTTCAGTCACGCAACCTGTCTAAATTGCCTTGGAGCCTCTTAACACCCTCCTCATCGCTCACATTCCCACCAAGTTTGGTGTCATCAGCAAACATGGGAATATAACATTTGGTTCTCTCATCCAAATCATTGATATATATTGTGAATAGCTGGTCAAGCACTGATCCCTGCGGTACCCCACTAGTCACCACCTGCCACTCTGAAAAAAGACCCATTTATTCCTACTCTCTGTTTCCTTTCTGCTAACCAATTCTCAATCCATGCCAATCTATTACCCTCAATCCCATGTGCTTTAATTTTGCACACTAATCTCTTATGTGGGACTTTATCAAAAGATTTCCGAAAATCCAAATACACCACATCCACTGACTCTCCCTTATCTAGTCTGCTAGTTACATCCTCAAAGAACTCCAGTAGGTTTGTCAAACATGATTTCACTTTCATACATCCATGTTGACTTTGTCTAATCCTGTCGATATTTTCTAAGTGTCCTGTAATCACATCCTTTATAATAGAGTCTAGCATTTTCCCTACTACTGATGTTAGGCTAACCAGTCTGTAATTCCCTGTTTTCTCCCTCCCTCCTTTTTTAAATAGTGGGGTTACACTTGCCATCCTCCAATCTGCCAGGACTGTGCCAGAATCTACAGAATTTTGGAAGATGACAACCAATGCATCCACTATTTCCATGGCCACCTCCTTTAGTACCCTGGGATGTAGATTATCAGGCCCTCAGAGTTTATAGGCTTTCAGTCCTCTTAATTTCTCCAGCACAATTTTTTTCGGAAGTTACTAATTTCCTTAAATTTCTCCTTCTCACTAGAACCTCGGTTCCCCAGTATTTCTGGGAAGTTATTTGTGTCTTCCTCTGTGAAGACAGAACTAAAGTAGCTGTTTAATTGCTCTGCCATTTCCTTGTTTTCTATTATAAATCCTCCCATTTCAGACTGTAAAGGGCTTACATTTGTCTTCACTAATCTTTTTTTTTAACATACTTATAGAAGCTTTTACAGTCTGCTTTGCAAGTTTACTCTCATACTCTATTTTTCCTCTCTTAATCAATCACTTGGTCCTCCTTTGCTGAATTCTAAGCTGCTCCCAATCCTCAGGCTTGCTACTTTTTCTAGCAACTTCACATGACTCCTCTTTGGTTCTAATACTATTCTTAATTTCTTTTATTAGCCATGGTTGGGCCACTTTTCCTGTTGTGTTTTTGAGCCAGAAAGGAATGTATAACTTTTGTAATGCGTACATTAGTTCCTTAAACATTAGCCACTGTCTATCCACCGTCATGCCTTTTAATGAAGTTCCCCAATGTATCTTAGCCAACTCATGCCTCATACCTTTGTAGTTTCCTTTGTTAAGATTTAGGACCCTAGTTTCAGATCGGGCTAAGATAAAAGCAAAATACTGCAGGTAATGCAAATCTGAAACAAAAACAGGAAATGCTGGAAAAACTCAGCAGGTCTAACAGCATCTGTGGAGAGAAAAACAGGGTTAACGTTTCAAGCCCATATGACTCTTCTTCAGAGCTAAAAAGAGTCATACAGACTCAAAATGTTAACTCTGTTTTTCTCTCCACAGATGCTGTTAGACCTGCTGATTTTTTCCAGCATTTTCTGTTTTGTTTCAGATCGGACTACTTCATTTTCCATCCTAATGAAGAATTCTATCATGTTATGGTCACTGTTCCCTAAAAGACCCCACACAACAAGTTATTAATTAAACCCTTCTCATTACCGAATCTAGGAAAGCCGGTTCCCTAGTCAGTTCTTCTACATACTGGTCTAAAAAAAACCATCTCATACACATTCCAGGAATTCATTCACCACAGTATTATTGCTAATTTGGTTTGCCCAGCCTATATGTAGATTAAAGTCACCCATGATTACTGTAGCACCCTTGTTATATGCATCTCTAATTTCCTGTTTAATGCCATCCCCTACCTTAGCACTACTATTTGGAGGCCTATAGACAACCCCCACTAATATTTTCCACTCTTTGTTGCTTTTTTAGCTCCACCCAGACTGGATTCTACATCTAGACTTTCCGAGCTAATACCCTCCCTCATTATCGCACTGATTTCATCCATAACTAAAAGTGCCACGCCACCTCCTTTCCCTTTTTGCCTGTCCATCCTAAATATTGAGTACTCTTGGATATCCAGTTCCCAGCCTTGATTACGCTGCAGCCATGTCTCCATAATTGCAATCATATTGTGCCCTTTTACATCTATTTGCGCTGTTAATTTGTCTACCTTATTGCGAATGCTCCATGTTGGAATGGATTGGTTGGTGAAGTACCAATGAGTGGAAGTTATGTTGTGGCTATATAACGTTCTGATTAGACCCCATTTTAGAGCACTGTCCAGTTCTGATCACTGCACCTCAAGAGGAAATTATTTTTCTATTTCTAACCTACTGAATCTCTTCATCGTACTAAACACTACGATCCGATCTCTCCCCAACATTTGTGGGACAAGCTTCTGAAGTCTCTGTCCCAACACTGATGCCATCATTTTCATCAGCTGCCAAATGCAATTAACTAGATTCTGCAAAGGATCTAAAAGCAAAATACTGCGGATGCTGGAAATCTGAAATGAAAACAGAAAACGCTAGAAATACTCAGCAGGCCTGCCAGCACCTGTAGAGAGCGAAACAGAATGTTTTGAGTCAAATAGGACTTTCGTCTCAAAACATTAACTCTGTTTTTCTCTCCACTGATGCTGCCAGAGCTGCTGAGTATTTCCAGCACTTTCTGTTTCTACAAAGGATATGTTCCTGAAATAATGTTGTGGGATATTAGTGGGAAATTACTTTTAAGCTTTTGTCTGAAATTCCGCTCCACACTATTTTATAATCAACAGGATAGTACTGCTGTAAAAATCAGGTAGGTGCTTCAAATTAATGTGTTAAGTGTTTGCGTGCAGGTGGCCTTGGTTGAAACTTCTAGGGGCTACAATTTATAAAACAGCTAAAAAAATAAGAGAGGCTTAGGGTTAACGCCACTGCCCACTGCCTTTAGTCTCGAAATGCATAGTGATTCCCAAATTAAAACAGAATGCAACACATTTAATTACAGCTGCATTAGCGGTTTAGCAATTAGCTAAACATTCAGGCAGTAGGTGCAATACATGCTCATTCTGTGCCCGCGCCTCTGATGCCACCTGAGGCTTGAGCTGTCAGTTTGTTTTTCTGCTACAACTTCCTCCAGACATTTTAAATGCAAATGCTGTGGTAGCTCAGTTGCTGAGCTCTACAAATGTCACTCCATTCAAAACAGGAACTCGCTGAACGAGTGTTTCAGAACTAAACAGAAAAGGTCATGTATGTTTTAGTTGTGAAACAGCCGCCTTATTCACTACACATGTGCCACCAGCAGCTCTCGTTGGTCCCTGTTTGACTGGTCTCAAACAACAATAGAGGCATTTTTGTCACACCACACTGAACAAGCAGCAGCAGCAGCATTTGCGCCCTTGCAGTATGCAATGATAAGGGTGTCCATCAAGCTGCATAATGAGCAGCCCATGTCCAACCAAATCTACAGGAAGGAACTCCACATGGTTAAACAGTAAACAAACCTTACCATGCAGAATAAGCACCAACCCCATTGGGGTTAAACAGTAAACAATCCTTACCATGCTGAATAACCACAGACTCCGTATGGTTAAACAATAAACAATCCTTACCATGCCAAGTAAACACCAACTCCATTCGGTTAAACAATAAACAATCCTTATTCTACTGAATAAACACCAGCGCCATACAGCCACGTCTCAAAGTGCTATAGCAGGATCTGAACTCACGGTCGCTGGATTATTATCCTAGACATTGCCCGTTGTCGAATTGAAGTATATAGCCAAAGAAGAAGCATGTCTGAACTCTGTGCCAGGTGTGGCAGAATTGGAGCTGCTACAATTTGCCTCACTGAATCTCGTCAGGGCAAGACAGAATTAGCCGATGTTACTTCTGATCTCTCCTCAGTGAGCGCTGATTGAAAACAGCACCAGCTTGGATTGGTTGGGCAGAGTTGACATCAGTGATGCCCTCTACAGTTGAGTAACTGGTCAATGTTAACGTCTATCCTCACATCACGTGAATAAGGTACTTGAAGGTGTTGGCACCTCTAACACTGCACCACAGCATGAGTCGGGAAAGAAAGAGAGAAAGCAGACGAAAAGTTATTTTATTTGTAAAGTGGCAGGTTCTTTTCCCGTCGTATATACTTGTCATTCACCTCGCTTCCTGCCTGCACACAGCCACTGCGCCCAGTGTGAGGTCACAGTTTCCAGCATGACTTTGCTGTGGTTCCTGTGGGAGCTTTTTTGAAGTTCCACATATTGCAGCTCCTCCCTTTCTTATGATTGTCTGAGAGTCAAGCTGCCCTGCACAGCTTTGAGCACAAAACACCGGCAGCAAGGCACATGGCAGAAATACTGCTGCCTCAATAACTCACTTAATGTGTTGCATTTTTAAAATGTATTCATGGGATGTGGGCATTGCAGGTTAGGCCAGCATTCATTACCCATCCCTAATTGCCCTTGAGAAGACGGTGTTGAGGCGGTGAGCTGCCTTCTCGAACCTCTGCAGTCCATGTGGTGCAGGTACACCCACAGTGCTGTTAGGGAGGGAGTTCTAGGATTTTGACCCAATGACAGTGAAGGAACAGCGATGTAGTTCCAAGTCAGGACAGTGAGTGGCTTGGAGGGGAACTCGCAGGTGGTGATACTCCCATGCATCTGCTGCCCTTGCACTCCTGGGTGGTTGCGGTTGTTGGCTTAGATGGTGCTGTCGAAGGAGCATTGGTGAGTTGCTGCAGCGCGTTTTGTATACAGTACACACTGCTGCCACTGTACATTGGTGGTGGAGGGAGGGAATGTTTAAGTTGGTGGATGGGGTGCCAATCAAGTGAGCTGCTTTGTCGAGTTTCTTGAGCAAGTGTCCCAAGGGGCTTCAAAGGAGCGTATTCTGTCAGAAGCTGACGGCGAGCCAAAGAAGTTGACATTAGGACAGTGAACCAAAAGCTTCGTCAAAGAGCTAAAGGGCATCTTAGAGAAGATGTGGAGAGGCGAAGAGATTTAAGGAGGGACTTCCCACTTCTCAAAGGTGTACCTTGCAGTGCCCAGTAGGCAGAGTACCAGCTGACAGCCTGTTACTCATCCCTGAGAATAGATGCAGACTTAAGTGCTGAGTATAGGATAGAAACTGAGAGTCTAGCATTCAAAACAGGACATGGGTTGATAACTTAATACTAAACAAAACACATTGAGCACCAACCTGTTCCTCAAAATAACCACCGAGTTGTTTCCATTTTGGGCCCAATCGGCTATTCAGGCACAAATTGTGTTCAAAATTGCATTCACTTTGCAAAGTAAACATTTTGCTCAAGTTACCACTCAAACTCATCTGCATATCATCAAATGTAAAATTTACCATGAACTAGTGCAACTGGGCAGTCTTTTAGAATGTAATATTTAAACAATTAAATAACACTCTTTTGTATATTTAAGGGTTTTTTTTAAACCAGCGCATAAGATTGTGGAAACTCGATTTGTGCTGGATGCAATTTGCACTTGAAGTTCCTCAATATTTGGTGTGGGTATGGTTGATTTCGGGTAAATTGCACTGGTATACAATGTAACACATTGCAACAACTGTGAGCCTTATAGCCAACAGAATATGTCAAATGAAGGGTTAATACTCAACATCATATGTAGACTGAAAGTCCTATGCCCGCTATGGTACTTCAGTGGTTGAGGTAAAATGTGTATGCATTCAAGTGGAAGCTAGTTAAGTACATGAGGGAGACAAGAATAGAAGATTTTACTGACAGTGTGAGATGAAGTAGGATGGGAGGAGGCTTGAGTGGAGGATAAACACTGGCATGGACCAGTTGGGCCAGATTGGTGCTGTAAATTCTATGTAATCTTATGAAGTACAAAACTCATTCTCTACAACGTGTATGATCTGACAGTCTAGCACTCAACAACATTCCTGTAATTAATGCTCCATTCAGTTGTACAGCTAGACTGAGAATCCCCAAACGTGTGGATCAAATAAGAATCAACGGTCTAAAATTAACCAGGAGTCACAGAGTCATTAGGCCACAGGAGGAGGCCATTTAACCCATCAGATCGATTGTATGGACTCATAAGCACATGGATTGAGATGCTGTACAGTGCAAGACCAGGATTGTCAATCGCCCGTAGGAATAAGAAAAGCACGGGCATGCTTTGGAAATACGCTCCTAGATGGTATATCAGTGTCCCAATGCCTCCGGGACATGCGGGAATTTTTACAACGAGGGTGGGGTTGTCAGGAAGCTGCACACCTCCAAATAATAGTCTGTTAATCTCCTTGCGGAGTTTGTTAACAGGCTGCGGAAGGGCCAAAGGCGATTTTTCAAATTGAAAATCGCTGAACCTGACAAATCTGTTGCACGATAGTGCTAAGCTGTTGGGTGCAGTGCAGGGAGCAGTTAAGCGAACCTGTTTTTAAGAAGAGAAAGCTTTGGCACTGGGGGATTTTGGCACCCGCTCTGGTGCAGTACTGTTCGGTTGGTCGTTTGGCCATTTTTGTGTGAGGTGAGGCTGTTGGTCTTCCGAGGTGCCACCTCCTCCCTTCTGCAAGACAGCAGCAGGCCCCATCGTGGCTGCCATTTGCCTTTGCTGTTCATGCTCTGCAGGCAGCTCCCGCATCTTGGTAATGCTCAGTGCCTCTAATTGGGTGCTGGGCTCAATTAGGGCATCTAAAATCTGAGTCCGAACCCAGAACTGATCTGGTTGTCAGGTTCCTGGCCCTGGATTGAAAATCAGCCCCAAGCAGCTAAATGTTGAAAGCATATTGAGCACACTGGGCAAGATTCAAATTCCAGGTGCTGAAATTGTTGGTTAACTCACCACAATGCTATTGCACAGATTCGAATCTAGATAGATCTTGCCCTACATTACTAAACACCATTGTTACAATTCGAATTTTGCAACATGATTTGCCTTTCTTTTCCATTAACACCCATGTCGTAGGCCTGACGTAGTTATCACCTAAAACAAATAGGAGTATGATAATGCCAAAAGGAGCAGGGTGCGTCAAAACATGACGTAGCTGGTTCTCCTTGGTCCAGCAGGGAAGTGATGGTGAGTCTTGCAAAGCAGCGAGGAGGGGAATTTGCATTTACACTTACTTTTCATGACCTCAGGATGTCCCAAAGTGCTTTACAGCCAATGAAGTACTTTGAATTGTAGTCACTATTGTAAAGTACAAAACATGGTAGTCAATTTGCACACAGGTAGTTTTCACAAATAGCAATATAATAATGGCCAATCTGTTTTAAGCGTGGAGGCTGAGGGATAAATATTGGTCAGGGCATCAGAGAGAACTCTCTGGATTTTATAGAGCATCATAAAAATCATTGAAATTTAGCAGTGAATGAGACCATTTGGCCAGATGCAAATGAGCTATCCAGCATAATCTCATTCTAGTTGTAGCACTGTAGCTTATGGCTCTTCAAATGCCTATCCAAGTACTCTTTAAATGGGATGGTGGTTTCTGCCTCTACCACCCTTTCAAGCAGTGAGTTCCAAACTCCCACCAACCTCTGGGGGAAAAAACTCTCATCAACTCCTCTCTAATCCTGTCAATTACTTTAAATCTATGCCCCCTGGTTATTGACCTCTCTGTGAAAGGAAATAGGTCCTCCCATCCACTCCATCTAGGCTTCTCAACTAAATCTCCCCTCAGTCTCCTCTGTTCCAAAGAAAACAACTGCAGCCGATCCAATCTTTCCTTGTCGCTAAAATTTTCCAGTCTTGGTAATATCTTCATAAATCTCCTTTGTATTCTCTCTCCAGTGTGATCACATCCTTCCTGTAATGCCGGGACCAGAGCTATACACAGTACTCAAGCTGTGCCTTCATTAGTGTTTTACACAGTTCTAGCATAACCTTCATGCTCTTATATTCTATGCTTCGGCTAATAAAGCCTCCTTAATCACCTAATCCACTGCACTGTTACCTTCAGGCATCTGTGGACATGCACTCCAAGGTGTCTCTGTTTCCCTACAGTCCTCAATAACCCATCATTAATTATGTATCCCGTTGCCTTGTTTGTCCTCCCCAAATACTTTACCTCACACCTTGAATTCCGTTTGCCACTTTTCAGCCCACCTGACCAGTCCATTGATATCTTGCTGCAGTCTGCAACTTTCTTGCTCACTTATCACCCACGCAGCCAATTTCAGTATCATATGCAAACTTCTTAATCATGCCCCCTATGTTGTAATATGGGTTCTTTAGATGTCTCAATGGTGAGATCTTGAGACTTGTATATTTCAACATGAACCCTTTATTATTAATCTGTAACTATTTACAGATCCCAGTTTACTGTCATTCATGGTGCTGTTACCATGCTGGCTGGTTCCAGAGTATTCTTTCTAGACTGTTCTCTCAGTCTATTGCCATGTGACTCTATGCATCATACCGTAGGCGGTGCTATTCTCCAGCCCCACATTAACCCTTGCTCTGCCAAGTACCTTTATATTACAATAGCATGCAAGCACCTGCAACATCATACTACTCTACATTTAAGTCTAAACCATTGATATTTAACATGGAAAGTAAGGGCCCCAGTAGTGAGGCCACTGGAATTCCACTGGATATAGCCTTCAAGTCACAAGAACGGTGTTGGGCCATGGGATCTTTTATATGCACTGGAGATGGCAGACAGGGCCTCACTTTAACATTTCACCTGAAAGACAGCATCTCTGACAGTGCAGCGCTCTCTCGGTACTGTAGTGTGAGTGTCAGTCTACACATTGTGCTCAACCCTCTTGTGTGGGATTTGAACCCCATTACTTTCTGACACAAAGGCAAATGTGCTACCCACTGAGCCAAAGCAGAAGTAGATCAGAAATCCTGACTAAAAGAGGAAAATAAATGTACCGAAAATGCACAGCATTCCATTTGAAATATTAAATTGTATTTATCGACAACGGTTGAATGTGAACACTTAAAAGCAGGCGCCTTACATTTGTGTGCAATACTTTTGCGCAAACATCAACTCATTTAAAACAAATGGTTTAGCAGAGATCGAAGAGTAACACACCAGCTGAGCTAATGATCAATTGACCCTGAGCTGACCTTCTGATCCCATACCCTCTCCATCACCGGGGCCTATTTCCAACTCCAAAGTATCAATCACCTCCACTCCTGCCTCGACGTATGATGTGCTGCTGAAATCTTAATCATCATTTTGTTTCCTCCAGACTTGACTTATCCCAAATACTGTCATGACCGGCCCCCCAAACTTCCACCCTCCATAAACCTAAGCTTATCATACCAAGATCCATTCACCTACGCATTACAGGGCTTGCTGACCTACATTGGCTTCTAGTTTAGGCAATACCTCCATTTTAAAATACCCATGTAGATCCAGACGGTTACCAGTTGGCCTGTTTGCTTCCTCAGGTAAGCATAAGAGAACTCATGTGTAGTAATTATGGTTTTATTCAGTGTGCAATGTACCTTTAAGAATAATACTTGTTAGTCAAGATCACATGATCTGTAGTAACTAGTAGGAGAGTGGGCTACCTCAGCAGTCATTGTGGAGATAGAACTGGAGTTGAAAGCACACGTTTAGTTGCTGCTGAGTATATTGTAAATAAATTTAATGTTTCCACCCAAGAAGTGTCTGCAGATAAACTCTTATCACTAATAGTACAACTCGGCCACCTTACCACACCATGGCACTATTCAAATTCGAGCACAGGAGTTCACCCCAGCATCCTGGTCACTAGTTCTCCCTCAACCAGCATCATTAAAAACAGATTATCTGCTCGTCATCACTTTGCTGTTTGTGGGGGCTTGCTGTGCACAAATTGGCTGCCGTATTTCCCACATTACAATAATGACTATACTTCAAAAGTACTCCTTATTAGAAAAGATTGAGCAGGTTGGGTCTCTGCTCGTTGGAGTCTTGAAGACTGAGAGGTGATCTTATTGAACCATATAAGATTCTGAGACAGGGTAGATGCTGAGAGGATGTTCCCCCTCTTGGGGGAATCTAGAACTTGGGGCATAGTTTCAGAATAAGGGGTCTCCCATTTAAGATGGAGATAAGGAGAAATTTGTTCCTTCAAAGGGTCGTAAAGCTTTGGAATTCTCTCCCCACAATGAGCAGGGGAGGTTCGATCATTGAATATATTCAAGGCTGAGGTAAACAGATTTTTGAAATGTAGGGGAGTCAAGGGTTATGGGGAACAAGCAGGAAGGTGGAGTTAAGGTCAAAATCAGATCAGCTATGGTCTTATTGAATGGCAGACCAAGCTTAAGGGGCTGAATGGCCTACTTGTGCTCCTACTTCTTACGTTCTTAATATGTTAACTGCTTTGGGACATTCTGAGGCCACGAAAGGTTCTATACAAATGCAAGTCTCTTTCTTTCTTTCCTCCTCTCCTTTCCCTCTTTCTTTCTCTATTTCTTTCTCCAATTCTTGCACTGCTCTTGTCTGCTCTGGGTTATTTCCTTAATAAAAACTGTTTTATATGGCCAGGTTGTTAACCTGATGCACAACTCCTCACCAGAAGAAGTGGCTAGATGCGATGGGGTAGTCAATATTTCATGTCTGTCAGACATAGCAGAGTGTTTGGATAACAACTTGCCTGGGAAGTTCAGGACCAGGCAGAGTAACAGTGGAGGCAGGTAATGATGGAGAGTGGCACACCAAGCTCTTGTTTGATGGTCGGGGAAGTGGAAATGGTGTTGACAGGCAGTTCACACTCCAAAGTATGTAAGTAAAGGGGAATTCCCACTATCACAATATAAGGAACACCTTCCAGTGCTTATATACATTACGATCCAGAACCTTCTGAATGATATATCCAGTGTTATATACATTACTGTAGAGACCCCGCTGAAAGATGTGAACATGTGTGAGTGTTTGTATGAGAGTGTGTGTCTATGTGTGTGTGTGTGTGTGTGTGTGTGAGGGGAAGTTTGTGTGAGCAAGTTTATGAGATTGTGTTTGAGCGTGTGTGAGTCTGTGTCTCTGTGTGTGTGTGTGTGTCTGTGGTTGTTTGTTTTTGCCTTTCTTCCTTCCCTTTGTACTGTCCCTTTAAACACTGTCCAAACCCAAAGCATCAATTTTCGATTTTCTCAGGGAGGCTGGCCTGACCTACTGAATGATTCCAGAATTCTCTGTTTTTCATTCAGATTTCCAACACCCACAGTATATTATACCTTTTTGCCTATAACATTTCAACCTTCAGCTTCAGGTGCACTTTGACTCATGCAGCATTGTATTTTGAAGTGGAAAGCAGTGTGGACATCACAAGAGGAGTAGTAATGCCAAGTTTACAAATTTTTAAAAATCAGTGCAAGGAATAAAGCAGGAAAGTTCTCACCATTGGTTCCTCAAGTCCTCACTAAACACGAATTGAACATCTTGTGAAGCGATATCGAGTACAGCAGAGGTACCAGCGGCCTTGCGACACTCTGAGCAGCTTCTCAGTGCATGTGGAAGGCCGCACCCTTGCTTTGTGTGGCTGGCTGAGCGCTGAAATGGTTCTGCACTGCACTGTGATTTGCAGTTACTGTACCGCTCCATCTGTGCGCACCTTAAAACCCCAATACCACAGTGAAAGTGCAGACGATAGACAAAACCAGCAGGGGACTATTTGGTGAATGTTGTGCCTTGTGGAGGATGTGCTGACAGTCCTGCTGCAAAGACTGGGCTGCATAGTTCCATTAGAAAAATGTGACGTTGGACAGTCCCTAGGGTTGCCAATTAAAGATGAATCTCCTGAAGGAACCCAGGCAGAAAACTAAAAGGGGCAATTGTTGCCACATTGCTAGTAGCGCTCAGTGATACAATGGTGGGAAAAATGGGCTTTAAATATTAAATCCCCCAATAAAAGGGTGCAATCAGTTGCTATCTTTTTCTGCCAAAGGATGATTCACACCCTTCTGCCCTCCCACGGAGGCAGGTCCTCTGTCAAAATCTTCACATGATGTTGACCCCAGAAAATCCCCCATGGCAAAATGAGGGCGAGCAGAGCCCCCTTCATAATCAGTACATTCTGCCAGCCTCACCAGCTCTCTTCAATATCATCTTCATGCGATTGTCCCACGGCTTCTCAAAATCTGAATACCTAAAGCCCATTGTATTTCTTCTCAGCAACAGGCTCTGGCAACACAATAACACCTTGCATTTATATAGCACCTTTAACATAGTAAAACTCAAACACACTTCACAGGAGCATAATCAGACAAAATTTAACATCAAGCCACGCAAGGGGTATCAGGATAGGAGACCATAAGGCGGGTTTTTGTACAGAGCATCTTAACAGAATGAGAGCGAGGTAGAAAGGAGGGGAGTTTAAGGATGAGTTAAGGTCAATGGTGGAGTGATTAAAGTTTGGAGTTCACAAAAAGCCAGAATGGAGGAACGTAGATATCTTGGAGGGTTGTGGGGCTGGAGGAGGCTATGGAGATAAGGAGGGCAGAGGCCATGGAGGGATTTGAACACAAGAGCTAGAATTTTAAAACCAAGGCATTGCTTGACCCAGGGCTGCTGTCGGTTAGCGAGCGCAGGGATAATGGGTGAACGGGACTTGGTGTGATAAAAGCAAAATATTGGGGATGCTGGAAATCTGAAACAAAAGCATAAGCAGCTGGAAAAACTCAGCAGGTCTGACAGCATCTGTGGGGGGAAAGACAGAGTTAACTTTTCGAGTCTGTGTGGCTCGTCTTCAGTGTCAGAGTTCAGGCTTGGTGTGAGTTAGGATACGGACAGCAGAGTTTCAGATGAACTTGAGGACAGAAGGTGCGAGGCAGAGAGGCAGGAGCACTAAGGACATTTCCAACCATGGCGTTGCTTATAGATGTTCTCCTCTGAGTTGTTGCCATTGCCACAATTGCTCAGGGCTGAACACCTATTTGTCAATTTAACACTCTTCCTGGATCCCTGCTCTTAGCTGTCACTTCTCCACCTGATAGGTGACCACTTCCTGACATGTGACTGAGTGTCCCCTGGCTGTTCCTGAAACTCAGAAAGCTGGAGGAATGCGAGACATTTTCCCACACGTCTGCTCCAGACTCAGGAATCACCCGGGGTCTCTCACTTCACATTACAGGCTTCAGCCGTTGCCTCCCCTTCCCATACTCAACTAACCTATATACTTTAAAAAGTGTAAATAAAAGCAACTAAAATCCTGTGATTGAAACCCCCAGATATAATCACCAACTAGAAAAAAAACATATAATTCAAAATAAAATTACGTGAGTCTCTCTCTCTCTCTCCGGGGAGGACATCGAGGACTTCTGGGGATGGAGGCAGGCGGGTACAATAGCGCTGCTGGCCTGCGTGCCACTTCCCCAGCTCCATCCTGCCCCGGGTCATTCTCCCTGAGACAAGATGAGGGGTCAGCAGGGCTACCCACCCTCATGTGATGGGTATCCAATTCAACTTAAAGCCCGCTCCAGTCCAACTGAAGGAGGTTAACTGTGATTTTCCAGTCAACCCCAGGTTCCCGAAGGCGGCAAGTGACAGTTTAGTTGCCTGGAGGTGGCCTCCCAGCAGCAGGCCTGGGCAGTGGGGACGGGCGGGATTGAAGGGGCGGGGGGTGGTGGGGGCAGGCTTAGAGGCTCTCACTGTCTATTTGGGTGCAGGAGAATCCGCAGGCCTCCCTGTGGAGTGATTCCCCCCCTCCCACGGTAGTGGCCCAGCTGCAAAGGACATTTTTGATTTTAAGGAAAGAATAATCCCCCTGTCGGGGGCGGGGGGGAAGTGCAGGAGTGGGCGCGCCTCCAACTGGCACCCCCAATTGGGGCGTCATTTTACATTGGCGGACCAATTAAGGCACGGCCAGCGTGACATCCGCCAGGAGGCGCTATGCGATTCCCTCAGTCGAGAGTTCGCTCTTTCGCGCGGAGTGCTGCCTGAGGGAGATCAGAGCCAAATTTAAAAATGGTAAATGTACAAAAATAAAATTTCCCTGACGTGTCCCCTTCACGTGACACTGTCACATGAGTTGGGACAGGTCCACCACTTTTAATCAAACTTTTATTAAATTTTTAAAAACCCTCATGAAACCTCATCCTGCCCGTGGATGAGGTTTCATTGCTTTTTCTGAAGCCCGCCAGGGCTCCCAGCCTGCTCACCAACCTTAAGGTTGGACGGGCAGCTCCATTAATTACTTGAATTAGTTTTTAAATGGCCTCAATTGGCCGTCGACAGGTCAGCGGGCACACAGCTGGTTCGGCTGCGCCCCTGCCGACCTGAAAATTGAAATGACGCGGGGTGAGGTTGGGAGTTCCGCCTGACATCATCCCGTGTCGGCGAGCGGGTCCCGCCTCTCCCACTCGCCGACCTAAATATCTTGGCCTAAGTTTCAAAAAAACTGGAGAGAAGGCCCCTCCATTTTGAAGTGTCCTGTTCCTCACCTACCTGCCATGGCTATCCTGCTGCTGCTTTCAAGCTGGAGGACCTCTGACTGGGCCCACCTGCCATCCTTAAATGGGCAGCAAGCCCATCCTTTGGCCATTAATTGAGTATCTGTCTCCCACACTGTGCTGGGTTCTGACCCACATTTGAGCCTGGCAGCAGGGAAAATCCTGTCTTCTGTCACTGATCCGTGAGGTCTTCCTTTCTAATTCCGATCCCTCAGTGAGTCTCTCTCCATCTCGGCCTTTCAATCACGTTATCTCTGATCTTTTTAAATACTTTCAATATCAAAAACTAGGGAGGATGTCAAGCAGAACACTTTTTAAATTCAGGGTAAAGGGCGTTTGGGTTAAACGAGAAGATCAATGAAGCAGACTGTTTATACGGGTTTGCAGGCAGGTGTCAAATTCTAGTAAAAGGTGTTGAGACAAATAGGGAGATGGCAGACAGGTGGGGTTGAAGCATGAAAACAGATAGCTTTGTTGATTACTGATGGTCTATCCCTGTTCCTGAAACTCAATGTTCAGTCAGCTAATGACTCATTCCATCAGAGCCAGGAGGCACTAGATGGTAAGTAAACATTTGGAAGAACCCTTGCATCCTCATAGACAAGTCACTGTGCTTCTCCTACAGGTTTGTCTGCACGGGCCAGTTTAACATCATTTATGGGGAAGTTACTGGAACAGTTTACTGTCAGCTTTTGAGAAGCTACTGGAATCAACCATCTGAGACAGAGTGACTGAGCATTTGAGTAAGTATGCCTGGATCAAAGTGAGTCAGCGTGCATTTGTGAAGGATACTCATGTCTGACTAATCTTGTGAAATTTTTTCAGAATGTTGTAAGGATGGGGTTGTTGGTGGGGTGGGGTATCTACAGAAGTTATCAATATGGGTTTCCGGGCAGGGTTTGATAAAACTCCACACAAGAGATTGCGCCTCCATCTATTACACGCAAAAGATTACAGCCCAAGCTTGTGCAAGCTGCCTTCACCATTTAACCCTGTAAACCCTGGTGTTCGATTTTGTTTTTAGGATTTAAGGAAATTGATAGAGTACCTGAAGAAAATTTTCTGGTGCTGGCGGCAGGTCCAGGACAAGGGGACATAACCTTAAAATCAGAGCCAGGCCATCAAGGGAGAAGTTAGGAAATGCTTCTTCACACAAAAAATTGTGGAACTCTCTCCCACAAAAAAAACAGTAAGTGCCAGCTGAATTAATAGCTTTAAATATAAGCAATAGATTTTTGTTAGACAAAGGTGTTAAAGAATATGAAGCCTGGTCAGGTGGTTGGAGTTAAGATATAGGTCATCTATGATCTCACTGAATGGTGGAATAGGCTTGAGGGGCTGAATGGCCTACTCCTGTTCCTATGTATCATTTTGGTAAAACTGCCTAGTACCCTCTCTAAAGCCAATGTATTTCCTGAGGCCTATAGCTGAATGTTAAACTCCAAATGGAGCCTTCCCAAGGTTCTGTGCAATTAAAGTGTCCCTTCTTCCCATTTGTATTCCAGACCCACTGTGATAAAGGTCATCATTTCATTAGCCTCTTCAATTACTTTTCGTACCCTTCATTAGCTTTTAGCAATTGCTGTACCGGGACACCTGATTCCCTTTGCTCCTACACTGCTTCTGATAGCAGCAAGCACTATTCTGTTATCAGAAGTGAAGTCAACATGCAATAATTGCAAGGAGAACATCAGCAATGACTCATAGAAGATGATGAGAATGGGACACAAGTCTCCAGAGTTGAGATAGTCCTGAAGCAGAGATATCTGGCAGTTTTTGTTGGACAACAATCTAAATTGAGCACTGAAATCTCCCCTGTGCACGAGCTCCTTTATTGGTTTCCCAAGAAATAAATGCCCTAACCCCTCATGCATTCCCGCAACAACTTCTATTTACATAGCTCCTTTAACATAAGAAAACATCACAGGCTGCTTCACAGGAGCATTATAAAACAACACAACACTGAGCCACAGAAGGAGATATTAGATTAGGTGGCAAAAAGTTTGGTATAAGAAGTAGGTTATAAGGAGCATTTTAAAGCAGGAAAGCCATCCCTATATCCCCTGCTACAGAAATGTGGCCCTGCACAAATCAACTCCCAAAAGTCCAATTCCCAACATTTATTGATTTTTTTTGGGAGTGCTGTTGACCTCTGTCAGCCCAGCACCTGCCTCATTAGATGGAAGGTGCAGCCTCCTTCGACAGCATCTTCCAAACCCATGACCATTACCATCTAGAAGGACAAGGGCAGCAGATACATGGGAACACCACCACCTGGAAGTTCCCCTCCAAGCCACTCACCATCCTGACTTGGAAATATATCGCCATTCCTTCACTGTCGCTGGGTCAAAATCCTGGAACTCCCTCCCTAACAGCACTGTGGGTGTACCTATACTACATGGACTGCAGCGGTTCAAGAGGACAGCTTACCACCACCACCTTCTCAAGGACAACTAGGGATGGACAATAAATGCTGGCCTAGCCAGCAACACCCATATCCCATGAACAAATGAAAAAAAAAAGTTCTGATGTCAAGGCTGTAAGTACTGCGGGAGAGCTATATTTTTACATCAAGTTCCCAAAAATCAGGGGTCACAAAATATTTTTGATTGTGGAACGCCATTCAACCAATAAGTTCACCCATCGAGAAAGACCCTAAAGTCATTCCTAAATACTGGATTCAATCATTTCCTAAATGATTCCAGGGTTTTCACCTCCACCACTCTATCTGGAAGTCCATGATTACTCAGTGAGAAGGATTTGTTGACACCAATCTTAAATTTGCCTTTCCTATGTGGCTGTTTGTCTTACTTTTGCACTTTAAAGTAATTTTCCAAATTTGCCTTTCTCCATACCATTTACTATCTCCTATGTTTCTATAAGACCCACTTCTCCTGAGCCTCCTTTATGGAGTGAAAATCCAAAATCCCTCCAACCTTTCCTCATAACACAGACCTTTGACATCCGAGATCAGTCTGATGGCCGTTCTCTTCCCTGTCTTCAATGCTTGAATATCTTCATATGTCTTGGTGAATATATCTCACCCAAAGAGGTACAATGAATTGACAGTGTCCCGGGAGCAACATTCCTTTGTACACAAGGCCTGTATAGCACCAATGCTGGAACTTGACAGCTGACAATGGCCTCAAGATGATCCTATAGTCAGTTCCTTACTGTTTTACAACTGCTGACTGCATTTGGTTCATCATACCTATGTCAGGTGCTTCACCTCCTGTACCCTCCTCTGAACCTTCTGGGGTGGGTATCCCAGGGCTTATGTTTGCTGCAGATGTACCACATATCACTGTACATTGTGAAGGAAAGAATAAACTTGTGTTTATGTTTCTTTCACAACATCCCACATTTGTAATCCAACTTGCGATCTTAGCATGCAAACTGTTCCAAATGGGTTCGATCAGCATTCTAGGAGTTGCCTGGAAATTTCTAAAATGTGAGGTGGTCTGAGCTTTAAGACAGAATGTCATTGTTTCACTTATTTCCGTATCTCTCGATGGGAAGTATAACTAGCTATTAAGGTTTTTAAATAACTTTTCAACTAAGAAATAATGAAACTCAAGCCATGATCCTACCTTCTACCCCACTCCGACCCCGCCACACTCCGGCCCTCCCAGGGTCGGAGTGGGGCAGGATGGGAGTGGGGCAGGATGGGAGTGGGGCAGGATGGGAGCGGGGTAGGATGGGAGTGTGGCAGGGTCGGAGTGTGGCGGGGTCAGAGTGGGGAAGAAGGTAGGATCATGGCTTGAGTTTCATTATTTCCTTAGTTGAAAAGTTATTTAAAAACCTTAATACCTAGTTATACTTCCAATCGAGAGATACAGAAATAAGTGAAACAATGACGTTCTGTCTTAAAGCTCAGACCACCTCAGGAAACTCAGTCACTAGGTGGGTTTAAAATTGAATAAGGAGGAGATATTGGATAAGCTGTCGGTACTTAAAGCTGATAAGGCACCGGGACCGGATAAGATGCATCCAAGAATATTGAAGGAAGTGAGAGTAGAAATCGCAGAGACACTGGCAATAATCTTTCAATGTTCTCTGGATCTGGGGGAGGTGTTGGAGGACTGGAGAATTGCAAAAATTACACCCTTGTTCAAAAAAGGTTGTAAAGATCTGCCCTGCAATTACAGACCAGTCAGTTTAACTTCAGTGGTGGGAAATTTATAGAAACAATTATTCGGGATAGAATTAATAGTCACATGGAAAAATGTGAATTGATTTGGAAGAGTCAGCATGGATTTGTTAAAGGAAAACCATGTCTACTAACTTGATGGAGTTTTTTGAAGAGGAAGCAGAGATGGTTGATGAGGGAAAGACCATTGATGTGGTGTATATGGACTTCCAAAAGGCATTCGATACAGTGCCACACAACAGACTTGTGAGGAAAGTTATAGGTCATGGAATAAAAGGGACAGTAGCAAAGTGGATACAAAATTGGCTGAGGGATAGGAAGCAAAGAGTAATGGTTAATGGGTATTTTTTGGGCTGGAAGAAGTTTTGTAGTGGAGTTCCCCAGGGGTCAGTATTGGGACCCTTGCTTTTCCTGATACATACATAAATGATCTAGATCTTGGTGTGCAGGGGACAATTTCAAAGTTTGTGGACGACACAAAACTTGGGAGAATTGTAAACTGTGAAGAGGACAGTGTAGAACTTCAAAAGGGACATTGACACATTGGTGGAGTGGGCAGATAGGTGGCAGATGAAGTTCAATGTGGAGGAGTGTGAGGTGATGCATTTTGGTACAAAGAACATGGAGAGACAGTATAAAATAAAGGATACTATTCTAAAGGGTGTGCAGGGGCAGAGAAACCTGGGTGTATATGTACTTAAGTCATTAAAGGTGGCAGGACAGGTAGAGAGAGCTGCTTCTAAAGCAGACAGTATTCTAGGTTTCATTAATAGGGGCATAGAATACAAGACCAGGGAGGTTATGATAAACTTACATAAGACACTAGTTATACTCAGCTGGTGTATTGTGTACAGTTCTGGGCGCCACACTATAGGAAGAATGTGAACGCATTGGAAAGAGTGCGGAAGAGGTTTACGAGAATGGTTGCAGGGATGAGACACTTCAGTTATGAGGAAAGATTGGAGAAGTTGGGACTGTTTTCCTTGGAGAGGAGAAGGCTAAGAGGAGAAATGATAGAAGTTTTCAAAATCATGAGGGGTCTGGACAGATTAGATAGTGAGAAACTGTTCCCGCTCGTAAATGGATCGAGAACCAGACGGCACAGTTTTAAAGGTATTTTGCAAAAGAAGCAAATGCGAGGTGAGAAAAAACTTTTTCACACAGCGTGTAGTTAGGGTTTGGAATGCACTGCCTGGAAGTGTGGTGGAGGCAGGTTCAATTGAGGCATTCAAGAGGGCATTAGATGATTATTTAAATAGAAACAATGTGCAAGGTTACGGATAAAAGTCAGGAGATTGGTACTAAGTTAAAATGCTCAGAGAGCCAGAGGAGCCACGATGGGCCGAATAGCCTCCTTCTGCACTGTAACAATGCTGAGAGTTTATGAATAGGGAGACTAGAACTGTGCTCAATACTCCAAATGCAGCCCAACCAAGGATCTATACGAGGTTAATGTAACCTCCCTGCTTTTTAATTCTAACCCTCTACTGTAGTTGCAAAGTGAAACTTTACAGAATCTTCACCTGTCAGTGCAGATTACGTTCACAGGAGAAATTCTGTACATTATCCCATCTGTCCTAGTCCTCCACCCCATGGCAGCCTCGGGGCAGGCATAGGATTATCACAATTCAAGGCATGATGATGTAACTGTCTAAAACAGGTTTGTCCAAAGCCTGGCCTGCAGGCCACAAACCGGCCCCCGAAACCTCCGTACACGGCCCACAGACTCACTCTTCAAACTACGGGTAAGTTGAACGAAAGATCTGCAAGGAGCTGCTCCTCCAATCACAGGTCATTTCTCCCCTGTGTTTGCTGTTGATAGGTTGGCGAGTCTCTGATTGGAGGAGCAGCGAGTAGTGTGAAGGTGAATGGCTGCTGCTTTGTGGGTGGAGAAGGTTGGGAAGGCCTTTGGAGTGGGCAGCAGTGACATGGTCTGCAAAGCGGGTAGAGGTCGGGAAGGCCTGCCAAATGGGAGGAGCGGGGCTGGGGGGGTAGCCACCACCCCCTGATCGATTCTTCCTGCTGTGAAGTCTCCAAAACTCATGGGCCCAAAGTGGAGTGAGTCTGTGTGTCTGAGTGAGAGTGTGTGCGTGAGCGAGTCTGTCCGTGTCCGAGCGACACTGTGTGCATGAGCGAGTCTGTGGCCAGGACTTTATGGCCCCTCCTGCCCGGTGGGATATTACAGTCCCGCCTAACTGAATAGAGGTTTAAAATGCTCACCGCATCCACCGGGGCTGGGGGGAGACACCCACAGCGGGGCTATAAAATACTGGCCTGTGTGTATGAGTGAGTCTATGTAAGTGTGTGAGAGCAAGGTCCCTGAGACTGGGAGTGAGCCAGACACACACACACAGACACACGCCCTTTCTATCCTCTTCCCTCCTCAAAAACCTATCCACAAAGCAGGCTGGGAGAGGAGGAAAAACAAGGCTGAAAGGCAACTTGCTTCTGACCCCTGCTTTGGTGTGAATTCTGTCGAGGCCAACAGGGAATGTGAGCCACCGGAGGTGAATGCAAGGTCAGTGTTAGTTAAACCCAACTCATTAGCTCAGGCCTGGCCCCCTCCTCTAGCTAAAAGGCTTTATTTTTTTTTGAAGTCCCAACTTGGGTTTTATTCAAAATAAACAATTTGGAATACAATATATCACATGACTGTCATCCTCAAAGACAGTAGATGTTAAATCGTTAAGACGGTCGGTCCTTTTCTTGGTATTTGCCATTTTATTTTTTGCTTTCAACCTTCCCTGCTCCTTTTTTGTTGTGTTTCTTGGCAAACCGCATGTTCCTCAGGAACTTGGGATCAACTCCTTTCAGGGGTTCAAATCGATAAGACTTGGGCTTTTTGATCCCTGTCCTGTGCCACTTGCTGGACTGATTGTGGTTGGTGTGAATCTTGGATTTGGCCATAACTCTCGACTGATCTCCTGAGCCTCCTGCTCCACCACCAGCAGCCACCGGAAGAGAAAGGCTGGTCGCTAGGGTGGTGAACTCTACTCTGCTGCTTGGCACTTTTTAATGGGTATTTTTATTAATTACTTTTTATTGAGATTATCAATGTATCGCTTTGACATTGATGTTTTTTTAAAATTCATGTTTAATGTTGTGAGAAACCTTATCTTACCAAAATTAGCTCATCAACCCCTTGAGCAAGAAAAAAATTGAAATGTGCCCCCCACTCCCCACACACAAAAAGGTTGGACAAGCCTGGTCTTAAACCATTTCGGAGTATAAAAGTGTGTCAACAAACAAACAAACCTCAGACCTCAGTTCTGATGAGTTATACACCCAAACATCAACCTGTCTTTTCTTCCCCTAGGGGCCACTTACCCTTCTGTCCACTTCAAGAATTTCCCTCTTCTAAAACCATTCAAACACACACGGTTGGAAACTACTGTTGGTGGCAGGAGTGAACCTCCATCCCATTGCTAAGCTATTACCATCGGTCAGTTTAACTTGAGCACATTGACGCATTTTAAAATGACCAGTCGAGCTCACCGGAGACATCATCCAATTCCAAACAAATAGGCTGATATTTCTTCTGAAGCATTGACAGGCGGGTATGTTCAAACATGCCCACCTGTCAGCCAAAAAGCTGATGGTGGAGTGATTGATGGGACAGAACTGTACCTGCCCTGGTGTGTTTGGAGGGGAACAATGTAAAGGGAGCTTTACTCTGTAAATTGCCTAATAAGTGACCTCGGAGTGTTAGATGCTGACGCTAGGGTGCCTGTAGCAGAAAGTGCTCTATTCTTCAGTACTAACACCCCTCATTTTGATGAGCATACTGCTCACAAGAAAGGGAGAAAAACGTATGAGTTAAATCGGGGTGGAGGTGAACTCTGTGCATATCAGAACTGTTTCATACGAGGTCAGTTCTGTACTGAACAACATTCCTGTTCCTTCACACACCCAACAGAAAGAGAAATCACAAAATCAAAACAATGCAGTATTTTCATTCCCCCCCCCCCCACCCATGTTTAATTTGTAGGTGTTATCTGTGACTCCATGAGTCGCACACTTGCCTGGGCCAGAGTGTTCTGGATTCAAGCCCCACTCTAGGGACTTGAGCACATAATGCGGGCTGAAACTCAGCGCAATACTGAGGGAATACTACACTGTCAGAGGCACCATCTTTCAAGTATGTGATTAAACCGAGTCCCCGTCTGCCCTCTGACTTTCAAGCTCCCACGGTACTATTCTGAAGAAGAGGAAGGGCGTTCTCCCTGATGACCTGACAAATATTTATCCCTCAACCAAACAAAATAGATGGTCTGAACATAAGAAGATAAGAAATAGGAACAAGAGAAGGCCCTACGGCCCCTGAAGCCTGCCCTGCCGTCCAATAAAATCGTGGCTGATCTTTGACCTCAACTTTACTTTCTGGTCATTATCACTTAGCTACTTGTGGGATCTTGCTGTGTGCAATGTGGCTGCCACCCGATTTCCCTATTGCAACAGTGACTATGCTTCACTGGCTGGAAATTGATTTGGGGCTTCCTGAGATTGTGAAAGGAGGTATATAAATACTAGTTCTTTCTCCTTCTTTCTTCTTTCATGCAGAACAGAAACAAGTAAAATTATTGCCTTGATAGTAATGCTTGCTCTTTCGAGTAGTTGCATCACATTTTTGGCTCAGCTCTTGATTATTTTCCACACACTGGAATTTTAAAGCATGAATGATAAGCCATGGGCATATGTTTGATTTGGCTGAGGAAATGATTCAGAAACCGGGCTGAGGCATTTAGAAAGCAGTGTGCTGCAATCTGGGAGCCACAGAACGATGCTAATGCTGGAAGAATAAAAGCAGATTCAGTAATCAGGGCTTGCAGCTTGGGTGTGAAATAGAGGGTATGATAAATAATCACGCCAAAATTGCCCAGAGCACCAGGAGAGTGCAGAGCACCACGGGAATTGCCCCAAACATTTAAACCAAAGTGCGAAAGGGGCGGGGTGAATAGTGCAGGGGAGGGAAAAAATTCTCAAGGTGACGCCCCAGCATATAAAGGGACAGCAGGGGTAAATTTACAGGTAAACATTACCGTTAACCAATAACTTAAACTTGTTCAAGTAATTAGCTTTAAAGCTAAAAAATTAGCTAAGTTGATTAAATACATTACCATAAATCGCGGCGTTTAAGACAACCACTTTTGTAGGGCCCAAGACTCATGTTTTTGCTAATACATGGTATAGAAGTTGACACGCCCACACAGAGCAGACTCCACGTGGTGAACAACAAAGCTGGTGACCACCTACACCCATGCCAAGGGCTCGCTTTCATGCTCGGTGTATGAGTCAACCCTTGTTTTTGGAGGGATTTTTCAAGGCTTCAAAGGTCGACTTATACACCGACGTCTAGTAAATGAAGCAAGGTTATATAGGGATGGCCTGTGCAGATGGTGTGTCCCAACTGCAGTGTGTATAGATTCATAGAGAACATTATGGTCCTGGTCAACTACATCTGCAGTAAATGTCTGGATCCCGAGGAACTTTGGCTCAGAACTGCTGAGTTGAAGACATAAGTCAGACATTGCGAGGCATCAGGGAGGGGGTGAGTTATCTGGACACTTTGATCCAGGAGGCAGCCACACCCCTTAGGTTAGGTACTGGTGCAGGTCTGGTTAATGGTCAAGGATGGGAGGGTGTGACTACAAGTTAGGCAGGAAAGGGGGCCCCAAGCACAATGTTGAAAGAGCCTCAGCCTTACACCTTTATCTGACAGGTATGAGGTTTTAGATGCCTGTGTGGATGGAGGGAGCATCTGCAGGGGGATAAAGCAAACTGCCCCTGTACTTGAGGGTTTGGGGGAGGGAGTGTAAATTCAAAACTAATTTGAGAAAACCATACTTTCACGTGAGAGTTGGCAACCTATGGAACAGACACCCAAGGGAGACCAAGAGAGTAGATAAGACTGATTCATTTAAATGCAAATGAGATGGATTTCTTTCAGAAAATAGCATTTTGGGATAAAGTGTGTTTAATTTCAGATATGGCACGGGAAGTTAGGAGGAATTGATCATCTTGGACCTCTGTTTCCAAAGCTCCATTGGGAGTTTCCTCACCTGTTGTATATCAATTGGTTGAGACTGGTTAAAGTAATTGACAAAAGAACCAAGGGGAGAGGAGGGGGATTTTTTATAAGCAAGTTACGAGAGTTAGTGGCATGGGTCTGTATTTTAAAGAGCTTAAGACAGTCCATGGGAACATAGGGATTAGTAGGTGGAAAATGGCGATAGTCCATAGTCTATCCAGTTCACCTTATACCATCCTCGTAGTCGCCTCATTGTTGATTGATAACAATCAATCTTACAGCACAGAAGGAGGGATTCAGTCTATTATACCTATGCAGGCTCTTTGTAAGAGCTAACCTTTAGTTCTACCCCCTCCTCCTGAGGTCCACAGCATCACAGATGCCAGTCTTCAACCAATTTCATTTACTCCATATGACATCAAGGAACAGCTGAGCACACTGGACACCACAAATAATATGGACCCCAATAACATCCCAGCAATAGTGCTGAAAATATGTGCTCCTAAACTAGTCGCACACTTATTTGGCATAGGACAAATAAGATTAGAGAATTGGATACGAGGCTCAAAGGCTGGTGTGGGAGAAGTGGGTTCTGGTTTGTGGGGCACTGGCACCAGTATTGGGGAAAGTGGCATCTGTACTGTTGGGACAGTCTACACCTGAACTGTGCTGGGGCTGGTGTCCTCACGAGCTGCCTAACTAGGGAAGTAGAGAGGGTTTTAAACTGAATAGTGGGGGCAAGGGATCAAATTTGAAAAGATGTAGCAATCCAAAGATAGAGACAAGGCAAGAGAGACAGGTATTAATATAGGAAATGATAAACAGATCATGACAGGAAAGGAGAGAGAGAACAAATTCAAGAGTAAATCAGCAGATAAGGCTAGACGCTATGAAAATAATAAAAGGACAAAACTATAGGCTCTGTATCTAAATTCACATAGCATTCAAAATAAAACAGATGAACTGATAGCATAAATAGAAATAAATAAGTACAATCTGATAGACACTACTGAGACATGGCTACAGGATGACATAGATTGGGACCTGAATATTGAAGGGTACGTGACATTTAGGAAGGACAGGAAGTTAGGAAAAGGTGGAGGGGTGGCTCTGTTAATTAATGATGGTATTAACATGTTAGAGAGGGATGACCTAAGTTCAGGAAACCAGGGTGTAGAAGTGGTTTGGGTTGAGATGAGAAATGATAAAGGCAAGAAGTCAATTGTGGCAGTGGTGTCCAGGCCCCCTAATTGTAACCACACAGTAGGACAGAGTATAAAAGAAGAGATAATGGGAGCTTGTCAGAAAGGTACAGCAATAATCATGGGGGATTTTAATCAGCATATGGACACAAAAAATCAGATAGGCAAAGGTAGCATGGATGAGGAGTTCATAAAATATTTTCAGGATAGTTTCTTAGAGCAGCATGTTCTGGAGCCAACCAGAGAGAAGGCTATACTAGACCTGGTATTGAGCAACAAGATAGGGTTGATTGATATCCTCATAGTGAAGGTACCCCTAGGTAGCAGCGATCATAATATGATTGAATTTTACATTCATTTTGAGGGAGAAACGAATGCATCCAAGACTAATATTTTAAACTTAAAAAAGGGCAATTATGAGGGCATGAAAGCAGAGCTAACTAAAGTGAACTGGAAAATGAGGTTAAGGGATAGGTCAATAGAGGTTCAGTGGCAAACATTTAAAGGGATATTTCAGCATACACAGAATATATACAATGAGAAAGAAAAATTCCAAGGGGAGAGCCCACCATCCGTGGTTAACTAAAAGAGTTAAAGACAGTATCAAACCTAAAGAAAAAGCATGTAATTACACAAAGATGGGTAGCAGGTCAGAAGATAGGAAAGAATATAAAGAACAGCAAAGAATGACAAAAAGATTAATAAGTAGGGAAAAATTAGAGTATGAGAGAAAACTAGCTAGTAGTATAAAGATGGATAGTAAGAGTTTCTGTGGATATTTAAATAAGACAAGAGTTAACAAAGTGAGTGATGGTCCTATCGAAAGTGCGCCTGGGGAATTGATAATGGAAAGTAGAGAGATGGCGGATAAATTGAACAGGTATTTTGCATCCATTTTCACTATAGAGGACACAAGTAACATCCTGAAAATAGCTGTAAATTAGAAAATGGAAGTGAGGGATGAACTCAGGAAAATTACAAACACCAGGGAAGTGGTATTGAGCAAATTGTTGGGGCTGCGGGCTGACAAATCCCCAGATCCAGATGAACTTCACCCTAAGATCTTGAAAGAAGTGGCCAGTGAGGTAGTTGATACATTGGTTTTAATTTTCCAAAATTCCCTATATTAGGGGAAGGTTCCATTAGATTGGAAAGTAGCAAATGTAACTCCTTTATTCAAAAAGGGAGGGAGACAGAAAGCTGGAAACTACAGGACAGTTAGCCTAACATCTGTCATAGGGCAGATGTTAGAATCTATTATTAAAGATGTTATAGCAGGGCACTTAGAAAAATTCAAAGCAATCAGGCAGAGTCAACATAGTTTTGTGAAAGGGAAATCATGTTTAACCAATTTATTGGAGTTCTTTGAAGGATTTGCATGTCCTGTAGATAAAGAGGAACTGGTGGATGTACTGTACTTAGATTTCCAGAAGGTATTTGATAAAGCGCCACATCAAAGGCTATTGCGGGAAAATAAAAGCTCATGGTGTAGGGGATAACATATTGGCATGGATAGAAGATTGGCTGGCCAACAGGAAACAGAGATTTGGCATAAATGGGTCTTTTTCTGGTTGGCAGAACGCGAAGAGTGGTGTGCCACAGGGATAAGTGCTGGGGCTTCAACTTTTTACAATTTATATAAATGACTTGGATGAAGGGACCAAAGGAACGGTGGCTAAATTTGCTGATGACACAAAGGTAGGTAGGAAAGCGAATTATGAAGAGGACATAAGGAGGCTACAAGGTGATATAGATAGGTTAAGCGAGTGGGCAATGATCTGGCAAATCGAGTATAATATGGGCAAATGTGAAATTGTTCATTTTGGCAAGAAGAATAAAAAAGAAGCTTATTATCTAAATGGTGAGAGATTGCAGAGCTCTGAGATTCAGAGGGATCTGGGTGTCCTAGTGCATGAATCACAAAAGGTTAGTATGCAGGTACAGCAGGTAATTAGGAAACCTAATAGAATGCTATCATATATTGTGGGGGGAATTGATTACGAAAGTAAGGAGGTTACGCTTCAGTTGTACAGAGCACTGGTGAGACCACATCTGGAGTATTGTGCACAGTGCTGTTCTCCTTATTTAAGGAAAGATGTAAATGCGTTAGCAGTTCAGAGAAGGGTTACTAGACTAATACCAGGAATGGGAGGGTTGCCTTATGAGGAAAGATTGGACAGGTTAGGTTTGTATCCACTGGAATTTAGTAGAGGAAGAGGCGACTTGATTGAAACCTTTACGATCCTGAGGGGTCTTGAGTGGATGTTTCTTCTTGTGGGAGAATCTAGAGCTAGAGGTCATGGTTTAAAAATAAAGGGTCGCCCATTTAAGACAGAGATTAGGAGAATTTTTTTCTCTGAGGGTTGAGGGTCTTTGGAACTCTCTTCCTCAAAAGGTAGCGGAAGCAGAGTCTTTGAATATGTTCAAGGCAGAGCCAGATAGATTCCTGATTAACCAGGGGGTGAAAGGTTATCAGGAGTGGGCTAGAATGTGGGGCTAAGGTTATATTCAGAGCAGCCGTGAATTATTGAATGGCGGAGCAGGCTCGAGGGGCCTACTCCTACTCCTAATTCGTATGTAGGTCTGTAGCCAAGTTGTTCCAGTACAGCCACAACACTGGCATCTACCCGACAATGTGGAAAATCTTTTCATATTCATTTATGGGATGTGGGCATCACTGGCTATGCCAGCATTTATCGACCATCCCTAATTGCCCTTGAGAAGGTGGTGATGAGCTGTCTTCTTGAACCACTACAGTGCATGTGGTGTAGGTACACCCACAGTGCTGTTAGGGAGGGTGTTCCAGGATTTTGATTCAGTGACAGTGAAAGAACAGTGATATATTTCCAAGTTAGGACAGTGAGTGGCTTGGAGGGGAACTTCCAAGTGGTGGTGCTCCCATATGTCTGCTGCCCTTGTCCGTCTAGATGGTCGTGGTCATGGGTTTGGAAGATGCAGCCTAAGGAGCCTTGGTGAGTTCCTGCAATGCATCTTGTAGATGGTACATGCTGATGCCACTGTGCGTCCTTGGTGTATGTTTGTGGATGTGGTGTCAATCAAGTGGGTTGCTTTGTCCTGGATGGTGTCCAGCTTCTTGAGTGTTGCTGGAGCTGCACTTATTCATGCAAGTGGAGAGTATTCCATTACACTCCTGACTTATGCTTCATAGAAGATGGGCAGGCTTTGGGGAGCCAGGAGGTGAGTGACTCGCCACAGGATTCCTAGCCTCTGACCTGCTCCTGCGGCCACAGTATTTACATGGCTAGTCCAGCTCAGTTTCAGTGGTAGCCTGAGGATGTTGATGGTGGGGGATTCACTGATGGTAATGCCACTGAATGTCAAGGGGCGATGGTTAGATTCTCTCTTGTTGGAGATGGTCATTGCCTGGCACTTGTCTGGCGCGAATGTTACTTGCCACTTGTCAGCCCAAGCCTGGATATTGTCCATGTCTTGCTGCAATTGGACATGGACTGCTTCAGTATCTGAGGGGTCGCGAATGGTGCTGAACATTGTGCAATCATCAGCGAACATCCCCACTTCTGACCTTATGGTGGAATGAGGGTCACTGATGAAGCAGCTGAAGATAATTTGGCCTAGGACACTACCCTGAGGGTCTCCTGCAGTGTTGTCCTGGAGCTGAGATGATTGACCTCCAACAACCACAACTATCTTCCTTTGTGCTAGGTATGACTCCTGATTCCCATTGACTCTAGTTTTGCTAGGGCTCCTTGATGCCACACTCAGTCAAATGCGGCCTTAATGTCAAGTGACTCTCACCTCACTTCAGGAGTTCAGCTCTTTTGTCCATGTTTGAACCAAGGTTGTAATGAGATCACAAGCTGAGTGACTCTGGTGGAACCCAAACTGAGCGTCAGTGAGCGGGTTATTGCTAAGCAAGTGCCACTTGGTAACCGTGTTAATCACCCCTTCCATTACTTTACTGGTGATCGAGAATAGATTGATGGGGTGGCAACTGGCTGGGTTGGATTTGTCCTGCTTTTTGTACACGACATACTGGGCAATTTTCCACATAGCCAGGTAGATGCCAGTATTGTAGCTGTACTGGAACAGCTTGGCTAGGGACACAGCAAGTTCTGGAGCACAAGTCTTCAGTACAATTTCCAGAATATTATCAGGGTCCATAGCCTTTGCAGTATCCAGGCCTTCAGCCATTTCTTGATATCATAAAGAGTGAAGTGAATCGAATTGGCTGAAGACTGGCATCTGTGATGCTGGAGACCTCCAAATAAGGCTGAGATGAATGATCTACTTGGCAATTCAGGCTGAAGATTGTAGCAAATGCTTCAGCCTTATCTTTTGCATTGATGTGCTGGGCTCCTCCATCATTGAGGGTGGGGATATTTGTGGAGCCTCCTCCTCCAGTGAGTTGTTTAATTGTCCACCACCATTCACGGCTGGATATGGCAGGACTGCAGAGCTTAGATCTGATCCATTGGTTGTGGAATCGCTAGTTCTGTCTATAGCTTGCTACTTATTCTGTTTGGCACACAAGAAGTCCTGTGTTATAGCTTCACCAGTTTGACACCTCATTTTTAGGTATGCCTGGTGCTGCTCCTGGCATTTCCTCCTGCATTCTTCATTGAACCAGGTTGATCCCCTGGCTTGATGGTAATGGTAGAATGGGGAATATGCCGGGCCATGAGGTTACAGATTGTGTTTGAGTACAATTCTGCTGCTGCTGATGCCCCACAGCACCTCATGGATGCCCAGTCTTGAGTTGCTAGATCTGTTTGAAATCGATCCCATTTAGCACTGTGGTAGTGCCACACAACACGATGGAGGGTGTCTTCAATGTAAAGATCGGACTTTATCTCCACAAGGACTGTGCGGTGGTCACTCCTAGCGATTCTGTCATAGACAGATGCATCTATAGCAGGCAGGTTGGTGAGGATGAGGTCAAATATGTTTTTCCCTCACCTCCTGCCGCAGACTCAGCCTAGCAGCTATGTCCTTTAGGACTCGGCCAGCTCGGTCAGCAGTGGTGCTACTGAGCCACTCTTGGTGCTGGACATTTAAGTCCCCACCCAGAGTACATTCTGTGCCCTTGCCACCCTCAAGTGCTTCCTCTAAGTGATGTTCAACGTGGAGGAGCACTGATTCATCAGCTGAGAGAGGGCGGTATGTGGTAATCAGCAGGAGGTTTCCTTGTCCTTGTTTGACCTGATGCCATGAAACTTCATGGGGTCCGGAGTCAATGTTGAGAACTCACAGGACAACTCCCTCCCCACTGTATACCATTGTGGCACCACCTCTGTTGGACAGGACATAACCAAGGATGGTGATGGTGGTGTCTGGGACATTATCTGTAAGGTATGATTCTGGGAGGATGAGTATGTCAGGCTGTTGCTTGACTAATCTGTGAGACAGCTCTCCCAATTTTGGCACAACCCCCAGATATTAGGAAGGAGGACTTTGCAGGATCAACAAGGGTAAGTTTGGCTTTGTCGTTTCCAGTGGTTACTTAGGTCAATGCCAGGTGGCGTGTTTGGTTTCATTCCTTAACCAATTTTCTGTAACAGTTTGATACAAGTGGCTTGTTAGGTCATTTCAGAGGGCATTTAAGAATCAACCACATTGCTGTGAGTCTGGAGTCACATGTAGGCCAGACCATGTATAGACAGCAAGTTTCCTTCTCTATAGGGCATTAGTGAACCAGGTGGGTTTTTACAATAATCAACAATAGTTTCCTGGTCATCATTAGACTTTTAATTCCAGATTTTTACTGAATTCAAATTTCACCATCTGCCATGGTGTGATTCGAACCCCCGTCCCCAGAGCATTACCCTTGGTCTCTGGAATACTAGTCCAGTGGCAACACCAGTACACCACCTCCCCTTATGGATACACCCTGTCCACAAAAATTAGGACAAATCCAACCTGGCCAATTAACGCCTCATCAGTCTAACTCTCAATCATCAACAAAGTGATGGAAGGGGTTGTTGACAGTGCTATCAAATGGCACTTACTCAGCAGTCATCTGCCAACTGATGCTCAGTTTGGATTCCGCCAGGATAATTCAGCTCCCGAGCTCATTACAGCCTAGCACCAAACATGGGAAAAAGAGATATACTCCACAGGTAAGATGACAGTAGTTGCCCTTGACTTCAATGCAATAGTTAATTGAGCGTGGCATCAAGGAGCCCTAGCAAAACTGGAGTCAATGGGAATCAGGGGGAAAACTCTCCACTGGTTGGAGTCATACCTAGCATAAAGGAAGGTGGATGTGGTTGTTGGAGGCCAATCATCTCAGTTCCAGAACATCACTTCAGGAGTTCCTCAGGGTAGTGTCCTCGGCCCGACCATCTTCAGCTACTTCATCAATGACCTTCCCTCCATCATAAGGTCAGAGGTGGGGATGTTCGCTTACGTCTGCACAGTGTTCAGCATCATTTGTAATTCCTCAGATAATGAAGCAATGCATGCCTTCAAGCAGCAAGAACTAGCATGGGCTGATAAGTAGCAAGTGATATTCACATCGCGTATGTGCCAGAGAAATCTAACAATCTCCCATTGACCTTCAACCATTGCCAAATCTCTCACTATCAACATCCTGGGGGTTCCCATTGACCAGAACTGAACTGGACTCGCCACATAAATACTGTGGCAACAAGAGCAGGTCAGAGACTGGGAATTTTGCAGAGTAACTCACCTCCTAACTCCCCAAATCCTGTCCACCATCTACAAGGCACAAGTCAGGAGTGTGTTAGAATACTCCCCAGTTGCCTGAATGCGTGTAGCTCCAATAATGCTCTCAACGCCATCCAGGTCAAAGCAGCCCGTTTGATCGGCACCCCATCCACCACCTTAAACATTCACTCCTTCCACCACCCGCACACAGTGGCAGTGGTAGGGGCCATTTACAAGATGCACTGCAGCAACTCACCAAGGCTGCATCGTCAGCACCTTCCAAACCCACGACCTCAATAACATAGGAGGATAAGGGCAGCAGACACATGGGAACACCACCACCTGCATGTTCCCTTCCGAATCACACACCATCCTGACTCGGAACCGCACCACCGCCAGTCCTTCGCAGTCACAGAATCACAGAGTGTAGGAGAGGCTCTTCGGCCCATCAAGTCTGTACCGACACGTGAGAAACACCTGACCTACCTACCTAATCCCATTTACCAGCACTTGGTCCATAGCCTTGAATGTTATGACGTGCCAAGTGCTCATCCAGGTACTTTTTAAAGGATATGAGGCAATTGCTGGGTCAAAATCCTGGAACTTTTTTAAAAATTCATTTAAGGAATGTGGGCATTGCTGGCTGGGCCAGCGTTTATTGTTCATCCCTAATTGCCCTTTGGAAGGTGGTGGTGAGCTGCCTTCCTGAACCACTGCAGTCCTTTTCTAACAGCACTGTGGGGATACCTATATCGCAATTACTGCAGGGGTCAAGAAGGCAGCTTATCACCAACTTCTCAGACAATTACGGTTGGTTAAACAATGCTGGCCTTGCCACCGATGGTCACATAGCAAGAACAAGTAAAGATAAACATGAAGTAGTAGAGCTGAATAGCATAGGTGCATCTAAGGGTAAATATGTACATGAAGGAGAAAGGAGCAGAAGGATGTGTCGATAGGATAAGGTGAAATAGTGTGGGCGGAGGTGTGTGTGGACATAAACACTGCAATAGATCATTTGGGCCAAATGGCCTGTTTATTTTATGTAATTCCATGCTATTATGGAGAAGCAGCTTTCAAAATTCATAGGTAACTGAGAGAATCTCCATTGGGCAGGCAGTAGGCTGCGTGGCAAGGAGAAGAATGTTACACACCACTCCATCAATGATGCAAAATGGCATCTCCAATCAGGAGGGAGTTAAATTCCATCTCATGTCAGCTGTTACGTAGTCCTATCCAAGGACATTTGGAGGCATTACTGGAACTTGGAAATCCTGGGCCTTATTCCAGAATGTTCCTGTATCGGAAAGTATGGAGCAACAATAATGGAAATGAGCCTGAATGACTCTAATCAGTGCATTGTTGACCTAAGATGGCAGCAGCAGATAGAATTTCTGGTATTTGTGGTTAACTTAATCACATTGCAAGGATTACCATTGCTCATTATCTGATTCACGCAGCCTCCACTGACATAATGTTGAGGACGTCTTTGACTCGATGCAGATAGAATGCCCATATGCAAAGTTACTAATTAACTGTTTGTTGACATGCAATGCCAAATTTATCACTGGTTATTCAGTAACAAGTTAAAATATAATTAGACAGGGAGATGCAGGTAGGCACAAGTGAAGTGTGTAGCGATCTCAGACCAGTGTCTCCAATGAGGGCCTGTGAACTGGTAATAACCACTGTGCAAGACATGGATAGGGCGACAGTAAGTCCTCAGTTTAAGTCGCCCAGTTTGACGTCATTTTATTTTAACATCACTCATTCTTATAGGGCCTGTTTTTCTGATTTGCTTTTCCATTTTTGGCTTTACATCATAGAGTCATAGAGGTCTGCAGTACAGAAAAAGGCCCTTTGGCCCATCCAGTCTGCGCCGGTCAAACAAGTACCTAACAGTCTGGCCCTGCTCCTCCCCGCGCTGCACTCTGGGCCAGCCACCGCCATGTTCTGACGCCCAAGCCACCGTCGCCAGAGGCTGAGGCTGTGGGGAGAGAGCGAGGCCCGAGATCTGGGAGCAGGAGTGCAAGGCAGGGAGGGGAAGCTGCCATGGCAGCCCCCTTTGGCTCCATCTGTTGCCCCCCGCAGGCTCCATCCATGATCAGCCCCCCACCCCCACCCCACCCTGGTTCTTTCCGTAGCTCTCCCAGCTCCATCCATGGCACCCCCGACCCCACTCCCCTCCAGGCTCCATCACAGTCTAGGACAGGGGCTCAGCCCCCTTCAGACTGTCAGAAAGAGGTCCAGGCTCCAGGCCTAGGTGCGGCTTAGGACTGAGAGTTGGCCAGAGCCTCGGATTGTTAAGTCACTGCCCAGGGCTGGGGCGGGGTGAGGATGAGAGTGAGGCAGAAGGGGGAAGGAGAAAGAGACAGAGTGGGAAAAAGAGAGGGAGAGAAGGACACACAGTGGGAAAGGAGGGAGAGAGAGAGAGAGAGAGGGAGAGCGAGAAAGATAGAGTGGGAAAGGAGAGAGGCAGAGTGCAAAAGGAGAGAGTGGGAGAAAGAGAGAGAGAGAGATAGAGAGAGGCAGTGGGAAAGGAAGAGAGGGAGAGACAGTGGGAAAAAGAGAGGGGGAAAGACGGAGACAGTGGGAAAGGATGGAGAGAGAGATGACAGGGGATGAAAGGAGAGAGGGAGGGACACAGTCGGAAAAGAGAGAGAGACAGAGTGGGAAAGGAGAGAGACAGAGTGGGAAAGGAAAGCAAGCAAAAAGTTGAGCTGAGTTTCAGGAGTGTTGTGGGCGAGTGCTTTGCTACTCATGGCTTAATTGGGTGATTTAGTGTTATATAATTTGAATTTATACAGCTTGTTATATTCGGTGATTTATTTTATTCTGAAAGTTATCCAGCTATGAATGCACAATGCTGCACATGTACAGTACAGTATTTCAACTTGTACATTAGTGTCCAAAGGAACCTAACTCCGGCTTTAACATTGATTCCTATGGGAACCCATCATTCAAATAAAGTTGTTTCACTTAAAATCATGATTTTCAGGAACACAATCACAACTTTACGCGAGGACTTACTATATGTCAGTGTGATGTCAGTTGGGTTATACTCACAACAATAGTATCTACATTGTTTCATGCAGTGATATATCAGGGAGATAGATCTCAAAGCATCAACAGTATCTGTGAGTATTGTTCAACTCTCTCACTGTTGGGTTAGATACCAAATGAAGGAGCTCTCAAATCTCTGATCTTTCAGCCACTGCCAACCATCTATTTCTAATGCAACATTGTCTCCTTATTTTAGTAATGCTAAAGTATTATCTGCTGTGGTTCAGTTGGTAGAACCTAGACTCAGAGTCAGGAGGTTCTGGATTCATGACTCACTCCAAAGATTTGAGCACATAATCCAGGCTGACATCCCACTGCAGTACTGGAGGAGTGCTGCACTATCAGAGATGCTATCTTTCTGATAAGACTTTAAACTGAGACCTCGATTGCGCTCTCAGATGGATGTAAGATAAACCAGGACACTTGAAAAAGAGCTGGACAGTTCTCGAAGATAACATCAATAAAAACAGTTGATGTGGTCATGATCTCATTGCTGTGTGCTGCGTTTCTTAGAACCCAGCAGTGACCACACTTTACTGGCTGTGAAATGCTGTGGGACATCCTGAGTTTGTGGAAGACGCTGCGTAAATGCAAGTTCTTTCTTTCTTTACTCAGATCAATACTGCTCTGAACCTTCCACTTGTTCCTTCTAAGTCCTTAAAAGTTCTTTCTTTTCCCTATATCATTATTGTGGTAAAACCAAGACCCATCATACTATCTGCTGAGACATTGGAATGATATCAAAACCCACCACAAGAGCCCAATAGTATCATGGATGAAACCTCTCAAGGAGTACCCAGTTTCTCCGTTCATAATTGGTTGCTAGGCCTAACTGTTGGCTAATGGGTGTCATAAAAAGCTTGAGGGCCCTTCAGGAACAAACTGCGCTCCTTAAAACATACCTCTTTGATCAAACCTTTAATCGCCTATCATAATGTTTCTTTCACAAACAAAAATGGAAAATTCTGGAAAAACTCAGCAGGTCTAACAGCATCTGTGGAGAAAAAAAAGAGTTAATGTTTCGAGTCTGTATGACTCTTCTTCAGAGCTCTGAAGAAGAGTTATATGGACTTGAACCGTTAGCTCTGTTCTTTCCCTCCACAGATGCTGTTAGACTTGCTGAGTTTTTCCAGCATTTTCTGGTTTTGTTTCAGATTTCCAGCATCCGCAGTATTTTGCTTTTATCGTAATGTTTCTTTCTTTGGCTCGGTGTCAAGTGATGTCAGACTACACTCCTGTGAACTGCCTTGGGACATGAAAGGTGCTAAATTAAAGCAAGTTGTTGTGATTGTGATATTTTCCCTGGTGTGTTTTCCAAAATATATATTCTTTTATTTGAAGAATGGTTAAAGAAACTTTCCTAATTAGTGCACAAGGAGTAAATTCACTAATCCCACACTCCCAGTGAGCAACCATACTCAAAGGGAGATCAGATTTGGATTTAGGGCTTTAGTGAGCACTTTTTGTCCAATCCTCCCTCTTAACCTGACTCCCAGCTGAGGATGGGTGAACTTATCCAATCAGTGGAAATGATACAGAGAGTTTGAATCACAATGTAGCCCATCCATCTCCAGCAGCTATTGAGCAGTGAAAGTGGGGTATGCCTTTAAACTCTTTCGAGTTATCAACAGTCACAGATTGCAACTCTTTCAAGTACAATCACAGTTCTTGGTTTCCAGGAGTGGGACATGAACCCACAACCCTCTGATTCAAAGGCGAGGGTGCTATGAACTGAGCCACAGCTGACACCTCTACAGAGAGTTTGAACTTGTACAAGTTACTTCAAACCAATAGTCCATTTTAAATAGATTCAATGATTGCATTTTGAGTGATTGCATCAGATTGTACAATAAGTGACACCTGTATCTTCCAGATTAAGGTCCACGTCTACTAAGAACTGAGCTAAGATTCATCCAAAGTCATTTCACAGAGAACCATTGCGTCCAACAGCAAGGCTTTCATAGTTAACGTTTTGAGTCAATATGACTTCTTCAGAGCGGACTCGAAACGTTAACTCTGTTTCTCGCTCCACAGATGCTGCCAGGCCTGCTGAGTTTTTCCAGCATTTTTTGTTTTTATTTCAGATTTCCAGCATCTGCAGTGTTTTGCTTTCAGCAAGGCTTTCATTCTGGACTAGATTTGTACCCATATTCCAGCAATGAATCCACAAACACCCAAACCTTACCATGACACCCAGCTGGCTCCATAGTACTTGACTTCTTGAATTTCAGACCATCACACCAATATAAACTGAACGAGTTTCTTTGGGCTGTCATTGTGATGATCCATCAGCTTCACGCACATTCACGGCAACTTCACATTGCGACATGCTAAGATCACACTGTCCCATTAGATTTTTATTATTCTTTGATGGGATGTGGGCATCACTGCATGGCAAGCATTTGTTGCCTATCCATAATTGCCCATGGACTGAGTGGCTTACTGGGCCATTTCAGACGGCAATTAAAAGTCAGCCACATTGCTGTGGATTGGTGGATGACCGCACACTTACTAGTGTTGAAATCCATCTGCCACTCACTTTATCTATCAATGTCTCTTTGTAATTCCGTGATTTGATCTACATTACTTACCATAACACCAATCTTTGATATATTTGGATACATTGCTTTATGTAAGTTATTAATAAATGCAGTGAGTTTGAGGCCCCAGCACAGATCCTTGTTGGGACACCATTAGTCACCTCCTTTCAATGTGACTACATACCCATTAGCCCCAGTCTATCTTCTACTGCTTAACCAATCTCCCAACAGGTCAATAATTCCGTGAGCTTTAATTTGAGATAATAGTCTCTTATGTGGAACCTTATTGAATGTCTTCTGGAAGCCCGTATAAATTACATTCATAAACATTCCCATGTCTACTATTTTAGTTGCTTCCTCAAAAAATTCACTGAGATTTGTTAGACACACAAAACTGGCAATGCCCATGAAACTGTACTACAGGAGAAAGGGGCCAAACAGTTTAGGGGTTTAAAAAAGAACAGTGCTTCTGGGAGAATTTAGGAGGTGAAAGACAAGGAAATACCTGAGAAACTCTGAACTGTTGATTTGAGGGGCGGGTGAGTGTGGGACAAGTCACCCTTACTTCAAACAGCACATTCGTTCATTCACAAAGAACGTGTTTCTGGGAGTGGTGGAGGAACAGATGTCAGTGAGTAAGCAGTGGTCAACATTTCAAGGAGTGCATATTGCGTGGCAAGTAGACAGCACTCGCCAAGTTAGTGTGAAAGAAACATCATTCCTCATTTGTAAATAGCAGGGACAGTAGTAAGGTGATGTGTGATCCAGCTGAATACACACAGTCAATGGCTGGTGAGCAATGCTCTTTAATTAGCAATATTTGCTTTTGATGTGATGACTATGGTGACAGTGTTAATTATCAGGAACTAAGGTAGACATTGCAATACAGGATACTGAGCCTTTTGGAGCTGGCATACAGGTAAATGTTTAATCTGGGCGTTCCATTTGCCTTTCTAGGGCCTGGAGCAGAGATTTAACATACAAAAGAAATTAATAATTGCCTTAACTGTTGACTGTGTTAACATTTTTGCTGTCAATGCCGCTGTGGTAGAAATTCTGCTCTGATATAAAGGTGAGGTACAGTAAGATTCAACAATGCTTGGGTGGGGTAGTTTCTCAAATGGAACAGGACCAGACAGAATAGCTGGGAGGAAAGAACTTGCATTTTAAAGCATTTTTCACCATCTCAGGCTGTTTAACTTCATTAAAGGTGCTATATAAATGAAAGTCGCTGCCCAAACCATGCTCCTCGCATTCCCCAACATATGTAATAATCCAAAGACTTATGCCTCCATGAGACCAGCCGACAGTGAAGTTGACGGGAATTCTTCCCTGTGTACAGATTTGAGTCTGAAACTGCAAAACATGAGCTTGCCATGTTATACATCGGGGAAATCTCTTACAAACGCTGACACACCCCCAGGCATCCCCTGCCCTAGCAACTGACAGACGCTGTCAGCTACCCAAAGATAAAACAGTATAGTACTCTCTTCACCCAGAAAGTACCATAAGAGGTCATTAACATTGATGCATTTAAGGGAAAGCTAGATGAGGACATGAGGGAGAAAGGAATAGAAAGATATCCTGATTGGGTGAGATGAAGTAGGCTGGAAGGAGGCTTATGGGAGCATAAACATCAGCATACACTTGCCAGACTGAATGGTCTGTTTGTTTCTATGTATGATTTATTCAGATACAGGAATGGAAGTAACACACTAACAAATCGACAGATGCAGGAAAATCCTGAATTCATGTCACCACAGGACCGGTGGATTCCTGGATTTTAGGACCCTCGATTTAAAGTCTAGACTGTCCAGTAATCTAAGAGCAATTTGGAATGACATGGGCCACAATGTCACAGCCTTTCCTGGAATAAAGAAAACTTGCATTTACTTTGCGTCTTTCTCAATCTCAGGACATCCTAAAGCTCTTTACAGCTAATGCAGTACTTTTGAAGTGTAGTCATTGTTGGGAAGTAGGGAATGCAGCAGCCAATTTACACAGCAAGGTTCCATAAACAACAACAGGATAATGATCAGATATCTGTTTTGTTGTGATGTTGGTCAAGGGATAAATCTTGGTCAGAAGAGAGGGGAGAACTCCCCTGCTCTCCTTCAAAGTAGTGCCAGGGGTTCTTTTGTCCAACTGAAAGGGCAGACTTAAGATGTGAATGTTTGAATGCATTTGAGGCAAAGTAAACAGTAAAGGCAGCTCTCCAAGAAATAGACTAACAGTGAAACCCATTTCTTCTAAGTATATCGTATTTCGCTACAGAAATATTGAATTACATTTGCATTGAATCCACAACTGTGTCATTGGGCAGAATCTTCCAGACCCTGCGAGGGCAAGGAGGAAGTTCAGGTATATTAGCGTTGGGTCAGTGGGTCAGCACGTTCTCATGTCTGGGTGATCTCCCTGGAGGTGCGTTCTCACTGGCGGTGGACGGTCAATCTGAGTAATTTACTGCCCATTTGTGTGCTGATTAGCAAACCACTGAGGGCTTCCCAATGAGGGCCCAGCCTGGCAGATATCAGGAAGCGGCTTGCCAAGGGAAACCACTAGGGCCCTGGCACTCACCACCCCGCCCCACCCTCACTGGAGCAGCATTGATCAGCAGACCGCAGCTGCAGGCACCGGTCATCCTGCGCAGGGGTGGCCTGGCAGATGTGGACAGAGTTCATTTTTAAAAGATTCAAAACTTTTCAGACGGCACCTCGAGATGGAGGCAGCCTCGGGGGTCTCCTTCCGGCAGCGGCAGGTGCCCACCTCTGGTGGCGGGGCCTTCTGGTTGAGCCTGCAGCCTCAGGAACACACACATGCCATCGTAAACTTGACAGTGGACTAAGAACGGCTTCTTATTTGGTCACCATTGAGAAGATCTCCCAGCTGGGTCCCCTAACAGCCGGTGTGGTATCAGGTCCCAGCAAAGTCCTGACCTGCACTTATGTTTAAAGGGGGCAAGATTCCACAAAGTGTGTCCTAAAGAATATATAAAATGTGCAGGGGGTTTAATTTTGCTGGATGTATATTTTTTAAAAATCAAAGTTAAAAAATAATTATGCTAATTTGGCCAGTTTGCTATGAAGAAATTGCTATTAGGCTCAGCAAGTATACCAAGCCTTCCCAATGCTTTATCAAGTCTTTCAAAGTTTTCTTAAGCACCTCAATTCTTTCTTCACCTGAAACTATGTGCCTGGACCCTAGTTCATAGGAAGTCCCATTCACCCGTCACCCCTGTGCCTACTGACATATATTAGCTCCCTGGTTGGCAACAGCTTGGTTTTTAAATTCTCAAATCCCTCCATGGCCTCACTCTCCCCTTTCTCTGTAATCCCCTCAAACCCCATAACCCTCTGAGTCATCGACACTCCTCTAACTTTGATTTTGTCTGTACTTGATTTTCTGTGTGTGCACGTCTATGTTTGTATGTGTATGTATTTGCATGTGCGTATGACTTTATGTGTATTTATGTGTGAGTTGTCTGTGTGTGTCTGCGCTCCTGTGTCTGTGTACACATCTGTGTACGTGTCTACTTTTTTGTGTTGTGTGTCTGTGTGTGTTTATGTGTGTATCTGTGAGCGTATCTGTGTGTCAGTGCTTATGTTTTTGTGTGTGTGCGGTTGGTTGTCTGTATGTGTGTGCGTCTGTATGAGTCAGTCTGTCTGAGTGTGTGTCACTGCTTGTGTGCCTATGCTTGTCTGTGTGCGTACAATGTATTAAAGCAGTTTTTGTTCCACCAGTGAACAAAACAGATCAAATCTGCTTGTGAAACCACATTACAGATTTGTACTCACACCTGCTCCAGGCTTTGGGAACAAATTTCCTTCATTTAGTTCGCATTGCACCTGACATGGCAAAAGTGCTTCTCACAGTATTTGTGTGGATAATAAACACAAGGTCACTGTTTGCTGTTCTCTTCACTAAACAAAAACAGAAATGCCTGGAAATACTCAACAGGTCAGACAGCATCTGTGGAGAATCATGTGTTCACCAAACCTTAAGACCCGAAGCAGTGAATGACCACAGGGGCTTCCAGACCTACCGACTATTTCCAGGTGTTTGATTTTGTATTCATATTTCCAATACAGTAAGTCCTCACTTAAAATTGTGGTTGCACTCCTGAAAATCACACTAAGTGAAACAACCTTTTGTGAATCATGGGTTCCCATAGGAATCAGTGATAAAGCTGGAGTTAAGTTCCTTCAGACACCAATGTACAGGTTGAAATACCGCGCCGTAATATGCAGCACTGTGCATTCCCCCCTGGAATAACTTGTAAAATAAAATAAATCACTGAATATAACAGAAATACTGTATAAATTCAACATAGATAACACTAAATCATGCAAACAAACCCCAAGTAACACAGCTTCTGTGTCTCACCCACAGCATTCCTGAAACTCAGCTCAACTTGTTGCTTGCTTTCCCTTCCCATTCTGTCTCTCACTCTCAATCTCCCTCTCTCCTTTCCCATTCTGTCTCTCTCCTTTCTCTCTCTCTCCTTTCTCATTCTGTCTCTCTCTTTCCCACTCTGTCTGTTTCCCTGTCTCTCTCCTTTCCCGCCCTGTCTCTGTCTCTGTCTCTGTCTCTCTCTCCAGAGCCTGGACCCCTTCCTGACCGTCTGCAGCAGCCAAGCCTCTGTCCCGGTGGGTGCCACGGATGGAGCTGGGCAGTGGAGGTGGCGTTGGAGCTGGGAGAGCTGCCAATGAAGGCTGGGGGGGGGGGGTGGAGTGACTGTGGAAGGAGGGGGTGGGTGGGCATGGAACAAGACAAGGGAGGGGGCCGCACCCTCTCCCCCCACCCTACTCACACCTCACCACTGGATTGATCAGCAGCTGGTAGCTTCCCATCACTCTCCTGCGTTCCTGCTCCCAAATTCCCAGTCTCACTCTTTCCCTGCAGCTTGAGCCTCTGGTGACTGCGGCAACAGCCCTGGCATCAAAACACGTTGGCAGCTGGCCTGGGGCGCAGCGCGGGAGGGACAGGCCCAGAGTACAGGTGGCATAAAACCGAAAACGGTGACGCAAATCAAAAAAGATCCTAAAGAGTAAATGTCACTAAAGCGAAACGACTTTACGTGGGGCGACTTACAGTGAGGACTTACTGCACAGCCCAGGAGCCAATTGGCCTGTCATGAGTGTGTGCAGGGGTTCTGCTAGACAATACCCCTCCCCCCTCTTTCCCCATAGCCCTGAAAATTTGACCTTTTCAAGTATTTATCCAAGTCCCTTTTGAAAGTTATTATTAAATCTGCACCTTTTTATTGCGTTCTAGATCTTCAGAACTTGCCGCACAAGAAAAAAGTTCTCATGTCGCCTCTGCCTTTTTTTTTGCCATCCCTGTCCTCTGGTTACCATTCCTCCAGCCAGTGGAAACTCTCTGTACTCTTCCAAACCCCTCATGATATTGAACACCTCTACTGAATCTCCCTACAAGCCCCAGTGCGACCCATTTCCCCGGCAGAACAATCCCAGGGGGTGGGGGGATGAGGGGGGGCTGAGGGGTGAGGGGGGGTGAGGGGGGGGGTGGGGGTGGGGGGGGGTGAGGGGGGGTGTGGGTGGGGGGGTGAGGGGGAGTGGGGGGTGAGGGGGAGTGGGGGTGAGGGGGGTGAGGGGGAGTGGGGGTGAGGGGAGTGGGGGTGGGGGGGTGAGGGGGGTGTGGGTAGGGGGGTGGGGGTGGGGGGGAGGGAGGGTGAGTGGGGGTGAGGGGGGGTGGGGGTGGGGGGATGAGGGGGGGTGGGGGTGGGGGGGGTGCCCTCTTGCCATTCCCCCGGTGCAATAAAGTGAAAGTTGGAAACACTTGTACTCACCAGAATGATGTCGTCTTGTTCCACACCGCCTTTGATGTGACTGTCACTGTCGGCGAGCAGGTCATCCTCGGACTCCTCGAAGAGAGAGGATCCCGTGGACGAGAGGGACGAGCTGGAGAGCTTGCGGCACACTTTGATGTTGGGGTCCAGGTCCAGGTCCAGCTCCAGGCTGTCCTGGGTCGTGCCCTCGTCCGAGGTGATGGTGAGCTGAGGGACACTGGGGAGAAGGTGAAGCCCAGGTTCCAGCTCCAGCCTGTCCAGCTCCCCCCGGGCAGCTCTCAGTCTGCAGGCGGAGTTCTCGCTCGGCTTGCCCGCAGCGCTGGCGGAAGGGTTAGCAGCGGGGCTCAGCTCCACCACGCTGAACCTGTCCTGCTGTCCCTGGGGGCTGCAGTTCCTCTTTGCCCGGGACATCTCGGCCACTGTGCAGGACTTGCGGTGAAGCATCGTGCGATGCTCCTCATGGGTGACCTGCGCGGTTAGGAGGAGACCCAGGCAACTCTGCATGGAGCTGCTGCTCTGTCGTACTCCTTTCTGTGTCTGTGTGTGTGTGTCTCTCTCTCTCGGTGTCTCGGCCGCAAGCTCGGGCTGCAACTGCTGTCAGATGCGGAAGTTCGATGTCAGCAAACATCTCGCACTGAACTGGGCAGCCAGCCCAGCAGCTGACTGACTGACTCACTCACAGCTGCTATACCCAACTTAAATACCTTCACTTCGAAAGCAAACGTCAGCTCTATCACCCTCCGGGAAAATAAAGCATTTAGCAGCCGCGTTAAGAACATAAGAAATAGGAACAAGGGGTAGACCACTCGGCCCCTCGAGCCTGCTCCACCATTCACTAAGATCACGGCTGATCTTCTAGTGTTTCGATTTTCACATTCCCATCTACCCCATAACCTTTGATTCCCTTGCCTAACAAGAATCTGTCTACCTCTGCCTTAAAGATGGTCAATGACCCCACCTCCACTGCCTTCTGAGGCAGAGAATTCCAAAGTCGCACAACCCTCTGAGAGAAAAGGATTTCTCCTCATCGCTGCCCTAAAAGGGCGACCCCTAATTTTAAAACTGTGCCCTCTAGTTCTGGACTCACCCACAAGAGGAAACATCCTTTTGACGTCCACCTTGTCAAGGCCGTTCAGGATCTTGTATACTTCAATCAAATCACCCCTCACTCTTCTAAACTCCAGTGGATACAAGCCCAGTCTGTCCAACCTTTCCTCATAAGACAACCCACTCATCCATGTATCAATCTAGTAAGCCTCCTTTGAACTTTCTCCAATGCATTTACATCCTTCCTTAAATAAGGAGACCAAAACTGCACACAATATTCGATGTGCGGTCTCACCAATGCCCTGTATAACTGAAGCATGACTTATTTGCATTGCCCTTTAGAAAAGGTATATATGTGCCAATTTTATTAAAGGTCCAAAGGAATATTTACTCATATATACTAGATACATCCATATATATATCAGACCAAAAGCCGTGCAATAGGTTAGTTTGTTTCTGCAGTCAGTTTTTAAAAAAATCATTTTTTGGGGTTACTTAATGCCCTTCTTATTTTTGAGAAGTTGGTGGTGAGCCAGCTTCTTGAACTGCTGCAGCCCATGTCATGTAAATACACTCAGAGCACTGTTAAAGAGGCAGGACCAGGGGAGTTCCAGCATAATTGAAAACACTGGGATATATTTCCAAGTCAGAATGGAGTGTGACTGGGAGTGGGACTTGGGTACGTTCCCATGCACCTGATGTTCTTGTCCTTCTAGGTAGTGGAGGTTGTGACTTTGGGAGCAATGAGTTAACGATCAGATAATCCCTGCTTAAGTGGTGTTGGCCAGAATAATGCTATGGGATCTTTTACAACCACCTGACAAGGCAGACAGGACCTTGTTTTAACATATCCAAGACTGCACCTTTGTCAGTGCAGCAGTCCTTCTCTCTGCTGCCCCCTGTGAGGATTGGCCCACTGCACTGAAGAGTCAAGCTAGATTATTCGCTCAAGTCTCTGAAGTGGGACTTGAAGTTATTGGCCCAGAACTTCTTATCTCTGGATGGTAGATAACCACCACCACACCCCCCCACCCCCCTCATACGAGGCAAGGTTGGACAGGCCAAACCTGTATCCACTGGAGTTTAGAAGAATGAGAGGTGATCTTAGTGAAATATATAAGGCCCTGAAGGGACTTGACAGGGTGGGTACTGAAAGGATATTTCCCCTTGCAGGAGAGACTAAAACTAGGGGACACAGTTTAAAAATAAGGGGTCGCTCATTTAAAATGGAGGTGAGGAGAAATTTTTTCTCTCAGAGGGTCATGAGTCTTTGGAACTCTCTTCCCCAGAGAACAATGGAGGCAGGGTCATTGAATAATTTTAAGGCAGGGGTAGCTAGATTTTTGAGTCACAAGGGAGTCAAAGGTTACTGGGAGAGTAGGCAGAACGTGGGGTTGAGGCCACAATCAGGTCAGCCATGATCTTACTGAATGGTGGAGCAGGCTGAAAGGGCCAAGTGGCCTACTCCTGCTCCTAATTCGTACGTTCATAAGATGCACTAGCGGACCGCTCGGAAGTCCTGATGCACTGACTATGCGGGAATTGCCTAGGATGTTTGGATTTGAAAAAGGCAACTCTTCTGTGCCTGGAATCCTCCAAAAAAGTCTCCAACTCTGAGTTAGAGTCGGAGGCATTAGAATGTTCCAACTCACTTACCTGAATAGTTAAGCAGGAAAAGTTAGGATTAAAACTGGTTCCAGCTCCTGGATAAATATACTACCTGACCTCCCCCCACCTCACCCCCACCAACCACCCTCCTGACCCAACTCCCCTGACCCAAACAAAAAATGCTGGAAAAAACTCAGCAGGTCTAACAGCATCTGTGGAGAGAAAGACAGAGTTAACGTTTCAAGTCCACATAGCTCTTCTTCAGCAGAGTGCTCTGTGCTCTGAAGAAGAGTCATACGGACTCAAAACGTTAAGTCTGTCTTCCTCTCCACAGATGCTGTTAGGCCTGCTGAGTTTTTATCCAGCATTTTTTGTTTTTGTTTCAGATTTCCAGCATCTGCCATATTTTGCCTTTACCCCCCGACCCTCCTAACCACCCGACTATCTCCTAACCCAACTACACCCCCGACACGACTACCTCATGACTCCCTGATCCACCCTATGCCCTCATCCACTCACTAGCCACCCTACCCTCTCGCCCATTCATCTGCCACTTTACCCACTTACCTTACAAAGCTACCTTCTCCCCATAGCTTCTTAAAATGAATTTGGGACATTGAAACTCTTGATTTACCAGAATACTGGAATAGTGCCATAAAAAAGGGGGAATGGCTTTTACGATGATTCTTTCTGCTGCTCCCTATAAGGATTGCTCCACTGTGTCAGTTTGGAAGGAAAGTGAGCAAAGTTTTATCTGATCTGGGTCAGAAATAGGGATTCTGACCCAGTTCAGGAGTTTGAGCCATTATTTCCATGATTCAGAGGAAACAGTTACTACCAACTAAGCCTTGGCTGCAGAGTGCATGTGTCCCCTGATTGTATCATTGTTTATATTTGCACCTTTTAGTATCTGCCATTTAAAAATTTTTGCTTTCTGGGTGCAGTATCCTACCTCCCAAATGGGGCAGTTGTCATTTGCAATCAAAACTGACATCACCCCAATTCTGACCCGAGGGAATCCTCTTGGGTCTGCCCATCTCTCTATTTTATTATGCCCTAGGGCAGGTTCTAACTCAAAGTTCACCCATTAGGGAAGAGTAATAATTTCCCAGGGCCCTTCTAATGGTTTTACTCTTCAGTGTAAATTCTCTCAAGTTGGCTACGACCAAGGCTAACCCAACTATCTTTAAGACAACTGCACTTTCATACACTGGATATCAGCCCAGTATTCAAAATAGGAGTTCCAGTCTCAGCTAGCTGGAGTTGCCTGGAGCACAGCCTGAACCCAACCCATCTGACTCAGGTGGGAATACTACCACCAAGCCAGTGGCCATTCCATTCAGTTGTGAGCATCACGCTGGAGTTCAGCCCAGCATGGAGACCATACTCTAGGCTGCCGAGTTGACCATGGCACAGTGGGTAGCACTATTATGTCAAAGTTATGAAGATTATAGGTTCAAGACACATTCTAGGGACTTGAAGGTGTGTTCTAGGTAGGTGTCAGTGCAACGCTGAGGGACTGCTGTAGCGTTGAAGATGCTGTCTTTTGGAAAAGACGTTAATCTGAACCCCATCTACTCCCTCAGCTCGTCATTGACATCGTCATTATCCTTCCATCTACATGAAAGGCTGGACAGGTAGCATATCCATTGGCGATGGGATAGTTCCATATAGTGCTGATGATTGAAGAGACCAGTTCTGACACAAGTGTTGTTTATAAGGTGGTTACCAGGTGCCGTTCTGGGGCGCTGTTTTGGTGCTGGGGCCTGTTGTCAAGCTGCAGCCACTGATCGCCATGGTAGCACACATTGGCCTGCAGGCATTTTCCTATGTTGTTAAAATATTACAGACTTTGAGTAATTACAAACCGATCTATCTGATCTCGGAAGGTAGGAAGTAATAGCCATATTAAATTTTTTTTGGCAATAGACACATAGGGGCTGTGAGGAAGGAATTTTTATGCAGCAAGTGCCAATGACCTGGAACTCGCTGCCCACAAGGATGGGTAGAAGCAGAGATGATCAATGATTTTAAAAGGGAATTGAATGGGCACTTAAAGGAATTAAACTTGCAGATCTTGGGGATAAAGCGGGAAAACGGGGCTGACTAGTTTGCTCTGCAGAAAGCTGACATGGACTCGATGGGCCAAATTGTCTCCTTTTGTGCTGTAAATAAAACAAATTGCAAAGTAAACTGGACTGGATATAAGGTCCTATTATGTGGTGCTTTGCTGCTGACTGTCCATGGAATGTCTCATTGAATTGTCTATCTCTTTTTGGACAACAGCCTGAAATGCTTTTTAAAATTTGACTGAGACAAAGAATTATAGATTTTTGTCTCTTACACTCAGAACCAGTTATAAAGAAATAAGAATTTAAATACCTGTAATATGTATAATATGCTCCACAATTGGCAGGAATATTTTTTTTTAAATTTACTCATTCATGAGATGTGGGTGAGCCACTCACTGCAGAATACCCAACCTCGAACCTTCACTTGTAGTAATGTCTCCCAGCGATCCATACTGGTACTTCAGCTTTTTTCTTTACTATATTTATCAATAACTCTGAAAAAGATCCATGTTGTCGAAGCTTTTCACCTTGCACTCAACAGGACATATACGCAAGAATACCAATTCGAAAGGGAATAACAATTTATACTGCATGACAAGAGAGTGCTGATTGGTTGGCAAGTGGACTCTGATTGGTAGAGGTGTTGCCATGGAGAATGCACCAGGGAACAGCTAACTGCCAAGCTTTGTTTAACTTCAAACCAGGCAGGTCGACTCTGATTGGTCAAGGCATCGCCAAGAGGAGTGAACTAGGGAATGGCTGCCCTGCCCTGCCCCCAAGCTTTTGTTCCCTTTAGAATTGGTATTCTTATGAATCTGTCCTGATGAGTGCTAGGCCAAAAGCTTTGACAGCCTGTCACCTTTTTCAACAATACTCAAGTCTGTATTACCAAGTGACTATTTATCAATTACTTAGATGAAGGAATAGAGAGCTGTCTATCCAATTTTGCCAACAACACTAAATTAGGGGGCACAGCAAGATATGTAAATAGGAACAAAAAATTGCAAAGGGACATTGACAGATTAAGTGAGTGGGCACAACTCTAGCAGAAGAAACTCAATGTGGGGAAGTGTGAAGTTATCCACTTTGGACCTGAGAAAGGTAGATCAGGTTATTTTCTAAATGGTATGAAGCTAGGAACTTTGAAAGAGTAGAAAGATTTGGGGATCTGAGTACAGAAATCACTAAAAGCTGGTGGATAGGTACAGAAACTTCATTAAAAGGCTAACAGAATGCTGGTCTTTATCTCAAGAAGGCTGGAATACAAAGGGATTCAAGATAAGTTACAATTATATAGCTAGACCCCATCTGGTGTGCTGCATTCAGTTCTGGACATCCCATCTGTGAAAGGATATATTGACCTTGGAGGGAATGCAGTGCAGATTCACCAGATTGATACTGAAGCTAAAGAGGTTAAAGTATAGGGACAAGTTGCACAGGGTTATAACCCTCGAGATGTTTAACATGATTAAAGTATTTGGTAGGGTAGATAGAAATTATTTCCTCTTGTGGGGGAGTTGAGAATATCAGGGCATAACCTAAAAATTAGAACTAGGCCATTCAAGGCGATGTCTGGAAACACTTCATGTTAAGTGTAGTGGAAGCCTGGAGCTCTGTTCCCGAATGCCCTGCCCCCCACCACTGCCCCCAAATAAAGCTGTTGAAGCTGTATCAATTGAAAATTTCAGACTGAGAACAATATTTGACTAATTTTACAATTCTGTGGAGACCAATGAAATGAGAATGTCACCAGACAGAAGATTATAATTTTCTTGGATTATTTTATGTGGCAAGCATCAAACATGAGTCTTCGTAGGATAAATAACTGATTATCGAAGCGCTTGATAAACACATGGGCCCGAAATTTTTGTTGGTTGGGCGCGCGCGATCCGCAGGCCCGGAAGCAGAAGGGAAATGGGCCCCCGGCCGTGATCGGCCCCAGACCGCGATTTCACGTTGGCTGGCCAATTAGTGGCCAACCAGCATGAAACGCGCGCTGAGAAATGCTCAGCACTGCCGGGGTGGGGGCACGAAGAGGGCAGGTGCCGACCTAACTGAGGGTGTGGGTGAGCGCTTCTAGTGAGCTCTCTGGAGTCTGCCCTCTGCAGACCGCCACAGAATAAAGGAAACAATAAAAATGCTGCAAAATATGTCCATGCAGCACAATCAAGCACCTGAAAGCATACCTCATAAAAAAAAGTCGCCAGATATCTCTTATTTTATTCCCCCACAGAGACTTCATCCCGCCCTGGAGCAAGGTTTGAGCAAAAATGTGAAGGCCACCTGGGAGAATGGCCCGACTGCCAACCGTAAATGTGGACGGGCCACGTAAAATCGCTGTTAATTGCATTGTTAATGGGCTGAATTGTCAGCGGGCATGCTTCCGACTGTCCCGCGTGCCCACCAAGCAAAATATCGCGCAAGTGTTTGATGACGTCGGGACGCTCACCTGACATCATGTTGCACTATTTCACGTCCACTTGGGTCAGGCGCACGCCCACCTGCAGGACGTAAAATTCTGGCCAAGGGGTTAAAATTGCCTTACCCCCATTGTTCGAGGCAGGGAGGGGATCACGTTCCATGAGTTGCCTGCACTTGTTCCATTGGAGTAGAGTGTAGTGTACATAAATATGGTGCTGCTACCTTTTTATCATGATTGAGTTGTAGAGCCGGGAATCAATCATACTGCTGGCTTCAAGCAACATTTTGCCAATAGTAGCCAGGCATCTCTTAAAGTAAAATTGCACTGAATAATGTAGCTACAATTTAAAACATGGAAACTGGAACACCAAGTACGCGAGAGAGGTTTCCAGAGTAATGGTGGCAGTGCTGAAGGTCTTATTGATGGAGGTGGGCAGGATGCGAGATGCCTTGGTTCCACTAGGGGCCAGGAGACCCTCAAAGGCAGTGATGGGTAACCTAGGCTAGTGAGTGGGCCACATAAGTGGTCCTCCTTCATCTCAGTGGGCCGTAAGATTGAAATCGGGCATGTGCACTAACCATGACCCCATGAATAAGGTTAAATACATTGAATACATGCTGAATATTTCATAACTAGTTATAGAAAATGTTTCCACAGCTGCTTTCAGATTTGGAAGCTTTTAAACATGTTGGGCAGAACCTACTGGAAATTTTGCTACGTGAGAGGGATGGTGTGTTTCATAATGTCCCTTAACATCATATTTTTTTGGGACTGATATCACCTCATTGCAAATTAAGCAAAATGGCCTCCCTTTCTGTTCAATTCTGCCCTCGTCACTGATTTTCCTCTTTCTGGCTGCTTCTTCCTTTGTACTTTTTGATTTTGCACTTGATTCTCCTTCTTTATCACACGCCATTTCAGCACAAAGTGATCACAGAATCACAGTACAGAAGAGGCCCTTTGGCCCATCGAGCCTGCACCGACACGTGAGAAACACCTGACCTACCTACCTAATCCCATTTACCAACACTTGGCCCATAACCTTGAATGTTATGACGTGCCAAGTGCTCATCCAGGTACTTTTTAAAGGATGTGAGGCAACCCACCTCCACCACCCTCCCAGGCAGTGCATTCCAGACCGTCACCACCCTATGGGTAAAAAAGTTTTTCCTCACATCCCCCCTAAACCTCCTGCCCCTCACCTTGAACTTATGCCCCCTTGTGACTGATCCTTCAACTAAGGGGAACAGCTGCTCCCGATCCACCCTGTCCATGCCCCTCATAATCTTGTACACCTCGATCAGGTCGCCCCTCAGTCTTCTCTGCTCCAACGAAAACAACCCAAATCTATCCAACCTCTCTTCATAGCTTAAATGTTTCGTCCCAGGCAACATCCTGGTGAATCTCCTCTGCACCCCCTCCAGTATAATCACATCCTTCCTATAATATGGCGACCAGGACTGCACACAGTACTCCAGCTGTGGCTGTACCAAGGTTCTATACAACTCCAATATGACCTCCCTACTTTTGTAATCTATGCCTTGATTGATAAAGGCACGTGTCCCATATGCTTTTTTCACCACCCCACTAACATGCCCCTCTGCCTTCAGAGATCTATGGACACACACGCCAAGGTCCCTTTGTCCTCAGAACTTCCTAGTGTCATGCCTTCATTGAATACTTTTTTGTCAAATTACTCCTTCCAAAGTGTATCACCTCACACTTTTCAGGGTTAAATTCCATTTGCCACTTATCTGCCCATTTGACCATCCCGTCTATATCTTCCTGTAGCCCAAGGCACTCAACCACATAGTCATCTATGTCGTTTACATAAATGACGAATAATAGGGGACCGAGCACAGATCCCTGTGGTACGCCACTGGACACTGGCTTCCAGTCACTAAAGCATCCTTCTGTCATCACCCTCTGCCTCCTACAACGAAGCCAATTTTGAATCCACCTTATCAAATTACCCTGTATCCCATGTGCTTTTGCCTTCTTTATAAGTCTCCCATGTGGGACCTTGTCAAAGGCTTTGCTGAAATCCGTATAAACTACATCAAGTGCACTACCTTCATCTACACACCTGGTCACCTCCTCAAAAAATTCAATCAAATTTGTTAGGCATGACCTCCCTCTGACAAAGCCATGCTGACTATCCCTGATCAAACCTTGCCTCTCCAAGTGGAGATAGATACTCTCCTTCAGAAATTTCTCCAATAGTTTCCCTACCACTGACATGAGACTCACTGGCCTGTAGTTCCCTGGCTTATCTCTACAACCCTTCTTAAATAGCGGAACCACATTAGCTGTTCTCCAGTCCTCTGGCATCCCTCCCGTGGCCAGAGAGAAATTAAAAATTTGGGTCAGAGCCCCTGCGATCTCCTTCCTTGCCTCCCTCAGCAGTCTGGGATACAAATCATCCGGACCTGGAGATTTGTCCACTTTTAAGCCTGCCAACACCTCCAATACTTTGTCACTCCAGATATCAATTTGCTTAAGAACCTCGCAGTCTCTCTCCCCGAGATCCATACCTTCATCCTCATTCTCTTGGGTGAAGACGGACGTGAAGCATTCATTCAACACTCCACCCATAGATAGCCCCCTTGGTCCCTTATGAGCCCTACTCTTTCCCTGGTTATCCTCTTCCTATTGATATACTTATAGAATATCTTGGGATTTTCCCTACTTTTACCAGCCAGAGCTTTCTCATATCCCCTGTTTGCTCTCCTAATTGCTTTCTTAAGCTCCACCCTGCACTGTCTGTACTCCACTAATGCCTCTGCTGATTTGCTTCCCTTGTACCTGCTAAAAGCCTTTCTTTTCCTTCTCATCGTAACCTCAATTTCTCTGGTTCTCTGGGCGTGTTACTCCTTCCTATAACCTTAGAGGGAACATGTTGAGCCTGTACCCTCCCCATTTCTTTTTTGAACACCCCCACTGTTCCTCTGTAGATTTCCCCACAAGTAACTGTTCCCAGTCTACCTTGGCCAGATCCTGCCTTATTTTACTAAAATCCACTCTCCCCCAATCCAAAACATTTTTTTGCAACTTGTCGATTTCTTTGTCCGTAACAAACTTAAACTGTACCATGTTGTGGTTGCTATCACTAAATCCTTTATATTGTCCAGATTCATGAGTTAACATTTAACCAAAGACCATAAGACCAAATCCGGGAAGTGCTACGTTGGCAAGTATTCATCAATGATTATATTTACCTTCCCATTTATGGCAATAAGCGGAGGCATCAACCATCCCATAATAAAATATTATAGCAGTAAAATTCCTTTTGGCAGATAGGTTACACTTTCAATAGGAGCTCAACCTTTTACTAACACTCCCATTAAGGGAAGAATTTATGTTGAGCACGTTAATTACTTGTGCAATCTGACAGTAATTTCCATCGTTCAACAAACAAAATAGTCAATAACCATAAAAAACTGGTAAACAAAAGGCATTTTCCTCAAATCAGTTTTGACGTATGGAACAATAAAATATTCTATATTAAGTTTTCGATATTTAGTGCTTATTCTGATTACTTAATTCTATAAATTCTAACTTTATACAGGAAGGCGTTAATCAAGAGTACTAGAATATTCAACCCATTAATCATTTTAAAAGTGTCACTTTTGCAGTATGGGGGATTTTAATTTCTTTTTCTTCTTTCTTTTGTTAATTTTCTCAATATAAATGTTAACTTTTTTACAACTGATGCTTCTAGCTTGGAACAGATGCACACATGAACGTACAGTTGATTAGTTCTGTTGTGTAGTTGTCAGCTAGACCAACATATCTTCAAAGAATATCTTTATATACATCCAACGCATGTCAGACATCGTCTTCACCCCCAGCAGGTTACCTATGCGGGAATGAGACAGAAATTTGTGTCCATTTACAGTTAAGTTATTCGGTACAAAGGCAAAGCCTAGTAGGTACATAGAATTGAAATTATCGCTGAGACAGGCCATCTCGCAGATAGTACAATATACAGTACAATATTACTGGCGTTAATATGCAAGGTTAATCTATTTTTCCGAACTCCCTTGAAGAAAAAAAAATACTTAAAACAATGGCAGTAATGTTCTGTAATGCATTTCTTGGGTAAAGTTCTTTTTTCATCAACTGAAGGCATTCTCTTTCTTTAAAAGAAATATTGTAGGTTATTCAGTACAATGGTACAAGGACTGAGGCTGTCTGTTTACAGGTACAATAGTAAAGGTTATTCAGTACAGTGATAAAGGGGCTGAGACTGGCCATTTAGAGATAGTGTTGGTTTATTCAGTACAATGGTACAAGAATTGAGAATGGCTGTTTACAAATACTGCAGGCTATTCAGTACATGGTACAAGGACTGAGACTGGCCATTTATAGGTAGTGCAGATTATAGCCACATATTCAGGACCATGGCTCCCCCTTCAGGGAGCTGCAGATGGTGGAAACTCTCATAGGTTATGAAGGAAATGATCTGAAAATGTCTTCTTATGCAGACAGATATCCAAGTGATTTTCATGAGGAGGTTGATACTTGCTTTCTCCATGTGGATCAAATGGTATTCAAAAAGCAAGAGTATACTGCAATGGTGAATGATTTGCCTTCCTACCCAATACACTGGTATATTTGTCTTCACTGAATTCCTACATGCTACTATGGAATCCAAATGTCCTTTAACATTTGTTCTGCTTCCAATTAATTACGAGGCTATGTTCTGATTCAAACTGCACAGAATACCTTGCTTATTAATACCTGTACTGTCAATCAGATGATTAGCCAATTAAAAAAAAGTATACATAATTTTATTGGACTTACTTTCATTTTCTTTTTGATTTTCTTGCCTCTCCTCTGGAACTTTGCCAGTTTGAAAATCCTGCAGCTGTTCCTTCAGAGGAGAGAACATATGAAATGTGAATGATGAAGCAATCTGCTCCACATTAGCCTACAAGACTGAGATAGAATCACAGAATAGAACCATTCAGCACAGAAGTATTCAGCCCATCATGCTTTTATGCACTTTGAATGAACTAACCAAATACTCAAATTCTCCTGCTCTTTTCCTGTAAGCCTGCAAACCTTTCCTTTACAAGTATATATCCAATTCCGTTCTGCAAGTTAATATTGAATCTGCTTTCACTAACCTTTTAGGTGATGTATTTTGGATCATAACAAATTTCTACATGAAAAAAAATTCTCAGTTCCCCTCTATCTTTTACCAATTAACTTAAATCTGTGTCCTGTGGTTACCGATGCTCCTGCCAGTGGAAACGGTTTCTCTGTGCTTACTCTATCAAAATCCTTTACAGGAGCAACCAAATGCCTACATTCATATAGGATGTGCCAACGTCCACATGAATCATTCATAGAATCCTGTGAATCATCCATACTTACTTATCTAGGCTCTTCTCTTCCTCCGAACCTTCAACTTCATTAACTTGCACTTGTGAAGAATTCATTTCTGTTTCCGGACCCTACATACAGAAAGGAAGAATTTCAATGATATTATTTTAAACACATTTCTTTCTCTTCTGTGAAGAAAGTGACTCACATGGGACTGAAGTTTGAACAGAGGCAGCAGCTGTCCAGAATCAGACCCAAGTGACCATTCTTCACAAATGAGCTTAGGCAGTGAATGGTTCTGGGCTATTCATCAATGAAGATTCTTGGAGTTGAGCCCTTTTCTGTCATCCACACACACACACACACACACACACACACAAACACACACATTTCTTGCAGTAGTTGCCAGATATCTTGGTTAATTTTTACAGGTCCTAGCCTTGACGCTGAGGGTTATTAAAGCTTAATTTCCTCATAACCATACTGAGATTGGCTAACTCTGTTCAGATCATTGTCCAACAAGCAAAGGATTTTACTTAATTATTCTATTTTCAATGACCCTGGCTCGCTCTGAACTTCAGACATAGAAAAGTGCTTGCGCACCACTTGCCACATTAGATCGTTAACCACTCATTTTATACTTATAAAATAAGTATGCTGCCAAAAAATTGCTAGGCTTATGTGGAGTTAGCATCAAAGATGAGCCTGATCCTGTCCTCATGTTACATCTGCATAGATTTGCTTTACAGCAGGAGTCTGTTTTCAGTCAATCAAAAGCACTTATGTAATATTTCTGCTGTATCCAATGGACAGTGAGAGCAGGGAGGCAGAAAAAAGAGGCAGGTTAAAGATTTTTAAAAATAAAAACTTGTAATTTAGAATAAAAGTTAGAAATGGAGCGAAAGTATAACTTGAACAAAATATAAGCAGGGAAGAGATGACAATGGAACTACAGGTCTTAATTTCCATATGTAAGGTAGCCTGTTTTAATATTTATTTAACAATTTATGGTTAGGTTAATTCTAATACATTATTAACTTTAATACAGAAATATTAATTTCTTAAGAACGTCATTATACATGAATTGAAAAAATGAAAACAGTTCAGTTAGGGAGCAGGAATGTCCCTCAATCTGTCAACAATCTAGGAACTCATGAACAACAGAAGGCCATTTATTCCTTCAAGTCTGTTCCATCATTTAATGAGACCATAACTGATCTGTTACCTAACTTCTCATACCCGCGTTTGCCCCACATTCCTTAAAACACCTGGTTAGCAAAAACGTATCAATGTTAGATTTAAAATTAAGAAATGACCTAGCATCAACTGCCTTTTGTGGAAAAGAGTTTGAAACTTCTGATGCCCTTTGCATATAAAAGTGTTTCCTAACTTCATTATGTCTCCCAGTCCTAGTCTCCCCAACTGGTGTAAATAGTTTCTATCTATCCTATGATTTCTCCTTATTATCTTGACAGCTTCAATCAAATAACCCTTTAACCTTCTAAATCCTAGGGAATACAACACTAGTTTCTGTAATCTGTCCTCACAATGTAACCCTTGGAGTCTAGGTATCATTCTGGTAAATCTTAGCCTCACTCCCTCCAAAGCCAGTATATCCTTCCTTAGGTGTGGTACCCAGAACTTCTCACAGCATTCCAGGTGTGGTCAAACCAAGGCTTTGTGTAGATGTAGGGTTAATAATCTTACCAGATTGTGCCTCTTGACAATTTGTTTTGGAGCAATGTTTTCCAAGTAGGCTTCTTCACTTTCCTGCTCTATAAAATCTTCTAGAACCAACTGCTTGTCTGCTTCGCAACTGAAATAAAATAGATTAAAAATAACTAGGAATGGTTTGACTCTCACAAAATTGTTACACGTCTTGATATATTTGCTAGTAAAATTCATGGGGAGAATTTTTTCCCCATTGGGGGGGTTTTGTGGGGGTGGGCGCAGACCCAATCAGCCCCCCCGATCGGGTCCACGTCACCATTTCATGTGGGCAGGCCTTAATTGGCCTGCCCAGCGTGACATGCACACGGAAGCGCTGTGCACTCCTTGTGCAGGCCGGGGGCTTGTTCCCTGAGTCGGGGATTTTTAAAAAAATATTTTTAAAATTATTTTTATTATTTATTTATTATTATTTACATTTTTTTATTTATTATATTATTTATTTATTACAGTTTGAGGACTCTGGGTCTATACTCGATGGAGTTTAGAAGGATGAGGGGGGATCTGATTGAAACTTACAGAATACTGAAAGGCCTGGATAGAGTGGACGTGGGGAAGATGTTTCCATTAGTAGGAGAGACTAGGACTCGAGGGCACAGCCTCAGAGTAAAGGGAAGACCTTTTAGAACAGAGATGAGGAGAACTTCTTTAGCCAGAGAGTGGTGAATCTATGGAATTCATTGCCACAGAAGGCTGTGGAGGCCAGGTCATTGAGTGTATTTAAGACCGAGATAGGTAGGTTCTTGATTGGTAAGGGGATCAAAGGTTACGGGTAGAAGGCGGGAGAATGGGGTTGAGAAACTTATCAGCCGTGATTGAATGACGGAGCAGACTCGATGGGCCGAATGGCCTAATTTCTGCTCCTATGTCTTATGGTCTTATGGGGCCTGCGCTCTTTTGTGCAAGCGCACGAAAGAGCGCAGAAATTTCCCTGAGGCACAGAGGTGGCTCGGGAGATTAGTTTAAGTTTTAAAAATTTAAATAAAGAAAAGAAAAAACTTTAAGACATGGTCCCCTCATGTGACAGTGTCACATGAGCTGGGACATGTCAATTAAATTTTTATATAAGTTTTTATTCAATTTATAAACACTTCATGAAACCTCATCCCGCCCATGGATGAGGTTCCATGAAAAATGCGAAGACTGCCTGGGCTCTTCACCTGCCCGCCAACATTAAGGTTGGACGGGCAGCTCAGTTTATTAGTTTAATTAGTTTTTAAATGGCCTTAATAGGCCTTTGGCAGTTTGGTGGGCGCGCAGCCGACACGGCTGTGCACTTGCCAAACTGGAAGTCTAAATGACTCACGGTGACGTCGGGATGCTTGCCCAATGTCACCCTGCATCATTTTATGCCTCAGCGAGTGGGCCCTGCCCCGCTCGCCAAGCCGAAGATCCTTACCCATGTATCACAGAACCATGCAGTCATGAAATGATACAGCACAAAAGGAGGCTAATGAGCCCATCATGTCTATATCAGCTATCTGGGAGAGATGGTGGCAAAGTGGTAATGTCACTGGATTCGTAATCCAGAGACCCAGGCTAATGCTCTGGGGACATGGGTTCAAATCCCACCATGGCAGCTGGTAGAATTCAGTTAATAAATCTTGAATGTAAAACTAGTGATAGTGACCATGAAACTATCTTCAATTGTTGCAAAAACCCATCTGGTTTACTAATGTCCTTTTGGGAAGGAAATCTACCATCCTTACCTGGTTGGGTCTACATGTGACTCCAGACCCTCAGCAATGAGATTGACTCTTAACTGCCCTCTGAAATGACCTAATGAGGGCATTTAGAGATGGACAACAAATGACAGAGATGCTCACATCTCCATGAAAGAATAAAGAAGTCCCATTCCAGTGCTCTTTCCCAGAGTCCAGCAAATTTCTCTTTCTCAACTATATATCCAATTTCCTTTTGAAAGTTACTATTGAATATGCATCTGCCAGCCTGTTAACTGTGCATTCCCAATCATCATAACTGTGTTTTAAAAAAAAAGTCTATTAATTTCACCTTTGCCAATTATCTTAAATCTGTGTCCTCTGGTTACCATTCCATCTGCCACTGGGAACAGTTTCTCCTTACCAACTCTATCAAAATCCTTCATGATTTTGAACGTCTCCATTCATTTTACCCTTAACTTTCTCTAGCCTGAGAACAACCCCAATTTCGCTGGTCTCGCCACATAACTGAGGTACCACATAGCTCATACCATTCGAGTAAATCTCCTCTGCACCTTCTCTATGGCTTCTTCCTGAAATGTGTTGCCCAAAGCTGGACACAGTACTCCAGCTGATTTATAAAGGTTTTGCATAATTTCTCTGCTTTAGTATGCAATGCATTTATTTAGAAAGGAATTCGTATACTTTTATTACAGTAATCTCAGCTTGTCCTTCCACCTTCAAATATGTGCACATTTTTTTCTTGACTACATAATGCTACATTACCACCTTCAATTGCTTCAGTTTTTTCAAATTGTAGTTTGTCAGCCTAACGTGGAAAATGATAGGAACATTTAAAATGTATTAAATGAATGGGTTAAACCTGAAGTGCACTTTATCTGTGAAGAAAAACCCATGGGTAGAATTTTCCACCCACTGGGGGGGGGAAGTTTAGGAGTGGGCGCGTGGAGGTGCACCTCTGACTGGCCGCCATTTTACGTGGGCGGGCCAATTAAGACCCACCCAGCGTGACGTCCGCAAGGAAATGCTATGCGCTCCCTGTGCGGGTGGTGGGGGGGGGATTTCCTAAGCTGAGAGTGTGCTCTTTCACACATGCACACGAAAGAGCGCACTCATCTCCCTGAGGCTAAGTGCTGTCTCGAGGGGATCGGCTCCACAATAAAACATATTAAAAATAGAAAAAAAAAATTTCCCTGACATGTCCCCTCATGTGACATGAGTTGGGACATGTCCATCACTTTCAAATACACTTATATTACATTTTTTGAAACCTACATGAAACCTCATCCCACCCGTGGATGAGGTTTCATGCTTTTCCTAATTCCCGCCAGGGTTCCTGGCCTGCCCGCCAACCTTAAAGTTGGACGGGCAGGTCCACTAATTACTTTAATGACTGTCAATGGCCTCAATTGGCCATTGACAGGTCGGCGGGTGCACAGCTGATTCTGCTGAGCCCCCATCTGCCTGAAAATTTAAATGAGGCAGGGTGACATCGGGAGTTCCGCCCGACGTCATCCTGCATCATTTTACGTGTCGGTGAGCGGGCCCCGCCCCTCGCTCGCTGATCGGGAAATCCTGGCCCATGATTCTCATGGCCCTGACAACATACATACCAGGATACATTCTAACCCCTGAAATAGCGTTAAATTCAGAAGCCTGCAACTACACTTCTGGCTACCAGCATCGGGAACTTCGGCTGCTGCTCTTAAAGTGCGAAGATTGCCCAAGTGAGAAGAAGTGCACGAGCAACTGGAATTACTTTTTATACTGCAACCATCTTCAGCTCCCACAGAGGGTGCCTGTGTAAGCCTCACTGCCAGGTTTCTTGAAGAGCCCCCCACTTCGGGTGGAACATGAATTAACACAAGGAAACTGAAGCAGAAGGCAGGAAGCGCCCTTTTTGCCCCATTAATGTTCTTCTACTGCAAGCACAGGCCCGGTTATGTCATTTTTGGGCAGTACCAGAAATTCTGGGGTAACATTTTAGGCTGGCTACTCGACACAACTGGTCTCCATTTCTATTTCTGTTTTCTATGCTAGAATAACTGAGCAAATGCACCAACGGAGTAATCCCCTCTCATGTCTTCAGGACATCATCAGTGGGAAAATGCTTAACATTATTTAAAGATCTATTTTTGTATTACTACTCACGGGGTAATTTCACTCCTGGATATATGACCTGATCTACTTCTGCTCCTTCTATTTCCTAGTAGACAATCAATGGAGAAATAAATAAAAGAAATAAATACTGATCACTGTTGTTGAAAAATTCAGCCTCTGTCTCACCATGTTTACCCAAGCTAAAGCATTCACCCCTCAATTATATAATTAACTGCTTCAGCGAGATCACATGTGAGGGGAAGAGAGAGAAGGAAGGATTTATAAAAAAAAGAAATTTATAAAGAAAGGAACTCTCAGAAAGCCTAGTGGGAAATTGAGAGCTCAATCAAATAAATGACAACAGACTCGGGGCACTAAGAAATTCAGGGAAAACAATCTGGAATAAGGACTCAGGGGTGCCAAAGTTGATTAAGAAGCTGATTAAAATTTGTGAGAAACTGTTTCCACTGATAGGAGCACATTAACCAAAGGCTGCAGATTTAAAATAACTGGAGAAAGAACTAAGGGGAAAATGAGGAGACTTCTTATTTACACAGCGATTTGTTATGATCAGGAATGCACTGCCTGAAAGTGCAGTGGAAGCAAACTCAATCCAAACTTTCAAAAGGGTATTGGATATATACTTGAAAGCAACATTTGCAGGGCTGTGGGGAAAGAGCCAGGAATGGGAGGAATTTGATGACTCTTTCAAAGAACTGGCACAGACATGATGAACCAAATGGGCTTTTTTCTGTGCTATATGATTCTATAATTTATGATAAGGGGCTCATGGATACCAATGTCAAATAATGGGAGTACAGGATGCAGAGTCAACATAGCCAACAAGGAGGAAAGGACAGGACAATAAGATACTAACATTCAGATAAACTCCTTACATTAATTCTGATGATAGATTATAAGGGCAATTTTTCAACTATGCACTTTGACAGAAAGCCTCAACACTGGAAGCATATTTCATAAGTTCAGATGCACACCACACATGATTTCCTAACCATTTGTAGGCACCCATGTTTGGGACATATACTTCTGCTGGGCAAGGCACGGCCCAAAGGTGGAAAGTTATCCCTTATGTCTGAAAGGTGATCCAGAGAAAAGAGTTGGGCCAGGATTTTAGGATGGCGGGGCTTGTTTTCCTGTCATCCAAAGAGTTGGAGGGGAACACATCCCCGCCGATACTGCTTGACCCACAACCATTTAATGTTCCAATGAGCATTAATTGGCTGGAGGCAGGACTTCCACGTCTCACTTGGGAGGAAGTCCTGCCTCAGAGAGCTGCCGGCCAATCTGATTGTCCAGCAGCTCTCTACTCCCAGCAGCGCCGGGAGCTGCAGTGGACAGGACTGCGACTGCAAGCAGTCCCCAGAAGCTAAGTACTGGGAGTCCAGGATCAAGGGAGTTTTGCGGGTCTTAGGGCAGGGGGGGGTATGTGAGGCCTTGGAGGGCGAACAGAGGGGGATTGGAGTGTCCGTGGAGAGGTCAGGTGGGGAGGGAGGACCGACAGTGACCGGACCTTATGGTGGGAGCTTTTGATGGAGGTGCCCCCACCACCCCCACCACTCCAACACCCCCAAAGCCGGAACCCAGTTTATTTTCGGGCTTCCCCCATACCCCAGGATTCCTTCCCCAGCCTGAAAGTTGAAGCTGGGTGAGAAATGGCCATTAAGTGGTCAATTATTGGCCACCTAAGGGCCTCAATTAAGGCAAGGGTGGGCCCTAGTGTGAAATCGCAGAGAGGTCGGATGGGCGGGAATCCAGGAGGAAACCCATCCGAGGAATTTTACGCTTATCCCCCACCTACAAAACTGCCAGTGAGCAGGGAACGTAAAATTCTGCCCTTGAAATTCTGTACATCAGTAATTAAAAAAAGAAAACATTTTTTTAGATGACATTGTATAACATCTCTCAGAAATACTTTTCATATGATGACTCACTTTGAAGTGCACTGATTTTTATTTTGTGCACATAAAGACTCCAAACTCAGAAATGATATAAAGGACATGTGAGCCTCTTTTTAGTGGTTTTGGTTGGGCAAAGAAAATTAGGCAGGACATTTAGAGAATTCATTACATGTTTTCAACCAGTACCCATGGGTTAATTAACATGAGCATAAATTCCTGGAACAGATATATGTGCCTTGGTTTAATGTATCATCTGATGAAAATGCAGAGCATCTCCAGTACTAGCTACAATATGCACTCTAGCCCTAGAGTGAGACTTGAACTCACAACTCGCTGGTTCAAAGGCAAGAGGGCCATCAGTAGGTCCAAGCTGATAACAACAAGGACAGTTTGCTTTTATATAGCACCTTTGACATTATGAAACATCACAAGGCACTTCACAGGAGTCTTATAAAGCAAAATTTTGTACTGAACCAGACGACAAAAGGTTTAGCCAAAAGGGTCAATTTTAAGGAGCATTTTAAAGAGAGATAGAGAGGTTTAGGGAAGGAATTCCAGAGCTCAGGGCCTTGACAGCTGTATACACAGCCATCAATGCTGAAGCAATTGAAATTGAGGATGCTCAAGAGGCCAGAACTAAAGAAGCGCAGATACCTCAGAAGGTTCTGTAGCTGGAGATTAGAGGTAGGGAGGGGTGAGGCCATGAAGGGATTTGCAAACAGGGTGAGAATTTTAAAATCAAGTCACTGCTTAACCAGGTGCCAATGTAGAACAGCAAGCATGGGGGTGAGGTTGGTGAATGGGAGTAAGAGTGAGTTAGGGATAGGCAGCAGGGTTTTGGGTGACCTCAGGGTGTGTTTCGGAAAACTCAAGCATAGAGGTAACAAAAGCATAACGAAAACAGAAACCTACCCGTAGGATCAAGAACTGAACCTACCAGTAGGATCAAGAACTGACTTATAAAGTTGATTGAAATTGAAGGATAAAGATTGATGTTGGAACCCCCATTATTCACCCTAATAGAATGAGCAATATAATTTTGGTGATAAGTGACATGACTCGCATTTTGGTCTCATATGCATGGCATAGGAATGAAGCCACTAGGAACTGGAACAGGCCATTTAACACCTCAGGCCTGTTCCATCATTCAGTAAGATCATGATTGATCTGATATTCCATCTGCCCGCCTTGCCTTGATAATGCAACCTTTATTATCCTTGCCAAACAAAAATCTATCAACCTCAGTTTTGAAATTTTCAATTGACATAAACTCAATAGCTTTATGGGGGAGAGTTCCAGATTTCCACTTTCTCTTATGTAAAGAAGTGCTTTCTGAACTAACTAGTTTTGGTTTGAAGATTATTTCATCTTTTTCTAAACTATCCCACAAAAGGTAATAGTTTCTCTCTCCTTACCCTCTTAAATCCTTTAATCATCTTACACGTCTCAATTAGATCACCCTTAAGTTTCTATATTTAAGGGAATACAAGCCTAGCCTATACAGCCTGGCCTCATAATTAAATCCTTCAGTATAATTCTGATGAATCTAAGCTGCAACACTTCCAAAACCACCTTTCTGAGGTGCAGTACCCTGAAATTAATGCAGTGCTCCTGATGGAGTATAGCTAGGGCTCTGCACAGCCATTATTAACATAACTACTACCCCTTTGTATTCCAACTTTCTTCAGATAAAGCCCAAGGCTGCAATTTCCCTGTCCAAATCAGGCCGAAATGGAGGTGGGACAGCAAACAAAATGGCTGCCGAGCTTCATGGCTGGAAATCCCACCGTTTCCACCCTCCACCATTTTCTCTCAAGGGCAGGGGAGGAAGTATGCCTCAGAAACTGCCCACTTCTATTAACAAGGAAATTTAGATGATTGTGGACTCATTAAGAGCCCATCCCCAATAAGTTTTCCAATTTTTAACAAGGCCGCCAAAGTTCAGTCTCTGTTGGGAATCAGACCAGCTCAATGGAGGCGGGGGCAGGGTTGGTTGAGAACTGATGTGAGAAGGTGCAGTTCGAAGTAGTGCTGAAGAGGCTGAGCATATCAGGGGAGTTCTACCCCATGACATTAAAATTCACTGAATTTAAAAACATGTCACCTGCCTACCCTGTCCTGGGTTCCAGGCTTCCTGCGGTCCTCTGAAATGTGGGAAATTTGAACTTTGGCAAATTTCCTTCTAAATCACTGATTTGAAAATGTCAGCCAATTTGGGCCAGAATGTAGCCCACCTCCCTGGTGCCCCTGCTCCATTCTCACATTCCGGCCACTAATTGGGCAGCAGGCCCGTCTTGAGGGTCATTAAGGTTCTGAGCCTCAGCAAATCCAACTTTCCAGCGGGCTGGCGACAGAGGTGGGTTCGTGACCCAGAATTGAACCCACCTACAGATACCCGCCCCCAAGAGGAAACCCAGCCCCAACTTTCCATTAGCCTTTTTAATTATTTTCTGTATGAGTAGTACACATATTAAATTGAACTTAACCCTTGATTGGGAGCTTTATTTATGTCATGCAGGAGGAGACTGCTATTGCTGGTCTGTGATGTTGGGTCTGATTTTAACTGCACAAGTGACTGGATTTTGAGTGAGTTAAAATCGGGCACGATATTGTGTTTTCTGAAAACTCGAGTTAATTAGGAAAGGATGAGGGTTTCACTATATTTTCTAAAGAATAATGCAATGCTCGAATTCACGAAAGATGTGTAGTATAATTCTTACCACTCTTTACAACTTCATCAGCGTAGTTGTTTCTTAGCTGTTCCTGCTTATGTATTACGAGGACTGGTGTTTTTTCGGTATTTCTCAGGTTTGACATACATGGTCCTGTTGGAATAGAATTCTGCTGTTTGTGCAGGTGCACCCCAGTTTTCAGGCTCTGCTTTGTCCCAGCACAAGAGCTGTCCCTGTGAATTGGGCTTGCGAATCCCGACATTGCCCCCGTGTTTTCTCTCCGAATCAAGGCCTTCGTGGCACTCCTCCTCAGATGTGTGCAATATTTTGCCAGTGCGGAATTATTTTCTTTTGCACTGGGATTATTCAGTTGTACTTCTGCTGTTTCCTTTATTTGAGCTTTCTTAATATGTTTCTCCTGTTGGGGAAGAGCAGGTACCCCAGTATAACAAGAAAAGTAACAAGAAATGTCCCAGTGATTTTCAGTAATTTTTACTGTTAATCTTTCTGCTGCAATGACTGAAAAACATTGCATCTAGTTATTATAATAAGAAGTTATTTCAGCATTAAAAATACATTGGTACTTTACTCTTCTAGAAAATTGCATTGTATAGTGTTATTAAATGATTATTAATCTACTACATTTTTTATCAAAAATATACTTTGATTCCCATCACTTACTAACCAACATTTTTTATTTATACAAGAGATTAATGATTATTAGCAATTCCTATTTCATTAGCAAATGCCATTAATGGTCTTTCAGCAGTTTACGGATTCCTAGACATCATACCTCTGTTACAGAAGATCTTGAAGAATATTTTTCAGATTTGTTATCTTCGTTCTCTTGACCTTCTTTCATTGACCGGGAGACAGTTGAGAGCGTACTAGTGTTTCTGTTCTTATCAGACATCTGATGAAGTGGAATCACATTCCCAAAAGAATGACCTGACCTTGACAGGTGAGACGGAGGTAGGTTGGTAGCAGCATGCCTGTGTACACACCAAGATATCTGCTGACAATTTTTTTGATGTGGGTAAGGGAGGTATCTGGCATCTTGTGTGCATGGAGTGAAGGGCTGGTGGACTAAACTGATTGTTTCCCCACAGGGCATCATAAGCTTATGCATTTTTCTTGACTTTTCAATAGTGAAGTTGTCCCTTTTGTCAACTACTGTTTGTACAAAGGTAGTCCTGTGATTAGGTTGGTCCTGCATACTGTCACGACGCACAGTATTTGCATTGTGAGACTCCTGAAGCTGATGGCAATTATTTCTGTTATTTTCAGCTCCAACATAATTCAAAGCAGCACCAAGGCCTTGAACAGACAGGTCATAATACTTTGTATGCTTACAGTTCTTCTCCAGTTGCTCCATAGTGATGAACGGATGTTGTAAAGCAGTTCTTGGAGAAATACGATTTTTGGGATCAAAGCTCAGCATTCGCTTCACAAGGTCTACCATGCTGTTGCAATCATGGAACTCGGCTATATCCTCGCCATTTGGGAACAAACTTTTGATGATGCTGAATGTTTCAAGTTCATCAAGTGACTTCAAAGTACGTCTTCTTGGCTCCAAAGGTTGCATAAACATCTTCATTTGGTACTCAGACAATGGCTTAAGTTGCCACTGGCGACCTGAATGAGGACAGGAGTTTCTTTTGAAGAAAAGATGAGCTTTACTTGCTTGATTGAGCAGATAATCGTGGGGTTGGCCTTGTGTTTCAACAATAATTCTGATCTGATCGTATTGATTTTTGCCAGGATACAAAGGGCTACCAAGACGAAGCTCAGCGAGCACACAACCGAGGGACCACATATCCAACTTTTCACAGAAAGGCAACCCTAAGAGGATCTCTGGAGATCTGTAGTATCTGGCCTGGATGTATGGGTCTTTAAAGTGAAAATTAAAATTTTCTATCAATAGGAAATTCAATTTAAATAAAAGTAGTTTTCTTGGGAAACTCAGAAACCATATAATAATTTAATAAATCAAGAGTTGTGATTTTTTATAGGAACATAAGGCTTAGGTGAAGGAATGGGCCATTTGGCCCTTCAAGCCTGCTCATAAAAAATCAGTAAGATCATAGCTGATCTGATTGTGGACTCAACTCCACTTTCCTGTCTGCCCCCCATAACCCTTGACTCTCTTGTCTAACAAAAAATTTTCCAACTCAGCCTTGAATAGATTCAATGACCCAACCTCCACCACTCTCTGCAGAAGACAATTCCACAGACTACCCACCCTCAGAGAAAAAAATCCTCCTCATCTCCGTCTTAAAATGGAAACCTCTTGTTTTTAAACAGTGTCCCTTTGTTCTAGTCTCCCCCTCCTGGTATCCACCTTGTCACCCCTTTGAATCTTATATGTTTCAATAGGATCACCGCTCAGTCTTTTAAATTCCAATGGGTATAGGCCCAACCTGTTCAATCTTTCTTCATAAGATAAGCCCCTTCATCCCAGGGATGAGTCAAGTGAACCTTCTCTGAACTGCTTCTAACATATTTATATCCTTTTTCAAATGAGACGACCAAAACTGTACATAGTACTCCAGATGTGATCTTGCCAAGGTCCTGTATAGCTGCAGTAAAACTTCCCCACTTTTATATTCCATTCCCCATGCACTAAACACCAACATTCCATTTGCCTTCCTAATCGCTTGTTGTAGCTGCATTATTTGTGTAGCGGGTCAGTACACTAACCTTTCAGTTCTAAGATTTAGATCAGAGAAAAATATAGAATGATGAACTCAAAGTTACCTTTCCCTGGTTACTGTGAGAGTCCTCCAAGCAATGATGTTAGTACAGATTCCATCCTGTTATTGCCGGGCACTGGTATAAGGCATAAAACTGCCCAAGGTACAGCCCGCGTTTGAAATCACATGAAAAAAGGGCCAAAAAAAAAAACACATGAAAATATAAGAGACTTGACAGCTGTTGTAGTAAAAATATTATAAACTAACCCAAAGGAGGAAATCGGGAGAAAGCAAGAGTAAAGGGGACTCAGCATGGTTATTTGGAGGAGGGATCATGTTTGACAAGCCTATTGAACTTCTTTACAAGGACAACAGTGCTGATTTTATTCCCCCACCCCACCCTGATGTGCCTAGGCACTGCACAGGCAAAATATTCTTTAAATACACTGAATGGTTCTGAACTGATCAACTAACTAAATTTGGTGCATCAGGTCAGTAGCAGGGCGGCTGAGGTGCAAGTTCACCCTCTTGGAAGGACCAAGGCCGGAATTTTACGGCCCCATCGCGGCAAGAATGGGGCTGTAAAATGCAGCCAGTCATTCTAAACTCCATGGGGCAGAATTTTCGGGTTGGCGGGAGGCCGCGATCAGCCAGCCTGGGAGCGGCTGGAAAACAGACCACTGGGTGCGATCGGCCCCCAACTGCGATTTTGCGCTGGCTGGCCAATTAACAGCCAGGCAGCGTGTAAGGAGTGCTGAAAGGCTCAGCATGACTGGGGTTGGGGGGTGGAAGGAGGGTGAGCGCTGAAGTCAGCGCAGGTGCGGGAGAACTGCCTCAGAGAGCTGACGAATTTAAAATCAATAAAGACAGGATTTAAAACCTGGAAAAAAACGTCCATGCATTAGAATGAGTCACCTGTCCGTGGATATTATAAAAATTCGGTGCATAGATTTTTATTTTTTATTTAATTACTGAAGCCTCATCCCGCTTTTGGATGAGGTTTCCTGAAAAATGCAAAGGCCGATTTGCCCACCCACTGACCATAAGGTTGGCAGGCAGCGAAAAATCCCTGTTAATTAATAATTTAATGGCCTTAATAGGCCTCTTACTTGTTGGCGGGTGTGCTGCCAATTCTCACGCGTGCCCACCGACCAAAATATCGCACAAGTGCACGATGATGTCCAGACGCTCGCCCGATATCATCCCGCGCTATTCCACGTTCGAGCATGTCAGGTGTGCGCCCGCACGCCTAGCGGAAAATTCAGCCCATTAACTTTAGTGGGACCGTAAAATCCTGCTGGCATAAAATTCCACTACACGTTCCTAGAATTGAGGTTTGGAAAAGAGAAAACAAAAATTCTAGGGGCAGGCTGAGAGAAAAGTAGGCCTTACTTTCTCCTGCTTTCCCCCATGGAGGGCAGTATTTAATGAAGGTGACAGGGATCTCGCCAAGCCGATAGAGACTTGGCGAGAGACCCATGCCACCTGTTTTAAAGAAGACCTGCCCAATTAAGTGCCACTCAGGCGTAACTGGACAGCGGTGATCTTTCTCCAGGATCAAAGACCCCAGGGATGGAAACCCCATCAGCCAAGAGCTGCCAGTCCAATCAGAGGCTGGCAGTTCTATTGAATGGCTGCTGCTGGTATGATGCCTACCCAAGGCCAAGTATCATCACTGGATCCCAGGCCACAGGTGAGTGATGGTGGAAGGAAGGGGACTCGTGGATGAGGGTTTGGCAGCAAGGGCAGGGTGTTGGCTCTCAGCTTGCCTCACCCCTTTCTGATGCCAGGACCCTCAATCAAGCACTGAGTGCCTTTGAATAAGGCAACCTCCACATCCCCAGGGAGTCCACAAGCAATCCAACAGAATTTCTTTATTGTGCTCCTCGCATAGCAAGACCCCACCCACCACTGAGTTAATTACAGGCCCAATTCCTGCTTCTCCAGATGCCCCTCAAAATGGGAAACTTTCTGGTGAACCAAGGGCGAGCTTACTACTACCCACCAAATTTACACTGGCCTGAATTTTACAGTGTCAGAGAGGGCGCGCAGCAGTCCCGATCTTAAGTAAAATGGCGGGCGATGATGACGGGAGGGCCTCCTGACATCATGGCGGCGTTGCGCGATATTACTGTCAGCGGGCACGCACAGATGTCAGAAGCATGCCTGCTGAAAATTAAAGGGGAAATTAGGCAAATTAAAAAGGCAATTCACAGTGATTTTAAGTCGCCCATGTGATTTCATGCTCGGCGCACGGACCATTCAGCCTGGTGGCTTTCATGTTTTTAATGAACCCTTGATCCAGGGCGGTATAAAAGGATCTTGGCAAGGTGAGCAGGCAGGAGTTTTTTTGGGAGTTGGTTTACAGACAGTTTCTGGCATTTTTTCTGTGTTCTGGAGAGCTCTTTGATTTCTCAGCATGTGCAGAGGCTCTCTGCGAGAGGCCCCTTCGGTGCACAGTCCTGTCCAATCATCTTTAAGAAAATGAGGATTGTCTACTCTGCTGGAGGGAACCCCTCAGAAGGCCTGAAGGGAAAAGAGGCCAGGTGCCCGCAGGTAGTGTCCCAGGGTACAACCTGTGGAAAGAGAGACGCAACCAGAAGGGTTGCAGGGCCAGCAGGAAGGACAAGGCAGAAGGGTCCGTCAAAGATGCCATTATCCAGCAGGCAGAGTTTACAGACAGCACTCTTGCTACCTGGGCATGTCCGAGGTCCAGTGCCGAAGGAGGCTCCGCCTCTCCCAGGGTCATCATGACCTCCATATGCAAGATGATTAGTCCAGAGATCGCCTCAAACTGTATAGGTGGCCATCCTATGCCAGTGGCTCTTAAGGTTACAGTGGCCCTGAATTTTTTCATCTCAGGTTCTTTCCAGGGATCAGTGGGAGATCTATGTGGAGTCTCACAATTGGCTGCCCACAACTACATCAATCTGGTCACTGACGTTCTATTCAGACAGGTCAGTAACTTCATTCATTTCCAGACAGACAAAGCCAGTCAGGCTGAGCAAGTCAGGGGCTTTGTTGCAATTGTTGGGTTTCCACAGATCCAGGGAGTCATAGATTGAATGCATGTGGCCATAAAGGCACCAGCAGGCGAGCAGGGTGCCTTCATCAATAGAAACTCCCTGAACGTCCAGCTTGTCTGTGACCACAGGACTCAGATATTGCAGCTCAGCGCCAAGTATCCTGGAAGATGTCATGATGCTTTGACACTCCCAGCTGCCAAGGCTCTTGGTCGTGCCAGCTCACTTGGATGGTTTGCTCCTGGGGGCAAGGCTATCTCCTGAAAAGATGGCTCATGACACCACTCAGACACCCAAGGACAAAAGCGAAGGAGAGCTATAATTGAAGTCATGCCTCCACATGGGCAGTAATTGAGAGGACCATAGGGTTACTCAAAGTGAGGTTCAGCTGGCACCCAAGGTATAGCTTGAAAGTGAGGGCAAGGGTGACGCCTCCTTATTGATCATTTCTGATGAGGCCATCCTGTCACCTTTAAGTCAATTTACGACCTCTGAAATGAAGTTTGCAGCCCTTCCCGTGTGTCACACGCAACTCCCAGGCCCACCACCTCTGAAAAACATGAAGCACATTCAGACCATTACACAAAATGAGATATTCATATGCTGGTCTCGAAATTACAAATAAGACTGAACACATGTCTCAACGAAAGTTATATCACCTGTCACAACCTGTCTTGCGCTCAAAGTGACTTTAACTTCAGTTTGCCAGTGCTGCCTCTTGGTGCCCCCGCCCCTTGCTGGCAGCGGCATTGGAGACAGCCTGCTGTCTCTGATGTCCTGTTGACCTTGGCGGCCATCCTCTGGTCAGCAGAGCCTGTGCAGGCACTGTCTGTGTGGGAGCATCTAGCACCATGGCTGGACATTCCTCAGTCATCGCATTCTCATCAGATGCGATGGTCACTGGCAGAGGGACAGAGGAGCTGCTGCCTTCATCCAGAGGGCTTTGAGAGATGCCCGCAGGTGCAAGCTGCAGCTCGTCCACCAACGTGAGGTTGGTTTGAACCTGCCTACCTCCCTGCTCACCGTAGATGGACTGGCACCTAGCAGAGCTACTAGGTGCCTCATCCATCTCCCACACTAGCATTCACCTGCTGAGGACACTACCAGTGTGTGGGCTTGCAGGTCCAAATGGAACTCCAGAAACCCCTGATTCTGTCCCTAGAGCTGCCTCTCTATAAGAGTCGCCAATTGCTCTATGGCGGGGCTGTGCGTTCGGAGCTGCGGGTCAACACAGTGCTCACGCTCCGCATGGACTCCTCCATGACAGAAACCATGGCACGCAGACCATCAGGGATCTCTGCCAGATCTTCTCATACATCCCGCTGAACATCCAGCCTCTGCCGCCTGATGAATGACTCCAGAGTTTCATCATCTGCCTTGGACTCAGCATCGTTCTGGTCTCCAGCAATCCGGCGACTGCTGGCGCCTTGTGGACTCTCTGTCTCCGCCTCCCCTCATGTCCTCACAATGGTGCACTCCCATCTAATCCAATGCGCTATTGCCCACTGACATGCCTGTGTCTGCACTGGTGCTTGGTACCGGGAGAGGATGTGACGGGCGTGCAACTGTCCACGGCTCCTCGTCGGGGGTCAAGGGGGTCTATGGCACATCGTGAGGGTGGCATATTTGAAGGAGGAAGAGAAAATGTCAGCTGCAATCATCATTATAAAGTCACTGTGCATGGATTACGGCTGCTTGTCACAATGGGCAAGTGCTTCAGTGAGGCATTGTGAATGGGCGAGCAACGGGAACTCCTGGTTTGAACAATGCCGCTACCCTACATCTCTTATATACTCCCCCAGTCTCTTCCCTGTCCACTGGACTCTTACCTTCCTCTGAGACCCCTGCCTTGCTGTGACCTGTGGACCTTGCTCCATGCTCGCATGCCACATTAAGGGCTTCCACCTCAAATTTCACCAGGAGGTTGGGCACTCCACCCCCCCATTTGTGCACGCTCCTGTACATTTTGGCTTCTCTTCTCCTTTATGGACAAATGAGCTCTCATTAGTCCACCCTCTCCCTGCCACACCATGCCAGCCTTACCCTCAAGCCCCTGCCCAGGAGACCCAGGTTGAGGTGCCCTATAGATTGACACAACTCACCCTTGCACACATCCAAGCCAAGCGGGCGCATTTCCCAGCCTTTGACAGCATAAGGATATGTGCCATTTGGCACTCTGCAACCCACGCCAGTGAGCACCACAAAGTCCAACCACCCTCTAAGACATCTATCCACAGTTCCATGCCAACTCCGTACTTACCCCTGCAGAATGCAGAAGGTCATTGAACCTTTTAGGGCACTGGATCCAAGTGCGGTGCACAACATCATGCCCGCTCATCTGGGCAGGCACATCTGTCCATGCCTTCTTTGTTTGATGTAGTGGCCTCCTCTTACCATCTCTCAGGATTAATATCTCCCAGCGGGCACTCACTGCCCCCAACAGAGCACACAGGCAATTGCCTGAGAGGCGGGGGGCAGAGTGCCCACTGGCATGGTTCTCCCACCTGGCATCAGCTGTGTGTCCTGAGGCCATAAATCAGGAAATTCATTACTCCTTCCAGGCAATGTCAGACAGATCACTGAGGCTCCTGAAAACCTCCTGGCAGCCTTCAGAGAGTTCCCAGTGCACATAAATTACCCCCTCCAGAACCACATTGGACCCCAGGCCTGCCAAACGCACCATCCCCCCACCCACAACACCGCCCGCCATCCCGGCAATGCTGAACCAGTGTCAATGCGCATTTCACGCTAGCCGGTCGTTAATTGGCCAGCCAGAGTGAAATTGGGATCGGCATCTGATCGCAGGCGGCAGCGGATTTTGCATCTGGGTCAGCCAATTGCATGTGAATGCCAAGGATACAATTCAGGCCCTGGCCACACTTCACATATGCTTATTGCAGTGGATCTGTATCCCCCAGTCGACATCCCAGAACCCTGGGTCAATACAAATGGGTGGAAACCCATTGACATGGGAATTCTTATGCTTTATGACTGAGGATTCAGTATTCTTTCTTGGTTATGAAGACAGAACAATCAGCCTATCAACCTAGTGGATAATGAAAATTAAGCAAAAATCCACAGTGAGACACGTATCCTGAAGCAGTCCATGTCCAAATGCAGCAAGACCTGGACAATATTCAGGCTTGGGCTGACAAGTGGCAAACAACATTCATGCCACGCAAGTGCCAGGCAATAACCATGTCCAACAAGACAGATTCTAACTAATGCCCCTTGATATTCAATGGCATTACCATCACTGAATCCCCCACTATCAATATCCTGGGGGTTACCATTGAACAGAAACTGGACTAGCCACACAAATGTGGCTACGAGAGCAGGTCAGAGGCTAGAAATCCTGTGATGAGTAACTCACCTGCTGACTCCCCAAAAGCCTGTCCACCATCTACAAGGCACAAGTCAGGAGTGTGATAGAATGCTCTCCACTTGCCTGGATGAGTGCAGCTCCCAACAACACTCAATCTTGATACCATCCAAGACAAAGCAGCCCACTTGATTGGCACCCCATCCACAAACATTCACTCCTTCCACCACTGATGTCCAGTGGCAGCAGAGTGTACCATCTACAAGATGGGCTACCTAAACTCATGAAGGCTCCTTAGGCAGCACCTCCCAAACCTTCAACCGCTACCACCTAGAAGGGCAGGGGCAGTAGACAGATGGGAACACCATCACCTGGAAGTTTCCCTCCAAGCCACTCACCATCCTGACTTGGAAATATATTGCCGTCCCTTCAGTGTCACTGGGTCAAAATCCTGGAACTCTCTAACAGCACTGTGGGTGTGCCTACACCACATTGACTGCAGTGGTCCAAGAAGGCAGCTCACCACTGCCTTCTCAAGGGCAATCAGGGATGGGAAATAAAAGCTGGCCTAGCCAGCGACGCCCACATTCTGTAAATGAATTATGAAAAAAAATTCAGCACAAGAGCCAACAGGTTTCCACTAGAAACCTTTGTTGCACTTTCCACAGTTGTATTTCTTTAATTTAGTTGCCAATGGTACCAGATCAGCTAATAAGGTGGCACCTAGGAGTTGCCCAAGAGACAATGAAGTCCGACCGATAGTGGGCTTCTGGAGTTCGGGGTGGGGGAGGTTTTTTTATACTGCCAACGTATTTGGTTTTCAGCTGTCAACCTCAACTGCGTGGAAACTGCTATGCAGCTTCTGATGGGAGCAAGAGGAATAGCAGCAGCAACAACTTTCGCCTTAACCACCTGCTACTCCACAGGACAGATGGAATGAGCATAGAGTTCCTACTCGCAGAAGGCAATGCTTCCAACACATAGGGCAACATTTCCCCTCTGTTGGAGGATGGGAAGGGGGAGTGCGGAAACGGGCGCGATTGGCCCCGCCCCGATTCGCTGACCGGAAGATGCTGGCCATAGCATACAGACAAGAGGATTAGCTTTCTGGACATGACTGAGCATCAGTACCTGAGGGGGTTCAGACTTTCACTAAGCCACATAGGACCCATAGGATCAGACTAGATGAGAAATGTGAGAATCACTGAACCAATAGAAAACATCAGTAGCACTGAGCCAATCAGAAACAATCGAACCACTGAGCCAATAGAAAACATCAGTAGCACTGAGCCAATCAGAAACAATCGAATCACTGAGCCAATAGAAAACATCAGTAGCACTGAGCCAATCAGAAACAATCGAATCACTGAGCCAATCAGAAACTTTCAAATTACTTAGCCTGACAGCAGAGTAAGTGCTATTTAGAAACGTTATAATCACGGAACCAGTCAGTAACAGGGGAATCAAACCTAATTAGAGATGTTGGAATTGCTAAGAAAATTAGAATTTCTAAGCCATTTGGAAATAGGAGACCAACTTAATCAGTTAGAAAGAGCAGATAAACCAAAGCAATCATATTGTTCAGGCACACAGATAAAAATATTGGATACATAAACTAGGGACAATGCTGTGCTGATTCTGATGAACACATTTCACCTTTAATTATCATTAAAAAATTGCCTTACTTTTAGAAAAGATGTCAAAGCTTGCCTGATGTTTGCCTGGATAAAGGCACTGCAATTTGTAGCATTAAGTCATACAACCTGAGGAGGTCACAGGTTTGATCTTCAGTCAGTGCTAGGTTAGCTCAGCTAAGTCAAAGTACTGACAATATACATGTCACCAGCATCCATTGGCTAGCTGAAGGAAAAAATGTATAACTTTCCCATTCGTGATTGTAATCCACTAACTCATCCCTCCCTTGAAATCACAAACATGTGGCTGAGAACAGTTTGGGCTTGGCCGAAGTCCATAAGCACTACCTCCAAATCAAAACATGGAGAATGGTTATTTTACTAAGATGCAGTGGGGTACCATACTTTAGTTTTGCAAAGGGGTGGGGATAAATGGAATAAAATAAATAAAATGGTCCGAATGGGGGCTCCTTTCTTCAGAGAATTTAAACATTCAACATCAAAGTTATTAGGAAATGGATAATCAAAATATATACCTCGAATATGTTGAACCTCAGGCAATATACTGGCTGAGCCAAAGTCGATCACTTTGACTCTGAAAGGAAATCGCATGTGTTCCACTAACATGATATTGTCTGGCTTGATGTCTGTGTGGATAATAGACAATTCCTTAAGCTTATCCAAAGCCCTCAGCAACTGGATGGCAATGGTCCGAATATGCTTGACAGGGAGAGGGGCAGAGTTGTTAGCATTCTGGAAGTCTTGCAAGTTCTGCTCCATTAGTTCAAATACAAGGTAGGATTTTGCATCTCTGTGGAAGCATTCAAGAAGTTTTACAATATGAAACTTGTCTCCATCCTCATTTTGCAAGAGTTTTAACATCCTTACTTCTGCGGCACTGCAGCTATCATATTTTAGAGTCTTAATAGCAACAAACTGACCAGTACTTCTTTTACAACAGCAGGTCACCTCCCCATAGGCTCCCTCGCCTGTAAATTGGATAATGTTATATGTGTCATTGTGAGACAGGATTGAAGACATCCTCTGAGAGGGATCCTGAGGAATCGTTTTAGGGGAATATATGATATTCTGTGAGTTCGGGTATCCTGTAAATCGTTCATTGTTCATGTTCAAAATGTTTTCTCTTTTATCACCTATAACTCAGCCTTCATTGTCAGTAGACTGTTAGGTGGAGATGACGGTGCGAGTCTGTTGTACTTGGACACGTTTGTACTCTTTCTTCACCATGCACAAATCTTCTTTAACTCTTTTGTCCTTCTTGTTGTTGCTATTGAAGCCCTGAAGAAATCTTTTTCTGAATAAATTAAAGTTTTATAGGTCAATTTCAGTTATTGTATGATGATGATTGGATACTTGACACTTAGAAACAATAATCTCAACTGAATTCAAAATCAGATTTTGCACACAAGTTCTACCACTTCCATGCAATCAAGGAACCACCTATAGGATATAGACAGCAATCAAAACTAACCTAAATTGCTTGGGTGATTGTGTGTGTCTATTCTGGGTTAGCATGATGGTGAGTCACATTATATCATAATCTGTATGAAAGGGGTTATATGCTCTGATGTCATAATTATTTTGTGATTCACCAATATGTTTTGTAGGAAAGGGTAATTAACCTCTGTAATTCCTATCTTTGAAGGAGACTCCTCTACATAAATATTTGTCTGTGGACTTGAACATGTCATCAGAACTTTTTTGACTTTCAAATGGTCTTCAGTACTCTAATAACTCCATCAATAACCCTCACCACTGAAGGGCATTCCAGACTGACTTTTGACAGCTTATGTTGGAACTGTCAGCTTTCTGATTAGAGGGTAAGTAAGTCCGGGCCCTCTGACTGAGATTCTAGGATAACAAGGATTACTGTTGAATGCACTTTCTTTGAATACATTATGCTTTACATGAGATATTGCATGTATAAGTAGTCAACTACCAAAGTAACATATATTAGAAGAATATGTCATTGCCCTCCTATAGTTTGCTCACAAGTAGATCCAAACTCATATTGTGGCACAGTCCTGTACAATTGGCACCAAGACTTTCTCAGAAGCTTAGCATGCACGCTTCCTTGTGCCACCTCAACCAAAGCCCATCCTGCTGCCAGTGAGATAATTGGGCCAGTAGTACCAAGAAGGCTTATATTTGGTCCAGGGCTTCTCAGGCCTAAGCTTCAAGGTTGCTTACCATTGTTATCTCAAGAGTCCTCATCATAAGCCCAGCAACATTTCACCTCCCATGCTAAAGCCACTGGAGTGGCACCAAATAGGAGTGCTAGAGTAGGTAGGAGAGCATCTAAGGCTGGTAAAAGGTGCATGCTCTAGACTGATCAATAGCATTTTGGTACCTTTGTGTCCACGTTAAACAGATTTTTATGGATTATTTTGGCATGCGGAGTTTGTTTAGTAAGTATCTGTTGCAATTGGATTTGACAAATGCACAACTGATATTTGGATAGAATGCAGTCAATCCAAAATAATATGGGGCGGGACTTTGAGATCATGGGCGGGCGTGGTAGGCGGGCCCAGGAGCAGCTGGGAAACAGTCTGCTGCCCGCGATCGGCTCCCGAATGTGATTTCACGTGAAACGTGACTCCACACTGGCCGAGCAGGGGTGGGGGCCTATCGGCTGCTGGGTCCAATGGCGACCCGGTGTCTGGTTTAAAAATGGCCCAGGCAGCCCCTGGAAGGCTGCCATGGAAGGACGTGTCCTGTATGTTCCCAATGGAGTCAAGTGCGGCTGGACACGGCAGGCAAGAGGGCAGGTCGGGTGGGCACTCAGCCCCCCGCTTTTCCAACTGTGGCACTGGCCACTTCCTCCCAGGTGGGGCCAGCATAGGCTCCACTGGCCAGAGGACGACTGCCAAGGTCATCAAGGCCAACAAGACAGCAGAGTCAGCAGGCTGTCTCCAATGCCAGTGTCAGTGAGAGGTGAGGGGGGTTGTGGGAGGCACCAAGATGTAGCACTTGCAAACTTAAGTTAAAGGCACCACGAGCACAAGAGGGACAGGTCACGGGTGATTTTATGTTTACTTATGTTTACTTTATCTAAACTGGTCTGGGAATAAAGACCAGAGAAGGTTATGTAAATTGTTTGGAATTGTCAAAATGAGATAATTTTTGTTTTTGTCGTCATGGCCTGAGTGTGCTTCACCTTTTTGTTTAATTGGTGCAGGGTATGCCAGTATGTAATGCTGGACATAAGGCTCTGAACGCTATTGCACAGGCACTGAGTATTCTTTGGGCACAAATAAAAGGGTCCTTTCAGACATCTGGGATGGAGGCGGCAGCCCTGACTTGCAGTTGAAACTGATCTTTGGTAGCCTAGCTGAAGGAGTGTTGGATCAAGGCGTCCCTAGTGTCCCTGCCGCCCTGCAGGTTACTGAGGTCTGCCTCCACGCCCTCAGCGTTCTCCTCGCCGTGCTCCTCTTCTGACTCACTACTGAATTCATCATCTGTGGCAGCTGCATCAAGATCCTCTTCCTCCAATGGACAGGTGAAGCTGGATAGAAGGCCAGTGGTAGGTGGAGGCAAAGGAGGTCACTGGCCTTCTATTCAGCTTCACCTGTCCCACCCCCCTTAAACAGTATATATGTCACCACATTTTTACATCTCTTTAGTTCTGAAGAAGAGTCTTTTGGTTATTAAGTAACCTAAAAGATTTGCCAGGTAAAAATGAACTGATGTGTGTCTGTCAAAGTTTGGAGGTTAAGTTAAAGTATCAAGAGAGCAATGATATTAATGGCTGCGGCTACTGAGTGAATTAGAAATTGCAAATGCAATATTTCCCAAAGGTGCAAAGTCCCCAGTACAAGCAGTTAGACTTATCAACATAAACAAATTGCAGGATCTTATGCCAAATCTGTGGGTTTCATTAAAGATATTGTTTACAATTCCAAAAACCATGGCCATGGGAGAAGGAAGATTTAGTGAGTTGAAACTGATAGGGCAGAATATTTTTGGCTCGGTGTGCGGGTGCGCACCTGACATGCTCAAGCGTAAAATAGCACATGATGACATCAGGTGAGCATCCCGACGTCATCGCACACTCGCGTGATATTTCAGTCAGTGGGAGCGCACTAAACTTGGAAGCGTGCCCGCCGACAATTAAGAGGGCAATTAAGCCCATTAGTTGTGCGATTAACTGGGGCTTTTCGCTGCTGTCCAACATTACAGGTGGTGGGCTAGTGAATTGGCCAGGCGGCCTTTGCATTTTTCAGGGAACATCATCCAAAGGAGGGATGAGGTTTCCGTCATTAAATAAAAAAAATCTATGCACAGAATTTTTATAATGTCTATGCTCAAGTGGCTGCTTGTTTGTTGCGTGGACATTTTTTACCGGATTTAAAAATCTTTATTTGATTCTTTTTCAACCTTCAGCTCCCTGAGGCAGCTCTCTGCCTTCAGGAAGCTTTCTGTGAGCAATCTCCCGCACCCAACCCAGGCAGCGCTGATCATATCAGTGCGCGCTTCACCCTGGCTGGCTGTTAATTGTCCCGCCAATGTGAAATCATGGTTGGGGATCAATTGCGGGCGGTGGGCCGTTTCCTGGGCCCTCCCAGGTCTGCTGACCATGCCCACCCACCAAACTCAAAATTCTGGCCATAAGGACATACTTAAGGTCTTCCATGACACAAGAAAAACTAAATTCTCTAGCAATTTTGTCAATAGAAAATGACCTTGTTGGAAATATAAATATGGAAACTGCTATAAAAAAACCTGCAGATCTAAAGCCAAGGGAAAAAGTTAAGATAATGTAAGGGTTTGCATGTCTGTTGCTGCATTTGATTTAGCTTTGGTTTTTCTTTTTCTTTCTCTCTTTTTACTGATTTGTATGGGGTAATAACTTAAAGTTCTCTTTTCCCTTCTTCTATTTTATTATCATGAAAAATATTCTTAAAAGATCTTGAAGTTTCAGTTAGGATAATTTGAATGTCTGTTGCGTTTGAATTAAAAAAAAATTATCTGTAATAAATTCTTTATGCTATATTTGTAGTTTTTTGTCAATATTAAGTATTTATGAAAATGGTAAAAAGACTTCAGGGCGCTGAAATTCAATTTTCCCAGGCTGCGAACAAACTTTGAGCCGATCCTGGTCATGGGAGAAATGAAACCTCATCCCCAAAGCAAAGGAAAAGGTAAGGTGATATCCCCCAAGATGAACAACACCTCTGAAACCACAAAGAAAATAAAAGTGAAGTCAATGTGGACTTGTCCAGTGAAGATTTAAATGGTCAGCTACTAAATTCAAAACTAACTGAACCCAGTAGTTTAGATTCAGAACCCTTTAAAGACAAAGTGCAGGAGGAAAATCCAAACACCTTACAAGAGCCAAAGGACCGTTTATCCCCCACTATCACCCTAGACATAAACAATATTAATATGCTAGAAACTGAACTATTAAATTCATGTGTTGTGGAAGCAGCAGTTAAAGGGTTCAGGACTTTACAGGCAGTGCAACAAAGCAGTAACAGAAATTTGCACAGTACAAAACTATTAAATTCATGTGTTGTGGAAGCAGCAGTTAAAGGGTTCAGGACTTTACAGGCAGTGCAACAAAGCAGTAACAGAAATTTGCACAGTACAAGCCTTGTGACAGAAAAGATATCGCCATAGTAGTCTGTGAAATCCAACCTTCTCCAAAACTCATTGAACTTGAACTTCCACCTAGCCCAAACCCCATTAAAGACTGTGGGTGGAATTTTCTGTTTTTCAGCCTAAATGCAGTAGTGGGCAGGATTGTCGGCATGTTTCCCTTTGGTTGGCAGAGTGGGTTCTCCCACCCAATTGTCCGTTTGGAACCTCATTAATTATGCGTCAGCAAGCTGCTCACCGAATCGCGAGGCAAGCACTGATTCATCCAACCGCCGTTACCTCATCGATTTGAAGTTCTTGCCACCATATTTAAGCAGCGCCCAAACACACATTCACTCTCTGCAAGCCTGCTGTCTGTTGTCACTGAATGCAATGCCCTCCCAGTGAAGCAAGCCCTGAGCCCCACAGTTCAACCACGACTCCCTGGTGATTCTTCTCTAACAATGCCAACATGTTCTGTTCCTGAGGTGTGGCAGCAGGAGGGCAGCCAACCTTACCTCAGTGGCCTGGGAGAAGGTTGCCAATGAGGTCTGTGCCCGTCAGAAAAGAAAGGAAGCGGGGTGGCTGTATTGGTTAAGGAGAGCATTGCAGTGTTGGAGAAAGAGGGTGTCCCAGAGGATTCAAGGACAGAATTAATTTGGCTAGAGCTAAGGAACAAAAAGGGTGCAATTACATTGCTCGATGTAGTCCATAGACCGCCAACTAGTGAGAAGGACGTAGAGGAACAAATCTGCATGGAAATTGCAGAGAGATGCAAGCATTATAGAGTAGTTATAAGGGGGACTTTAATTACCTGAATGTAGACTGGGACAGTGGTAGTGTAAAGGGCAGAGAGGGGCAAAAGTTCCTAGATTATGTTCAGGAGAATTTTCTACTGGAGTATGTGTTTAATCCAACAAGAAAAGATGCACTGTTGGACCTGGTTCTTGGAAATGAGGTGGGCCAAGTAGATCAAGTGTCAGTGGGAGAACATTTAGGAGACAGTGATCATTGTATTGTACGTTTTAGGATGATGATAGAAAAGGACGAAAGGCAATCCAGAGTAAGAATAATTAACTGGATGAGAACTTACTTCGATGGGGTAAGAACAGAGCTGGGCCAGATAGACTGGAATGAAAGATTGGCGGGAGAAACTGTAGCTGAACAATGGCTACCTTCAAAAAATAATTGGTTCAGGCACAGTCAACGTATATTCCATCGAAAGGGAATGGTTGGGCAAACAAATCCAGAGCTCCCCGGATGAAAAAGGAGATTGAAATTAAGACAAAGAAGAAAAAGTGCGCTTATGACAGGTGGAAAATACAATTGAGAACCAAGAGGAATGCAGAAGGTTCAGAGGGGAGGTGAAAAAGCATATTAGAGAAATGAAGAGGGATTATGAGAAAAGACTGGCAGCCAACATTCCAACATCCCACTTTGGGGAATCCCAAAGTTTTCTATAGTCATATAAATAGCAAAGGGTAGTAAAAGGAAGAGTAGGGCCAATTAGGACCTGAACGGGAATTTGCACATGGACGAAGGGACCATGGTACCATGGCTGGTAGTAAATTATTACTTTGCATCCTTCTTTACCAAGGAAGCAGATTCTACCCAGGCCATGGTGACAGAAGAGGAAACTCTGTCACTGGAAGGGTTCAAAATTGATAAGCATTAAGTGTTGAATAGACTATCGGTACTTAAAGTTGACAAGGCACTGGGACCGCATGAGATGCATCCAAGGGCATTGAAGGAAGTGAGAGTAGAAATTGCAGGGGCACTGGCCATAATTTTTCAATCTTCCCTAGGCTCAGGAGAAGTGCCGAAGCACTGGAGAATTGCAAACATTACACACCCTTGTTCAAAAAAGGTTGCAAGTATAAACCCAGCAATTACAGGCCAGTCAGTTTAACTTGTGGTAGGCAAGATCATAGAAACAATTATTCAGGATAGAATTAGTAGTCACATGGAAAAATATGGGTTGATAAGGAAGAGCCAGCATGGATTTCTAAAGGAGAAATCGTGTTTAACTAACTTGCTGGAGTTTTTTGAAGGGGTAACAGAAAGGGTCGATGAGGGTAATGCTGTTGATGTGGTGTACATGGACTTTGAAAAGGATTTGACACAGTGCCACACAACAGACTTGTGAGAGAAGTTATTGCTCATGGAGTAAAAGGGGCAATAGCAAGCTGGATACAAAATTGGCTGAAAAATAGGAAGCAGAGAGTAACCATCAATTAATGTTTTTGGGGCTGGAGGAAGGTTTGTAGTGGAGTTCCCCAGGGGTCGATATTGGGACCCTTGCTTTTGCTGATATATATTAATGATCTAGATCTTGGTGTACAGGCGACAATTTCAAAGTTTGCAGATGATACGAAGCTTGGGAGCATTGTAAACTGTGAGGAGGACAGTGTAGAACTTTAAGAGGGCATAGAAAAGTTGGTGGAATGGGCAGGTTGGTGGCAGATGAAGTTCAATGCAGAGAAGTGTGAGGTGGTGCATTTTAGTACGAAGAACATGGACAGACAATATAAAATAAGGGGTGAAATTTTGAAGCGGTTGCAGGAGCAGAAAGACCTGGGTGTATATGTGCATAGACCATTGAAGGTGGCAGTACAGGCGGAGAGAGCAGTTAATAAAGCATATAGTATCCTAGACTTTATTAATAGGGGCATAGAGTACAAGAGAAAGGAGGTTATGCTGAATTTATATAAGACACTTGTTAGACCTCAGCTGGAGTATTGTGTACAGTTCTCAGCACTGCATTATGGGAAGGATGGGAATACATTGGAAAGAGTGCAGAAGAAGTTTACAAGAATGGTTCCAGGGATGAGAATCTTCAGCTGTGAGAATAGATTGGAGAGGTTGAGACTGTTTCTTGGAGAGAAGAAGGCTAAGTGGAGATTTGATAGAGGTGTTCAAAATCATGAGGGGCTGGACAGATTAGATAGGGAGAAGCTGTTCCCCAATCATAAAAGGATCAAGAATGAGAGGGCACAGATTTAAAGTGATTTGCAAAAGAAGCAAATGTGACGTGAGAAAAAAACTTTTTCACACAACAAGTGGTTTGGGTCTGGAATTCACTGCCTGGAAGTGTGGTGGAGGCTTGTACAATTGAGACATTTAAAAGGGCATTAGATGATTATTTAATAGAAACAATGTGCAGAGGTATGGGGAAAAGACAGGGCAACGGCACTAGGTCATAATGCTCATTTGAAGACACGGTGCAGACACAATAGGCTGAATGGCCTCCTTCTGTGCCATTAAAATTCTGTAATTTTTCAGATTCCGGCCCTTCCAAGTGCTCCGAGGAAATCTCTGCCTCCTCCAAGTCTCCCTCTGGCAAGTGTTCTCCCCTTTCTGTGGAGAGTAGTGCAGAGCCCTACCGGAGCGGTCCAAATATTAGAAGCGCATCTTCAGAATGCCAATGGTTGCTCCATGATGGACCTTGTCACAGAGGGCGTTGTACTGTATCGGTCCTCCAAGGCACTTTGAGGATGACGCACAGGTGTCATTAGCCAAGTCTTCTGCAGGTATCCCTTATCACCCAGCAGCCAACTCCGTAAGCACCACGAGCTCTCGAAGATCTGAGGCACCTGGGAGTGACTTAGGATGTAGGAATCATGGGAACTCCCAGGGATCCTGGCACAAACATGCATGATCTTCTATTGATGATCACACACCAGCTGCATGTTGAGGGGGTGGAACCCTTTTCTGTGGATGAAGACCAGTGGCTGCTGCCATGGAGCTTTTAAAACAACATGTGTACAATTGATGGCAGCCTGCAAATGTAGGAAACTGGAGATCACCGCAAATCCCAGAAATCTAACGGCCTGGCTGGCTTCATCCTTTGTGAACTGGATGTAATGATGTGACTTATTGTAAAGGACATCTGTAACTTCCCTTATGCATTTATTCAATCAGGACAGAGAGATGCCCCATAGGTAGATTCCTGGAACGAGCTGCTTGCAAAAAAGTTCAGTGCGGCAGCCACCTTTGCAGCCACTGGAAAGGGATGGCCTCCCAGTCCACTCAGCATCGGATCCTTCCAAGGCATGTGGCAGATGTGAGCCACCGCATCCCTTAACAGACGACGGCATGTGTGGCACTCTCACCGAAGGTATGGCCTTTCCTACTGCCTATCAGGGGTCACGTGATTGTTCTTGGAGACTCTGACAAATGAGCCCTAAGCACGGGTAATCCGGGGCAGGGGGGTGGCTTTCTAGTCGAGGACCTGGTTCAAGCATGTAGCTTCGGAAAAGCTCCCTGTAACAAAGTTATCTGTTTCAAGTAGAAATCTGTCCGGTACATCATGTCATTACGCTCACTCATCTCCAAAAATGAGAGGTGTTTTCGGTACACTCTGAGTCGTGCCAGTCACCTCCTTGGAATGTATATGAGTTCCCCAGCCTCTGGGTCTTCCTAGGGCCCCCCTGAACTATGCACCTCAGGCCAAGGCTCTTCTCTAAACCTTACAGATAGCGACGAGCCCTTCTTCTCCTCCTAAGCTGCACGAAAGCCATCATGAATGCAGCATTGCCTGCAGCTTCCATTCTGCACTCCTCCTTGCTCCTGTGGACAAATAGAGCAGACACATGAATGCATCTTACCCTGCAATGATCACTCTTCATCGCCAAGCCAGGAAGCCAGTGTTAAGCACTTGGGCTGTGCTCATGACATAATGCCATTCCAAGTTGCAGCTGAGGCACATCCTGAAGGGTCACAGGTGCCTGTGCATCCCTCCCCCCACCAACATGACACCACATTCTCAAAGAGGCTCGGGGAGGGGTGCGTGCAGCTATGTGACAGCAGCCTCAGGCACGATCAGGCTGACTCCTCTGGGTGAGAGTATAGCCGTGCCTTACACAAATTTAATAATTGAGAGCCATGTGCCCTGTTAGTCAAGTAGATCCCAAAAGCTATGTGCTGGCTTCTCTGGAACAATATTGCATATGTCCCGCAGCTGTGCTCTGTTAACTGTTTGATCCCTCTTCCCTTTACAAAGTCCTATGCGACGGTTATATGGTCATTCAGAGCTCCTCACATGTTGCCCCAAGCCCTAATGTTGTAAGAAAGTGCACCATGAGTTAGGTGGCAACATCAGTGACATTACAGTTGACTCTTCATAACATTTCTCAGCTAAGGCTTGATCTCCATAAGTTCAATCCCAAAGAATGAGGGTGCTCCTTGAATTCTGACAGGGCTGGAAAGACTGGATGCAGGGATGATGTTTCCCCTGGTTAGGGGGGAGGTCTAGGACAAGGGGTCACAGTCTCAGGATATGTGATGGGTGAAGATGGTACACTCTCCGAACCCGCAACGACCACAAAGGCCAGTTGAAGAGGAGAAGTTACACTCTCCGATCCCACAACGACCACAGAGACTCAGGCTTCCTTTTAACCGGTTTTATTCGAGCATATGCAAGGGAGCCCCAATCATTCCTAAGAATGAAGACCCAGCTCCCAGATTGATTACAATTCATTGCTTTTGTACTTTTTCTTATCATAATTGAGTACATTTGAATACATCCAATCGGTAACCGACACATCGGTCCCATGCTAACTCTATCCTATTGAGTACATAAAAAGGTGATTTTGCTAACCAATTATTCTAAAGGATGCATACATAATTATATTATCCAATCAAAATTAAAAGACGTACACAAAGACCTTGGTTCCCACAACTCAAGACTGTTTGTGTTTCATCAAAGCCTCCTCTTTGTCCATTGTTCGTCTTCCCATATCTAAGCTAAAACCATTTGCCCCTTCCCTATGTGAGAGGGGAGTACACTTAATCTAATTTATGTCATGCTTTTGTCTCCAGTCTGACTCTCAAGGCTGTGCAACGTAGCAGCCATGTCTGCCTGGAGATTTTAAGGGTTTTTCAGTAAATTCTTACTGTATTCTCTTTTAGCATTTTTAATTTCTTTCATTCAGGACTGAGATGGGGAGAAATTTCTTCACTCAGAGGGTGGTGGACCTGTGGAATTTTTCTACCACAGAAGGCTGTGGAGGACAAGTCATTGAATATATTTAAGAAGGAAATAGATTTCTAGATGCTAAAGGAGTCAAGGGGTATGGGGAGAGAGCAGGAGTATGGCATTGAGATTGAGGATCAGCCATGATCATATTGAATGGTGGAGCAGGCTCGAAGGGTTTAAAAGCCAACTGCTGCTCCTATTTTCTATGTTTCTATGGCCCAGGAATCCAGTAGCGGACACCTCCCACACACCCTCAGACCTCTTCCCTGTCGGCTTTTTCAAAAGTTACTTTTCCCTGCATCATTCCATTGGGCTGACAACATGATGGTGCTGTACATGTACTTCAAGACCAGCTTCCAACCTTCCCCTGTGACCGTGGAAGTCTCTCTGATCTTCCTTGAACCCCATGATATGCAGGTATCCTTCCGGTCAATCCCCTTTAATCCTGGAGCTCACAGTTCTCATGGTCAACATTCTTGTCCTCCCACCGAACCAATAACTGTGGATGTCCCCATGTCTATCTGGACCTCACCCCTCCCCATCTTGAGGCTATATGTACCATGACTTACAGCTAGGGAACCCTCCCCACATGTGAGCTTCGTGTAACCCCCCCCACTCCCCAGCCAAATTTATTATTGGCTATTTCCCTATTTATAGGCTGCAGATGCCTCCCCTGACAGTGACTGTGCCATCTGCAGCCCAGTACTGAGCTTCCCAACCCCAGGACCCCAGTGTGTGAAGGACCAACCATGGCCTGCACACCAGTCTATGTAAGACCTCCACTGCACAGCCAGGCCTTCCCCTTCCCTGGACCAGGCCCAAGGCTTGTACGCCATTGTTAGGGGGGAATTAAATATACATTAAAAGAGAACACAATAAGAATTTGCTGAACATACTTAAAATCTCCAGGCAGCCATTGATGCTAAACAAATTAACAGTTGAGGATAACCAGATGGATATTGCACAGCCTTGAGAGCTAGACTGAAGACAAAACATGGCATAAAATTAAATTAAGTATGCTCATCCCTCAGACAAGGAGAGGACAAATGGTTTTAGCTTAGATATGGGAAGATGAACAATGGACAAAGAGGGGGCTTTGATGAAACACAAACAGTCTTGAGTTGTAAGAACCAAGGTCCTTGTGTACGTGTTTTAATTTTGATTGGATAATATAATTATGTATACATCCTTTAGAATAATTGGTTAGCAAAATCACATGTTTATGTACTTAGTATGGAACCGGTATGTCGGTTACCAATTGGATGTATTCAAATGTACTCAAATGTGTTGTGATAAGAAAAGGTACAAATGTAGTGAAATGTAATCAATCAGACAGCTGGGTCTTCATTCTTAGGAATGATTGCTGCTCCCTTGCATATGCTTGAATAAAACTAGTTAAAAGGAAGCCTGAGTCTCGTGTGGTCGCTGTGGTATCGGAGAGTGTAACGTCGTCTCTTCAGTGGCGTAGTCGGCAGGATTCATCCAGACCTCTGTGAAGGCGGAACAATGATCTGGTGAGTATTTTCATTTGAAAGATACTCTCCAGTTATTCGCTTCAGATTAGAACGGAGGTCTAATAGGGCGAATCCGAATGTTTCGGCCAGGGAGACTCAGATCCACAGGTGGGGCGATTGAGCCTCAGGAGACTCAGATCTTGGGGGAACTGTGGGTCCCTGTTTTGGTATGGGGTGATTGAGCCTCAGGAGACTCAGATCTTGGGGGAACTGTGGGTCCCTGTTTTGGTGTGGGGTGATTGAGCCTCGGGAGACTCAGGTCTCGGGGGAACTGTGGGTCCCTGTTTAGTGTGTGTGTGACCATTTAATGTGTGTGTGGATATGGCCGAGAAGACCGAACTCGAGTTCATTACTGAATGGGGAGGTGAAGGAACCATGTCCCTTCCCCTCGCCAGAAAGCATAAAAAGCTGATCAGCAGAATGAAACAACAAGGTTGGCAGCCGAGTGATCTGCCATCATGCTCTAAGTGGTGGTGGAAAGCTCAGATTAACGATAAAACTGACAAAGCTACAGTACTCATTTTGAGTCTGTATCTGCAACAAACTAAACTAATGCAGAAATATCTCGGACAAGTTGCGCCGGTCACAGCAGCAGATCAATTTCTCCCAGGGGCCACCAACAGATATTGGGACTATGTGGAAGGATAATTGGGACCTGAAAGGTCCCCTACTGAATTTTTGTAACATAAAAGAAATTAATTGATCTAAGTTACAAGATTTATTTGTGCTAAAGAGAGAGAGAGAAAGGGGGTACCCCTAGGGGAATTAGGGAGCAGTGACAGGCAGGAGCAGAGGAAATGTGAACTTCAGTCTGTTTGATTGTCCCTATAGGTGGAGCCTCCAAGATCCCTTTATTTCCCCTCCTCCCTGCTACTTGAAGTTTCATTTAGAGTTAAGTTCAATATTATAGGAATATAAATATATACCTTTATATATGTATAAAAGCAAAGAACTGCGGATGCTGGAAATCCAAAACAAAAACAAAAACAGAAATACCTGGAAAAACTCAGCAGGTCTGGTAGCATCGGTGGAGAAGAGCACAGTTGACGTTTCGAGTCCTCATGACCCTTCAACAGAACTAAGTAAAAATAGTCCCAATTATCCTTCCACATATTCCCAATATCTGTTGGTGGCCCCTGGGAGAAATTGATCTGCCGCTGTGACCGGCACAACTCATCTGAGATATTTCTGCATTAGTTTAGTTTGTTACAGATACAGACTCAAATAATATAATAATATTTTTACTTAGTTCTGTTGAAAGGTCATGAGGACTCGAAACGTCAACTGTGCTCTTCTCCACCGATGCTGCCAGACCTGCTGAGTTTTTCCAGGTATTTCTGTTTTTGTTTTTGTTACCTTTATATATGTGTTTGTTTGTGGGCAAGGAAGCATTTGTATGTGATCTTTAACATGTTTTCTTCCCTAAATTGTCATTTGTGTGTGTAGTTCAGCACCTTAGAGTTGAAAGTCCCATATTAGATTAAAGGAAAAGTATAGTCAAACATTCCAAAGTTTTGAATATAAGGTTTGAGTTGAGATTTCTGACAAAAATTGCAATTTGAAGGTATTGTAAAGATAAAACAGGGTTTGTCTTTGTTTGAGATGAACCAACCTTTGTACCACCCCCTTGCAGACTAGTAGGGAATAACCCTTATCACCAGCTTCCAAGCTGATTGGGATTGATACATATGAGTTGGTTTTCTAAAATTCTGAGAGAAAAAAAATTACCTGAAATTCTAAAGGATTCTAGGAAAACCAAAAGACATAAACACATGGTCTAGGTGGTTCCAATGGACAAAAGGGGTTTGTTTTGAAGAGATGAATTAAATATGAAAGGAAATCTGCATTCCAGCAACACTGTAATTTGAATTTGGGGCAATCTTGAGATGAAAAGTGCAGTGTAATTCAACAGGTTACTTTTGAATAACGAGGATGCTATCCAAAGATAAGGAATGTGTCGATAAACATATGGGATTTATAATCTGGATACAAATCAATACAAATGAGAAAGAGTTTTAATTTTGATAGTGTAAATTATAGTTCTTACAAAGTTTTAAAAATTGCAATTTGGTTCCTGATAACATTCTCAAAAGGGAATTTTTATTTTAAAAGGTTGGACAACAATTGACACTAATTCAAACGCTGCAAGCTTTTTGTAATTGTTCCCAAAATATGAAGTTAAGCTCAAGACCTTGACAAAGTTTGGCAGAAATCCAATTTTTGGCCGAGTTAATGAATCTGGGATAATTTTTTTTAAAAGGGTCAGACATAATTTAGCGGGTTACTTCTGAGAAAATAAAATGTTGTTTGAGAAAAAGATAATGAAGCAAAACATGTCAATGCCTGATTTCTGTTTTAAAACTGTTATTAGAATACTTTATTGGACTCTAAAGTCTCTCCAGACAACCTGAACAAAATAAGATGGTACCTATTGCATGTGTAAAATGGTATGAGGAAAGGATTAAGGGTAGGAGAAAGAGTTAGGGAAATACAAACTGTTTTAAGGGAACTGAATTTGATAATCTGGCCATCAACTGAGATATTGGAACCGCACAGGGGTAGATAAGCAAAGATCTAGAGACAGAGACCCCCATTGACATGGAATAGTTATTATGGCCTAACGAGTAAGGAAACATTTTAAACGATCAAAACCATAGAGAAACCAACCTCAAGAGAATCTTAGGATGATCGTGGTCAGGAAAAAAAAACCTTAGAGGTAAAACTATTCGGAATCTGTAGTTGAGGCAGCTGAAGGGTAAGGAAAAATAATACTTAACAACAATTTACCACAAGATGGATACAGGTTAAGGGAAAGCTGTGAAAAGGCTAAATCGATATATTACTGACTATATTAATGTGCCTGCGAGCTACAAAAAGTAGGACCACAGGATTAACAGACCGATGACAGGCAGAGTTAAACGGCTCCCAAAGAGAACCGCCACTGGAAGTGAAGATACTGAGCCATTGGAAGATAGGATAAGAAGGTGCATTGCAGAGTTGTGTAGACAGCTTAAGGAATTGAGGTCCGACGTGGGACAGCAGCAGGAGATAGCAAACTGGAAGGAGTGGAGGGGGTGCCTACCCAGATGAATTCAGATCAGGGAACTCATTTCACAGGAAGAGTCATGAAAAAAATGTGTAAATGTTTGGAGATTAAACAGAAATTCCATATTCCTTACCGCCCCCAGAGTTCAGGGATCGTGGAAAGGATGAACTGAACTTTAAAAACATCAATAGCAAAAGCAATTCAAGAAACCGGGAAGAGTTGGGCAAGTGTTGGCCAATATTCTGTTGCGCCTTAGGGCTACCCCAAGCAGGGCCGCTGGGTTCACCCCATTTGAACTAATGACAAGGAGAGTAATGCAGTTACTCGAGGGAATCATAGTAGGAGGGGGAGATGTAGGACCACTAAAAGGAAGGGTGCGAGACTATGTGAGGGACATGAGTAAGTAATTGCATGAGTTAAGGAAGGAAGTCAGGGACTGACAGATGATTAAGGATATGGAAATAGGCAAATCTAAAGAGCAACAACATACCCCCCAAGTGGGAAATAAGGTGATGGTCAGGGTGAGCCCTGAGCAAACAGGGTTTGCCCCAGGTGTCATGGACCATACGAGGTAATTATGACAGATGATATGTGCGCACTTGTAGATATGAAAATGGGAAACAAATGGAGGCATTACACACAGTTAAAGATATATGATGAATCACCAAGCGGTAACCCGGACAACGGGAGCCAATATTAATGTTTCCACAGGTCCGTGATCCAGGCTATGGGCGTGTTAGCACTGGTATGGGAAGCACCAACGGTCAAAGTCAATAATGACACCTGCCTTCACCATGGGCAGTACGTACCACTTCCCCCAGGAGAAAGTGGGGAATGGATAAGAAAGCCCAACACCTGGATTACGGATCAAGTCACTACACAACACATCAAATGAACAATTGGGAATAGGACCCCCACGTGTGATCACACAAAGAGTTGTAAGAGTACTTTACATTTCACAACACCAGGGCAGCCAGTTCGATTGACACCACTCGAGTGTAACAATGGGAGCTTCACAGGATGGTGGTACTTACCCAAGAATAAGGACAATGATGAACTGACGAATGCACTTTTGAGGATACACCCCAGCGGGAAATACACACCCAGTAACACCCCACTAAGCATAAGCATAGACATGAGTGGTGGGGTAACGATAATTGGGATTTATGACAATAGAACTAGACTGGGTTGTATGGGGGATGTAGAACGCATGCGCCCCCTACCAGCTTTTCGCCAACAGACATTTAGGTGTATCAAGAGATTAATGTGAGCACCAGATGAACAGACCTACCTCCCTTTGTTTGGGAACTGGGTCTTGAGGGACAATATTGTCAAGAAACATATAAATATGTAATAGATAGGCATGATTTTTATGATACGCGATGTTTTACTTTAACTATGTGTGGATATCAAAGACCCACTCAATGTCCAGATGTAGTAAGTCCCCCCTGGACAGAATAGTCAGGTTAGGAAATTCAAAACCATTACTGCGTAATGTAACTATGGTCTCCCTGGAAGTGACATATAATATCTCAGGACTACTGTCAGTATTGCATACGACTTGTCACAGCCATCAGAATTCCATAAAATGGGCTAGAAGCCAACTGAAGAGGATAGTCAAAGACTATAAATTTCGAATTGTTCCGGGAATTAGAGCAAAAGCACAGGTTAGGTTAAAGAGAAGTACACCATGAGATATCGGAGGGCTTCTTGTTGAGTGCCAATTCCATGCTTAATTCAGATCAGATCTATGACTTAAATGATTATGCCTCCTGGGTGGCCGCTGAGACTGCACTTCAATGTGTGCGGGACAGGATATGCCCTGACAGCCGTGGAGCTACAAGGAGAGGGTCTGCTACAGATCCTTAGGCAGATCGCAGATGGGATAATAGACGCAGCCAAATCACAAGCCACAGGGAGGGCATGCAATATGCCAGTGCGAGAACCTAATTGATGGGGTAAAATCCGACATTGAAGATATCAGGTTTGGAACAATTCCCGAACACATGTTCAAGTCAGTATACCAATTAAACCTTACAAATTTGCGCAATGAGCGGCAGGAATTGGTGATTACACAACCTCAAGGTGGAGGAGAGGATGGAGTCATAAAATTCACCATGGCCATTCCCCAAGACCATCATCCAAATGGGGTATTTCTGAACAGCTAAATGTTTGAATCCCTAGGAGTAGATAAAGATAAAAAGATGGTATACCGCATAGGGCTACGTGGATATATATCCTATGTAAAAGACATGGTACTGATGAGTACTAGAGATTGTTGTACAGAATCAAGAAATTACATTGTGTGCTCATGCCAAATGCTGGAGGTATTTACAAACACAAGCAAAGTTACATTCACCACATTACCAATTCAGGAAGCATTTAAGGCAATTCAGGTGTCCTCAACTCAATGGTGCTTCATGACAAGCGAGGCTGAGTTTTTTTATGGGGACTTACTTTGCGCTACCAGCTTGAGTTTTTGCATACAGGTGACCGATCCGTGAAGGACCAACCATGGCCTGCACACCAGACTATGTAAGACCTCCATTGCATAGCCAGGCCTTCCCCTTCCCTTGACCAGGCCCAAGGCTTGTACGCCATTGTTCGGGGGGAATTAAATATATATTAGAAGAGAACACGGTAAGAATTTGCAGAACATACTTAAAATCTCCAGGCAGCCATTGATGCTAAACAAATTAACAGTTGAGGATAACCAGATGGATATTGCACAGCCTTGAGAGCTAGACTGGAGATAAAACATGGCATAAAATTAGATTAAGTATGCTCATCCCTCAGACAAGGAGAGGAAAAATGGTTTTAGCTTAGATATGGGAAGATGAACAATGGACAAAGAAGGGGCTTTGATGAAACACAGTCTTGAGTTGTAAGAACCAAGGTCCTTGTATACATGTTTTAATTTTGATTGGATAATATAATTATGTATACATCCTTTAGAATAATTGGTTAGCAAAATCACATGTTTATGTACTTAATAGGATAGAGATAGTATGGAACCAGTGTGCCGGTTACCAATTGGATGTATTCAAATGTACCCAAATGTGTTGTGATAAGAAAAGGTACAAAAGTAATGAAATGTAATCAATCAGAGAGCTGGGTCTTCATTCTTAGGAATGATTGCTGCTCCCTTGCATATGTTTGAATAAAACCAGTTAAAAGGAAGCCTGAGTCTTGTGTGGTCATTGCGGGACCGGAGAGTGTTACATCTCCTCTTCAGCCATGCATAGCCCTGTAGCAGGGTACGCACTGCTCCACAACTGGCTTTAATTTCTAAACCCAACCATATAGTCGCGGTCTCTGGACTGGCTTCAATTTCGAATCCCGACCATCTGCCAACAGTCCCTGGAGTACATTACTGACTGACAATTAATCCCCCACTTCCTTCAGAACTCCACCACCCCCAGCCATGAGTCTTCCCTCTCATGCAATGTTAGCCCTCACCCACCCCCCTCACTAGTCGGCGTGCACCCCTTCCTTGTCAGCCTCCAGCTCCCTCACCCCCAGTCATTCCTGCACCTGCCATCCTCTCCCACCCTCCCTTGTTCCTCCAAATCCACATTGCAGCCCTGCCTGCAAACCCCAAGAGCTTCTCGCCTGATCAGGTGTCAGAGCAGCAGCCAGAGATAGCTGCAGTGCTGTTGCAGTTAGGCTTTGAATGTTGTACACACATCGAGGTTACGAGTGAAGTTAATGTGGGCAGGTGCACACCACTTATCTTCGGTCGTGAATAAAGCCAGTCTAATTACCCATTGGCATGGCATTTAATTCGGAGGGAGAACATGATTCCGGCTAATTGTGGTTTTAATGATATGGGTAACGCATGTATGTGGGGTTCATTAGGAAAGGCGACCTGCCATTCATCCTCCATGAAGGTGTTGAGGGGAAAATCAACACTGTTTTCCCACCAGTGGGAATCCGACTTTTAGCCTCATGCCCAATTTTATGCTCCCGCCTGCCAGCATTCCCACCGCTGGCGGGACCAGAAAATCCCACCCAATGTTAATATGAGTGAATGTCAGACCTCTGCCTGATTTTCCTCCATTAGTCTCTCCAGATATGGCTGAAAAGAAAGAGCTTGCATTTATATTGCACCGTCCACTACCTCAAGATGTCCTGAAGTACTTTACAGCCAATGATGTATTTTTGTAGTGTATGATTGTAATGTAGAAAAATGCAGCAGCCAATATTTGCACAGCAAGATCTTACAATCCACAATGAGATAATAACCAGATGATCTATTTGTAATGTTGGTTGAGGGATAAATATTGGCCAGAACACATGTGCCATTGCAGCTTTTACAGCCACCTGAAAGACCAGAAGCTGTTTTAATGTTTCACCCAGCAGGTTTAGAAATATAGAAACTAGGAGCAGGAGTAGGCCATTCGGCCCTTCGAGCCTGCTCCACCATTCATTATGATCATGGCTGATCATCCAACTCAATGGCCTGTTCCCACTTTTTCCCCTTATCTTTTGATCCCTTTCGCCCCAAGAGCTATATCTAAATCCTTCTTGAAAACATACAGGCCAGAATTTTTCCGTTGGCAAGTTGGGGGTGGGGCCCGCTTGCCGATACACAAATGATGTGGGATGACGTCGGGGGCAACCCCCGACGTCATCCTGCCCCACTTAAATATTCAGGAAGGCAGGTGGACAGTGAAATCAGCTGTCAGCCCGGCGACCTGTCAATGGCCAATTGAGGCCATTAACAGGATAATTACTTAAGGCTGACGGGCAGGCCAGGAGCCCAAGCAGGCTTCTGAAAAAACATGAAACCTCATCCACTGGCGGGATGAGGTTTCATGTCTGTTTTTAAAAACTTTAATAAACTTTATATGATATTTATTAACATGTCCCATCTCGTGTGACATTGTCACATGAGGGGGACATGTTAAAAAATAGAAAAATAAAAAAATTATTAAGTTTATAACACTTTCAGCGCTCTCCCTGAGACAGCACTTAGTCTCAGGGAGATGTGCACTCTTTCATGAGCATGCGTGAAAGAGCACACTTTGACAGTTGGGGAATCCCTCCCCCCCGGCACAGGAAACGTATAGCGCTTCCCGTCAGGTGGGCCTTAATTGGCCCACCCACTCAAAATGGCGGCAGGGCCCGTTTCGGCGGCGGCGATCGGTTGCATGCCCGCCACCAAGCCGGTGGGGCCCACCCGCCCATCAAGGGCAAAATTCTGTCCACAATGTTTTGGACTCAACTACTTTCTGTGGTAACGAATTCCACAGGCTCACCACTCTCTGAGTGAAGAAATTTCTCCTCATATCAGTCCTAAATGGTCTACTCCGTATCCTCAGACTGTGACTCCTGGTTCTGGATGGTTCTGAACATCCTTCCCGCATCTACCCTGTCTAGTCCTGTTAGAATTTTATAGGTTTTATGAGATCCCCCGTCATTCTTCTGAACTCCAGCGAATATAATCCTAACCAACTCAATCTCTCTTCATGTGTAAGTCCCGCCATCCCAGGAGTCAGTCGGGTAAACCTTCGCTGCACTCCCTTTGTAGCAAGTACATCCTTCGTCAGATAAAGAGACCAAAACTGCACACAATATTTCAGGTGTAGTCTCAACGAGGCCCTGTACAATTGCAGTAAGACATCCCTGTTCCTGTACTCGAATCCTCTGGCTATGAAGGCCAACATACCATTTGCCTTCTTTACCGCCTGCTGCACCTGCATGCTTATCTTCAGCAACTGGTGTACGAGAACACCCAGGTTTCGTTGCACATACCCCTCTCTCAATTTATAGCCATTCAGATAATAATCTGCCTTCCTGTTTTTGCCACCAAAATGGATAACCTCACATTTATTCACATTATACTGCATCTGCCATATATTTGCCCACTCACTCAGCTTGTCCAAATCACACTGAAGCATCTCTGCATCCTCCTCACAACTCACCCTCCCACCCAGCTTTGTGTCATCTGCAAATTTGGAGATATTACATTTAATTCCCTCATCTAAATCATTAATATATATTGTGAATAACTGGCGTCCCAGCACCGATCCCTGTGGTACCCCACTAGTCACTGCCTGCCATTCGGAAAAAGACCTTTTTATTCCTACTCTTTGTTTCCTGTCTGCCAACCAGTTTTCTATCCGTCTCAATACAATACCTCCAATCCCATGCACTTTAAATTTACACGCCAATCTCTTATGTGGGACTTTGTCGAAAGCCTTCTGAAAGTCCAAATAAACCACATCCACTGGCTCCCCCTCATCAGCTCTATTAGTTGCATCCTCAAAAAATTCCAGTAGATTTGTTAAGCATAATTTCCCTTTCATAAATCCATGCAGACTCAGTCTGATTCTGCCACTGTTTTCCACGTGCTCAGCTATTAAATCTTTTATAATGGACTCTAGAATTTTCCCCACTACCGACGTCAGGCTGACTGGTCTATAATTCCCTGTTTTCTCTCTGCCTCCCTTTTTAAATAGTGGGGTTACATTAGCTACCCTCCAATGTGTAGGAACTGTTCCAGAGTCTATAGAATCTTGGAAGATGACCACCAATGCATCCACTATTTCTAGGGCCACTTTCTTAAGTACTCTGGGATGTAGATTATCAGGCCCCAGGGATTTATCAGCATTCAATCCCATCAATTTCCCCAATGCCATTTCCCTACTAATACTGATTTCTTTCAGTTCCTCCCTCTCACTAAACCCTGTGTTCCCCAACATTTCTGGTATGTTATTTGTGTCCTCCTTTGTGGAGACAGAACCAAAGTATGTATTTAGTTGGTCAGCCATTTATTTGTTCCCCATTATAAATTCCCCTGTTTCTGACTGTAAGGGACATTTGTCTTTGTCTTCATCAATCTTTTTCTCTTTGCATACCTATAGAAACTTCCACAGTCAGTTTTTATGTTCTCCGCAAGCTTACTCTCATACTCTATTTTCCCCTTCTTAATCAATCCCTTGGTCCTGCTTTGCTGAATTCTAAACTGCTCCCAATCCTCAGGCGTGTTGCTTTTTCTGGCCAATTTGTATGCCTCTTCCTTGCATCTAATACTATCTCTAATTTCCCTTGTAAGCCATGGTTTGGCCACCTTTCCTGTTTTACTTTTGCACCAGACAGGCATAAACAATTGTTGCCCACACGCTCTTTGAAGATTTGCCATTACCTATCCACCAACATTCTTTTAAGTAATGTTTCCCAATCCATCATAGCCAACTCCCACCTCATACCATCATTGTTTCCTTTATTAAGATTCAGGACCCTAGTCTCAGAATCAACTACGTCACTCTCCGGACAGAATTTTGCCCTTGGTGGGTGGGCGGGCCCCACCGGCTCAGTGGCGGGTGGGCAGCCGGTTACTGTCGCCAAAACAGGTCCCACTGCCATTTTGAGTGGGCAGGTCACCCAACGGGAAGTGCTATGTGCTTCCTGTGCCCGGGGGGGGGGGGGGGGGGGGGGAGAGGGATTCCCCAACTGTCAAAGTGTGCTCTTTCATGCATGTGGACTAAGACTGTCTCAGAGAGAGCGCTGAAAGTGTTATAAACTTAAAAAATAGAAAAATAAAAAAATTATTAACATGTCCCCCTCATGTGACAATGTCACACGAGATGGGACATGTTAATAAATATCACATAAAGTTTATTAAAGTTTTTTAAAATCTCATCCCGCCAATGGATGAGGTTTCATGTTTTTTCAGAAGCTCGCTGGGGCCCCTGGCCTGCCCGCCAGCCTTAAGGTTGGATGGGCAGGGCCTTTAATTGGCTTAATTATCCTGTCAATGGCCTCAATTGGCCATTGACAGGTCGGCGGGTGGACAGCTGATTTCGCTGTCTGCCCGCCTTCCTGAATATTTAAATGGGGCGGGATGATGTTGGGGGTTCCCCCCAACATCATTCCACGTCATTTTTGCGTCGGTGAGCGGGCCCCACCCCCAAATCGCCGAAGGAAAAATTCTGGCCTCCATCTTGATGAAGAATTCTATCATGTTATGGTTGCTCATCCCCAAGGGGCCTTGCATAACTAGATTGCCAAATATTCCTTTCTCATTACACAATACCCAGTCTAGGATGGCCTGTTCTCTAAAATAAAAGCAAAATATTGCGGATGCTGGAAATCCAGAACAAAAACAAAAATACCTGGAAAAACTCAGCAGGTCTGACAGCATCTGCGGAGAGGGACACAGTCAACGCCTCGAGTCTCGAGGTGTCGGCTGTGTCCATCTCCGTAGATGCTGTCAAACCTGCTGAGTTTTTCCAGGTATTTTTGTTTTTGGCCTGTTCTCTAGTTGGTTCGTCAACATATTGGTCCAGAAAAACATCCCGATTACACTCCAGGGATTCCTCCTCTACGGTATTGTTGCTAACTTGATTTGCCCAATTTATATGCATATTAAAGTCACCCATAATTATAGATGTTCCTTTATTGCATGCGTCTCTAATTTCCTGTTTATTGCCATTCTCAACATCACCACTACAGTTTGGGGGTCTATATACAACGTCCACTAACGTTTTTTGCCCCTTAATGTTTCTCAGCTCTACCCACACAGATTCCACATCGTCGGAGCTAATATCTTTCCTCACTATTGCATTAATTTCCTCTTTAACCAGCAATGCAACTCCACCACCTTTTCTTTTTTGTCTGCCCTTCCTAAATACTGAATACTCCTGGATGTTCAGTTACCATCCCTGGTCACCCTGCAGCCATGTCTCCGTAATCCTGACCATATCATACCTGTTCACATCTATTTGCGTGGTTAATTCATCCACTTTATTGCGAATGCTCCTCGTGTTAAAGCACAAAACCTTAAGGCTTGTCTTTTTAACATTACTTGTCCCATTCCCATTATTTTTCACTGAGGCCCTGTTTGATTCTTGCCCTTGATTTCTCTGCCTCTAACTTTTCTTACTCGCCTTTCTGTCTTTTGTTCTTGTCCTTGATTCCCCTTCCTCTGACTCCTTGCAGAGGTTCCCATCCCCCTGCCATTTTAGTTTAAACCCTCCCCAACCACTCTAGCAAATATTCCCCCTAGGACAACAGTCCCGGTCCTGCCCAGATGTAACTCGTCCAGTTTGTACTGGTTCCATCTCCCCCAGGACTAATCTCAATGTCCCAGGAATCTGAAACCCTCCCCCTCACACCACCTCTTCAGTCACATATTCACCCGATATATCCTGCTATTTCTACTCTGACTAGCACGTGGCACTGGTAGTAATCCTGAGATCACTACCTTTGAGGTCCTACTTTTCAACTTGCTTCCTAACTCCCTATATTCTGCTTTTAGGACCTCATCCCTTTTTTTACCTATGTTGTTTATACCAATGTGCACGACCACTGGCTGTTCACCCTCCCCCTTCAGAATGTCCTATAGCCGCTCTGAGACATCCTTGACCCTAGCACCAGGGAGGCAACATACCATCCTGGAGTCTTGTTTGCGGCCACAAAAACACCTATCTATTCCCCTTACAATTGAATCCCCTACAACTATTGCATTCCCGTACTTTTTACTCCTCCCCTGTGCAGCAGAGCCAACTGTGGTGCAACGAATTTGGCTGTTGCTGCTTTCCCCTGAGAGGCCATTTCCCTCAACAGTATTCAAAGCGGTATATCTGTTTTGCAGGGGAATAGCCACAGGAGATTCCTGTAGTGCCTGCCTAGTCCTCTTGCTCTGCCTGGTGGTCACCCATTCCCTTCCTGCCTGTGGACTCTTAGCCTGCGGTGTGACCACCTCTCTATACGTGCTACCCACGATACTCTCCGCCTCGCAGATGCTCCACAGTGTCCCCAGCCGCCGCTCCAGCTCCGAAACCCAGGCTTCCAGGAGCTGCAGCTGGAGACACTTCCCACACACATGCTAGCCCCAGGCACTGGAAATATTTCCAGCTTCCCACATAGAGCAGGAGGAGCACACCACAGCGTTGAGCTCTCCCGCCATGACTTACCCCATTAAATTAAATTAAACATTTTGGAAGATACTTAATATCAAATAATATCAATTACTCTCGGGCCCTTCTTCCCTGCTCCTCGTTGTTACAGAATATAGCCCTTACAAACGATGAGCCACAAAATAAGACCTTTAATAACTATAAGCACTAAAAGTAATAAATGCTTACCAGGCCGTACTCACGGTACTCAAAGGATCACCTCAGTCCCTCCTCACTGAACTCCCTCAGTCACCTCTGTTCTCCCAGCTTCTCTTCACCTCCGACTCCTCTCGCGCTTCTCTTCAACTCTCGGCTCCTCTCGCGCTTCTCTTCAACTCCCGACTCCTCTTGCACTTCCAACCTTCTAACAGCAATTCCAACCGTACAGCACTCTGTCAGTAATGAACTTGTTATGATCAGGTGAGGGGCTAATGGCTCCCCTCTTTTCCAACTCCTCATTTGACTGCAATAGACCTTTTTTTTTGTAAAGATATATTTGCCAATTCCGTGGGTGTTTAGCTGTTTACATGCTGTGATCATGAAAGACACAACCAGACAGTTTTCTTGAGTTTTAACAAAGAAAAGAGAATAGCTTTTTTGTACCTAGCCAGGTCAAAGTAATATAATAAAATCTGCTCTGACTTGCACGCACACACGCATGAAGGTCACGCACACACACACACATGCACGTGCACACACACGCACACACACAAATAGATTACAGGGTTGGAGAGGGTAGGTTAAGCAAGTTAGTACCTGCAGAGTCTGGGTTTGTAGAGGTTGATAGCTTGACTGGCTTCAGGCTGAATTCGGTGGTCCAGCTGCTTTCCCTCGTCGAGGCAATTTAAAGATGTAGATGGATGATTTGTCTGCTGTTCTGGAGACATTAGTGTGTGGTTAAATTCTTTTAAGAAGCCTCTGTCTGTGGCACCTGGGTAGTTACAGTCAGCAAACAGAGTTCAAAAGTCGGCAAGTTGGGTTGAAGAGAAAGAAAGGAAGGATGAGGGACCCAACTCAGATCTTTTTCCTTCAGCTGCTTGTCCTGTGCTGCAGAGAAAACAGATGCTTAAACACACAAGGGTGGGCTTGTCACATGACTGCCACCCAGTGATTCAAACATGGTTGTGGCTAGTGTATTCTCATTGTAACTTGATTAGTTTATTTTCTGACATTACTAGAATATATTGGGATAAATCGGAATCCCCTTCTCAGCCAAGGTCCCATTATCCAAGTGAATAGGTTTAAAGGTTCGTCTCCACCCAGTTGAGTATCCCCGGTGATTGTCTTGATGCTTTGCTAATGGGGACAGGAGGTGTGGTACACTCATGTTCTCCTGAGGTGATTACCTTTGATGGGTTTTTGCAGACACGAGGTCTCCATCTCAATGGAGTGAAGTGTGGAAGGTACACAGATGCAAATTTTATAGCTATTTTTGGTTTCAAGCTCAAGTCACATTTTAGTCTCTGTTTATAAAATTCAATTCAGGTTTCCAGCTGGTGGGTTTAAAATCATTATTTGATATAGGGCAGAATTTTCCTGTTGGAGTGCGGGGGCAGGGACTGCACACCGACGCATAAAATGATGTGCGGCGATGTCGGGCGAGCGTTCTGACATCACTGCGCACCATCGCGATATTTCGGTGGGCGGGCACGTGATGATCTCCGATGCCTGCCTGCCATTAATTAACAGGTCACTTAAAGCCATTGAGGCACCAATTGACGGCAATTTTTCGGGGCCTGTGCGATCTTCAGGTCGTCGCATGGGCGCAACGGGCAGGAACGTAGGACACATTTGTATAAACCTCATCCACGGGTGGGATAAGAGGGGTCAATGGGGTCGTGAATGTGCTCAGTCAGATATTTATTGTTGAAAGTTACTGATAATTGCCTGTGTACTTCAAAACTCATACCAGCTGCTTGGACAGGAATCACAACCTTCAGGTCAGCACTCTGCAGTGAAGATCCTATTCGGGGCCTGCAGATTTCAGGAAGCCTTCCCTCAGTCTGGGAATGGGAGTTGTGCTCTTCACTGGAGGCACCTCCCCTGAGGAGGAAGAGAGGGCTAGAAGGGCAGGAGAACAGGAGTGCACATTCAGCCTCCAGGGGAGCCACCTTTGGGAGGAGAGGCGCAGGCACAAAGGATGCAGGGCCAACAGGTAGTCCAAGGCAGAAGGGGCTGCAGAAGACGCCACTATCGTGCTGCCAGGGTATACAGGTGGCGAAGCAGCTATCTCAATATGTCTGAGGTGCAGTGCCAAAAGAGGCTCCGTCTCTCAAGGGAGACAGTCATAACTATCTGTTAGATGATAGACCCTGAGATCTCCGCTAACTGTGTGGGTGGGCACCCCATGCCAGTTCTAAAGGTCACAGCTGCCCTCGACTTCTATGCCTCTGGCTCTTTCCAGGGCTCGGTGGGTGAACTTTGCAGTGTCTTCCAATCAGCTGTCCACACTTGAGTCAAGCAGGTGACAGACGTCCTATTCAGGCATACATTGACGTTCATCCACTACCGCTGGACCAGGCCAGCCAGACAGGGTGAGCTTGAGGCTTCACAGCGATTGCTGGCTTCCTCCGTGTCCAGGGTACAATAGACTGTACACATGTGGCCATCAAGGCGCCAGCAGGTGAGCCGGGTGCCTTCGTCAACAGGAAGGGATTCCACTCCTTTACCGCGCAGATGGTGTGTGATCATAAGCAACAGATTCTGCAAGTCTGTGCAAGGTAACCAGGCAGCTCCTGCAATGCATACATCCTCAGACACTCCCAGGTGCCGGAGCGATTCAGTGCTCCAGTGCGGCTGGGTGGATGGCTGCTGGGGTACAAGGGCTATCCCCTCAGAATGTGGCTGATGACGCCTCTCCGCCATCCAAGAACAGAAGCTGAGCAGCGGTACAATAGGAGCTTCCACAAGGGCTGTGGTGGAGAGAGCCATCGGTCTTCTCAAGATGCGCTTCCGATGCCTGGACAGTTCAAGGGCGCACTCCAATACCCCCCAGATCGAGTGTCATTGATGTGGTTGCATGCCGCACTCTCCACAGTCTTGCGCTGGAAAGGGGGGACGCAGTGGACGAAGAAGATGTAGGCGCAGTTGCTGTGGCTGCACACGATGAGTCCAGCAGTGGGTCCGAGGATGAGCACGCACAGGGAAATGCTGATGGGCTAGAAACTGACCCGGGCATAATCCAGGGAGGTAGGGACACCTGGGATGCTTTAATCAAATGAACTTTCAGCTAGAACACCACAGATGGACCACTAACAAAAGCCTGTGCTGCAGGCTCCATACTCGATACCTGAGTGCTACATCTGCCTGCATAGGAGCATTAACTAAGGGCCAAGTCAATAAAGCTCAACGTGACACAACTCATTCATAACATCATGGGTAACTATCCACCTGCAGAGGAAAAGAGGCACCCTCAGCCATGGTCACATGTCTAAATTTAATGATATAGCTAAATGATCTTAAGGAAACAAAATGACAAAGGTGTTAAACACCACACCAACTAATCATGACCTCATTGCGGGGCAACACAAAAGCACCAGTGAGAAACCCATGGTGTGCCTAAGGTGCCTTAAATTTATGCTTTCGGGTGCTACGTCTAGGTCCTATCCCCTCGCTGGCACTGGCATCTGAGACAGCCTGCTCACTGTGCTGTCCTGTTGGCCTTGACGACCTTGGCGGATGTCTTCTGGCCCATGAAGCCTGTGCTGGCTCCGCCTGGGAAGGAGTGGCCAGTTCCACAGCTGGCATCTCCCCAGTCGTCGCAGCCTCATTGGATGCAACGGTCACTGGCAGAGGGGTGGAGGAGCTGCTGCCCTCATCCGGAGCGCCCTGAGAGGAACCCGCAGAGAGGACAGGCAGCTGCTGCGCCGACGTGAGGTCGCTTCAGACTTCCCTGCTCACTGTAGATAGATGGGTACTGAGCTGGGAAACTTGGTGCCCAGACTATCTCCCATACCGGCACTGACCAGCTGAGGTCAATGCCGATGTGAGGGCTTGCTGATCCGGACACATCCCCAGGAAGCCCTGATTGGTCTCCTGGAGGAGCCTCTCCACGAGAGTCGCCACTCTCTCCATGGGGGAAGCATGGTGCTCAGCCATGAGGCTCATTGCATTGGTGAGGGTCCACATGGACACCTCCACTACGGAGACCAAGCCAAGCATAGCCTCATGTATCTCCGCCAGATCTTCCCGCACACCCTGCTGGACTTCCAGCGTTTACTGCCTCATGGACGACTCCAGAGGCACATCATCAGCCACCGACTGAGCATGTGCCTGATCCCCTGCAGTCCTCCAACTGCTGGCGCCATGGGCACTTTCTTGTCTCTGCCAACTCCTCCAGTGACTGTGAAGTGCCCTCACCGCTGTGCCCCGGGACACTAGCCGAGGTGCCAGTATCTGCGCTGGTGCCTGCCTGGCAGAGATGGTGTGACACTGATGAGTCAGAATTCAGGACCCTCAGGTGTGGGAAGGGGCCCCTGTACCTCCTCCTCCTGGCCCTGTTCCACTGATGCTGAAAGGGAGAACAAGGACATTTGATTAGTTACCGTGGAGACAATGTCAATGTGCATCCCTGTCCCCCGGATTATTATGCGCTCATCCTTCCATAAGCAATGGTCAAGCCATGTTGCAAACTTCAATCACTGAACATTCAGCAGTGCCATGGCTGCTGGGACACTAATGGTGACCTCAGTGCTGGGCTAACATATCTGCCCGTGGCACCCCAGCCTCACCGATACCGGTGGATCTGGGCGCATTACGCCTCTCCAGTTCGAGAGCCTCCTGCTCGAACCTGGTAATAATGGCCAGCTGGGCCGGCCCTCCACCAGTCCTCACCAGCTCGGCGGCATTATGAGCATTCTTCTCCTGAAAAGGAGAAAAGAGCATTGATTAGTGCAACTTGTACCTGGAATCTCTTCTCTGCCGTCCCACCCTAACTAGACTGGAACATTGCAGGGCTCCAGTGCCTCCTCACCCTGCAGCTGCCGCACACTCACACAAAGATGCCAGGCCTGTCCCCCCTGCCTTGGCCAAATGCTGCCTACATCACATTTGGCACCACATGGTCCAACCTTGCAAAGCGAGGAGGAGCAAGCAAGTGGAATGCAAAGGGGCAGCAGATGGATTGGTGCCCCGCCACCTGGAAGCTCCCTTCGCGGTATGTCAGCACCCTGACTTTGACATGTTTTGCAGTTGCAGAACTGCGCCGAGGTGCAGATCTTCCAGGTTGCCCCCAAAACAGTGATGTGGGTGTCACTGTTCCACATGCTGCGTGTGCAGAACCCATCTCATCAACACCCTCTCAGGGTGACATCGGCATGGCCAATATCTGCTGGCCCACCCAGCGAAGGACACATGCCGTCAATGATTCAATGCAGTAGCTGCACTCAGAGTTGGCAGGGGAGGCAGCCAGGGAGGAAAGCCTACCTGCTGGGTTCACTAACCAATGGCAACATGGTACTCCATCCTTCCAGAGTGCATAAAGTTGTTAAAGCGCTTGTGGCACTGGATCCAGGTGCTCCGCACTATGTCACGGGAGCTCACTACCCCCGCCACCTCCTCCCAGGCATGTTTGGTCGTGTGGGGGTGCCTCCTCCTCCTGTCCCTCGGAACGAGGACCTCCCGCCATGCTGCCCCCTCCTTGAGGAAGGCAGCAAGGCAATCATCTGAGAAATGAGGGGCACAGTGGCCCTCTGCCCTACCCTCCTGCCTGGCCTGCTCACCAACAGTGCCCTGGGGACCCCTTCTGCTGGCCATGTTTGACAACATTTGCAAGGCTGCAGGAGCACTTTTAAACAGGCTGCTGGGTCGCCATTGGACCCGGCAGTCATAGCAGTCCGCCCACTCCCGCTGTCCTCGAGAGCCGTGTTTCACACTGGGCGGGCCCTAATTGGCCCGCCCACATAAAATGGCAGCGCGGATCCAATCACGGGCGGCAATCGGGTCCACGCCCGCTCCCACACGGCCCGCCCGACAGGCAGACAATTCTGCCCATAAAGCATGTTTTCATGACACACTGATGTCAGCCTAGATTATGCACTCAATTCACTGGACTTGGAATTGAACCAACAACCTTCAGAGGAGACTGAGCCCAAGGTGAATAGAGGAAAATTTAGCCCAATATATCCTAGTAATGTCAGAAAATTTCTTCCCCATGCTCCTGCCAGTTTTGCAGATCCTTTGGCCATGCCGGAATCATGTATGATGCCTTAATCATGTTATCCAAGTACATTGAAAATTGCTGTCTGGGGCCAGAAAGATTACAGTGACATCAAGGAGCTAATATTCCTGACTTCCAGTACAAAGTGTAAAAAGCCCTCCACAGATGGCTTTGCAATTATGACCTGGCAGCTTCTCAACAATCTTGGATTATCAACATTTCACAAAAGTGACCTTTGATAAGGGAATCATAAAAATGTGTCCTTGTCTCAACACTAATCCATTCCCAACAGTCAGACAGCGGATTGAAAAATTCACATAGAAGTTTCAACAAATTGTTTTTCCCGACACGTTGCCAGGCCTTTTTGCCAACTAATTCCAACTGTTCTTTAACATCTGGAGTAGCTTATGTTGTGCCTGTCCTGTCTGTTGTGGAGCAGACATAGTCAAAGAGGTCTGGGGCGTAACTATGTGTGTTTCAGTAGGTTTATCTACAAATTCCTGTCTGGCTAAAACCATTGCCTAAGGGCTTTTCCTTTCACCATGGAACACTCAGCATTTGGTAACAAGTTGCACCCAGCCATAAAGGCCAATTATGTCCCCATTCTGACAAACTCATAGTGACATTGACTCCACACCCTATGAAGTTTCATGGCATCAGATCAAACATGTACAAGGAAACCTCCTGCTGATTATCACCTACTGCCCTCCTTCAGTTGATAATCAGCAATTCTCCAACTTGAACACCACTTGGAAGAAGCACCGAGGGTGGCAAGGTCACAAAATGTACTCTGGGTGGGGAACTTCAATGTATATCATCAAGAGTGGCTCAATAGGACCACTACTGAATGAGCTGGTCAAGACCTGAGGGACATGCCTGGCAGACTCATCCAGGCAGGTGGAGAATATTCCATCACACTTGACATTCAATGGCATTACCATCACTGAATCCCCCACAGCAAGAGGTGAGGAAGCAACAAGAGTGGAAAAGCCTACAAGACCTTGTCTGCACCAATCCAACTGTTGCAGATGTATCTATGGATACATAGTATGGGTAGGGGTGAGCACCATACAGTTCTTTTGGAAGTGAAATCTTGTCTTCATAATGAGGATATCCTTCATCATGTTCTGTAGCACTACCACTGTGCTAAATGGGGTAGATCCAGAACAGATCTAGCAACTCAAAACTGGGCATCCATGAGGTGCAGTGGGCCATCAATAGCAGCAGAATTGTATTCAGCCACAATCTGTAATGTCATAGCCCGGCATATCCCTCACTCTACTATTGCCACCCTGGTTTAATGAGGGGTGCAGGAGAGTTTGCCAGGAGCAGGCCAAAAATGAACTCTCCACCTCATACCCAAAAATGAGGTGACCACCTGGTGAAACTACAACACAGGACCATTTACATGGCAAACAATGGAAGCAGCATGTGATAGTGCTAAGCGATCCCACAACCAATGGATCAGTCCTGCCACACCCAGTCGTGAATGATGGTGGACAATTAAACAACTAACTGGAGGAGGAAGCTCCACAAATATCCCCATCCTTAATGGTGGGGGATCCCAGAACATCAATGCAAAAGACAAGGCTGAAGCATTTGCAACCATCTTCAGCCAGCAGTGCCAAATGGATGGTCCACCTCGGCCTCCTCCTGAGGTCTCCAACATCACAGATGTCAGTCTTCAGCCAATTTAATTCACTTCACATGATATCAAAAAAATGGCTGAAGGCGGCTGAAGGCTGAAGGATACAGCAAAGGCTTTGAGCCATGACAACATCCTGGGAGTTGAACTGTACACTTATGCTCAAGAACAAGCGGCACTCCTAGCCAAGCTGTTCCAGTACAGTTACAACACTGGCATCCACCTGACGATGTGAAAAATTGCCCAACTATCTCTTGTCCACAAGAAGCAGGGAAAATCCAATCTGACCAATCACTGACCCATCAATCGAATCTCGACCATTAACAAATTGATGGAAGTTGTCTTTGACAGTGCTAAAAAGTGGCACTTATGAGGGAGGCAATGGCATAGTGGTATTGTTGCTGGACACTCCCTTTGGGGCAGGTGATGGTGTAGTGGTATTGCCACTGGACTAGTAATCCAGAGACCCAGGGTAAAGCACTGGGGACCGGGGTTCGAATTCCACCATGGCAGGTGGGGAAATTTGAATTCAATAAAAATCTGGAATTAGAAGTCTAATGATGACCATGAAACTATTGCTGATTGTCATAAGAACCCATCTGGTTCACTAATGTCCCTTAGGGAAGGAAATCTGCCATCCTTACCTGGTCTGGCCTACATGTGACTCCAGACCCACAGCAATGTGGTTGACTCCTAAATGCCCTCTGAACTAGGGCAACTAGAGTTAGGTAATAAATGCTGGCCTGGCCAGTGACGCCCACATCCCATGAACGAACATTTAAAAAAATCTACTCAATGAGGCTCAGTTTGGGTATTGCTAGAGCCACTTGGCTCCTGATCTCATTAAAACATTAGCCCAAATGTGGGCAAAAGAGCTGAAGTCAAGAGATGAGATGAAAGTGACTACACTTAACATCAAGGCAGCATTTGACTGAGGGTGGCATCAAGGAGCCCTAGCAAAACTGAAGGCAATGGGGATCAGGGGGAAAATGCTCCACTAGTTGAAGTCATATTTAGCACAATGGAAGATGGTTGAGCTTGTTGGAGGTCAATCATCTCAGTCCCAGTACCATTGTTGCAGGAGCTCCTCAGGGTAGTGTCCTAGGCCCAACCACCTTCAGCTGTTTTATCAATGACCTTCCCTTCTTCATAAGGTCGGAAGTGGGAATGTTCACTGATTGGACATGGTCAGTGACATTTGCAGCTCCTCAGATACTGAAGCAGTCTGTGCCCATATGTAGCAAGACCTGGACAATATTCAGACTTGGGCTAATAAATGTCACATAACATTCATGTCATGCAAGGGTCAGGTAATGACCATCTCCAACAAGAGCATATCCAACTATCTCCCCTTGACATTCAATGGCATTACCATCACTGAATCCCCCACTATCAACATCCTGGGGCTTACCATTGACCAGAAACTGAACTGGACCAGCCATATAAATACTGTGGCTACAAGACCAGATCAGAGGCTGGAAAATCTGTGAAGAGTAACTCACCTCCTGACTCCCGAAAGCCTTTCCACCATCTTCAAGGCACAAGTCAGGAGTGTGATGGAACATCCTCCACCTGCCTGGATGAGTGCAGCTCCTACAACACCCAGAAGCTTCACACCATCCAGAACAAAGCAGCCTGCAAAGTATCCCATGCACAACCATTCATTCCCTCCACCACTGACACACAGTGGCAACAGAGGGTACTATCTAGAAGATGCACTGCAACAACTCACCAAGGCCTCTTCAACAGCATCTTCCAAACCCACGACCTCTACACCTTGAAGGACAAGGGCAGCAGACACAAGGGAATAGCACTACCTGCAAGTACCCCTCTAAGCCATGTACCATCCTGACTTGGAATTACATCACCGTTCCTTCACTGTTCCTGGATCAAAATCCTGGAATCCCTTCCCAACAGCACTATGGGTGTACTGTTTCAGATGTACTGCAGCGGGACAAGAAGGCAGCTCTGCACCGCCTTCTCAAGGGCAACAAGGTGCATTGTAATTAATTTGGTTTACCTTGCAGGCTGGATTTTAAAGCATTGTTTGCAACACAAGCTTTCACAAGATTGTTTCATGGACAGCTGGAAAGGTGACCTTTTTTCCAGATACTATGGGCAGAATTTTCTGCCTGTCGATCAGGCTGGTCAGGAGCGAGAGCAGGCAGGCGGGCACAGAGCCAATCACTGCTTGCAATCGGCTGCGCGCTGCCATTTTACATGGGCGGGCCAATTAAGGCCTGCCCAGTGTGATGCACTGCCAGTAACACTCAGCGCTACCTATGAGGGCGGGGGAAGAAGGGAGAGTCGGGGCCTGCGCTCTTTCGTGCATGTGCACGTAAGAACACGGAAATCTCCCTGAGGCACGGAGCTGCCTCAGGGAGATTAAGTTCATATTGAAATATTTAAATAAAGAAAAGTAAAAATTACTTAGACATGTCCCCTCATGTGGCTTGTCACATGAGCTAGGACATGTTTATGAATTGTGACAAAAATATTTATTCATTTAATAAAACCTTCAGGAAACCTCATCCTGCCCGCGGATGAGGTTCCCTGGAAAACACAAACGCCTCTTGGGCTCCTCGCCTGCCCGCCAACCTTAAGATTGGACGGGCAGCGTTAGTAATTACTTCAATTGGTTTTTTAATGGCCATAACAGGCCTTTGGCCATTCAGCAGGCGCGCAGCTGCTTCCAGCGCGTGCCCGCCAAACGAAAGATCTGAATGACACACAGTGACATTGGGACGCACGCCCGATGTCACTGTGTGTCATTTTACGCATCGGCATGCCGGGCCCGCCCCTGCGCGCCAATGTGAAAATTCTGGCCTATAGGTGGGTGGGAAAGTCTGTATGGATCTGCAAAGCATAAAGAATGTATGTTATATCAATTCAATATCTTCAAAGACAGTGTTGGAACAAAAATGCATCATTAAATTTCATTTTTCTAAAATTGCTATGTGTCACTAAATTCAAATTTTTCACATTAACTGTGACAGCTGCCAGCATATTCCACCCAAGCATACACAACTTAATGCTGTTCAATGCCAACACAGTCCAAATTCAGTGCACTTGGCATTGGTATATCCAAAATGAGTCCACATTCACCAATTTACAGCTGAGTGGTCAAATTAACCTAAATATCTGAGTAAAGAGCTCAATATCTTGTGTGTATGGGCTGAGGGGCAGGGTAGAAATTAAGTAGCTCAGATAAATTATGTAACCCTCTGTACGATGAAAGCCAACATTTTATCTGGCAGGGTGCAGTCTTTTCCGTACTTTGTGCTGGTTTCTGTCATTGATCTGGCTGACACAAAATGTAATGGCATCCCTCACCCCTGCAAACCCTCAGCAATGACCACGATCCTCCAGTATCAGCAATTTTGCTTGTAAAGTTGACCCCATATCTACAGCCTCAGGCACAGTAGGTTGTAATTCTGCCCCTATGTTACAGCAGCATTCATAAATCTCTCAGGATTTTTCTCTTGACTTTTCACACTGGATACTCCAGGAGGTTGCAGCAGGAGCCTCTGAGGTACACTTCAGCTTTTAGGTAGCAGAGCATGTTCGAGAACAAAAGAGTCTATGGTTCCACAATTTTGAGGCCAGGTCTCATTTGAATTGGACATCCCCTGGCAGTTCACCAGTTTTGGACTACCAGGCATGTGGGCTGCATATGATGGTTGCAGGAAGATCCTGTGTTTATCACAGGTTCGTGATTTTCATATTAAAAGGGGCCAATTGGCTGAAACAAGGTGGTATTGTACATACTATATTACTATCTATAACAATAATAAGCAGTTTTGTCTCTCCGGACTGTTTGGATTGGTCAGTTTAACGGGTGTATCTGTCGGTCAGTTTATTTGATGGGCAGTGCCTGGGTACACTCAGTACCCAAATGTTGCAATCAACTTTTAAAATATCTAATTAACCAAATGACATCCCACAGGTGCAAAACAACAAAATTTTGCAGAGCAGCCTCACCAAACATAAAGCAGTCCCGCAAGGGGCAGGGGGATGGCATGGGCGAGAGCATGGCAAAGGCATGGGAGAAGGGTGTGGCAGAGGTGACATGGAGGGAAGACATCAGAGTACGGGGATTTTATGGGAGTTACGGGATGGCATGGGAGGATTGGAATGATGTATGGGACGGCATAACTTTTCCTGGGTAACTATTCTGCTAAGTGAGTTGGAACCATCCTATGTTTCCAACTTTAAATCAGAGTTTTGGCGGGTTCCAGGTGCAGGGGATTTGCCTAATGGATGTTGAAACTTCCTATGCACTCCTTGCATTTGGACTTCTGAGGGATCTCCAGCGCATGTTCCAAGATACCTCCGGTGTGCGACCATCTGGTGACCAGAAGATCTGGGCCGCAGATTTTAAATACCTGAGGCCCTAGCACTGATCCTTTTGCAGCACTTCACTATTCAGAGTCAGCCAATTTGAAAATTCCCCATTTATCCATACTCTGCTTCCTGCCTTTTAACCAATCCCCTTTCTGTGGAGGGGACATGGCGACAGCATGGGGGGAATGCATGGGAGATATGGGGCAGAATTTAGTTGTGGCGATGGATGAGCGACGATTAGAGAGCCAGTGGGTGCCTTGTGTCGCCTTTCTACAGGAGGCCCGATGCTATTCTGAAGTAATCTGGCACTTACCTGGACAGCGTTGGGTCACTGAATTAAAGACCCAGTGGGGCCAATATCCCACCCATAAGAGCTGCCAACCAATCAGCTCTGCAGTACCGGAAGTTCCATGCCTACTGCTGGTATTGCACTGGGACTTCGAGAAGATCGGTGTGGATTCTTTTGAGACAGATAAGTGGGGTGGGGTGGGGTGGGAGGGTGGGGTGGGATGGAGTTCCTGAAGAGGGGGCACTAGTTTTGGGAGGGAAGGGGGATTGACAGCAAGGGCAGGGCGTGGCTTCCTGTGGTGTTCCCACCCTCCCCTCCAATGCCGGGATCAGGCACAGTGTGCCCGTGAACAGTGGACCCTCTCAGAAGGCAATGGTTTGCTGGGCAACCTCTGCAGATGGTGAGTCCCCTGCCCGCCACTGGTTGAATATCAGCAGAGGCAGGACAAGGCCCTTATATGGCCACTTAAGGACCTCAATTGGCCTCTGGGTGCGAAGGCTGTCCCCAAGCCTTCCTGCCCTAGACTTAATCGGAAGGATTTGGGAAGGCAGTGGGATCTCCACCTTGCACCCTCATGCCCGCCTATCCCCAAACTCACCTCTGGAGTAGGCGGGGCATTAAATTCTTCCCATGGGATGGGGGATGGGGATGGCACAGGAAGATAGGATGGGAGTTGGGACTGGGATGTTATGAGAGGGATGAAAGGAGAGGGATGGCATGGGAAGGGTCAAATGGCATGGGATAGGTATTTAAAGATGTACTGTTACAATAAAGAAACTTAACTGCACCGTAAATATTTTGCAGGTCTCTGCTAGTATTATATATAAATACTAGCAGGTGTTTTTATTTACCATGGCTGCTTGGAGCATGATGGGAAGCAAAGTTATAATCCCTTCACAAATCTTTTTTGCAGAGAGCAATTAGGAATGACCTAGAGGCGCCTTGCAAATGAGAAAAAGTATATGACTGCATTTTCCTTCATTTTAGTTTGTACGTAGCTGAAGAAGGCAACACAGCTTGTTACATAGAAGATAATTTTGTTGGACAAGTTTTGTTATTGTGCTTGGAAGATGTTGCTCAAATATTTCTCATATTTCAGCATAACCTAACCAATGTTTGAGGTAAGCTGACAATTCTCCTATCCTTTAGAATTCTAAGAAAATCCTACTGGTACTGGGGACATTGGAGCTGATATGAATTAGGAGGGAAGTTTGCTGAATAATTTGGCAGATAGAATGTTCATCACTGTTTTTGAGTGTTAGGTTACAAACCTTTTATAGTTAATGAATTTGATGTATCTTTGACACAGGATTCTTCATTGGCTCCAAGCAGAAATTTTAAGTGATCCAACAAGTAATTAATTGATAAAAGCAAAATACTGCAGATGCTGGAAATCTGAAACAAAATCAGAAAGTGCTGGAAAGACTCAGCAGGTCTGACAGCATCTGTGGAGAGAGAAACAGAGTTAACATTTCGAGTCCGTATGACGAAGGTCTCTGAAGAAGGGTCATACGGACTCGAAACGTTAACTTTGTTTTTCTCTCTCTACAGATGCTGTCAGACCTGCTCAGTTTTTCCAGCATTTTCTGTTTTTGTGTAAGTAATTAATTGAGGATGCTCTGGTTTATTGAGCAGCGATTTCCATAAAGTCACTAATGTAATTGTCAAATGGAAAGGGAATGTTAGATAAAATACAGGATAAAACCACTGGGGCATTACATGAAGCCAGAATGGAGAAGGAATATGTCACTGAATATGTCAGCCACAACTCACTACTTGGCTGCAATTGATTCCAGGAACATCAGTAAGACTAGCTACACATGGGATGTGCATGGCAATAGAAGACCATCCAGGCCCTGCTGAATTATTTATCAATAAGTCTTTGTAAGTAACTTGCAATGAGTCATGTGGTTCAGCAAAATGTTGCCAATATCATTGTATGTTTGAAACAGATCTCGATTGTTGAAGTGATCTAAGTCAACTTTAATAGCATTCAGTTGAATAATTTCTGCCTCTTTTTTGATTCACAGGATGCCCTTCAAAGCAGCTACTGGATTTAAAGTATAAATAAGCTTTCAATGGCTGTCTTTCTTAAAACAAGTGTTGGATCTGAGTACTGAAGTAGCAGATATCAAATAGCGACTTCCAAGTTTTGGGGTATTATCTTGTTGTCAATGTCAGAATGTTCTAGGTATAACGCCTGTAGCTGTAAAGTCATCTCGATTGATTTATCTCATTGATAGTCCCTAGTGGGTTGCAGTTTAACCCCCATGTTTATGAATAGAGACTGAAGACATCCAGGTGGCAAATTCCAAAGAAAGAATTGCTTCAGAAGATCCTGGAGAGAGGTTATTGTCTTGTTGTAAAGGAGCTGTCCTAAGGAGAACTTCTGCTCCTCCTAGCCCCTCAAGGAAAGTAAAGGAAAACTATCATAGTCTCTGAAGATATAGCAGTGACAGAACCTTTGTACCATTTCTCAATTGAAGTATGCCAGACATAAATATTCCTCAACATTGAAAGACACATTTATAATCACATTTTTTTATTCTTTCATGAGATGTGGGCATCACTGACAAGGCCAACATTTATTGTTTATACCTAACTGGCCTTGAGAAAGTGATGGTGAGCTGCCTTCTTGAACTGCTGTAGTCCATCCAGTGTAGATACACCCACGGTGCTGTTAGGACGGGAGTTCCAGGATTTTAACACAATGACTGTGAAGGAACTGTGAGATAGTTCCAAATCAGGATGATGTGTGGTTTGGAGGGAAACTTGCAGACGGTGGTGGTCCTAACATGCATTTGCTGCCATTGTCCTTCTAGGTGGTGGAGGTTATGGGTTTGAAAGGTGCTGATTGCTGCAATGGACCTTGTGCACAGTACAAACTGCTGCCGCTGTGCATCAATGGTGGAGGGAGCGGATGTTTAAGTTGGTGGATGGGGGGGTGGATCAAGTGGGCTGCTTTGTCCTGGATGGCGTTGAATTTCTTGAGTATTGTTGGAACTGTACTCAACCAGGCAAGTGGAGAGTATTCCATTGTGCTCCTGACTTGCCTTGTAGATGGTGGGCAGGCTTTGGGGAGTTAGGAGGTGAGCTACTTGCCATAGAATTCCCAACCTCTGACCTGTTCTTGTAACCACAATATTTATATGGCTAGTCCAGTTCAGTTTCTGGTCAATGGTGACCCCCCAAGAAATTGATAGTGGGGGACTCAGTGATTTTCAGAAATTTCTCTTGTTGGAGATAGTCATTTCCTGGCACTTTTGTGGTGTGAATTTTACTTGCCACTTATCAGTCCAAGCCTGAATGTCATCCAGGTCTTGTTGCATATGGACACAGATTGCTTCAGTATCTGAAGAGTTGCAAATGATGCTGAACACTGTGCAACTATCGGTGAATATCCCTACTTCTGATCTTATTATGGAAGGAATGTCATTAAAGAAGCAGCTGAAGATGGTTGGACCGAGGACACTACCCTGAGGAAATCCTGCAGGGATATCCTGGGGCTGGGATGATTGACCTCCAACAGCCACAACCATTTTCCTTTGTGCTAGGTATGACTCCAACCAATGGAGAGTTTCCCCTCTCATTCCCATGACTTCAATTTTGCTTGGACTCCTTGAGGTCACACTCAGTCTTATGTTGTAAAGGACAGTGACTCTCACCTCACCTGTGGAGTTAAACTCATTTGTCCATGTTTTGACAAAGGCTGCAATAAAGTAGAGCTGAGTGACCCTGGCAGTACTCAAACGGAGCCATTTCTTGATATCATGTGGAGTGAACTGAATTGGCTGAAGACTGGCATCTGTGATGCTGGGGACCTCTGGAGGAGGTCGAGATGAATCATGCATTTGGCACTTCTGGCTAAAGGCTGTTGCAAATGCCTCGGCCTTCTCTTTTGCACTGATGTGCTGCACTCCCCCATCATTGTGGATGGGGATATTTGTGGAGCATCCTACTCCAGTTAGTTGTTTAATTGTCCACCACCATTCATGACTGGATGTGGCAGGACTGCAGAGTTTTGATTTGATATATTGATTGTGGGATCACTTAGCTCTATCTATCGCATGTTGCTTCCACTGTTTGGCATGCACGTAGTCCTGTGTTGTAGCTTCACCAGGTTGGCACATCATTTTTAGGTATGCCTGGTGTTGCTGGCATGCTCTCTTACACTCCTCTTTGAAACAATGTTGACTCCTAGCTTGATGGTATATGCTGGGCCATGAGGTTACAGATTGTGCTTGAATACAGTTTTACTTCTGCTGATGGCCCACTGCCCCTCATGGATGCCCAGTTTTGAGTTTCTAGATCTGTTTTGAATATATACAAAAAGCAGGGCAAATCCAACCCGGCCGTTGCAGGAGGAGTTCCTTAGGGTAGTGTCCTAGGCCCAACCATCTTCAGCTGCTTCATCAATGACCTTCCCTCCATCATAAGATCAGAAGTGGGGATGTTTGCTGATGATTGCACAATGTTTAGCACTATTCGTGACTCCTCAGACACTGAAGCAGTCAGTGTCCATATGCAGCAAGACCTGGGCAACATTCAGGCTTGAGCTGACAAGTGGAAAGTAACATTTGCGCCACTCAGGTTCTAAGCAATGACCATCTCCAACAAGAGGGAATCTAGCCATCTCACCTTGACATTCAATGGCATTACCATCGCTGAATCTCCCTTTATCAATATCCTATGAGTTACCATTGACCAGAAACTGTATGGATTAGGCATATAAATACAGTGGCTACAAAAGCAGGTCAGAGACTGAGGCCGGGATTTTCTGTACCCGCCGGCATGTGGTGTGTTCAGTGGTGTGAGCGGACAATATGGTGCAGTCGGTTTCACGATGGCAGTTTGTGATCGTCCACTCAGCTTGTTGATGGCGGGTCACGTTTCGAGGTGACAGCATGGTGGGCAATTGACAGCCCATCCCGCCATCAAAACGGCGTGTTTACTGGGAATGCGGGAAATTAATGTGGCAGGTTTGGGATGATATGGTGTGAAAAGAAGCCATTGCGGCCCGCAGGTAAAACATCGTCATGCCCACTCACTACCGCACTTAGTGCAAATCTGAGACAATTCCACCCTGAGAATTCTGCAATGAGTAACTCAGCCCCTGACTCCCCAAAGTGCTGCTTCTGAGTCACTCTGGGTGATGATGACCCCGACCTTGAGTACATTCTATGCCCTTGCTATCTTTAGTGTTCCTTCCAAGTGGTTTTCAACATAGAGGAGCACTGACTCATCAGCTGAGCAAGGGCAGAAGGTGGTAATCAGGAGGAGGTTTCTTTACTTATGTTTGGTGCCATGAAACTTCATGGGGTCCAGGGTCACCTAACACAATTTCCAGTTTGATGGTTACCATTTTGCCGTAGTTCACAAACTCAGCAATCCAAATTGTCCAAGCTTCTCAATTCAGTATCATTTGTCTTTTGGATGCAACGTTAAACCAAGGCTCCATCTGTTCTCTCAGGTGGATATAAAACATCCCATGGCAATGTTCAAAGAAGACACAGGTGAGAGTGCCCAAAGACAAAAAGGTCTGAAATCTTTTTGTGACAATGAATCATGCAATTTGGCACGTTTTAACAATCTGTGATTAAATGCAAGTGTTTCTAGGCTATTTCAAATGGGTAGAATTATTTAATTTCAAGTGGAAAAATTTAAGTTTTCCCTTTGTTTACCTTCTGTTACCGTCAAGACTGCGGACCAATACATTTGTATCAAATCAGCAAATATAAGTTGTTGCTATTTTATATTTTAAAACAGAATCATAGATTTACTTCCTGCTGTCAAAGTCTTTATATACTTGGTTCTGTTATAATTTGGATAGTTCCTTTTCGTTTCACTGTATTTATTCACAAATAAACACATTTGAAGAGAAATTAGACATTGCTGGACCCATTTGTGGGGATGAAAAATTATGTGTGGGGAAACCAGTCTCATGTTGCTATCTCTACTGGGAATTGTGCCCACTGCAAAATTGGTGCATAGCCCTTGCTTCCATAAAAATACTGCAGTACTCACCACCACAATCTTCCCCCCACGCCTGGACTACTTTCTCATGTCCCCCCACAGATATTACTGTTGTGGACAGGAAAGGGATTAACTTAAACAGCTCTGATTTCTCTCCTCATCACCAATCTGCAAACAGAAAGGCGTTGTTGATTTGCTTGCCCCTTTATAAGCAGTGGCACATTTCCCAACCCTTCATTTTTGATGTGATAAAATTTCTATTAATAACCCCGCAGCAAACTCAAGATAGGATGAACTCAAGGGGTTAGTTTATTTGCACAGACTCAAAACATGGGAGGGGAGGTCGCTACACAGCCCCCTGTGCACTCATACAGTAAAAGAGGGATAGAGAAAGAAAGATTAACAGGGCAAAGACCACAGAGAAAAAAATTGTCGTTACCCTTGAGTCCAGAGTCCAGATCAAAGTCCAATGAGGTATCCCTTCACGGAGGTCCGCAAGCTGAAACCCGATGCTGTACAATTCATTTTTACAGTAGAGTTGACTTCACACATGGAGATAGACACATAGAGATGAATTAGTTTTGTAGGCGCTGGTACAGAAGTTCCAGTACAAAAAGTATAGATGGGGCCAGATATTAAATCTGGGCAGAGCCCCTTTCCTGTGCTGCTGCTAAGTAGATGGAAAAATGACAGACTGAAGTTTTTGCAGTACAGTAAGGTAATATAGGGTTCCAACAGCTAGGCAGTCATGTCACAGGACTCCCACCTCTCCACACTGGCTTTGACAAAGGATGTGTACCCCTTTGTCTGGGTCTCTGAGATTGTTAAATATCCCCACCCGTTAAGATTTGAAAGGGAGGTTGCTGGGTTCTTTGCCCTAGCAGATGAATAGGCTCCAGTTGGCCAGGCCTAGCTTATAAAATGCAAATGGAAAATTCAAAGTTCTCTTTGAATTTGGTCGCTGCAGCCCACAGGGATCATTCATGTCACTTCAGTGATAATGAGGTACAAGTTTCTGTGATACTGCCATGGTAGCTCCTTTTGTTCAGGGTCACAGACAGAAATAGCTTCAGCCATTTTAAGAGGGTCTTTTAGAAATTAGCCATGAGGATATCTATATATATTTTATGAAAATATATAGAGTGAGGTCTTAGTCCCCTGACACTCGTGGGTTAGCTTAGTATCGGTGTCGATGAAAATTTCTGCAGCAAACTTCATCAGGATGCCCAATTGACATCCACAGCTCATGTTTCATGCAAATGAGACCCAAGGTCTGATTTCAATTTGGCCTTGTCCAACATCCTCAAGCACACATTGGCATCATTCTCATTTCATGCCCAAAACCAATGCTCCCCCTCTGTCATTTCAGAGGTCTCAAGCTCTTTGCAGGCAGATTGTTATTCGAGTTAATTTAATCTCTACTTCCTTTGCTTCCTTGCAATAGTATGTTTCTCCAAAAGTGGCGGTTTTTCCTTTCACTATCAATTTATTTTGACTGCAATTTCAAATGCTTCAATTCAATATGTCAACGAATGGTGCCTTTTTAAACCAGAATAGACTAACTTATTCTGCTACAATCCCTAATATATTCAGCTGAGTGCAAATAAAGCTGTCCTGAACAGATTGTTTTTTTCAAACATTGTCTCCCAGTGATGAAAATGCCATTGACTTTGGCACAAAGTTCTCGTCTTTTCCTCAGATCCTTCACAAATGTTGATATCTGATGTTGATTTATTATTTCTGACATTGATTTATTCATCTTCTTCACCCCAACATAAGATTTATTTCTCTCCTATGAAAATAGAAGTTCTCACAGCACAGAAATATTAGGCCAATGTGGACTTTTCTCTCAGATTCCTATTCTCATGCTTTTTAACTATTTTGGTGATTGCTTGGTATGCTTTTAGAAACTTGCTGCCAAGCTCTCCTCGAGGGCGAGCACAAACCTCAGCTGCTGTACTCCCAAGTGGTCAACAACTTTAGTTAAAAAAGATGCTCACCACAGAAATTTCTTGGGATTTCTCCCACTTCGAAAGCTACGCCCCACGTCCAGGCATTTGTTTCTAACTGAATTGCTGTCAAATTTCTGATAAAATTTGGAGGGGAAAGCTTTAGAATAATCCTGGTGATTGCATTGGCCTTTTGTTTTAATGCCATCATAACTTTAATTTTTTTTTATTCATTCATGGGATGGGGGTATCACTTGCTAGGCCAGCATTTTCTGCCCATCCCTAATTGCCCTTGTTCGGAGGGCATTTAAAAGTCAACCACATTGCAGTGGGTCTGGAATCACATGTAGGCCAGACCAGGTAAGTGCAGCAGATTTCCCTCCCTAAAGGACATCAGTGAACTAGATGGGTTTTTCCAACAATGGTTATCATTAGACTTTTAACTCCAGGTTTTTACTGAATTCAAGGGCAACATTTTCCCCCCAAGTGCGGGAGTGGGCGTGAGAGGGCGGGCTTCCGATCAGCGCCCCTGGTCAGGAGCACGCCACCAGTTTACGTGGGTGAGCCAATTAAGGCCTGCCCAGCGTGACGTGCGCCAAGAAGTGCTATGCGCTCCCTGTGCGGGCAGGGGGGGGAATTCCCTCAGCCAGGAGTGCGCTCTTTCACGCATGCTCGCGAAAGAGCACACCAATCTCCCTGAGGCAAAGTGCTGCCTCAGGGAGATCGGCTCCGATTTAAAACTTTGAATAAAGATTAGAAAAAAATTTCCCTGCCATGTCCCCTCATGTGACACTGTCACATGAGTTGGGACATGTCCATAACTTTTATTGTAAAATATTCTGCATTTTGAAAATCACTCATGAAACCTCATCCCGCCCGTGGATGAGGTTGCATGTTTTTTCACAAGCCCGCCTGGGCTCCCGGCCTGCCCACCAACCTTAAGATTGGACGGGCAGATCCATTAATGAGTTCAATTGGTTTTTTAATGGCCTTAATAGGCCGTTGACAGGTCGGCGGGCATGCATCCGAACTGACAATCTAAATGATGTGGGGTGATGTTGGGACGCACACCCAACATCACCCCACATCATTTTACGTGTTGGAGAGCAGGCCCCACCCCCACTCACCAACCAGAAGATGCTGGCCCAAATTTCATCATCTGCTGCGGTGGGATTTGAACCCTGATCCCTGGGTCTCTAGTATTAGTCTAGTGACAATACCACTATACCACCACCTCAAATTATTGCATAACATGCCAGGCGATGGGCTAGCTGGTGACAATGGCCAGACAATTGACTGAGATCATGATTTGTATATTGATTTTTTTTAAAATGTTCCTCAGAAAGCCAATCATAAATCATAGTAATGTCAGGGCGGATTTTATGAATTTATGGTGCTATGGAAAAATTCTGCAGGTTGTGCTGACCTCCATGCTTTGAATTCCAATGGCTGAAACTGTGCTGTATGATTTGAATTTGTAAGACCTGTCTGATACAGTATCGTTAATGGGTTCAGGTCTGAAAACATGGCAATATTAATCACATTGAATTGTCATTTGGAATATTGCTTTGATAGTTTTAACTTTTATTTTTCAGTCTGTTGTGCCTTACAGTGGAAATATTTCCAATATATTGTCCCATAATCTATTGAACCATCTTTTATGTCTCCACCAGCATCACGCAACATGGTGACAACAGAGTCCCCATAGACGCGAGTAAATGTTTTGGTCCCGAAATTCCATGGGCTGTGACGCTGGCAGTCATGCTGAAGTTGTGTTGACCAATGTCCTTCAATACCTGCCCCCTGTCAGAGTTTGTGGGGTCAATTGGAGGACACCTCGTTTATTCTTGCTGTCTTCCTAAAAGCAGCCATCTTGTTGCATCTTTTCCCATCTTTAAAAGCTTCTTCAAATAATATTGATTCAAGCATTCCTTCAGTCATCTCTCGTAAATACTGCTAGTTTTCTATTCAGGGCCACAAGATTACTGTTGGCTGCTCATGTGATTTTTCTGTTAACACAAAGTGCTGTTTAGAATAATATGGAGTATATGATATTACAAGCCTGCTGGCTGATGTGATGCCAAAATTTCAAATTTGGACCATGTAGGCTGTATATACATATTTGTTAATCACTATTCAAAGATCTAGCATGAGTTGCAAGATGAGCCCTACCTTAGTATTCCTTAACGGCCAGGCACCCAAATTGCAGGTAAGGTAATTTTTGACAACTTGTTCGATTGTAAAGTGCCTAGAAGTACTCTGGAGTGTTTCCGGAGATCTTTTGTTTTGGACTCCTGGATTTTCTGCAGATGTTGCTGCATCCGCACAGGGAAGGGAGCAGAAAGATGACCTGCGAACACAAAGGCTACAGCAGGTAGAGGGGGGCAGCAGTGACTGTGCCCCTGGGTCTGCAAGACAACAGGGAAATGGAGCAGAGGCTATGGAAAGGGCAAGCACTGCTCAATGCCCTCTGTCAAGTTAGAACTAGACTCCTCCATGCTCCTTGACAGTGACAGAAAGTTGTTTGGCAGGTCTGCCAATACACCCAGCATTTCAGTGTGCATGCCTACCAGCACTGTCCTGCTTGCTGCCCCATTGAAATCCTCATCTGAGTCCCCTGCAGTAGAACTTATCTGGAACCTCATCCTCTGGGATACTGGCAAACAAAACCACTCTTAATCCCCTGCCTGGCTGCAGCCCATTCATGCTCAAATGACTTACCACATGCTGACCCCCAAATCTATATTAGCTCTGGCGTATGTGCCCTGCCAGTATTAAGCTGGTGGCTGTGAGTGTCAGATCAAATGATGGGGACTCGTCATCAGTGCCATGCTGTTTCTTTCTCTCTTCCTGCTGCTGCTGGGTGTCTGACAGCAGGAAGTCAGAACGGAATGGTTGATGTGAGCGTGAAGCAAGGCCTCCGTGGTCACATCATTTTCAGCTTGCTCATCATGCCACATAGCAGGATGAAGGTGTGCAGGTACTTAATACGGGTCCTAGGCAGGAACATATGGTTATCCTCAATGTCCTCAGTGACACTGGTTGTCAGGTGCTCCGTCACAGCCCACCTGCAATGCTGAGAGCTATTTCCTCTTCAAAACTCAGGAAATGCAGGTATCCTTGTGCCCACTGGTTCAGCTCTGCACTCTTCTATTTTGTACCACCTTTTCCTACACAAGAGAGAAAACAGAATGTCAATGATTGGGTAGCACTCTGTTTGCATGACCTGCTGCATAGCTGGAGCTATGTAGAGACAGTGAGGTGTGGTGTGAGGCTGGCAGCATCATAGGTGTGAAAGGGTGAGGCAGAGTACCTGAATGTTAGACAGGCACCCGAAAGCATAGCTGCAAGCAGCACAGTGATTAAAATCAAGCATACGGAGGAGGCCAGAATGGTGGAGCATAGAGATTTTGGAGGCTAATAGGGCTAAGGAGGTTGCAGGGATATACACACAATACACGTCTGGCAGGATCTATGGCTAAGGGATACAGGAACAAGTATAGGCCATTTAGCCCCTTAAGCCTATTCCACCATTTAATGAGATCATGGCTGATCTGCCACCTAACTCCAGATACCTACCTTTGCTCCATATCCCTTAATACCTTTGGTTAACAACAATCTATCGGTCTCAGATTTAAAAGTTGTTATTGATCTAGCATCAATTGCCCTTTGAAGAAGAGCATTCCAAATTTCTACCACCCTTTGTGTGTAGAAATGTTTCCAAATTTCACTCCTGGCTGTAATTTTTAGACTATGCCCCCGAGTCCTAGGCTCCCCATCCAGCAGAAATGTTTTTTCTCTATCACCCTATCTGTTCCTGAAAAATTTGATCAAATCACCCCTTAATCTTATAAATTCCAAGATTGCAGCCTGAGTTTGTATAATCTCTTCTTGTAATTTAATCTTTGGAGTCAAACAACCATTGTGGCAAATCTACGCTGCACTTCCTCCGAGGCCAATATATATATTCTAAAGTGTGGTGCCCAGCTGTCATGTAACTCGGGCTTTGAATGGAGCAAGTATAACTTCCATCCCCTTGTACTCTGTTGTCTAAAGGACAACATTCCATTAGCCTTTTTGATTGTTTTTGGTACCTGTTTATGACACCTTAATTATCTGGGCCCTCAAGTCTCTTTGTATCTCACTGTTTATAGCTTTTCACCGTTCAAAAAGGGCCTACATCCATACTTTCTAGGTCCAAAGTGGATGACCTCACATTTACCTACATTGAAATCCATTTGCCACATTTTGCCCATTCACTTAATTTATTAATAATTCATAATTTTATGATTCCATCTACACTGGTTATAATGCCACCTATATTTGTGGCATATTTTTATTCGTTCATGGGCTGTGGGTGTCACTGGCTAGATCAACATTTGTTGCCCAGCATTAATTGCCCTTGGGAAGGTGGTGGTGAGCCATTTTCTTGAACTGCTGCAGTCCATGTGATGTAGGTACACCCACAGTGCTGTTAGGAAGGGAGTCCCAGGACTTTGACCCAGCGACAGTGAAGGAATGGCGATATATTTCCAAGCTAGGATAGTGAATGGCTTTGAGGGGAACTTGCAGGTGGTAGTGTTCCCATGCATCTGCTGTACTTGTCCTTCTAGATGGCAGAGGTTGCAGGTTTGGAAAGTGCTGTCGAAGGACCCTTGGTGAGTTGCTGAAGTGTATCTTGTAGATAGTACATACTGCCACTACTGTTCGTCGATGATGGAGGGAGTGAATGTTTAAGGTGGTGGGTGGGGTGCTGATCAAGCTGGCTGCTTCGTCCTGGAGGGTGTCAAGCTTCTTTAGTGTTGTTGGAGTTACACTCATCCAGGCAAGAGGAGAGTATTCCATCACACTCTTGACTTATGCCTTGTAGATGGTGGACAGGCATTGGGGTTTCAGTAGGTGAGTTAGTCTCTGCAGAATTTCCAGCCTCTGACCTGCTCTTTAGCTGGTCCAGTTCAGTTTCTGGTCAATGGTAAACCCCAGGATGTTGATAGTGGGGGATTCAGCAATGGTAACGTCATTGAATGACAAGGGGAGAAGTTTGGATTCTCTCTTGTTGGAGGTGGTCATTGCCTGGCACTTACGTGCCACAAATGTTACTTGCCATTTAGCAGTTCAAGCCTGTACGTTGTCCAGGTCTTGATGTATATGGGCCCAAAGCCTTTGCAGTAGCCCGAGCCTTTAGTCATTTCTTGATATCACTAGGAGTGAATCAAAATGGCTGAAGACTGGTATCTGTGATGCTGGGGGCCTCAGGAGGAGGCCAAGATGGATCATCTGCTCGGCACTTCTGGCTGAAGATGATTACAAATGCTTCAGCCTTGTCTTTGGCACTGATGTGCTGGGCTCCCCCACCATTGAGGATGGGGATATTTGTGGAGCCTCCTTAAAGTTAGTTGCTTAATTGTCCACCACCATTCAGGACTGGATAAGGCAGAACTGCAGCGCTTAGATCTGATCCATTGGCTGTGGGATCACTTATCTCTGTCTATCACTTGGTGCTTCTGCTGTTTGGCATGCTTGTAGTCCTGTGTTGTAGCTTCACCAGGTTGACATCTTATTTTTAGATATGCCTGGCACTGCTCCTGACATTCCCTCCTGCACTCTTCACTGAACCAAGTTTGATCCCCTGGCTTAATGGTAATGGTAGACTGGGGGATATGCTGGGCCATGAGGTTATAGATTGTGGTTGTATACAATTTTGCTTCTGTTGATGGCCCACAGTGCCACATGGATGTCCAGTATTGAACTGCTAGATCTGTTCAAAATCTATCCCATTTAGCATGGCGGTAGTGCCACATAACAGAATAGAGGGTATCCTCAATGTGAAGTTGGGACTTCGTCTCCACAAGGACTATATGGTAGTCACTCCAGCCGATACTGTCATGGACAGATGCATCTGCAACAGATAGATTGGTGAGGGCAAGGTCAAGTAGGCTTTTCCCTCTTGTTGTTTCCCTCACCACCTGCCGCAGACCCAGTCTAGCAGCTGTGTCCTTTCAGGCTCAGCCAGCTCAGTCTGTAGTGGTGCTACTGAGCCACTCTTGGTGATGGACATTGAAGTCCCCCACCCAGAGTATATTCCATGCCCTGCCACCCTGAGTGCTTCCTCCAAGTGGTGTTCAACATGGAGGAATGCTAATTTATCAGCTGAAGGGGAATGGTGGGCGGTGACCAGCAGGAGGTTTCCTTGCCATGTTTGACCTGATGCCATGAGACTTCATGGGGTCTAGAATTGATGTTGAGGACTCCCAGGGCAACTCCCTCCTGACTGTATACCACTGTATATGTTGTCAACTCTAGTAGGTCTGTCCTGCCGGTGGGACAGGACATGCCCAGGGATGGTGATGGTGATGTCTGGGACATTATCTGTAAGGCATGGTTTGGCGAGTATGAGTAGATCAGGCTGTTGCTTGACTAGTCTGTGAGACAGCTCTCCCAATTTTGGCACAAGCCCCCAGATGTTAGTAAGGAAGACTATGCAGGGTTGACAGGGCTGGATGTGCCATTATCATTTCTGGTGCTTAGGTTGACGTCTAGTGGTCTGAACGGCTTCATTCCTTTTATTAGACTTCGTAGTGGCTTGATACAACTGAGTGGCTTGCTAGGCCATCTCAGAGGGCAGTTAAGAGTCAACCACATTGCAGCAAATTGCATTGCTGCATAGCTGCAAATTTGGATCCCATCATCTGCATGTTTAATAAATGCAGTGAATAGCTGAGGCCCCAACTCAGATCCTTGTGAGGCACTAGTCACATCCTGCCAATTAGAGTACCTGTCCATTATCCTGACTCTCTGCCTCCTGCTATTCAGCCAACTTCCTACCCAGATCAATAATTTCCCTTCAATTCTATGGGCTTTAACTTTGAGGGACCAGTCAGAAGAGGGACAGCTGGCTGATATTTCCTTCCTGAATGTAGGGAGTTGTCCTACTGAGATTAAATAGTTCAGTGGAAGTCTGGGCCTTACTGTATGGTTCTGCTAACCACTGGATATAGCCACCCAGTCACTTCATTTCATCATTTCATTTAGGCTGTGGTCATCCGATGTAGGATGTAGCCCTCCCCATGCCACCTAAGGGTCTCATCCTACCGCTGCTTAAGGGTCTCTCTTCCTGCCAGCAGTGGGCGGAGGGCTTACCATGCCCAACAAACTCTGTTGGATTTGCCTGCAGCTGAATGGAGGCGGGGCGCGTGGGGAGGTATGGTTTAGGGAGGAGTCCCTCGTTCTCAGGCACTCTGTGCCCGATCCAGGGACCCAGTGTCGGGAAGGGGGTGGGAGGGGGGTGGACGTGGTCGTTCACCGAAAGCCACCCCACTACTCTTGCTTCTAACCCCCTCCGCACCCACCCCCACCTAAATTGCCTTCCCACGAATCCCATCTCATCTGCACTCACATCTATCTGGAGATCTAGTGGTGATCCTCAAGGTAGGCCTAAGTGTTGAACTGGCAGTGACCGCTGCACCCTGTTGTGCTGCCAGTACTGGAGGACTGCCAGCCTCTGATTGGCTGGCAGCTCTTGGCTGGCAGGATTTCCAACTTACTGGGGGCTTGATTGTATTGGAGGCCCAAAGCTGTCCAAGTAAGTGCCTGATTGCCTGGTAATTGTGTCAGGCTTCCTGGAGAGAACCGGCATGGGGTTCCCACTGGTTCTCCTTCACACACATTAAATTCCACCCAACGTTTCAGGTTGATGACCTTTCATCGGAATTGGGTAAAGTTAGAGATGTAATAGGTGTAAATAAACTGGGTGTTTGTGTGTGTGTGTGAGAGAGAGATAGTCTCACTCAGTCACGATGGGAATCCAAATGGATCAAGTTAGTTTCCAGCTTCAAACACTAGATGGAGCTCACAGCGCACACACAGTGCAAATGGCTTGTATTTTTCTGATGCAAATATTCTTACAGGTGGCAGATTCTAATCAATGAAATCAGGACATTTATTGTGAATCCTGAAAGCCTAAGAGTAAATACACTGCATGCTATGGTACTGTACTGTAATGCACAAAATAGGAATGCTCCAAAAAGTTCATTTTCCAACCAGCTCCCATAGCACAACATCTCCTGCTAAGAATTAGAATCAATGGCGAGACCCTGGAAAATGTGGACCATTTTCCATATCTTGGGAGCCTCTTCTCAATCCATCGTCGCCTCCAATGTGCCAGCTGGTCGGCTGAGGAAAAGAATATTTGAGGACCAGGATCACAAACCCAACACTAAGGTCATGGTTTATGGGACAGCAATGATACCTGCACTCCTATAGGCTTTGGAGAATTGGACAACCTACAGCAAGCACCTCAAAGCCCTGGAGATATACCACCAACTTTTCCAACTGGGAAAAGTTAGAGATGTAATAGATGCAAATAAGCAAGTGACAGGCTTGAGGGTGGGAAAAAGAACAAAAGGAAAGGCATGTGACAGGGTTCTTTTATTTATTCATAGGATGTGAGTGTCACTCAGAAGGCTGGCATTTGTTACCAATCCCTAATTGCCCGTGAGAAGGTGATGATGAGCCATCTTGCACCAGCGCAGTCCATGTGATGTAGGTACATGCACACTGCCGGGAGTTTTAGGTTTTTGACCCAGTTTTGTGGGTCGCAATTTATGAACTTCCCATGCGATTTCCCCTCTCCCAATGCATTTGTGGTTTCAGATAGTCAACAACAGGTGACTGATCAGCCTCCAGAGAGCCATGGAGAAGAGCAACCCCAAGACAGTGAAGAGGAGGCACTGTCACTTGATCTTGAACTAGCAGTTGGCAATTCAGATATTGGCACAGCAAAAATATTAGAGGCTAGAGTAGAGCCAGGATCAGCATATGGTGAATCATTGGACACAAGTGGGCTGCAGCCAGGCAGGGGGGATACAACAAATTGTGTGTGTGTGAATTCTCCCAGAGGGCGAGATCACAGATGATCTCTGCAGGAGACTCAGGTGAGGACATCATTGCGGCAGACTGCAAAAAAATGCTGATGACAATGCATACCGAGATGCTTGATGCATTGGCAGGCCTGCCTAATGGTCTCCAATCATTGTCAAGGTGCAAGGATGAGTCTGGCTCCAACGTTGCACAGAGCTTGGAGACCATCCTTTCCAACTGCAATACCAACCCATGATGGAGTGCCTGTTGTCTCAGCTTAAACTGCAGCACAGGCGGAGGTCTCCCAATGTCTTACTGCTGAGGTGGAAGCTCAGACGGAGGTAGTGAGATCCATAGCTGCTGGCTTGCAGGCTCAGACTGGTGCCATCATGGATGCAGATCTCAGTGCTCAACGTGCCAAGCAGGCTCACACAGCAGCCCAACAATCTGTGCTTCAGCAGCTTGCTAGGATTGGTGAGGTTCTGCCCTATGGGAGTGTTAGTGGAATTGTGGAGCATGAACCAGTTGCTCTCCTTCAGAATGACAGCATTTGTACTTCAAACACTCCATCAGTGCCTCTCAGCCAGCCAGCACTGCTTGATGTCACCCATGCCAAGTTGTTACAGTCTGAAGCCAGATCCTCAAGGCCCAGAGCAGCTTGTGGTGAACCTGCAAGGCCATCTGCAGTCTTCCCCAGGGAAAGTCAGCAGACTTCCAATAGTCATGCTGTAAGCACCAGGGTAGCACTATGTAAGAGTACTAGGTTAGGCTAGGGAACTCCCAAGTCAGGCACTAAGGGAATGCACAAGGGTGATGAGTTCTGCTTTTTTGTATTGTTGATATGGTTCTGGAATATTTGAGTTGTTGAGGATTTGGGCTAGACATGGTTCTCTGCAGCTAAAAGTGAAGGTCCAGAAGGCTGTTTTACCTGCCCAGTGCCAGGGTTTGGGACTTGTGCTCTGGGTCAGAAAGGAACTTGCAGTTGGAGGGGTAGATCCAGTGGATGTGGTCCACATAGGTACCAACGACATAGGTAGAACTAAGAAAGAGGTTCTGCTTAGATAGTATGAGCAGCCTAGGGCTAAATTAAAAAGCAGAACCTCAGAAGTAATAATCACTGGATTACTACCTGAGCCATGAGCAAATTGGCGTAGGGCAAATAAGATTAGAGAATTAAATGCGTGGCTCAAAAATTGGTTTGTTAGAGATGGGTTTTGGTTCCTCAGGCACTGGCACCAGTACTGGGAAAAGTGGGAGCTGTACCGCTGGGAGGGGTTTCACCCGAACCATGCTGGGGATCAGTGTTCTGGCAGGTTGTATAACTAGGGCAGTAGAGAGGGCTTTAAACTAAATGGTGGGGTGAGGGATCAAGTCTAGGAGGATGTGACAAATTAAAGACAGAGGAGAAGCAAGAGAGCAATGAAGCAATAAGGAAAATGATGGTCTGAGTGTGGTGGTTAGGGACAGATTGAAGTGTGTGCCAGTAGATAAGACTAGAGGTTGACAAAATAATAAAGGGACAGTTAAAAATACTCTATCTGAATACACACAGCATTCACAATAAGGTTGATGAATTCATGGTACAAATAAAAGTAAACACATATGACCTAATTGCTATTACAGTGTCGTGGTTGCAAGGTGGCCAAGTTTGAGTTCTGAAGAAGAGTCATATTGGACTTGAAGCGTTAACTCTGTTTCCCTCTCCACAGATACTGCCAGAATTTTTCTAGCATTTTCTGTTTTTATTTAATGTTGGGAACTGAATGTTCAAGGGTATTTGACATTTAGGAAGGATAGACAAAAAAGGAAGAGGAGGTAGTGTAGCGCTGTTAATAAAGGATGGGATCAGTACATTAGTGACAGAGGATCTTAGATCAGAAGATCATGATGAGGAATCAATTTGGGTGGAGTTAAGAAATAGCAAGGGAAAGAAAACATGAGTAGGAATTGCTAATAGCCCATCAGATAGTAGTAGTAATGTATAATGGTATAAATCAGGAAATTAAAAGTGCATGGAACATGGGTAAAACAGTAATAATGGAGGACTTCATTCTACATATAGACTGGGTAAACCTAATTGGCACTAATACTCGAGGATAAATTCTTGGAATGTATATGAGATGGTTTTCTAGAATAGTATGTTGAGAAGCTAACTAGAGAACAGGTAATTTTAGATTTGGTATTGTGAAATAAGAAAGGGCTAATTAATAATTTCATGATGAAGGAGCCTTTAGAGAAGAGTGACCATAATATGATAGAATTTTGTATTAAGTTTGAAAACAATGTAGTTTAATCCGAACCAGGGTCTTAAATCTAAATAAAGGAATCTATAAAGGTATGAGGGGCAAGTTGGCTGTAGTAGATTGGGAAACTACATTAAAAGGTATGATGGTAGACAGGCAATGGTGAACATTTAAATAATTCATACCTGGCTGTTAGGAAATAGTTGTAGTTTAAATAAGTTATATTTGTACTTGTGGGTGTTAGGAATGAGTTTTAGCTTTAAAGTATAAGCTTGATTTGTATTTCTGTTCTGTGTGTTAAGAAAGGTCAAATGGAGTTTTAGTTTCACTTTTAAAAGGTGCTTGCATTTCTAATGAAGAGTTTTACGACTCCTATAAAGTAAAGTAAACATACAAGGGTAGAAGGATTGGACTGTTGCTTAGTAACAGGGGGCCAGAGAGGCAGGTCCCTCCCACAGACACATAGACACAGAAGAAGAGAAACAGCAGTTGTTTTGGAAGCTGTTTGAGTGTATTGGTTCTGAAAGTTGATGCCAGAAGAGACTGGAGCAAAAGGGACAGATAGCTAGTCCCAAGCTAAAGAAAAACCCTAAAAATCCAAGGGAGTGGAAGAGGAGAAAGTCCAAAGAAGACCTTCTAGTCAAAGGAAAGACAGGAACCTGGAAAAAGGTCCTGTTAAGTGAAGTTAATAGTGAGGGGCAGAGAGAAAGGCTCCGTGTGTCAGGTTTAAAGAGACAAAAGCTGCAGAAAGCAGATTTAAAGCGAGAACAGTTTGCACGAGGCAAGAAGGTCAAAAGAGGCAGCTGAAGGTCTGTAACTCTTTGCTATGGGCATGTGAAGCAGTGGTGTACTGTTGACAGCTGAGCGAGAGAGACAGAGTATGTGGAAGACAGTTTGATTGCATGTGGTGACCCAGGTAAGAGGTTTGAAGGAGTGTTTGAAACCCTGGAGGTAAACCCTAGTGGAAGGCATCTGACAGAAAGCATTGGGTTGAGAGAAGATTCCAGAGCAAGGTCTTGGATAGTAGAAATTGGAAATCCTCATGTGAAAGACGGAACTCAGTGACACAGGCTGGTTCAAGGTGTGACATGCATCTGGGGGGAGTTGATGAGAGATCCATAGTATCCGTTTGAGGTGGCATCTGCCACTTAGTTTCAGAATGTGGTGTGTCTGACCACAGGGTGCCATTGATTTCCATGGACTGTGTACTTACTGTGAACATTAGAGTATAAGATAGCTTTTGTAACTTCTGTTATCTTTACAAATCTGTATACATCTGTAAAGGTATAGTTGTGGGTGAAGGAGTATTGTAATATAGTTCATCTTTTCTTGTTGAATAAATGTTTTATTCTTTTGTTAAAAATTTATCAGCTGACCCCTTTGCCTCTGTTCAGTAGCCACTCTCTACGTATCTAAACAAACAAATAAAAGTTAGGATCTATCAAGCTGGGTTCTACTCTGGGATCAGGCTTGTCCATGGGTAACCTCAGCTGAGTATCATAACAACAGTTTACAATAAATTTATATTCCTCTGTGGCACAAAAACCTGGCAGGAAAAGTGATTCAACCATGGCTAACAAGAGAAGTTAAAGATTGTATTAGATCAAAGGAAGAGGCTTATAAAGTTGCCAAAAAAGTAGTAGCCTGAGGATTAGGGGATCATTCTAGAATTCAGCAAAGGAGAATCAAGAAACTGATAAAGAAAGAGAAAATAGAATATGGAAGTAAACCAGCAAGAAAATTAAACCTGTAATAGCTTCTATAGGTATATAAAAAGGGAAAGATTAGCCAAGACAAATGTAGGCTCAATACAGGAAGAGATAGGAAAATTTATAATGGGCAATAAGGAAATGGCAGAGAAACTAAACAAATATTTTGTGATTGTCTTCACAGAGAAGGATACAAAAAGCCTCCTTAAATACTAGAGAACCAAAAGATTAGCAAGAATAAGGAACTGAAAGAAATTAATCTTAGTAAAAAGGTAGTACTGGAGAAATTAATGGGACTAAAAGTTAAAAAATTCCCTGGACCTGATGATTTACAACCCAGAGCGTTGAAGGGGTGGCGGTAGAGATAGTGGATGCATTGGTGGTCATCTTTCAAAATTTTATATATTCTGGAACAGTTCCTGCAGATTGGAAGGTTACAAATGTAATCCCACTATTTAAGAAAGGAGGGAGAGAGAAAACCAGGAACTACAGATCTGTTAGCCTGACATAAATAGTAGGGAAAATGCTAGAATCTATTATAAAGGATGTGGTAACTGGACACTTAGAAAATAATGGTAGGATTGGGCAGAATCAACATGGATTTATGAAAGGGCAATCATGTTTGACGAACCTGTTGGAGTTTTTTTAAGGGTGTAACTAGCAGAATAACTAAGGGGGATCAAATGGATGTGGTGTATTTAGATTTTCAGAAGACTTTCGATTAGGTTCCATGCAATAGGTTAGTAATCAAAATTAGAGCACATGCGATTGGTGGTAATATACTGGCATGGGTTGAGATTGGTTAACGCACAGAAACCAGACAGTGGGAATGAATGGGTCATTCTCAAAATGGCAGGCTGTGGCTAGTGGGGTACCACAAGTATCAGTGCTTGGGCCTCAATTAGTCACAATCTATATCAATAATTTGGATGTGGGAACCAAATGTAATATTTCCAAGATTGCTGATGACACAAAAGTGGGTGGAAATGTGAGTTGTGAGGAGGAAGAGGCATCAAGGAGATTTAGACAGAATGAGTGAGTGGGCAAGGACATGGCAGATGGAATATAATTTGGAAAAATGTGAAGTTATCCACTTTGATAGGAAGAACGGAAACACAGATTATTTCTTAAATGGTGAGAGATTGGGAAGCATTGGTGTCCATAGGAACCTGGGTGCCCTTGTTCATAAATCACTGAAAGCGAACATGTAGGTTCAGCAAACAATTAAGAAAGCAAATTGTAGGTTGGCCTTTATTGCAAAATGATTTGAGTACAGGAGTAAGGAAGCCTTACTGCAGTTGTATGGAGCCTTGGTGAAAGTGCATCTGGAGTGCTGTGTACAGTTTTGGTCTCCTTTCCTAAGGAACGATATACTTGCCAGAGAGGGAGTGCAATGAATGTTCACCAGAAGGATTCCCTTGATGGCAGGATTGTCCTATGAGGAGAGATTGAGAAGAGTGGGCCTGTATTCTCTAGAGTTTACAAGAATGAGAAGTGGTCTCATCGAAGTGTATAAAATTCTTACAAGGCTTGACAGGGTGGATGCAGGAAGGATGTTTCCCCTGGCTGGGGTGTCTAGAACCAGGGGGCGCAGTCTCAGAATAAGAGGTAGGCAATTTAGGACTAAGATGAGGAGGAACTTTTTTAGTCAAAGGATGGTGAATCATTGGAATTCTTTACCCTACGGAGCCGTGGAGGCTCAGTCATTGAGTATATTCAAGACAGAAATTGATAGATTTCTGAATATTAAAGGTATCAAGGGTTATGGGGATAGTGCGTGAAAATAGTGTGGGAAAATGACATCAAAGTAGAAGATCAGCCATGATCTAATTGAATTGCAGAGCAGACTTGAGAGGTCAAATGGCCTACTCCTGCTCCTATGTTCCTAGTGTTTACTGTTAACCTTTATTGATTGTGTTGGTCAAGGGGAGTTTGTGATGGGGAGTCAGATATGGATGTATCATTGGGCTGGTACCATGTTGGAATAGGCAAGTTCTTTTTGACTGAAGTGAAGCCTCACTAGCATCCCTCTCACTCTGTCCAAATGTACAGGGTGGATGTGGTCTCCTTCCTGCCTGCTCCTCCACTTCCTCCTCCTCCCCAGGTGGCTTTGGGATTCCAGGAAGAATTGCTTGTCCCTCAAAATAAGGAGTACGCAGTACACCACCATAAAGGTACACACCCTCTTCGGCATGTACAACAGAGATCTCCCATGAAGGGGAGGCTGTGGTATAGTGGTATTGTCACTGGACTAGTATTCCAAAGAACCAGGGTAATGCTATTGGACCTGGGTTTGAATGCCACCACGGCAGTTGGTGAAATTTGAATTCAATAAAAATCTGGAATTAATAGTCTGAGGATGACCATGAAACCATTGCCGATTGTCGTAAAAACCTATCAGGTTCACTAATGTCCTTTTGGGAAGGAAGTCTGTCATCCTTACCTGGTCTGGCCTACATGTGACTCCAGACCCACAGCAATGTAGTTAATTCTTAAATGCCCTCTAAATATGGGCAATAAATGCTGGCCTAGCCAGTGCTGCCCACATCCCATGAACGAATAAAAAAAGGAAAGAAAAACAATTTAGGCAGTGAAACTGTTGCTTGAGGATTCCAAAGGCTTGCTCCATAGGCTGGGATTTTCCGCTCCTGTTCGCAGCGGACGTGTTCAGTGGCAAGAGCGGAGAATTGTGCTAGTCGTGACTCCCGACAATGTAAATCCAGGATGTGATTGCCCCCTTCCTCCCATCTATGGCGGGCCACATTTTCCACTGCTGATTGTTGGGAACTTAATTGTAATAAATTTGCATATACTTATTGTGGCCACACGCCAGAATCATTCTCCCCAACGTCAAATTTATATTCCCACGTCAGCGTGATTTACAACTGCCTTTAAAAGACGTGAACCTGGCGACCTCAACTTTGAGGGGAACTCGGAGGTGAGTGCACACAACTTTGCGCAGTGCTCGCGATGATCCCAGCAGCTCTGCGGATTCGGTGGGCGGGGTGGGGTGGTGGAATTCTCTGCAGCGGCTTCTTCATGGTTGGCTTGTGGTGCCAGGGCAAGGGTGACATTGCAAAGAGCAAAGGGAGAGAAGGTAATTGCGGGGCAAGGACAACATTGCAAAGGGGGAAAGGGGAGAATGCAATCTCGAGGCAAGGGCGATAGTACCAGGGCGAGGTCATGGCAGCACCGACTGAAGTTTGAGCACAAACTCATGCGGGGGGAAGATGGGGGGAAGAAAACAGCTGGCTAATGACAAAACCTATCAAAAATTAGCCCTCCACCACAGCTGAGAGCAGTTAGCCTGAGCTCAGTTGACATGCTTGGAGTCAGGCTAGTCAAGCAATTGTGCCCAGTCAAGTAGCACTAATCCCTCGCAGTGCCAATGATTGCTCCACTACAGTTAACCCTTCGCACACACACATCAAACTCAAATGAGTGCTATGGTGCTGCAGAAACATGGCGTGACTGGGCAAGCTTGAGGATCCTATTGGGAAAGGTGGCCATCGAACATTGACAGAGGGTGCGCTCCTAATCCCTTGCATTATGTTTAAGTAGACATTGAAAAGTCACCCTCATGGTCCAAGCAAACCACGAAACCTTGAAGTCCAGGTTAGGAAGATGCCTCATTTGAGATGGAAGTTCAGGATGCAGCAGAATGGCCAAAGTTGCCGCCACTCAGTCATGTGGTGTGGGCATGGTAAGCCATCATGTACACTAAACACTGGACATCCATATGTTGGCCTGGACTCTCCAGCATGCATTAAGGAGCCTCACGCGATATCTTGACCAAGAGTGGTCCTTAGAAAACAATTGCTGACCCTTGCATCTCTTTCTATGATACTGCAGTGAGGAGACTATCAGGAACATGGAGTCTGCTGATCTCGCTGTCTGCCTGCTTGCTTATAGGCAGGAGAGAAGAAGGAGGAGAATGCAATAGAGGAGCCTGACTTGCTAAAGGGAGGAGCTGAACCCTGAAGACCAAGGGGCAGAAGGGCCTTCTCTGCATGCAGAGGATGAACCCCACAGAGCTGTCATTCGTAGGCGCATTGCTAGACCCAGGGTCTAGACCCAGGGACAGGTGGCGCATGTGCTACCTGCAGATGAGTGAGAACCAGTGTTGCCAATGCCTGCGTATTTCAAGGAAACTGTTCATGCACATTTGCCATCTTCTGCAGGATTTGGCACCACGGAGACTCAGCTCCACCACCACTGGCAATTAAAGATACCACCATGCTCAATTTCTACGGCAGTGGCTCCTTCCAGGACTTCACTGGGGACTTTTGTGGGATCCTGCAAGCCTCCACCCACAAATGTATCCAGGAGGTCATGAACACCCTTTTGTCAAGACAAACACCTTTGTCAATTTCGACAGAGATCAGGCAAGCCAGGAAACCACAGCGCTGGGATTTGCTCAGATTTCCGGATTCCCACAGGTGCAGGGTGCCATCGACTGCATCCACGTGGCTCTTAAATCTTTCTGGAATGAAAGTTGTGAATTGCAAAGGCTTCCACTCTCTCAATGTTCAGCTGGCCTGTGATCATAACAAATGGATCATGCAGGTGTATGCAAGATATCCCAGAAGCATCCATGACTCATACATCCTCAACAGGTCTTAGATCCCTGACATCCTCCAGGGACCACACAGGTTGCATGGTTGGCTTCTCGGAGACAAGGACTACTGACAAAGGACGTGGCTGATGGTGTCCATGTGGTGGTCTCAGACTCCTGATGAGAGAAGGTACAACAATGCTCATGCTGCAACCTGGAGTTTGACTGGGCACACCATTGGCAGCCTGAAAATGAGGTTCCGGTATCTGGACAGGTCTGGTGGAGCACTGCAGTACACTCCCCAGAAGGTGTCATGCATAATAATGGTTTGCTGCAACCTGGTGATGCAATGGCGGGGGGCAACCTGGATGATAAGGAAATGCAAAAGCTGCATGTCTCCTCTGATGAGGAAGATGTCAAAGGGAACGAGGGTGATGAGGTCCTGGAAGGCAAGGGTGCAGGCAATGAGGCCATTGCACTGGTAGATGAGGCAGGCGTAGTCGTGAGGCCCCCAATCCTGTAAGATTCCAGGAGGATGATGACAAGATGCAGTGAGGACGCTTCTGAGATCTTCACATTGCATATGGGAATGCCTGACACCTGTCTGGCTGAGGGTAGCATGCACCTGCTCTGTGAAGAGGCTCATTTCGTCAAGACACTGCTGAGAAACAGCAGCCACGAGGCACTTAACAGCACTTCATCACCTGTTCCCTTCAGCACCACACCTTCAACTGTCAGGAATGATGTCGAGATGGGGGTGGCGGGCGGGGTGGGGGGGCAGCCCCACCTCTAAGGTGCTGAGAGCACACAGAGAACAACACGGAACCCAGTGACACTTGGGTATGAGATTCTTGCAGCAAATGCAAGCCACATGGAAGTGCAGGCATCACTAATCTGGACAGTGACTTTGAAGCCAGGCAATCACTGTGCTCAAAGGTTACACTCTCCACAGGGGAGAGGCCCTGGACTGCCACAGTAGCCTTCATTTTATGCAGGAAACTAGGTTTCACATCTGATTGACATGAATGCTGCTCAACATAACAAGGAGCCATTGAAAAAGAGACATTCTTGGGAGTGTATTTACAATGGTCAACATTGTGTACAAGTGATTAACACCCATGCCCATGTTGTGCAACTAAATCTTCTTGACCTTTTTAATCCTACCGCTATGTCTTGGTGCACCCCTGACATTCACTTTGGAGGTAGAGATGGCCTGCTGACTGCTACGCCCTGTTGTCTGTGATGACCTTGGTGGGCATCTTCTGGAGGGCTGAGACCTAGCAGGCGCTGACCTGCTTTCGGGGTGCTGCTGTGTGGCAGTGGCTCTGTCCTCGGCCTGCGGAGCTGGAGCTGCTGGGGTCACAGGAAGAGGGCTTGAGTGGATGGGCCAGACACTCCCAGAGTCACTTGGCTGGATGGCACTGAGATGTACACCTGCTCCTCCCTATGGATGTCTAAGGACCCCTAGCTGATTCCTTGAGAGGAAGGGGCAGCTGGAGTGAGCTCAAGATGCCCCACCTCCTCTCACGTTGACACTGATGGATGCCTGTAAGTGCTTCAGTGATGGACTGCAGCTCCTGCAGCAGTGCAAGACCAATGTCCTGGAGCAAAGTCGCAATGGCAGCTGCCATCCTACCAGTGTTGACCTTGGTGCATTGGCATGCCGGCGCTATCACCTCAGGCTGAAGGCGGACCTACTCCTCCACCGTGCTTTGCAACCTGAGGAGTGCAGTGGACATCCCTTCCTGATGGTCCCAAGCTTGCCTTGGCAGCCCCAGCAACTGAGGTATGACCAAGTCCAGAGGTTCCTCATTTGACTCGGACTCAGCAGATTTATGGCCTCCAGAAGTCCTCTGAGTGCCGGACACCTGGGAAGTTCCTGCCCCCCACAACTGTGGATCAGCCAGTTGGATGTGCTCACCAGATCTAGAACAAAGTCCCACCGAAGTGTGTGTCTCAGTGCTGGTGGAAGGTGTGGGTGAGCACTATGATGGGTCTTCAATTAGGATATCATCAGATTCCTCTTCTGTGGTGTCTTTGGGGCTGGAGTGGAGCACCTGGCTCGTGAACCCCCTCAGCTGCTTCTCTGGTGTGCCTGCAAAAGCAAGGAGAGATAATTAATGCATGGCAGGGGACTGCGGAACAGGGTAACTCATTCATTGCATGGTAGCCTGATGGATGTTGCACTGCTGGATCCCCACTTGGTTGAGTGCCACTGACCTCACCATCAGCACAGGAATAGTCCGGATCTTCGCCGGTCAGCTGGATGACTCTATTTTCAAAGTCGGGCATTCCTCCACCAGTCTGCGACCTGTCCTTTTTATTGTATGCCAGCTTGTCCTTCATGAATATGGATAGAGAGAGGGTAAGCCTGCCAGGCCAGATGAGAAGGGTGCCTGGCATGTGTAGGTGGTGACTGGTGCCACGAATGGAATGAGGACATGGTCCGCTGGGCAGAAAAAAGGTGTGTGTGAGACAGTGACTGGTGATGTCCCTTGAACTGGCAGTGACTGAGGTGCCAGTGCATGTGTGATGGGTTTGTGAGTGTGAGTTGAAAGTGATGAGAAGAGTGATTTGTCCTGGTGGAACTGAGGAAATCATTCATCCTCTTTCAGCACTGGGTGGCCGCCCTCTTTTGCAGGGCGTTGGCGCTGACCACTGCTGCCCAAGCCTCACATGCTTGATTGGTGACTTTGCTTGCTTATCTTCACTCAGAGCGGGCTAAGAAGATTTCGCGGTGGGCTTCCAATGCACCCAGTTGGCGTTCGAGGAAGGCGTCGCTAAATTTGGGGCAGCATGTTTTCTCCCTTTGGCAGCCATGACTTTCCAGCAGCTTTCGGTCCCTTAGAGAGTGCTAGCTCTGTGCAGGAACGCCCTTTAAATATGGTGCCCAGAGTACTGAAGGCCTGAGGTCACGGTGGGGGTAACAAATCAGAGGCCATCCCGCCAGCGACCCAACATGAAACCCATGCCTCTGCATTTTTTAAACAAAGTGCTGCACAATACAATGGAAAAAGTCGCTATTGCCATTGGCAGGTCAAACCCGCTTTCCCTGCCCAATATCAGACTTTGCCAATTTCTGGGACAATTCCGTCCATAGTGTTGCAGGTCACTCTTATTGAAGGTCCTCTGATCTTGCATGAAGCAATGGATAAAGGGAGTCATCAGCCAGATGTGAAGGGGGTAGCTCTTGTTATCAAGCAGCCATATTTTCATGCATCATGGAGGCCTAAAGATGGTCAACATTGCACACTGGCACAGGATAGAAGCACCATGGATGCTGCCAGGATAGCAGGAATTCACCAAGATTAACGTCTTGGTATGGTCACATACCAGACACATTCAGTAGATGTTAGCCCATAAATTTTGTGTATTGCTCCCTGTTCACATTGGTGTCCACAGAGCCAAGTGTGTGAAGTCAATGGTGTGCTTCAGGCCCTTTCATCCTGGAGGAGGGGATGAAGTCCAACTCTTTCTATACAGTACATCTGTGACCTCCATGATGCAACCATGAATGACAAACCGCGAGATGTTACTGACATTGCCTGCTTCTGCCCGGAAAAATCCACTGGCGTAGAATGTTTGGCAATGGTGACCTTCACAACCACTGCTCTGAGGCTGCAGAGCATTATAAAGGAGATGAAGGGCATCTTCCAAAATTCTATAGATTCTGGAAACAGTTCCTGCAGATTGGAAGGTAGAAAATGTAACTATTATTTAAGAAAGGAGGGAGAGAGAAAATAGTGAACGACAGACCTGTTAATCTGACATCAGTAGTGGGGAAAATGCTAGAATCTATTATAAAGGATGTGGTAACTGGACACTTAGAAAATAATGGTAGGATTGGGCAAAGTCAACATGGATTTAGGAAATCATTTTTCACAAATCTGTAGGAGATCTTTGAGGATTTAACTAGCGGGACAGTTAAGGGGTTACCAGTGGATGTGGTGTATTTGGATTTTCAGAAGGCTTTCGATAAGTTCCCACACAAGATGTTAGGAAACAAAATTAGAGCACATGAGATTGGGGGTCATATGTTGACATGGATTGAAAATTGGTTAAGGACAGAAACAATGAGTAGGAATATATGAGTTGGCAGGCTGTGACTAGTCGGGTACCACAAGGATCAATTCTTGGGCTCCAGTTGTTCACAAACCCTATCAATGATTTGGATGTGGGGACCAAATGTAATATTTCCAAGTTTGCTAATGACACAAAACTAGATGGAAATGTAAGTTGTGAGGAGAATGCTAAGAGACTTCAAGGAGATTTAGACAGGCTAAGTGAAAGGACAAGGACATGCCAAGTGAAATATAATGTGGAAAAATATGAAATTATCCACTTTGGTAGGAAAATTTGGTAGAAATTCTGAGTATTTCTTAAATGGTAAGAGATTGGCAAGTATTGATGTCTAAAGGGTCCTGGATGTCATTGTTCATGAGTCACTGAAAGCGAACATGCAGGTGCAGCAAGCAATTAGGAAGGCAACTGGTACGCTGGCCTTTATTGCAAGAAGATTTGAGTACAGGGGTAAAGATGTCTTACTGCAATTGTATAGGCTTGATGAGTCCGCATCTGGAGTATTGTGTAAAGTTTTGATCTCCTTGCCATAGAAGGAGTGCAGTGAAAGTTCACCAGACTGATTCCCAGGGTGGTGGGATTGTCCTATAAGGAGAGATTGAGGAAACTGGGCCCGTATTCTCTGGAGTTTCAAAGAATGAGAGGTGATCTCATTGGCACCTACAAAATCTTACGGGCATTAGAGGGTACATATAGATAGGATGTTTCCCCTGGCTGGTGAGTCTAGAACCAAGGGACACAGTCTCAGAGTAAGGAGCAGGCCATTTATAACTGAGACGAGGAGGAATTTCTTCACTCAGTGGGTGGTGAATCTTTAGAATTCTCTACACCAGAGGGCTATGAAGCCTATAACAACCAGAATGAGAGGAGTGTGCATTTGATCTAACGCCACTACTCCACAGGTCGAAACATTAGTTTAAATATTCAATTCACTCACCAAAATGCCAATTGTTTACCTTCACTACTGTTACACAGAATAAAAGAGACTTTAAACAGGCTTCTTTCAATAAACAGCAAACCTATTAGTTTATTATAAAACCAGCCTTGTCGAATAGAAAGGCAAAGCTTATCAAAATACACACATGCATGCACGCATACACGCATACACGCATGCACACACGCACACGCACACACACACACACACACACACAATGTAATTAGAAATAGAGGATTTTTGTCAAAGGTTAAAAGTCAATGGTTCAAAGGCAAAGGATAGATGGTGGAGTCCTTGAAATGGCGTCTGGGTTATACAGTTGGTCTCTCAGCACTGATCTGCGAAACAATCAATGACTCTGGCACTGCTTTTGAGGCAGACTTAAGGAATACTCGAGGGTACTCTATTCTACCATGTAGAGTGTTACGCCTACAGCCGATGTTATTTGCTGAGCAAGCCAGGTCCCAGAGGGAAACCAGTCTCACTGATCATAAACTTTTATTTGTATTTTGGAAACAAGGAGGAAAAGCTATTGATCCCAGAAGCATAAACCTCCAGTAACAACATTAGGATTTTAAAATGTTAAAAGATTTATTCACAAGAAGAAAAAAAACTTAAGCACATAATATTAAAGTTACACAGTTGAAACAATCTTACAAAACAACCCCTCCAAAAAAATCCATTTGGTCAAAACACATAAGTAAACTACTTGGCAACAGCTCCCTTATAGATTTTTAACTATAAAAATCCAGTAACATTATCCCAAAGCAAAACAGCTTTAGTAAAGCTATACCACACGACTCCTCAAACACTTCTACTCGGCTGTGGAAATCCAAGAAAGTTTTGAAAACAAACTGCTTTCTGAAACAAAGACTTTTCTGATTTGACTGGGGGCAGGATTTTCCCATCAGCGAGTGGGGGGCAGGACTCGCTCGCCGATGCGTAAAATGACACGCAGTGACTTTGGGCGGAACTCCCGAAGTCACCGCGCCCCATTTAAGTTTTCAGGTAGATGGGGGCGCAGCAAAATCAGCTGTGCGCCCGCCGACCTGTCAATGGCCAATTGAGGCCATTGACAGAGTCATTTAACTAATTAATGGACCTGCCCGTCCAACCTTAAGGATCCCTGGCGGGAATTAGAAAAAGCATGAAACCTCATCCATGGGCGGAATGAGGTTTCATGTAGGTTTTTAAAAATTTTATTAAAGTTTTTGCTGCCTCAGGGAGATCGCCTCAGAATTAAAACTTTTAACGTAAATGTTGAAAAATTTCCCTGACATGTCCCCTCATGTGACACTGTCACATGAGTTGGGATATGTCCATCACTTAAACTCAAACCTTTATTAAAAATTTAAAAACCCTCATGAAACCTCATCCCGCTTTTTCTGAAGCCCACCAGGGCTCTCGGCCTGCCCGCCAATCTTAAGGTTGGACAGGCAGGTCCATTAATTAGGTTTATGACTTTTTAAATGGCTTCAATAGGCTGTTGACAGGTCGGTGGGCGCACAGCTGATTCAGCTGCGCCCCGGCTGACCTGAAAATGGAGATGACACGGGGTGAGGTCAGGAGTTCCACCCAACGTCATCCCATGTCATTTTATGTGTCGGCGAGCGGGCCCTGCCCCCCGCTCGCAGACCTAAAGATCCTGCCCTTGATATTTTGGGAGTGATTAACAAGGACACTACCTACACATGCATTGGCCAGATTTGCTATTCTGGCATTGCATCTGACTGTTGGGTCAATCGCATCAGGATAGCATCCATTCGTGGTCTTTGGGCACAGTCAGGGGATGTACCTGTGTGTGCATTCCACTTCAGTGATGTCATGAGGGCTGCATTGGAAGTGGCCAGTGGTACATAGTGCGCAAGGAAACCTGAGGTAGGCCTCCATAGCATCTCCAGAAGAAGTGCTATGCTACTGAATTTCACATCCTATCTACACTGGAGCAAGTAGAAAATATAATGAAACCTATATTACTTACAGTTTAATGATGAATGAAATGGATGTAAGTGGTCCCGCAGATTCCGCTTACTCTGTCATTCAAATAATAACTTTTCAATGACAGAACTGATGATACACTGTCATTGCTGTAGACACCAATTTTTCTTTTCTCTGCCAAGGCCCATTTGCAAACAAAGAGGAAAGGCAAACATTCTTATTAATATTTTATTAAATTTTTGAGGCATTCAAGCAGCATAATTACTCACACGGAGGTAACGTGTGAGAGAAGGAGAATTAACAAATAACACCATGAGTGTACTCTTAATAATGAATTCCAGCCTCCACTGCCTATTTCACATTTGTTTATCTGCTTTTAATTACAGTAATGATTATTTCACTGCAGTGATTATAGGCTTGTTAATTCTTTTAAAGACAGCTGATTTTTAAATAGAATTTGAGTCAATGTAAACTGGTAATTTAAAATCTTTTGCAGATGATTCAATTAGCCACAAAAGAAAAAGTGAAAAACAAATTGCCACTTTTGGCCAGAGCCTGCTGATAAGTGCAGGCTGTTTTCCTGCTATGCTGACTAACAGTTATTGCTCTACCAACACCACTAAAACGGTTGCCAGGAAGTTGCAGTGTGTCAATTGGCTGTCATGTTTACTGCATTACAACACAGGAAATTAATGCCACCTGGAAATGAATTGGGAGATGGCAGAGCAGGGAGGGGTCCCACTTAAGGGCCTCATCCTGCTGTATCTGGTATTCTACCAGCGTTAGGGCATGTGGGCAAGCCACCAGGTAAACTCTGGCAGGCATGCTTGTGGCCTGGTGGGGATGCCTCCTGCTTGGGCATCCTGTGCTGAATAAAGGTGCCCACCGGTGGCAGGGTCTGCCCCTGTGAGAAGACAACCCCTTGCCCTTTACAATGAACCCCCTCACACCCTTTGCCAGGACCTTACTGACTCATCCCAGAAAGCCCATCAAACTTGCTAACCCAGGGCTCCAGCGATAATTCTCCCCCTGGTGCCTACTGCAGTAGCAGCAGTGGCCGCAGCTCCTGGTAGAACTGCTGGTACTGGAGAGCTGTTGGCCTCTGATTGATCAGTAGCTCACATAGGTGGAACATTTCCTCTGCAGGACCCGGGAACCTTAATGGCAGTCAGCAGGTTGCCTGATTGGAACGTAATCCATTGGGGAACCCAAAAATGGCTGCGGTGGGATTGCCACCAGCTCTCTAGATGGTGAACTGGCCCAACACTGGAACCATTAAATTCCATAGATTTCAGAAATACTTCATTGGCTCTGAAGTGTTCTGGGACAACCTGAGGACCTGAAAGCTATACAAGGGCAAATCTTGCAACATGACAAGGTTACATAAACAATTTTCCTTATAAATCTGATTGTTATGAATACAAGGTTTTAGAAGATAACTGTTTTTTTTGACTGTCTCTTTAATTCAAGGTGAAAGGGAGGAATGAAGGGAGTCACGTGATCTGCTATGATATCTGCCCTATAACTGTGACTTGCTTACCATGGGGACAGGGATGAGCCCTGGATAGGCTATTGAAATGTACATGCTGTATTTCACAATTGAAAACAAAGGCAAGAGCAATTGGGCTTACTGTGGACAAACATTCTGCCTCCAAGCTTTTGTATACAAAAAAGAAAGAGGGAGGTCTCACAGAGAGAGATGAAAGGCAGCAGTTAGTGTGTAGTCAGCAGGGAAGAGAGTGTGTTCTTTCTGTGTTCCACCAGGATGCATGAGAGGGAGAGCATACTCTCTGATTAAAGAGACACATCCCGTGGCAATCTAAGAAATCAGAAGATTCATCCTGGTTTGGCTGGAAGTTGGGGGGAAAGAATCATTGGAATAGGCCTTACTGCTGGTTCCAGCATCCGCAGTTTTTTGTTTTTATCTTACTGCTGGTATTTGGTTTGGGACTTCCCTGGAAACTGAGAGAAGTGCCTTTTGAAAGCCATTCAACATTACAACTTTGCAAAACAGGGAGATGTTAACTCGTTATAAGCCAGGAGCGTTCTAAGCAGACTGTTCCCTGTAAAGAATGTAATCCTGCGAACAGCGTGTTACATAGAAACAGAAACTAGGAGCAGGAGTAGGCCATTTGGTCCTTCGAGACTGCTCTGCCATTCATTATGAACATGGCTGATCATCCAGCTCAATAGCCTGCTCCCGTTTTCTCCCCATACCCTTTGATCCCTTTCGCCCCAAGAGCTATATCTAACTCCTTCTTGAAAACATACAATGTTTTGGTCTCAACTACTTTCTGTGGTAACGAATTCCACAGGCTCACCACTCTCTGGGTGAAGAAATTTCTCCTCATATCAGTCCTAAATGGTCTACCCCATATCCTCAGACTGTGACCCCTGGTTCTGGATGGTTCTGAACATCCTTCCCGCATCTACCCTGTCTAGTCCTGTTAGAATTTTATAAGTTTCTATGAGATCCCCCCCTCATTCTTCTGAACTCCAGCGAATATAATCCTAATCGACTCAATCTCTCCTCATATGTCAGTCCCGCCATCCCAGGAATCAGTCGGGTAAACCTTCGCTGCACTCCCTCTTTAGCAAGTGCATCCTTCCTCAGATAAGGAGACCAAAGCTGCACGCAATATTTCAGGTGTGGTCTCACCAAGGCCCTGTACAATTGCAGCAAGACATCCCTGTTCCTGTACTCGAATCCTCTCACTATGAAGGCCAACATACCATATGCCTTCTTTACCACCTGCTGCACCTGCATGCTTACCTTCAGCGACTGGTGTACAAGGGCACCCAGGTCTCATTGCACATTCCCCTATCTCAATTTATAGCCTTTCAGATAATAATCTGCCTTCCTGTTTTTGCCACCAAAATGGATAACCTCACATTTATCCACATTATACTGCATCTGCCATGCATTTGCCCACTCACTCAGCTTGTCCAAATCACACTGAAGCATCTCTGCAACCTCCTCACAGCTCACCCTCCCACCCAGCTTTGTGTCATCTGCAAATTTGGAGATATTACATTTAATTCCCTCATCTAAATCATTAATATATATTGTGAAAAACTGGGGTCCCAGCACCGATCCCTGTGGTACCCCACTAGTCACTGCCTGCCATTCGGAAAAAGGCCCGTTTATTCCTACTCTTTGTTTCCTGTCTGCCAACCAGTTTTCTATCCATCTCAAAACATTACCCCCAATCCCATGCGCTTTAATTTTACACGCCAATCTCTTATGTGGGACTTTGTCGAAAGCATTCTGAAAGTCCAAATAAACCACATCCACTGGCTCCCCCTCATCAACTCTACTAGTTACATCCTCAAAAAATTCCAGTAGATTTGTCAAGCATGATTTCCCTTTCATAAATCCACGCTGACTCAGTCTGATTCTGCCACTGTTTTCCACGTGCTCAGCTATTAAATCTTTTATAATGGACTCTAGAATTTTCCCCACTACTGACATCAGGCTGACTGGTCTATAATTCCCTGTTTTCTCTCTGCCTCCCTTTTTAAATAGTGGGGTTACATTAGCTACTCTCCAATGTGTAGGAACTGTTCCAGAGTCTATAGAATCTTGGAAGATGACCACCAATGCATCCACTATTTCTAGGGCCACTTCCTTAAGTACTCTGGAATATAGATTATCAGGCCCCGGGGATTTATCGGCCTTCAATCCCATCAATTTCCCCAACACCATTTCCCTAATAATACTGATTTCTTTCAGTTCCTCCCTCTCAATAAACCCTGTGTTCCCCAACATTTCTAGTATGTTATTTGTGTCCTCCTTTGTGGAGACAGAACCAAAGTATGTATTTAGTTGATCAGCTATTTCTTTGTTCTCCATTATAAATTCCCCTGTTTCTGACTGTAAGGGACCTACATTTGTCTTCACCAATCTTTTTCTCTTCACATACCTATAGAAACGTTCACAGTCAGTTTTTATGTTCCCTGTAAGCTTACTCTCATACCCTATTTTCCCCTTCTTAATCAATCCCTTGGTCCTCCTTTGCTGAATTCTAAACTGCTCCCAATCTCAGGTCTGTTGTTTTTTCTGGTCAATTTGTATGCATCTAATAATATCTCTAATTTCCCTTGTAAGCCATGGTTTGGATACCTTTCCTGTTTTAGTTTTGCGCCAGACAGGAATAAACAATTGTTGCAGTTCACCCACGTGCTCTTTGAATGTTTGCCATTGCTGTGTTGTGTTGTATATGTGTGTGACATAGGGTTATTGATTACATTAAAGCATTTATAAGTGTTAAAATTTCTGTAGTTTGGAGTATTAGTTGCCTACTCAATACTGTTTAGCCATGTTGCTTTTAGTTTGTTTGCTACAGTAAAAGTCTTAAAACTTGAAATCTTGTAGTGTGATCCTTTCCATCAGTCACTGGAGATTCAAATATATTTTTAAAAGTTATCAGTCTCTACAGGCATTATAACAATGTAGACATATGAATTTGTAATAGTATGTAGCACAAACGAATGACCAATAAACTAACAGAAAATACCATTTTGTGGATGTGAAGAGTACACAGATAAAAGAGGGGTAATTTTCACCTGTTCCTGTCTAAATGCTGCAAGATCTGGACAATATTCAGGCATGGGCTGGTAAGTGACAAGTAACATTCGTGCCACACAAGTGCCAGGCAATGACCATTTCCAACAAGAAGAAATCTAATCATCAGCCCTTGACATTCAATGGCATTGCTATCACTGAATCCATGACTATCAAAATCCTTGGGGGGTTACCATTGACCAGAAACTGAACTGGGCCAGCCATATAAATGCTGTGGCTACAAGAGCAGGTCAGAGGCTGGGAGTCCTACAGAGAGTAACTCACCTCCTGACTTCCCAAAGCCTGTCCACCATCTGCAAGGCACAAGTCAGGAGAATGATGGAATACTCTCCACTTGCCTGGATTAGTGCAGCTCCAAAATGCTCAAGAAGCATGACACCATTCAGGACAAAGCAGCCTGCTTTATTGACACCCCATCCACCACAATAAACATTCACTCCCTCTACCACTGACGCACAGTGGCAGCCGTGTGTACCATCTACAAGATGCACTGCAGCAACTCACCAAGGCTCCTTCGATAGCACCTTCCGAATTCACGATTTCTACCATCTTGAAGAACAAGGGCGTCAGATACAGGGGAACACCTCCACCTGCAAGTTCCTTCCAAGTCACACACCATCATGATTTGGAGCGATATCACCATTCCTTTACTGACGCTGGGTCAAAATCTTGGAACTCCCTTCTTAACAGCACTGTGGGTGTTCCGACAACTCGTGGACTGCAGCGGTTCAAGAAGGCAGCTCACCACTACCTTCTCAAGGGCAATTAGGGATGGTGAATAAATGCTGGGCTAGCCAGTGACGCCCACATCCCATAAGCAAATACAAAAAACCCTAACTAGCCCAACAGGAAACTGACAGGACAAAAGCAAAATAGTGTGAATGCTGAAAATCTAAAATGAAAATGCTGGAAATCATACCTATTTTACTTTGCATTAATCTGAAGGGGTAGATTAAAATGACTCCTAATATAACCTAGATAGAGACATGGTTTTTAATTTCTTCCATTTATGTTTTTCTTTCGGTCCTCTTGTTTCCTTACAATTTCTGTTCTTCAGTTTTTATTTTCCTTTCAAACTTTAATTAATCAAAATTTTGCTTTTCTAAATTTTGTGTTCTTGCTTTTCCCTTCATTCTTTATTCTCCTATTAATTATACCACTCCTTTCTCCTTTATTCCTTTGTTTCATGAATTTTTGAAATATTTTCCAAGTTTTATTTTTTATTAGCACCGAAAGGCAATGAAAATGATCTAGATGAATCATGCACTCACTCAGCATGAAGAAACAGGTGAATAGTTGGCAGTTACATAAAAGTTCATTGTCCAATAAAGCTCCTACAATTATTATTACTTATGCGCTAATTTTAAATGTTATTACATTAAATTGAATTGAGTTCTGTTTATTGATCTATTTCCATATGAAACCACAAAGAGAGTTGGTTAACTAGTTTATATTTTAAGAAAGTTGGGTCACTGAGGGAAAGACCATTGCATTTTCATCCTTCATTCCCCATACGATGTACATACAAATTAGGAACAGGAGTAGGCCATTCAACTCCTCAAGCCTGCTCTGCCATTTAATAAGATCATAGAACCATACAAATGTTACAGCACAAAAAGAGGCCATTCAGTCCAACTTGTCAGTGCCAAGCTGAAAAAGCTAGCCTCCCATTTTAATCCCACCTTCCAGCACCAAGTCCATCACCTTGCAGGTTACAACCCTTCAAGTGCAAATCCAGGTATCTTTCTGTCTTACCACAAATCGTAAGTGGTTTCCAGGCACATACCATCCTCTGGGTGAAAAAGTTTTTCCTAATATCCCCTCCAATCCTTCTACCAATCATCTTAAATCTGTGCCCCCTGGTAATTGTCCTCGCTGCTAGGGGAAACAATTCATGGCTGATCTGATTGTGGCTTCCACTTTCCTTTCTACTCCCTTTGACTCCCTTGTCGGTCAAGAATCTATCTAACTCAACCTTAAAAACATTCGATTACCCACTCCACTCCTCTCTGGGAAAGAGAATTTCACAGACTAAAGACCCTCTGAAAGAAAAAAAATCTCCTCATCTATCCTAAGTGGGGACCCCTTACTTTTAAACTGTCTGCCCTACTTCTAGTCTCCCCTATCAGGGGGAGCATCCTTTCAGCATCCACCCTATCAAATACCCTCAAGATTTTATATGTTTCAATAAGATCACTTCTCGTTCTTCTAATCTCCGATGAATACAGGCCCTACATGTCCATAAGACCATCCCTCCATCCCAGGAATCAGTCAAGTGAACCTTAACAGCATTAGAAGCAGTGCAGTGATGTCCTTTCTGAAATAAGGAGACCAAAATTGTATATAGTACTCTAGATGTGGTCTCACTAATGTGCTGTACAACTGTAGCAAAGTTTCCCTACTTTTACATTCCATTCCCAAAGCGCAAAGGCATTTACAGGATAGTTTTGCTTAAGGCAAACAAATTTGCCAGCCTTGGCTCAGTGATAGCCTCTGAATCGAAGGCTGTGAGCTTAAGTCCCACTCCAGAAGCTTGGGCACAAAATCTAGGCCGACAGCCCAGTGCAATGCTGAGGAAGTGCTGCACTGTTGGAGACCTTTCAGAGGAGACCTTAAACTGAGGCCCTGCTTACTCTCTCAGGGGAATGTAAAAGCTCCCAGGGCATTGAAGAAGAGCAGGAGAGTTCTCTCCAATGTCCTGGCCACTAAAAAAAAGAATATTATCACATTACTGTTTGTGTAACCTCGCAATGTGCAAATTGCCTGCGATTCCTACATTAAATTAGTGGCTACAATTTAAAAAATATTTTATTGGTTGCACAGTGCTTTATGGCATCCTGAGGTCATGAAAGGTGCTATATGAATGCAAGTCTTTATTTCTTACTTAGGGTACTCTGTGCGATTTTGGGGGCTCCTGCTCCACTCCCATAAACTTGCCAGAAGTGGACAGAAACTCTGTCATGGAATGCCTTGCATAGTGAGCAGCAGGGACAATTAAATATTTTCGGGAAAAATGGATAAACATTTTAAGCATAGGAAGATATATAAATTTTTGGGGAAATCAAGGCAGTGGGATTAGTTTTAGATTGCTCCAGCAACATGCCAGCACAGAAGAAATGGGATGAATTGCCTCTTTCCGTACTGTAGCTCCAGCCAGTGGGCGGAATTTTCCCAAATTTGCACTAAGTGCGGTAGTGGGCATGCAAAACGACTTTTACCTATCTGCCGCGATGGCAGGTTTTCACGCCATATCATCCTGAACCTGCCTCATTATTTATGGACTCCCGGGAAACATGCCATTTCCATGGCAGGCGGGCTCTCATTCGCTGGTCCGCCATCATCACCCCGCTGCTGCATCATGCCAGGCATCATGTTTAAAGTCCAGCCGCAAGCACACATCTCAGTGCTTCCACCACTGCTGCACGAAGACATGGTCCTGAAACTGAGGAATACTGAGGCCCCCAAGTTCAGCGACATGGCTCTCGAGTGACTTTTGGATGCCATGGAGGCCCGCCAGGATGTCCTCTACCCCCGCTCTGGCCACAGGATGGCCAGCAACAGCACTAACCTGGCTTGGGAGGTGGTGCTAGCGGTGGTCAGTGCCAATGTCCTGCAAAAGAGGACAGCCACCCAGTGCCGCAGAGGATGAATGATCTCCTCTGTTCCACAAGGATAAGTCACTCTGCTCATTACTCTCAACTCATACACTCACAAACCCATCACACATCCACAGGGCCTGCACTCACTACCGGTTCAAGGGACATCACCATTCACCCTCTCACACTCACTGTCCTTATCCTCATCCCATCCATGGGACCACTCAACACGGACACAGGACAGGCATACTTGTCATCAGGCCTGGCAGGTATCCTGCATACACTTTCTCCATTTTTATCCATGCAGGATAAGCTGGTTCACAACAAGAGAGAGAGAGGTCGCAGACCGGTGGCGGAATGCCCGAAATCAAGGTTGTCACGGACTTTGAAAACAGGGCCATCCAGCTGGCCGGCGAGGATCCGAGCCGGTCCTGTGCTGACAGTGAGGTTGACGCTGCTCCACCAAGTGAGGATCCAACAGTGCAACATCAATCAGATAACATGGCGTGAGTGATGTGTCCTGTTTCACAGGCCACTGCCATGTCGCAGGCACATCTGCCAAACAGCTGATAGAGACCCAGGGCCTCCAATCAAGCCCCGAAGAAACGTTTGAAAAGGAATCAGGAGGCACCCTCCTTGAAGTCCCATCACAGCACTCACCCACACCCTCCACCAGTGCAGAGACACACACCTTGGTGGGGCCTAGCTTTAGAGCAGCCCCGGGACCACAATCTGGTGAGCACATCGCACTGCCTGATCCACAGCAGGCAGCGGGTGGCAGGGACTCCCCAGGTGTCTGGCACTCAAAGGATTGCTGGAGGCCAGAAATTTGCTGAGTCCAAGTCAGATGACGAGCCTCTGGACTCGGTTATGTCACAGTTGCTGGAGCTGCAAAGGCAAGCTAGGGAGCATCAGGAAGGGATGTCTACTGCACTCCTCAGATTGCAAGGCAGGATGGGGGAGTCCGTCCACCTTCAGGCTGAGGTGATAGAGCCAGCATGTCAACACACCGGGGTCAATACTGGTAGGAAGGCATCTGCCATGGAGACCTTGGTCCAGGACTTCACTCCTGCATGGGCTCAACTGCATCGCTGATGCCATCGTTGGTCTCCAATAGTGTGTACGCGAGAGGGGTGCTGGGCAGTTCAATCTCACTCCAGCTACCTCTGCTCCTCAAGGAGTCAGCCTGGGGCCCCGGAGAAACCTTAGGGAGGAGGATCTGCAAGTGCACACTCTGGGCCCATCCATCCAGGTGATTCAGAGAGTGTCCGGCCCAACTGACTTCCCTCTTCCTGTGACCTCAGCAGCTCCAACTCCACAGGCCAAGGAGGGTGCCACTGCCACACAGCAGGACCCTGAAAGCAGGCCGGGGCCCTCCAAATCTCGGCCCTCCAGAAGATGCCCACCAAAGTCACCAGAGACAGGGCGTCGCAGTCAGCAAGCTGCCTCCATCTCAGCTGTGGATGTCCGGGGAGCACCAAGATGTAGTGGCAAGGTTAGGACAGTTAAGGAGATTTAGTTGCACAGCCTGGGCACAGGTGTTAATCACTTGTACACACTGTTCACTATTGTCAAAGAACTCCCATGACTGTCTCCCTGCTTAAGGCTCCTTGTTCTGATGAGCAGTGTTCTTGTCACTCAGATGCGAAACCTTTCTGCACAAGGTAAAGGCAGGTGTCTCAGTCCAGGGCCTCTTCCCTGTGCTCTGTACAGCCTTCAGACTATGTCTTTCATGCAGCAGTGGTGAGCTGGAAGCACTGAGATGTGTGCTTGCGGCTGGACTTTAAACGTGGTACCCAGCATGATGCAGCGACGGGGTGATGGTGGGCCAGCGAATGAGACCCTGCCGGCCATGGAAATGGCATGTTTCCTGGGAGTCCATAAATAATGAGGAGGGTTCAGGATAATATGGTGTGAAAGCCCGCCATCGTGGCCCGCCGTCGTTTTGCATGCCCACTACCGCACTTAATGCAAATTTGGGAAAATTCCGCCCACTGGCTGGAGCTCCAGTACGGAAAGAGGCAATTCATCCCATTGCTTCTGTGCTGGCATGTTGCTGGAGCAATCTAAAGCTAATCCCACTGCCTTGATGGTCCAGCCTCATGCTCCCTGGAGACATTACTGATGCCTGCACCTTGGCGGTGCTTGTCATTGCTGCCAGAATGTAGTGGGCAGACACCACAGAGTTCTCTCGTTCTCTCGGTGTGCTCTCAGCACCTTTAAGACGGTGCTGGCCCTCATCTCTTCAGCATTTGTGACCACTGAAGCTGTGCTCCAGCTCCCAAAGGGCTCAGGTGCTGAAGACGGACAAAGCATCAGATGCTTTGAAAGTTTCATGGCTGCGTCTCTATGAAATGACTCTGATCACATAAAGCGTGCAAGCTGCCCTTGGCCAGACAGGAGTCAGACATTCTCAGAGGCTGTGTGAAGATTTATGGAGTATCCATATTGTATCTTGTCATCATCCTCCTGCAATCGAGCGACTATTAGGGCCTCCACCTCTTCTCCATGACAGGAGCATTCTCACAGAGGGTATTTGCCCTGCCATAAACCAGATTGGAGTCAAATGTTCACAAATGCGATGTGAGGAACTTTGGGGTCACCTCACTGCATGTCATCACCATCCTCCACAAATATAGCAGCTACGAGGGCCTCCCAAGCGCACCTGCCTTGTCTAGCCAGTGCGAGGGCCTCATCCCCATCATCGTTGCCTCCGAGGACCTCCTCACCCTCATCCAGTTGGCGTCCTCCTTATCAGAGGAGCCATGCAGCTCCTCCATCTCCTCTGCAGCCAGCTCATCTCCCCATTGTAGCACCAGGTGTAAAAGGGTGCAGCAGACAATGACGATGTATGACACCCTCTGCAAACTATATTGCAGGACATCGCCAGACCGGTCCAGGAACTGGAACCTCATCTTTAGCATCCCGATGGTCTACTACACCAAGTTGCGAGCAGCAGCATGAGCCTCGTTATACTGTCACTCTGCTGCAGTATTAGGCTGTCACACAGGTGTCATCAGCCACAGCCTCTGTGGGTAGCCCTTGTCGCCGAGGAGCCATCCCTGCAGCTTCTGTGGACCCTGGAAAACTCCAGGGATCTATGACCGACTTAGGATGTAGGTGTTGTGCACTTTCCCTGGAAAATGTGCGCACACCTGCAGGATGCATTTCTGGCAGTCGCACACCAGCTGCACATTAAACGAATGGAAGCCTTGCGGGTGACCGAGTCCACCGTGTGTTGCAACGGAGATTTGAGTGCCACATGAGTGCAGTCGATCGCACCCTGCACCTGTGGGAAACCCAAGATCTGGGCGAATCCATTCACTCTTGCTGTCCTGGTCCCAGGCGAAATGTTGTGTGCCCTCGCAAAGATGGCATCTGTGACCTCATGGATGCATTTGTGGGTGGAGGCTTGAGAGGTCCTACAGAGGTCATCGGTGTAGGCCTGAACGGAGACACTGGCATAGAAATTGAACACCGTGATTACTTGCACAGCCACTGGCAGTGGATGCCCTCCATGTTCCTGTGGCGCCAAATCCTGCAGTAACTAACCGATATGAGCGATCAGTTCCCTAGACATTCGCAGTCTTCGGCGATACTGGTTCTCGGTCAGCTGTAGGAATGAAAGGCAGCATCCATAGTCACAGAATCACACAATGCAGAAGAGGCCCTTCGGCCCATCGAGTCTGCACTGATATGTGAGAAACACCTGACCTACCTTCCTAATCTCATTTACCAGCACTTGGCCCATTGGCTTGAATGTTATGACATGCCAAGTGCTCATCCAGGTACTTTTTAAAGGATGTGAGGCAACCTACTTCCATCACCCTCCCAGGCAGTTCATTCCAGGCCGTCATCGCCCTCTGGGTAAAAACGTTTTTCCTCACATCCCCCCTAAACCTCATGCCCATCACCTTGAACTTGTGTCCCCTTGTAACTGACCCTTCAATTAAGGGGAACAGCTGCTCCCTATCCACCCTGTCCATGTCCCTCATAATCTTGTACACCTCGATCAGGTCGCCCCTCAGTCTTCTCTGCTCCACGAAAACAACCCAAGTCTATCCAACCTCTCTTCATAACTTAAACGTTTCATCCCAGGCAACATTCTGGTGAATCTCCTCTGCACCCCCTCCAGTGCACTGGGTGTCGCTAGGCACTGGCCTGCGATGGCTTGCTGTGGCTCTTAGGCGGCATGTGCCCAAGCCCCAGCCGCCCCTTCTTCTTGAGGTTACTGCTCCTGCTTCTGCATAGCTAGGAACCTCAGTCGCTCTTTCCTCCGTTTTCTTCGTGCTCTGTAGACCATCAGGCACACAGCTAGTTCAATAGTCTCCATGACCCTGATGTACTCCTCCTGCAGGATGCAAGACAGAGACACGTGGTTAGCATGGGTGTACTAAGAACCTGTCCTGGTTAAGTGTGACAGCCCCTTAATGCTTCCCAAGAGTGCTGGCCACCACTTTGATGGCCAGAGGTTAGTGCGCTGCATGGCTGCCTTGTTAGCTTGAACCATGGGAGAGACTGATCCAAACCTGGATGCTGACATTGCAAGGGGCTGTGAGCGTCTCCTGCAGTGAGTGCTACATGGCCAGTTTTAGCGAGGAGATTGTAAAACATGTGCTGTCCAACTACTCTGCAGTCTATTGAAGTGCTCATGAATTTGCAGTCTGTGCTGAGGGGATTGGGGGGAGCTCTGGGGAACTTGGTGACACTTTGATGCCTCTGCGTTGTTTGAGTGCGCAGATAAGATAAGAGCCTGACCCTAATCATATCAATGTGGCTGCGCCTGAACTGCCTCAGTTGCAGAGGAATGGTCACTTTATACAGGTTTCCTGAATGCGTGGCCACTTCCTTTGCCCATCACACCCCCCCTGCCAAACCCCAAATGCTTGTGCGTTTTATTCAATGGCAAGGCTGCACTTGGCCCCTGCTTCCCCTCACCCTCAAAAGTCGCATCTGAGGCAGGGTGCCCCTGAAGCCTGCAAAGCATCAGGCAACCCTGGCAAGCTCTACAGAACGTTGCTGTATGCTCACCTCCAGTTCACCAAAGAGCAGCTGCAAGTGCACATCACCTCTGTGCTGTTGTGAAACACTCGGCGTTCTTTCCCGCCGACGTGGACAGACGATCCAGCAGGGGTGCAAGAGCCTGGCGGATGGCCTGATAATGATATGCTGATGTATTACAGTGAAGTTCCCGATGACCAATGGCGGGAAATGCGGCCCGCCGTCAGTGGGCTGAGCAGACAATCGGGGCCTGCCTTCCCGCTGTCGTGAAATAGATCACGCCATATTGTCTGCTCATGCCACTATCATGCCCGCCACCAGCAGGCACAGAAAATTCCGCCCAGTGGGAGTGATGGAAAAATATCTAGGGGCAGTTTGCCCTGGTCTTATCTCTCAGATCTGGGAAGCTACTTGCAGTGGTATTGGGTATGAAATATGACAATTACTCTTGCTAAATAGGAGAAAATAAGAATGTAGGAATTGGAGGGGAGAAAAAAAATAGAAAATCTGAAAAAAAAATTAGAGTTAAATCATGAGAAATGGAGTACTGCTCCTTAAATGGTCTGTTTTATGAAAAGCCAAGTGATAACACTATTTCTGGGCCATGCTTTTGAAAGGCTAACATTGACACCTGCAGCAACAACAATGCAGCACTTCTCAATTATTTGAATGGAAAAACACACACTGAGGGAAGTGTAAATTCACCATAAGGGATTGCACTGGAAACTGCTTTTTTGATTCTTGATCTATGCTGAATTAGCTGATCTCAGCAAAGGCAGCAGTAATATTACAGGGAATCCAGGAAATACCATCCAGGATTTCACACTTGTGCAAAGAAATGCAAGGTTGGCTGTAAAGACCCCCAGAATCTACTGACACTTTCTTGGTTGGCACAAGAAGAACAGGCACTTAAAATTCCAGGGGAAGTTGGCACCTGTGGAAAACCAACACAGAGGGCTTTTTACAAGAGGAAAAAAGCGTGGTAATCCATTCTAATGAAAAATGATATATCAACAGTGACAGTGGTAACTTAATGGCCAGAATTTTCCGTTTGACGGGCGGGCAGGCCCGACCGACTTGGCAGTGGGCGGGTGGCCGATTGCCACTGGCGAAATGGGCCGTGCCGCCATTTTCCGCTAGCGAGCCAATTAAGGCCCGTCCCGTGGAGAACGGGAAAATAGACGCGGGGGTGGGCGGCCTCAGACTGCCGGTTCCAATGGGAACTGGCAGCCTGTATAAAGAGTGGCCAGGCAGCCTGCTTGAGGCAGTGCACCATGGCCACTCATGGAGAGAAGGAGGGAGGACCGAGTGGACAGCAGCATGAGCAGGAGGAGGGGGACAGGCTGCAGGAGAGGCCAACTGTGCACCCGGTTTTCAGATGCATGCCTTGCTGTCCTCCCGCAAGAGGTGGCCATCCGCCGGCACCTTCTGTATCCTGAGGATGGGAGGAGGAGGGCCCCCCCCATGTCACCAGCCAGGTGTGGGAGGAGGTGGATGACACTGTAAGCACCCAGGATGATGTGTGGCGCACTGGCACCCAGTGCAGGAAAAGATTCAATGATTTGCTGCGCTCTGGATGGGTGAGTACCATGTCTGTCTTGGCCATTTGACCCAGAAGGCAGCCTTAGCCTTTGAGCGCCCCCACCACGTTACGGCGTAGGGCATCTGTCACACGCTGGGTGGGCAAATGGGTACTGACCATGCTTACATCAGCCTTGGTGGTTGAGGAGAAGAAGGGTTCTCCCCGCAGCATATGTTGGCGTTTGTGGCTTTTGAGTAGTCTGGGGGCAACCTGCAGGGGAGGCCGCATGACACATACTCAGAACTCCAACACATGTCATATTGATGGTAATGAGATAGTACAAGGGGTCCCTCAAGGTCTTTTGGGCAAGTGCCATCTGCTAGCATCGGCGCCACACCTAGTTGCGCCTCCTTGCCATGGGCTCTAAGAGCCATGTGATATTCAATGTGATGGACGCCGAATGTGTCCAAGGTGTTCGTTGGGGGAGGGGGTTGGGACCAGCCGTACTATCTTCTGGGGACTGATCACCAGTAGTGTGGACAGGAGCCGCTGGAGGCCTCAGATGGGCCACTGTGGTTAGTGTGCGGCGTGCGCGTGCAGAGTACATGAGCGAGCAGCCCCAAAAAATCCTCTTCTCTGTTTTGCAGGCAAAAAGTCACCACAATGCCCTGGAGCGCCAGAGGACTGGAGGTGGGCATGCCCTCCTCCAGTGCCTCACACCCTTTGAAGAGCAATCATGGATCTGGGCAGGAGTCAGGAGGCCAGGGCGGCCGGGGGCGGCGAGGCTGGGGTCCAGCAGCCAGGTATTTGAGGTCCACAGTCCCATCCACTCTGTCTGCCCACCATCCAAACCACTGACGGTTGCTGCGATCGTTAATGCTGAAGCAATGCTCATTCATAAACTGAGACATTCTGACGTGGGGGTTATACAGAAGAGACCCTCGTCCTCTTGAGGAATCGCGTCTCCACCACCTTCCAAAGTCACCTTATCCCATTTGTGACCACTGTCACCATGGTCTAACATGCCATTAGATCGCTGCTGTACAGCCAAAGACTTATTTCATCTTAGGGGGTTTGGGGCCTCCAGCACCCTTTCAGCCAGTGCGCCGCACATTACTTTGTCCAAAGGGTCCTCAGCACCTCAGCTGTGAACCTCATGGCACTCAACTTAGATGAGTGCCACCATATTACTCATCCCTGCGCCAAGGGGAAATGTTGCCTTTTGCCCACCCGGTCTATGCCCCTCCTTATGGAATGAAGGCCAATAATGTGACCTCTCAATCTCCTGTGATCGACGGCAAATGTCACAATTGTTTGCGATGTTTCCTCAGCCCCGCAACTATCCAGGCCACAATGCATCCAGGTCAGGTACCTTTGCACTCTCCCCACTCCTATGGTTCATAACATGGCATGTGGCATTCCTGAGGCCATCTGACCAGCCTGTCTGCATGTGCGTTTAATGGTTGGGGCTCATCTTGGCTCTTTTCCATCTCACCAATGTTCTTCTCCTTAGGGTCTTGGAGGGTGAGTGACTTATGAGGCTGGGGGGGAAAGGGATAAAAGGTTGAACTGAATGTAAGCTAACTGATGCAGTGTCCTTGTTATTAATTTCAGCATCACCACCAGAGCGACCTGCATGTCGACATCGCAGCCCCCCCTCCACGCCTAAGGGCCAACATGTGCAACTTGCAGCACATCATTTCAGCCAGCCAGGCACCAGCGCAGACACACACACTAGGTGGGGACTTTACCATTGGCTAATGTCCCAGGTCACAGTGGAGAGGGCACATCACAATCGCTGGAGGAGATGGTAGGGGCAGAGAGTGCCGATGGCGCCAGCAGCCGGAGGGCTGCAGGGGACGAGGCACATGCTGAGTACGGCCCTGATGACGTGCCTCTGGAGTTGTCCCCAATGCAGCAGCTGCAGGACAGGTGGCAGAAAGTGCGTTTGCATCTGGTAGGGTTGCATGAGGGAATGCTTCAGTTGCTCTCTGCAATGGAGGAGTCCAGGCAGAGTGAACGTGAAGGTTTGACCCTCAGGGCAGAGCTTCAGGCTTCCTCCAATGAGAGATTGGCGACTCTCATAGAGAGGGGCTTCAATCGAATGGAACATTTTATGATTGGGATGCACTCTGACCTGCAAGCCCTCACAGTGGTGATGGCCACGGGTCGAGCCGAGCCGGAGCACTGAAGAGCCCCGGCATCTGGGAGTGTCTGAGGATGTAGGCGTCGCGGGAGCTGCCTGGATACCTTGCACAGACTTGTAAAATCTGCATTCTGTGACCACACGCTATCTGCACGTTCATGGAGTGATGATGTCTAAATTTTGGAGAAAAAAATTTTCATATCTTCACATATGGTAGAGATGTAGATTGTCCTTAGTTGTAATATCTTTACTTATTGCCCTGTTAAATTCAAGGAATTCATTGAATGACAGGAAATTAGTGCTGCCTAAGAACTCGGTTTATTAGAAATGTTTCTTCTGATTTGATATTTCTGGTACTCCGGTCAATGATATTTTATTTCCCTACATTTTTACTGAGATATAACTAATTTGACCAGAAGCAGCATTGGAAAGGCTATTTACTGTTTCGCATTCATTGGCTTAGCTTTACACACTCCCACAATCGTTTAAGATGTCATTAAAAGCTAAATGGGAATGAAAAGAAACTAGAAATGCTTTTGAAATCTGAAATAAAAAATGTTTGAAGTGCAAAGTGGATCTTTTAGCATCTAAAAATAGAAAATAAATGATATGTTATGGGCAGAGACTCTTTGCTGGAATGGACAAAAAGGCAAGGCAACCCCTATATGGGACTAACTAGGATGAAGGTGGGAAGGGGAAATAATAGGTAAAGGTTGAACATTAAATATTGTAACTATTAGTACTCCTTGCAGTGTTTTTCTATATTCATGTAGGCATGACTTATTTTTCGTTCTATTAAACTTCTGTGGAAGGCAAATGGAATGTTGTTATTTATTTCAAGGGGATTGGAATATAGAAATAGGGATGTTTTGCTATAGTTTACAGGGCTACACAGAGAGCACATCTAGAGTATCTGTGCACAGTTTTAGTCTTCTTATTTAAGAAAGGATATAAATAAATGCATTCGAAGCAGTTCTGAGAAGCTTCACTCGACTGATACCTGGAATGGGGGGATTATCTTATGGGGAAAGGTTGGACAGGCTGGGCCTGTACCCATTGGAGTTTAGAGGATTGTCAGGGCACTAAGACCTCACACTATATGTTTTTATAAAACATATATTCATACCTTCATGGCTAATTTCTAAAATTTTTAAAACTGGACCAAGACCTTTTAAAATGGCTGAAGTTATGTCTGTCTGTGACCCTTGAACAAAAGGAGCTATCTGGCAGTTTTAAAGAAACTTACACCTCATTATCTCTGAAGAGACACTAATGACCCCCTGTGGGCTGCGGAGACTAAATTCAAAGAGAACTATACAAAGGCTATCTGCATTTCATAAGCTAGGTTGGCCAACCAGGACCTATCCGTCAGCTAGGGCAAAGGACACTGCAACCTTCCTTTTGAATTTTAATGGTTGTGTCATGAAGCTATTAATGTATATAATATTATTGGAAAAATATATATATATACATTAATAGCTGCATATAACCATCTCAGGAACCCAGACAGGATATACATGCCCTTTGTCAAAGTAACTGTGAAGAGGTGGGAGTCGTGTAACATGAACATGTAGCTTGTGGAACTAGTTAAATTGCTTTGCTGCACTGAAAAACTCAGTCTCCTATTTTACCATTTACAAGAAGCTGCACAGGAAATGACCAATCTGCCCAGATTGAATACCTGGCCCCATCAACACTGCTTCTACTGGAATTTTGTACCATCGCCTACAAGACTGATTCATCTCTGCATGCCCATCACCTCATGTGAAGTCAGCTCCACTGGAAAAGTAAATTATGCAACATTGGCTCTCAACCTGCTGACCTCCATGAAGGAATACCTTATTGGTCTTTGATTCTGGACTCTAGACACAAGTGAAACAATAATTCTTTTCTCTGTGGTCTTTGCCCTATAAACCTTTCTTTTCCTTATCCCTCTTTTACTGTATGAGAACACAGAGGGCTACGTGGAAACTCCCTCCTGTGTTTTGAGTGTGGGCAAATAAACTAACCCTTTGAGTTCATCCTATCGCAAATTTGCTGTGAGGCAACCTTAAGGTTGATGGGCAGGCCAAGAGCCCCGGCGGGCTTCTGAAAAAACATGAAACCGATGAGGGTTCATGTTGATTTTAAAAAACTTTAATAAAGTTTCTGTGATATTTATTAACATGTCCCATCTCGTGTGACATTGTCCCATGAGGGGGACATGTTAATGATTTTTAAATTTTTCTATTTTTAAACTTTCAAAAGCTTTCAGCGCTCTCCCTGAGACAGCACTTAGTCTCAGGGAGATGTGCGCTCTTTTGTGCGCATGCGCGAAAGAGCGCACTCTGGCAGTTGGGGAATCCCCCCCCGCCCGCACAGGAAGCGCATAACGCTTCTCGCCAGGCGGCCCGCCCACTTAAAATGGTGGGGGGGCCCATTTTGGCTGCGGCGATTGGCTGCCCACCCACCGCCGAGTCAGTGGGGCCCGCCTGCCAGTCAAGGGCAAAATTCTGTCCTGTGAATTTGACTGCAGAGATCAGAGAACCTGAGCTGTCAATCAAACAACATTTCCTCTGGGGAGCAGTAGCTGTCTGGGCTCTCAGCCAAGCCTCAGCATGTATGCTTGGCCTTTGTGTTTTTATTTTAACTGGGACAAAGTCCCATGGCACCTAGGTGGGCCTTTAAAATTGCCTGCCTCCATACCCAGCAGCCCCTGTGGCTGCCTCTAAACTTCTTCCCAGGTCAGCTGGCCCGACTCCAGCCTACACCCACCCCTCAGCAATGAAGATCTCACCTTTGTGGGCACTTTCTCGCAAGATGGACAGGCCAAGCCAGCAATTTTCCCGGCTCCCCCTACCTGCCTTGAGGATGAAAATCCAGGTCCAGGAACAAGAAATGTCACTATCTCTCCCTAGCCCAGATTGATTAAAGCCAAGCAGAGTGCTTCTGCTACACTATCGCTGAGATTAATTAAGTTAGTACCGACTAAAATCAAAGGTCAGATCTTCCTGCTTTGTTTAGTTTAGAACCCATCTTGGGAAATTAAATTACTCACTATGTCCAGTATAGTGAATAAATTACCAATGTAAGAAAAATACATAAAATATGTCTCCCAAATGTGTAATATTAAAATTGAACAGTTGAAATTTATATGCACCACATAATTTTGCTTCTATATTACCTGCAGGATATATGCCAGTCCAAACTTTACATTCCATCCTTGCAATCTATCAGCGTAACAATTCCAAAATAATATTAATGGATGATAACTAAAATAAATTCGATGCTGTCAACTTGAATCCATTTAAATTCAATTGACACTAGCAAATTCAGCTCATTTAGAACTCATACTAAGCATCAAAAAACTTTTATGATACCAATTTTTGCTGAAATGGACCCAGGTTCAAGCTTTCAAAGGACATATATACATCTGCTCTACATTGAGACCATGGCTGCAGTGTGCTGTTAAAAACGCTAATTGTTGGCCTTTGATTTCCTGCAGGTTTTCTAGCCTTGCTTTCTCTCTAGATCTGTGCCATCTTTTAGTCTGAATTGAAAATCCCCTGAGACTATTCTTAAGATCATGGGGAGAATTTTTCCTATGGCGGGCGGGCTGGGGCAGGCGCGGAGCCAATCGCTGTCTGTGATCGGCTGCGTGCTGTCATTTTACGCGGGCAGGCCAATTAAGGTCTGCCCAGCGTAACGCGCGGCCGGTAGCACTCAGTGCTACCTATGTGGGCGGGGAGAGAAGAGAGAATTCAGGCCTGCAGTGTAGCAATCTCCCTGAGGCAGCTCTGTGCCTCGGGGAGGTTAAGTAGATAACAAAACTTTTTTAAAAATAAAGTAAAAAATTATTTAAACATGTCCTCTCATGTGATAGTGTCACATGAGCTGGGACATGTTTGTGAAGTCTGCAAAATTTATTTAATTATTTTATAAAACCTTCAGGAAACCTCATCCCGCCTGTGGATCGTCATTGCGGGTCACTTTACACATCGGCATGTCGGGCCTGCCCCTGCATGCCAACGGCATTATTCTGCCCAACGTAATTTTCAAATTCTTCTCAAGCAATGGTGCCCAGACCTAAATCATACCTTCCTGAGTAATTTTACCGTGTAGCTGTGCAAATATTAAAAATTTACTAGAATGGAATCTCCTCAAATAGTCCAAAGCTGATTTATCTTAGTTTCACTAACAACTATTCCAAGAGTCCATGCTTGTTTATTATCTTTACCAAAGTAAAGAATGTTGAGAGGTAGGATATTGTCAAAATTTTGGGACCAAGTGCCAATACTGGATATTCCCGGAATGCTATTTGATAAATACCTTGTGACCTCTACCAGTTATGTAGCTTGCATAATGTCTTATTTAATTCTACGCAAAACAAATATAAGAATATGCAACAAAAATGAAAATTATTACATATAGAACAGGATCAGATGGTCAAGTATTTCTGAAATGAAAACAGAAAAACCTGGTGCAATGCAATAGATCAGGTAGCAACTCTCTGAAAACAGACGTCAGTTAACATTTTGGATACAGAACTCCTCATTTCTAGCATTTACACTGCCATCCTGAAACTATGTTGATTGTATTAGTATATGTAATTGAATCATTAATGCAAAGCTGGCTTTTAAGTGGATGGATTGTCCAGTGCAATAAGATCTTTTAACTGAAATGTTTCAGGTTATTGAAGTAAGTCCATTAAACACAATTCTGGATAGGTGGCTGTCCCAAGTTCTCCCAGACATAGGCCAACCCTTCAGATTCAATAATATTTCTCAGGACAGAGATGAAGGATCTACAGAACAAACTGCCAAGTGTGAGGGTAATGTGAACTAGCAGATGCATGAAGAAAGGGGGATTTTCTTTTCATTCATTCACGGGATGTTGGCTTTGCTGGCTGGGCCAACATTTATTGCCCATCCCAACTTGCTCTTGAGGAGGTGGTGTTGAGCTAGCTTCTTGAACCACTGCAGTCCACGTGGTGTAGGTACATGCACAGTGCAGTTAGGGAGGGAGTTCCAGGATTTTGACACAGCGGCAGCGAAGGAACAGCGATATATTTCCAAGTCAGGATGGTGAGTGGCTTGGAGGGGAACTTCCAGGTGGTGGTGTTCCCATCTATCTGCTGCCCTTGTCCTAAATGGTAGTGGTCGTGGGTTTGGAAGGTGCTGTTGAAGGAGCCTTAGTGAATTCCTGCAGTCCATCTTGTAGAAGGTGCACACTGCTGCTACTGTGCATCGGTGGTGGAGGGAGTAAATGTTTGTGGATCAGGTGCCAACCAAGCAGGCTGCTTTGTCCTGGACAGTGTCAAGCTTCTTGAGTGTTGTGGGAGATGTACTCATCCAGGCAAGCGGGGAGTATTCCTTCACACTCCTGACTTGTGCCTTGTAGATGGTAGACAGTCTTTGAGGAGTCAGGAGATGAGTTACTTGTCACACGATTCCTAGCCTCTGACCTGCTCTTGTAGCCACACTATTTATATGGCTAGTCCAGTTCAGTTTCCGGTCAATGGAAGCCCCCAGGATATTGATAGTGGTAGATTCAGAGATGGTAATGCCATTGAATGTCAAGGGGCGATGGTTGGATTCTCTCTTGTTGGAGATGGTCATTGCTTGACACTTGTGTGGCACGAATGTTACTTGCCACTTGTCAGCCCAAGCCTGGATATTGTCCGGGCCTTGCTGCAATTGCACACGGACTGCTTCAGTACCTGAGGAGTCGCGAATGGCACTGAACATTGTGCAATCATCAGCGAACATACCCACTTCTGACCTTATGATGGAAGGAAAGTCCTTGATGAAGTAGCTGAAGATGATTGGGCTGAGGACGCTATCCTGAGGAACTCATGCAGTGATGTCTTGGATCTGAGATGACTGACCTTCAACAACCACAACCATCTTCCTTTGTGCTAGGTATGACTCCAACCAGTAGAGAGATTTCCCTCTGATTCCCATTGACTTCAGTTTTGCTAGGGTTCCTTGATGCCACACTCAGTCAAATGCTGCCTTGATGTCAAGGGCAGCCACTCTCACCTCGGGAGTTGAGCTCTTTGGTCCATGTTTGAACCAAGGCTGTAGTGAAGTCAGGAGCTGAGTTGGCCTGGTGGAACCCAAACTGGACGTCAGTGAGCAGGTTATTGCTAAGCAAGTGCTGCTTGATAGCACTGTTAATGACCCCTTCCATTACTTTACTGATGAATGAGAGTAGGCTGATGGGATGGTAATTGGCCAGGTTGGATTTGTCCTGTTTTTTGTGTGCAGGACATACCTGGGCAGTTTTCCACATAGCCGGGTAGATGTCAATGTTGTAGCTGCACTGGAACAGATTGGCTAGGGGTGCAGGAGCACAAGTCTTCAGTACTATTGCCAGAATATTGTTAGGGCCCATAGCCTTTGCAGTATCCAATGCCTTCAGCCGTTTCTTGATATTGCATGGAATGAATCAAATTGGCTGAAGACTGGCAACTGTCATGCTGGTGACCTCCAGAGGAGGCTGAGATGGATCATCCAATTGGCACTTCTGGCTGAAGGTTGTAGCAAATGCTTCAGCCTTATCTTTTGCACTGATGTGCTGGGCTCTTCCATCATTGAGGATGGGGATATTTGTGGAGCCTCCTCCTCCAGTGAGTTATTTAATTGTCCACCACCATTCACGACTGGATGTGGCAGAGCTTAGATCTGATCCTTTGGTTGTGGGATTGCTTAGCCCTGTCTATAATTTGCTGCTTAGGCCATTTGGCACGCACATAGTCCTGTGTTATAGCTTCGCCAGGTTGACACCTCATTTTTAGATATGCCTGGTGCTGCTCCTCAATGCCCTCCTGCACCCTTCATTGAACCAAGGTTGATCCCCTGGCTTGATGGTAATGGTAGAATGGGGAATATGCCAGGCCATGAGGTTACAGATTGTGTTCGAGTACAGTTCTGCTGCTGCTAATGGCCCACAGCACCTCATGGATGCTCAGTCTTGAGTTGCTAGATCTGTTCGAAATCTATCCCGTTTAGCAGGTGGTAGTGCCACACAACACAATGGAGGGTATCCTTAATATGAAGGCAGGACTTTGTCTCCACAACGACTGTGCGGTGGTCACTCCTACCAATACTGTCATGGACAGATGCATCTGCAGCAGGCAGGTTGGTGAGGATGAAGTCAAGTATGTATTTCCCTCTTGTTGGTTCTCTCACCACCTGCCGCAGTCTAGCAGCTATGTCATTTAGGACTCGGCCAGCTCGATCAGTAGTGGTGCTACCGAACCACTCTCGGTGATGGAAATTGGAGTTCCCCAACCAGAGTACATTCTGTGCCCTTTCCACCCTCAGTGCTTCCTCCATATTTCAGGTTGATTTGTTCAGGTTAATTTCCATTATGTATCACATTTACAGGCTTCACAGCTCTGCAGAACATCCCAATCTCATTTTATGGAAAATATTTTTCCAATTTTCTTCTCTGTACTAATTGTAGCAACTGGACAATATGGTAATTTATACAAAATCCCTGAACAAAGTATTAAACAAAATATTTATTTGCTGTATTTGGAATTTTGCTCATATGTCCAATAATAGGTATGAAGCACTCATGACATTGTCTACAAAATAATTTACCAATACAGTGTAGCTATTTGACAGGCAACATGGGTTTCATTTTGATGCTAAATAGTTCACAATGGAAGTTGTTAGTGTTTTCACTGAAAATTACATTTAAGTCTGACTGATCATAGTCTCCTCAAACCTGTTGTCAAATGAGAATCCTGTGGAAAATTTGAGTAGCTCATGGCATGGACACCCTTGCTGCAGTTGGAGAGTGGTTGGAGAGGGACACCCATGATTGCATATGGCACTGGAGACATGCCAGGACTATAAATGCCAATTATCACATCCGTCAGGGGTTCAGCTATCCTGATGTGATTGTAACAAATGTATCAGAAGGCTTAGGAGACAGCCAAGCACTTAGATTTGTGGCAAGATAATTTAATTCTGCACTGTATCATTCCAAGATTCTGTGTCCAGACTCACTGTACAAGCAATATAGCTTTACTTCTGGCAACAAAGGCAGAGTGGGTCATATAATTTCTTTGTAGCTGGGGTATTCTAGATCCCTACAGCCAATATTTCTAACTTTGGCGCTGTCTAATAGATGTACAATGATTCTACTACTACCATAACAACTTACATTGGCTTCAGTGGAAATAAATATTGGGCATGGTATATAACGTGTGGTTAATTCACCATTGCCTGTTTTACACCATTTTCCAAAGTTAAAATTTTCATCATTGTTCCAGCAAACTGTCCCAAATACATTCTTGAAATTGAAATGCCTTTAAAACTTGAGCTGTTTTGTTTCTTCCAGTCTATATGAAAACTAAAAGCTTCTATTATAACTACATTGTTTTTGCTTCATTTTTCAGGATTATCTATATTTATATATTCCTGAATTACAATACTACTAGGACACCTATTGACATCCCTTACCAGAGACTTGCATCTTTTGCTGGCCCTTTATCACTACTCATTGGCCCTGATTTTTGTCCTGGGGTTGGGTTTGCAGAGTCAAGAGATTTCCCAGCTCTGCGAACCCCACCTTTAAAAATGGCCACCCGCAGGTCAAATTTTCAGTCGGGGTGGAAGGGAGGGGGTGGGGGCAGTGCAGGGGTTGCACGCTGAAATAGGAGTTGGTTGGGTGACCCCAGAATGAGCTGGGTGTGGGTGCAGGCTGCACGCAAGGCATGCCTCTGTGGTCTGGCACTTCATTTAAATAAATAAATAATAATAATAAAGCAAAAATATCCTTCCAATCCTCACCCCCTCAAACACTCACTATGCCAACCCATGCCCTCCACCTACCCATCCCCCATGGCCCCCATACCTCTTATGCCAACCCATGCCCCCTGCCTACCCTGATGACCCCTCATACCCCTTTGCCAAACCATGCCCTTTTTCATTATATAAGGACAGCAGTCTTCTTCAGTGTCTGTCTTTGTGAGAGGCTTTATTGAACTAATGTAAGATGCCCTTCTCCAGAGGCAGCCTCATGGCATAGTCACATGACTACAGAAAGGCAAATTTGACAATCAGACTGGTTATATTTCAAAAGCCAAACATCCCCCTTTTTATATCAACCAAAAGATACAAACATCCCCCTTTTCCTAGCAAAGAAAAGACACCTTTTCATGCATGATCTTGTGTGACTGTGAGTTACCCAAGTTACCCACTATACTGTTATGATGTGGCAGATGATGTTTGCCAACCGACCAAATCCACAAGGGAAATTTGGCAATGCTATCACAATGGTTTTGTAATTTATATTTACTACGAGAAGATTTGTGCACTGATTTCAGAAGTAATGAGTCCACCAAGACCTTTAGAGTTTTCAAAAATTAAATTAAAATATTTCTTATCAAAATAAAATATTTCAATCACATACATAAGACTACAGTTACTTAATAGTATAACAACTCCTAAAATTCCTAATTAACCTGACTCCCAGTTACAGACCCCCTTTAAGGCAACAGTCCAAAATAGATTTTAGATTTTTAAAAAATAGCAAGTTTACACAGTATCCACTTGACACTGGAATTCCAAATGGTTTTCTTCAACTTCAGTTACTGGACACAACAGGCTTATGCACAAATGGCTGGAGGCTTCTCCAAGGCTGTTTCACACGCTCCTGTTAGATCTTACATGGTCCCCAAGATAGCCTTTCATTCTTCTTTATATATGTTTCTCTCTTTTTAATATGTAAATTTAATTTTCCATATGTCTTTGGAACTGTACCTTTCCCATAATATAAAAACATTCATGTTGCCAATATTGTCAGTAACCTGTGGGAAAAATAAACACACTCCTTAGCTTTGCTTATCTGGCTAGTTATAAGGGAAAGGAAGAGATATCAGGGGCCCTGGCAGTAATTTTCAAATCCCCTCTGGCCACAGGTGAGGTGCCAGAGGACTGGAAGACTGCTAACGTTGTCTCATTATTAAAAAAGGGAGGAAGGGATAGACCAGGAAATTATAGGCCAGTCAGTCCAACCTTGGTGGTGGTAGAAAGAATTCTGAGGGACAGAATATATCTGCACTTGGAGATTAATCATGGATTAACATGGATTTGTTAAGGGAAGGTCATGTTTGACAAATTTGATCGAATTTTTTGAGAAGGTAAACAGGAGTGTTGATGAGGGCAATGCATTTGATGTGGTTTGCATGGACTTTAGCAAAGCTTTTGATAAGGTTCCTCATGGCAGACTGGTCAAGGAAGCAAGAGACCATGGGATCCAAGGCAAAGTGGCACGTTGGATCCAAAATTGGCTGAGAGGCAGGAAGCAGGGGGTGATAGTAGAGGGATGTTTCTATGACTGGAAGTCTGTTTCCAGTGGGGTTCCACAAGGCTTGGTGCTGGGACCCTTGCTGTTTGTGGTGTACATAAATGATTTGGACTTAAATGTAGGGGGTATGATCAAGAAGTTCGCGAATGACATGAAAATTGGTAGGGCGGTAAATAGTGAGGAGGATAGCCATAAACTGCAGGAGGATATCAATGGACTGGTCAGGTGGGCAAAGCAGTGGCAAATGAAATTCAACCCAGAAAAGTGTGAGGTAATGCACTTGGGGAGAGCTAACACGGCAAGGGATTACATTATGAATGGTAGGACCCTGGAAAGTACTGGAGGGACCCTGGTGTGCATATCCACAGATCCCTGAAGATAGCAGGGCAGGTAGGTAACGTGGTTAAGAAGGCATATGGGGTATTTGCCTTTATTAGCTGAGGCATAGAAAACAAGAGCAGGGATGTTATGCTGGAACTGTATAAAACGCTGGTTAGGCCACAACTGGAGTACTGCGTGCAGTTTTGGTTACCACATTATGGGAAGGGTGCGATTGCACTGGAGAGGATGCAGAGGAGATTTACCAGGATGCTGCCTGGGCTGGAGGGTCTGAGCTATGAGGAAAGATTGGTTAGGCTGGGGTTGTTTTCCTTGAAGCAGTGAAGGTTGAGGGGGGACCTGTTAGAGGTATATAAGATTATGAGGGGCATAGATAGGGTGGATAGGAAGGCACTTTTTCCATTAGTAGAGGGGTTGATAACCAGGGGGCATACATTTAAGGTAAGAGGTAGAAGACTAAGAGGGGAGTTGAGGAGAAATTTTTTCACCCAGAGGTTGGTGGGAATCTGGAACTCACTGCCTGAAAGGGTGGTTGAGTCAGAAACTCTCATAACATTTAAGAAGTATTTAGGTATTCGCTTGTGTTGCCATAGCCTCCAAGGCTATGGGCCAAGTGCTGGAAAATAGGATTAGTGTAGTCAGATCTTTGTTGACCGGTGCAGACATGATGGGCCGAATGGCCTTCTGTGCTGTAAACATCTATGAGTCTAAGAATCTGAGTAAACATACTAACATCCCTTTGAAATTCAAACAATCCCTTCACTTATCTAAAAATGCAAATTCCCTTCACACCTTACATGCTAACACAGCATTCATTTTGACTCATTAGCATTTCAAATACATTTCTACACCTAACTTCTATTGATAATTTCAAGCTTGCACTCTACCTGACTCCAAAAGTAATTAAATCACAGACAGAATCATACACACTTGCACCCATAAATCTACTTGACAATAAACCAGAATAATACTATGAGAGTTATTATACTTTCGTAACAATACACCTACTGTTCTCATGCATTAACCACTGTTTGTTCTATTAGTCAGTCATTGCACATGCATTGCAAACATAGGGCGGAATTGTCCACTCCTGTTTGAGATGCACATCATAGCCTGTGGGAGCGGAAAATATTGGGAGATTGCAAAAATCGGTTTCACGCGTTGTGAAACCAGTTCGCGATCGTTTGCTCCATCCGTCACTGGTGGTCCGCATTTCCCGCCGCCACAGTTCGGGAATCTAATTTCAATACTTTAACAACTCATTATAAGCCCTGCTTGTCGGAATCATCTCCACACGCTGGATAATCTGGGCACGTCAGCGTTATTACACGCTGACATGTTTCAGAACTGTACCCAAGCGACATGCACCTGATGAGGTGCACTTCGCTCAGGACTTCGAGGTTTGTTTATCTACCTTGCTTTGGGCAGCACTCATGGTCATCAGCACCAGACTTCGCAAGCAGCACCACATGACTTTTCAGGGGGGCTCACGGGCAGGTCTCTACCTACCAGAACAGCCTTAAGATGGGGGTGGCTTTTCAACAGCTGCGGGGCTAGGGCTCGTTTGGGGAAGGGGGAGAGGTGGCATCAGGCAAGGGAAGAGGCTGCAGGGCAAGGGCTGTACTGGGGAAGAGGAGTAACCAAGGGTGTGTGTGAGCACACATGTTGGTCTGTGCAAGTGGTCTCAAAGTGGTGAGGGCTGAGGGGGCAGTCTCCAGAGGAGATAAGGCCAGATGGAGATCCGAGGGTGTGTGAGAGAGAGTGAGTGGTGAAGTCCCTTGAGCTGGCAGTGAGTGAGATGCCAGTGAATGTGTAATGGCCATGTGAGTGTGTGAGTTTAGAGTGATGAGATGGTTGACATACCCTGGTGGCATTCATCCTCTTTCTGCACAGGATGGCCAACCTCTTCTGTGCAGCATTGGCACTGACCACCATTGCCACCACCTCCCAAGCCGGAGTGGTGAGATTGCTGGACCTCCTGCGGCCAGAGTGGGGGTGGAAGGCATCACGGCGGACGTCCAAAAAGCATTCTACTGACAGGTCACTGAACTCTTCTTGGCTTTCAGGGCCATGTCTTCACTGGAGCAGTCCTGGGCTGCAAGCATTGAGAACTGTGTGCAAGGCTGCAGTTTAGTTATGTCACCCGGAGTGAGGAAATGGTGAGATAACAGTGTGGCAGGCGATTCAGAGGTCACTTGCGAGCAAGATGGCATGGGTCCTATGGCTGTATAATTACTGAAGCGGGAAGCGGACAATACATTTTTCACGCTTGCTACTGCACTTAGTGAAATTCTGGGATGATTCTGCCCATAGTCTTTAAATTGTGCAGGTCTTTTAATGTGCATCTGCGGTGACATTGGCTATTTGTCCGGGGGATGTTTTTGGTTCGGAGAGTGTCGTCCCCATGGCCCTTGTTGCCTTGGTGACTGTTGTTTTTCCACTGGGGTTGTTGGGGACACGTAGACCTCTGGTGTTGATGGTAGTTCTGTACACAGTACAGCTAGTGATACCCCTGCATTATGACCGGCTGATTGCAGTGAAGGAACTGCTTTACTCCCAAGTTTACACATGGGCTTGCTCCTGTTGAGAGCATTGAGGGTTTGTACCCTGACTAGCTCCTCATGTTTTTCCATGGCTACACATTGATTCTGCAAGCAGTCTTTCAAGGTTGCAACAGTTTTGCGTACCTTTTCTGATTGCCGTTTTGCCTGGCTGTACATCTGGTTGAGTTCTGTCAGCTCCCGATTTGAGTTGCCAACTATGGAATTGTGGATCATTCTTTCCTCCTGGTACCTTAGTGTTGTCTCTGAAATTTGTTTGTTCTCATCTCACAAAGCATAGTTCATTAAAGACTTCAGTTTATTGTGCATTTTCAAAGGTATATACCCAGCTGGAATCTTGCCCCTCAATCTTCCAGTTCAGCTCTGATGCACACTTTTTCCTGTAGGACTGCTTCATTTACCTTCTGCTTATGCATTTCCTTGCACTGAGGTGGTCAGCAACCATCTTGTGATTTACTTAAATATTGTTTCCATTGCTCTGGAATCTTTTGTTTCCTTTTCTCTGTTGGCACGTTTAAGGCTATCAGTCCATGCTTTAGGCTTGTTTCAGCTGAGATGAGTGGCCGTTGTGTCCCATTTATGATCTGAAACTCTAGATCTTTCTTCTTGCCATTGCATCTCAGACTAATTTCTCCTCGTGGTATGAGTATTGTGCCATCATATAGCCTCAAGCTTACTTTCAAGGGTTTCATTTTTAGGTCGCCGTGTTGAGCCACATCACACAGGTCTATGAAGGTCATTATGTTGCATGACATACCAGTGTTTATCTGACACTTGTTCACTTTATACTCTCCCTCTGTGGTCATCATTGTGACAGTCACAGACTATTTGTTGCCTATAGCCTTGACCGAACCAACTTGTTGCATGGTATATTGTTCTTCATGTTATGACACAGCAGTTGGTAAAGGCTGAGTTATTTAAAATTCCAGAGGGAAACTTAAAACAACTGTCATAACCTATATTTACAATTGGTATGTTTGAGATGCAGCTCTGAATTCAGGAATAAAACCCACCAAGCCTCAAGGTTTTTTATATAAATTAAACATTTATTAATTTAACAAAATATTAAACACATACACATATCTACAAACTACTACCATAATAATTATTAAACAAATCCCCAAATTAATCACTCCCAGGTAATCTTCCCTGAGGCAACAATAACCCATAGACTTAAACAGACACCAGGCAAAGCACATTTTATCTTACAAATTCAAAATGAAGTTTCTTTCAATTTGGTCCTTCGAAGACATAGTGGTAGGGCTTACAGGCGGCATGCCTCTGACCTACACACAAAACTATTTTCTGTATATCTAGCCTTCCCTTTTGATGTACATTCTCATTGTATCACCAGGCCCTTTGAACTCCACCTCTTCTAACAATAAAACCCCTTTCATAGCACCAATTTTATTAGTAATATAGACATATTGCTTGGTATCTCCTAGCTAGGTGCAAGATTTCACCCCCAGTCTTTGAATGGTTTATTCAACAAAATGCAAATGTACCCTCTACCTTACTGTTTACATCTCAAAATACTATACATCAAAGCACCCAGACTAGCTGCCTTTAATCCAATTAGGACACACACTCACACCCACAGACACCACACTATACTTTTCCTGTGCATGCTGTCCTCCACAGTATTTGCATCCTGCCCTTTGTCTGCGATTGCTCAGCTCTTTTGGCTTGGATTGTCTGTCAGCACAATGTATCTCCTGGTCTGCTCTGCCGTACAAATGCTCTAGCTGCTGTTTCACAACGTCTGCATTTCGACACATGTAAATCGCTTTCTTTAGCATCAGTTTCTCATCTTTCAGTAGACTTGCTCTCACCAAGGAGTGTCTCACGCCTAAGACTAATCTATTTTTAATCAGATCATCTTTTAGCTGTCCGAATTCACATGATGCTGTAAGCTACATTACTGCTGTCATGTACCGTTCTATGGTCTCGTTTTCACTCTGAACTCCAGTGTTGAATACATAAAGGTCATATGTAACATTCACTTGAGGTTCAAAATGTGCTTTCAAAATCTTTGTCATCTTTTTTCTTTGTTCATCTGTTAGATTTAGAGTGGTGTACACTTTGTAGCAGTCTTTCCTCAATAGTGTTAAAAGTGCGGCTACTCTTATCAGCTCAGGCTTGTTAATTAAGTCTGTTGCAATTGCATAAGCCAGAATCTTCGGGTGGGCGAGCAGGGGTGGGCCCTGCACGTTGATGCATAAAATGATGCACGGTGACGTCAGGCGTGCATCTCGATGTGTCATTCAGATCTTCAGTTTGGCGGGCGTGCACCGGAGTCGGCGTGCGCCCGCCAAACTGACAAAGGCCTATTAAGGCCAGTTAAGTACCAATTAAAATAATTAACTGAGCTGCCCTTCCAATCTTAGGGTTGGCGGGCAGGCAAAGATCGCAGGCGGCCTTCGCATTTATCATGAAACCTCAGCCACTGGCGGGATCAGGTTTCACGAAGGTTTTTAAAATTCAATAAAAATTTTTAATAAAATTCATAGATATATCTCAGCTCTGTACCTCAGGGAGATTTCTGTGCTCTTTTGCGTGCAGGCCCCGACTCAGCCTACTTCCCCCACCCGCACAGAGAGCCCTCAGCACTTCCGGGTGCGCATTAAGCTGGGCGGGCCCTAATTGGCCCGGCCACGTAAAATGGAGGCACGCAACCGATCGCGGGCGGTTATCGGCTGCCCGCCCGCCTGCACCTGCTCTCGCACAACCCCTCCGCCCAATTTGGAGAAAATTCTCCCCATAGTTTTGCCATTGTAAGTGGAAAAATTACCAGTTTTTCCATGCATCATTTTTCAGTTTGACTGGAGATGGGAGTGAAAAATTTATTGTAGCCATATTACTCAAGCAGTAATTTACTTGCAGCCATTGTCTGTGTTTCCTTTGTCTTCTTCCTGCAGCTCAGAATGTCCTATTCTCAGTAGCTTTCTGCAGATTTGAACCTTTCTGTGTGCCTTACATAGCTCTGTCTTCTCTGCAGCCAGTATTTTACTTGCAGCTTTCCTTTTTGTCCTTTATTTAGCAGTTTCTTCTTTGTAGATTTGAACCTTTCTGTGTTCCTGGGTTCTCAGTGTCTTTTCTGCATAATTTCCAGGTTCAACATCATAAAGGGCGCACGAAAAGGAGAGCAGTGAGACTTCATAAAGAGCGTGAGAGGGAGAGGGCAGCGAAACTTCATAAAAAGCACGGGAGGGAGAATAGGAGGCGGTTGGTGATTGATAAGTGAGTAAACAGTTTATTTAAGTTTAAGATATGTCAGTGCAGCTCAGCCATGTGGAATGTGAATGTTACAAGGTGAGGTAGTAACTGGTACACTCGAGGAATTTACAGTTGCAAAGGAAGAGGTGTTAGAAAGGCTATCTTTACTTAAAATTGATAAGGTACCAGGACCAGATGAAATGCATCCAAGGATACTGAGGGAGGTGAGAAGTGTCACCAGCTGCAGAAACTTGAGCTCCGGTTTGGGGAACTTGAGCGGCGGCTGGAGTCACTATGGTGCATCTGCAAGCCTGAGGATTACGTGGATAGCACGTTTAGAAAGGTGGTCACACCACAGCTAAGAAGTACATAGGCAGAGAGGGAATGGGTGACCACCAGAAGAGAAACAGGCAGGTAGTGCAGGAATCCCGTGAGGCTATCTCGCTCTCTAAACAATTTTTCATTTAGGATACTGGTGAGCGAGATGGTTCCTCAGAGGACTGTAGCAAGAGCCAAGTTCATGGCACTATGGGTGGTTCAGCTGCACAGGAGGGGAGGAGGAAGAGTGTAAGTGCTATAGTGGTAGAGGATTCCATAGTTGGAGGAGCAGACAGACGTTTCTGCGGCCGTAGACGTGATCCAGGATGGTATGTTGCCTCCCTGGTGCCAGGGTCAAGGATGTCACAGAGCAGCGGCAGGACATTCCTTTGGGGGAGGGTAAGCCAGAGGTCGTGGTCCACATTGGGACCAATGACATAGGCAGGAAAAAAGACGAGGTCCTGAAAGCAGATTTTAGGGAGTTAGGAAGGAAATTGAAAAGCAGGACCTCAAGAGTAGTAATCTCAGGATTACTCCAAGTGGCACGTGCTAGTGAGCATAAGAATAGAAGATTGGGCAATACCTGGCTGGAGAAATGGAGTAAGAGGGAGGGCTTTAGATTTCTGAGGCATTGGGGCCGGTTCTGGGCAGGTGGTACCTGTACAAGAAGGATGGTTTACACCTTAAAAGGACTAGGACTAAGATCCTCGCAGGGATGTTTGCTAGTGCTGTTGGTGAAGGTTTAAACTAGATTGGCAGGGGGATGGGAACCTGTGGGGAAGTTCAGAGAGGAGAGTAGAAAAACTGGCAGTGGGAAGTAAAGAAGTATTAACTGTTAAGGAGGATGTATCAGAGAGTAATATAGCAAGTCATTAGTTAGGGGGGGTCAGAGCAAGGGGAAAAGTTAAAAAGCCTACATCAGGATTAATGGATGGAGTGTGGTTAATGAGATTGGTGAACTACAGGCACAGGTTGACAAATTGAACTATGATATTATTGCTATAACAGAGACCTGGCTCAAAGAAGGGCAGGACTGGGCGTTAAATATTCCTGGGTACAAGGTATTTAGTCGAGACAGGAAAGGAAGGGTGGGGGTGGGGGGAGTGGCAGAATCGTTTAAAGATGGTATTACAGTACTAGAGAGAGGGGATGTTCCAGAGGGATCAAAGAGGACCTTTGTGGCTAGAGGTAAGGAATGAAAATGGTGCAATAATATCGGTCAGTGTAATATACAGACCACCATAGACCACCAACTAGCAAAAGGGATGTAGAGAAACAAATTTGCAAAGAAATTACAGAGATGTGCAAGAATTACAGAGTAATTATAATGGGGTACTTCAGTTATCTAAACATGAACTGGGATAGGAATATTGCAAATGGACAAGAAGGGCGAGGGTTCCTGGAGGGTGTTCAAGATAATTTTCTGCAGCAGTATGTTTCTGGTCCAATGAGAGCACAGGCACCTGGTTCTGAGGAGTGAGTTGGCCCAAGTGGATCAAATAACAGTGTCAATTAGGGGGCAGTGACCATTGTATCATAGGATATAGGTTGGCCATGGAGAAAGACAAGGAGCAATCCACAGCAGGCATAATTAATTGTGGGAAAGCCAACTTTGATGGGGTGAGAATGCATCTGAGTCGAGTGAATTGGAATCAAATGTTGGCAGAAAAGGCTGAACAATGGGCCACCTTGAAAGAGATAGTATTGCAAGCAATGTCAAGGTATATCCCCTTGAAAGGGAAAGGTAGGACAAATAAATCTAGATCACCCTGGATGACAAGAACGACAGAGGTGAAGATGAAAAGGAAGAAGTACACATATGATAGATGTCAGGTAGGAAATACAATAGAGAATCAGGCTGAATATAGAAGGACCAGAGGGGGAGTGAAAAAACTAATCAGAAAAGCAAGGAGGGAGCATGAAAATAGACTAGCAGCTAACATAAAAGGGAATCCCAAGGTCTTCTATAAATAATAAAAGGGCAGTGAAAGAAAGGGTAGGGCCAATTAGGGATAAAAATGGAGACTTGGATGTGGAGGCAGGAGAAGTAGCGGAGGTATTAAATGAATGCTTTGCATCTGTCTTCAGACTGACTAGGACTTCCATCTAATTTTCATAGGGTCTACCATTCAATTGGATAATTTTTTAAATTCATTTTGAAGATGCAGGTGATGCTGGCTAGGCCAGCATTTATTGCCCATCCCTAATTGCAGTCCATTTGGTGTAGGTACAACCACAGTACTGTTAGGGAGTTCCAGGCTTTTGTCCCAGCGAAGTGAAGGAACAGCGATATGTTTCCAAGTCAGGATGGTGAGTGGCTTGGAGGGGAACTTCCAGGTGGTGTGCTCCCATCTATCTGCTGCCCTTGTCCTTCTAGATGGTAGAAGTCATGGGTTTGGAAGGTGCTGCCGAAGGAACTTGGTGGAACTGTACTTCAGCCTTTGATCCATATTCTTGATATGCTTATCTAACAAAAATTAATCAATCTCACTCTTAAATTTCAATTGAGCCCTAGCAATTACAGCCATTTGCTGAAGAGATTTCCACTTCCAATTGTGTGAAAAGTGCTTCCTGCTTTCATTCCTAAAAGGCCTAGTTTTAATTCGAAGATTATGACATCATGTTCTAGTATTCCCCCACCAGATGAAATATTTTCTCCTTTTAACCCTGTTGAATCCTTTTATCAATTTAAATACCTCAATTACATCTCCCATCAACCTTCCAAATTCAGGGGAATTTAAGCCAATTTTATTCAACCTATCCTCATAATTTAATCCTTTATGCCCTGATATCATTCTAATGAATTTGTGCTGTACCCTTTCCAAGGTCAATATATCTTCCCTGATGTTTGGCATCCATGACCTGCTGGACACACTTGTGCGCAGAGGCTTGCAAGATCCCGCACAGGTCACCTGTGGAGCCCTGGAAGAAGCCACGGGTGTAAAAATTGAGCACAGCGGTCACTTTCACGGCCACTGGCAGTGGATGGCCTCATGTCCCCATGGTGACATATCCTGCAGCAGGTGGTAAATATGGCCGACCAGTTCCTTAGACGTGAACAGTCTTCAGCGACACTGGTTTTCAATCATCTGCAGGAATGACAAGAACTGTCTATAGGCTTTAGGTCCAGTGAGGCACCGACGAGCGAAGGCTCGCTGTGGATCTGTGCACAGCAGGCCCTGCCGCTCCTTTGTCTTGAGGGAGGTGCTCCTCCCTTTGCCGAGCCAGGCGCCTCTGCCGCTCTCTTCTTCTTCTCTGCTCCCTGTAAGCCATGAGGCATACCACTAAATCATCAGGCTCGATGATCCTGATGTTCTCCTCCTGCAGGATCAAAGATGTGGGTTAGCATATGTGTCCTAAGAACTGACGTGTCCTAAGTCTGAAGGCTCCTTCATGCATGCAGGAGACTGCTGGCCACCATTTGGATGGCCAGTGTGTAGTGCGTTCATTGGCTGTCCGAAACCCCACCCACCTTCCCCCCACTCCGCTTGACCAAATGGCTGCAGCTTCAGCTACTGGACAGAATTCTGTGCTCTCATATCAGGTGCAGGCATTGTCCTAATCCGCACTGCAAGGTTGTGCTGTTAGCTTGAACCATGATGGATACCGGTCCGAACGTTAATAAAGGCATTGCAGGAGGCTGTGAGCGCCTCCACCATTGACTGCGCTGTGGCCACCGTTCGCAAGGGGATTCTACAACTTGCTCAGTCAGCCAATTGGTCTGCTGCCCCCTAAAACGCACATTAATTTGCAGTCTGTGCCTGAGGGACGAAAAGTTCTGGAGCATTTGGTGGCACTTTCATGCTTTTGCGTTGCTTGAGTGGGCAGAAAAGCTTCACAGCCCCAGCCCCAGGCATGTTAATGGAGCTGCAGCTGAACAGCCTCAGCTGCAGAAGAATCCCTGCTTTTGACAAGCTTTTCCAAGTGCATGTCCATTTCCCTCAACACCCCCTCGCCTCTGGCATGTGCTTGAGTACTTTCTTCCATCTGTGCTCCCTTGCCCCCCAATCCCTCCTGCCACATGTGCTTGAGTACTTCCTTCAGTCTGTGCTGCCTTGTTCCCTCCTTCACCACTATCCTCTGGCCTGACTCGAGCCCCTACCCCAGCACCGCACTGGAAGCCAGCTGGGAAGAAGTGACTTGCCTGTGCCTCCCGTGAACACATGGCACCTCTTCCTTGAGTCCTACGGGCAATGCTCATGAGCGCTGCGCACATTGTGTGCACTCACCTCCGAGTTCCCCTCGAAGTTCAGGTCGCCAGGTACACACTTTTTAAAGGCAGTCGTGAAGCACATTGTTCTGAAGTCATGTGGGCGGTAAAGTTGACGTGTGGTGATGATTCCAGTGAACAGGGCTTATAATAAGATGCTAAAGTATTGGAATTAGGTTCCTGACGTGCGGTGGTGGGAAACGCGGCCCGCCATTGATGGATGGAGGGGACAATCACGAATTGGTTTCACGACGGCGTGAAACCGATTTTTGGCCTTCTCGCCATGTTGTCCCCTGCCCCACCCGCCATGATGCCCGACACCAATAGGGCCTGAAAATTCTGGCCACTGTTACAGATGTTGTCTGAGCAAGATTTTATGGAACTGAAGTATCCCTCTCTTACTTTTGAATTCCACTCCTTTTGAAATAAAGGTCAATATCCCATTAGGTTTTTGATTACTTTTTGTAAATGTGCATTAGCTTTTGGCGAGTTATGTACGTGGACATGTAAACCTTTTGAATCCAGTTCTTCCTCTATCAAAAAAAAACTCCACTTTGTCTTTCATAACAGCAACTTCCTGCAACAATGGACTTCCACTGGATTGGTCCATGATTATGCTTGGCAAAGTACTGCAGTGGTTTGCTGGTGCCTTCTGCAGTATGGCTGACCAGGAAAGTTTCCCATGCTACCAGGTGTATTGGAAGGATTTACAGGCTGATAATCAACCTGTTGGGCCATATTATGAATGCGCCTTCCGTGGCCATCAAGTCCTGAAGTGGGACTGGAACCCTGAGGTAGGCACTACCACTGCACCACAAGACCTCCTGCTTTTATATAGCACCTTTAAAGTCATAAAATGTCCTAAGTCACCTTACAGCAGTGTTATAAACAAAATTTAACACTGAGCCACATAAGGAGATAGTGGGGCAGGTGACCAAAACCTTAGTTAAAGAGGTTTTTTTTAAGGAGAGTCTTAAAGGAGGGGAGAAAAATAGAGCGGCTGAGAGATTTAGGTATCCAAAATGGATGACCTCATACATTCCCCACATTAAGCCCCATCTGTCATAGTTTTACCCACACACTTAATCTGTCTATGTTCCTTTGTAACTTCCTGCTCTTATCCACACGTTTTACCATGTATCCTAACTTAGTGCCATTTGCAAATTTGGGTATACTCACTGTCCCTTAATCCAAGTTATTTTTACATTTGGTGAAAAGCTGTGGCACCAGTGCTAATCTCTGGGGAACTCCACCTGTCACACCCTGCCAACCAGAGAATGAACCTTTTATTCCTACTCTCTGTCTATTTATATCCGAGTGCTTAATTGTACTTGGAATGTTGTGATAGAGGGCAGGTGGCTTATGCCTTCCCTGGTGAATATTTGGAGAAAGTAATAATTTAGTATAACAAATTACATTGATCCAGTTTTAACTGTTGGCTACTTTTAGGGTTTTCAGCTTCTCTTTCTCTTCCCACTTACAGTTAAAGATAATATTGAAATAATTTGTGAATTGTGTTTTGTATCTAATGCTTTTACCCAGATCTTTGTTCCTTCAACTGACTTTTGTAATCTATTGAATTCTTTGAAATCTAATCCTTGAAATCTATTTATATGTTCCTACAATCGTCCCAATGGACCCTCATTTTACTGCAGAAATTGCATAATCTTTTTTTCCTCTTATGATTTTGCTTTTGATTCATTTGGTAATCCTTTACGGATCAAGTCACATTCGCCCAGCGCTTGCAAAAACGAGGCAATTTGCCCAGCTGATCAGCATTATGCCTTTAAATATCTTAACACTGGTCCTCTTCAGAAATGTTGTTGAACAGTCCAACCCGGCACCAATCAATTTGCTCAACTCTTCCTTCATTTCCTAGAAGCTAACCTGTTTAAGATGATCATTCTTGATTCTTTGTCTTTCTAGGTCCCAGATCATGGTGAATACTATCACTTCGCATTGTCTGATTCATTTGCAATCACGAAATTGGAAAACTTCCTTGACACAGTTCAGTTCTGGGAAAAAAACTTTCACAAACTTAGGATATTCCAAAGTGTTACTAAACCAATTGATCATGTTGAACTGTAGGAAACATTTTAGCCAAATTACGCAGAGCAAGAGCAATGTCGTAAAACCAGGTAATCTGCTTTAGTGATATTGGTTGAGGGATAAATATTGGCCAGGACACTCGAAGAAACTCTCTTTCTGGAGGGGGATTTTTCGCATCATTCCTGAGCAGGCAGGCAACGCTTCGTTTTAATATCTTATCCAAACGGGCGCACCTCCGAAAATACAGCACTCCCTCAGGGCTGCACCGGGAGTTTCAGCCTGGATTATCGTCCTGGCCTCTCTAGAGTGAGGTCTTGATGAAACGCTGTTGGGGAGAAGAGGGAGGACAAGTTACACAAGGCGGGAAAGACCAGGACGAGAAGAGCTCGGGCTCCGCAGCGCTTTTGAACCGAGGGGAGACAGTTGAGCTCGAGGCAGGCGGTGATGTCAGCGCCAGCTGCGCGTGCCGGGCCGTTGCCGAAGCGCGCAGCCAGTGACGTTTTTCCGGTGGGCTGTCCCGACGCCGCAGTGAAGGAGTTGGAGCGGCTGCTCTGTGTGAGAGGGAGGGAGAGGGAAGGTGTTTAGATAGCGGCACTTAACACAGCATGCACACCGGTTACTGACACATTCAGCATGGCAGAGAAAGGGAGACTCAGCTTCACCGGTACGTCCGGCCTCAACAAACCCGTCCCTATGAACCTCTTCGCCACCTGGGAGATAGACGGCTCTTCCCCCAGCTGCATTCCCAGGTACAAAGCGAGCGCTGTCCGGGCAAGGCTGGCACAGGACTGCAGGATTGAAGCTGGCAATGGGCAGGAAGGCTGGCACAGGACTGCAGGATTGAAGCTGGCAATGAGCAGGAAGGCTGGCACAGGACTGCAGGATTGAAGCTGGCAATGGGCAGGAAGGCTGGCACAGGGATGGGAAAGGGCTGGTGATGGGTGCAGGAGTTAAGGCTGGGAGGGCACTGTGTGGCACGGGTTAGCAGAGAGCTGGGGGTGGGAGGCAAGGCTGGAGGGGTAGTGTAAGGTTGGCAGAGGAATGGGGAAAGAGCTGGCATGGGTGGCAGAAATAGGGCTGGGAGGGGGAAATGAGTGGGACAGGTTGGAACAGGATTGGAAGGCATGGCTGGCAGGGAGTTGGGAAAAGGATGGCAGAAATAAGGTAGGTGAGCTGCCCAAGGGGCAAGGACTCCAGATCAGGTTCATGGTGGTGCAAGTGGCAAAGATGGGTAAGGAGAGACACTGACTGTAGGGCTGAAGGTGTCATTTTAGAATTTAACTGTGTGTATGTGGAGTCCAACACCATTCAAATATTGGTTGAAAACATAACTGCTTTGTCACAATTGTGGATTCAGCAGTGCTTTCTCAGATGCTTGTTTTCCAGTGGGAGCCTGTTGAATTAGGGCAGCACAGATTGAAATGAATAACTGGGGCTAAGCATTGGATAGGAATGTCACAGACTGGTGCTGCTAACTTTAAAAATAATGGCACAGTGTGGAGACAAATGAGCCCAGTGTACAACTGATCACTGCAGATATGCGGTTGTGTGCTAATCATGTAGAAGATCAATCTTTAAAGCGCTTGGAGTGTAACTGTAGTTCAAATGTTTTTGTTGCATGTTTTCTTGAATGGGCCTGGCTCAGCTTTTTACTGGCATTTTGAGCCACTTTTTGTGAAATTTTGTGTTGTTTGTAACATGTAATTTTGCGTAATGATATTAGAGATCTGTAGTTATCTAATTATTATGCTGCGATGGTTGATTTGCAAAAGAGCAAATTGTCATGTTAGTGACTGGTTTGGGAGGAAAATCACAATCAATGTACAATCAATCTGAACAATGCTGAAGGGAGAGTATGTGAACAATCTGTGTTAAGTGGTTGCTTTGAATGCTTTTAGGAGGTATTTCCTCCTCCCTCTCTTTTATAAATTTAGAAGTGATTGAATAACATATTTACCAGACTGCCAAGTGATTGACAGCAGGCTTGGCAAAGGGCAACATAATTAGCCTTAAATATATGATCTTGAAATGCTCAATAACTGTTTAACTCTGGTGCCTTTTTGTGCATTAGATGCTCACACCAACTGAAAATTGTCAAAGCAGAATTCCATGTTTACACTGGAGTGTCGCTAACATCAGATGCATTGTTTGAAAAGACTGTAAGTTGTCATGATACACATGGTAGCCTACACTGTATAACACATTAATCTGGAAAATGAAATTAGCAATGACTTCCCATAACTGCAAATGTTTCTGTCATGAAGGGAAATAAACTTAGATGGTATGAAACCATGTTCAGTACTGCAGAATGCGCTAGGTTTATATAGTGTGCTGTGAATTGAAGAATCTGCTGACTAGATTGAAAGCCATAGTGTTATTTTCTTGATCTTTCTCTGCTAATCTGTTCTCCTTTTCTGAAGATATTGACTCCTTGCTGGAGTATAGTTCTAGGCATGTATTGCTCTCTGACACCTTACTGAAGTGGCCCTTGCTTATTTATTTATGATTGAGGGTATTGGAGGCATTGCAGCCAAATCTGATCCTGGTGTACCTATCTTCAGGGATCATCAGATATCAGTTAATACCCAGGCTGAAGTATTTTGAAAATATGAAAATGAAAGAACAGCTGGTCTTTTGCTGCCTAACAGACCTGCCCCCAGCCCCACCATGCCACAATTCCACGAGGCCTGGAGCATCATTCCACCCACCCTTGCAGCTATTTAATTTCCCAGGAGAGACAAAAGAAATAGGACCAGTAAGGGGAGGAAAAATAACACTGGAAAATTCCTCTCCAACATCACCAGTTAATCAAAACTGGTCCAGGTGATCACACGTTCTACCCACCTTCCCTTTCCTAGCCAAGACATCCTGAGGCTAATTGAAACCCAATCGCCTTTCCTGTTGTTTCCAGCTACCCCGGATCAAATTGAAGCAATACCTCTAAACTTCCATTGGTTTGGTTACTCACTGGACAATTTTACTGAGCTAGGTGAATTTGAAAGTACTTGAAAGTTAAGGCCAGCACAAGGTGTATAGCCTGATTGCAACAGTTAGTGGGAAATTTCTCATTCTCACTGATTTCATGTGCACTGAATTTTATGCATGCATTTAGTCCAGAATAAATGCCTCTCGGTTTAGATATGTTTGTTGCTTTGCTATCATGTAATTTGAAATACTTTGGAGAAGGGATGCTTTTTTATTACAACTGACTTTTTGCCAACTTTGTTTTCTTTTTGCAACTACCTTGCAGTTAAAACAGGAAAATTCAGTTTCTGCCAGTTAGTAATGCTCTTACTGTTCCAGCTGTTTTTCACCAATACAATCGCATTTTTGTAGTCATACTTTCACACTTTTGAGGAAAAAGTATTTTTAATTAAAAGTTTTGATATTCCGCACTATCTCATATTAAAGAGATAAGTAACTTGCCTTTATATAGTGCCAATCACATACTTAGGATATTGCAAGCCAATTCGCAGTCAGTGATTTGAAGTATTGCCTTGTTTTTTCTAACAGGCAAGTGCAGTAACCAGGTTGTTCACAGTACAAATATCAAGTGAGGTAAATGGCTGCATAATCTGTATTAATGCTGTTGGCTGAGGGATGAATGATGTCAGAACACCTGGAAAACTTCATAGTCTTTTATCACTTGAACAGGCAGTGGGTGCTTAAAGATGACACTTCTAACAATTCAGCATTCCTTCAGTACGGCAGTGGAGTGTCAACCTAGATTATTTGTTCAAATTTTGAACCCAAGAAAGGGCCACCACTTAGCCAAGGTATCACACACTGTTTTTCACCATAATTCTTCTAGTTTAAACCAGAGTGGCACCTGCAAGTCCACTTAAGAGGGAAGAATCTATAGAGATTGCACTGCTACATTCTTCATATTTTGTTCATATTCATAGAGTGAAAGTATTGAGCAGTATGGATTATGTCCACAGACAAAGAAAATTGCAGCTTCAATCCAACTTCATAAATCAGTAATCTCATTCATTGAGAATATGACACATCAGTTGGAGCAGAGAGAGAATACTGATGTCTGCACTGAGCTGTGGATGTTCTTGAGTTTCATTTTTAAAGATGATTGTTCTTTGGACATTAGCTTTGAATCTGATCAGCCTTTGCAAATTGGATCTTTTTGACTGTTAAATAATGCACATGTTAAAAACATTTTGGGATGATACTACAGTTTGTAATTTGAAGGTTACAATGTTAGAGTTAAACATTCAAAACCAGTGAATACTTAACTGTGTTCCTGGAATAAATTCTATGCATATGATTCTTTCGTATGCTTGTTTTGGTGAATGTTCACTTCAGTCCTCCTGAAGATTGTGTATTTGAGGCAGTGCAAGCCAGAAACATGACCATTAACATCATGACCATTTCACATATAACTCTATTCGTTTCATGCTTTAGTTTGTTAAAGGTTCCAACATTTATACAGTCTGTATTTAGCTATTGCAGTGTCCAGGCAAGATTTGGTGTTATGCTCATTAAGTTGTTATCACTGTCGCTGTACTTTTGACTTGCTGGAAACATTGCTGGGGTTGTTGGAGCCTCTGAGATTGATAGATTTCTGTTAGTTCCATATCCCTTGGTATGCTTATCTAAGACAGATAACTGAAATTCAGTCACAGATCAGTCATGATCTAATTGAATGGTGGCAGGACAGGCTTGAGGGGCTGAAAGGCCTGCTGTTGCTAAAATGCTAATGTTGTCCAGTGAAGAGCAATCATCCTCTCAGACAACAACTGCCATTTAGATCAGGGTTATCTAAATTGCCAGTCAACACTGGCAACTGGCACTTAAAGCACAGGTAGCTCTGCCTGTTTTGCTGCTTGTTTGCTAGTTTGCCTTGTCTGAATATTGTGGCCTGGCAAGTTGTAAGAAGGGCGGTTTTAGTGCAATTGCCTCATTAGTGGTTAAATCCCAAATGATGTAGTGTGTCTCCTGGTTTCAGATGCATGCTCAATTAATAGGAAAATGAGAAGGAGATGAGCTTCATGGCATACCCTGTTTGGCCAAGCTTGCCAAACTTGCACAGCCATGAATTTAGATAAATACACTTTCTTTTGTTTTAAAAACAACCAGCCCTTAGCTGACCAAAGATTTGTGTTTGATTACCAAGGCTTTATACCACAGCATTTTAAAACAGGATTTCCTATTTGTTTGGATGATGGTTTTTTTTCTTCAATTATCTGGGCCGGTTGCAAATCCCAGCAGTCACAGTCGAGATGTTTGCCGATAAATGTTTAATCCCATGAGAAATATCAAGCATCATCTTGATAATTCTGCTGCCAGAAAAAGAAAAACTTACATTTATATAGTGTCTGTTCATTATCTCAGGACTCACCAAAGCACTTAACAGCCAGTGAGGTCTAACTGGCAGGACAGACCCACCAGAGGTGGTACAGTGGTATAGTCAGGAGGGACTTGTCCTGGGAGTCCTCAGCATTGACTCCTAGTTCCTTGAAGTTTCAGGTCAAATATGGGAAAGAAAACCACCTGTTGATTATCACCGGCCACCCTCCCTCAGCTGATTAATCCATACTCCTCCATGTTGAATATCAATTGGACGAAGCACCAAGGATGGCAAGGGCACAGATTGTACTCTGGGTTAGGGGCTTCAGTGTCCATCACCAAGAGGGTTAGGTAGCACCATTACTGACCGAGCTGGCTGAGTCCTGAAGAACACATCTGTCAGACTGGGCCTGTGGCAGGTGGCAAGGGAACCAGAAAGAGGCAAAAACCTACTTGACCTCATCCTCTCCAATCTGCCTGTTGCAAGTGCATCTGTCCACAACAGTGTCGGTAAGAATGACCACCAGACAAAGTGCTTGTGGAGATGAAGTCCCATCTTCATGCTGAGAATGCCCTCCATCGTGTTGTGTGGCACTACGACTGTGCTATTTTATTTATTTGCTCGCGGGATGTAGGCTTCACTGGCTAGGCCAGCATTTGTCCATCCCTAATTTCCCTTGAGAAGGTAGTGGTGAGCCACCTTGTTGAATTGCTGCAGTCCATGTGGCGTAGGTACACCCACAGTGCTGTTAGGGAGGGAGTTCCAGAATTTTGACCCAGTGACAGTGAAGGAAAGGTGATGTAGTTCCAAATCAGGATGGTGTGAGACTTGGAGGGAACTTGGAGGTGGTGGTGTTCCCCTGTATCTGGTGCCCTTGTCCTTCTACATAGTAGTGGTCATGGGATTAGAAGGTACTGTCTGAGGAGCCTTGGTGAGTTGTTGCAGTGGATCTTGTAAATGGTACTGCTGCCACTGTGCATCGGTGGTAGAGGGAGTGAATGTTTAGGGTGGGAGATGGGGTACCAATCAAGCGGGTTGCTTTGACCGAGATGGTGTCGAACTTCTTCAGAGCTGTTAGAGTTGCACTGATTCAGGCAAGTGGAGAGTATTCCATCACACTCCTAAATTGTGCCTTGTGTGGTGGACAGGCTTTGGGGAGTCAGGAGGTGGGTCACTCTCTGCAGAATATCCAGCCTCTGATCTGCTCATGTGGCCACAGTATTTATATGGCTGATCCAGTTTAGTTTCTGGTAAATGGTAACCCCCATGATGTTAGTGTGGGATTCAGCAATGGTAATGCCATTGACCGTCAAGGGGAGATGGTTAGATGCTCTCTTGTTGGAGATGGCCATTGTCTGGCACTTGTGGTGAGAATGTTACTTGCCACTCATTAGCCTAAGTCTGAGCATTATCCAGGCCTTGCTGCATATGGACACAAACTGCTTCAGTGTTTGAGGAGTCGCGAATGGTGCTGAACTTAGTGCAATGATCAGTGAACAGCCCTACTTCTGACCTTATGATGGAAGGAAGGTCATTGATGAAGCAACTGAAGGTGAGTAGGCCAGGACACTACCCTGAGGAACTTCTGCAGTAATGTCCTGGGACTGTGATGATTGACCTTCAACAACCACAACCATCTTCCTTTTGTGCTAGGTATGACTCCAACCAGTGGATAGTTTTCCCCCTGATTCCCATTAACTCCAGTTTTGCTAGGGCTCCTTGATGCCACACTCTGTCAATTGCTGCCTTGATGTCAAAGGCAGTCACTCTCACCTCACCTCGAGTTCAGCCCTTTTGTCCATGTTTGAACCAAGGCTCTAATGAGGTCCAGAGCTGAATGGATTCCGCCAGAGCCAAACGGAGCATCAGTGAGCAGGCTATTGCTGAATCGGTCCCGTTTGATAGCACTGTAGGTGAGATCTTCCATCACTTTGCTAAAAGTGAGCTTGCAGGAGCAGCACCCGGCATACCTAAAAATGAGCTGTCAAAGCGGTGCAGTTACAACACAGGCTACTTGCATGCTGAACAACGGAAGCAGCATATGATAGAGCTAAGCGCTCCCACGACCAATGGATCATATCAAAGCTTTGCAGTCCTGGTGGTGGACAATAAACGTCTAACAGGAGTAGGAGGCTCCACAAGCATTCTCATCCTCAATGATGGGGAAGCCCAGAACATAAATGCAAAAGATAAGGCTGAAGCTCTTGCCACCATCTTCTGCCAGAATTGCAGAGTGGATGATCCATCTCAGCCTCCTCTTGAAGACCCAGCATCACAGATGCCAGTCTCCTGCCAATTCAGTTTACTCCATGTAATATCAAGAAATGGCTGAAGGCACTGGATACAGCAAAGGCTGTGGGCTCTGAGAAGATACCAGCAGTTGCTTCAAGACTTGTGCTTCAGAACTAGTTGCACCCCAAGGCAGTTAGTATGTTCGTCTTTATTGCAAGAGGGTTCGAGTACAGGAGTAAATATATCTTGCTTCTAATGTATAGAACCTTGGTTAGGCCGCACCTGGAGTATTGTGCACAGTTTTGGTCCCCTGACCTGAGGAAGGATATACTTGTCATAAATGGCAGTGCACCGGAGGTTTACCAGATAATCCCTGGGTTGGTGGGACTGTTCTTTGAGGAGAGATTGAGGAGAGTGGGCCTAGATTCTCTAGAGTTTAGAAGAATGAGAGGTGACCTCATTCAAGCATAACATTCTTTCAGGGCTCGACAGGGTAGTTGTAGAAAGGATATTTCCTCTGGTTGGGCGGTTTAGAACCAGGGGACACAGTTTCAGAATAAGGGGCAAGCCATTTAGGACTGAGATGAGGGGAAATTTCTTCATGCAGAGGGTGGTGAGTCTTTAAAATTCTCTACCCCAGGAAGCTCAGTCATTTAGTGTGTTCAAGACCGAGATCAATAGATTTCTAGATACTATTGACATCAAGGGTACTTGGGGTAGCATGGGAAAATGCCACTGAGGTAGAAGATCAGCCATGATCTAATTGAATGGCAGAACAGGTTCGAGGAGCTGAATGCTCTACTCCTCCTATGTTCCCCTAGCCTAGCCATTCCAGGATGGTTACAACACTGGCATCTATCCAACCTTATGGAAAATTGCCCAGGTATGTCTTTTCCACAAAAGAGCAGAACAAATCCAATCTGGCCAGTATTGTCCCAGGGGTCTACTAGCATTTTCTGCTTTTTTTCAGATTTTCAGTTTCCACGGTATTTTGCTTTTATATTGGAGAATCTAACCATCTCCCCTTGACATTCAATTGTATTACCATCACTGAATCCCCCACTATCAACATCCTGGGGGTTACCAAAAACCGAACTGGACCAGCCATATAAATAATGTGGCTGCAAGAGCAGATCAGAGGCTGGGAATTCTGTGGAGAGTAACTCACCACCTGACTCCTAAAGCCTGTCTACCATCTACAAGGCACGAATCAGGAGTGTGATGGAATACTCTCCACTTGCCTGTGTTATGATCCCAGCTGAGATTACTCCTGGATAAGCCTGATCCTAACTTCTATTTGTTTAAGATACATGGAGAGTAGCTACTGAACAGAGTCACAGGAGTCAGCTGATGAGCTTTTAACGAAAAAATAAAACATTTATTCAACAAGAAAAGATGAACAATACTCCTTCACCCACAACTATACTTTTACAGATATATACAGATTTGTAAGGATAACACAAGGTACAAAAGCTATCTTATACTTTAATGTACAGTAAATACACAGTCTATGTAAACCTATGGCACCCTTGGTCAGTCACACCACACTCTGAAACCAAGTGACATGCTGCATTCTGGGCTGTGCAATGTTTTATGTCCTTCTGATAGGGCAATGGGACTTCAGTTTAACATCTCATCTGAAGGATGACATCTCAGACAGTGTTGCGCTCCCTCAGTACTGATGAAATGCCATCAACCTGAAATGTTAACTTTGTTTCTCGCTCTGTCCTGCTGAGTATTTTCAGCATTTTCTGTTTTTATTCCCTCTGTGTACTGCACTGGAATATCAGCCTAAATTATGCTCTCAGAGCTCTGAAACTGGGGCTTGAACCAAGAACCTTCTGACTACCAGGTGGAAGTGCCACCACTGAGACAAGGCTGATGGAACACAGGATATACATCAAGGACCCACTGGATACAATACCAATGGATGGGTCTGACTGAATAATGCACAGATGTTAGATAAAGCACCTAGCGTCCATAGTATTTTATTTTTATATAAAGTGCTTTCTGTTTTTTTTATATTTCTCCCCTTCCCATTTTTTTCTTCTCCTGAAGATGCTAAAATCAATGGAAATAAAAGTCGATCAGCTTCTGGTAAATATGTGCCAATGTCGGTTTAATGCCAGGGTGGCAAACTGAGTCTGCTCATTGCCTCTTTTCTGTGTGACTGGATGGTGACAATGAGGGAAAAATTTTGTTTTGCAAAGCAGTGCCTTCAGGCTGACATTCTAGTGCTATAACGAGAGTTGCTGCACTGTAGGAGGTGCTGTCTTTTGGATGAGATGTTGAACCTCTGTCTATCCTCTCTGATTGATGTTAATTGAAATGCAAGTCTTCCTTTCATTTTTCTGATCAAAGCTGAGCAATATGTTTTCTTTATTTGTTTATTCCCTTTACTATTTTGTGTTTCTCTTCTATCTAATTGCTGGAAACTATTACAAGTTCTTAGAAACTACTATTACTTTTTCATATGATAAAGTGGGAGATTGTGTATCTCCTTATTGTTGCTTGTGACATGCATGAAAAACCAATAACCGATATAAAATGCTCAGATACAGGTGTGTTAATGCTTTTGCATAATTGAATGCAAAGAGAAGGATTAAAGTTATAATTGCGAATATGGGATTCTAAATAAAAATGAGAACAGAAAATGTTGATTATCAGCTCCTACACAGGAAACATTGATTATTGTTTCAATCCTGACCCTTTTGTCAACTAGCTAAATGAGTTATTGTTTAGAACTTGGGGTCTTGGAATAGAATATTTAATTACCTAACCTAATACAAACAAACCCTCAGTATTTAAACCTTTGTTACATCAGAAATAGTAGATAACTGAATGCATTACAGGGTGTAACAGCTCACTTGCTAGATTTTTATAATGATGGTAACTAGGCAGCTTGTAATGTTTGAACAACGTGATGAAATTACTCATTGCTATCATAGCAGTGTACTGACTTTTCTTAAATCTGTTCAGTTAAATTTCAGGTTAGTTTATTTGATTTTTGATGAGTTTTGTATTCCATCTGTAGTTACCACACTCTGCTACCTGGCATTGAGGCATAGTGACCAGTTTCAACAAAGGATTGTTTTTGTAATATCATGACTGAGTCTAACAAGAGTCCAATTATACTCAATTACCAGGAAATTTAATGGCTACTACAGATTGTATAGCTCTGAAGTCAACCTGCATCATAAAGGGCAGGTTATGCAGAAACACAACTGCATTTTGAGGCATAGTGACAGTCTCGTCAAAGGATTGTTTTTGTAATATCATGACTGAGTTTAATAAGAGGTCAATTATACTCAATTACCAGGAAATTTAATGGCTAGTACAGATTGTATAGCTCTGAAGTCAACCTGTGTCATAAAGGGCAGGTTATGCAGAAACATAGAATTGCAGTTTATCTGATGGTTTTGCGGTTTCCAGATGTCTTTCTGAATTTGTTTCATTTCTGAATTTTATGAGGGAACTTGCTCTTTGGATTAGTGTTAACTCTTGAGTCCTCAACATAGACCATAAGACATAGGAGCAGAAATTAGGCCATTCGGCCCATCGAGTCTGCTCCGCCATTCAATCATGGCTGATAAGTTTCTCAACCCCATTCTCCCGCCTTCTCCCCGTAACCTTTGATCCCCTTACCAATTAAGAACCTATCTATCTCGGTCTTAAATATACTCAATGACCTGGCCACCACAGCCTTCTGTGGCAATGAATTCCATAGATTCGCCACTCTCTGGCTAAAGAAGTTTCTCCTCATCTCTGTTCTAAAAGGTCTTCCCTTTACCCTGAGGCTGTGCCCTCGAGTCCTAGTCTCTCCTACAAATGGAAACATCTTCCCCACATCCACTCTATCCAGGCCTTTCAGTATTCTGTAAGTTTCAATCAGATCCCCCCTCATCCTTCTAAACTCCATCGAGTATAGACCCAGAGTCCTCAAACGTTCCTCATATGTTAAGCCTTTCATTCCTGGGATCAGTCTCGTGAACCTCCTCTGGACACTCTCCAGGGCCAGAACATCCTTCCTGAGATATGGGACCCAAAATTGCTCACAATATTCTAAATGTGGTCTGACCAGAACTTTATAAAGCCTCAGCAGCACATCCCTGCTTTTATATTCTAGTCCTCTCAAAATAAATGCCAACATTGCATTTGCCTTCCTAACCACCGACTCAACTTGCAAGTTAACCTTAAGAGAATCCTGGACTAGGATACCTGCGGGTACCAACATACTGTGGGTACTTCATTATCACTTGAGGATACTTCACTCTATTAGATATTGGTATTCAGCTTCAGCAACATTTAGACTGCTCAATTTCATAGAGACAACCTTTTGGCCAATAAACTCTGTGACTGAAAGTACAAGCTTTGGCCAAGTTTGTAACATTTTTGCCTTGTTGATTTGAAGTATTTGTTTGTCTGGACTGGACCCAGAAAAGTTAGTAAGTACTGAAGCTGTTAAATTGAATAGAGAGTTCATAATAGAATACAAACTATTACAATTAAAAAAAAAACTTGTGTTTATATAGCCTTTCACAAGTTCAGAATGTCCCACAGTGCTGTATAGCCAATGAAGTACTTTTGAAGTGTAGTTACTGGTATGATCTAGGGAAACATGGCAGGCAGTTGGTGCACAGCAAGGTCACACACAAACAGTAAGGTGATAATGATCAGATAATCTGTTTTAGTGATGGTGGTTTAGGGATAAATATTGACCAGGACGCTGGAGAGAACTCCCTTGCTCCTTTTTGAATAGTGCAAGGGGATATTTTACGTCCACCTGATACAGATTAATATTGTATCTCTTCAAGACTCTGCAAGTGACACCAGTGACGCTCTGGCAGTGCAACACTCACTCAATACAGCACTGGGAGTGTCAGCCTAGATCTCACGCTCAAGTTTGACTCAGAGAACAACCAATAGAGCCATGGCTAACACCACAGGAGATTAATTAGGAAAACACTTTCAGCTCCCTCAGTAACTCATGAATTGTTAAACGTAAAATTGAGCCATACACTCCAGGAAGGTCCAAGAATGATCTCCAAGATGTCCTGAGCTAGTTGATCTGACAGGACTGATGGTAGTTGTCCTGTACTATATTGGGCATAAATTAGCCCCAGATCACTGTCCAGCAGCCTTTGCTGGAAAGGTTGTTTATGTAGACATTGAGCAGGGACAGGATTGTTGTATTTAATTTATTTAATGTATTTAATCGTTGCCTCCCATAGTTAAATTTGCTTGTTGACTCGTGTATGCTACTTGGGAGAGGTACTGGAGGATAGCCAGTGCTTCTGGAACAGTACACTGGCAAGAATTGATGCCTTTAAAAATGGAGGGAAGAGCATTGGAGGAAAAGAAAATGAGACACCTGCAGTTTCTTGATGCCTCCCCAGATTTTTTAAAATCAGCTTGGAAGATAAAGTGCTCTCTGAGGAACATGTTTTGCTGCATCATGTGACATTTTCACAGTCAGATGAGTTATTCTTCTGACTTCTAGTGTGGTTGCCAACTTGTACTGAATTGTGAATCTATCTGTCCTATAGATTTGTTCTGACTGTAAACTGCGATCCAACTCACATCAGCTGGAATACATGGAGGGTGGATATTCATCCCGTCAGACTGAGCTGCTTTTGACACTTGGTTTCGAAGGTGAAAGAACACTGTGTTGCCTGTATTGTTCAGCCTGGGCTCTGCCATTTTAATATCCACGTTAAAATGGCAAATTTACTGGAAGATAGGCAGGGTTCCATTCCTTAACTGACAATATTGAACTATTTAAGGGTGCCGTGCAATGTGGAAATATTGTGTTTCTGCATTTCTGATATTGCTAGCAGCTATAATATTGTTCCTGAACAGCTGCCAACAGTCACCATAATCCATATATTTCACCCACAAAGGAAAGAGCTTGGCTTTATTATAGTGCCTCAGGGTACCCAAAATGCTTCATGTGATTACACTTGAGAGGGGACAGTGGAGATTTGAGGATGTTGCCAGGAGTGGAGAATTTTAGCTATGAGGAATGGTTGGATAGGCTAAGGTTGTTTTCTTTGTAATGGAGAGGTATAGATTTAAAGCAACTGGCAGAAGGTTATATGGTGAGTTGAGACAATTTTCAGCCCAGAGAGTGATTGGAGCCTGGAACACACTCTGCCTGAAAGAGTGGCGGAGGGAGAAACTTTCATCACATTTAAAAAAAATGTACTTGGATATGCACATGGTGCTGTAACTTGCTGGGCTATGAACCAAGAGCTGGAAAGTGGAATTAGGCTAATTAGCTCTTTCTTGACTGGCACAGACATGATGGACCAAAAAAGCCTCCTGTGCCATAAATTTTCTCTTTCTAATCGGTGCATTTTACTTTCTGGTTTGCTACCTATGGAAGTGCATCATACTGTTACAGGCTATTTTTGGCATTTATTGAAATGGGCATGGCCTCTATAAAGCCAGACACATTTGTCTATCAATTTTAGTGTTTGTAATTAGGATCTGTGATATTTTTCCTAGTGTTGAATGACTGAAACTGAATTGAAATCTTGAGATCTGAATTTGAAATTCTAACACTCAGAATAGATGGAACCTAATACCCAAACTGCAATCTTTTTTTGCCAATATTGTTTTTTTTTTAACTTCCTAGCAGTTGTGTTGACTACAAAAAAATTATAGTGGGGAACTATTATGAAGGAAAAGAATTGCATTTATTATTGTACCTTTCACAACCATAGGACATCACCCCAAAATGTTCTACAGCCAATTAACCACTTCTTGTAGTATAGTCATTTGCCAGTTTGTACATAGCTAGGTCCCACAAACAGCTTTGGGATAACAGCAAGAGAACCTTTTTTTTTTATTCGTGATGATTGAGAGATAAATATTGTCCTGCTTTCCTTCGGATAGTGTCATGGGATCTTTTACACCCAATTGGGAGGGAAGACAAGGCTCCGAAAAGAGGGCACCTCTGACTGGATTATTTGCACAGGGCCCTGTAGGGGTTTGAACCCACAAACTTCTGACTTGGGTGACAGTAGTACACTCATCTCTATGACCCGATTAGTTAGTAATTGAGAATGCTGTTCAATATTTGCCTAGGAGAAGGTTGTAAACTACTGTAGGTAAAGAATTAAATACACGCTGTGGCAAAACAAGAGTGCTTTGTACACAGTCCACAATAAACTTGTGCACCAAGCAGCAACTGCTATCAGTGTGAATATTCCAATAATTGCCATTCTGCAATTGGCTTCTCACTGTGGTTTTGCTTAAAAAAGACACCTGTGGATGTGTATGTTCTAAATAGTCTTTAGTCATTTCCTCAATCAAAATTATTATCTAAATGCTCATTATCCATGCTTGCATGTCTGAGTACCCTTGATGTGCACATGTCTTTTTTTTTAGTATAACTGGAACATTGACTGCCTTTTGGTAAACTTTATTTCTACAGTGTATTACTGTACTTAATACAGTGAAGCCACATGATCATAAGAACAATCCTTTATACAGTTCACAAAAAGGATTCTTTGTTCTCACAACCCTCCCCCAGATTTTTTTTAAGTTCACCTTTTTGCCCTGCTGCACTACACATCATTTGCTTATCCAGAAAGATGTGCAGATAATCTTCCATGTTGTTGTTGTCGAGGCAGGAAATGAGCGACTTGTGGAGAAAGAACTGTCTTTCCCTGCTGCCACTCCCCACCTGTTAAGGTGGAAGCAGAAAAATTACTGTATGAAGAATCATGGTTCACACATGACAACCTATTGCACAAGCAACGGAACCTCAGGGGGCCATTCTAGGCTCGACCTCGTATTGTTTACTTTGCTCTGTATTACATCAATATATTATTGAATGTTACAGCAGAGAAGCAGGTTACTTTGGCCAATCAAGTCAGCACCAGTAATTTTCCTCATTATCATGGCCAACTCTGGATCTGTTCCTGGAGGTTGCATCACATGATCTCCTGTGCCACCCCCCACCCCACCCTACACTCCTGCCATTGGGCACTCAATGCATCCAGCCTTGCTGTGTCCCACCTTTCAATGCCAGTTGGATAGAGAACAGACTCTTTTGCAGGGTGGTTTGTGATCAAGATGTCAGCCTCAGTTCAAGGTTGGGAATATGTAAGTAGCCATAGTAGACATCGGGCGTGATCTTCCTGGAAGTGACTGATTAAGAAATCACCTCTGGAAACCCTGTCCAATTAGGAATGTACCTGACTCCAGAGTCGGAAGATCTGTGCAGAGTGGTTGTAGGTAGGATCGCTGGCGACCTTCAGTGTGGGTGCTGCTGAAGGACCAGCAACAACAGGTACAAAATTAGCAGAAATGTCAGTCTCCATGAAGTCTCTGGTATGCCTACTGCTCAGGGAGACCTGAACATTGTGATTTATTAATGCACTGTCAGTGCATTAATAAAAGACCTTGAATGTTTTGAGCCACCTGTAATGGCGCTCTCTACACTGCATTGCTGGGCACCTGACACAACAGGGGGCCTGTACACCATCAGGAAAATTTCAATCCATTGCCCGAATAGGGACTGATTATCCTATTAAGTACTCTAATTGACTACCTGCTGGACATGTAGCTGTCACCATTGGGAGCCCACCTCTGGGAAAAGCACACAGAGGCAGGAGCCGATCTGATGTGATTCCATCGAAATTTCCATGCTTTCCACTGCCTCCAAAGCTGCCACCTTGGGGCTGGGAAAATTCGGCACTTCTTTTCTGATAAGATGATTCTTGACTTGTGTGTCAAGCAACCTTCCCTTCACATCTCTGATATTTTTAGAACTAATAAAGAGAAGTGTTCAAAGAAAATTAAAAATAAAACACATATAGAGGTATGTTAAAGGCAAAATACTGTGGATGCTGGAAATCTGAAACAAAAACAAAAAGTGCTGGAAAAACTCAGCAGGCCTGCCATCATCTGTGGAGAGAAAGACCGAGTTAACGTTTCGAGTCCATATGACTTGAGTCCGTTCTGAAGAAGATTCATACGGACTCGAAACATTAACTCTGTCTTTCTCTCCACAGATGCTGTCAAACCTGTAGGGGTATGTTGTTTTTTTCTCCCGGGTTGCACGCAGTAGTACCTAGGAGGTTAATCTTTAATTCCAGGGGACTTGAGGGTAATCCTGGAAGGTTGCAAACCTATTCCCGATGTGAGTAACCCAGTCTACTTCCTTAATAAAAGCAAAATACTGTGGATGCTGGAAATCTAAAAAAAAGAAAATGCTGGAAACACTCAGGTCTGTCAGCATCTGTGGAGAGAGAAACAGAGTGGAATATGAAGGAGGATAGAAATGTGATGCGTTATATGCTGTTGAAAGTTGGGGCAAGACCAAAAAGGAAAGTCAGGGATAGGTTACAGGGCGGGAGAGATGAAATGACAAAAGATTTCATGGACTGAAAGGCAAAGGAAGTGGTAATGGTTGTAGTAAGGAAACAAATCATTTGTCAAGAGAGAGTGTAAATGCCAGAATAATGAACAACTCTGTCTGAATGTGAAAGCATAAAAAGCAAGATTCAAATCGGCTCATGGCAAAAAAAAACTGAATTCAAATGGGGGACAACATTCATGATCTGAAATTGTTGAACTCAATGTTGAGTCCAGAAGGCTGGGAAGTGTCTAATTGGAAGATAAGGTACTGTTCTTTGAGCCTTGCATTAAGCTTCACTGGAACACTGCTGCTGGCTGAGGGCAGAAATGTGATCGTGAACGCAAGGTGGTGAATTAAAATGGCAAGAAACTGGAAACTTGGGGTCATGCTTGTGAACTGAGTGGAGGTGTTCCACAAAGCAGTCGCCCAATCTGCTTTTGGCCTCCCTAATGTAGAGGAGGTGCATTGTGATCAGCAATTACAGTTACTAAATTGAAAGAAGTACAAGTAAATCAGTGTTTCACCTGGAAGGAATGTATGGGGCTTTAGACGGTGAGGAGAGGAAATAAAAGGGTAGGTGTTACAACTCTTGTGATTGCATGGGAACATGTTGTGGGACGGGGACAAGGTATTGGGTGTGAATGATTGAGGAGTGGAGCAGGGTGCTGTGGAGGGAATGATTCCTTCAGAATGTTGACAGGAGAGGGGAGAGGAATATGTGTTTGGTGGTGGTATTGTGCTCGAGTTGGCAGAAATGGTGAAGGGTGATCCGTTGAATGTGGAGGCTGGTGAGGTGGAAAGCAAGGGGAATCCAATTGCAGTTCTGGGAGGGAGAGGAAGGAGTGAAGGTTGAGGGCCCTATCAATCACAGTGGGGAGGAAAACAAAGAGATGTCAGATGCGCTGTTCTGGAAGGTTACATCATCAGAGCAGATGTGAAGGAGTTGGCAAAACTGGAAGAATGGAATAGAGTTCTTTACAGGAGACAGGGTGTGAGGAAGTGTAGCCGAGGTAACTGTAGAAGTCGGTGGGTTTACAAATATTAGTAGATAGCCTATCCCCAGAAATGGAGACAGAAGTTGAGGAGGGGAAGTGAAGTGTCAGAGATGGACCATGTGAAGGTGAGGGAAGGATTGGAAGGAAAGTTGATGAAGTTTTCCAGTTTTGGGCAAAAGCACGAAATGGCACTGATACTGCTATCAATGTACCAGAAAAAGATTTGGGGAGGGCACTTGAGTAGGACTGGAACAAGGAATGTTCCACATATCCCACAAAAAGACAGACATATTCAGACCTACGTGGGTACTCATAGCAGCACCTTTTATTTAGAGGAAGTGAGACAAGCTAAAGGAGAAATTGTTCAATGAGAGCAAGTTCAGCCAGGCAAAGAGGGTGGTGGTGGTGATGGGAACTGGTTGGGCCTCTGTTCAAGGAAGAAGCAGAGAGCCTCAGACTATCCTGGAGGGGGATGGGGGCTTAGAGGAAATCTGAAGAGGAGGTGGTTCAGGCCAGGTCACTGGAAATTGTTGAAATACCATAGGATGTGAGAAGAGTCACAGATGTAGGTTTTGAGCTGTTAGACCTATTTTGAATCTATCCTATTTAGCAAGGTGCAGTGCCACACAACACAATGACGGGTCTCCACTGTGTGAAGACAGCCTTTGGTTCCACAACAACTGTGTGGTGGTCACTCCTTCAGTACTGTCACGAAGAGGTGCACCTGTGACGGGAACTGTTGTTTTTTCTCACCACCTGCCACAGGTCCATTTTGGCAGATATGTCATTCAAGACCTGGGAAACTTGATCAGTGATGGTGCTACCAAGCTACTCTTGGTGATGGCCTTTGAAGCCCCCAACACAGGAGCATATTCTTGTGTCCTTGCTGCATATGTGCCTCTTCCAAGTAATGTTCAACATGGAGCAAGGGCAGTAGGTGGTAATCAGTCTGATCTGGATGGTGATGGAGGAGTCTGAAACATTGGCTGTAAGGTATGAATGTGTGAGTATGACTATGTCAGGTGGACTAGTCTGTGGGACTAGTTTTCGCACCGGTTTCCAGATGTTAGTGAGGAGGATTTTGCAGGGTCAACTGGGCAGGGTGTGCTGTTGTTGGTTCTAGTGCTTAGATCAGTAGCGGATGGCCCACCTGTTATTTGGCTATTCTGTAGTGGTTTGATACCAGGCCATTTCAGAGGACATTGAAGAGTTAACACATTGTTGTGGGAGTCACATGTAGGCCAGACTTGGGTAACGGTGGCAGATTTCCTTTCCTGAAGGACATGAGTGAAAGTTTCAAGACTAACTTTTTATTTCAGATTTATTAATTAAATCTAAATTCCTGCAACTGCTGTGTTGGGATTTGACCTCTTGTCCCCGGACCATTTGTCCAGGCCTCTGGATCACTAGTCCAGTAACGTTACCACTATGCTACCGTTTCTGCATGTATGAAGTGATGTAACAGCATTGTAGACTGTTCAGGGTATAAATAATTTCAGCATTGTACTGTAAAGTACAGGTTGTTGCTGAGTACTGAATTTCTTCCTTCCACCCCTTTGCTCTGATTGGATCATAAATTCATACAGCACAGAAGGCAATCATTTGGTTCATTGTCTCTGTGCTGGCTCATTGAAAGAGTCAACCATTCCCAAGATTGACTCAGAAGCGAGAGTACTATCAAAGTTGCAGGTTCAAGTTTCACTGCAGGACTTGAGCACTAACACTCCAAAGCCATGCTTACAATTGCAACAACTGTCTTCTGGATGAAACATTAAACTGAAACCCTGGATGAAACGTTAAACTGAAACCCTGCCTATCTTCTGAGGTGGACGCAAAAGTCCTGTGGCACTATCTCAAGAGCAAAGGAGTTATGGTTGGAGTCCTAGCCAATATTTATCCCTCAAATAACACCACAAAAACACATTGGTCATTATCACATTGTTGTTTGCGAGAGCTTGCTGTGCACAAGTTGGCTGCTGTGCTTCCCACATTACAACAGTGACTACACTTCAAAATGTACTTCATTGGCTGTAAAGTGCTTTGGGGTGTCCTGTGGTCATGAAAGGAGCTCTACAAGTGCAAGACTTTTTGTTCCCCATCAGATTAGTCCCACTTCCCTGCACTTTCCTTATAGCTCTGCATATTTCTCCTTTTCAAGTATATATCCAATTCACTTTTGAAAGATATGATTGATTTGGCTTCCACCATGTTTTCAGGCAGTACATTCCAGATTATAGCTCACTGCGTTAAATTCTTCCTCACCTCCCCACTGGCCTTTTTGTCAATTGTCTTAAATCTGTTTCCTAATTTACCAAACTCCCTGTCAGTGGAAACAGTTTCTCCCTATGTACTCTAATAAAGTAGGATGGTTTGTTCCAGTATGCAGAACTTTGGTCCATCTAAATCTCTGTGATGTAATGTGATTGTTCTGTATTTTGAATGTAATGGAGTTTGACTGGGAAGTGTACTGTATGTTTACCTTCTGTGCAGCTAGGGGATTTGTTTTAGGCAGATTCACTTACTGGAAGTCATGTGCTGGGAGATTTGTATGGTAAAGTAAATCAATATTTACCACTCCTGACCCTTCACTTGGTGACTTAAAGTGAGGGTTGATGTAATATCTGGCTTCCTCAGTCATTCTCCTCACTCTGAATAATCTATTGTTGCAATGATATGGAAACTTATTATGTGTGAGACTGCATTTTAATATTCACAGAAGCTTGCCTTTGATCTTGCTTAAGACCAAGGGAATAATTTTTTAAAAAATCATGGTGTCATGATTTGAGCAATTTTAGGCAATAAAAGTGGTGGCACACCATTCCTGGCCTTGAACACGCAAGATATTATCAACAATTTGCATCAGATGAAACACTTTTTACCTGCATTAGTTGTAACATTATACTTGAACTAAATTAGCAAAATCCCAAACAGCTTGTGCACTACAAAGAACATTTAAGTACATATTTACCATTTCAACTTTTTGTTGAATTAACTTTCATTTAACTTTCCACTTAAATGAGCTAGGCATTGACTGCTTTGGGAAAATTGTTAGACATTTTAGGCGTTGCTGGCTAATGATAAATCTGCTTTGAGTGCTTTCCGACCCAGGCTTAAACTTCAGGAGGAGTGCGGAAATGCCATTTTAGAGGTATTGAGACTTTTGATGCTTCAAACTTGCAGAACTGAAACAGCAATGAAACTAGTTC